>NC_089821.1:126978708-128178708 GCF_035046505.1 Tiliqua scincoides | reverse complement strand
TACATGGTGCAATAAATCAATAAATGATTCCCTGTTTCCAAAGGGCTCACAATGTTAAAAAATTACAGACCAGCAATAGCTACTTGAGAAGATGCCATACCGGGATGTAGAGGGTCAGATGCTGTCTTCCTGTTAAATACAAGAGGACACCACTTTGTAAAGTGTCTCTTTGCACACTTAGCAGGGGTGATGACAAGGTTTCTTCAGTGTTAGTGACCAGTGCAAAAATTTAAGTCAAAACATGATTCCAAATACGAAACAAGGCTTTCAAATGAAGTACCCAGTGGTAATAAATATACTTGGGTTTACCCCCAAATTCTTAATTCCTCCTTCAGTGCATGTTGCAAAAAATAACTAGTTTAACAAAATATAACTAGATTAACACTAGGTTACATGTAAACCCTTTTCTCTCAGTGCAGTGTGGAAGTAGAATCTTGCCTGCTTTTCCTGCTCCAAACTTCACCATGTTAGTCTGCTATCTGTACAGAGCAGGATTGTGGTGTGCAATTGCGAACACTGCAAAAGAGAGTTGTAGACTCTACATATATAGATTTTGTTCAGATCTTCAGTTGAGCATGGAGAGGTAGGAGGGCAGTGACAATGGGATTCCACTTGTGTGCAGGTACATTGTGTGAAGAGATGTTCCTCATATGCTAGTTGATGCTGGTGCTCAGTGAACAAGGCAACTGTACCTTTTCCCCTCCTTGTTCACTGCATGACTCTGTGGCTGATTTGTTGTGTCTGATCCAAAAGCCTTGCTAAGAATTTCTTGTAGTTTTGTGTTGCTTATCAATGGCATCTCCTGTGCCCTGCTCCAAGGCAAATCCCATTAAAATTAATTGCGTAAAATGCTTCATGGATTTCAGCCTTGGGTAGCGTTGAGAAATAGGTTGCTTAGGTCAGTCTGAGATGACATTTGAGGTAGTGACAGGGATAAGTTCCAAGACCTATTATTTTAGACTCTCATTTTCTTTCAGCAGATGCTGGCATTTTTACTAGTGGACCCAGAAAAATATCCATTGATCAAGATCCAGGCAATATTTTTTTACCCATAGATTTGTAATATTTGGAAAACTGGTCTGCACTAGAACTGTGTGAGTCAAGCCCGGATGATTATCAAAGCTTTTCAGGTCAAAGTTATACAGCATTATTTTGATTCCACCCTTGTATTTTTTAGAAAGTTCTCTGTAAATAGGGACAGTTTACGTTTGACCTGTTCAGGGTGCCAAAAATCATGCACAGGACCTCTGCCCACCAAGCAAAGCCTCTTACCACTGTTTTCAGCACTGTGCTTGCTCCTGGGGGGCAAGAGTCTTGCCACGCCCTCGTGCCTCACAGATTGGGATCATTGCACAAGTGAAATCTAAGCAATTGTGATATTTAACTCACTTGTTTGAGGGTGGTCAATACAGAGGCTTGTATTCATGGGTAAAATGTTGCTCCTTTGCTAATCTTGTTATTGCTTATCTTGCAATTCTTTTTTATGCATGTTGGGGGTGCCGTGAGGAAGGTGGGACTTCCTTGCTCTGTAAAATTTAGGGGAAAAAAGCCCACTAAACTTTGAGTAAAAAGTCAAGTAACACAAGCCCAACCCAACCCATTTTTTTTTTTAAAGCCTTATGTTTCTGCCATATGAAACATTTTGGAGGACACATTGTGCATGGTCAGGCAATGGTGGCATGGACAGACATTAGCCATGTTCAGTCATTCATTTTTGTATGGAAACGAGTGCCTGAAGGGAGGATTAGAATCGTGCCTGTTGGCTGTGTCCCTTCCTGCAACTGCCACACATTAATGGTGTCCTTTTCAGAGGAATCCACATGCATTGTGCAAGCTCTTTCCCTTCATGCACATTAAATGCAACACTTTGGTTCCTGTTCTCATGCCAGCTGGCTATGGAAGGATGTGGTCCTCAGTTCCAGGTGTGTAATGGTGAGGGCTAGATGTGCTGAAAGAGCACTTTGGAGCCTAATAAAAAGCACTGCGCAGGCAGACATACCTTGTGAGGCTGTGACCACATGTATCCCTGTGAAGCAAATAACATTCATTAATGCATCTGCCAAATGATGGTTAGTTAGCATGGATGCGTTCTATCCCAGTGTTGTAACTAATTGCCTAGATTTTTAAAGAGGGAACAGGAAATACACCACCTGAGGGTCTCTGCCCCATGCTGAATGTTGCCTGATGTGCTTCTCAGAGGCTGACATCAGGAGGTGAGGAAGGAGAGGCATTTCAGTGTGCCTGTGTTTGCAGTGAAACAGGTAGGAATTTGGTGACAGGGAGATTAGTTTGAATAAATACCTTGCTTTTCACTAGAAGAGCAAGGCATACTGCCTTTCATATCTAATTATGCTAGGTATGTTGTCTTTGAAGGATTAAAACTGGTTTATATAATTACAGAGGGGGACACTATTGTAGTGTGAGCCACATGCTCTTGACTCAAGCACCCTGCTAATCAGGGTGTTTGGCTTAAGCCTGGGTCCTGTTTGCCACTTAGACTTGCTGACAAAGGCTCGCAAAGGGAAGATTGTGCTGGTGTTAATATCAACTGGCAGATGTTTTCCACTTCAGTTTCTGAGAAACTGTGGAATTGCACTGAGACTTTGGGTATTTCAGATAACAGGTACCTCCTGCCCTGACTAAACAAATCCCTCGCTTCTCACACACAAGCATTTGCAAACAAGTAAATCTCAAACAGCATATTTCATGGTTAGCATGACTTAAACTGAATCATTCTGTTGCTCTGTCGCTAGAGCCCTGTATACTCCAATACTTGGGAGGAGCTCCATTAAACATGCTGGAATGGCCTTTATGGCTGTAAATCTGTAATTGCAGAAGGAATAGGTAGAAAACATCCAGAGGTGATACAGAAGACTGGTTTTATTTTTAGAGCATTGCTCAACACAGTTTCAATTTCCTACTCTTTTCCAAGGGTATTTTCTGTTTCTCTTTAACCAGAGAATGGGTTATCGTCTTTCACTTGCTAATTTAGAGATACCTCTGGATGTTTTCCACTTATTTGTTCTGTGGACTGGGGCATCTGTCTTGTTTCTGGACTGTAAATGTATGCCTGCCTGAAAGCCCAAGATGGTTAACAACTGAAAGGGCGGAGAAGCAATTCTCCAGCCAATTTATTTTGGCCAGCCAAATATTTGCAGCTGCCAATATATTTGCCTAGTAAATCAAAATTCAGTGCCCTGACTCTAGTTTTTAAATTTTCTAAGAAAAAAATCACAGTTGGCAAAGTCTGTTTATAATAAATGAATTTCCCTAGGCTATTTAATATTTCTTACCCAAGAGTGCTTAATTTCATTACATTATCACCATGTGTGGGAACAGTAATCCCAGTTTGACTTTATACCTTCAACCTTTTCTTAAAAGTCTGCTTTAAATTAGACTGTTGTAAAGTTATGTTCCTATCTAGTGATATAGTACCAGACTTCAAAAAATACAGATTTATGCAGAGCGTTCTGTTTTATTTCATGACCCTTCCCCAAATTCAATCACAATTTATGGTGTCTTGACAATTGCTTCTTTGATTTAAACTCAGGATCAGTAAATTCTTCAAGCACTGTGAGGTCTCATATCTTTATCACCCTTTTATATTGCTAATATAGGAACTACACTCTCACAGATGCAATGGTCCAAATGCATAGACTCCCAGAGGGCTTACTGCATTTTAAAGTGATGTTCAGATCAGACTGCACCATCTTCCCGCTTATTCCTCAACCTTTTTCTGAGACCATCAATTTTTATTCAATTATATGTAGGGTTTTATGAACATTTCATTAAAAGAACTGCCTCTCAGACATCAGGATTAGCCAAGTCATGATTGGCTGAGAGCTTGTGGTCAAGAGAGGGTCCACCTGGCCAGACCAACCTCTGAGCCATCAGTGCCAGTGGCATTCACAGCACACCTTGCACCATCTGGGTGCCTGGAGGGGACAGTGCAGGGCTTTATCCCAGGGCCCCCAGCAACCTAGTACTGGCATTGTTTCAACTTCTCAGCTCGACTTATCTTTTTCTTATGGCCCAGTCCTATGACTTTTTTATGTCGCTGTTGCCTGCAACAGAGCTGCTGGCAGGAACAGCCAGTTGCGCCTCACATTGGCCAGAACTGCCCGGACACCTCACCAGCCCAAATAGGGTGGTGGAGGGATGGGGACAGGGAAGTTCAGGGAAGAGGGAGTGGGCTGGTGGGGGTGGATTCAGGCAGCAAAGGCAGATGCTGAATCTGATCTCAGCTTTTCCAACCTGCCCCACCCCCTTCCTCTCCTTGAACTTACACCAGTAAAATAGCTGGCATGGGTCTGAGGAGACCCATATGTGATCAGGTGATCTACTGGCAGGGAAGTTGAAAACTTTTTCCTTACCACTCTTTGGCCATGTGATCACCCCTCATAGTCTGCAGTATGTGCTCCGTTAGGATGGCTGCATACTATGGAGCGGCAGGGGATAGGATTGGGCTGTTAATTAATGCCGTTTGGTGAACATTCAAATTAATGCTGAGACAAATTGGAAGGGCTGCATTTCAAGAAACCATTTTCCAAAAGGAGCCCTCCCCCCTTTCATTACTGTTTTGATGTCTGTGCGAACAGGGATGAAAATGTTTCCTTTCAATCACTGGCATTTTCCACCTGAAACTGCAAAGAGCTGCTTCTGTTCAGTGTAGATACACTGACCTGGTTGAACTGAGAGTCTGACAGTATAAGGCAGCTTCCTATGTTCCTTAACTGCCACCTTTAAAGGAGGTGATGCATGGTGTAATCCATACGCCATGCCCTCTCCTGGCAAAGTACCTGCAAGCAGAAGAGAAATGATGCTGTACATCCTTTGGCTTGAATTAACTGGTGTTCAAAAGCAGTCTCTTTGGGCTGTAGCTTCACAGATGCTGAGCCAGAGCCTTTCACGCTGAAAAATCAAACCCAGTGACAATGTGGTGCAGCGTGAATTCAGATCTAAATTGGCTCCTCTTGTGGGGGTACCAGCATTTTGCCTCTGTTCAGGGATAAAGCAAGCACAAGGTCCAGAAGACTGTTTTTTAGCACCAGGCTGACTCAATGGAGTTTGACGCAAACAATTATCTTTCAAGCTGTGTATCATGGGAAGCTTAATAGTTGGCTCCAGCAGTCCTTCTGTTCAGGCAGACAGGTAAAGGGTAGTTAGTTAGTTTTTTCAAGATAGCCATCTTAAACAGGTCAAGTTGTTATATTCTAGACCGCCAATAATTTCAGCTGTGCTTTGTACAGCTGCCAAGCATGTGTGGCATTTTATTTTTGCTGCCCTGAGCTTTCCTAGCATGACTATTGTACAAGAAAAAATATGCAGCAGCTTTGAATTTCTTTCAGTGGGAAAATGTAGATGAACAGTAAAGTCCTAATGGCAAAGTAGTGAAATGATTTTTTTCTTCTTTGTGTAGAACTAGTCTCTCCACCAAAATCTTGATGGTATACTGCAGGAGGTAGTGATGTGTTGAGCATCCTTGATCACAGTAACAACAGATCTTGGGCCTAATGAATGAAGCTAGGCTTCATGTGTTTTGAACAGAATCTGCATATCATTTTCATGAATGTGATGGCTCAGGTCCAAATAACTACATCTGGTATCTTCGCCAATGGAATTTTTTTACTTTTTGTTGTTGTTTGAGCCACATACACAGACATGTCAGTGACAAAACTGTTCTTGAAATTCCCTTCTGTTTCAAAAGATGTTTGTTGTGTAGTTGTACAACTACATAAATGTAGTTGTATACTACTAACAAAAGTAGTTGCACAGTTCTTTGGATCCAAGTTAATATCTGCCCATATATAGACACTGGATGCATTGTATTTGTTCTCCATTATTTTTAGGTTAACACTTTTTTTAAAAATGAAAGTGCACATTTTCACATTACAGGTGTATTAAACTAAGGACCAAAATGTGAGCAGAGATTAATCTCAGGTGAGAAATGGAAATAGGCAGCTTGGAAACAACATATAAGACAGGTGTCCGGGGGAAGGAAGGAACTTTTCAGACTACTGTTATTTGCATGACTATTACTTATTTCTCTACCTGTGACTGAAGAGGCAACTACATATAGTACCTGTTAGCATGCTGAGGTGTTCCACAATGCTTGCAACAACTGTTTTTATCAGGTTCATTTGTAAACAAGTATTCCTTGCTTTACAAGAGGGTTTTCCACAGTAAATGAATGTATTGTTTAAGAGTGATGGAGGTGTGCAGATGAACTGTCAAGCAGGCAATTCATCTGTATTTGTATCTATCTAATGTTAGGAGCCTTTAGTGTGTCACAGAGAATGTGCCTGCAGGCTGGGGCTGAATGAACAAAGATGTCACACTGGGAGAACATGCTTGAGGCCATTTTGTTTGATGTCCTGAAACAGCTCTAGGGGCTGTCTCTTCTGAAAGTCTTTCCCTCCTCCTCACTTAAAACACATATGCATCCATTTACTTTAAAATTTAAAAGTGAGATAGCATCTGTCCCCCTAACCATCAGAAAGATGGCTGTGCTTGTTTTTATGCTTCTCCAGAGAACTGCCTGCTGCTTTTGTCACTTGGAATTAGCACAGCTACATATTTTGTTTTGGTTTGGGGAGACTACAAATGTTCCTGGCTAGGGAGTAAACTCAGGTCAGTGCAGGAAGTATAGTTTTTGGGAGATGTGACTTCCTCTCTCGCTCTGTGGGTTACTGAGGGGCTGTGTAGATTTTGTGGCCTATACAAGGGGCAGGAGCTAAGGCTGGAGGACAGCAATAAATGAAGAACATTTGGTCTGCTGGGAGCCAGCGGTCCTGTTGCCAAGACAATGGAGGTGCAATTCTGCCCTTCAGTGAGAATAATGTAAAGCAATGTTGTCTCTTTTGGCACCGCAGCAGCCCCGCATGCCGGGCAGCTCAGTTTTGGGCTGTCTGTCTTTTATGTCACTGAGCATATGCTGTCAAGTTACATGAGCGTGCAGGCTTTGTTAGATCTTCACATCAAACCGAATCACTTAAGAAGAAATTCTGTTTTCTGCCTTCTTTGCATAGTCTTGAGGCACCTGAAGATATTTATTTGGCTACATATAGAAATAATTTCAAAAAGAAGACATTTTGTAATATGCAGTGACCTCTGTGAATAACTTCATGTGATATGCAACCAATAGTTCCACCCTCAAAGTATCTGTGTTCTGTGCTGATGTGCAGTGTTAACATCATTGAACACAGTCACATGGGCAAGACAAATGCAACAGCAACACAATCTTGTGTGTGTTTACTCAGAAGTAAGTCTACTGTGTTCAGTGGGGCTTACTCACAGGTAAGTGTGCACAAGATTGCAGCCACAGTTATTTTGTGTGATTCTGTCATTATTGTCTGGTGTCTCATAGATTCTCTTGTGGGTCACATGCACCAATTTCAAGCAAACATACAGGAGGTGGACATTATAAAGTGGGGTGTGATGGATTTTTCTCCCTATTCGTTGTGTATTTTTCCCTTGTTTTTGGGAATTCAATCACCCCCCCACCCCAGCTCTGGTTTGGCTCAGCAGCCTAAAAACCTGTTGGGATAAAGCAACATTTTTATGTTGTAATGCCTGGCTAGCTCAGTCAGTAGAGCATGAGATTCTTAATCTCAGGGTCATGGGTTTGAGCCCCATGGGTGCAGATGTTTTCTTTAGGAATCTTCCAAACATTTGCACGTTACCCACTAGGCACTGTTCCCCCATAAACAGCCTGTGTTCTCTTATCACCTTCCCTGACTGGGAGAATATGGAAAAAGCCTTGGTTTTTGTTTGTTTTTTAAAGGTAAAATATTCACAATCAGTAAAAACAAAAATTGAACAGATTAGCAGTTTCAGGAACCCCAAATATAATTCTCTTTGTAACAAACAATATTAAATTTTCTTGAAAATTCAGTAGAAAATAGAGGCACAAAAAGAGATATTGTAGATTTGATCTTACATCTTTTTTAGATAAAAGCTGACAGCACAATCATTCCCTTCCGCCCCAAAAATGAAATCAATGACATTTTCCAGAATGTGTCAGGCATCCATCCCCTTCCTGGAACTATATTCTCTGCTTCAGCATTTATGAATTAAAAATACTTCTTTAGTCCTAAGCCCCAACTCTAGACACAAATGTATTCAGTAGTAAAAAGTAAAATGTTGATACATAGCCAAGACTGGTTATGCCAGTCCATGGTTTGTAATACTTCTTTTATGAGTTGTCCTGAATCTTAAGGCATAGGACAAACTAAATATTATCTGATGTTGAAAATGTGAACTCTGAATCTGGAAGGAAAGAAAAATGGTAATTTCTAAGCTTTGCGCTGAAAGAAGGTGCAAACCTAGCCCAAAGCAACTGCAATATTAAAATGCTGAAATAAATCCATAGTATGCACTTTATGGGTAAAGTTCTGTGAGTGAATAATGCAAGCAAATTACAAAAATGTGCATCTGAATAAACTGAGAAATATGCTGAGAAAAAGCAGCAGTCATAGAATGTTATGTTGCTTTTTCCCAATCTTCATTTCTCTGCTGATTTTATTTAGTAAAGTTAGGGATGAGCAGATGTCCCCCCATTCCATTCCATTCTGTTCTTGTTCATTGGGTTGGCAGTGCAATGCATTCTGCTCCTCCTTCCCCTCAACTTCACGCAGAGAAATTCTATCATTGTAGAACTGGCAAATGCATGCTTTGCCACAGGTTTCAATTCATACCTTTCCCCCTTACAGATAACGGATATGCACATGTAAATATGTGCATCGTGCACATCACATTACAAAAAAGGAACCCTGGCACTGTCACGCCATTGTGTTAAGATTCCTTTCCACACACTGTTTGAATTAATGTGCACTTGCGCTCACATAGATCACTTGGAAAATACACATTGATGGACACCCAATATTCTAAACAAAGCAAGTGAATGAAAAAGAGAAGACAAATCTCACACACCTGTGCCAGTCTGCAAGCAAGATCAGGTCATTTGGAACCCCCAAATCCTGGGAAAAAGTCAGATGAAGAGAGGTGTTCCTTGCAAATATGCTCATTATCTTCTAGATTACATCATGCAGGAAAAAAAAATGTTTTCAGAAGATAAGTGCCATAATATGCCAATAAGCTGGAAAGCTGGAGTAGAAATTTACTTTTCTGTTTTTGCCAAATGCCAGCACCCAGTATAATTTTCAAGTTATCTAATGCACATATTATCCACTCATAGGACATTACCCACAACAAAATATATTTCACAGTGCAACAGTGGCATTATGCTCTTGAAGCTATTCTCATTCTGGCAGCCCTGTGCATGCATTATGTTAATTTGCCCCTATAAATGTCACATTAACACATTATTCCTGCTGGATGCTGCTTTGGGTGATACTAGCTCTTCACTGGGCTGCTGTAACAGCTGGTTTCCATAGAAGCCTTGAGCGTGAGTTTGGAAAGAATCTAGCTCAGCATAGACACACATCTTTTCCAAATGAAGCCTGAGGAGTTCACAGAAGAACATCTTCTAGGCATGAATATTCTTAGTCTGCTGCTCTGTCTCTGGTCTTCACAGGAGGTGTCATAGTTATGGATTATCTTAATTTGGCTGCTATTCTGAAACTATATATAAATTTAGTTGTCAGTCATCCCAGTTAAGCCCATGGGGTTGTTTCTAAGTGAATAGGTTCAGGATTGTGGTTGATGTTATCTGAACTGGTCAAATCAGATGACCTGGAGCGATCTCTTTCTCTCTCTCTCTCTGCAGGATAGTTTGATGGTACCATAATGTCATCCTTCAAACTGGCAATGATCCTGCCACATAACTGTTGTAGATGTGTATAGGTAGTATACTAAAGGTATCATTTGTCTGAATCTTCAATGGGAGACACATGAACTCAGGATTTTGGGCATTGTTATATTTTCAAAAGTGACTCATAATTTTGGACTTATAATTCTTATGACTCACAAAGAGCAGTCCTAGGCATGTGTACCTGGAACTAAGTCAGTTGCATGTATAATGAAATGTGGAAAATGCTTTTATCCAGTATGATAGTACTTTTTTCTTTTTTAAGTCTTGTCCTGGAACCTGCCCATTTGTTGGTATGAACTCAAGTGATTTTTGTTCAGAATCTCTTTTAAATTTTTCATAATGTTTGTTGTTCCTAAGCCTATCTTCACCTGAGACCAAATACAAGGGGCTTTTGATTCTGCTCTCTCTGCCTGTGATTGGAAAAGAAACTCCAGTTTTATCTTCCCTTCATAAATTGGATGTCACTGGTACTCCAGATCTGATCTTAGAGGAAGGAATAGAATGAGACAGCATCCCCAGAAATGGATATGTTCTGTACTACACCAGTTCTGGCCCCCTCATCTCTAGAATTGTTATGTTGGTGGATTTCAACTGAAGTTTTGGGGTTTAGCTTCCTTGTCAAGGGTATTCAGGACACGAAGTTAAATCTCAGGTGAGAACTCAGGTAGAGCTTATCCAAATGCCCCTATATTTTCAGACTGAATACTTGAACCAATTTCAGAAATTTCTTGGCTGAACCTGAGAGACTCTGAGCAATTTCTCAGTCTACTGGCAGCCACCATTCCTCCCCATAATTCCCCTCAGAATGACATGCTGTCATGACTACTTTTGCCACTTCTGCCAAACCAAACAAAGGCAAATTGTACCCCTTGACATTTTATAAGAAACTCTATAAGATTTCCTCCCCCTGTCCTGCCAATAGCCTTAAAACTCTTAAAACTTAAAACTCTTCAGCACCTTTGAATTTTGTTGAAACTGCTTTTAAGAGCTAGAGTTGAACCAATGTGAGAGGCTAGAAGCAAGAGAAATGGGCTTTCTTTCAAGGGTCCATCCCTAGGCTTCTCTACTAAAGTTTTAAACCATTCCTTTGTTCCCAGCAGATACTTCCAGTCTCTGGTTTTTTTTTTTCTTTTTGCCTGTTTCTTTCTATGGAAGAGATTGAAAGAGAGATATGCCAGATAAAGCATTATAATATATTTTGAAAATGTATAGAAAAGAGGGCAATAGTGTTTCTTCATTAGGTCCTTGAGCCCCCCAACCATCAGACCCTCTTAGAATCATAGGATGATGCATTCCTCCCCAACTTCAGATGGACTCTAATGGATTCTAAGTTATATATCTATTAACTGTATCTACTCAGGAAAGAGAGCAGGGATGATAGCAGAAAACTTGCTAAGGCCATGCTATTCAATGTGTTATAACCAGTTGTGGTTTATGTGGAGTTTTGTGCTGTTCTTCCTGATGCCCACGGATGCTCATATGTTTACAAGCCCCCACAACTAATGGGTCATTGTGGTGTGGAGAAAATCCAACACAAACTGTACAGATGCTTCTTTAATGCATCTCCCCCCCATCCCTATTTCAAATGGAGGAACTGCCTATGCCTGAGACATACATTAAAATACGCTTCAAAATATTGAGCAGAAACTTTATATGTTGTAACAGCAAATACCTTTAATAGCATCCTGTTCCTAGGTAAATTTGTGTTACTTTGAGTGATGGCTTACCAAGTTGTGCTGCTTTTTATCCTGTTAATTGTATCTTATCTTCAGAGATATATAAGCAAATCTGAAAGTAGGGCTTCTCAATTACATACCACCCAACATAAAACAAGAGACTGATAAGTAAATACATTCTGGAGCCACTTCAAAATAACAGTACCACATGAGAAGAACAAAACAGATATAATTCAAGATGTGAGGAGTTTATAGAGTTAAGTGTGGGAGGGGAAACAAAAAGCACTCTCATCTCTATCACCTCTATTACTTTTCTCTTTTAGAGAAAGATTTTAGATGTTTAAAACAACCACATAGGCATTCTGAAAAATTTGTCTGGGGTTTTAATATTGAATTATGGAGCAGAAAGAGGACTTTGTGTCCAGTGATCAAGATGGTGTTTTAAGTTAAGATGGAGTTTACAGTTAAGTGTGGGAGGGGAAACAAAAAGCACTCCTAAAAAGCACTCTCCTAAGACAGACTAAACCAAAATAACCTCAGGGATGAAGCAGTATTAGTAGCTGACTGCAGTGTCCCTTGCAGACTTAGGGCGCAATCCTAACCTTGAGTTTGGCCAGCCCAAGTCCCTTGGGCCGCCTGAGAGGGTTGCAAAGGTGCTGTAAAGCGCGTTTGCACCTCCTCAAGGGGAAGCCAGGCTGGCACTCTGAGAAGTGCCAGCCTGTGGTGGCTGACAGATGCCTCCACACCGGCTTCCCCTCTGCCACTTGTGTCGGCCCACCTGCACCGACACAAGCGGAAAAAGTGGGCTGGGGGGGCAGGGAGGAGGAGGGAGGGAGGTGTTCCTGGGCAGGGGGAGGGAGGGTGATGGGAAGCCCCGAGGGTGGGCGGGCAGGGAGAGGGAGGCAGGGCTGGGATCTGGCAGTTATGCCGAATCCCAACCCCAGTCCCTGGGGAGAACGGAGCAGCTTCAAGCCACTCCGCTCTCCTCAGACTTGTGCCACCTCAGGAGGTGGCGCATGTCCGAGGAGACCCATTGTGGCCAGCAGCCCTTACCCAGGGGTAAGGGGAAATGTTTCCCCTTGCCTCTGGCTAAGCCGCTGTTGGCCATAATCCTGCGCTGGATAAAGCGCAAGCCTCCTGGCTTGCCTGTTTCAGCGCAAGTTAGGATTGTGCCCTTAGGCTCCTTGTGTCTAGTGTCCTGATGATCCACATGGAACAGGGGGATATGCGAATAAATACTAGCAAGCAATTCAACCTTGCATAGTGTGTGTATAGCCATTTCCTCTTTCTGTTGAAACAAATTCTAGGAAGTTATTACCCAAAATTAAGTTTATTTAAAATACATCCACACTTCAGTTTAAGCAATGGCTTTCTCTCTAGCCCACCTCCTGCATGAGGCACAGAACCTTAACTGGTTGGAAGATGGAGAGAGGCATCTCTTCCTCAGTGTTGTATCTCCTGTGTGTGTGCTGAGCTAGCCATTCAGAGCTCAGGCAATGTAACTATCCACCCACCCTAGGAATAGTCTGAGGTTAACTGGCCACCCTTGGGAGTTGGATAAGAATCTTTTGCTCTCTGCCTGGTTTGCGAGGGGGTGCCACCTACCCCAGATTGTCTCCTTTGGTGAGGTAGTATACAGTATTAGCTACTTTGGTCACTTATGGCAGGTACAGTATGAGAGTAGGAGTAGGGATCCAATGTGCATCCTAAGGTATGCAAGAACAGAGGGAAAGCCAGTGCTGATCTCAAGAGGCTGTCTGGCTCAGAATGCTGGCAGGGGACCCTTAAGGCCTGAATTGCAAAGTCCATCCTAAAGCCTTTCTGGCTAATTTCACTGCCTTGACCCTGTTTCCAGGGTTCCTGGTGAAAACTAGAGTTTGGCATAAGCTGGGCTCTGTTCTGCCCAGTCCAAGCTCCACCTGGAATTATGCCCACTTTTAGATAATCAGCTCCCCTTCTTTCCTCAAGCTTTCCTCCTTCTGCTACCCACAGCAAACTCTCCCTTCATCAGGTGCTTTTATGCCTGGGAGCCCTATTGTCTTCAAGTGGCTGCAGCTGTGCAGCACACTCCCTGGAAGCCGAGGCCTTACCCTTAAAGGCGCCAGAACTTCCACAATTCCAATACATTCCATCCCTTGGTGTCACAGCAGCCCCCTTGATCAATTTTCTATTGTTTTCTTTCTTGTGCCATCAACCCCTTGGTCTGCCTCATCTTTTCCATACTGGTTGCTGAAGCTCCCATACAGTCCAATCCTGTCCTATCCATTCTGGTGCCCATTTGGTCTATGTCATACCCCGTCTGAGAGGGCAGCCTATCAATCCCACTGGTCCTGCAATTAAGTCCAGAGGTCATCCTACTAATTGCAGACATGCTGGCTCCTCCACCTCCATCTATTCCCCTCTCTAGGGCATCCCCAAAACTATGAGGCATTCCCATTCCATTTCTTGGGGAGTCTCTTTCAAACCCACCTCCAGCAGCAAAGCCCATTTTATTCATCCTGCCAAGCCCCATTCTAGGAGGGTAATGGCCCAAGCTCTCCATGCCACAGAAAGGACCTTCCATTTCTTCCCATTTTGTTCATCCTAAAGCCCAAGCCTTTTATACCCATTCCTCCAGGTTCCAAGTTGCCTATCCCCAGGCCCTTGTTCAAGTGGTTTGCATCAATAGGTATCCCTCCTGGTCCCAGCCCCATACCAATGCCCTCAAGTCCATGAGGAAGCTGTTGGGGCCGCTCTGGAGGGAAGCAATCTCTGTTTGGTAAGGCTTGTTCATCCATCTTCACGTGCATCTGTCTACCAAAGAGTAACTGTCCATTGAATATGGAGATGGCCAACAGCTTCAATCACTTGCTCAAAAGTCACAGTGCTGATCTCTCGACTTCTGCCTTCTTTGTCTTTAAGAATGTCTGCATAGACAACCAGACCGGCCATGCTGAACACATCCTTCAGTTTCTTCCAGCCAACTTTATAATTCAAATTGGCAACAAACACAGTGCTTCCCAATCTGCCAGCCTGAAAAGAGTCAAAGAGGCCCACTTTGCTGCTCCTGCAGCCCCACCCCCTTATCTCTAGTCAAGACCGGCACTTTAGTTCAACCAGGCATCCTGCCTGTGCCTTATTAAGGCTTTCTGCTGCCTTTATATCTTTGTGGGCATTTGCCAAGGCCTCCACATATGTGAGATTTTTGTCTCTTTCTATGCAAATTTAACCTGGCAGCTTCCTCTTTCAAAGTTCTCTTCTCCACATCCTCCCCACCTGACCACCTGGGACTTTTCAGGGAAATTTGCTTTCCATATAGCAAGGTTCAGGGCCTCCCAGATCTGCCAGAGATCCATTTGCTTTGCTGTCTTGTTACGCAAGGGGATACTAATTGCCTTGGGCTTGAACCCCACTCCTGGTACCAATTTGTTCTGCCAGATTCCCAGTCCAAGCTCCACCTGGAGAATTATGCTCACTTTTAGCTAATTAGCTCCCCTTCTTTCCTCCTTCTGCTACCCACAGCAAACTCTCCCTTCATCAGGTGCTTTTATGCCTGAGGGCCCTATTGCCTTCAAGTGGCTGCAGCTGTGCAGCACACTCTCTGCTGAATGCCCAGGACTTACCCTTAAAGGGGCCACTGCTGATACCACATCTACCTCCTTGCCAGATCTTCCACAATTCCAATACAGGCTCCAGTTGGAATCAGGGTACTAACGTGCAAAGAAGACGTTTGGGTGTGCTTGTCTCTCTCAGTGTAGGTGCCCACACTAAAGAGGAAGGAATATGGTTGTTAGGATTCACTGCAGGAGTTAAGCTTATTGAATAATGGAATGAACGAGGTGGTCCCGCTTTATACCAAATACTACCTGGTCTCATGTAGGGGGTACCTGGGCAAAGCCTCTTTTAGTGAATTGTTAGTGAATGGCAATGGAGTCACAAGCAAAATACTTGCTTTGGTGAGACTTCAACATTAATCATTTTTATATTGACTCAGATAAACCCACTAAGAGTTAAGTCTTGTGGATTAAAGAAGATGATAAAGTAGTAATCTGCTCTGTGGTTGCTCACCATTTCAGACTGTCCTATCTTGCAGCCTTGAAGGGTAAATCCACTGACTTTTGATGGAATCTTGGCTAGCAAAGTATTGATAATAATTAAACAACAAATTGTTTATCAGCATTTCTTCTTTTCAGGGCAACAGAGGGAGATTCTGATCCAGATTTTAGTGGGAACTTTTTTTTTAATTAAAAAAAATCAGCTTTTCATTTCCTTATTATTGATGAAGTGTTCATCCACTAAAGAAGCAATTTTTCCTTGGTGTGTGTGTATTGCTGAGTGTATTCACAGAACACTCAAAATATTTTTGCTGGATCTTGTAATACCTTGACTTTTTGATAACATTTCTTGAAAGTAAAAATACAAGTAAAAACCATCACCAAGCAGTTCCTATTTGTATTTAACTATTGAATAAAGAAATGCCAAATACCTTTAGGAATGCTAGCTTTTCCTTGGTAGAGAGTTCTGTCCCTTTGTAACCACTGTTTAACCACTAATAAAGCTAGCTTCCCCCAGTTTAGTATGCATTGATGGGGAAAGCATTCCTTTCTGATGTTCTTCTTGTGATGTAGTTATTGGGACACAGGAAATGCCCAATTTTAAAAGCTTGACATAGGTTGCTTCCATTCTAGCCATTTTCTCCACCCTTGTTTGCTCACATATTATGGAGAATCCAGATGATAATAAATCACTATAAATGTAAATACAGTAATGAAAGCAGACCAGTAATAAAAGCTAAGGAGCAATTAAGGGGCAATTCATCACTAATCTCCCCATGCATTTAACATAAAGCAAAAATGGGCAGAAGTTGTAAGGTGGAGGTGACCGATTAATATACAGGATTTTTAAGTCAATATTATGGAGGATTTTGGCCATGGAGGAACATGCTGGATAATACAACACTATCCAGGGGTGGGCAAACTTTCAACTTCAGGGATCCTGGACCTTAGGTCAGCAAGGGTGTTTTTAAATTTTAAACTTTGTTTTTTAAATTGATTTGCTATAGTGCATTTTTTGCCAACCACATGAGTGCCTGGAATGGAACCTACGCATATAATGAGTCTCAACCTGTAGAAATTTTAAAAAGCTAATTTGTAATTAATTTATTTTCATATGGACCACTTTCAAACATTAATTTTCACAGGTTTCCCTGGTTTATTGCACACCCACAAATATACTCAAGTCAAGCAAAACTTTCACTTATTTCAGCAAAAGACAAGAATCCAGTAGTACCTTACCAGACTAACAGATTTATTGTGGCATAAGCATTGGTAGCATAGAGTCTGCTTCATCCATCTACAAAGCTTATCATAATAAATCTGTTAGTCTTTTTATTATCTCTGCTCCTACAGAGACAACAGCTACCCTTCTGGAATCCTTCATTTCAAGTTTCTGTTCCTTTTAGGTAAGATATGAGCTGTGTCTGAATGGTGAATTTGGTATCTCCTCATGAAAAGAAATCATGTGGTTCTATGACAATGTGTGCCTCAGATTAAAAAAAAAAAATCTCACTGCAAGACCATGAGGTGACAAAACCATCATTTTTTATGATGTAGTCTTTGGACATAGATGTCAGCTGTGCTTAGAAGACTGATGGGGCGAGGGGGTATATAGAACCCAGGGATGGGGAAACCCAGCACGGCTTGACTTGAGTCGAGTTGCTGAGTCACCAAGCCCTAAGACTCAGTCGAAAATGAGTCATAGCGGGGGCACTTTCCGAGTTGTTGAGTCACCCTTTAGTGACTTGATAGAATTTGAGTCGAGTCACCCTGACCCCTTTAAAAAGCTTGCTGTGGAAAAAACAGGGCTGCTGCCCAGCTGTCCCCGCCCATCGGTAAACAGGGCAGGAGGGGTGGGAGAGACTGCGAGAGAGTGGGACAGAAGTGGCAGGATGGAGGAGGGTCACAAGCAGCAGCTGCAAGGTTTAGCAGGACAACCCAATCCTTGGCAGCTCTATTCAGAAGTAGTCCCACTTTAGCTGGTCATTCAATGAGGCTTTCTCCTCCTCCCTGGGCTTCTGCAGCCAAAATAAGACAAGAACACCCTTAGCTCCTCCTGCCTTCCCTCAGCCAAAGACAATATGAGAATACCCATCCTTTGTCCAATGATAATCGGTTTCTTCTTCCTTCTTATCAGAGATGGCAAAAAGCTCGCTCCTGCCTCCCGCATCACACTTGGCTGGGAAAGTATTAACCCTTCCCTGCCTCATGGCTGGAACTCCCTGCTGCTCACCCTTTCAGAATGCTGGTCCCATGAGGTTTTTCATGCCACGAAAACAGTAAGCAAGCACACCCAGACATAGGCAGGTTCAAATCAGCATGTGTGGGGACGAGTGCCAAGTCCGGGGGGAGGGCCTTACTTGAATCTTTTTCAGAGTCTTCCACATGCGTGACTCATGAGTTGCTGAGTCAGCAAAAATCATGCATTTTTGCGACCTGAGTTTGAGTCACTAACTTGAGTTCCCAGCCCTGATAGAAACCATAAGGATCTGTATCTCAGAACCATATTTTTTCCCTCTGTGTTGGAACTTCAAAGTGCTAGAGCTGTGATATTGGTAGTGCAGTCTCCTAGCATGAACTGTGGTTCATCTCGTGCTGGATTTGGAATGTCTACTTCATGAGAATCTGCATGTGTTTGTTGTGTTGTGTTGCACAAGGTTGCTGGAACTGAGTTGTAGAGTGTAGACTTAGGGCATGCATATGAGATGAAAATTGAAGATGAATTTTAGGATTAAAACATATAAAAAGCAAAATCCAAGCAGGACAGTTCTCGCCTTAGGTGTCTTAGAAGAAAGATGGTATGTAAATGCTACTAATAAAAAATGAACATTCCATTTCTTTATGTATTACTGAAACATTTATCCCATGTCACCTCCAAACAGAGATTGCCCAAAGTGACTAGCAAGGCAAAGCCAAAAAAAAAAAAAAAAAAAAGTCATCAGTATCAGTAGGCAAGGGTGTGAGGTGAGATTTTACTGGGGAATTTGGGACATTTACTTATAAATATCAGTAGCATCCATCAGTATCCATCAAAAATGCTCTACATTTTTACATCAGAACGATGGAGATATTTTGGTTCTGGTGGTCTGTGGTTTTTACCATGCAGTCTGTGGACATGCCTTTGGGACATCTTCATGCAATAGTCAGAACAGCCTACTGTGATAATAGAACAGGGAGTGTATATATGTAAGAGGTCACTCATTTCTAAGATGAGCAAATGACTAGACAATGGGTGGAAAGTTCTTAACTAACTTTCTTAGCACCTGCTCCGGTTAGAAACAAAGCAAGTTCTTGAAAATCCATGGATTATTAGCTCGGTTTGCACAACTGGCAGATAATTTGTGCCGCGTGGAAATTATTCTACCTGGAATCGGGGCTCTGGAATATGGCAAACCTGATAACAGTATTTATGCTTATTGTTTGTTAGGCACTGAAGATAGCACTTCCATTGCAGAAAGAATATGGTTCTTTATCAGCGACAAAACTAGACTGATCTGTGAAGCAAGCAGCAATTCTCCAAAGGCAACAGAATGCCTTTGGAGAATTGATAAACAAGCACAGATTCAACTATTCACAGAATCTTACATTCACTTCCCATTATCTATCAATAGATGCTATCAGTAGTCCCTTATCTAAGTTTCACGACTAGTGGTGAGTGGTTTGATGACCTGGTGAGGGAGGGAAAGGGGAGATAAAAGGAGACTTAGAGATGGCAGAGAAATTAAATGAGTTCTTTGCATCTGTCTTCACAGCAGAAGACCTCGGGCAGAACGGCCTGAACGGCCCCTCCTGACCAAGGAGTTAAGTCAGATAGAGGTTAAAAGAGAAGATGTTTCAGACCTCATTGATAAATTAAAGATCAATAAGTTACCGGGCCTTGATGGCATCCACCCAAGAGTTATTAAGGAATTGAGGTATGAAGTTGCTGTTCTCTTGACTAAGATATGCAACTTGTCCCTCAAAACAGCCACGGTGCCAGAAGATTGGAGGATAGCAAATGCCACGCCTATCTTTAAAAAGGGAAAGAGGGGGGGACCGGTCAGCCTAACATCTATACTGGGTAAGATGATGGAATGCCTCATCAAAGATAGAATCTCAAAACACATAGATGAACAGGCCTTGCTGAGGGAGAATCAGCATGGCTTCTGTAAGGGTAAGTCTTGCCTCACGAACCTTATAGAATTCTTTGAAAAGGTCAACAGGCATGTGGATGCGGGATAACTCGTGGACATTATATATCTGGACTTTCAGGAGGCGTTCAACACAGTCCCTCACCAAAGGCTACTGAAAAACTCCACAGTCAGGGAATTAGAGGACAGGTCCTCTCATGGATTGAGAACTGGTTGAAGAGCAGGAAACAGATAGTGGGTGTCAATGGGCAATTTTCACAATGGAGAGAAGTGAAAAGTGGTGTGCCCCAAGGATCTGTCCTGGGACCGGTGCTTTTCAACATCTTCATAAATGCCCTGGAGACAGGGTTGAGCAGTGAGGTTGCAAAGTTTGCAGACGACACCAAATTTTTCCGAGTGGTGAAGACCAGAAGTGATTGTGAGGAGCTCTAGAAGGATCTCTCCAGACTGGCAGAACGGGCTACAAAATGGCAGATGCACTTCAATGTCAGTAAGTGTAAAGTCATGCACATTGGGGCAAAAAATCAAAACTTTAGATATTGGCTGATGGGTTCTGAGCTGTCTGCAACAGATCAGGAGAGAGATCTTGGGGTGGTGCTGGACAGGTCGATGAAAATGTTGACCCAATGTGCGGCGGCAGTAAAGAAGGCCAATGCTATGCTTGGGATCATTAGGAAAGCTATTGAGAACAAAACGGCTAATATTATAATGCCGTTGTACAAACCTATGGTAAGGCCACACCTGGAGTATTGTGTCCAGTTCTGGTCGCCGCATCTCAAAAAAGACATAGTGGAAATGGAAAAGGTGCAAAAGAGAGCTACTAAGATGATTACGGGGCTGGGGCACCTTCCTTATGAGGAAAGGCTACGGCGTTTGGGCCTCTTCAGCCTAGAAAAGAGACACCTGAGGGGGGACATGATTGAGACATACAAAATTATGCAGGAGATGGACAGCGTGGATAGGGAGATGCTCTTTACACTCTCACCTAACACCAGAACCAGGGGACATCCACTAAAATTGAGTGTTGGGAGAGTTAGAACAGACAAAAGAAAATATTTCTTTACTCAGCGTGTGGTTGGTCTGTGGAACTCCTTGCCACAGGATGTGGTGATGGCGACTGGCCTGGACGCCTTTAAAAGGGGATTGGACAAGTTTCTGGAGGAAAAATCCATAACGGGGTACAAGCCATGATGTGTTTGCACAACCTCCTGATTTTAGAAATGGGTTATGTCAGAATGTCAGATGCAAGGGAGGGCACCAGAATGAGGTCTCTTGTTATCTTGTGTGCTCCCTGGGGCATTTGGTGGGCCGCTGTGAGATACAGGAAGCTGGACTAGATGGGCCTATGGCCTGATCCAGTGGGGCTGTTCTTATGTTCTTATGCTGAGCTGAAATGGTGCATGCATGCATGCATGTGTATGCTATACTTTTCAGTTATACTTTTTGGCCTGGGGTCTGAAGAATGCAAAAGTGTTCATGCCTTCAAATCATAGATGGCTTGGAATTTGAAGGGAACCAAGTTAAAATGGGTGATCTCCATTAATTCATTTTTACGTGGGTGGACTTGGACAAATAAGGGCAGGTCCTGTGGGAGGAGCCCTGTGTTAGATTGCAGTGTGAGCACAAAGTTTCTTTCAGTGCTGGTATACTAGAGGCACCATTCACCCATATACTGTGTCACTTTGGAACAATGCTGCATTGGAGGCACTGTGGTAGTCTCTGGTACAGTGATGCTAATCTCAGTGTTGTAGGGCCCTGGCAGGCTTACTGGGTGACAGGCAGTGCAGGTGACTAGCTATAGAGGTGCTCTTCTCAGAAGGTGTTTTAATTTCCCCACAATACCCCTGACATAGTGTCACTCTGGAGCAGTGCTTCATCAGATCATTGTAGGGAACTTGACCCATTTCTGCCCAGCCACAGTTGTACGCATTTCATCCCTGTTGCGTATATGCAACGTTGGGCAGAAATGGCTTAAAACAACGGTTCCAGCCACAGTGGCACTAATAGGATCACCTGGAAAGAGGAAAAAAAAAATAAAAGAGGCCATGTGGCAGTGCAGACATCAGTGGAGACAGGCCCCTGGCAGGTACCTGAGGGTGCTGCATGCTGTTGCCAGGCCTGCTTCAGAGTACGGGCAATGCAAGGTAGGAAGATTAAGCCTCATCTGGAATTGGCTATTGTTTCCTACAGTGACATAATCAAATATGAGTCACAACACATTTTCTTCACTCTGAATTGCCTTTGTTTATCCTTGCCAAGGCTTATTGGCTACATGACTCCCAGGAGGAAAATGAGAAGGAAAAAGGAAATACAGGCATAACTCGGATTTGATTCTTCTCTGTAAACCGCTTTGTGAACTTTTAGTTGAAAAGCGGTATATAAATACTGTTGTTAATAATAATAATAAATAAATAAATAAATAAATAAATAAATAAATAATGCAACTTCCTTTAGTACTGATTTCTTACAGCAGTCTTTGACAGTCATTCTGGCCCAATCAGCACCCTTTTCCTGCCTCTTAAATTATCCTATAATGCCCAGTGGTCAACTTCAGGGGAGAAAAGCTCTGAGAAGTTGCTGTCATGGCACCAAAGCAGTACCCGGTTGAGGAGCATCAGATTGACAAACAGGCTGTCAAGAAGCGCAACAGTTGTGACATTTGTGTGGTGAACATTTTGGGTCCCCCAAAGCCTTCCTTTTACTCTGAAAAATATTCCTTTTAGAGCATTTGATAGCAATCATCACA
Source organism: Tiliqua scincoides (assembly GCF_035046505.1). Classification (NCBI taxonomy): domain Eukaryota; kingdom Metazoa; phylum Chordata; class Lepidosauria; order Squamata; family Scincidae; genus Tiliqua; species Tiliqua scincoides. Next base: position 128,156,350 of record NC_089821.1, on the reverse strand, counting down.
AGCAAAGATACTTGAACATCCTGTGGAGTTTATTAAAATGCTCCTCACCTTTGTCTGTTCTAGTCAAGTCACAGTGCTCCCAACAGATTGCACAGCCTGTGCGTTTGGGCAATATCACAATTTTCCACACAGGTGTCTGACTTGCTTTGTAATTCTCTTATCTTCCCAAGACCCACTTTTGGTTGACTCCCACCTTGCTTGGCTCACTTTTTTCACAAACAAAACCATCAGCTTATGCAGAAAGAAATGTCACCATGACATTTTAATTAACACTGCCATCCAAGGGAGTACAACAGGGCTATAGAAAAGTGTTGTATCCTGGAATATGGAATTTAAATTCCCGAGCAATAGGGGAATGATAGGGACCCAGCTCTATTGTTGAAGTAATAATTAAAGGAGCTTATGAACCTGATTGACATGCATATGGTGGCAGTTGCTCTGTCATAACATTCACATGGGAGGGGTTTTTGTGGAATAAAACAAGGAAACGTTGAAAGGAGAATGCAGCATGCATTCTGAAGACACACAATGCAGTTACCATGCTGAAGTCAAGCAGGTCTGGGTCTGGTCAGTGTTTCAATAGGAGAGTGCCTGGGAGTCTCTCATGCACCGCCTTGAGTCTCACCATGGAAGAAGAGTGGGATATGCATGTAACAAATAAATAATTACGCATGAGCTAGACTGAGTTGATTTTATCAGAGAGGAGTTCAAGACTGGGGCCGGCCTGCCAGGGGCCCATGAGCACACAGGTGCCCATGCTTTACCTGGCAAGCCTCTGAGGCAACAAGGGTCCACTGTTTCTCCTTACCACTGTCTAGTAAGCCAGGGCCCAGGGGGACCCTTTCTGTTTGCTGCTGCTACTGCTGTTTCCTGCCAGGGCCCAGTGGCTTGCAAGGAGGCTTTGTGGAGCAGGCAGCAGTGATCTTTCTTTGCATTACCATCTGCAAGTACAGTGGTGGCGATGAATGAGAATTGTCACTCACCACCCAGCTTTCCTAGCCAGGTACCATTGATGCTGCCCAGCTGGGAAACTTAGAGCCCTATCCAACATTCCAGCTGCAATGCAGCCCCAAGGTAAGGGAACAAATGTTCCCATACCTTGAGGAGGCTTCTGTAACTGCCTCCCCAATACAGGAAGCAGTGCATACCCCATTGGCATAGCAGTTCAGACACTGGAAAATTGGATAGGATTGGGCCCTTAATCAGGAAGCAGAAGGAAGTGAGTCTTTCAGTACCTGAAGGTGGCAGCATGAATGAGAAATTGTGTCTGCCTGCTCTCTGGTTCCCTGAGCGCTGTGGGGAAGGTTGCTAGCAGGCATATGCAGTTTCCAAGCATGGGAGAGAGAGCGCGTATGCCATTGGAGCATCCTTGCAAGACTTTTCTCTAGGGCAGTGTTTCTCAAACGGTGGGTTGGGATCCACTAGGTGGGTCGTGAACCAATTTCAGGTGGGTCCCCATTCATTTCAATATTTTATTTTTTGTATATTAGACTTGGTGTGATATGATGGTATATGACTGCATTTGGGGAAATGTCATAAATTTGTACTTTTAACAGGTAGCTATGAATATGCTTTTAGAACATTTGATAGTCAATGGGACTTACTCCTGGAAAGTGTGGGTAGGATTGCAGCCTAGGATTGTTAAAAATTTTCCTGCATGATGATGTCACTTCCAGTCATGGCATCACTTCAGCTGAGTCTTACAGATTCTCATTCTAAAAAGTGGGTCCTGGTGCTAAGGAATGAGAACCACTGCTGTAGGGGTTACTGCAGCCATTTTCAACCAGTTTGCTGTGGCACACTGGTGTGCTGCGAATGGTTTGCAGGCGTGCCACTGGAGTTTGGGGAGGGTCATTTATTAGTAGAGACATTGGGGGATGTGAGCCCCCACCAAACAGCGTGGTGTGCCTTTTCAATTGTCAAAAAACTGATGGTGTGCCTTGACAATTTTAGCACCCTGTCAGTGTGCCACAAGACAAAAAAGGGTTAAAATCACTGGGTTACGGGATCTAGAACTGCCACTGGATTTAAAACATGGTACTGAAGCTGAAATATGATTTTCACCCTTCTGTGCTGATTCTCAGCTCTGCCCCTTCTAACTAAATCTGCCCTCTGAACTTAACAAACATACAAGAAACCACCATCACATTCTTCAGGACACTCCATCCATAATGTATTGATATGTATATCAGTAATACCATCAGTTGATGATTTTCTGTTTTTTGTTAGTACAGTGTAAATATATTTAATAAAACTGTTTCACAGTGGCATTTTCAGGAGCACCTAGCAATCAACGTTTACGTTAAATTATTTCTTTTTTTGTAGAGGTGCTGTTTTTAGATAAGCATGAGTGTCTTTCTTGGTCATGATTTACATATCTATTCCTGCTGTCTCAAACTTACTCCTATATTAGTCTAACATCTGATGTTGAAACTCGGGCCCCGTGTGCTTTGCAAAATTGAACTGGACCAATATTCTGGGCATAGATGTTCCCATCTTCCATCTGCAATTGTCTGTAAGTGAATGTCTGTACAGGTGTACACTGCTATCACCCTTGTAGTTTTAGCACTGATTAGTGAGAACAATTTACCGCAAGGCAATAATAGGAGAGCTTTGTAATACAATTCCATCCTGGTGTAAAAAAGAAATAGGTTTCATAAAACTGTAGGTGACCTGGAAAGCACCTGAGTCGGTTGTTCTCCAGATTCATGCCTCAATAAAACACATGTGCAGTCATAACAACACATCTGCAATATACACATTGCTTTGTATTCTGTTTTTCCACAGTAATATGGGATATATCAGGATTTTTGCACATACTGTAGTGTTTCTATTATGGGAAATAAAGTCCAATAGAAATGCCAGCACTCAAGAGATAGCATGTTCTCTGCAGGACTGAAGCAAAATAAGATAATTTCACAAACCCAATTTGGCTCAGGAAAGCACAATGCAGTTCATTTAAATTGGCACTTTTGCTTGGAATGAGTCACTGGAGTGGCAGGTTCAAATTCTGTGAACTACTATTCTAGAACCTGGATTTGTATCTTAAGGAGAAGTCACAGTTAAGGGGAAAACCCAAGTCCCTTGCATGTATGAAGGTCCCGGGTTATCTCCCTTGCAAATATGCATGTGGCGTAAATGATAATGTGCAAATAATGTTTTATTTTATACACAGTGTGCATCTCCTGCAGGCTGGCTGGTGCCCAAGGTGATGCAACGCCTTACTGCGAAAAAGGAAAGCACTGCTGCAGAGGGGTACCCCAGCCCAATCCACCCAGCTTTGGGAAGTCATCTGGGCCTAAGAGTTCTATGGTGGGAGGGGGCTATGCCACCCTTGATACTCCACCACCTCATGAAGGCTTTTCCACTTCCATACAAGGTTGACCTGCTAGCTAATGCTGTTGCCTTCAGCTGCTACCCACTGGTCACCTCATCATGTTTCCAGATACCTCCTTCTCATTACCTTGGGGTATGGCCTTATCATCGATTTGTACACCCTCATAGCTTCCCCTTTTTCCATATAGGATGCAGGGGACTCGTGGACACCAGAATCTGCATCATGTGTGTGCAGGGTTATTTTTCTCCCTTGCTTCCCTTTCATTCCCAGTGTAAGATATCAGGAGGGGTACTGATGCAAATCTTCCACTCTCTCAGAGCAGAGGAAGTTCCTAAAGACTAACAATTACTGGAAGTTGCCAAATTCCTTTTTTCTTGACTCTGAACCAGACCTTTGGTCACTTAACTATTTTAATTTCTTTAATCGTTTTAGTCATTGATCAACTCAACACAGTGGCATGACAGTGAAAATATTCAATAGAAAATTGACATCTAAGAGTTAGATCTTGCTTTGAAAATATTTATTAAAGTAGTGTTCAGGACCAAAACTGAACCAATAATTCATGATAACTTTCAACCTTCCTGTATGGTACACTGATTACTTACAAAATGGTTTTTAAACTGCTGCATTGACCCCAGTTGTGAAAAGGAAGCAGTATTACGTGTCTGAATACACATACTCAGCAGCTGTTTTGCTGAGGAACTGATAGTTTTTCTACTTTCTAGACCAGGGATGTCCAAAGTTTTTGGCAGGAGGGCCACATCATCTCTCTGACACTGTGTCGGGGGCCGGGGAAAAAAAGAATTAATTTACATTTAAAATTTGAATAAATTTACATAAGTTTACATAAATGAATATATTAAAGATGAACTTCTATGAATGAATGAAGGTCTTGCAATATCTCAAAGCCTATAAAAGGCCTTGCACAAAGCAAGGCTGGCCTTTCCTTTGCTGCCGCTACTGCATTACAGAATGAAGGGGAGCCCTCATCCCACAGCTCATGCAAGAGGCCAAACAGTTGCCCTCACGCTAAGAGCAGCTGCGTCAGGCCAGTGTGGGCTCCAACAAATCTCCGGAGGGCCAGAGGCTCATTGGAGACTGGGGGCTCCCTGAGGGCTGCATTGAGAGGCTTCGAGGACCACAAGTGGCCCCAGGGCTGGTGTTTGGGCACCCCTGTTCTAGACCCTAAATGGGGCAGTTAAACTGAACTAAACAAAATGAATTTGTTTTTGTGAATTTTTTAATGTGTGAGTGAATTCAGTGACCTGTCAGTCTGATTTGTACAGTTACCAGTTTGTGTGGAATACATTTTGGAGTGACTTGTTCCTAGTACTTGGATTTACATGCCTTTTTCCCCCAATCATTTCAGTTGACTTAGGCCTGAGAACTCTATCCTAACTAATTCCATAATTGGGCTAATTCCATGCTTGGGATCATTAGGAAAGGCATTGAGAAAAAGACATTAATATTGTAATGCCGCTGTACAAATCGATGGTAAGGCCAGGGCTTTTTTTCTAATGGAACGCACCGGAACGGTGTTCCGGCACCTTTTTTATGCAGTCCCCCACAGGTAGACTGCTGCTGCCCAAGGGGGCTCCATTCTGGCCTCAGCGGCCAGGCACTTCCCCTCAGCAGGACGCGGTTCGCCCACCCCGGTCTGAGGCAGCCCACAAGCCACTGCCCTTCTCACCGTCGCGCTGCGCCTCCTTCGCGGCCCTGAGGCGAGACCCGGGCCTGGAGGCTGCCATGGTCCTTTCCGGGAGCACTTAGCAACCAATGCATGCTGCCGATTGGCTCCCTGGTTGCCATGGACCACAGAGGTAGGAAGGCGGCTAAACTCACCCTTCCGCTATGGTCATGGCCTGATCAAGAGTTTTCACGGTGACATTCGGGCTAGGTCGAGCCTGGTCCTGGCTGGCAGGTGGCAAAAGCCTGGAGAAGGTTGTTATCCTTGGCACTGCTCCTGCTCGTCCCCGTGGCTGCTGGCTTATTTATTGATACACACACACACACACACGTATGTATGTATGTGTGTATATCATATATATGTATATGCACATACATACACACATATAAAATACATATACATACACATATACACATACGTGTATATCATATATATGTATATGCACATACATACACATACATATACACACATACATACATACGTGTGTGTGTGTGTGTGTGTGTGTGTGTGTGTGTGTGTGTGTGTGTGTCGATAAATAAGCCCTCCTTGGGCAGCAGCAGTCTACCTGCGGGGGATAGGGGCAGCCCCGCCCTCAGCACCCGCCGCCCCAGGAGACGAGCAGGGCGTGAGCCGTCTCCTTCGGGGAGGGGCTGGTGGACGTCTGGGGGGCTGGTTAGGTTGTTTGTATGTGTTTGGAGGTGTATGTTTGTATGTTCATGTATGTGCGTGTATATATATATATATATGTGTATGTTTGTGTGTGTGTATACATATATATGTACACGTATGTACATATGCAGGGCTTTTTTTCTAATAGAAATAAAAATAAATAAAATAATAAATAAAAGATTAACAAGTTGTGAGTTCCTGCACCTTTTTTTTTTTTTTTTTTTTTTTTTACAAAAAAAGCACTGGATAAGGCTATACCTGAAATATTGCATTTGGTTCTGGTTGCCACATCTCAAAAAGGATATAGTGCAAAAGAGAGCAACCAAAATGATTACTGGGCTGGGGCACCTTCCCTATGAGGAAAGGCTACAGAGTTTGGGCCTCTTCAGTCTAGAAAAGCATACAATATGGCTAAAATGTGAATGCCACATGGAACTATCTCTGCATGGCAGCTGTCTGTGTGGTGGGCTGTTTCATATCAATTGGTTGGAAATGCAATTCAGGCTTCACTGCTCAGTATTTTTCGACCTTGACACAAACCAACATCAGGAATGTTTGGCAGTATCATGGAGACAACCCATGCAGTGGGGACCAGTTTCACTGGCAATATGATGTGCAATATATATCTCATGGATGGCCCAGTCCTACCCCCCCCCCATTTATGGTTGTAAATAGCCTGCTGGCAGCATGCGAAGCTACACGCTTCCAGCCTGCTGCCAGAGATGCCATGGAGGCCAGCGGACAATTGCAGGGACTGGAGTGCCCACCAACTCAAGTAGGTTGGTGTGAGGGTGTATGCCCTGGCTTTGAGCTTAAAGGTTTTTCTTTGTTTGCTTACAAGGAGAGATTTTTATTGAGTCACCTACAATGCATGCATGTAGCCAATAAGCTTATATGTACAGAGACACATTTACAGATCATCGCAGATTCCAGGTGCCTTATGTGCTTGGTTTGTTTACTTGCCAAAGCTACAGCTATTGTACATAATGAGCAAAGCTAACTACAAAGCACTAATGCCTTCCTGATAAAGCTAGCCCAATCCTCTGATAAGGGCAAGTCTAATGAAACACTTGGACAGAAGATACTTTGGAATGCAAGCTCATTGAGCAAAACACTAGCTGTATGCCCATCCTTGGACCCATTGCCCCTTCTTGGAATATGCCAGGGCATCATTTCTAGAGACCTTAGAGATGCTAAGGTCAGAGAAGTCAGAGAGGCTTCACGGCTCACAAAGGTTTACAGGGGGATGGAATGGCGTGGGGGGAGGGTGGAACAGGGGAATGCTGGAGGCGTACTAGAGGCAGGAGGGGGTGCCACCCAGTGCAGGTGACTTGCTCCAGATGCTGTTCCCTCTGATAGCAGCCAGCACTCTCCCTTTGTCTCTTTGGACTTGTGCCAGTTAAAGATCTGGCACAAGGGCCAAGGAAATCCATTGGTGATCTGGAGTCTTACAGAAAGGTAAGGAAAAATTGACGCTCACCTCTCAAGCGTCCCGATCTACCCCTCCCACCATAGTATACGGCAGGGGTCTCCAACCTTTTTGACCAGAGGGCCACATCTGGCACGGTGTTGAGGGCTGGGAAAAAAAATTTAAATATAAAATTTATTTAAATAAATTAAAGATGGAACTTAGGTGAGTGAATAAATGAATGAATGGGCTCATTCATTCAACCTTCTGGCCCTTGAACACCCTCCAGACACAACCAGAGCACAGTTCCAGTCATGTTTGGCCAAGTGGGCCAGAGGCTTTCAGGGGACAAGAGTCTGACCATGGACCGGATAGAGGCTTGCCACGGGCTGCATCTGGCCCCCGGGCAGGGGTTTGGAGACCCCTGTATACAGCACAGCCCATTTTGGCATGGCTGCATGCTGTAGCAGGGGAAAGGATAGGACTGAAAGCATTGCCAAGTGGAACAGCCCTCCATGTGGCAACCATATTGTGTGACTTGACTTTTGAATTAGGAATTGAACTGAAAAGTTTCTAATTGGAACTTCCATAGAAATCTGATGCATTCCTTCACCTACAGCACATATTTTTGTTTGTCATTTCACTGGCAGCCAAGAAAATGCCAGTCTTCTGTTGCCTGTAACACAAAGATGTAATGTCAACTTGCCCAGATTTCCAAGTGCAGACTGGCCCATGGGTGAAATTTTGTATAATCTCATGAGGCTTCTGTTGAACCTGGTGTGTTTGCTACTGAGGACAGATACAATATGCTAACAATAAATAGTGAGTGAATGTTTTCAGAGAAGACAGATTGTGGTGTCTCCGAAGGCATCTTTGCTGCTGTTTCTTAGCATGCAGTCTTCTAAAGCAGAATAAATTTCAAATTAAAAGAAAGCACCAATTCAATTGTAGCAGTAAGTGCAATTAGCCATTGGACAAGATCTCTGAGGAAGACTGCTGATTCTTTATCATTCTATCACTTTTGCCTGTTCAATTATGATCAAGTTGTTTTATAAAGGACATGATTTACCCGCAGTCCAATCAGTGGTGGGGCATGTACATGGTCACTGGAAAAGAAAATACAATTGCCTTTTCTTAATATATAAGGTCAGAGTACCCTTGGAGTGCCTTTCTGACCTTACTGTCTGCCAGGTGATGAAATGTGAAAGGGCACCATAGTTAATGGAGGTAAAGATAATGGTGTCCATTTGACCCAAGGAGAGACAAAATGGTGGACACCCATAACAAATACATTTATGCTTGGGCTTAGTTTCCAGGAAGGCGAAACACCTGTGCCTGGGTGGTATTTCAGATTGCAGTTGAGGAATCACTTTTTGTATTGTTCCTCTATTTTTTTTTTAAAGGTTCACATTGAAAATTGGCATGTCAGGAGAAAAGGAGAAGCCAGATGTGAGGAGTCGATTATGTGCGCCAACACCTGTAGTTTTTGCACTGATACTATTCAGAACACAGATATACCCACTGTAGTGTGAACTACTCTTTAGAAGGGTTAGGAAGGAATGGGCCAGACCCATACTTGATGACCTGGAAGTACTGCCTTATATGTGAGAGCTGGCAATGATGACTGATTTTTGATTAGCAGCATTTTGCACATCTCTGGTGAGAAATTAGTTTTAGGAGAGGATCATTTTTAGGAGAGGAGGTAGGATGATGTTTGAATATTTATCCTCCATTCCCAAATACTTGCTAGTCCAACTGCCACAGCCATGGGTCACTTTCATGCCCTTTGTTTGGCAACTTTGGAGACAACTGAAACCACTCAGAGAGACTGGATTTGGCCCTGGAACTCCGGTTGCTAATCAGTGTGCATGTTTGAACTCACTCTTGTCTTACTGTAACTGTGCCTGTTATATTCCTATATTGAAAAACCTGCTTTTGCCGTTAGTAACAAAAAAAGTGTTTCTCGGCCAGGTTCATGTAAGCATTTGTTGAAAGTCAGTTCTATGCATGCAATGTCGTGTTGTTTTTTTTGCATGCTCTTGCACCAACCAAAGGTGGACCAATTAAAAGAAATTATTCTCACAAAAGCCCTCACACTTACAAGCACATGAGCCCTCTTCACTTTCTTCCTGTTTGGAGAAAAGGAAAATAAAAAAGCCCTATGCATACATTTTTACCTTTTTGTGTTTCCTCATCAAGAAAGAGAGAAGATTCCCCTGCCACTGGGGTAAGGAACAGGTGTAGTTTGGAGTTGCTTGAGGGATTGGAGAACTAGCAAAGGCATTTATGGAGCCTTGAAATTATTCCAGAAGTGATTCACTTTCCACCAAACCCCCACCCCCAATTTTTTTGAGAAAAGATCAATCATTCAGAGGCAAACCTCCACCAGTTTGCTCATCTCTAATAATAAGTGCTGACACATATTGGCACCTGTAAGGGGAAAAAAGGGGTGTGAATTGAAAACTGTGGCAAACTGTGTATGCAACAATTCTAAGGTTAATCTTAAACATTCTCCTGGTTGCATAGGAGATACACAGAGGAGAATGCAGAGCAGATCAAACTCACAGAAGAGCAAATGGCATAAATCCACTCATCCCTAGTAAAATACCAACCACAACTGGCACTGGGCAGGGAAAGGTTGAATTGCCATTGTGGGCTATTTTAAAATGTGGCACCAGCTGTTGTCTCTGTGCTTCTAATGTGTCCTGAAATAGCTCTCACATAATGTGATGGCATGTGGTGGCTGAAAAGACATATTTCCTCCTCCCCTGAAATTCTGCTTACGCCAGAACAATAATGTCTGCAGAGATCCGTTTCAGCCCGAGGGCACTTGTTGTGGTTTCTTTCTGGATTAGTTGCTCTTTATGGCATCCCTGTGGCTCTTAGCTGTATGGGCAGAGCAACACCTTCTGGAAGGCAGTGAGTAACACAACTTGGATCTGAGGGCTCCGCTGAGCAAAAGGATGGATACTATCTTTAAGGTTCAAATGACCTGATTCACATGGAACCCTGAGGGCACGCAAGGACTTTTAATGAATCTCCTAGTTCCTGAGTCAACAATTTTCTTGTGTGTGATTTTGCATGGTATTAACTTTTTGCCTTGGTCTTAATAATTTCCTTTCTGTTGCCTGTAAACTTTGGTGGTGCTTGGTTTCTCTTATAAATCCAAAACATATTTACCATTCATATGTACTACAGCAGGCAGAGAAGGTTTTCTCCTTCTCTCATTATACTGGAACGCAGGGTCATCCAATGGCATTGAGTAGCAGTAGATTCAGGATAGACAAAAGAAAGGACCGCACAGCGAATAATTAAGTTACGGAATTTGCTGCCATAGAATTGTTGATCTAACAAAAAATGTGCACTTGTCAGTAAAATCATTTTCCTTAGTGAAGATTGGAAGTCACGCCCATTTTTAAAAAGGGATCAGAAAAATAGAAGAGCAGATTACACAATTGGTGCAGGTTGCAACTTCTAGTATCTTTTGTAATATAGAGCCAGTTAGTTCCCATATAACGCGCCTTTTGATCATTCTCAGAGAATGAATCTCAGCACAATCCTATGCACACACTTACCTCAAAGTAATCCCCATTGAATACAATGAGAAATGTACTTTTGAGTAGAGATGTTTAGATGACACTGATATTCCTGAGTCAGTCTCTTCTGTTCAAGGCCTGGAATGAACACTGCTAGCTAAGGTATTCCCTTTATATTGTTCTAACTACTTCTTGAGAAGTTTTACCCAGACCACCATATAACTCCTCTTCATCTGTGATCGCATTACTAGGACACTTTGGGGCAATATTGGAGGTCGTTTTCGAGACTTATTTTTCATTAAAATTAAACTCCTGAGTAGAGAATTGGGGTAATTTTTATTTTATTTTGCCATAAATAAAACATCTTGTTTTCTGCAAGTCATCACCAGAGGTGTTTGAAAATTATGGTGATTTTTTTTTATTCAGAAGTAAGCTCATTGTGTTCAGTAAGACTTAAGCTGTAATCCTATCTTACTCACCAGAAACAAACACTTTTAGTCATAGCTAGCTGTCAAATATGCTGCAGGTGTATTGACATCAAGCCTTATTTTGAGCACGCCTATAAGAAATGTGTGTGTCTCTCTCTTCCTGTATCCAAAGTTGAAGATTTTCTGGCTGTGATGTCCCTGTTTAGAGATGGTGTCATGTAATCTTAACCATTCTCTCTCAGCCAGTTCTGACACATGAGAAGCCTGGGATTTGATCTTACCCTAAATGGTTACTTTGCAAAACTTCCTAAGAATCAATAGAAAGACAGACAAGATAATATCAGAACCTAAATCTGATGTGTTTCAATACAGGCATCCCTTTCACAGCTCTAATTTTACACGATAGTCTGATTTGTTGGTCCAACAAACCAGGTCCTGTTTTCGTTCAGTTTAACATTCTCTTTTACAAAGGCATTGAATAATTCACTGTACCAGTGGCATTTTTGTTTTTAGTTTCCGGATATCTCAGGGACTTGTTAGAAAGGAGAGGATTAGACTTTTTTTTTTGGGGGGGGGGGGGTCTGTACTTTAATTTTTCTTCTCTGACATGTTCCCTTTGGGGCCAGAACCGTAAATCTCAGTCTTCAAAATGTTTATTATGTAAATTCAAATGGACTTGATTGAGTTAAAAATTCAACTGGTCTTAGCAAAAGACATAAAATGACTGACTTCACCATATCTACTGTACATGAGGCACTCGTATTACAAATGTAAGGTTATTTTGTGGAGCTGCACACTTGTTTATGCATTTGGATAGATTAGCAACTTCACACTTTTGATCAATGGAAAAGATGCTTTCAATTAAATATATATAGTAACTGCAGGTGGCAAACTTTACCTTAAGAAGCATTGCTCTTTCTTTCTTACATAATAAGGGGATATCTCTATTGAATGTTGCCTGCTATGAAGCACATGAACATCACCTGAAAACAAAGAACGTACTGTTTATGTTCTGCTTCAGATGATTGTTTTACTTATGGAAATATAATACCTGCTGATTAATTGGTTAAGATTTCTTTACCTGGACATGCTGGATCATTGTATCTTGTGGGCAATACCCACTACTGTGAGTGCAATCCTATACGTGTTTACTCAGGAATAGGTTCTGCTATGTTCACTAGGATGTACCCTCAGGTAAGTGTGTACAGGACTGCATCTTGTCCCCTGATATTTTCCAGAACATGGCTGGTGTTCAGCAGACATACGATAGAAAGGCAGTGGGTGTGTCTTAAAGTTTTCTTTAAGACTTTCCAGTAAGCCCCAAATTCATCTGTAATTCTAGCATGTGTCATTATTGTGGTTGAAATTTATTAGTTAATTAGTAATTTATTAGTGAAATTGTAGTTTTTATGTGGGACTTAGTAATGAATTGAAAGATACATTGTGTAGTAAGGACCAAGCAGAGTAGGGTGAGGAATGGCCAAGGACATGAGTGATGATGACCCATTTCCTGCAATGATCTGTTGCACTGACTGGGAGAAGAGGCTGAAAACCGATCTCTCTTATGTCCTTTGGGGACTAAAGGAAATGCATCTTTAGGAATGCCTTATACTGAATGAGATCTTTCATCCATCTACATCGATACTGTCAACACAGACTGGCAGTGGGTCTCCAAGATCCCAGACAGGATTTTTCCATTGCCTTACCTGGAGCTGCCAGGTACTGAACTTGGGACAATCTGCATGCAAAACAAATGCTCTTCTGCTGATGGACTGGAGCAATCCTGTAGGTTTCTGAGTTTAAGAAAAAAATGTATTTATTTCCATTTCCCCATCACATTTTTATCCTACCTTTGCTTAAAGGCATTTGAGGAAGCTCAAGGCCACCTTTCTTATTTATTGTGGTATATTTAGCACCATCTCTTAAGCATTCCTCACATAGCTGGAACTACTATTGGCAGCACTGAAATGAATAAAGACTGTGCTCGTACGAGCTGTCACTTCAGTTTAGAAAGGTTCATCGTTTGCTGTAATTTCCATTCTCACTGAAAGCAGAGTTAAGGTGAAAGGACAATAAGAGTACATGTTACTCTTTAAGGAGCAGTGCTTATTCTCTCTTCTGCTAAACAGGCTAGTGGTATCTTGCAAAGGTTGTAGTACACTTCATAGAGGTGTGGGGCTAGTTCAACATTAAAGAAACTCCCAGAAAACAGCCTTGTCATTCTGAGATTTGAAAGAACACGTTTATTTTGGAGCCTGAAGAAAGTGGTAGTGAAGTAAAGTGAGAGATAAAGAGCAATTAACTGCCTTTTCCTTGTAGCACTTCACACTGAAAATATGAATGTCTCATGTCTGATTACTCCTTTGTTTCAAGTGTTATTTCCTTGTGCCATAGGGAGCCTGCAAATTAGATTGAAAAGTGGGTGCTTTTTATTTCTACATTACAAACATGAAGGGAATTTCTTTGCACAATGCAGCAACTGGATGCTGGACTTTCCTTGCTTTACTCTTTATTGGAAGATCTCACTGTTTTTTAATTTATTCTTGGACTTTTGCATACGCATAACTTTAAAAAAAATTAAAAAGAAAAAGAAACAACCAGAGGGGGAATGAGAACCAGATGAGAGAAATGGAGATCTGTTAAAGCAGCCGTGTCCTAACACACCTCATCCTCTGAGAAAAAGTGATGGTTGCCCTATGACACTTGCAGCAATACAGCAGAAACTCTCACAAGAGCAAGGTAGGATGGGTCATTCATGAGGGGCAGCAGAACCCTGGTTTTTGAGGAAATTCAAGCAAAAGAAAACCAGTGACAGGACCATTGTGTCCTAGGCAACTGTGTCCTGGTCAAGTGTGTTCCAATACTGGACATTTGCCCCTGGACATTTGTGTCCCATTATAAGTATATTTATATTAGATGTACTTTTTATTTTTAAAAGGCAAAGGTAGGGTAATGGCTAAGGTAGGGTAAGGGTAAGGTAGGGTAACACTCTGCCATGGCACATTGGTGTGCCGTGAATGGTCCACAGGTGTGCTATGGGGGTCATTTATTAGTAGGGCCATTGGTCAATTTGAGCCCTCCACAAGCAGCATGGTGTGCCTTGTCAATTGTTAAAAAACTGATGGTGTACCTTGACAATTTTAGTGCTTTGTCAGTGTGCCATGAATGAAAAAGGTTGAAAATTGCTGGCTTAGGATATATAACATTTGATTTGTTGCCCAGTTATAGTGGGATTCAAATGGCTGGGACAAAAAAAACAAACCCAGATGCAAATGTCCAGGGACACCAATGCCTGAGAATCATTGGCCAGGATACAATCATCCAGGGTGCAAATACCCTGTAACCAAGAAAACCTGATCCTTTTGAGGCTAACCCTCCTAATGGTGATGCAGTTAAAAAAGGGGGGGGCAGGAGCACTAGTGATCAGTGCTCTCAATGAGCATTATAAGAGTGCCTTGTATACCTTTGTTCAGTAAACCCAACTGGTGCAAGGAAACCTGCCTGGCTGTCCTAACTGAAGCATGAGAAGGATTTTGAATACACATCGGCTGGAGGCACCTCTTCGAAATGCTTAAGCAAATTGTTTTTGTCAGATGTAAAATAACAGCATGCTTTCCCACTTACAGTGTGCAGGCACTCGGAAGTAATCTATCATGTCTCTAGTGGGACAGATCAAGCATTGATCCTCGGGTAAGAGAGATTGCCTAATTCCTGTGTGCTGCAGGCACAAACAAGAAACGAAATGCGTGGATTAAACATGTCACTCCCATTGAAAGTCATTATATATTCTGTTTATGCAAGACAGTTTTAGCAATTGCTCAAATTGCTTCAGATGTGACAGGGTGGGGTGGAGAGAGAAGGTTCTTTCAAAAGCTGCTGGCGATGGTAGGATTGAAATTATTACCCCTTCACCAACTCTTTCTAAATAAATGGAAAAATGTAAAAGGAGAAAGAAGGTGACGTGAAGAGCTTGACTGTTATTATACAAATTTTGTTTGCCATATTCTTTTCTTTTTTTCAAATTAGGAAGAGGCACTGAAATCTGCAATGATTGTGCATTCAAAATATGGTGAAAAGAATCTTGGAAGTGCAACTTGTGACCTACCTAGTCATATGTTAACCAACCAGGTTCTGTTGTGTGGTGTTAGGGCCTGCTAGGTGGTACATAAGCAGCCTTTTTGCTGTCCCAGAAAGGCAGCAAACACTGGCTTAATGAACCCCTACAAGGCTGGCATATATAGATGGTGGCTTGTGCCTAACTTGCTGCATCACACATTCTGCAAGGCTTCTTTCAAGACAGTGCTGAAAAATGTGAAGAACCATGCAAGAGAATGGTGGCTAAGAGATTGCACTATGAACTAGGAGGGCTTGAACATGCGGAGTCCTCACTAGGTATCCATAGGCAAGCAATTCTCTCTCAGCCTTGGGTCATGTTTGCATAAGGGAATAGTAAGGCAGGTCTGCCTTACAGAGTTGTAGAATGGATTATTGAGTAAATGTACTTGTGTGGATCGTAGCAGGAGGTGTGTCTTCTTACATTTTTTGTCATGATCCCCCTCCCAATATAGTAACTGCTGGATTTTATATTTTTTAAAAATGGAGAAATAGGCATGATTTTTCCCTTTCCCAGAAGCCCAGGCTTCATCACATAATCAGTGCCTAGCACCTTGTGAGGCTAATCTAATGAAACCTGCAGAACTCTTCCTACACTGTATTTTAAGCCTGTTAAGCAGTAGGTGTGTGGGCTCCTGCATCATGCCCAACTTCTCCTCCCTGCTACTCTTTTGGCTTTACTTTGCAATCCAGCCTGATTCAGAGTTCCTGCATTCTTGCATGTTTGCTGTTCAAGCCTATCTGTCATTTTGGTTGGCCCTATTAAAGGTATTAGAATATCGTGGTCTTTGGATTTTGCTACTGGACTGACATGGCTACCTACGGTTTTTATTGTGTGTGTGTGTGTGTGTGTGTATAAACACACACAATAAAAACCGTAGGTAGCCATGTATGTCAGTCCAGTAGCAAAAATCCAAAAGCTGCAATATTCTAATACCCTCAAGGGGCTTCCCTGAGCCTCAGAATGCTTTATATGGAATAAAAATGACACTTCTGGTTTCCCTTGGGAAACTGGAAGTAGCATTTTTTTCTCAGTCAAAACGGCCATTCCGAAGCCCACAGAGGTAGCAGGTGGATGTCTGCTACCTCTGCAGGTTTCCAAAGGCCTTCCAGAGGGCACAGACCGGAGCACAGCTGCAGTCCCCTTTGGCGGTCTTAAGGGACCAAAGACCACAAATTTGATTACATCATGCCTGAACTTCTGGAACGCCAGACTTCAGGTAAGCTTCGCCACACTGGATGTGATCCCCCGTAGGAGCACCTTTGTTTTTATGCCCACACAATTGGAATACTGCATATACTCCTGTATAAGTGGAAGAAATTTATGCTTTAAATTGACCATGGGTCAAAAGCATGGGTCGACTTATACATGGGTCAGTGCAGTTGGTGCAACTTCTAAGAGCAGCTGCTTAGTGAGGTGAGGGGGGAACCAGGCTGAGAAGCAGCACACAGGGGGTGGGGGAAAAAGGAGCAATTTTACTTACCTGTAACTGTTATGAGAAAGCAAACAAAAAAGGTTGCCATTTTAGCTTCTCTCCAAACAGAAAGAGAAGTGAAAAGCACTTATGGGAATACAGTCTGTATGAGGACTGCTACTCCCATGAGCACTTTCATCTCCCTTCCTGGTTGGAAAATAAGGTATAAAGGCTTCTTTTTCTTTTTGGCTTTTTGCTGCTTCCTCAGAATAATTCTTGGTAGGTCTTCAAAGAATTTCACACACCCCTCAGTTTTACCTGGACTTATCTGAGGGTGATAGAAAATGCCATGATTTTTGGGAGAAAACCTGCCCTTGGCTTATCTGTGAGATCGACTTACACTCAAGTGTCTGCAGTGCTCTTTGATGCTTCCACAAGACACCCTTCTGTGATAAGTTCTGTGACAAGTTCATACTTCACAAGTCAAGTTCTGTCTGGACTTGATGGATGATGTAATGATTTGTCTGAGATGAAACATGAGAGCTGTATTATCATACCCCAACAGTGAGGACATAAGGAGGTCTAGGTTTAGATATGAACTGGATGTGGGGGTGGGGGTAAGGGCCAGTAAGGGCCAAAAATCAAGCAACTTTCATGATCTCTGGTACAAATGCAGTGCATTTGTACAGGAATTGGTTGCCCTGAGTATCTTAATTCACCTCAGCAAGTGCCTGTCATTTGTATAGGCAACTAAACATGGAGGGAATGTGTGAGGAGTAATTAAAACAGCTGATAAAACATAATGAGCAAAAGTCTCCTTCATCAAAGAAATTTCACGTTTCTTTAAATGAAAGCCACGTACTCAGCAATACATAAAATCAAGATAATTAAAACTTGTTTTGTAGTTTGGTCACTCTGCCTGCTATCTTGCTGATTTTAGTGGTATTTTATTAATGATGTCCCTGGAGATGCTTGCAGCAGCTTGGAAATTAATAAATTATTAAGAATGAAAAACCAAAGAGATGCAGACAGTTCCACTGGCTGACCTGAATGCACTGTACATTTTATGGTGTTTTGCAGGCAGAAAAGCATATCACAGTGCGTGCATGTAATTCAAAAGAAATGGGGCAAAATGTAAATGAAGTGTTAATATTGTTATTTTAAAAGGGGTTAATACAATATCAAAAGTGGAGAATACCAAAAGCTGTATGTGTTGGATCTTCAGAATTCTCCTGCTGCAAGAGCTGCTTCTGTGCACAGTTTATGAGTCAGGCAGCTGTGCCCTCAGCTGGAACAGGTGTACGTGGATGTTGTAGTGTTCCTACTATGCTCTTGCATGTGATAAGTATTAAAAAGATAGTGCCCTGACTTACTTTGAAAATCGTTGAGTGAAAGTCTCTTAGGGCCCAATCCTATGCTGGTTTCCACCCGCGGGATGGGCACACCTTTCAGATTGTCCTTATGAATATATGTAAATCAGGGATGGAGCATGTCACCATGATGCCACTTCCCACACACATCCTTGTTGGAGCATCTGAGAGGGACTTGTATATGTGTATGTACACATTTCATTATGTTGAAATGTCAGGGAGCATTTCCTTCTCTTATGGTACTAAAACTTTCCCCTACTGGAAAAGCCACAATTGAATTCTCCCATTTGTCAGTTTTGGCTTCATCAGAGTTAAGTGGTAGCACTTCGGAATGAGCAACAAGTTCTTGGGAATTTCTAAAAGTGTTTTGTTTTTTTGTTTTTACTGACAGCCAATCTGGATTTGTGGGTCTGGATATTATTTTTACCTGAGTTAAAGTCAAATGGATTTGAAGCAAATGAGGTGACTTTTAGCCTGAGGGCCTCACTGGTTTCAAGCTAGTTGGTGTCTCAGGGCACAGAAATTCTTGAAACAAGGTTAATTAAACACACTAATTAAACAATTTTCTAGGCCTTTGTGAAATTAACAGAAGTTAAGGCATTCAGAATAGCATTGTACTATATAAATAATGTTTTGATATATATGGAGAACATCTGCTATTTAAAGAAAAGAGAACAACCTAATTCAAAGAGTGACCCACTTCTTTGAAGACTAACGACTCATTTCAAATTCTTCTGAACTTGCACCCGTTTACTGAATGTTCAGCGCTTGTTTAGTTTAGAAACGTTTGATCATTTAGCAAATTAACATTGCTGTGGATTCTGAAGTGGATGTGTTAGTCAAACCAAAAAACAAAAGGCAGCTGTATTACCAGCACTTACCTTTGCTGACAGAAAATCCCACGCAGTTTTGTGATTCTTTTGCCGAGGCTTTGACATGACAGCAGAATTGAATCTTGGGTCTTACATAGAATCATAGAGTTCGAAGGAACCCACAAGGTCATCTAGTTCAACCCCTTGCCTATAGCAGGACATCTTCCTAGAGCAGGGACGTTCAAATTTTGGCAACCCAGGAAGGGGGGCTGCATGACCCTTGCATGACCCTGGCTGTGCTGACATGAAAGTAATTGGTGGTGAGGTTGTGACATTACTTCTGTGTTCTGAGCCTGCTGAAGTCATTTGGTAGGCTCAGAACACAAGGAGCAGAGGCGGAGATGGGTGCGGCAGGGCTTTTCGATCTCCCTGCTGCACTGTTCCAGTTTCTCTTTCTCCAAAGGAGAAGCTGAAATGGTGTGGCAGAGAGACCGAAAAGCTTTTGAAGTGAGAGGAGGCAGTGGGAGGCTGCAGCCAGGCTTTCGAGGGTGACAAAAGTGGTCTCCTGGGCCACATGCAGTCATTGGGCCTCGTGTTAGACCACCATGTCCTAGAGCATCTCCAGCAGGTGCCAGTTGAGCCACTGCTTGAAGATCTCCAGTGAGTGAGAATCAATCACATCCTTCGGCAATCTATTCCACTGCCAAACAGCCGTGATCATCAAGAATGTCTTCTTGATGCCCAACCGGAATCCCATCTCTTGCAGTTTGTACCATTTGATCTAGTTCTATTCTCAGGGGCAGTTGAGAACAAATGTGTTTCTTCTTCCATATGACAGTGCTTCAGGAATTGAAACACAGCAGACTAGCTAGTAAGTGGGAGCCAGCACTTAGTCTGCTTGGCGACTTCTAGCAAGAGACTTTGAGATGGGCACAGAGGGGCTGATTCAGTTGTTTGATGCCCTTTTCTACCCAGTTAGCTGCTGCCCTCACTTACCTAATGTCTGTCAATCCAAAGCTGGTTCCATTTTTATGAGGCAGCAGCTGTCCTGATCATCTTAAGAAAAGAGAATAGTTCTGTCATGAGACCTACATGTAATTTAAACAAGTAGCAGTTGTCATGCTGAAAACAAAGAACATATCATTTCCAGAGCTGGCCTGCCCATGATGCCAACTGAGAGGTTTGTGGCAAGCAATGAGTTGGGGGAGCAGTGAACTGACGAGGGGTGCCCTGTACTGCATGTCAGCCCATCTCCCCCCTGCTGCCCACTGAGCCTCTTCAGACAACTCTTTTATCCTCTTCTTTGTTGCTTCCCAATATTCTTTTCTTCAGAGTTAAAGTGCTCATCTTCCTTAATTTTGGCGGGAAAAGTGCCATTCCTTCTAACTTGGCAGTGATGCTGCAGTCCTGATCAGGGATAAGACATACACGTGGAGGAGGGATCACAGTCTGCCCGTTCAACATTCCTAACATCCAGAGTTCAGAAAGATGACTGCACAGTGGTAGCATTATGTGTAGTTTTGTAGGGTACACATTGCACATTTGGGATGTACATGCTTAGGCTATTATGTAGACATCACCTGAACTTGTGGTGGAAGCAATTGGAATCATAATCCCATCTCTCTGCATATATCTAATACCTGATTGAGAGTCTGCCAAAGACTTCTATCTCATTCCACTAAATTAAGATGATTTAATAAATGAGTTGTATCAGTGAGAAGTACAGAGTTAACCTAAAATAATGGGACTTATTTTTGCCAGCTTGAAAGCCCTTAAAAGTAGATGTGTGAGTAAGGGTACAATCCTACATATGTTTACCTGGGAGCAGTGGCTTCACTAGGATCCGCGTCACCTGGTATGGGAGCGTGTCACCCCATGTAGTGGGCGGGGCAACACCCCTGGTGGGTGTGGTGATATACCATTGCCCCGCCCCCACCGGTTTTTTGGGTGTACCTTTTGTTAGAACACAGATATTTCAATGTGGATTGTTTCACTGCATTCTGCATGAAATTACACATTGATTGATATATAACATGATGGTATTATTCCTCCAAGTTCGGATTTTAGTGATTTTGAAAACTTGTAGAGTCTCACACACACACACACACACACACACACACACACACACTCTGTGTCAACTGAGTCAACTAACAACTTATTGCAGCAGTTCTCAAACTTTTAGCAATGGGACCCACTATTTAGAATGACAATCTGTCCAGGACCCACTGGAAGTGATGTCATGGCCAGAAGTGACATCATCAAGCAATGAAAAGGAATAATTATAAATAATTAAATTAATATAAAATAATTAAATAAGGGGGAGCCCGTCCTGTTCCACCAAGTGAATCTACTCTGAAGTAAGTCTTATTGTGGTCAATGGGGCTTACTCTCAGGAAAGTGTGGGTTGGATTGCAGCCTGTGAGCCCAATCCTATGCATGTCTACTCTGAAGTAAGTCCCATAGTGGTCAATGGGGCTTACTCTGTAGTCTGCCTGCATTAACAACCCCCAAAAAGAATTAGTGAGATTTCCAGCCCTCCCCAGTGCCCAGTTAGTTCTTCTATTTCAGGCATATGCAGATAAAGACCCACCTGGCTTTGCAATTGCAAAATAGAAAACTTTCCCCTTACCATTCAAGCCTCTTTTTTGTTCTTTTTTTGGGGGGGAGGCTGCCTTCTGTTGCGCTCCAGCTCCATTGGATCAGGACCCTTCTGGTGTCCTCACATTCGCCTTTGCCTGGCATGACCACCAGCCAAGGCACGTCTGCCTCCTCATGAGTAAACGTGGGAAGGGGGAGCTTCTTGGGTGTTTTTGGGGGGCTGCATTCATTGGATCAGGACCATTGTGGTGTCGTTGGATTCCTCTTAGCCTGCCCTTTCCGACAGACTATGGCAAGTGTGCCTACTCATGAGTAAAAGCATGCTGCAGCTCACTTTCACTTTCCATAGGGCTTCATGCATTTTTCCTTCTGGTTTTCTGGCCGTAACGTTTGAAGGGAAGGAGTGATTTCAATTCTGTTTTTTGCACTGCACTCAGCTGGCCATTCCGCATCCAACGGGGTATGGCATGGTGTGGTAGCTCCTGACCCCACAAAGTTAGAGCGTCCTCGCCCCAGGGTGCATCACCCCCCGGCGCATCACCCGGTGCGGCCCGCACCCCCCCGCACTCCCCTAGCGACGCCAGTGCCTGGAAGCAAGTCTCAGTGAATTCAGCCAGACTTCTGAGTAGACAGACATAGGATTGGGCTGTAAGTTTCCTTCTTTTGAATGTGCAATTATACATATAAGAAAATTCTAATCACAGGTTCCTGCAGAATTTAAATATGTTAGCAAGCTTGCAGCCAATCCTATGCATGTTTACTCAGAAGTAGGTCCTATTGAATTCAGTGGGACCGACTCCCATGCAAGTGTGTATTGGATTGCAACATCAGTCAATGAAACTATAATGCTGTCAACTTTGTGTCTACATATAATATACTACATTCTGGGTTATATAGTATTACTGTCTGATGGTTGCAATGTTTAAATCAAGAGGACTCAAAATGTGATCTTGTCCCATTCCACCTCATTTTGTTGGGCCTCGAGCCATTCAAAATAGGGTTTGCGTCTCACCCCTCTTGCTACCCAAGCTACAATTTTTCTCCTCCCTTGCAAGCAACCTACCTTACCTTTGTGGAGCAACTAGTGAGAAAGGCTCACTAGATCAGTTTGCCTGATCAGGATTGTAATTTCCTGCTGAAATCATTGAATTTTCTTTGGGTAAAGAGAAGCAGGTTTTACTTACGATAAGGTGGCTTGACAGGGAAAGGGGGGACAGCAAGACAATCACTCAAGCTTTTTTTGCAAGCATTCCTACTTGAATGTCCAAACAATTCCTTGTAATCCTTCAAGAGTTTGACAGGAATACTCAGAAAAACCAAATCTTTCCCAGGATGAGGCAGTGGGGAACGTTTTCATGTCACTAGAAATTCTCTTACCAGGAGGCATACATTAATTAAGCAAAGATCAAATGGCATTGTATTTATGTTGAAGATGCAGGATATTTTCTTCTTTTTCTTCCATTATTTTTCATTTTAAAAATTATTTTAGAGTGGGGAGGAAAGCGCAAACTATGAAATGTTTTATTTTTGGAGCATTCATTGAAAATGCATTCATGAATAATCATTAAAGTATCTGATTAAAATGTATGTCTGGCTTCAAAAGAAACGATCCATAAATGATGTTTGTGTTTGTACAGTTCATCTACCACCCCCCAACCTCCTTGCACTCCCTTTTCCCCTGATTGCCCACACTGCAACAGTCAAGGAAGTTCTTGTTTTTACACATGTTCATGTATCGGCTATAATAATCTGGATTATTCAAAACAGGATTTATCAAAGTTTGTTTTTATTTATAATCTTTTTTTTCTGTTCCTATCCTGTCACACATTCTCATAAAGGTCCTTGGAATGGTTTGCAAAAGCAAAAAGCATTTAATATTAAAAATGGAAGTAATCAATAATATTTATAATTATTATTGATTTGATCTGATCTTTTGGAAAAGTGAGTGAATCATTTCTGAGCCAATTTTTCCCAGTGAGCAAAAGAGAGCTTGCTCATTTCTTCTTCAAAATAAATCATTATCATTCAAATGGATATAACTCTTCTCCCCAAAATTGTTCAAAGCAGCAATGGGAGGGATTGTTTCATGGCCATTGGAATGTTATACTTGGGGGAGTGAAGCACCCTCTGCATTTCTCTGGGGGTTGAATATGTTTGTACCACCTTCAGGGCCTTTAGGACGCCATGCAAATGGGCAAAAGAAGATCCCTGCTACATCCCTTCCTACTTCCTTTACAGAGCACAACTGTTTTAACAAATGACAAATCAGGTCTCCTTTCAATTGACCACAAAATGAGCAAAGAGCAATAAATAACTCCTGGCTCAAAGTGCTCCACTTAAACTCACCACTGTGAAATGTAGCATAGTGGAGACCCAAAGACCCTGACTGGCAGTGATTGGAGACCTCTTTAAAGTGACTGATGCTCTTTCCAAGTTCCTTTCACTTCTTTTTATGTTTCACCCCAGGTGGTGTCCTTGTGGCAGGCCTAGATGTTAGAGGGAATTTGCCACTGTCAATTTTTTCCTCCATCACATCCAGCCTTGGTCTGTAGTTCTGCCAGAATATGAGATTATAGCAGCTTCTGCTGGTCTTGCCCTTCTGTCGCATGTTCGGTTTTCTTTTGCTCTTTAGGCCAAATCTTTCACTTGCTGAAATTGTCATCCCTCTCCTGAAGCCAAAGTGTGTCTAAACTGAGATGAGAAGCATGCAAACATGTGACTGTGTTGTGGTCGTTATTATTATTTCCTACTCTTAAAGTGTTCCAAGCATTTCATATAGTATCTTTACAGCAGCCTTGTGATATATGTTAGTATTATACCTGCAAATGGGGGTGGGGGGTTAGAATTGAAGAAAATGGCTTACCTAAGGCCATCTAGTGAGTTCATGGCAGAGGTGAGCTTTCCATTGGGGGCTTCCTGACTGGTTGACTTGACACCAGTATGCTACCCATCTTTGTAGTGACAACCATGTGGTAGTTGTGCCATGCAGCATGCTGGCCACGGTGTAGCTACCATGCAGCCATGTATTCACAAGTCTTGGCCCGCATTTGTGTCAGAGTTTGTGCCCTTCTGTTCACGAACCCTGAAATCTCAAGGTGTCGTAGCAATTATATCTGCATTCCCTTAACAAATGTTATATGTTTGTGTCAAGCGCAAGATCCCTGGAGGTGACCCGGTGTGTTGTCAATAGTGGCCCTTTGCTCTGGCAGGCAAGTATAGGGTTAATCCCAGGGTTCTAACTAGCAGTGGGTATGCTGCACAGCTGCAGCTACTAGAGGCAATGAGATCATTAAGGGGTAAAAGCAGCACCTGAGGAAGGGAGAGTTTGGTGGGCAGTAGGAGGAGAAAAGCTTGGAGCAAGCAAGCAAGCAAGCAGACTGACTGACTGACTGACTGACTGCTTAATGGACTACTGGAACTGCTGATGGACTAACTGAATAAAGGACAGATGGGTGAATGGACTTGGGAGACTGCCATGCCCAAGACCTACTGAGGAGGACTAAGGTGTTGCTGTAGTGCCTGGAGAAGCTACTGACAGGAGGACCTCTGCAGGTTGAACAGGTAAGCTACCCTGGTGGTGGGGTCCAGAGGTCCTGCAGTACACAACTAGAGTCATTGTTGGGGAACAAAGGGGAGTTAATAGATTCTCTAGGTGAGGCTTGAACTGGGAATCTGGCAAAATGGTTTGCCCACGGGTGAGAAGTTGCACAAACAGTATTTATAGGCCCTCCTCACTCCAGCAGTGTCTTGTCTAGTAGCTGACTGCTGGTGTTCTTTTGCATATTCTTAGATTGTGAGCCCTTTTGTGACAGGGAGCCATTAGATATTTGATTTTCTCTGTAAACCGCTTTGTGAACTTTTTGTTGAAAAGCAGTATATATATACTGTTGTTGATTATGATGATGATAATTTATGCTTTTATGTTCTGTGTAGAATGTAGAAACTGTTTAAAATTCACCATAAATGTTCACATAATCTCTCTTCCTAATAATAATAATACTTTCATTAGGAAGAGCGCTCACGTGAAGGTTTATGGTGACTTTTAAAGAGTTTCTGCATTATACACACAGAACATAAAAGCATGCAAATTCAACATTTCAAACCTCCTTTAAGTAGAAAATGCAGCCACTACTAGTGCATCAGAGCCCCCCCAAAGAGCCGTACCCCAAGAAGGCTTGAGCCAACTTGTAGCTCTTTCCAACGTGCTCCCTTTGTTTGATTTTCTTAAAAGACAGGTTCCAAACTATTCCTCTGCTCCTCCTTTCTTTGACTACCAGTTTCTATAAGCCGTAATTGGAATTACATTCCCACAGCTGGAGAGGGATTCCCAGCTACCCAGCCAACATTTGGCCCCTTTCATTGACAAAACATTCTGGACTTTGAGCAAAAAAGGATGATTCCCAGCACTGTAGCACTATGATCATTTCAAAGTTAGTTAGCTGTCTTTTATGCCAATAAGGGCACAACCGTGACCATCAGTAATGTTGCCTTGCTGTTTTATACTGTCTTGTGGCTCAGGCAGTGGTTGTGTGTTTCAACTTCAGTGATAAGAAATAGGCAGTTTTAAACTTTAAAAGGTGGTATTCCTAAAATCCAACATGCTGACATTGTGACATGCTGGCACATTGTATAGCTGAGTAAGCCTTTTTCTGGTGCAAGCCATTATCCATTGTTATTACTGAAAAGTCCTGTGTGTTTTCTTTTTTGATATTTACCTTTAAATGGTTTCTAATAGATTCATAATTAGCCTTATTTAAAATTAGAACCTGTGGTGTACCCAGTGGGGGGGCAATGTGGGCAAATGCCCCAGGCACTAGGCTGGGGGGCATGGCACCACAACCCGCTCCCTTGCCACCAGATTTGGTGCGGTTGGGAACCATGCCAAAAGTGGCTGCAGGAGCACATCTACTGTCTGTGTGGTTTCAAGCCAGTCTGAGGGCCACCCTCTTCTCTTCTCCTTTCTTTAAAGGGGAGGAGAATAGGGCGGCCCTCAGATCTGCAGGGAACCACACCGTCAGTGGCTGTGCACCTGCAGCCACTGTCAGTGTGGTTCCTGTGCCTGTCTGAGAGCTGCCCTTTTCTCCTCCCCTTGAAAGTAAGTTGAGGAGAAGAGGGTGGCCCTCAGAACAGCAGTGTAGCCTGCCAGAAATGGCATTTGCCTCCTCCAGTTTCAGAGGAGGTGTGCACTGTTTCTAGCTCCAGTTGAGCCTTTCATGCTCCTTAGTAGTGGTGCGAAAGGCTTCATTGAATCTCTTTGGTGCCGGGGGCTATAAATGGTGCCTGCCTCGTGTAAGCAGCTGCTAGAAGTGGAGCTTGCTTTCTGGGTGCCGCTTCTAGTGATGCAAAAAAGCTCAGATGGAGAGAAACACAGGAAGGTTTCTTCAGCAAACAGAGAGGAAATACGTTTGCTACGAATAGTATGGAGCAGTGTTTCTCAAACTGTGGGTTGCAAGCCAATTTCAGGTGGGTCCCCATTCATTTCAATAGTTTATTTTTAATATATTAGACTTGATGCTACCATGGTATGTCACTGCATTTGCGGAAATGTTGCAGATCTGTACTTTTAATAGGCTACTTTGAATATGCTTTTAACAGTGATAGGAAATGGGACTTATTCCTGGGTAAGTGTGGGATTGCAGACTAGGATTGTTAAGAATTTTCCTGCTTGATGATGTCATTTCCAGCCATGACATCACTTCTGGTGGGTCCTGACAGATTCTCATTTTAAAAAGTGGGTCCTGGTGCTAGAAGTTTGAGAACCACTGGTATGGAGTCTCTCTTGTGTGAATTGCTGAAGGGCCTTATGTCTGAAAATTGTGATCTCAGATGGGCCTCAGTTGATCGCTTTATTTGTAAGGGCAAATGCATGCTGTGGCAACCTCCATTCAAAGCTTCGAAAGTTTTAATTAAACCCAAAAGAAAACCCAAGGAAAAGGTATGCAACTTGATAGAATTAAATGAGTGTTTCATTTGAACGCTTTCTCGTACATGGTAACTATTATACCTTAATGTGGGGAACTCCTGTGTGACAGTCTCTGATGTATTAAGTGTCGTTTTGGGAAGAAGGGAAAATTAGTTTCGATGTCCTTGAGTTGTTATTAACATTGAAGTCCAATCTTATTTCCTTTAATACAAAACAAGGCAAACATACCAAACAAGAGAAAGAGACAAAGAAAATAGGCAGAGAAGATAGAGCTGCTGTCTTGGGTATGTTTGTTTAATCACACCCTGGCACTGGTGGTGGGGTGAGCACATCATTCACTCCCAGTGACAAATCAAAATTGAATTAATTCTTTTGTTAACTATTTGCATAAAAAGACTTGGGCATTATAATGGCTTTTTTATTTTTGAACCGGCATGTTTCTCACCTTATGAACAGATGTGTACAAAATGAATGAAACTTTAGGTATACCAATGATTAATGCCACTTTTTTGACCATTTAAGTATATAAATAAATGTTCCAAAAAGTCTGAAAACTGGAGCTCTCTCTTGCTGCTTCAGACCTTTTTCCTCCCAGTAGCAATGACAGAAGCTATCTTGAGTGGAGAACTGAGCGGAGAGGAGCTGCTTACGAGTTTCTCTTTCACTCCCCCCAAATGCTTGTTTATGGCTTCAGAAACAACCACATAATTATTCCCTAGTAAAGAGAACATTGTTGTTATTACTACTATTAATAATTATTATTGAGGCTCAATTCTACCCTTTCTCCCCCTCGTGGTGCAGCCGCATAGAAGAATAGTGGGGAGGGGGTGAATTGGTAGGCTTCAGGAGGGGGAAGGAAATTTAAATTCCCTTACACCTCCTCCCACTCTGCAGTGGGTCTCCTGGGACCTGCACCAGTTCTTTACTTGGCACAAGTCCAAGGGAGGGCACCAGGATGCAGGTCTCTTGTTATCTGGTGTGCTCCCTGGGGCATTTGGTGGGCCGCTGTGAGATACAGGAAGCTGGACTAGATGGGCCCATGGCCTGATCCAGTGGGGCTGTTCTTATGAGAGAAAGGGAGCAGGGAGACTGCAAAATGAGGGGAGAGCATATGGTGTACATCATTTTCACTGGATCCACCCCTTCCTGGAGCCTCCACTGTTCTTCCCCCCCCCCCCGCCTTGTTTTGCTCTTTCCCCACCCTCATCGCCCCCTTACCTGTTTTGGTGGCTGACAGCCCCATCATGAGCTGCCTGGGGCGCAAGTCTGCAATGGTGCTGAAAATAGCTGCTGCAGCATCCAGTGTACCAGGCAGCCACTGCTGGCTCCTTGGGAGAAGGGAACTTTCATCCCCTTCCCCTGGGTAAAGAGAGTAGCCCCGCAATGGGGCTACTCAGTTCACTGCCAACCTTAAGTTCAGCAGAGAATCCAGAGCCTCCGTGTCGGGTGGTGAGCCCGACACGGAGGCTCTGGTTTCAGTGGAGCAAAGCTCTCCGGCCTCTCTCCCTCCCCACCCTCTCCTCCAGAGACTTCCCCAATCCAGGACACCTCCCACCACCTACCTCTCTGCTGCTTGGCGGTTCGTGTCACCACCGAGCAGCGGAGCTCTGGTGGCTACCTGGCACTAGTGCCCACAAACTTGCCTTCTGGCTTGTTTCTGACAGTGCACACCGGTGGTAAGCTGGTGCACACTGTTCAGGATTTGGCAGCGAGGCAGCATTTGGCAATGGAGAGGGAGCGATGCTGCCTCTTACGGCAGCACTCCCAAAATGGCTTGTTGAAAGCCATTTTGTGACAAATTACTTCCACCAGCAGCCCTGTCCAGCATAAGATTGGGCTGCCTGTATAGTAATTATGTGCCACTTTTCAACAAAAAAGTTTATAAAATCGTTTACACAGCAAATTAAATGACTGGTTCCTTTTTCAAAAGGATTTATATTCTAAAAAGATGAAGAAGAAACATCAGCAAACAGCCACTGGGATGCTGTGCTGGGATGACTAGAGACAGTTACTGCCTCCCTGCTAAATAGACATGGATCACCAATGTATCTTTGTCCAGTTAGCAGGGATAGATATAGTGCAGGGCTAGCCAACTGAGCTCCAATAGCATTGCAGCAAGTAATGCAAATGGAAGCTGCACAATCAAATAAGAAATTGGTCCAGGTTAATATCTTCACTGTTGGGACACAGGCTGCATGTTGTAATACGTTAATCAAGCTTTTCAGGAAGTGGATATGATGGGAAGTCAGGGACAGTAGAGTTGACTAAGAAAGAGAAAAAGAGCATGGAGGGATTTTAAAACCCCAGGATGTGGTGACGGCATCTGGCCTGGATGCCTTTAAAAGGGGATTGGACAAGTTTCTGGACAAAAAATCCATTACGGGGTACAAGCCATGATGTGTATGCGCAACCTCCTGATTTTAGAAATGGGTTATGTCAGAATGGCAGATACAAGGGAGGGCACCAGGATGCAGGTCTCTTGTTATCTGGTGTGCTCCCTGGGGCATTTGGTGGGCCGCTGTGAGATACAGGAAGCTGGACTAGATGGACCTGTGGCCTGATCCAGTGAGGCTGTTCTTATGTTATGTCAGGAATTCTAAGAACGGATTATGAGCATGTACTAAGCGACAGTGATCAATATAGCTTTCCGGAAGCTTGGATAAAAATAGATGCCAGCATTTGACTAGTAAGAAGGAAGGCTGGGCTCGGGCAGTTTGGACCAGGGCTCATACCCATCAGAGTGTCCATGTGACCAGGCCCACCTCTGAGTCCTCAGTGTTGGTGGTATCTGAAGTACTCGGTGTACCTCAGGGACTGGGCAGTACTGTAATGGGGAGCCCAATGGAGAGCTTTGTCCTATGGCCCTGAGAAGCACGTTGCTGGCACTGGCCTTGCCAGTGTTTAGTAGTTTACTTCTAAGCTGGTATATAGTCTTTTGTACACAATAGAGTGGTATGATGCACAGGAAATGTAATTTTCTGTGAGTCTTCTGGTAAGCAAAAATTTCTTTTTATAGTGCAGTTGGGGTTTTGAAAACAGCTAAGCACCAAATATAATGAAAATTGAGAGAAACTCTATTGTGATTGGTCTGACCATTACAAGGAGTAGAACTTAGGAGCCTAGAAACAGTCCCTCGGATGGAACAGAGGGAGTGGACAATTGACTCTAGTTATATGATGATTGACTGATTTGATCATGATAAAGATTCAGTTTGTATTTTGCCTAACCCTTGTAAAATCTGTAGCAGATTAGTATTTGCCTAACTAGCATAGTCACAAGATATTCTAATTTGTACACACTTGCACAGCGCACAGTATACAGACTGTATTTAAAGTACAAGAAACACTTTCAAATGATAGAAACTGTTTGGAGATACTTACATTCATATCCAGCCCTGCCAAAATGCACTGAACCAAAGCCTTTGTCCTACAGCAGGACCTTTCATACAGTTACAGTGGCATAACTAAGGGGGAACAGGGAGGTACATTGCCCCAGGTACAACACCTTGAGGCGGATCCAACTTGCACACCCCCACAGTGGACTTGAGGCAAAAAAAACAAAAACACAGCAAGGCCTTCTGGAGGCTTCAGAAAGGCACTTTCTAAAAGTGAGTGTTAAGGGGGTGAGTGTTAACAAATTTTGTTCCTCTGGGTGTCAGATTTCTTAGCTACACCGCTGTTTTGGAATTGCGGAAGATCTGGCGAGGAGGTAGGATGTGGTGTCAGCAGTGGCCCCTTTAAGGGTGAAGGCCTGGGCATTCAGCAGGGAGTGTACTGCACAGCTGCAGCCACTTGAAGGCAATGGGGCCCTCAGGGCTATAAGGAGCACCTGAGGCAGGAAGGGTTTGTGGGTAGCAGAAGGAGCAAGGCTTGAGGAAGGAGAGGGTGAATGGACTTTGGAGACAGCTGGAACAGACTGCTGGAGACACTGGAGTTTGGTGTGTGGCTGCTGTGCCCAAGACCTGCTGAGGACCAAGGGGCTGCTGTAATGGTGGGAGGCTTCTGGCAGGAGAAAGGACCTCTGCGGGTTGGACAGGCAAGCTACCCTGGAGGTGGGGTCCAGCAGGACTGCAGGGCAGAACCAGGGTCATTTTTGAGGAAAAAAGGGGAGCTAATTAGCTAAAAGTGGGCATAATTCTCCAGGTGGAGCTTGGACTGGGGATATGGCAGAACAACCACTTAACTACACTTTTGCCACATCCTCACACTCTAAGATATTTTTGAAATGCATCTGCTGTAGTTCACCTACCCACCTCACCCATGCACTCCCATGCTCTTGCTTTAGAAATTGCGTTACCTTATATTAAACTCTACTCATATCTTACCTAACTCCTCTAGTGGTTGCAAATTTATAAGATTGGCATCGTAATCTTGGCATCTTGTTAATATTCCCATTAATATTCTGGGTGTTAATATTCAGTAGTAATTACTGAAAGTTTCCATCATTCAGAAGAGCCACAGCTTCAGCTGGGACTGGAGCATCAAGGGATTGCTCCTGAGAAAATAAAAATTTATGATATTTACTGCCAATAAACTTTAATTGTGCCAGCAAAGGTTCAGAAAGGCAGAAAATCGCAGTCTTTAAATGTGCAAAGAGCTTGCAGAGTAGAAAGGCTAGTGAATTATTTATCTTTGGATAGATAATATACCGTAAAACTTACAGTGATCATTGTTGTGGCTTCATTGACTCTCTTGACACATTTTAAGGAGAAATGCTTTTGTTGCTAACAGTGTGTTTAAGTCAAATTTTGGATTATTATACCCATATAGTATACTTCAAAACAAAGTGGAAAATACTATTTATAAGTTTCTAAAAGTAGACAGCATCTTAATTCACAGGTAACCCCTGCGGCAGTTTTAAACTGGACTAAGTCTAGAATCGAACAGATAGAAAGGAGGTGATTGGCAGATCGACAGGAGGTTGTGGTTTGGGGGGTTGAGCTGTCGCCTTGCCTGGAAAAGTTAAGCAGGATCAGCTGCCGGGGAGGGGAGACCCAGAGGTTGTGAGACACTGCTAGCTTATCTCTGGAGGTGGAGTGTGAAAGAGTCTGCTGGCCAAAAATGGATAACATCTTTGAGATCTGGTCTGATGCCTGTTCTGCAGTTGCCCCTGGAAGCTTAGAAAGTGCAAGAGTTGGCAGCCAGGATGATGACTGCACTATGAAGGGAAACATCTGGAGGAATGGAGGGTTCTATGAGATTTTCTCATGGAACGAAGCTTGTTGAGACCTCATTGAAAAATTGGGTTTCTGTTCAGTCTGCCTATGTAAACTGCCTTGAGTCTGTGAGAAAGGTGGTTATATAAATACTATAATAAAGAAATAAATAAATCAGGAAAAGAGTACTTGATCCCGTGTCCCATGATGACAAGAAATATAAGTAATTAAAGGAGAAGATTGCCTTGGGTTGTCCAAAGAAGACCACAGCATGCAACCACAGTTCTTCCTTCTGTTGCATTCCTCTCTGCAGCTTAACAGCACACTCCATAAACAAGTTAAGGCAAAGTGCATGCATTTTGACAAGTTTAATTCCCCTGGCATTTGCGGGCCTGCATTTCTTAATCTAACTGTATTGATTTATCTGCATGTAAAACCTGCTCAGCATGTACCAGCAATTGGGTTTTTGTTAACATCTTCCCTACAACAGTCCAATCCATATTATTTTCACTTTACAAATGGAAACCGTAGGTTGAGAGAGCTACTTGTCCAAGTTACCTTTTTTTTTTTTCCAGCAAGGACTGGAACCCAAATTACCCTGGTGCGAGTTCAGAACTTTATCATTTAGGCCAGAATGCCTGCCCGACCAGTTTGTAACTCTGGCTGTTAGTCTTGTTATCCACAAACACCTGCTTGTGACAAGACTGACATACAGTGACAAATGACGTTAGGTTCTGAATCAACTGGACTGGGGAGCCAAAGCGTTGCAGCAGATCTCTAGGAATGCTGCCAAGCTCTTCTGGAACACACAAGAAACCAGGCTTAAATAAAGGACAATCTGCCAAGATGTTAAAAATGCACCATGTTTAACCATTTTACTGCACTTCATGTCTTAAAACATGTCTTAATTTTTATTTTCTTTAAATGTATAGACACCTTTTTCTAACTATAATGCTATCAGAGTAACTTACAGGGTAATAATGCATCATAAAATAATGTGAAGAGGTATTTTTTTTTTCCTGGGTGGGCCACTTCTTTACTTCATGTAAAGTACCATAGATACTTGCCTGGAAGGTGAGAAATTTCTGCCAATAAATCAACTGTAAATTGTCTCCTCGCCTTATCTCCGGGTCACTCGTGGGTCAGGGCTGTTGATGCAGCCAGGAGAGCAAGATGACAATGCAGGAACTCACTGCTAAGCCACCCATGTCTGCCAGTCCCCCCAGGGCAGCCACCAGCAACAGCAGCAGGGGCACCCCCACTGCTACCGCATCTTGTCCACCAAGCTGCTGCATGTTCTGACCATGGCAGCTGCAGCAGCAGCCCAAGATAAGTCAAGGGGAAAGCCAGGCATGGAGGAAACAAAGTTTGCATGAGAGAGGGTGACATAGTGGTGACACGGACCCTGGATGTCACATTTTTTTTTCTCCACCACGCCAACTGCAAGCAGCATCCACCTTAACCCTCCTTTCATCTTGTAGTTCGTAGGTGGGTGACCAGCAATCCTCCTCCTGCCCCCTCCCCTTCAGAGTACCAGTTTGTGTGAGTGCACTCGTGTGTGAAAGTGCCTGACTGACCCCCCCCCCCGAAGAGGACAGAAGGAGCTGGTGGACCACCAGGAGCCACCCCCATGTCTGGTTGGCGTGCCTGTGACCCTTGTCGGGACTGTGGCTGATGCTCAGGAGCCTCAGGAGTCTGTGAGGAGCCAGAAAGGGCTCCATGATGCCTGGGCTCCCTCCAAGGAATGCCTGCCCTGCCCTCTGAATGGGACTGTGTGTGGAGACCTGCCGGTCATGTCGCCCACCTATTGCCTCTCCTGTGGCACTTTCAGTCCTTGATGCCCCTGAGGCTCCTCTGCCCCCCCAGCGCCACAGAGCAGGGGGGCAACTGCAAATTCTGCACTTCAGGAGCAGCAGAGGTGGGTGGAGGAGATGAGCCCAAGCCTCCCCCTCGTCTACTCCCTCCCCTCCATTTTTTTTTGGGGGGGGGAATGGGAGTGAGAGACCAGGTGGCCGGAATGGATAAGGTTATAGGTGTGTGTTAGAAAGCTGTGCAATGATCGGTGATGGTGTGAAGGTATGTTGGAAAATTCTGTGCCTAAACAGCATTGCCAAAGCTGGTTTGAGGGCAGTTTTGGTGTAATGGAGTGTCAGGTTCAACAATGACCCTATTTCTCTCATGCTCTCTCTGACCCCCCCCCCCCCCCATGATTGTGGGATATGCCAAGAAGAGTTAAGGAATGTGGTCTAGGGAGAGGTTGCAAAAGAAAGAGAGACGCACAGGCACACATTCCACTTTTGTTAGAAAACAACACTGCGCACACTGCCCATGTGAGTGTGTTATGGATTAACTATGCCATGAACTTGGAGTAGGGAGTTGTAGCTCATGACACTGTGTATCCAAAACCAGAGTTTATTTTTGGCACCCTGCAAAGAACCACCACTAGCACACTGCAGGTCCCCACCCTGGCATTTCCTTTGCTGCCTCAGCATTGCCACATGAAAAGGTTCCCCTAGTATCAGTAGAAGCTTTCCTCACTGGCCTGTTCAAATAGTAGTCATGGGTGAGATCTGAATTGGGACTGCACTGGTGGTAAAGAGTTAAACCCCATTCTTCCTGCCGTGGTCCCAATTCAGACTGATTCTGAAGCACTTGATGTTAAACGAAGAAGAACAAGCTGCATGCAAAGCATTTGCTTAATAAAGTAACATTTTAATTTGTCTTGCTCTTTGAATTGACTTTGAATCACATAACCCAAGTTGATAACATGATAACTAGACCTTGTAAAGTTGCCTAAGTGATCCCTGATTGCTTGGGATTCTCTCAGGAAGAAAAAATGGCACCTCAGCTGCAGTTTACACTGTTGCTGTTTTATACTTTTATCTGTATCATTTAACTTTGTATTTTTAAATTGCTTTTAATGGTTTGTATTTTTATGGTTGCATTTTATGTTTTAATTATATGCCACCTTGAACATAGGAAAGGGGTATATAAATCTTTTAAATCGATAAATAAATACACAGGCATATATTTTTATCTAGGTAAGTGGTTCTCAAACTTTTTAGCACCAGGACCGACTTTTTCAAATGACAATCTGTCAGGACCACCGGAAGTGATGTCATGGACAGAAATGACATAATCAGTTTAGGCTTCAACCCTAAGCCACAATCAGCCAAAGTTCCCACTGAACAATGTGTTCATGCTGTTATTTTGCATAGCTCAGAGTTCTAACATTCCAACTCGGAAGTCAAAGCAGAATACAGACTTGGATCTTCTCCAGCCATACAGTCCTCCCCCCTTTCCAGCATCCTGTCTTCCCACCTATTTAAGGCAGAGCATCATGCCTCTCACCTATCTGGAGCCCGGGCTGTCCAGCAGCTCTGTACCCTGTATTTTCAGCTCTGTATTTTCAGTGGTGGCTGAGCTAGGTGCTACGTGACCCAACTAGTGAATCCCAACCCAGAGTATGAGAAATGCTGACCTAGGTATTTATACCACACCTTTCTGCCTCTGATGAGGCTCTCAAGGTATGAAATGTTATGCAGCAACTCAGTGAGAGGAATAACAGAAATGGGTAAAATTTCAGACAGTGATACGATGAAGCAAGAAAAGTGGATATCCATCTGTGGTTATAAATGAGATTAAACTGAAGCATGCTTCATGAATCTCATCAATATTGGCGTATGTTTCCTTTGCATAGAAAACTGGTGGACCAATAACCATTGCTTGTTCCTAAATGCATTTAATAGACAAGACTTGAAAATCTTTTGTTTTATGCATCTCAAACAATTTTATATCCATTTCCTCTGGCCTACGATATGGTACTATGTTCCATTCTTGGTTATACTTGTTTTAAAAACAAGTTGAGGAACAGCTATAAGAGGCTGTTTTGTGTTCAGTGAGTTCAGCAGCTGAAGTCCCTTTTTTGAAAGCAAGTAAATTATCTCCTCTATACCTTATTTATAAAACAAAAACTCTTTTACACAGTGCATCATTCACCCAAGTTGCATCTTACTTTTGTTCTGCTGGAACGTGTCTCTTTTTTCCCTTCAATACCGCTAATAAATTTGAATCAAAATTCAAAAGCAAGCAAAAACAAAAGGAATAACCAATACATACCAAGAACCCCCTTGGCTCCTTCTTCTGCCCTGCCTCATCCAAAGAAACAAATCACACCACCCATCCTTCATCCAATGACCATCAGTTCCTTCAGAGATGGACAGAGCCCACTCCTGCTTGCTGCTCCTGCTCCACGCAAAGGCAAAACATTAAACCCTTCCTGCCTCTTGGCTTGAACTTCCCTGCTGCTCATCCAGTCTGAATGATGGCCCCAAGAGGTCTTTCACACCGTGAAAAAAGTAAGCAAGCACACCCAGAAACAGACAGACTAGAGGCTGCATGCTTGGGGACTGAGTGCTGAGTCAGTGGCCTCAGACTTGAGTCAATGCCCAAGTCATTGACACAGGTGATTCAAGTCTGCATGACTCAGCAAAAAAACATGTGTTTTTGCAACTTGGACTCAAAGTCACCTGACCTGAGTTCCCATTCCTGCTAAAAATATACAAAAATCAATCATTTTAATACCAGGGACAAATCCATCACTTTCTCACCACTCCCGCAAACTGGGCAGATTTCTATGGAAATGTTAAGGATTCGCTGAATCTACACACACACCCCATTCACCACATGCCTGTTATGTAGCAAATAGGCAGCCCACTCCTTACTGGCACCCAGAGCAGCAGGGCTGCTCAACCCACGGTGTATCTAGTTCTGGGTATCGTAAACTCATGTAAAGTTCCAGCTTTCACAATGGGGCTTCTCAGGTTCACACCAGCAAAATCACCGGTGCAAGTCTGAGAAGCCTTGTGTCAGGCTTTCAAGCGCGAGAGGGGTAATAGGATGCGGGGTAAATGTGCTGCTGCTGTGAATCCTGCCTCCTCTCGGGAATTATCCACCCATCCTTGCCCTTCCTGCCCTGTTACACCTCTCCCTGCCCCCATTCCACCCTTTTGCCCCTCCCCCACCCCTAAGCTTCCCAGCAGGAACTTATCTGTTCCATTGGGCACTGCATTTAGATCCAGAGCTAGTGGGTGCAGTGCAGACTTTCCCACTGGCACTCCCTATTGACAGGAAGTAGGGGAATGCCTTACAGTTGATGTGCTGGTATAAGCACCAGTTAGGATTGTTCCAATATCCTAGCAGGATTTACAGGAAGAAGTGCCACCTACTTGGTATAGTCAAAGAGTTGTTTGGTCAAAGAGTTGTTTCAGAACACTAGCTCAGCCTGGTCTATGTATACCTCTCTATTTAATACATTGTTCATTAAGGCTGCAGTTTTCTTACATTTTCATATCTCTTTATTTACAAAATCAGTGACTACTGATTTCTGGAACATACTTAGTAGGCCTTGGGTTATACCTTTCACACATGCTATGCAGGACATGGCACAGGGAGTTCTGCATGTGATCTAAGTGTGCAAGTTTTGGTTTTTTTTTTTGCTGTGTTGCAAGGGCTGCTGATTGCAAAACATTGATCAAGTAAACAATTGTTACCATGGTGTGTTATGGGTTTTTATGAATGATTTCTAGTAGACTAGTTGCCTGGGCTCCTGAGACATCAATAAATATTGTCTTCCAGACACTGTAGTGGAAATCTTAGGAGACTGGTGGGAAGTGCTCTACTACTCAGTAAACAGGCTTGATGATGGAGCTTCCTTGATGACTGCTATTTAAAGCAGGGGTGCCCAAACCCCAGCCCTGGGGGCCACTTGCGGCCCTTGAGGACTCCCAATGCAGCACTCGGACCCCCCAGGCTCCAATGAACCTCCAATGGCCTTCCAGAGGCTTGCTGGAGTCCTCGCTGGCCTGATGCAACTGCTCTCAGCCTGACAGCCAACTGTTCAACCTCTCGCATGAGCTGTGGAACGAGAGTTCCCTCCACTGCTTGCTGTTTCACATCTGTGATGCAGCAGCGACAGCAAAGGAAAGGCTGGCCTTGCTTTGTGCAAGGCCTTTTATAGGCCTTGAGCTTTAGGCCATGATCTCCATTCATTCATATAAGTTCCATCTCTAACATATTAATTTATGTAAATTTATTCAAATTTGAAATGTAAATTAATTCTTTTTTTACCCCGGAACCCCGACACAGTGTCAGAGAGATGATGTGGCCCTCCTGCCAAAAAGTTTGGACACCCCTGATTTAAAGGAATAACTATAGAGTCTTAGGGCCCAATCATATGCAATTTTCCAGTGCTGGTACAGTTGTGCCAGTAGGGTGTGCGCTGCATCCTGTGGTGGAGGGGCAGTCGCTGGGGCCTTCTCAAGGTATGGAAACGTCTTCCCTTACCACAGGGCTGCGGTGTGGCTATATTGGAGCTGGAAAGTTGGATAGGATTGGGCCCTCAGTCATACAAATTACCCATTTCACTTCTGTGAAAGAAGTAAGGCCCAGCCTACTTTGAACATTTCTTGCACCTTTTGTGAACCACTAACTACTTCAGCATAGGAGTTTCTATCTGGCCCATTTATTACAGCCTCTTTTTTTTTAATATTTGGGCAAAGAGGACATTAGCCTAGGGATCAGATGGTTTACGGAGTGGAAAAATATTGCTTTATAATAAAAGGGGGATATTGAATAAAGCTCAGATTTAATACCCAGCCTAACAGAACACCCTGATGAATGTAATTGCATTTTAAGCATTCTGATTAAATTTTTTTTATCCATATTGCATTTGTTTTGCTTGTGAATCTTTTATGGGAAAAAATGTGTCTGGAGATTAAAGGATTAGCGAGTTCTTAAGAAGCCCAGGCAGCTGTTAAAGCATCTGAATATTCTCGCTTAAATTTGGTGAGAAAGCTATGCTAATCTTTTCTGCTATATAGAATGATATGGCTAAAACCAAAATGCGGGGGGGAGCGCGCCTCTGGAGTTAATGATTGCTGTAGATGGACAAGGCCCAGGAAACTAACTAAATGACCCTTGTCAGAATAGAGAAGGAGTTCATTTGTTGTGATTAATGTTAAAGGGTGTGGGGGAATTGGTATATAAAATATATACTTATCCAATTCTTTATTTCCAGTATTAATGGACAAGTCAGTAGAACCTGGAAAGATGAAGGATTGGATTTGCATATGTTTAAGTGACCTTAAGGATCACTTCCATTCTCTGGCTTTGTTTCAGGGATATTAAAAGTGAAGAGGATCGTAAATTAATATGCTGACCTTTGTAGAAAGCAATCAGAGTTTGTTATAAGCACGCCAATGTCACTATTGTAGAATGGATTTATTTGCAAGATTGGATAATGTAGTGTCATGTATGTAGTACTACAAGTAATGGAACTCTTAATCAGAGAGGAGATAAATTAGAATTGCTATTTTATGCACAGTTCTGAATGCAACTGAGATGCTTACTGATTACAGCAGGAGACACTTGGTCTTTATGGAGACAAAATTCCTTTTTGCATCTTGCTTGCTTCTTAAAGGTGTAGTAGGTAATCTCAAAGATTCAAAGTCGTGTTGGGTTCCCACACAACGGAAGATTCATATTTTGGATGGTTCTTATTGTTAGCAACAGTGCTCTGAAAATATAAATAACATGCCCTCAGGGAAGAAAAGCAATTGAGTGTAGGGATGTGGTATTTTGGCAAATGGCACATGTGTTTAATTCAGTGGCAAAAGGATTGCAGAACCAATGGTGAAGGAGCACTAACTTTTAATAA
Organism: Tiliqua scincoides; assembly: GCF_035046505.1. Classification (NCBI taxonomy): domain Eukaryota; kingdom Metazoa; phylum Chordata; class Lepidosauria; order Squamata; family Scincidae; genus Tiliqua; species Tiliqua scincoides. The sequence goes on along the minus strand of NC_089821.1, from coordinate 128,116,182 downwards.
TAAAAAGTGGTCAAAGAACCAAAAGCAGGGGGCTGGAACTGAGACTGTCTGAATTAGTTCATACACTCATGACCCAGTCCTATCCTATGCTGGCTAGCGCCGGTGGAACGGGCACATTGCCAATGTGCAAATGAAGGGGTGAAGGGATGACTGTTCCCTTATCCCAAGGAGACCTCCAGCAGCCTTTATTCCCATGCTGGATGCTGTAGGTAGATTTGTTGGGCTTCCCAAGCAAGGGGTGAACCAAGAACAGGTCACAAAAGCACTTTACCATTTGTGGTGGGAGAGCTCGACTCTGCCACAAAACAGACTTTTTAAATCAATGCCAAAGATTCTCTATTTTAGCACTGGGACCAACTTTTTAAAATGACACTTTGCAAGGACCCACCTAGCTTTACAAGATTTTTTTTTTTTTAAGTTTCACTTTACCAGCTGCTGAAGTCTCTATTCTTATCTGTTTTACGGTGGGGGGGGGGGGATGACCTGTGGAATCTTTTCAGAGCTTCATGTTCATTGGGGCTGTTCTAGTGTTCTTGTGTTCCTTTATCTTGTTTCAATAAGAGCTGACGCACTGTTGCCTACTCATGAGTAAACACGCATGTGGCTCAGTTTTGCTTTTCAAAACTTTTTTTCTTGTCAGCTTGGAGGGAGGGAATTTCTCTTGAGAGATTTTTGGGGCCTGTGTTTATGAGATCAAGACTGTTCTGGTGGCGTTACGTTCCCCTTGGCCTGCCCTTTGTCATGGACCAAGGAACATTTGCAAACTCATGAGTAAAGGCACACATGCTGCCCTGTTTTGGTTTCTATACGGCTCAATATATTTTCCTTGTCAGCTATCAGCCTGTGATAATTGGGTCAGGACCCAAAAATTGGGTAAAGATCCACAGTTTGAAAATTGCTGCTCTAGAACAGGGGTGTCCAAAGTTTTTGGCAGGAGGCCCACATCGTCTCTCTGACACTGTGTCGGGGGCCGGGGAAAAAAAGAATTAATTTACATTTAAAATTTGAATAAATTTACATAAATGAATATATTAAAGATGAACTTATATGAATGAAGGTCTTGCAATAGCTCAAGGCCTATAAAAGGCCTTGCACAAAGCAAGGCTGGCCTTTCCTTTGCTGCTGCTACTACATCACAGATGTGAAACAACAAGCAGAGGAGGAAACCCTCATCCCACAGCTCACTCAAGAAGTCAAACAGTTGCCCTCATGCTGAGAGCAGTTGCGTTGGGCCAGTGTGGGCTCCAACAAATCTCCGGAGGGCCAGAGGCTCATTGGAGACTGGGGGCTCCCTGAGGGCCGCATTGAGAGGCCTCAAGGGCCGCAAGTGGCCCCAGGGCCAGGGTTTGGGCACCCCTGCTCTAGAGGACAAGGAAAGATAGTGTGGTTTTGGTGGGTTTGTGGGTAGGAGGCTGCATTGTAGGCCAAGATGACCTCTCTGTCTGTGGAGCTTGAGAGCTTTGGTTGCAGGGGCCATGGCAGCAAGCTTGCTGAACACACATGTTCCCTGATTTAGAGAGGTGACAGAGACAGAAAGAGAGCTGTGAAACAAGCCCTTACTTGCACTGATGTAGTAGCCCTGAAGGGAACAAAGAACAGAGCAAGGAAGCCAACCTGCAAAGAAAAAAAATGGAAAAAGTGGTAGTGAGAATATTCGGCTTTGGGCTCTAGCTGGATGCACTTGAGTGGAGATAAACTCAAATAATGAAACTCAGGTTGTCCAAGCCCAAACATGCCTACAATCTCCATGGAAGAAATCACGACTATAATTCAGGTGGATAATAATTACTGCAAAATATTGTTCCTAATATGTCTCACTGCAAAGACAGGGCAATGTTTATTCTCCCGCCAAGTTGGGCCACCTTATTCCTAGAACACCAATCACTTGGATTTAAGTCTTTGCACTTAGTTTCATTTTAACTACTCCTTGAGCAGCAAGTACCTTAAGAACTTTGGCGTGCAAGGCAGCTACTGTTTGTAAATTACAAAAGGTTGAAGCTCATAAAAAAGAGTAAGATCTTTTACCTAATTTAAACTTGGAAGAAAATAGTGAAAGAAAATGTGGCACTAATCAAAGGCATTGGATAGATGTAAAAGAAATTAAAAGATGTTTCCCTAGGCATTCTCTCACCACTCCTGCTTTTGTTGTTCAGCATATGTTATCTCTGTTCTCCCTTTTAATGGTGTATGAAGTTTGACTAGCATAGAAATTATGCTTTATAAGTTGAATTGTTGTGTTACCTTTGAACTATTTCTGAGCTCTTTGAACATTATAAATATGTGTCAATACAGAATGAAGTGCTATCTCCTAACGTTGATTACAGCCCTGTTGCCAGTTATGAGTGGGTAAAGCATATTGAATAAGGCTGAAGTCCTTTGCACACTTTCCTGGGAGTAAGCCCCACTGAACACAGTAGGACTAACTGCTGAGTAGACATGCACAGGATTGGACTGTAAGTATATGGAATTTGCTAGCCTAATCCTATCAGAGTCCCCACCCTGGTGATACAGCTGTGTGCACTGCATTCTTTGAGGAAGGCAATTACAGAGTTCTCCCCCAGGTAAAGGAACATTTGTTTCCTGGACCCGGGTAAGTCTTCATTATGCTGTTGGGTTTATTCAGATCTGTGCCAGTTGGTGATTTTGCTGGTGCAAGTCTGTCTACCCAGGTAAGTGGGTCGATGCTGGGAAGTGGTATTGGATTTAAGCGGAGCTGCTGCCACTGCCTCCTTCTTACCTTCAGCAAACTCTTTTCCCTACCCCAGTTCCCTCCCTATTCCATCTGCCACCCATGCAGACTTAGCAATATCAGATTCTACAGAGAATGCTGTTGTCTGTCTGGCAAACTCACTATTTGCACTATAGTGCATCACACTTTGTGATTGCAGTAAAGCATGTTCTGTCACCAGAATGCATGTTTTGGTGATGCAGCACCATAGGATTGGGCTGATAGGCTTCATGCCTACACACACTATCTTGGGAGAAGGCCTCATTGAACTCAGTGGGACTTTCTTCTGAGTAGACTTACATAGAATTGCCTCTGTAAATCATAATCTGTAAGTATGGCAATGGAAATGTAAACCATAATTCAGTCCCATTTTTCATATTTTAATTAGTTTTGTTTTTATTTTGACTGCAGGCTTGCTTGTTTTACGTAGTTGGATGTTTTTTTCTTCATTGTACCTCACCATGGGTTCCCACAGAAGCAAGGAAGGCAGAATAAAAATATTTAAACCTGAAAAAAGAAAATTTTCCGTCCTTTTTTGTGAATTCCTAATTTGAAAAATGGTATTAATTTATGGTTTACTTTGCAAGGTTGTTTAGAGTGGAATATATAAAGATATGTTACCTGTCCTTAGCTTTAACATAGAAGGCCTGTGGATATAAAAATTTAAAAAGCAAATTAAAAGAAGGCATGTTTTAGAATCTAATTTTCCATTGCCACACATACAGCAGCACTATAGGTTTGGGCTGGTAGGCTGTATTCCTACACACACTATCTTCCCCTTACACACTTGTAGTTCTTCAGGATTGCTACCTAGGAATTGTCTTCAGAGATGCATGCAAAGTGGGTTTTGTTTTTTTAAAATCCAAGACCTGCATGCTATGTAACCCATGCAGTGTATGCGACACTATGAAAAAACATTTGGCTATTATAGAACAATGCAGTCTCTCAGGACTAATGAAATGATTTGACACTCATGGAGGGGAAATGAAGCTAGTGGCCTAAATAGTGCACCAGTACATAGTGATAGCATATTTATTAGATCTATCAAAACTGCCAGGCCTCAAGAAAACTCAGGAAATGCAGTCAGCAAGCAGCAACTAGTATTGTATTCATGGTTGTTCACGATAACTATCATACAAGGTTATGCGTTGTGCTTGTTTTAAGAGAACATGCAGCAAAACATTTTAATGATTCTTCTCAACAAACTCTTTTCAGCCAAAGGTTGAGTTACCAGGATACATCTTAATGTGTGTTTTGACTTAGCCTTTCTTTTTTTTTTGTCAGTACTTTTTTTTTTTCTCCCTTCTTATCAGGCTGCCTCTTTTCTCAGTGCGGCAAACTTGGACACGAACATGACACTATCAAAATACAAAGCTCAGAAAACAATCTTCTAAAATAAATTTTTGACAATCACTGCTCTCCCCCATACTCTAATAATGGTGGATATATGGCTGTATGTAACTTAAGTGATTGCATTACTTACTGTAATAGCGCTGATAGATATAAAGCTTAGGATCATATTTTCTATTATGGAGAAGATCCCTAAGCTTTTGTTTTTAATTCAGATGAACTGTTGTAATTCATAGAAGTTAAGGGATGATAATGCCTGAGGTCCAGTATCATAATTATTTTTTGAAAGAAAAAAAAGGTTAATCCTAAAGGTTTTGGCTTTACTTGAAGCTGCTACAAAACCTGAAACAAATTATTCAAGCTCTTGGGGAAATAATTTTTATTATCTTGCTGCCCTGTATTTGATGGGTTGTGACCTTTTTCCTTTACAGTGTATCTGTTGCAAGAGAGGCAGCCAAGCAAGCTATAAGCTCTCTATATTTTTGACAGTGGTGGTTCACAGTGGGTGTTCACTATGACTGATAGACCTGTCATTCTTTTCCCAAACCAAAGCAATTGCCTCTCTGATCTACTCTGCAAGACCAGCAAGTGAGTCAACTCTTAAACCTTTGTGTGTTTGCCATTGTAGTGACAGCTGAGCCAAAAAAAGAAAAGAAAAACAAAACCCCTCACCACCAACAAAAATGTATTATATATGTAAACGTTTGGGGAAAGAAGAAAAAAATCCTTTTTTCCTCATCATTGAGAATCATTGTTTCTCGTTCCATTAATCAATCAATAAATTACAACACTAAAAGACTTAAGTTGTAAAACTATATTCATAACTTCTTAACTTTAAAATATGCAACATCTAGAAATATACATGTCTGTGTGCTTATACTTCAAAGCCCAGAATGTGACCTCTAAATACAGATAATGACTATTACACAATTTTTTCAAGCTGAAATTTAATTTTCAGAAAATAATAGACTTCTAGTCCTCATGCTTACAGAATAGTAGTTGTGCACTATGCCCTAAAACCAGAAACTTGTTGGAAGTCCATCTACTAGGGCTGTGTCTGGCATTATTCTTATGACTGAACTCGGGTCATAATGAATAATTGCTAATAAAAGGTTAGTGGAGGGCCTTCGAATAAGCTTCTAGTTATAGGGCACAACTGTTCTGTTCTTAGCACATGTCCCTGACTCTCAAAGGGCGAAATCCTAACCCCTTATGTCAATACTTTCCAGCACTGACATAAGGGCAATGCAGCTCCGAGGTAAGGGAACAAACATTCCCTAACTTTGAGGAGGCCTCCGTGAGTGACACCCAACTGCAGGATGCAGCACACGTCCCATTGGCACTGCTGTGCCAGTGCTAGAAAGCACTGACATAATGGGTTAGGATTGTGCCCTAAATGTTATCCTCCAATCTCAATCCACCTGCTATTTCACATTCCTTCCCAATATTTGATAAGACTGTAATAAATACTTCATTAAACGCCCACAAACACACGTGTGCACACACAAACACACAGAGGCCATTTCAAGAAAATAAGCGCACACTTTATAGTGTCAAATTTATTTTGGTATAATTCATACATGTACACACATGTAGCAGACCCAGGCTGCAGTCCTAGCCTCACTTTCATGGGAGTAAGCCCCATTGACTGTCATGGAACTTACTTCTGAGTACACATGCATAGGATTGGGCTCACAGTTGCTTGATCCAGGGCCAAGTCCTATCCAACTTTCCAGTGCCAATGCACCCTCAATGCAGTCCCAAGGTAAGGGAACACACATTTCTTTACTTTGAGAAGTCCTCCATGACAAGATGCACTGCACACCCTTTTGGCATAGCTGCATTGGAACTGGAAAGTTGGATAGATTAGGCCCCCAGCCAATTATATAATTAATTAGACCTGGTGCTCAAAATTGATGTCTATACACCATTGATGTCTATACACTGCTGAGGGTACAATCCTAACCCCTTATGTCAGTGCCTTCCAGCACTGGCATAGCGGTGCCAATGGGATGTGTGCTGCATCCTGCAGTTGGGTGTCACTCACGGAGGCCTCCTCAAAGTAAAGGAATGTATGTTCCCTTACCTTAGAGCTGTGTTGACCTTATATCAGTGCTGAAAAACACTGACATAAGGGGTTAGGATTGCGCCCTGACATCATTAGCCGAAGGATCTGCAGACATCCACCAACATGTGTGCCTGAATGGTTCTGCATGTCTCTTCAGTTGCTCAGTGAGAAATGGGAATTCTTAGCAGAGAATTCTGGACAATCTCCAGCTTCCACACTCTAAAGTTCCCAGGCAGAAGAAAAAAGGGTGGCAGGGAAAGGTGATGAATCTCTATTGGCCAATTCCCACATGTTCTTGGATGCCACAATGTTTGTGATTGTTATGCTCCAAGATATTCCCCAATAACACTGCGCAGCGCATATGAAACATTATGGCATAATCAACACCTTTCAAGGGTTGTTACTTCTCTCGCAGCGTCTCAGCGATACAGTGAATATTGTGTAGCAACAAATAAATGTTTGATGACTCGATGCATGTGCAGCGAAAGTGGCTTTTTATATCATTTATATTCATTTGGTTATTTATTTTTACGTTTGCAAGTGCTGACATCTCAAGACAGAAATAAAAATGAGTCTGTCACCCTGGCCTGCAGTTACATTTACACAATTTTCTTTTCAGATAATGTAACAAGTGAATTTTGATCTGTCGAAGGGTGCTGTGGAGTTGATTGTTTTAAAGGACAAAATATTCTGTTTACCCTTAGATTTATCATGTTGAAAGACCCAAAGATCTACATCTTCCTTGCGCATCTGCATGACAATACTTAGAGAGAGTCTCTTCTACAATGCTTGTTAGGCTTCTGGAAGAATGGGTGGTTACTATGAAGCTTATAGATAAACTACATATACAGGGCCAACTGAAGGCTATATCCATGAGACCAATTGAAATGGCCACCTCAGGCAGTAGACTGGTGGAGGGGGGTGCCCATATCTGTTCACCTGCTTGCCTAATCTGTAGTCAGAGGGAAAGCTGATATCACTACCACCTGTGCACTCACACCACTTCTCTTGCAACTGGGATACTTGCAGCCGGCAGGAAGCCTTTCTGCACCCACAGATGGCTTGCTTATACATTAAAAAAAAAAAAAAACAGCTATGTATGTAATAAATTCTACTGTGCAGAGAGATTTAAGCACAGTGTGGGGAAAGGAGGTTGAATGGAGCAGGGGGAGGGCAGAATGGGGTGGGGATGGGGCAGATTGGTCCTGGGAGTGGAGCAGGATCAGCGGTGGCAGAGCAGGCCAAATCCCGGGCCCAGGCCTGATCCACCTGCATGGATCAATGCAGATTTGCACCAGCAATAGCCATGTTGCAGATCTGAGTTGACCCATTGTGGCAGCTGGGGCTTACCCCGGGGCACGGGAACAAATGTCCCCTTACCCCAAGGAGACCTCCAGCAGCCAAAAACCCCCATGGGATGCTGCCTGTGCCAGCGCTACTGCATCACTATGTGGGGATTTAGGTTGGATTGGGTTGTTAGTGTAAGAAATGTCAGGAGGTGATGGGGTGGCAGAAAGGGAATGGACAGAACACTGGAAATTCATCATCTGTAACCCCTAACCTTTGACCTGAACCACTAGCAAAAAGGAAATAATGGATGAGTGCCTATTGAGTGGGAAAAGGACTTCAGAGATCATTCAACCCCTACAGTGTAAACTTCCCCCATGAGAAGAGACAGAGGGAGGAAGAGAGGTCACAGCAAAATCTCCGCTAAATTGTGCACCGTATTTGGAAAGATGCAGATCAACTCTGCTGCTCATTTGGAAAGCTGTTTCAAGTAATTTCCTTCTGGTTTCAGGGTGCTGAGCATAGTCGCCATTTTAAAGTTGAATGAAGAGAAAAGGCAGAATCACCTTCCAAATTTGTTTTGAGCTAACAAAGTAGCACAGAAGTGTGTTGTGTAGCTTTAAACTAAGACTGCAGACTTATGCACATTGACTTGGGAATACACCCATGAACTCAGTAGGGCTTACTTCCAAGTAAATATGCAAAAGAGCAAGAGATCATTTTGTGCTCTTGTTCTTAATTATTGATGGCTTTTTAGTGCTAGCTGTCTTGCTGTGAATTTTGATAAAGTAAGCTATTACTCTTTAAAATAAATCCACCAGCTAGCCCCAAAAGGAGGTGGTGGGAGGAGGAAGTCGAGAAAAGCACCCAAGAAAGATCTGTCAGAGTCTGGAGTGAAACACTGTGTTTTCCGTTGCTGGGGACACGGGCAGCCCAATCCTGAGCTCCCGTGGCACACGGCTGCAGTGGCACCAAAAACGGCTGCTGCTGCATCCAGCGCTGCCACAAGTGGCACCTCGGGAGAAAGGGACTTTCGTCCCCATCTCCCAGGTAAGGGAAGGAGCCCCGCAAGGGAAGAGCAGAGCTCCACCGGACCCCCTCTCCCTCCCTCCCTCCCTGCTCCCTCCCTCCAGCATGCCTCCCCCTCCCTCCCCCCGCCTCCCCATCACGCCTCCTCCCTGCCCTCTCTCCACCCTCCCCTGCCTCCCCCCTCCCCAGAACACCTCCTCCCTGCCTCCCCACACCCCCGCTTATCTTACCACAGCTTGGCAGTCCGTGTGACCGCCGAGCGGCGGAGGCCAGCCACCCGCCCGGCACTAGCCAAGCACCAGCCAGCACTGGGCTAGCATGGGCCAGCGTTGGGCCTCACAAATGTGCCTCACGGCACGTTTGCAACAGTGCACACCGGTGGTAAGCCGGTGCATCAAGCTCAGGATTGTGCTCTTAATCTACAAGAACTATTCCAGGTTTCATTCCAACAGCAGCTTGAGTGTAGTTTGTGTGTGTGTTTTAAATAATGTGATAATACTTAGCAAGAAGAGCTGTAATCAGGCTTAGTTCTCCAATAAGTGGGTGCTGACTGGGAACAATTCATGGCTTCTCAGAGTAAGGAGTTGGTCTCTGAGCTGAGCTATGAGCTCCCATCAAGCCCACAGGAAAGCTGCATGCTTCCTGAAATCAAGCTTTTGCATGCTGTTATATAGGCCTGGCCAACATCCATTCCTGAGATACATTTCATCACCCCTCTGTTTTTTCCTTTGTGATTGGCTGTTTTGATTGCTTCATGTGAACTGGCCAGATCTCCTGATCAGTCCAGCCAGTATAGAGAATGTGACACAGGTGGAGGGGGAGGAGAAATGACAGTGGTGGGACATTCAGTGGTGTCTGCAGAGAGATGGTGTTGGGAGCCCACAGTGGCAACTGCTAGTTCTTCTCCCCATCTTTCCAACAACAATTGGCAGCAGCATTGGAGTCAGGCCCTCCAGCTTGTCTGCCCACCCACTGGCCTTTCTTTCCTTTTCTGCCCTCACCCTTGTTCTGTCGTTCTCTTTGGAAACAGAGCTGCAGAACTGGCCAGAACAAGGAAAAGGGGGACACTTCCTTTTTTGGGAAATATACGAGTAGCAGTGGTCCACCCAGCCAGCTCTGCTGCTTTGTTTCAGAAACACAATAGCAGAGCCTGAATAGAAGTCAGCGGAGGGCAAAGGCAAAGTGGCCAAAGACGTGATGGCCACCCAAGGTGCTCACCTCATGACTGGGCCTCACACATAGCAGTTAAGGAGACCTAAAACAACAACAAAAACCCAGCATTTGAAAATGCCGCCTCTTATGTCACACTTCCTGCTGGCAATTGGCTTCTTTGTGGAGTTCCAGGCAACATCAATCATGCAAAAGGCAAGAAGAGGAGAGAGATGGCTCCGCTTAAGCCATTACTGCCCAACTTTGCATATACGCGTGTACACTATGTGTTGGGGAAAAATAGGTTAAGGTGGAACTTGTTAGTGAAACACTGCTGGTGAACAGTGTGCTCTGCTGGGTGATGTTATCACTTCCCCTAAATGGGAAGTGGAAGGATCTGTGCTTCTCCTCCACCACAAGGCTGCTCTCATGCTAACCAGCCAACTTTGCAAAATAGGGAGAAAATCCAGGCACATCCTGGCCCAGGCATTGTCTGGGTTGCTTGTTGCTTTGCATGGTAAAATAAACTTGCATTGTGGCCAGCACCAGGTGTTGCCTCCTCCTCTCTAGCAGCAGCTTTGGTATCACCACTGCCAAGGCAGACTGGCAAGAGGAGGCATGCCCTGTCCTCTGCTGTCCATGTGTGTATGTTTGCATGTGACTCCAGCAATGCCCATTTCCTATCTCTGTGTTTTTGCTCATTGGTAGACCTTTGCTCCTCACCAGTGAGGTGCTAGTCACATGGAAACCTTGCTCCAGTCCAAGAAAGTGGCCTCAGGCTACCAAGGCAGGATTATACCCCTCCCCTAGGTTTACTGACTAGGGCAGGGGTGCCCAAACCCTGGCCCGGGGGCCACTTGTGGCCCATAGGAACTCCCAATCTGGCTTGCGGGCAGCCCCTAGTCTCCAATGAGTCTCTGGCCCTCCAGAGACTTGTTGGAGTCCTTGCTGGTCTGATGCAACTGCTCTGAGGGTGACTGCTCGACCTCTCACATGAGCTGTGGGATGAGGGCTCCCTCCACTGCTTGCTGTTTCACATCTGTGAGGCAGCAGTGGCAGGAAAGGAAAGGCCGGAATTGCTTTGCGCAAAGCCTTTTACAGGCCTTGAGCTATCGCAAGACCATTCATTCATTCATATAAGTTCCATCTCTAATATATTCATTTATGTAAATGAATTCATTTTTTCCCCAGCCGCCAACAGTGTCACAGAGATGATATAGCCCTCCTGCCTAAAAGTTTGGACACTCCTGGTCTAGGGCAGTCATTTTCAAACATTGTGCCGTGGCACACTGGTGTGCCGCAAGTGCTCCACAGGTGTGCCACGGGAATTTGGGGGAAGGTCATTTATTAGTAGGGCCAATGGGGATGTGAGCCCCTCACTGGCAGCAGGGTGTGCCTTGTCAATTGTAAAAAACCTGTTGGTGTGCCTTGACAATTTTAGTGGCCTTGTCAGTGTGCCATGAGATGAAAAAGGTTGAAAATCACTGGTCTAGGTCAACAAGTCACCTGGGTTGTGGCTTCCCCAATAACTCCCCTTTCTCCTTAGTCCCACTCTCCCTCCTACATTGGGTGGGGGCCTTACCTCTTAAATTCCCACAGACCTTCTTGTGCCTTTTTAATGTAAAGAAGCTGTAAGTATTCTACACAGTAATCCCATATCAGGATTGCAGAGAGAAACCTTGAAACCCTTCAAATGCAGCTGTTGACTTTCTGATTTTAAGCCTGCTCCTACCCCTCTGCATTAAACTGTGCATGTGTGTGTTTTAAAGGTGATGTGATGGTGTTTTGTACTTTTCAGCATGAGTTGTTTTTACTTTTTAACAACCTCTTATTTTCTAACAGAGGGCTTTAAGCGTAAACATTGCTGAAATTAAGAGAACCTAAACATTGCAAGGAAGTGAATTATAGGTTGACAAGTCAATTACTTCAAATGTGATGTTTGCTTCTTATGCTAAACTTCTTCCTGCACATATTGGAATGTCACTCATGTACGCTTACATTATGCCATAGTATTACACCCAATATTTGCTAAGTGAACTATGTTTGTCTTTGGTGATTAAACCAGTACAGTGTTTCACTGTTTTTTTTTTCTAACTTTGTTTGAAAAGCAAAGAGCAGAATTTCAAATCTATTGTCTTGGAAACATCTCAGCATTTTGAGTGTGGGAGGAAAATTATAGAACCCAGATATTAATGTCACACTTTGTACCCCAAAGTAACTGTAAATCATTATTTTTATTAAAGAAAAAAAGTGGAATTGAAATTGTAGAAAGAAAATGTGTGATTTAATTCAGTCATGCTGGGTGGAAAGTGGGTAACAGATTAATAGGCAATAAAATGGACTTAACTAGAGCTTGGAAGAGATGGAACTCCCAAAAGGATCAGTGGAAATTTCCTTGTTGGATGATTATTTCTTCATGCAACATGTAATATCATTGTAGTGAAATGAATGAAGGGAAGTTTAAGAGAGCCGTTTAGCTTTTGGTAGACTGCTTAGGTGCTGTTTTCTCTTCTTTTCCCTTGCAACTTAGTAATTTGGGGAAAAGGTACTGATAGAAAAGAGGACTGGGGCTGAGTCATAATGAGCTGAGTCAAAATTCAGAGAAGGATTGGGATTGTTTCATCATGTTTTGGGGACTTCTGTACTATGGGGATTTCTGAAGATCACATTTCTAAATTTCATTGCCATTCCTGCTTACTACAATTTACTAGTTCATATTTTGTCTGAAGAAAGAGAAGCTTTCATGCAATTTGTGGTGATCTCCCAATAACATCCAAGCAGCTTGCACCACTTCAGCAGTTGAATCACATCTGCCTTTGGACCAATTTCTGGGCCATGGGAGGAAGAATGTAATAAACTAGGATATTTTTTGTTCTGGGCAATCAAGTGATTCTTGATCCACAGTCACACATTTTGTTCATGCTCTGGTAACCAAAGTATAAGAAGCCTGTTCTGTAAACTTCTGCTGGTATCAAATGAAGCAAATAAATGTACAGGTTGAGACTCATTATTCACGTGGGTTCTGTTCCAAGAACTCATGTGGATGGCAAAAAACACACTACAGCAAATCAATTTAAAAAACAAAGTCTCTTTCCTCTGGTGATTTAAAAACAGCCTTGCTGACCTTTATAATGCACACAGAGACAATCAGTCTCTCTCCAGGAGCTTAGGTTTCACTAGGAGGCAGCAATCCCTCCCTTCACCAGGAGTCCCAGCAAGGGGGAAAGAATGGAGAAGGTGGCTGCCATTTAGCCTTCTTTCACGTGCTGGGGGAAGGAAGGAGTGAAGCCTGCAGAGAGAATGATTGATGGATTGCCAGCCAGCTGCCCTCTCTGGCATTATTAAAGGATTATTTTCTTTGAATGTAAAGGGCCCTTCTCATCAGCTTTGAGGTAGAAGAATCTGTGGATACTTAGGTTATACCTGTAATCACTTGTATGACTGTCTCTCTGCAACAGTAAAAAGCAGTTTTTTAAACTGTCATTTTAAAGGGGTGCATTTTTTCCCTTCTCCAGGGATCAGGACATTCCTTCTCATTTGCAGGGGCCATTCGTGTTGAGTCAAATCTGTGTATAAAAAATCCATGTACAACAAGGCTGGACCTGTATGTACATTTGAGGTTTAATCTGAGGCTAAGAGTCCCTCTAGCCAATCAAAAAGAGCATATGGTGCAATCCTTATATATAGGGAATGAATTAAGTGCTCTTTTGTGTAAATAACACACAGAAAACTCATACATAGTGAAGAAAGCTTGTCTAGAACCTTCTCTTCTTGATATGCTAGTGTTCCACACTTGGGATTTCTTTTTAATGCAAAGACATCCTTCATCTGCATCCTTCATTTGCATCCTGCAAAGTTCCAGGAAGGCTAGCCTCTGTTTTGGGGTATACTGTATGTGTGGACAAGGAGTCATAAGCCAACATCAGCACTGGAGAAAAGACTAATGAGAAGTCTAGTCAGAGCAGGAGAGAGCAACCTGCAAGCCTTTCAACTAGGAATTGAATAGATAACAGCTCTCACATGTTCCCACACCCACTGTTATTGTACAGGTCAAGCTCGCATGCCTTCGCTCTTCCAACATAAATCCCTTCCTAGACTCAGACCTTAAATTGGATGCTCAAACTCAAACCCTTGCTGAGACCTTTTAATTAATTTGTAATCAGTTAATGAACATGAAATGCAACACACATCTATTTCATTTTTGTGTCCCGATTGTGCTCCTCACTGGAAGCATTAGCTCTGGGAAGTTCTAAAATGTGGCTCAGACTCATTTGTGCCTGTTATAACTGCTTGCAATAACAAGTCTGTCAGTGTTTCAGTGCGAGGATCAATATTAGCTGCTTGTTCTGTCTCTGCATTCAGTCTTTGGAAATAACACTGGGTCCCCTTGAGGAATAAATAATCTGGAACATTCCCCAATTTCCTTTCAAATTCTCCTTACTTTCACCCCCTTCCTATCTTATTTGACATCCTGGTGACTTCTGTCATTCCAGGAAAGAAAAGCATGGCAATAAAATTGTCTGGATCTTACTTTTTTCATCAAGTGTGTAAATAACATCTTGCTTTGAGTCTTCAGAAACCTTTTCCCCCTGGCAAAGCGTGTTAATTAATTAACCAGCAAAATCAATCAATCAATCAATCAATTTGATTTCTAACCCACCTTTCTCCCAAAGGGCATCCAACGTGGCTAACAGCAATTAAAATACAGAAAATATACATTAAAAAGCTATAAAAGCTATAAAATACAAATGAAACTACAAAATAGAAAATAAAAACAAAACAGCAGCAGAGATAAAAACCAGCAGATAAAAAATAATTACCAAAAAAGTAGCCATCACACCCTCTACTGGGCATCAAAGTCTTTCTGAAATAAAAAATGTCATCAGGCCTCACTGGAAGGTTAACGATGTAGGAGCTGTTCTCAGTCTAAAGGCGAGGGAATTCCACAGTTCAGGCGCCACCACTGAGAAGGTTCTATTTCTGGCCACCATCCCCCTAATCTCTCTTTATGGCATCACAACCAGCAGGACCATCCCTAATGACTGAAGAGAAACAACTCACAACTTGTTAATCTTTTATTTATTTATTTATTTATTTATTTTCAAACTGAACTTTGAGGAGTTTTGCAGGCTCAACTGGCCCCCCTTTTGGCAACTGGCAACCAACCTTTATATTTTGCAGCCATGGAGCATCTCCCCACCTGAAAAAAAAGAAGAAAATTATTCCTCATGGGGATTTGAACCCTCAAGCTCTGGCTTCACAGACCAGCACTTTAGCAATTGAGCCATAGGAGCTCCTAGACTCAAAATATTTGGAACTAATACTTGAGGCGCTGATGGCCACCAGCTGGGCTCAAGACCTTATATATTAGTTCTGAGCACTATGACTACAGGCTTTCCTATAGCCCAATGGAGAGTGTGCTGGGCTGTGGAGCACAAGGTTGGAGGTTCGAATCCCTCCCTAGTCCGCAGTTTAAAAAAAAAAGGTGGAGCACAAGGTCAGAGCTGGGGATGCCCCCCCCAAAAAAGGTGGAGCACGAGGTCAGAGGTTCGAATCCCTCCCTCAGTGAAAGGGGGGAGAAAAAGGTGCCGGAACGCCGTTCCGGTGTGTTCTATTACAAAAAAGCCCTGCATATATATAACATGAATCAAATGTTGGGTTGATGTACCATGTGTGGGCAATTCAGAATAATGTCAATAAACAAACCAACATCCCAATCCTATGGGACCTGGTGCAGCCCAAACTAGCATTCTGGCAGCACAGGATTCTCTACAGCTGTTGTAAAAGTTAACATGCCATTTTGCACAGCCAGGCCACCACTGCAAGTGGTGAGCAGCTGGGGCCACACACCAGTGGCTTCGCAATAACCCCTGGCACTGGTAAGTCATTAGAACGGGGCGGGGAGGGGGAGGAATGGGGCAGAGATGGGGTGAGGTGTGGTGCTATCTATATCCTATCTCCCTTCCTGGCTTTGATCAGCCTTCCTGGTTCCACTCTTATCTTGTGCCGTTAAATGGCTGGTGCAGGTTCAAGTAGACCCAGCAGGACAGCAATGGCTTACTCCTGGGCAAGGGAACAAATGTTTCCTTGTCTGAAAGATAACTCTTCCTCTTCACCCCCCAATGCAGAGCATACTGCTATTGCCACAGCTGCATTGGCAGGGTGGTGGTGGTTTAGGTAGGATTGGGGTGTGGATTTGAACAGGTTGATTTCATGACATGCAGGGCAAAATCATTGCTGATGATAGTAGGAACTAAAGTGTTGGGGTGAGTGGATATGCAGAGGGAAGCTGTGCAGATCACCCAACCCTAGGGTGGCAGTATTTGGAGCTGTTTTACAGCAACTCTCTCTAAAAGTTGCACAGTCTTAGGTAAAGTGCATTTGTTCCATACTTTGGTCTCCTGTGGCATCATTGTATAAAGTTTGCTGCAGCACACATATTGTGGACATAATCAGTGTGAGGGGATTGAAGAAGGCTGGGCAGGTTTCTTTTGGTATTGTTTTCTGACCTTGCTGTTTCAGACAGAAGCTCTTGTAAGCTAAAGAAATGGAAAGTTATTGTTCTGTTTTATTAAGTGCATTTTTTGTTTTCTCTGATAAATGTAGTGCTACACAAGGAATGGACATAAGAGAGAGGCTGGTCCAGTAAGAACTCTTTAATTAGGTATGGCTGTTTATTATTTTCTCTTTTTTTTTTTGAGAAAGTAGTTGAGGTCCTAGTAGTGTCTATATTTAGGCCTGTACGGTTAAATCTGATGTAGTAATTTTCAGTCCAATTCTAACCTGTCCTGGAGCAGGCATGCCCAGTGGCCTGAGCTGTATCCAGAGAAGGGTTGGGCCAAGTTGCAGCACAACTCGGAGTAAGGGGAATTCATTTCCCTTACCTCTTGTGTGGCAGCTGTCCCTCTGGCGCTACTCGGATCTGCACAACCTAAATCAGTGTTGCAGATCTGAGCAGCCCAGTGTAAGGCCCAGCCACTTGGAAGGGGTGTTGGGATCTGGCCAAAGTGTTGAATCCTGATCCTGCCCCCTCCTGGTCCCAGTTCTTCCACCGGCCCATCCACCGACCAGTGCAATTTACCTGTGGAAGTCCAGGAAGCAGCATGTGCAGAATGACACACATCCTTGCATCCTTTGCTCTGGCCTCCCTGACTATAAAAGGGCACAAATATGCCTTACACAAACGTGCCTTAAGCAAGCCAGTGCAAAGGACTTGTGACAGCCCAAGGGCAATCCAGGATTGCGCCCTTAATTCGTGATTCATATTGTGGTGATTACGGTATAAATTTGTTTTTATGTTGAGAATTTTATTGGCAAAAGTCAGTTGCCAAATGTTATACTGGGGAATGTCCCCAGACACATGATCAACAAATATGACTGCTACTGGCATGTCTTGTTTGGCCCATAATCACATCAGAGACAATATAGAACAGATACTTGAACCATATGTGCAATTTATGAAGTGTAATAGCCTTGGTAATTGGGTGTTTTGCCAAATTCCCAGTCCAAGTTTCGCCTAGAGAACCTATGCCCACTTTAAGTTAATTAACTCCCCTGTGTTCTCCAACAATGGTCCTAGTTCTGCACAGTTGGACCCCACCACCAGGATAGCTCACCTGTTCAACCTGCAGAGGTCTTCCTTTCTAGCATGCCCACTGTTAGTTAGAGCCCCGGGGTTAACCCTATGCTTGCCTGCCAGAGCAAGAGGCCACTGTTGACACCACATCCTATCTCCTTGAGGAATCTTGTGCATTTTCATTATACAGGACAAAGAGGCACCTTTTAAAGTGGTGAACAAGTGGGCAACAAGCTGAGCTTGACACTAGTGGCCAAAATTGTGAAAATCTTGGTATGTATGAATAATACCATCATGTTATATATCATTGGAAAGGTAATTTAATGTAGAATGCAATGAAATAAACCTCATTGGAATATCTTTACTCCATCAAAAGTTATGGTCAATTAACCAGAAAGCGAATACACAACTGCCTTAAGGAACAAAAAGTGGATTTTCTTAACTCAAAACTGACCTATGAGACTTATTTTTCTGAGAGCCAATGAGAAGTTGTTATGATACAGCATGGAACCAATAAGGTGTCAATTTGAGTCAGCTCTTATTTTCATGTATCATAATACAGCTACTTGTGCTAACTAGTAAAGAGGCACTTTTTCAAGTGGTGCTCCTCTTATATTTAACAGGGAGAGAATAACCGTCCATCTTCACCCCAGCACAGTGTCTCTAACCAATAAGGGGCACACTTTTTATTTATTTACTTAATTAAATTTGATTTTGTTATGGGGGGGCTGCAAAATTTTCTTTGATCCCACATAGCAGATAGATGCCTTAACCATGCCACTGAGTTGGGGGAGGTGGCAGATCGAGTGAGTGGTGAACTGCTGGGGGAAGGAGGCAGGTTTCCTCCCAATTTGCACTTTTTTAAAAGCCTGGGTCTGATGTCACTTCCGGTTGTGACATCACTTCCAGGGCATCATTTTGAGCTCTGCTTTGGGCTACATGTTCATTAGCTACGCCACTGGCTGCACCACTTATACTGCAGGTGGAGGTTCACATTACTGAATGCACCACCATAGAAGAATTCCCTACATAGAGAAGTCTAGTATGTTAAGAGGAATGGATCTAGCCTGAACTTGCTAGTTTTCTAAACACAGGGATTAGTTTAGATGGTAGCAAATTCAAGCATGAGAGTCCTGTCCACAGTTCACAACATCTGAATATTCTCTGTAGGCAATTAGTTGTCCAACTGCTGTTTTTATTCAAGTTGTAATTACCCATATAACCTGATCACTTCACTTTTTCTAAGTTTAAGATGAGATTGGATATGCAAAAAAAAAAAATTAAGAAAATAAATGAAATACTGTGAGATGTAATGGAATGAAACTGAAACAGGCAGCAACAAAATGTAGCAACGGAAAATGCCCTGCATTGTAAAACAAGCTCCCATGAGAAGGTGATTTTGCTAAAACTGGCAGAGAAAAATGTATTATAATTAGGGCTTTTAGTTTTTATTTAATTATTTGATTTTTTTTGGTCCCACAGTTGAAATGGAATGCACAAAATGAGCTTAATGGTTTCCCCCCCCCCTTTCCATCATTAAATTAATATTCTATATATTTTAGCAGAAACTCTGTGTGTTCATTAAATATGGGCGCATAATGTTTCTTTTCCAGAATAATTATTTTCTATGGGCCATTAAACTAAACCTTTTTTCAAACTGTCAGTCAAATAAAAATCACAGTTGCCAGATCGTGGCTTTCAGAGTAAATGACAATATTGCTAAATACAATGCGAATGTTTTCTAACAGCTTTCAGAGTCCAATCAATTTTTTGACAGTGCATTTGAGAACAGGTGGCATGGAAATGAGTTCTGAAATGTTTCACTTAAGGATATTAAAATGGTGTTTCGGTTATTGCCATAACTGGTTTTCTTCAATAAGGTAACACGCACATACGATTCAGCAACACAACACATGGTGGAAGTGGGACAGTGTACGTAGGTTGGGATCCAGTTTGTGTTGATTGCCATAGCAATCATGGAGTTTATATGTGCATGTTTCCCTTTTCTAGTTAAAGAGAGTACATGTCCCTGCATCCCCGTTCTTCGTTTGAGTTTTAGCGCAAGAACTCAAGGCTGATTCCTGCAATCAGAATTTCCTGACATATGTGTAGCAGCTCTAGGCTACTCAGATGAGCAATATAGAACGTATAAAACTAGTCCTCAAGACAGACCATACAGTCTGCCTGAATAAAAAGGTGTTTCTTGACTGAATCACCTGCTAGGCAACCAAGAGCAAGAGAGGAGACACCAATGGCCAAAAGATCAGCAACCTGGAAGTGATGTGATGATGTGATCATGTCATTACCAAACTTCTGGGTTGCCGAGCTCCACACTTGGTGACACCATCACCAGTGATGCTGCTGCTTAAAGCCATACATGTCTATCAAAGAAGATGTTTTCTTTTCAGAGAAAGTTCTACAGTGGGACAAGATCAGCTTAGAGGTCCTCATTCAAAGTGGAGGACTACAAACTGTTAGAAAGGACGTGAATATGTAACATTTGACATGGTCCCTCACCAAAGGCTACTGAAAAAACTCCAGTGTCAGGGAATTAGAGGGTGGGTCTTCTCATGGACTGAGATCTGGTTGAAGATCAGGAAACAGAGAGTGGGTGTCAATAGGTAATTTTCACAATGGAGAGAGGTAAAAAGCGGTGTGCCCCAAGGATCTGTCCTTTTCAGGTTTTCAACCTGTTCATAAATGACCTGGAGACAGGGTTGAGCAGTGAGGTGGCTAAGTTTGCAGATGACACCAAACTTTTCCGGGTGGTGAAGACCAGAAGTGATTGTGAGGAGCTCCAGAAGGATCTCTCCAAACTGGCAGAATGGGCAGCAAAATGGCAGACACATTTTGACATAAGTAAGTGTAAAGTCATGCACATTGGGGCAAAAAATCAAAACTTCACATATAGGCTAATGGGTTCTGAGCTGTCTGAGACAGATCAGGAGAGAGATCTTGGGGTGGTGGTGGACAGCTCAATGAAAGTGTCGACTCAATGTGCAGCAGCAGTGAAGAAGGCCAACTCAATGCTTGGGTCATTAGAAAAGGTATTGAGAAAAAAATGGCTAATATTATAATGCCGTTGTACAAATCGATGGTAAGGCCACACCTGGAGTATTGCGTCCAGTTCTCATCACCACGTCTCAAAAAGGACATAGTGGAAATGGAAAAGGTGCAAAAGAGAGCAACTAAGATGATTACTGGGCTGGGGCACCTTCCTTATGAGGAAAGGCTACGGCGTTTGGGCCTCTTCAACCTAGAAAAGAGGCGCCTGAGGGGGGACATGATTGAAACATACAAAATTATGCATGGGAAGGATAGAGAGATGCTCTTTACCCTTTCACATAACACTAGAACCAGGGGACTTCCACTAAAATTGAGTGTTGGGAGGGTTAAGACAGACAAAAGAAAATATTTCTTTACTCAGCGTGTGGTTGGTCTGTGGAACTCCTTGCCACAGGATGTGGTGACGGCATCTGGCCTGGATGCCTTTAAAAGGGAATTGGACCAATTTCTGGAGGAAAAATCCACTACGGGTTACAAGCCATGATGTGAATGTGCAACCTCCTGATCTTAGAAATGGGCTATGTCAGAATGCCAGATGCAAGGGAGGGCACCAGGATGCAGGTCTCTTGTTATCTGGTGTGCTCCCTGAGGCATTTGGTGGGCTGCTGTGAGATACAGGAAGCTGGACTATAGATGGGCCTATGTCCTGATCCAGTGGGGCTGTTCTTATGTTCATTATTTTCATGTGTAAAATTCAGCCTGGGGGAGAACATTTGCAGCATACCCCCCCCCCCACCTTCATTCTCAAAAGGGTCTCCAAGGCAGATTACAGACATCAATTAAAACCAATATAATCCATTAAACAAAATTTTAAATTAAAACAATACTTAACCAATAGTTGGTTGTCTCTTCTAAGAAGTTTCTTATATACCAATGTTGAAGTTGGAGCCAACATACATTTAAATCTATGCACATAGACCCCTGTGCAGTCCTTACCTTGAACAGGTAGAGGTTATGTGCATTAATGGTGTGGGGCCAAGTGGAACAATTTCCGATTCCACTCTCTCTCTCTTTCTCACACACACACACATATACTCACATAGAAAATGTTGTATGCCGAGGTCACCATCTGATATTTGGAAGTCAAAGTGAAGACCATTCTTTCAGACACTTCTGCTCCTTTAACAGTTTATCAGTGACCTGAACCATCAAGAAGAAAAGAATGAAAAAAGGGGAAAAAATGACAAAGGCCGGCTTTCATTTTTATTTACAGCTTTATTCTCCTTCAGAGAATTCCATTATAGAACAAATGCAATGTTTCTTGGGGAAACTTAATATCCCATGACTCTCAGAGGAACAGAAAGCTCAATTTTGAAGTAGAGGTATCAACAGAGGGAAATAAGAATGCAATATCAGATCTTCCAAGTGGCAAATCACTGAGGGCCAGATGGTTTCAGTTTAAGGAGTTTTACAAGTATTTTTTGAGAACATCTCGTTCCTCAAAATGTTTCAGCTCCTACTATTTCATAAGAAACAGAATTTTCCTCTTCAGAGCTCCATCAGTGTGTTCATAAAAAAAGAAAATAGAATCATGTCTAGCTGTGTCCCTAACTAATTGAGAAAGAAAACCACTCATTTTTTTTCCAGATTGTGCCTGATTTCATACACCCTGGTTATTGTGGAGTGACCAGGGTAGCATAACTCTACAGAGCACCAGAAATCACTTAATAAAGCTCTCAGGCACAAGTAGCCTGTCAGTGTTCAATCCTGAATAGGCTTGGGCTGCCCATTTGTTAAACCAGAATTTAGGGGGAGTGGACTTCATGACAGAAAAAGCCAATAGAAAAATGTAAAGGAACATCCAGCATCTGGAATGTAGTTTTCCTACACCTTTGCCTATTGCTGGTCCAATATAACTTGTTTTACATTCTTCAGAAGTTTTTGCATTTGTAACATCTATTACAAATCCGTCTGTTTGCTGGTGTGCCTTTCGTGCGGGCCATTTTGTCCGATAGCCATTTTGTAAAGAACAGAATCATCCCCGTAACTCGCATGGCTGTCAGCGTGAGTGCGTGCCTCAATGTGTTTCTAAATTATTATTAACTTTGAGTTGCTCCTCATGCTCTGTTCATAAATAAATAACATCTGCTAGTTTGTCAGTAGTAAGGTGCAGATCAATGTGAACTTCAGTCCAGCAGCATGCGGCTTGAGTGCAGATGAGAAGGACCAGTACATCTGGGCTAAAATGAGAGAACAGAATGTAATGAAACTGAAGAAAAAGAAGCTAGAGATGCTTGCTTTATTGAACAGTATATTGATGTCTACTTCTCTAACATGCTCCTAAGATCTCTCATCTTATTCTAGAATTGAGAAATCAGAACTAAAAGTAATACACACACAGACACACACATTTTAGTTCTGATATATATAAAACTTTTGATTTTGATTTCTCAATTCTAAAAGTCCAAAAGGGATACAGAGGTGAACTCCCCCATCACCGACCTGAACATCTTGCCCTCCATCCCAGCCAGTAGTGCTCCACTTTGCCCTCCTCAGCTGCCATTATAGCACTGTGTTCATTAAATTTTGGAAGGTTTACTTCTTGTGTCACATATTTTCCAATGTTGGTGAATTTGTTTCTGGGCCCAAGCCAGTGTGCGAGAATGTCCTCAGCAATCACAATTCCTGATTAGTACATCCTAGCTTGTATATTGGAGGCAGGAGATTGAAGCCAGGTTACAAACGGAGCTTAGGAAGATTGTTTCACTGAGAGATCCAATATTACAATTATTTATTTCAGATCGCAAAGCATTATAGCTTCTGGGGTTTGTGTCCCAAAATTCCTGCTGCACCAGATGGAACATGCTTGTTTTAATTTAAAACAACCAAACAAGCAGCATGAGCAACTGAAGCCACGCCCAAAGTTTCTGCCCGCATACACCAAACCTGTCTTCACTTACTGCCACCATCCCTTTCGCTCCAATCATTCTCCTGCCCAGTCTGTTTAGATTAGAATAAGGAATCAGATACTGAGTGGAGAAGGAGGTAGCAGTGGTAATGTGTGGTGGTGTAATCTTGGTGTAAATCACTCTCCTGGGTGCAGTGCAAGTGGATTGCAGTGCTCCCATTTCCAACCTTACCTCTGTGACTGTTTGTTCCTAGAAACCTGCAGGTGAAGAGATAGGAAGGTTCTCTTCTCTGATCTTCTCGCTTGTTCTATTTTCATTGTGGAAGAAAAGAGTACAAGAAGAAGATCAAGGCAAGGCAGGTGTGGGGCATCACTGACCAATTCACTGCATAAGAACAACCCCACAGGATCAGGCCACAGGCCCATCTAGTCCAGCTTCCTGTATCTCACAGTGGCTCACCAAATGCCCCAGGGAGCACACCAGATAACAAGAGACCTCATCCTGGTGCTCTCCCTTGCATCTGGCCTTCTGACATAGTCCATTTCTAAAATCAGGAGATTGCACATGGTTGGTTGGCAACCGTCAGTCTTGAAAGACTATGGTATAAGCTTATAGCACCCGGTATTCCCAGTTGGTCTCCCATCCAAGTACTAACCAGGCCTGACCCTGCTTAGCTTCCAAGATCAGACAAGATCAGGCATGTGCAGGGTAACAGTTGCTGCTTGTTGTTGCACATATGCATCATGGTTTGTAACCCGTAATGGATTTTTCCTCCAGAAACTTGTCCAATCCCCTTTTAAAGGCGTCCAGGTCAGATGCTATCACCTCATCCTGCGGCAAGGAGTTCCACAGACCGACCACACGCTGAGTAAAGAAATATTTTCTTTTGTCTGTCCTAACTCTCCCAACACTCAATTTTAGTGGATGTCCCCTGGTTCTGGTGTTATGTGAGAGTGTAAAGAGCATCTCCCTATCCACTCTGTCCATCCCCTGCATAATTTTGTATGTCTCAATCATGTCCCCCCTCAGGCGTCTCTTTTCTAGGCTGAAGAGGCCGAAACGCCGTAGCCTTTCCTCATTAGGAAGGTGCCCCAGCCCCGTAATCACCTTAGTCGCTCTTTTTTGCACCTTTTCCATTTCCACTATATCCTTTATGAGATGTGGTGACCAGAACTGGACGCAATACTCCAGGTGTGGCCTTACCATCAATTTGTGCAACGGCATTACAATATTAGCTGTTTTGTTCATAATACCTTTTCTAATGATCCCAAGCATAGAATTGGCCTTCTTCACTGCTGCCGCACATTGGGTCAACACGTTCATTGACTTGTCCACCACCACCCCAAGATCTCTCTCCTGATCTGTCACAGACAGCTCAGAACCCATTAGCCTATATGTGAAGTTTTGATTTTTTGCCCCAATGTGCATGACTTTACACTTACTGACATGCCTTCCTCAGCTTGCTGTGCAAAGTGACTGCTTCACCTGGGCTAATGTGGGTCAGCCCTGTGAACAGAACATTTGAAGCTTAGGGCCCAACAGTCAGGTACGATTGCAGTATAATCTCTACTTTTTATCTCTTAGTTCTGCAGTCTCCAAACTTTTGTGCAACTGGAAAACCCTCCCTGTCCCAGCCAGTGCTTACTGTTCTGCCATGCTGCTGCTGTACCTGGCATCCAGTCTCAACACAGGGACTACACTCTAGGCCAGCCATTTTCAACCACTGTGCTGTGGCACACTGATGTGCTGTGGATGGTCTGCAGGTGTGCCACGGGAGTTTGGGGGAGTATCATTTGTTGGTAGGGCCACTGGGGAATGCAAGCTCCTGCTGCCAGTGTGGTGTGCCTTGTCAATTGTAAAAAAACCTGATGGGGTGTCTTGACAATTGTAGTGCCTTGTCAGTATGATGTGAGGTGGAAAGGGTTGGAAATAGCTGCTCTAGGCAGTTGCTTCTATTGCTCGCCACCCCAGCAGGCTTTGCGACAGGATATCCAGGATTTGTTTTTGTCAGTACGGAAGAGTTTACATTGTGACAAAAGTAGCATTTTTAGATGTCAAAAAGAACACTCGGACTGACCAACTAACATTTGCAATGGATCCTGAATTTGTGTGTCCATTTTAATCTCATCACTTGGTGCGAAAACGGTGATGTCTTAAGTCAGGGAGATTTGGCAGAGGCTACTGAAGTTCCGTTTTGTGCTTGTTTTAATTTTGTTGTTATTTCTCCATTTCTTTTTAATGACAAGTCCTGGCACTTTGATAGATTACTTTCCTTCCCCTCCTCAGGAGAACATTCATCCCACTAGAGATCTTGGCAAGACAAGAAGGTAATAGCCGTGACAGGTGCTAGAGCAGAGGACGTATTATCTGAATCAAGGTTATCACTGTAACATGAATCCCAAATAGATCACTGGTGTATAGTCGCAAAATGCTTTGGTTTCAGGCCCTTGTGTTGGGCTACAAACCTAACTCAGTACTGAAAGCATCTGCAGTTTTCACACTGAAAGGAGCTTTTACATTCCAGTGAGCCAATCTGTCTTTATTAGAAATGGTTTACACTTTCAGCAAGAATGGAATTTTATTGTCTTCAACAGATGGGCTGGAAGTGGACATCTGAAGGACGATGCCTCTGTGAGTGGCACAGTGGTTTTTGCCTGATGATGTATTGTCTATTTAAGTCAGCCTTGTCATTTCAGTTGCTGGCAACAGGCCACTCATGCATCCTAAGACTGTTGTCCAAATTGGAATTTGGATTTGCAGATAAGATAAACCAGGGGTGCTCAATAGGTGGATCGCGATCTACTGGTAGATCGCGAGGCAAAATGAGTAGATCACGGAGTGCCGACCCCCCCCTTAGGTGCCTCTGGGAGGAAACGCCGGGAGTAAGGCCCATTGTACTCAATGGAGCTTTCTCCCAGGTAAGTGTGGCTAGGATTGCAGCCTCACAGCCTAATCCTAGGCATGTCTAGTCAGGAGTAAGTCCTGTTATACTCAGTGGGGCTCAAGGTACACCAACATACATTGTACACATAAATGTTATATGTTATGATGGCGCGAACATTGTAAAAAAAACTCTGGTAGATCTCCGGGCCTTTCTGGGTTTCAAAGTAGCTCTCGAGCCAAAAAAGTGTGAGCACCCCTGAGATAAACTATCCTCCTTGGGATTGGGCAAGAAGATGGAGCATTAGCGCAACCATCCCACTCCTAACTGCATAGTTATTTACTGTTTACACGCACCAGAACTCACTTCATCAGGGACTATGGAGACATCTCCGAAATCACTGGGTCTTGTAGAGAGTGGGAAAAATTGTTTCGTCCAAAGTGAGAACTCTGACACTGCATGAAGTAGTGGTAGGAGTGTCAGAGTAGAATTCAGAGCACAATTGAGTCCAGAATCCAGTTCAGTGAATGCAGGATGCGAACAGCATGGGTGTGACTAATGGCTTTTCATGATGAAGACATATAGCAACATCAGCAACCTGAGTAAACAAAAAGAGAGAGCTGATTACTTCCTTTGATGAGGTAGCCAATTCCAAAATTTGTGCAAATCAGATGTCTGCGCAGGGTTCTTTGACAGCCCTATTTGGTCTAGGTAAGTGATAGGCAGCCATTGTTTGACAGATGTTAGTGTATATCACATTAAAAGATGTGCAAGTGAACAAGTGCTTGATGCTGTTGGGTTCTTTGCTTGAGTACTGTTGGGGTTCCCCTCCTCCCGCGAGTCCCCAACTTACCAAGGGAGAAGGCTGCTGGACCAGAGCAGAGGCAGCAGCCTTCCCAGCCCTCTCAGGAACAACCCTGGCAGCTCCAGGTGAGAGGAGGTGGGAGGGAAACAGAGAGAGGAAGGGGAGGAGTTGTGGTAAGCCCAGGGGAGGGCAGGCCCTGAGACAGGCCCTATTTGTACCCTCCCTGTGAGGGAAGGGGAGGGGCCAAAGGGGAGGGGTCTGCCCTACATAAACCTGGAGGCCAGGGATGACAAGGCAGTTGGGAGTGAACAGAGCAGGCAGGAGGATCTGGTGCTAGCAGCCCCTGCTCCTGACTAGCTAATGCTGCCAACCCAAAGAGGGGGAACTGTGACGCAACCCTCCCTTCTTGTGGGGGAACTAGTCTGAGGCCTCCACCAGGGGTCCCCCTCAGAAAGGCCAAGCAGGCCTTCCTCTCCCCCACAGGGAGGCCTCACAAGTATGTATGGAACCAAGTGGTGCTGGGATTTATTGGAGGGGTTTGTATCCCATTGCTGGTGTTAAATAGCAACTTCAAAGTGGGGGAGGGGGCAGTCTGTACACAAGGGCAGACTTAGCACTGAGAGCCTGTAAGAGCAAAGAATCACCCACAAGAGTGGTCCATCTAGTTCTGATGATGTGTGGCAGAAGTTTCAGTTGAGAGCTATAGGGTTTGTTTCAACGGAGGACTTGAGGATTGTGCTCTCTAGAACTTGTCCTAGCTGGCAGCTGAGTTCTTCTACCAAACGGAAGCAGAGTGGTTCGTATGGTCAATTTTCATGACCAGATTTCCAATTGCTGTGATAAAACTCTAGTTATCGCAGTAGTGTATGTAGGAAGTCATCACAAATTCACTGTCATTCATTATTTTTCCTTCTAGTATTGACTCAACGTATCTGAAAATAAGAAAAAAAAAAAAGATTAATCGTAGCTACTAAAAGCAACCTACGTAGCATGATAGCAACTACAGGTACATGACAGCTCCACATTTACTTATACATAGGAGCATAAATCCTTTAAGTAAACTGCCCTCAAGTTTCATGAAAAGGTCACTCAATTTCAAGCCAATTAGCAAAAGAATCTAATATCCTACACAAACTGAATTCCAGTCTAAGCAAATTAAGCCCTTTGTGATATAAAACTACATCACCTCAGCACTTTCCAGGGTTACCTGCCTGCAAATGGAAACTATCTAGCTGATTTATTAACAATTCCTGCCATCATAATCAGGATGTTGGCCATTTTCTAATTGTCACTCTGGGAGCTGATTTGCAAAGATACGTCAAATAAAGTAACAAACCAAATAAGATAACTGTGCACCAATGACTTTTTCCTAAATTCAAGAATTATTTTAAAATTAGAATGCTGCTTGATGTTCTCCTTTTTGAAATGCATCATTAACAGATACAGCAAATTTGCATTATTGCATAGTTGCAGTTGTTGGTGTTACCATAAAAACTGTCAGTAACACGTTTTAGGGAGCAGAGAGGTCATGGAGACATGAAAGCAATTCCTATAAAAATCATTGGTGGTTCTTCAGTGCTAAATGGTGTGATTTCAAAACTTTGAGCTTCCTCCAAGAGCTTCTTCAGTGCAAGACGTACCTGCTTCAATAAAGATTGCACTGCATAGTAATTTCATCCATCAGTTGCTAGCATTTAATATTCTGTAATGGCTATAAGAGTTCACTGGCCTAGTATAGTGTTACATTCTCATTACTTCCTTGGGTGGTACAAAATTCCAGGAGCACTGCTAGCCAGGGCCTAGGAGAGGGGGGGTAAAGGGGGTAATTTGTACCTGGGCCCAGAGTCAGAAAGGGAGCCAGGAGCCAAAGATGGGGGCCCAGAAATTTCCTATTCCCCCTGGATTCACTGCCAGTGTGGGATGTGCTAGGCCAAGGAATGCATACATGACACTCCTTAACACAGTGTCAAATCTGGGAGGAAACTGGCCTGCTGCAGTAGCTCTTTGGCATGTAGATCCGCTTGCCATGAAGGAATGTATAGGACAGTGTTATTCAAACTGTGAGGCACAGCTCATTAGGGAGGTGCCAGGAACTCAAAGGGTGTCCTCTCACAGCGATACAGTCACACCCCTGGGCAGAATACCAGCCCGTCTTCTGCCCATCTCTGCGCTTTTT
The DNA here is from genome assembly GCF_035046505.1 of Tiliqua scincoides. Classification (NCBI taxonomy): domain Eukaryota; kingdom Metazoa; phylum Chordata; class Lepidosauria; order Squamata; family Scincidae; genus Tiliqua; species Tiliqua scincoides. The sequence goes on along the minus strand of NC_089821.1, from coordinate 128,087,218 downwards.
TTTAAAGCAGAAGAAACAGTCGCTCAGCTGCTCCCTCTCACAGCTGCTCAGCTGCGAGAGTGGCTGCTGACGCCCCGCCCTCTTCTCCCTCCACTCCGAGGCTGCCGCCTTCTGTGTTCACTGCATGTTGTTTCCAAAGCTCTCCTTGATCCTTGTCTGGTTGGTTCCTAGTTCCCAGCCTGGGATCGCTTCTCATCAAAGTGAAATCTCTCTTTTCAATCCCCTCCCTCTTCCGCTCCCCCCTTTCAGTCTCCAAACCTTCCCGTTTTCTTCCCCCTGCCCTTAAAGTTGTTGCCATGCTGTTGGCAAAGGGGGAGGGGAGAGACAAGCACACACTTTACTTGGCCAGGAGCAGAAAAAGGGTACTGTTTTTAAAGTGATTTTGGGGCATGGTGACCTTTGAGCCTAGAGCCACTGGATAGCCCAGTAATACTATAGCATACACACAATGGTAAAGAGCTGCTTGATTTTAAAAGCAATAAGGTTAGTCTGACTGACTTTGGGGCCTCAAAGTCTGTGCTATATGACATACATACAGAAAACCTTTATTAGGCAGATAGTGGTACAACTAATATCTCCAGACAATCATGTATAAAAGTATATGTTAAAAGAGAAATAAAAATAAGGGTTAAAACACAACAATTTACTTACAGAGTTACTCAAAGTTGCTTAGAACCAGCAGCTTAGCCTGCTTCAAGTTGCTCAAATATAAAAATTTAGCAACTGGAAAGGTCACTAGTTCAAATTCACCCACCAGCACAAGTTGTAAAAAGGTGTTCTCAGAGAGACCTTTTTTGATTCTTGACAATGAAGGGAGATACTGGTCTCTGAGCACTTGATTGAAAGCACAGTGCAGAACAATATGTGGAAGAGAGTCTACCTTTCTGAGGCCACAATTGCAAAATCGTTCTTCCTTCGGGGCATTTCTAAACCTACCAAGTAGGTCTTTAGAAGGCAACATGTTGCAACCGGCTAATGTAAAAGCCCTCCTTGCAAAGGGGCACTCTAAGAAGGTCAGGTACTTTGGTTGTTGACCAAAAGTATTGTTAAGATGGAAATTTAGGGGCAAACATTTTTTTGTGCTGCAGCCAAAATCTCTTGCCTTTCTATATCGGTTAGTCTTGTTCTCAGGAGCCTAATAGAAACCTCAAGTGTAGCAGCTTATATGATAGAAGGTGACAGAATAGCCAGGGTGACAGCAACCTGGGTAACATACCATTTGTGCAAAAAGCTTAAAAAGCCACATTGCTAAAGCATGGAAACACAGAGATAATGAAAAGCTGTCTGAAGCAAAATTATTAGTTTCACAGAAGTTTTACAGAAGCAGTTAGACCTCAAAGTCTGGAATGTAACTTAGATAAGCAAGTACCAGCAGGAGAGATGGGCCTCACTACACGACCTTGGCAGAAAATACACTTAATGCCAGAATGCACTAGAGAGACTCTGTAACTTTTAGATTTCATAGTTTCACGCTGTAAGAGCAAAAGTATACATATGGAGACCAAGTAACCTTTGATACCAAACCAAAGTATGTACCCAAAGTAAAAGGGTCACAATAGTTATATAGAATTAGCCATAGAAGTCATTCTTAAAGAACAAAAATGCTTGATTTTAGAAAAGTCTTAAGAACAGACAAAAGCCTTAACATAGCAGGAAGGCTTCACAGGTGTTTCTGTGTTGACATTAGCATAGGAGAAAGGCATGCAGAGAAAAGATAAGGGTACCAGTCAGAATACATTGTGTTATCTCTTAATGAGGATGGTACAGAGACCTGTCAAGGAAGTCCCTAATTGGATTGATGGATGCCAGTAAGGGTCAGCACTGGGTCAGTACTGGATAAAATGATATTATAGCATCCCTGCTGGTTCTTGAAAACTTTGTAATTCAATATGTTTAATTGTTTAATTTCACCTTTTTAGAAACCTGTAACTTTAAACTCACCTATGAGGTGTCTCTAAGGTTATCTCTAGCCTATTAAGAGTTAACCCCATCTATGATGTCAAATCTTCAGCGAATGAGAAGTCTAGAAGTGAGGACAAAGGGCTGTGAGAGGTATAAAGGTTAAGGAACAGCATTCAGACTGTTCCTTAACAGGGGCTCCATGCTTTGTGACATGAGTCCCGTAGGCCAATTATATACAATTCAAATAAAAGTCTGTGAACCTTCATCCCTGTGTACCGAGTCGTTCTGAGTTGCTTTCTTCAGCCTTGCAACAATTTATTAATCTTGTTGTGTGACTGAAGAGGAGAGGCTGTATTTTTAAAGTGATGACTCTTGCTATTTGAAGGGAATACTTATCAGCCATTGATGAAGTGATTGCCAGCCCAATCCTATCCACACTTTCCTGGGAGTAAGCCCCATAGACTCTAATGGGACTTACTTCTGAGTAGACATGCATAGGCTTGAGCTGTGCATCTCCTAGTATAGGAGACAACTCAGCTTCCTAACCTAACCCTTATCAGCTCTGATATATTTTTATGGTCTATTTTTGTTTTTCCCCACCAGCTGCTGGAAAAATTTAATTTCATTAAATTAATAAAGGGTTCAATCCTATCCAAGGAGAATGGGAGAAATGACTAGTTGGATTGGGGTCATAAGAACATAAGAACATAAGAACAGCCCCACTGGATCAGGCTATAGGCCCATCTAGTCCAGCTTCCTGTATCTCACAGCGGCCCACCAAATGCCCCAGGGAGCACACCAGATAACAAGAGACCTCATCCTGGTGCTCTCCCCTACATCTGGCATTCTGACTTAACCCATTCCTAAACTCAGGAGGTTGCGCATACACATCATGGCTTGTACCCCATAATGGATTTTTCCTCCAGAAACTCGTCCAATCCCCTTTTAAAGGCGTCTAGGCTAGACACCAGCACCACATCCTGTGGCAAGGAGTTCCACAGACCGACCACGCGCTGAGTAAAGAAATATTTTCTTTTGTCTGTCCTAACCCGCCCAACACTCAATTTTAGTGGATGTCCCCTGGTTCTGGTATTATGTGAGAGTGTAAAGAGCATCTCCCTATCCACTCTGTCCATCCCCTGCATAATTTTGTATGTCTCAATCATGTCCCCCCTCAAGCGTCTCATTTCTAGGCTGAAGAGGCCCAAACGCCGTAGCCTTTCCTCATAAGGAAGGTGCCCCAGCCCCGTAATCATCTTAGTCGCTCTCTTTTGCACCTTTTCCATTTCCACTATGTCTTTTTTGAGATGCGGCGACCAGAACTGGACACAATACTCCAGGTGTGGCCTTACCATCGATTTGTACAACGGCATTATAATACTAACCGTTTTGTTCTCAATACCCTTCCTAATGATCCCAAGCATAGAATTGGCCTTCTTCACTGCCACCGCACATTGGGTCGACACTTTCATCGACCTGTCCACCATCACCCCAAGATCTCTCTCCTGATCTGTCACAGACAGCTCAGAACCCATCAGCCTATATCTAAAGTTTTGATTTTTTGCCCCAATGTGCATGACTTTACACTTACTGACATTGAAGCGCATCTGCCATTTTGCTGCCCATTCTGCCAGTCTGGAGAGATCCTTCTGGAGCTCCTCACAATCACTTCTGGTCTTTACCACTCGGAAAAGTTTGGTCCACAGGGTGTGTGTGTGTGTGTGTGTGTGTGTGTGTGTGTGTGTGTGTGTGTAATGTTGGTCAGACTGGTTGTTCACAAAGTTCATTTGATAAAACAATTCTATTGGTATGCTTCCAAAGTTAAAAAAATGAGTCTTCCTGGACCAGACAAAATCTATCTATTCCAGCATCCTGTCTCCAAAAGTGATCAGCAGCTGATCATTTATAAAGCATGTATATTGCTGTGTATTAATATATTTTTTAGATCTGCAATTAATTAATGATATGATTAATATAATTAATATTAATATAGTTAATATTTCTGAGCACTTCCTGTTTAATGATGTCACTTCCAGCCCTCAGGAACATGATGGGGAGTCATGGCCAACAGCCACAGGGGTCAAGGGAGCCACTGGCCGGAAAAGTTTGAATACCACTGGTATAGGAGATCAGGGACACAGCAGAGGGGCTACAGCTGCTGCAGAAGTATGTTGTGGTGCAGACAGGACACTTTCCATTCTGGTGTGAGCCTAAATACGAAGGTGCTAATTTTCTGCAATGGTTTGCTACATTTAAAAGATTTTTAGAGAGACTTAGGAGTGCATTTGGTTTTTTTTAATATTACTGTATCTTGCTGCCAACACTGCATGGGCAGGTAGACCTGGGCTTTGCATTAGGAAGCCCAGTAGATCTGGGCTCCAAAGACTTTTCTGGCTGTCATCATCCTCTCTACCCTGTTTTGCCCCATCCCTACCCCTGTTCTGCCTACTCTTGTCACCATCCACCCCTGCTCTGTTTCATCCCCTCCCCCTTTGGGAAAGGACCCCAAAAGAAACTTTGTACCCACTGCTAAAATTCCTCTCCGAGGCCCTAACCCTACATGGTTTGATTTCCTTTGGGTGACAGAGAGCCCAGGAGACTTAGGGCACAATCCTAACCAGGTCTACTCAGAAGTAAGTCCTATTTTGTTCAGTGGGGCTTACTCTTAGGAAAGTGTGGTTAGGATTGCATCCTTAAGGTGACTTTTGAGATTTAGGTTTCACTTACCAATATGCAAGTACAGCATGGAGTAAAAATGGATATACTTCTCTAAGCAGGTAGCAGAACTTGCATCATAAGTAGAGCAACCTGAGCAGCTGCACTCTTTTCCCCCCCTCTGGAACACTGCATCAGTTTCCAGCTGATATCAGCTTTGAGATTCTCACAGCTCAATCCTAACTAAAACTCCCCTGCCAATGCAGCCATGCCACCAGAGTGTGCTCTGAAGATCAGGAGGGGGGGAGTCATGAAGATCTCCAGGTAAGGGAGAATTTGTTTCCTTGCCCAGGGGGTAAGCCTTCACCACCTGAATAAGTCTACTCAGAACTGTGCCAGCAATTTTGCTCCAGTCCAAGTGGACCCAGAGCAGGGGTAGGATAACTACTGCCATAAGAACATAAGAACAGCCCCACTGGATCAGGCCATAGGCCCATCTAGTCCAGCTTCCTGTATCTCACAGCGGCCCACCAAATGCCCCAAGGAGCACACCAGATAACAAGAGACCTCATCCTGGTGCCTCCCTTGCATCTGGCATTCTGCCATAACCCATTTCTAAAATCAGGAGGTTGCACATACACATCATGGCTTGTACCCCGTAATGGATTTTTCCTCTAGAAACTTGTCCAATCCCCTTTAAAGGCGTCCAGGCCAGTCGCCATCACCACGTCCTGTGGCAAGGAGTTCCACAGACCAACCACACGCTGAGTAAAGAAATATTTTCTCTTGTCTGTTCTAACTCTTCCAACACTCAATTTTAGTGGAAATTTTTAATTTTAAACACTCAAATTTAGTTCAATTTTAGTGCCACAGATACCACCCTTCCTGACTTTATTCCTTCTCCTTCTCTGCCCTGGTCTTTGTTCCATTCCTTTCTCCTCCCTGCCCCTTTCCACCCACCTCTGCCTCCCACCTCCTGAGTTGACTCAGTGCTTGCTGGGGCTTCTTGTGAGGCTGCACTGAATGGCACGTCATCTTTTCTGACAGCCATTGAGCGTTCTGCAGCATTGCAACATGCATTCTGGTGCTGCAGTGGCCCAATAGGAGTGGGCCTTCAGTCTATTTCTTATTTATTTATTTATTTATTTATTTATACGGGTATTTATATACCGCCTTTCTTTGGTTCTCAGATTTCTCCTCGGACTTTAATCCAAGGCAGTTTACATAGGCAGGCTGTTCTAAACCCCCCCCCCCCCCGGGTAGGGATTTTTACAATTGAATAGTTCTAGTCTTTCATAGAACTCCTCCTTCCAGCTGGATTCCTTCCCGGTCTGGCCTCTCTCTGGCCCTTCACCACCCACGCTCCACTTGACAGCATCTCATCGTGTCATCAGTTCTCGGGTACTTCCGGTTGTTTCGAACTGGCAGCCTCAGCTCTTCAGGCATACAAGGCGGCAGCTCTACCAACTGAGCCAGACCTCCTGCCTTTCTTCCCCTCCCCAATCAGTTTGCCTTTCTCCTTTCAGCTTAAAGGCCTTCTAAAAGTTATGATGGGTATCTCATTCCCAGTGAGAGATCCCCAGCTATCAGGAGACTATCACCTGTCGTTAGTGCCCAATACTAATGTGAATCATAGCCATGCATCAGGCTAATGCCTACCAAAAGATCACCAGCCAGCCACTGTAACAATAGTTTGAATAAATAAGGGGAGCGTGGGGGCTGGGAGATGTCATTGTGAATGCTACACTCACAGCCCAATCCTAACCCTTGCCAGTGCAGCAGGCCCAGCATGGCTACACAGCATCCTAAGCAGGCCTTGCATCTTGAGCATGCTGGAGGTCTCCTTAAGGTAAGGGGGCATTTGTCTCTCTACCTCAGTAAAGCCTGAGCCTCCTCAAAATGGCGACTTGGATCTGTGCCTGTTAAATAGCCAGCGCAAATCTGTGTTGCCTTGTGTCAGGTTTTCAGGCCCGAGGAGGGGGGATACGATATGGTGTGCTTTATGATCACAGATTCAGCCCCCTTTCAGGACCTAATCTGACCTTCCCCCACCCCATTACAACCCTTCCCCTGCACTGCTTGGGGCAGTTCTTACATGCTCTGGAGCACATTCCCCTTGGATCTGACACCAGAGGAATGGTACAGGCCTTCCTGCCAGTGCTCCTAACTGTTAGGCCACTGCAACATGCTTTACATCACATTTGCAACAACCTAGGCCAGTGCAGCAGTCACTGCACTGGCACTAGGGAAGCTTAGGATTGTGCCATCTTGAATACTCTCTTTCCCCTTCAGGGGATGCCATTGTTTGCATTTTACATGCGTTTGATTTCAAGGTGCATTTGATTTCAGAACAGCATGATTGTTTTTTTCAGCTAAAGGGATGTGCAAACACTCCTATCTCCTTTCTTGTTAAAGAAAGGGGGTGCCACTTTCAAAGTGTGGGTACCAAAAGCAGTATGGTCATATGCAGCCTCTCCGTTTGTTGCCACTTAATAGGCAGATTTTGGCGGACACATTAATTCTGCTGGTGTGCCTGCTGTACATCATTAGCAGTGGATTAGAAAAGGTAAACCCAAGGTGTTGGTGCTCCTCCACCTCACTTACCAATCCCCCTTCTCCACATCCACCCTTTCCTTTTATGTTCTATTCATTGCAGGAGTAATTACAGTAATTATGAAATAAAATTTCAAATGTGTGTTCTTCAGGGCAAGATCACCCTCCCTGTCTTTTGTCTATAAGGCATCCCATTCGGTGTGGATAATAATGATGATGCCAGCGTGCTTTTTATAATCTTCTGCCTTTAGAGAAAGAAGTCTGCCCTAGTAACCCTTTTTCTTTCACAAAGATAGACAACTCCTATAGGCTTATTTATAAATGTTGGCTGTGCAGCTTTTGTTAAGAGATTCAGTTCCAAACTAAGAGTCAAGGCTGGCTGTTTTCTGAAGCACCCTATAGTTTCTGATATAGTGTAAGTAACTCAGATTCTTATTCTTGTTTTATTCAGGCCCTTTACAATATGGAACCCTGGACAATAAATGACCCCTCAGCTTCATGTGTTAGATTCTTGTTGTACCATTGTGCCACCCTAGACAGACATATATGTTGTGTTTATGTGATGGGGAGAAGATAATTCACTTCAAGCACTCACTGAACCGAGAAATACCCTAAGCAGAGAACAAACCATAGTTTTCACTATCTTCCTAACAAGGCTGGGTCTATTCCAAGCTTGAGCACTTACATTAATGACTGCAACATAAAACTATACTAACATAGCTTGCTGGCCTCTTAGAGTAATACTGTGACTGTTAAATGAACATTTCTTCAAATTCAAGTACAATAATGTTACTCATAGAATATGACCATGTAGACTATCTACTTATGGAGACCCTTGGAAAGGAAGGAGAGAGGAGACAAGTGGCAGTTGGTCTAGCCATGCCAATATAGCAGGCCTTTCTCTTGATGGCTGCAAGGCCTTTTCCATCAATCTGGCTGGAACTGACCTCTATTTTGTTTATTCATCGGTGGCCATTCCACCTGGTCATTATGTAACTTAAACAAATCTGACTTTACTTATCTTCCATTTCCTTCTTTCTCTTTTCATTTCCCTTCTTCCCCTTTGAGTCATATCTATTAGATAGTAAATTATTCTGGCAGAGATCCATCTGTTTCAGTTTTTGTATGGCGCTTGGCAGAACTTTAAATGCTTCAACAATAAAAAGAAAAAGAAATAATATGCAGATCAGAAACAGTAATATAAATTCTTCAGGCCCTAAAATAAAACATATAAACTAGAACGTATAGAAAAATATAAACTAGAATTTCCCTTGCAGATCTAACATAAATAAAGATGCAACAGTCAATATAGACAGAGCCCTCCACAAAACATAACCACTGAACTTTAGTATATACATAACCTATGAGAGAACTCTCAGGCAGACTTCATTGTACTTTCAAAGTTCTTCAACTTTGACTTAAACACGTACACACAGAAAATTATATCTCAGATCTCCTTTGCTGAAGATTCATGCTGTTAGAGCACATTCATAGAAATGTAGAAATGGCAGACAGCTCAATAGGTAGCGGTATCTGAGAAAAAAATTGAGATAATGGTAGCTGGTTTCTATAATATCATTTTGCCCTCAGGGCTAGATAGCTGCATGCCTTTCCCCTCATCTTTAACAGTTGCTCCTTCCCAGTTGACAGAGTAGGAGGGCCTCAACTGCCACTCCAATGTTCATTTGATCAGATCCAAGCTTTAGTTCTAAAACATACAGCTGATTTTCCTTCTGGTAATATGTTAATAGCCTTTCAAACTTCATTACAATATTTTTGATGCAAAATATAATGGATGATTTGGCTCAATGCATGTGGCCATTCCCTTATTAGCATTCTGGAGCAAGCTGTTGGCTAATTAGGTTCTCAAAATGTGAACTGTATATTGTTGAAGTTGGGATAATAAATAAGAAAATTGTATAAACATAAGACCTCCTGAAGTTTAATCTATTGAAAGAAACATTAATTAATGTGTCAGATCAGTTCTCAATACGTTATGCTGTTTGTAATTGCTATGTATTGGAACTCCCCCTCCCCGACACATTAATTGAATGTTTAATGTCCAGAAGTTACCTAACTGTTCTTATTTATATTATCTACCTGTCTCAGAGTTCACCTTTCTTTCTCAGCTCCCCGTGTGCTGAGTAAAAAAGAGGTATCTTCTCACTTAGCTAATTCATTACTCTTACCAACAAGCAGATGGGTTTAGAAGACCCAGGGAGATATGGGTGTTTTTACTTCAGGTTTAAGTTCATATCCAATTAGGAATGTAACTTTTGAAGCTCAAGAGGGTAGGAGGCTATTAAGCCATGTATGTGAGAACTAACCTAGGGTATGTTTTGATGCTTTTCCTAAAAACGCCTCTTTTATTTGCCAGATGCCAGCTTGTAAGTATGTTTAAAGTTGTCTGCTTTATAAAAATTCTATAGCAAGAGAAATTAGATGATGTAAACTCATTACATGTTAATCAACTGGCTGGTCCCACAAATTCTACTTGTTGTTTTCTCTTGACAGAACTAATAGGCATATAAACCCATGGGTCTTGAAAGTACTAGAACAGCAGTTTCCAAAATGTGGATCTGGGATTTTTGGTGCTTTGTGAAACTGACAGAGCAGTTTTTTGGTGCTTTGTGAAACTGACAGAGCAGATTAGGTTTAAACAAACTGCTACTTGGTTTGGGAGAATCACTGCTGTCCAATCACCATTATAGCCACACCCTTTGGCATTTACAGATCAGACAGCAACCTCTAGGGCAGGGGTGTCAAACATATACAACATATACATCCCAGAGGCCAGATGCAGCCCTTGGAAGCTTTTTATCTGGCCCTCAGGCTCTCAAGCTGCTAAGCAGTGTTGAGCTGTTGCTGCTGTAAGGGCAGCCCACATGAAAATTGGGCTCTCCCATATCTTGAAATACGATCAAGATTTGCGTTCTCTTCTGTCATTTGCAGCTAGCTAATGAGTTCCTAAGTGAGAAAAAGTGCTTATTTTTGGTTATGACCTGTTTAATGACATCACTTCCTGCCTAATGACATCACCTCCAGTCCTCACCAGGCATCATGAATGCTGTTCGGCCCTCAGTATGAAACAACTGTGACACCCCTGCTCTAGGGCCTCTAAAAAGTTTGAGAACCAGTGTACTACAACAATCTGAAGCATGAGTAAGGTTATGTTTGTCTGAACGTTAGTGATTGCCAACTCATTTATTATAAGTATGGAGTAAACACGGCAATGTAAAATGTGTTTGCTGAACCACATTAAGCCATTTCTGCCCAATGTCGCGTATACACAACAGGGACCAGAAGTGTACACCAGTGGCCTGGGCAAAAATGGGTTAAAGCCCTTTGAATTCAGAAATTACATTTCCAACTCTGGTTCTCCTAATGCTTCTGGGAATTCAACAACAGAGCATGTGGGCTACACAAGCACACACACACACATTGCTCCCTTCCCAACAACTGGTATTCAGAAGAAGTATACTGACAAAAGCCTGGAGGTCATTTCTGCTAGTCTGATAGACCTCCTCTATGAATTTGTCTAATTTCCTTTTACAATCATCTTGTATGGTGAGTGCATTGTCCACCATGAGAATAGTTTCAGTTGCATTGATGCTGACCATGCAGACAACAATAAGACATCACAGCAAATTCAAAGACTGGGAACTAGCTACTAAATAACTACTATCAAGCACAGTTAATATCTAATGGGCCCAATCCTATCCAGCTTTTCAGCAATAATGCAGCCGCAGTGCAACCCTGAGGTAAGGGAACGTTTGTTCCCTGGAAAGCCCCCCACCCTACTCCAAGATGCAGTGCATACCCTTTTGGCACGGCTGCAGGAGTGCTAGAAAGTTGGATAGAATTGGGCCCAATTTCATGTTGTTAATAGTTATTTTGTTTATATTATTATTTTTCGTAATATAGCATAATATTACATTAATAATAGTAATATATAGTTATATAATAGTACAAAAATTTTAGTTAAGCTCTAGGGCATTAAACAATGATTTAACTGATCTTGGAGAAACAAGTAGAATAGAGGCAAAACTGCAAACAAGAAACATGTTTTATATCGCACATGAAGAAGTGATGGCATTTGTCACCCTGCCAATTTCCCTACCCTTTTCCTTTCTCCAAAGCAAAGTGCTTACCCTTGGACGTGGGACAGTGGAGGCTGTTCTAAGGCCTGTTGGCATCCTTTCTCAGTGGGAACTGGACTAGTAATATCCCAGTCCAAGAATGCGTGTTGAAAATGAATGCTTTTTCCAGCGACCATGGATGCCACAGGGCACACATGATGCAGCTCACATGTAAACTAGCATGTGTATGTTTGCAGGGGCCTTGAACTGATGGATACCATCCACCTACAAAAAATAAACACAAAATAGCTACAAGGGGTGAAAAAGAGAGTTCAGAATAAATTCTAGAAAATGTATTAAGAGATTGATAGAACAGCAAAGAAATCATAAACATTTAATTTAAAAAAACTAATGTTTAAGATAAGTATAGTTAATGTGATGGTTAAAAACAATATAGTGGGCCCTCGGTATCCATGGGCTAGCCTGATAAAAACTGCTGCTGTTAGCATTCCTTCCTCTCACACAAACATTGAAATGTCCATAACAAGATATTGAAAGGAAAAGGTGCTGCCCTATATATATATATAAGTTACATGTCTTTGTAGAGAGAAGATGAATTGAGAGCTGCTACAGGCAGATGGGAAATGCGCTAGGGATGTGATCAAAAAATTACATAGCAAATGGCATGACAAGAGGGAGGCTATTAAAGTAACAGTTGTGGCCATGCTAGTGAAGAAGAACTGGAAGGAAGCAGGAGAGTAAATTGAAATTATTGCATGCAAACTGAAGTATCACAAGGATTTTGGAAGAAGTAAATCTTTTATTTGCACCACATTAATAGCATAAAAAAATCTTCTGTAAGATTTTGAGCTGTGTGAGATTTGTCATTAGGCATAGATGCTCAGTGGAGATAACTAAGAATGAATGATGGATGTCTTTCCAAATCCAAGTTATCATCTGGTTGCTCTGAGATCAAAGGAAGGTTCTGGACAAAACAACCTTTGAGGAACAATATTGCAAAGGAAGCATAGCAATTCTCAAACTGTGTATTCATTATCTTCCTGTTCACGTTGCACGAAATCCTTGTACGGCAGAGAACTAATCCAACAAAACTTATATTTGATTAGCTAAATTATAGAGTGATTTTTTCCCAAACCCATCATATAAAGTAATTTTGCTCTTCTTCTGCATTGCCTTATTTTATTTATTTATTTATTTATTTATTTATTTATTTATTTATTTATTTATACAGGTATTTATATACCGCCTTTTTTTGGTCCTCAGATTTCTCCTCAGACTTTAGTCCAAGGCAGTTTACATAGGCAGGCTGTTCTAAACCCCCATAGGGATTTTTCCAATTGAATAGTTCTAGTCTTTCATAGAACTCCTCCTTCCAGCTGGATTCCTTTCGGGTCTGGCCTCTCTCTGGCCCTTCACTTCCCACGCTCCACTTGATGGCAACTCCTCTCTGCCACCAGGGTCAGCTCATCAGTATATCAGCGTGTCCTCAGTTCTCAGGTACTTCCGGTTGTTTCGAACTGGCAGCCTCAGATCTTCAGGCATACAAGGCGGCAGCTCTACCAACTGAGGCAGACCTCCTGCCCTTATGGTGGAAGAATAGTTATGCCAAGTCTTCTGAGGACACTGATCCAGCGGTGGCTGAAGTTCTAGAGGGGAGGTACTGAAGGTAGTGGACTATTTCAACTATAGTCATTCAAACATCTGAAGAAAGCCACTAGGGAAGCACTTCTAGGAGATTTGGGTCAAATCTTCACTTTCTCCTCTTCCTTGGGAGCAAACCCAATTGGAGACTGGAACTGTCTTTCAAATAAGCATGCATATGGTTTCAATGCATGTGTATGCAAAAAAAAAAAAAAGATACATTAATTGGAGAGGGTTGCAGGTTAAGACATTGTACTGCATGGGGCCCCTTCATATTTTAATCATACATTAAATGTGATTTCCAATGAATGGCAGGCCTCTAATTTTTGTACGTGTACAAAATTGCCATAATATCTGAAACTTTTTTCTTGTATATAGCCCATATTTATTGCTTGAATCTCAAGATAAAAAGACTCACATTTATAAAAACAGGACTAGGAATTGCTGAAGAATAATGAAAAGCTCTATTGTGCTTGTAACTCTTTATATGATTTATCAGCTCTATCTCTAAGAATATATTTTGAACAATGGTGCACAGACAATAGTTCTAGGCAGGTAGCAAGTTTAAGAATTTAAAATAATTCACAAGTGTGGAGAAACAGTCTCAATGTGACACAATATGCCTGATGTTACTTTGACAGGATGTGCCTCAGGTTTCTACGTGCCTGACATAACTTCTTAAATTATGATAGGAATTCAATTAGGAGATGAATTTGACTGAAATGATTGTTCTGTAAAACTATAGTACTGAGGAAGATAAAAGTAGTACTGACTTTTTCCCCCTTACATGTTCAACAAAACCTCATTTCTCTAAAAGCCCAATCCAGAACAGTTCACGCCGGCTCACAGTTTACGTGCACTGTCACAAACGTGCTGTAAGGCATGTTTGTGGGACCTAGTGCCAGTCCAGCGCCAGTCAGAGGCCAATGGTCTGCCACTCAGTGCTTCATGCGACGTGCCGGAAGGTGGAGAGGTAAGAAAGCGTGTGAGGGAAAGCATTCTGGGGTGGGGGGAGGGCAGGGAGAAGGCGTGGCAGGGGAGGGATCAAAGTGGCAGGGAGGCAAAGGTGGCAGCAGGCCCTATTGCCATATCCTGACCCCCATCCCAGGAGTCACAACATGAATCTCCTTGAATTTGTGACCGCTCAAGACTGGGCACAGATCCGAGGACACCTGTTGGGGCTTCCTGGGGTTTACATGGGGTAGGGATTGTAAGTGCTGTTTTCCAGCCCTACTGAATGCCGTGGAGGCCGTTTTGGCACCACTGCAGCCCTGGGCACTGGGAAACATAGGATTGGGCCCTAACATGATTTAATGTGCACCTTACTCAACATGATTGTTAGGCCTCATTGGGTCCAACTGGGCTAGTCTTATACCTAAATTTAAAAAAAAAATAAAATGTTGTTCTGCCTGTTCCACTGAGAGTATGTGGGTTGTCTCTGTCAGTAGAGAGGACTCAGGGCCCAATCCTATCCAACTTTCTAGTATTGATACAACCATACCAGTGGGGTACATGCTGCATCCTGTGATGAGTGGGACAGTCACGGAGGCTTTCTCAAGGTATGGGAACATTTGTTCCCTTGTCTTGGGGCTGCATTGCACCTACATCAGAGCTGGAAAGTTTCATAAGATTGGGCCCTCATTCTTCCATTCTTGTCCTTGGCTGCAGCAACTGTTATCCTGCACATCCCTGATCTTGTCTGATCTCAGAAGCTAAGCAGGGTCAGGCCTGGTTAGTACTTGGATGGGAGACCGCCTGGGAATACCAGGTGCTGTAGGCTTATACCATAGTGTTTCAAGACTGAAGGTTGCCAACCATTTGTCCTTGGCTGTTTGGTTTGGAAGAGAAGAGTTTGTGCTGGGAAAGGGAAGTTAACTTCTGAGCCTATATCTCTTGCCCGGAGTTCTACTGAGAATGTGTATTTTAATGCTGGATAGCGCCCATGAGGAGGACGTGCTGCTTCTCATAGCTATAGTAATTTGTGGCAGTCTACAAAGGTTTCGTTTTTTTTCCTGTATTGAATTATTCTCATATCTCAAACTAGTCCATCTTTTCCATTTATGATTTGTTGATATTTTGATTGGAATCAAAAGCTACTGAAATATAAACTGCTTTGTTTTTCATCCATATTGTGGACCCATCCACTGTGGTGATACAGAGTTACGGCAAGTCCTGCCTGGGCTGAGCAGTGGTGGTGCACCTCTTCTGTTGGTGTTGACTGCCATAAAGCAGTCGGCACCAGTCGCAAACAGCACTCTGGCAATGCAAGCAGGAAGGCTGGAGCCTTCCCATATGCTCCACAGCAACCAGTTTCTGCCACCAAAGGAGGTATGGTGATGGAGAAGTGGGAGGGGTGGGTGGAAAGGGGCAGTGACAGGTGTGGAGGATTGGTGGACTGGGTCCAGGAAGGGGGCAGGTTCGGTGGCAGCACTGGTTGCCAAATCCTAACCCCCTTCTTGAACCTGATCCTGTGGCACATGGACCTGTGCCAGCTGTTTAACTATTTCAGATCTGAGTAGACGACCCCTCCACACTGTGGAGGTTCACACCGGGTAAGGAAACAATTATTCTGTTACCCAGAGGACATCAACACCCCCTGCCCTGCAAGATGCAGCAGAATCCATTTTGACATTACTGCATTGGTGAGAGGGGAAAAGAATAGGATTGGGCTCAAAAAGAGATGTTTAAATCCACAACACACACACACACACACACACACACACACACACACACACACACACACACTGCACCCCACCATCTGTTTCATGCAGTCTTGTAGGTGTGACACTGTGCCCTAGAGCCAAGAGAGTGAGCCTGAAAGGGAGACCACTGTGGGGACCAGCTGAGGCCAGGTAAAAGGGTGGGCACACCTTTAATGTGCTCAGGGTATCCCACACCAGCCCACTGCCTGCATCAGCCCACCAAACAGCTTCAGCTGGCCTTGTGGCCACACCAAGCTGCTCCAATTCTCTGTAGTAAAGGATTCTTTACCAATTCTTTTCCAATTCTCTGGAAAAGGATGGTGTCAGTGACTCTGTGTCTGCTACTTCTACAGATTCTTGGCCAGCAGAGTTTTCAGTTGTCATCACTACTTCTTCCCAGTTATCCCCTGTGATGGATAAGGCAGTGGCCTACCTGTCCAAAATAATTAAACCAATTGTCTTCCACCCAATGATGGAATACGCAGGGCTTGAGAGCAGCCAATTGGAGACATACATTCAGAGGTCCAAGCGGGGGGAGGGGGGTTTGGTGAGGAGCAGATTAAAAGTAGAGATTAAAAAATGGAGTTTAATGTTTTGTTGGAGTGGTAGAACTTGTTGATCTCTGCTGCAGATGTATGGAAGCTGGAGTCGGACTGACTCAAAGCTACAATATTAGAAAACTTGTTTTGGGGTAGTCTGTCACTGTATATGACGGCAGGCTAGAGTAGGATTGATTTTTACTGAAGAAAATGATATCTTGCAGTTCAGTCTGTTTGGGTGATATAATTGGGAAGGGCAGACTGAGGTCCTGCCAGATGCATACCGCTAGAGTGATTATAACACCTAATTATACCTGATAGCTTCTTTGGAATGGGAAGTTTAGTAGAACTAGCAAAAGTAAATGCTCTGAAATACACCCTGCAAATTAGTAGCTGTCTTGCTTGCTTCGACAGTTAGATTGTAACTGTCTAAGCCAAAGCTGTCGGTACCCAGCAAGAAGCTTTGGTAGTGAAACACTGTATTAAGTTTAAGTAACGATAACCGTATAAGCTGTCTTCTCCCTTTTCCAGGGAGACAATAAACTCTATCCTTTTATTCTTTTAATGCTGCCCTCCTGCACACTCTTAAGGTTTATTTTCCCAGATGCAGTATCTGGTCTCAACACTTCATTGCCTTGTGAACCTGCAGATTAAAGCTACTGAAGCCACAACCAATATACAGTAAATAATCTGCACTGCCACAACACACACGTTTTGTTATTACTGCTGTTATATTGACTAGTGGGAGAGGGGCTGCTGCCGTAGCTTTCCTGTTGGTCCTTTCTTCACTGCAATGAAATAAACAGTTACAATGAAGGTAGGACCATCAGGCACGATGTGCAGTCAACCCCTCTCCCTCATTGCTGCCTGCCAGGATCTATCCAGCCACAATGTGCATCTCAGCAATCAAGTCGCTGAGTGAGTGAGGGGCGAGGGAAGAGAACCACAGATCTGAAACTCTGGAAACCAAGTCTGCAGATATGGAGGCTCAATCACATTGAACATGTTTTATGGGGCTTTTGAAGCATGCACAACACTTCACACGTATGAATCTTGATGTAACCCTTCCCACCACCCTATGAGTTAAGTCAATCAGTCAATCACTTATTGAACCTGAGGCTGACTTGGCTTGCTTAAGGAGCTGGTGTAGCATTATGGCTATGAGCCTGAGCTGCCATCAGGACTTCCCCAGCTTGAAGCCTTCTGGCCTGAACTCCCTGAACTGGCCTGAACTCCCCAGGTGACAATGGGCAAGCAACTCTCAGCTTCCTATCTGCTCTGCTGCCACCAGGTAACAGGAGTCACAAATGTGGGGGTAGGAGGAGGCTGGCTTCCCCCTCTTGTCCAGGCTATTGCCATTGATGCTCCTCTGAGAGTAGTGGCCACTACTGCTGGGTAATTGGACAGCAGAGGTGTGGTGAAGCAGGTGTGGAGGCGCAGCCCCATGTCTACCTATATTGCACCAATCTGCACCTCTCACCATCTGCTGCCAAATCAGACCTCAAACAGTGTCTGTTGTGTTGCTGCTTCTTTGGAAGGAGCGGCAGTGCCATTGCCAGTAGTAAGAGCAGCCACTGCCAGGTAATGCTGCCATGGCAGCAGCAACTGGGCCAAGTGGAGGACTGCCCCCTCATCCAGCAGTGGTAACTATTTTTGGTGGCTACCCAAACCCTGCACATGCCCAATCTTGTCTGATCTCTCGGAAGCTAAGCAGGGTCAGGCCTGGTTAGTACTTTGATGGGAGACCACCTGGGAATACCGGGTACTGTAGGCTTATACCATAGTCTTTCCAGACCGAAGGTTGCCAACCAAACCAGCTTGGGATGCTGCCTATGCCAGCCTGTCACCTGAAGCAGTCGCTTCACTGCCCTCATTCGTGGTATTGAGAGGAGGGAAGCAAATTGAAGTTCTACACTTGCTTTGTGGGCTAATAGGCAGAAATGCAGTCTACTGGGTCAGAGGGGGTGAAAAATAATTTTTTAAAAACTTGCCAGAGGTAGATGTGTTTTTCTATATAGTTTTTGTCCAAATCATAACATTCGGATTCCATCATGTTTTCTCCAGCTCCAAAAATATATTGTTAACACTACTAGCAACTTCC
Source organism: Tiliqua scincoides (assembly GCF_035046505.1). Taxonomy (NCBI): domain Eukaryota; kingdom Metazoa; phylum Chordata; class Lepidosauria; order Squamata; family Scincidae; genus Tiliqua; species Tiliqua scincoides. The sequence continues at coordinate 128,069,025 of NC_089821.1, read as the reverse complement.
CAAATTTTAAACACGTATTAATGGACTCCCTGCAAGAGCTGCTGTCCTGCCTCTTCTCTATAGCCAAGTGCATTGCCAGCGCAAGCGGTGGGATTCAGTTGGCAAGACGGGTCCTTGTATGATCCTTTGTCATTCTCCAGTAGCTGCAGCTCCTTGTACCAGCACTGATGGACAGGCGCTTAGTATCTAATGCGCTCCAGTATTAGCATGTGCTGAAGGACCTTGCTGATTCAGGGTCCTGTTCTGTGGTAGTTGCTCTGTTTGCTGAATAGTGTATCAAATTAAATAATACTATGGCAGATTGATCCACTTTAGGTTGATTGTAGAGAGATGCCAATTGGTTTATCTTAGATCTGAATAATGCAAGTTTAGCAGCATGAGTGATGTCCTTGGATCAAATTATTTAATAACACGATAGACAGTGCTAGGAGTTTACATTTTAATCATGCATCTCAGCTTTTAAAACAAGGTGCACAGTTTAAAAAAAAAGGAAAAAAACAAGCTAAGGCCCAAATCCTAACCCACTTTCTCACACTGGCATAGCTGTGCCAATGGGGCATGTGCTGCAGTTGGGGGGGGGCAGTTGAGGGGCACTCACAGGGGGTTCCTGAAAATAAAGTAATGTTTGTTTCCTTACCTAGGAAATTTAGTAAGGGCTGCATTGCCCTTATGTTGGGGCTGAAAAGTGGGTTAGAATTGCATCCTAAGGGCCAAGTCCTATCCAACTTTCCAACACCGGTGCAATCGCAATGCAGCTCCGAGATAAGGGAACAAATGTTCCCATACCTTGAGGAGGCTTCTGTGACTACTTCCACATCACTGGATGCAGCGTATATCCCACTGTTATAGCAGCACCAGCACTGGAAAACTGGATAGGATTGGGCCCTAAGTTGACTACAGTCTTTAGTGTTCTCTTTTCGCATTTAGCTGTGAAGTGTTTCTTGCCTTGCTGACATAATATTGGCATTAATGTCTCCTTAACTTAAGCTTTTCCATCTTTTCTGTGGTTAGATTGTGAAAGCACCTATTTTGGAACTAAAAGAACATGGCTGGATGTTATGACCAACTGCAGTAGTGCATATCATTTTCTGCAGATAGTTGACACTTGGGTCCCAACTAGACATGGCTGTGGGTGGTAAGGGGACTTTAAGTTCACTCCCAAAACCTTTCTGAATCCAGTTTTCCTCTTCTCTCATCTTATGTGTCCTTTCCCTGTAAAAAGTCAGTTGGCAGAAGTGGGAATGTTTTTCAAGGATAAATAGCACATATGGGGGAGATAGTCTCTTACTCCCCCCGACCCAATCATCTTCCCACTGCATATATTATTTGTGAAAAAATGAAGTACATCAGGGTGAATTACATTGTTAATGTAAAATCTAATTTGGCCTTTAGAGCTGTTTCATACCATATGTTTTTACACATATATGTAAACATTCAGAGTAAGAACATAAGAACATAAGAACATAAGAACAGCCCCACTGGATCAGGCCATAGGCCCATCTAGTCCAGCTTCCTGTATCTCACAGCGGCCCACCAAATGCCCCAGGGAGCACACCAGATAACAAGAGACCTCATCCTGGTGCCCTCCCTTGCATCTGGCATTCTGACATAACCCATTTCTAAAATCAGGAGGTTGCACATACACATCATGGCTTGTACCCCGTAATGGATTTTTCCTCTAGAAACTTGTCCAATCCCCTTTAAAGGCGTCCAGACCAGTCACCATCACCACATCCTGTGGCAAGGAGTTCCACAGATCAACCACGCGCTGAGTAAAGAAATATTTTCTCTTGTCTGTTCTAACTCTTCCAACACTCAATTTTAGTGGAAACCTCCTGATTTTAGAAATGGACTATGTCAGAATGCCAGATGCAAGGGAGGGCACCAGGATGAGGTCTCTTGTTATCTGGTGTGCTCCCTGGGGCATTTGGTGGGCCGCTGTGATATACACCTTGTGGCAAATCTAGGTTTTCTCCAGCAAAATGTGTGAAATGGCCTTTGATATCCATTGATCTTGGATCTCAAAGAGGATAAAGTGTAACTAGAGTTCCTGGAGCCTCTGTACAAATTTGGAGATTGTAAGTATCCAAGGAGTTTTCCACTGTTTTCCACTGTTGCTGTTGGAATAACATTTATGCATTAGATTAATGCGCACAAGATAATGTGCATGCTTGGTTCTCTTTGAAGACTAAGGGCGCAATCCTGAGTGCACCTTATGCCAGTGCAAGTCCCTTGCGCTGACAAAGAAGGGTCGCAAACGTGCTTTACGGCACATAAGCAAGAGTCGACTGGGCTGACTGGGGCAGGGAGGGTTGTGTCAGCCAAGCTCGTCCGATGCATGGGTCTGGGGAGGACATAAAGGAGGCGGAAAGTGATCACCTTTCTGCTCAGGGGGAAGGGAGGGGTCAGCTGGAGAGAGAAGGATTGATGGATTGTCAGCCAGCTGCGCTCTCTCTCTCTCTCTCTCTCTCTCTCTCTCTCTCTCTCTCTCTCTCTCATTAAGGAGGCTGTTGTTAAAGGACTGTTCAGTTTTTTAAACTGATTTTAAAGGGGTGCATTTTTCCTCTTCTCCAGGGATCAGCACATTCCTTCTCATTTGCAGGGGACATTCGTGTTGAGTCAAATCTGTGTATAAAAAATCCATGTATAAATAGGCTGGACCTGTACTTCTCTCACAATATACTGTGAGACTACTTCTCATAGAATACACAGAGTACAGTGGGCAGAATATGTGTTCAGGACACTTTTGATGTGGGGTTTTTGTTTTTTTTTTTCTTCAAAAATTGAACCCCATTATATATTCTAGAGGTGACACAAAGTTAGGTACCCACACATTACATTGTACATATGTCTGTGTATATGTGTCTATTTTGATGTAGATGCCTGTAGGTGCAATTATTTGAAAAGTGTGCCTGGAAACCGAAGCCCTAAAAATGTAGAACACAGTTTGTGCATACTGCTGAATGTGCATTGAGCATAATGTTAATAACTGAACACATGTGCAAATCAACAATCTATGGGCGCAATCCTTACCAACTTTCCAGCTCTGGCATAGCTGTGCCGGTGGGGCATGTGCTGCATCCTGCAGTTGGGGGGCAGTCATGGAGGCCTCCTCAAGGCAGGGCAATGTTTGTTCCCTTACCTTGGAGTTGCATTTCCCTTATTTCAGTGCTGGAAAGTGGGTTAGGATTGCGGCTTGTGTCTGTTATATACATGTTGGACACACCTGCAGTGCGTGAATAGCCCTAATGTCCCATAAGAATGCTTACTATGTTCCTGACAGCACATTTGGATCAGCTGTAAGTTGAAAGGGTGTGTGTGGGGCTGGGGGGAGAGGTGATTAATTTTACATAGATGGTTTATGACCCAATCCTACCTGCCCAACCCCGCTGGTGCAGCCATGCTCAAAATGGCAGATTGGTAGACTTTGGAAAGAATGGGGATTGAAATTGCTGTCAATTCAACTCAGCTGATTTATGCAGCATGCTTTGGGAATCCTCTGTCAGGAAGATCACTGCCAGGCTTGTGGTTATAAAGAAAAGAAAACTTTATTGAAGGAACTGCAAAATTGGATAGGAAAGTGAGAGAGACAGAGAGCCCGTCTGTCTAACTGAGCTGAACTGAGAAAGAAGTGGAAAGAAGTCATCCTGAGACTAGCAATCTGCATACTATAGTTTGATCATGATGTGTTTCCTGGGCAATGGCAGTCGCTAACATGCCTGCCACAAGGCACATGGCGGTGGCCGGGAAGAGAGAGGTGCTGGCAGAAAGGCCTGCGCAGTTGGCGCTGGGCCTCTGTACCACTCCAATGAGCAACAGGGCGGCAGGGAGGAGTTCCTGGAGGAGGCAGAAGGAGGGCGGAGGAAGGCAGGAAGGGGGGGTTTCTGGATGGGGAGAGGACAACCAACCTGCAAGGTGGTTCAGGCCAGGGAGGGGGCAGGGACAGAGGTAGAAGCTGCTGACTCCCCCTGAAATACTAACATGAGCTATTTGACTGCACCAGTGATTTAGCTGCTGCAAATACAAACAGACACTTAGGGACTCTGGGGGTGCTACATGGGTAAGGGAACCAATCTTCTCCTGCCCCACAGGATACAGCAGCAGCCATTTCAGTGCCACTGGCAGATTGGGCCCTTAACTAGCTAATTAGCTCTATTGCCCTCTTTAGATTCAGGATGCTTGTGCAGGGTTGGTGTACCTTGTTCCAGTAGTACAGGGGTGCCCAAATCCTGGCCCTGGGGCCACTTGAGGCCCTCAAGGCCTCTCAATGCGGCCCTCAGGGAGCCCCCAGTCTCCAATGACACTCTGGCCCTCCAGAGATTTGTTGGAGTCCACACTGGCCAAATGCAACTGCTGCCAGCTGTTTGACCTCTCGCGTGAGCTGTGGGATGAGGGATCCCTCCACTGCTTGTCGTTTTGCATCTGTGATGCAGTAGCAGCAGCAAAGGAAAGGTCGGCAAGACCTTCATTCATTCATATACGTTCATCTTTAATATATTCATTTATGTAAACTTATATAAATTTATTCAAATTTTAAATGTACATTAATTCTTTTTTTCCCCTGGCCCCCCAGTGTCAGAGAGACTATGTGACCCTCCTGCCAAAAACTTTGGACACCCCTGCAATAGTATAATGAAAAATCCTAGGAGCTTCTTTCTTTCTTTCTTTCTTTCTTTCTTTCTTTCTTTCTTTCTTTCTTTCTTTCTTTCTTTCTTTCTTTCTTTCTTTCTTTCTTTCTTTCTTTCTTTCTTTCTTTCTTTCTTTCTTTCTTTCTTTCTTTCTTTCTTTCTTTCTTTCAAACTTGACTAAAGTTTTTGTTGCTCTGCCATTTCTTTCCAATCTTCTTCTGCTTTTTTAGCTATTGACCCAGATAATCATGACTTAAAGTAGCTTTGGCCCAGATATGAAATATACACATCCCTGCGCTTTTGAGTGTGGTCACTAGGCTGAAATGAAGAAAATTCAAGTCCTCATTTTCATTTTGACACTTCCCTGATCTTCCAGAACAAACGTGACATTTTGGTTTTGCTCATCTCATCTCTTCTTAAATCATCTGCACAGGGCACTATGTGTCCTGATCTTGACATGGGAGCTGTCTTCCTCACTGGCATGACCAGGAACTGCAGGCCTATGTTGCCAAATATAGATGCTGTTGGTTCCCAATGCAGTACTTTCCACTGAATGCGTGTTCCTATTGACGTATTTCTACAATTAGTCATGGGTAACTATGCATGACTAGAATTGGATTGGGAAAGATAAGCTGTTGTTTCTCAGGGTATCTATTTCTTGCATTCAGAACTTTTAATTTGGGGTCCTGTGTTCCCTGAGCACTGAACCCCATGTCTACAAAAGGATAACAATGATTCAGTATTTAGGAGCATTTCAGTCTCAGTTTAGCACCTCCAGGAGTTACTCATTTTGTTGTTACTTGACAGTCCTTACCTTTTGACCAGATTGAGCCTTTTTATAGGTTAAAACCCTGGGGGTGGGAGTGGGGCGAGGTTTCATAAGCCTGTAGATAATCTGACTAAATTCAGAGACCTAAACACTGATGTCAAGCAATTTGACATTGTATATGTGAAAACTGTGCCTTTTTGGACACACTGTAAATTTCATTTCTTACCCTCAAATACCGAAATATTACAGCTCTGTGCTCTCTCTCTTATTAGCATTTTTTTTTCTGTCGCAACCGTTGGATGATATTTCTGTGCTGTGTTTAATACCATTCCTCTTATCATATTTCGTCCTACTGTGAACGTATTATCCAAAAGGCCCTCCTGCCAGTACATGGGCCTTGAGTTTTGTGCAAAGGAAAAAGAGGGCAGCACCAAAAGCGAGAAAGGTGTCAAAGAAGAGCTCAGAAACTTGTGATAAGGGAAATCCAAAAGGTCCAGCACATTTTTGTATAAACCTTCAAGGACATGGGGGGGAAAAAAGAACTCTTGGTGATTCATGTAAGGCATTCCATGTGCTGTGAAAACTCAAAAGGGCATGATGTGGAACTTCTGACAAGCATCACTTTTCTTTTGATTGGTCTCTTGAATATGGCCAAACCTTCTTCATAATGGCTCAGCAGCACTCTCCGTTTGTACTCTATGTTCTACTTAGTTATCCTCTCTGTTTGCCCTCCCTTGTTTTCTGCCATTGGCAGATCTGCTGAGGTATCGCTGTAGGTCAGCGGTGGCCAACCTGTGGCACTTGAACACTTTCTAAGTGGCACATGCAAAGTTCCCATAAATTGTTGAAAAACAAATAATAACAAATAAACACCGCAGCAGCTTACAGTTTGCTTGATTCCTTTGCTACGCCTTACCTAGCATGCCCCCAAGCCTCTAGTGCTGCAACAAGCGCATTCAGGGTGCCATACCTACCCTGATTGATTTGCTCTGGTTGGAAAATGGGGAGAAAGGCAGGAAAAGAATGATGTACTAGACAGAAAGCCAATAAGGTGGATGCTAGTGAGCTGCATTCTGCTAACTGGTGGGTCAACTCACTTACCAGAGAAGGCAAGATTGGTGGAGCGCTGAAACAGCGAGAGGCTGGCAGTAGAAGGTGGCAGGGGTCAAGCTGGGCAGCGCAAAGATGACTGATGAGATCAGCAATGCCCAGGTGGGATGAAATCAGTAAAACCCAGCTGGCAGATACCCCATCCTCAGGAAATCATCTGCAAAGAGATCCCAACTAAGTTCATTTTTGAGGATGAACAGGTGGGCAGGCGGGGGTGGGGGGGCTGGGCTATGCAGAAGGGCAATGAATGCACCTTATATGGACCTCAGAACAAATCCTGCTAGGCCGGACTAAAGGTCCATGCAGGCTACCTTTGGGCCTCATCAGCAGTCAGCCAGGTGTCTTGGAAAACCTCAAATAGGCAACAGCACTCCCGTGTCTCTTGCTGTATAGCTTCTGGCATGTGGAGATATACTGTCCTTGAACTTGGAGGCTCTATTTAGCTATCATGGTAAGCGCTAAAAGTGATCTTAAGCTGGAGTGGCACGTTCAAGAGTTTCTACACAAAAAATGGCATGAGGCATGCTGCGGGTTGGCCATAGGTTTATGTCAGAAGCAAGTGGCACCACTGCCTGGTCCCAGGCTCAGAAGGCCTGGCTAGCTTCAGAGGGGTGCAGGTCATAGGTATCATTGCTACCACTAGCTCAACTGCTCTGATGTCTTCAAAAAAGACCTTGAAATCCTTGGGCTGCAGTCCTGTACATCAGGGGTGCCCAAACCCCAACCCAGGGGCCATTTGCAGCCCTTGGGGACTCCCAATACAGCCTGCGGGGAGCCCCTAGTCTCCAATGAGCCTCTGGTCCTTCGGAGACTTGCTAGAGCTTCCTGAAGCAACTGCTGGCCTGAAGCAACTGCTCTCAGTGTGAGGGCGACTGTTCAACCTCTCGCGTGAGCTTTGGGATGAGGGCTCCCTTCACTGCTTGCTGTTTCACGTCTATGATGCAGCAGCGGCAGTGAAGGAAAGGCCAGCCTTGCTTTGTGCAAGGCCTTTTATAGGTCTTGAGCTATTGCCAGATCTTCATTCATTCATATTAGTTCCATCTCTGATATATTCATTGACGTAAATTTATTCGAGTTTGAAATGTAAATTAATTATTTTTTCCCCTGGCCCCTGACACAGTTGTCAGAGAGATGATGTGGCCCTCTTGCCAAAAAGTTTGGACACCCCTGCTAACCTGAGAATATGCCCCACTGAACACAGTGGAACTTACTTCAAAGTAAACATGCACAGGATTGTATCAGTAGTTATGTTACCAAATAGCAAGGTGTAGCTGGTCAGTGAATTTCCAAGAAAGACAAGGCTTCTCCTAAGCCAACCAGCTAGAGGGGGAAGCTGTTGCTCTGAACAACCAAAGTTGCCTTTTCTCAGGGCCTGTGGGACCTGATGTTCTTCATTGTAAGCCCAAGTAAAACATCACAAGACTGATCTGGGTCCTGTTGTCCTGAAATCTACCCAGCACTATGTTCACATGCATGTAAAAACATGTGAAGCAACATTATAGAGCAGACCACTCAAAAAACCCTTAGCTCAGAGTATCGAAGAACATAAGGTGCATAAAAGATTTTTTCGTTTCATTTCCTAATCTCACTCTTCAAGAACTGTATCCCAAGATAATTTCAAGCATTTCTTGGAGACGTAGGTAAGGTCTTAATTTTTCATTTGCCTTTTCCTGCCAACTTCTTGGTATCATGAAGAGGCCCTCTGTTTTTGTTGTGTGCATGTGTGTGTGTGGTGTGTTTTGTTTTGTTTTAAATTTAATGCTATCTCTTGCTTTCAGTGTTGTTGTAAATTAAAATTAGTTGTTAGCTTTAAGATGATGAGGTCATTATAAAGAAGCTCTATTGTATATTGATTACATTTGAGCTTCATTTGCTTAATGTATCATGAGGTTTATTAGGTCTTTCCAAACATTCTTCTCAATGGGGAAGAGAAAAATGAAGATGAGAGAGTAGCAAAATAGATGGGAAGCAGATGCTCAGCCTCATTTGAAGCAGTTCACTGAAGTGGACTGAACTATTGCAATTTACAGCATCCAAGGACATGTCTCATGTGAGCAAAGGGGGAAAAAATTACCGTCTGGGAAATGTAATGAACAGCACAGACTCAGCAGAATGGGAAATCAGGAGCAGCTATTGAAGATAGCAGAACTCTACAGCTACCACCATACATTGCAACACTGCTAGCAGACCTAGTTCCTGAATGGACCTAGTTCCTTAATGGCAGGAGGGTGCTGCATCCAGGCATAAGTAACTTGCACTGGATGCTATCCCCTCCAGAGCCTCCCAGCACCCACCTTGTGTCCTTGAACTTGCACCAGCTATAGATCTTGCACAAGTCTGAGGAGACTCATTTGCAACTGAGGGACTTATGAAGGGGTAAGAGAAAGTATTTCTCTTATCTCTCCTAAGCCTCCCAATTCCCCCCCCCAACCATAGTATGCAGCGTAGCCTGCTGTGGTGCAGCTACTTGCTATGGCAGGGGAAAAGGTAAGATTGGGCTGAAGGTTACTAGAAAATATGTGTTCGTTTCATTGTATCCAGGTCTCTGTACATTCTGAAGTGCTCTCTCATGCACATTTTCATGCACAAATGCACTCAGCATTCGCTCTTACATGCAGGCTCACCTACTGACTGCCTGTGCGCAACACACTAGACCAGTGTTTCTCAAGCTGTGGGTCAGGACCCACTAGGTGGGTCGTGAACCAATTTCAGGTGGGTCCCCATTCATTTAAATATTTTATTTTTAATATATTAGACGATGCTACCCTGGTGTGTGACTGCATCTGTGGAAATGTTATAGCTCTTTACTTTTAACAGGCTACTATGTATATGCTTTTAACAAAGATCGTCAATGGGACTTACTCCTGGGAAAGTGTGGGTAGGATTGCAGCCTAGGATTGTTAAAAGTTTTCCTGCTTGATGATGCCACTTCCGGTCATGACATCACTTCCGGTGGGTCCTGACAGATTATCATTCTAAAAAAGTGGGTCCCAGTGCTAAACATCTGCGAACAACTGCACGAGACACTGAAGCATGTGAGGAATCAATGACTTTCTCCTGATGAAAAGTCCTATCTTCCTATCTCCCTACCTTGACTTCTGAAGAAAGTAAATCAAGGACATAGCCAGTTTATGTTTTCTATAGAAGTGCCTGGGAACAATCGAGTGATTTGCCACCAGCAAGATGTAATTTGAAAGTGTTGTGCACAAGCATATTTTTTTGGTGTGACCATAGTTGGCCATGTACTATGTAGGATCCAAAAGTTTCCTTTGGACCCCAAAAGTGACCTCATAGGCTGTGATATCCGAAGGGCTGAGCCAAAGGCAACCAATGAGGATTTGCCTGATTGGCAAATAACAAAGCCACAGTGCAGTTCTCACTGTCCTTAAAGTAGCTAATCAGGAATGGGCCTCCATTTGCGCATGTGGAGGAAGGCAGCCTTGCATGGTTCCTCCCCCCCCCCCCCGCATGACATGCCACACTGCCATTGGGGCAGACTGGGAGGGAAGGGCTCTGGTATACTATGCAAAAGTGGAAGGCAGTTCCCCCCCTTTCTCTTTTGCCGGAAGGGGGAGCAAGCAATAAAATTGCTGAACAGTGTGCTACAGGGTCATCAGCCTCTATAGCTCCAACACTGCCACTGCCCTTTTGTCAAAGAAATTCTGCCAATTAGACATAGAAAGGGAAGATTTTAAGATGAGCGTGATAGACTTTTGTGTATGTTCAGATATTGGAGAGGATAATTCAAATACATTTGTAAGTGTTTAGTGAAGGTAGGATTAGATCTGGTGCTCTGTGTCTGGGAGACATCTATTTCATTAATGTCAGATGTTGAGACAGAGGCTTAGGCTGGCCTTGTATTCATGAATACAAAAATAAGAATGGTTGCTAATCACTAGGACCTCCTGGTAAATCCTACCTTCCTTGCAGAGCAAAATTACTCACAGATGTTGTGTGCATCAAAAGGATATCCATGCCAAGCAGAAGATCAAGTGTGATGCTCCTAATCTCAATCTCTTATGTTTGTGTGTATAGCGGTTATTGTGTAGGGTAATCCCTTTTTCTGTGGAAAAGCCAATCTCTTTAAGCCAAAGGTTTCCTAGAAGTGAACGTCAATACCCATATCTGATTAATATGGTCAAAGGAGGAAATTGTACATGTTTGTTATTAAGCCCCCCATTTTCATCAGAGGCTTTTTCTTCCTATGCTGTATCATGCAAACATCCTTCATGCATCAAATTGACAGGGGCTGTGCTGAGTCCTACCAAGGCAGCAGCCATATCTGTTCTGTTACTGCTGTTGATCTTTCCCTTCTTTCCAAACTGATTAGTAAACAAAGAACAGTAAACAGAGCCAGCTCACTGGACTGCGAAGTCTGCCTAATTATAGAGTGGGAGAATAAAGGGGCACAAGTGGAACCCCAATGAACAACCTCGTAGATAGACTGTAGGTAACACTCAGAGATTATAAAAAGCAGTACAGCAAACTTTTTTTGCACATTTGTCCTGGTCTCTCATCTGGTGTGTCGGATGCATTGATAAGGGTTGCTGACACCCCACCCCCCCAGCTGCTGTGATGTAGAAAGCAAGAACACAAACAAGCTTGAGTACACAGGGTAGGGAAAATACCCAGAGAAACATATTAACTTTAAGTTGGTTTTCATCTTGCCTTTATAACTTCTTTGGCAAACTCTTTTCACCAATGTTAGAGTGGGAAGGTACCTTAGAGGTCATCTAGTCCAGCCCCCTGCTCAGTGCACCTGGTTGCCCTGTGTGGTCACCTCACCCCAACACATGGCCTATTGATGTTGGCCTATTTATTTCCCTTTTTATCTTTTGGTATAGTGTTGTTGTGATTTTAATAAACTACTTGGACTTAGTTCACTTGGGAGGAAGATGGTTACCCTATCTCAGCGTTTCTCAGTGTTTTTCAACCAGTGGTACTAGTAACACTAGTGGTACTTGAGGTGCTGTCCAGTGGTACTCATAGGACCCCCAAGACCCTCACCATCTGGCAGCAAGAGCAGCAACGCAAGATGACAAGCAGCAGTAGGAGGCTTGCAGCCCAATCCTGATCTGCCTGGGGTGCGCGGCTGCGGCGGCACCAAAAATGGCTGCCACCACATCCTGCACATCCAAGGCAGCCACCAGCGGCACCTCAGGAGAAGGGGACTTTTGTCCCCTTCCCCTGGGTGGGTATGTGCAGTAGCCCCACAATGGGGTTACTCGATTCACCGCCAACCCAAAGGTGGGTAGTGTATCAAGTGCCTCCATGTAGGGCGGCAAGCCCAACATGGAGGCTTTGGATCCAGTGAAGCCTCCCTCCCTCCTTGCTCTCTCCCCCCAGCATGCCTCTCCCCGCCCTCACCTCACCTCCTGATACACCTGCTCCCCACCCTCCACCCACTCTCCACTTGCCTCCCCCCTCCCTGGAACACCTCCTCCCCACCTCCCCCAACGTCCCTGAACATAAGAAGATAAGAACAGCCCCACTGGATCAGGCCATAGGCCCATCTGGTCCAGCTTCCTGTATCTCACAGCAGCCCACCAAATGCTCCAGGGAGCACACCAGATTAAAAGAGACCTCATCCTGGTGCCCTCCCCTGCATCTGGCATTCTGACATAACCCATTTCTAAAATCAGGAGGTTGCGCATACACATCATGGCTTGTACCCCGTAATGGATTTTTCCTCCAGAAACTTGTCCAATCCCCTTTTAAAGGCGTCTAGGCTAGACGCCATCACCACATCCTGTGTCAAGGAGTTCCACAGACCGACCACACGCTAAGTAAAGAAATATTTTCTTTTGTCTGTCCTAACCCGCCCAACACTCAATTTTAGTGGATGTCCCCTGGTTCTGGTGTTATGTGAGAGTGTAAAGAGCATCTCCCTATCCACTCTGTCCATCCCCTGCATAATTTTGTTACCTCTCTGCTGCTCGGTGGTCTGTGTGACCACCGAGTGGTGAGCTGGCACGCCAAGCCCAGGATTTGCACATTCAAAAAAGCCCTTCCATCTGCCCTGAGTTTCTTACTGTTGTTTGTCATGTTGTATGTGCCCTCCCAATCTGGAAGTAATTCGCAATGACATCATCACCAGTTACTTCCAATGGTAGTTCCAATAAGTTGACCATGTGGACTGGTACAGTTGGGGATGAATGTTGGGAAATGCCACCTATCTCACAGTCAGCCAGCTGTCTGCTACCATCCAATGGTCCCCAGAAATTTTGGGGCTCCCTTTCATACTGGAAGGGAGGTTTTCCCAAGGGAATCACCTTCTGTCTGGCTCTCCCATCCCTTTGCAGCAACAACTACTATTCCAATTTTACCCCAGTTCAACCTGAAATAAGGTTGTTGGGTGATGCCAGTTGCCTAGGCACTGAGCCCTACACTTGTCTTCCTGTACACTTGTAGTCCAGGGTTTACCTCTCATATGCATTGCCTAGTTAGTGATTCTCACACTAGGCAATGCATATGAGAGGCAAACCGTGGACTACAAGTGTACAGGAAGACAAATGTAGGGCTCAGTGCCTAGGCAACTGGCATCACCCAACAACCTTATTTAGAACTGGGACCCACTTTTTAAAATGAGAATCCGTCAGGACCCACCAGAAGTGATATCATGACCAAAAGCGACATCATCAGGCAGGAAAATTTCCACAATCCTAGGCTGCAATCGTACACACACTTATCCAGGAGTAAGTCCCATTGACTATCATTGTTAAAAGCATACACATATACATAGTAGCATGTTAAAAGTTCAAGTCTGTAACATTTCCCCAAATGCAGTCACATACCATGGTAGCATCAAGTCTAATATATTAAAAATAAAATATTGAAATGAATGGGGACCCACCTGAAATTGGTTCGCAACCCACCTAGTGGGTCCCGACCCACAGTTTGAGAAACACTGGCCTAGTTCATTTCAATCAATTTGCAAAAGTCAGGCTTAGTTGCACCTTTCAGTTACTCACAGGGCTTTCTGCCCTCTTGGGAATAGACCAAATCCTGAAGCTTTGCTTGTGATCATTTGTACCTCTTGAAAACTCCACTCACTGAACTTTTTTATTATTATAATAAACACTTCTGAGGATAGTACTCAAGAGTCACAGACAAGAGTCTTTTGAACCCGTAGCCAATGCTACCAGTGCTAGTTCAGATTTCAATGTCTTTCTTAAGATTTCTTCCCTGCTATTCTATATTCTGCTGGAAACTTCTGAAATAATTGCATTTTATTGCCCTTTCATCACATGGCTTTAACATATGTGGTGATTTTCCCCTCTTGTCTTTGGTACAGAAATCTTGAATGGAGGAGCATACGTTGGCCAGAACAGGTTTCTTTGCTATGCGGACACTATTCACTGGGAAGATATTGTTCGTAACCCTTTGGCTTCCAACTTTTCTGTGGTTCCCAAAAACAGCAGTACAGATTGTAAGTATCAGCTTTGCAACCCACTCTGTGATATTGGACACTGATGCCAATCGAACACTGATGCCAATCGGTCGCATGTACCTTTAAAAAAAAACACAAAAATCATGAACTCCTGATTGCAGTACCATTTGTGTTAACTGTTTTGCTTCTGTAGCTTCTTAAGTTCTATTCAATTATTCCAAATCTCTCTGCCTGCTCTTAGTTTGTTTCATTGTATTTTAGTTACATTATTTATAAGCTCCCATTCAGTAAATTGCCTGAGGAGGCATTTCATGCTGAGAGAAACATCATGTTATTCTCATACTACCTTGGTGGGAGGATAGGAGCTACTCCTCTCTGTCGGCAATCCAATTGTGTGTGCTTAGTGTCCAAGTTACGTTCTGATTCAGTTCTGGAGGTTTGCCTGGAAGTCGGAACACCTGGAAGTTGAAACAGCCAACTTACCCCGACCAGAAATATCCCTGCAATGCAGCATGGGAAGGTAGTCAGGGTTGCACTGCTGTTTTTATAAATTCCTCAATGTTTTAAATGTTGTTTCCGTCTGAAAAATAGCTAATCATCTTTATGTTATATGTACTGTACGAAGAAACACGTACTTGTGTGTTCCATGAGTTTCTCATTTTGAAGTATTATTTTTAAACCCTGACAGAGCTCTACTGTTAAGATTTCATTTGTTCCTGCTGCTTTTACTATGCCTTAAGTCACAGTCTTCTTTGTGTGATATCATAATTAGCCGTCGCAATAATGATTTTGAGAACTGCTGCAGTTTGTTTATAACCCCAGATGCCAAATGAAGTGATAAACAATTATCTAGTTTTCATGTTTATGTAGCTGTATGAAAAAGCAATGGAGATTTGCAAGGATAATAAACAGCTCTTCAAAATGAAGTTATATGCACTGGTCACACATACATACACACAGAGGAAAAGAAAAATATTATAAAGGAGTAAACTAACTGTAGCAAAAATACTTCAAAAATTCTACATTGTTCTTAAAAAGTTGCAATGCAACATTTTTCAAAGTCATTATTTTTCATGTCTCTTTACTTCAAAAATTCTAGGAAATTTGATGTGTACATTTGATTAAATATAGCGTTCAGATTATCATGTGTGAATTGGGTGGCTGGCACTAGCGGAAGTTTATTTATTTATTTATTTATTTATTTATTTATTTGAAAAATTTATATCCTGCCTCTCCCATGCCAAAGCAAATGCCCAAGGCAGCTGACAGAGCTCCATAATAAATGCACAATGCATCAAAACAATAAGGGAGGATCTGGAAAAGATCCTGGGAAAAAGAAAAAAAAATGATAACGAGCCATTAAAACATTAATTTAAACAATTAGACTCTAGAACATAAAAAAGAAAGCATTAAAACAAAGCAAAAACCAACACACATTGTTGAGCCATGGGCAGGGTGTGTGTGGACAAATTAGTCCAGGAAAGCAGTCAAGCTACAGCACTAATACAGAGTCACAGACAGCAAACACCCACCTATCAGCCTATAAATTAAAAGGAGCATCTTCCTAGAATGATGAGCAGATCATCTTTTCCTTTGATCTTGTAGCCTGAGCCAATCAGAGCTGCACAGGCAAGCTGTATAATATGTTAATCTGCATGCAGTTCTGAGGTTGAAGGGGAAATTCAGCAGCGCTAGCCCACCATTCTGTTTCCAACAAATGAGAAACCCTGGGAAGTTCACAGGCAGGTGCTGAAGGCACCAGCACTCCCTTGCTGTTTGTTTCCCAGGACAACTTCTTACAATAAGACAGATTCCCAGAAGCTGGTTCTGTCCAAGCAAGTCTGCTGCCTTTGAAGCAAAAAAAGGCAACTCACCAGGAGACATTGGGTCTACAGAGATATAATTTCATATTCTATTTTAAAATATTTTTGCATTAGAAGTCTGGTTCCTCTTTTTCTTTGCACCAGTACTCTTTGGCTAGAGACAGGATTACTATTTGTTTATTTTTATATCTGTCTCTCTGTGTCCAATCACTATCAGTGTGCATGATGCTTTACTTAGAGTGAAAAGGCAGGTCCCTGCCCTGAGGGGCTTACAAGGATGAGGAGAGAGAGAGAGAGAGAGAGAGAGAGAGAGAGAGACAGAGGCAGGGTGAACAATGGAAGCATATGAGATTCTTCCAGTGTCATGTACAGGTGTGCCCCCAAATCCACAGCCGATCCGTTCCAGGGACACCCCACTTGCGGACACGGAAACTGCAGATATAGGGGACATCTGTATTAATAGCACCCCTATGTGTCTCCCATATGCCCATTAACATTGTTTAAAAAGCTTACCGGAGAAGTGTTTCTTGCTTTAACAGGTTGCTATAAGCATTCACACTTATAGCGCAACATGAGCAGGCTGCTGGCAGTCTGAATGTGTGAAAAAAAACGAGATCAGTGTTTCTCAATGTTTGTCCCCCATTTCGCATGGTACAACCTATTGGAGGTACCACCAGAAATTATTAATTATTATTATTAACAGTATTTATATACCGCTTTTCAACTAAAAGTTCACAAAGTGGTTTACAGAGAAAAATCAAATAACTAAATGGCTCCCTGTCCCAAAAGGGCTCACAATCTAAAAAGATGCAAAAAGAACACCAACAGACAGCCATTAGAAAAGACACTCCAAGAGTTGGAGTTCCAAATTTAATTAGGCTGTCCACTATGATTTTGGAGTTGGGTATTCATCTCCCTACTACTGTAGCTTGGACTTCCACTTTTAAGTTTTGGCTTAAACTCCATCTTAATATCCATTCGAATTGTATTCTCTTAGATCTATTAAAAGACTCTTTTTCATCCAACTGGTTTAAATTCATTGATGCCAAACTATCTTCTTTAGATCTTTCTCCTGAACTCTTAGCTGATTTGGACCTTCAAAAAGCGCATCATCTCATTAAACTTAAACTTTGGGAGCAAGAATACGCAACTTTACTGTCTAGCTTAAATCCGACCTGCTCGCCTCTCTCTTTTGGTTTGTCCCCTTCTCTGGGCCGTCCTGTGAACTATTTTACCCAACTTACCAGCCCTAGTAAAAGACGGGCCTTTATGCTGGCGAGACTGAATATCTTTCCATCGGCATTACATCAAGGGAGATTCTCTAAAACTCCTCGTCCAAATAGATTATGTCTATTTTGTTCAGTTGAACCAGATACTCTGAATCATAACCTTCTTCGGTGCACTGCTCATCACAACCTCAGGTCCCACTTACTTGATTTTTTTCTTTCTTCTCTTCCTGTTTCCCTTGTTGATCCTTTCCCAATTCTTCTCAGTGATTATTCCCTCCTATTACCAATTTGGTGGCGGAATTTTTAGCGGTAGTCTCTAAGGCCAAAGTTTGAAGTTAACATTCCCAAAGCTGTTCTATTTTATTATACTATTTATTCTCTGTAAACTTTTAATATGCCAATAAAGGTACTGAAGTGTGTGTGTAGAAAAAACACTGCTGGGGTGAGGTGGGTCAGTTACTCTCTCCCTGCTAAAAAAAGGAGCACCCACTTGAAAAAGTGCCTCTTACCCAATTAGCAGGGGTTAACTGGTTAATGATGCCATTGCCAGTTGCTGCCAGATTGGGAGGCCAGACGCAACACAAAAAACACTGGTTACAAGCTCAGGGTGGACAGAGGGGCTTTTTCGAGAGCACTGAAAGAGTATGGTGGAGCTCTGCCTGTGCAGCTGAGCCTCCTAATTGCTGCTTTTTGCATTACAGTGCTGGTCTTGCTGCCAGGAGGTGAGGGTCTGGGGGTTCCACACATGCCACCAGACACCACCACAAGTACCACTGGACACCAACTCAAGTACCTCTGGTGATACAAGTATCACTGGACTAGATTGATGCAGTTAGGTATGGCGGTGACTGTGCTATCCTTCCTTCCCTAAACCAGCAGGGAAACAAATACAGGAAAAGAAAGAACCTTGAGCTGATTGCTTTATACTTCTCTGTGTCATTGGGTGTAAAACAGGCTTCCTCAGCTGAAATCTGCCACCATTCTTACACTGAACCCACTCTGTTTAGAAGAACAGCATTTGATCCCAGTCAAACAAATCACCAGCCAAATGTAGCAGCAATACGTTTTCTCACATTGGCTGACAGACAATGAAACGGTGACTAATTCCCATTCTTAAAGTCAACTTTTACCTAGTATATCATTTCTAGTGCTGCTCTAAATTGCAAGCTGTGTTCGGGGAAAGTGACATTCCGAACAGTAGATGGTGAGCACATTTTTTATTGTAAAGTTAGGTTAAATTATATCCTTTTATTAAGGTGTATTCAATTAACATTTTAAATGTACGCTTGGGGAGTAGGGAAAAAAGCACTTTTGCAGACAGGTGGTCTCTGCATAGACGCAGATCATTGTAACAGGTGTCAGCGTACAATACTAATCACAGAATCTGTTCTTTCTCAAAACAAAGGCATGAATAAGGAAAGTATCCCATGAAAGCTCCTTTTGTATGGAAAATTCCTCAAGTGCTCGCAAAATAATGTTTTAACAACCATAAGTGTTTTCTCAGCTGGGAAGCCTATCAAATCAATGCTGAATAGAGAGCTGAATAGAGAGCCCCCTCAAGTTGTTAACGTTTTTGAAGGTATAGACTTATTTGCATTTCCTGTAATTAATGGGGAATAATTTCTTTTAGGAAAAAAATGGCAGTTGACACGGGCAGGGAAGGCAGGGAAAGAATGTAAGAACATCAATATTTGCTTTAAATAATCATTTTTTGCCAAATGCTAGGGAATGAAAAGATGGGAAGTGCATGGCAGTAAAGGAGGTTCACAGTGTTTTGGCGTTTGAGACATAGAATTTAGTGGCCCCATGAAAGCATTTTATGCGAGACGCAGCAACTGAAAGGGTGAAAATGGTTCTCTGTGCTCTGAAGTACCACTTGAGATAAAAGGCTGGCTGGAGAAGAATTGCAGCATCTGAAAAATAGCACATGAGTTTGAGCACTTGGCTGATGTCCAATGCTGGGGAAAAGTTGGGTTTTTCCAGCGTTTTCTGAAGTTTCTTCCCTCAGGGGTGGAGAGGGGGGTAAATCTGCTCCAGTTAAGCAAGTTGGAGCATAAATTTCAGCCACATTTCTAGCAAATGAGTATGCCTGGTATACGCAATTTTTTTCTCCTGCTTTTGAAAAATTCTCCTGCTGAGGTGTGGCAGAGGTCGGCTGAGGGGGAAGAGTGGCCAAGGGGCTGCACCCATCTCACCTGTTGAACTGATCCCTGGAACCTCCACGCAGGTTGCATTGATAGTGCCCAAAGCCTTATTGGGAATTGTTAGGGACTCCATGGAGCCCCACGGCTCTGAGTTAATTGGCTCTGGAATGGGATCTTTTGCACACAACACTAAAAAGGTCAGGTGTAATTCCACAGCATGTTGATTTTTACACAGTTTGATAAGTGTATGACCTGCATCTTACATGCATTCAACTGATGCAAATTCGAATACATGCAATTAACAAAAAGGGTGGGGGGGAACACAACCATTTCCATAGTGCAGGCAATTCAGCCCACCATTCCACTAATTAGACTTATTGTATGCCCCAGAATAAGGCTGAGGCCTGCTGTTCCCTGTTGGTCTCAGTTCCCATGTGCCTCTCATAGTGTTTTTCTAGTTTTTAAAGAGACAGTATTTTTTGAGATTTAAGAGCTTTTAGAGGATAATTCTGAGTATACATTGAGTTTTTGCTATTCATTAGGGATCCGTTCCCAGATCCCGCCCCCCCCCCCAATATACTGATTTCTGCAGGTGTTAGAATCTGTAGAGAGGCCCTAGCTGAAAAACCAGAAGCACCCGTGCTGGAAAGCCTCTCATGATCTCCTGGAAGTGCTTTCACTGGGCCTCAGAAAACCTCCCAGAGGCATCGGGAAGGCACTTCTGGTTTTTCACCAAACCAGAAGCACCTTTCAGAAGGCTCTGGCAGGCTTTCTGAGGTGCAGAGAGGCCATACACGACCTCCTTGCACCTCAGAAGGCTTGCCAGAGCCTTGTAAAAGGTGCTTCTGGTTTGGTGAAAAACCAGAATTGCCTTCCCGATGCCTCTGGGAGGTTTTCTGAGGCCCAGTGAAAGCACTTCCAGGAGATCATGAGAGGCTTTCCAGCACGGGTCAGCACCCATGTTGAATCAAATCCATGGGTGCAAAATCTGTAGATAAGGAAGGCCCACTGTATGTGACTTTTGCCTTACCTGCTGACTTTGGAACCTAACCCTCATGTAAGATGCAGGTCTGCTGTAGTTAAGCTGAGAAGTAATTGGTAGATGCTTAACTTTTGGGATTTACATTCTTTTCTATGTGTTTATTTAAATTAGCTGCTTATTATGGAGACCGCATGGCTACCAGCCAAAGCAGGAGTCATGTATTACTTTCTTCCCTGTCTCCGGAATGTGTCAGGCTCCAACATGAATTAAGTAACTGCACCTCAAAGTTCTTGCAGGCATTTGACAACTGGGGCAGGTGTCACCCCTCTCCTCTATGTGTCAACATTTTAAACATTTTTAACACCTGTCTTCTCCACCGCCAGATGGTATACATAAGATTCGGCTGCTGTTGTATTTGTGTTATTTACTGGGAGAACGGTTGCCCACATTTCTTGCCTCTTGGTCCTTTCTTCAATGAATTCCTTTAATGAAGGAAGATACACAGGCAAGCAACATGGCCAACTCTGTATATTGTACTGTGTATGCATAGAATAGTTCCTAGGAGCCAGCAAGAAGGAGGGGAGCTGCCAAAGTTAGCATCCCCTTATGGACTGCACCAAAGACACACCAGCCCTGCTCCCTGTTGCTATACTATTACTTAGAGTTAATACTGAAGAGAAACTAAAAGGGAACAAAACTTTATCAATATGCTTTCTCTGGCCACTTTAGTAGGCTTGTAGCATACTTTAAAAGAATATGCAGCAGGATTGTAGCAGATATCAAGAGGGATCTGATCCTACCCACCATACTTGGGAAGAAATGAACACCAAGATTTGAACGCCTGATAACAATTTGCCCCAAAATACAAAGAAGAGATCTAGTTCTGCCATTTTGTAGTGGACATTTGCAAATTGATGCTTTGCCTATTGCATTATGGACACTTCTTGTTTCACACTGTTGAAACACTATTCATTTAAATAGTTACAAAAAAGGCAAGTCATGCAGCTTAAAAATAACTGTTCTGTTTCACAGGAAGTAAGGTTGGAAGTAGACAGATTAAACAATGATCCCATTGACTTTGCAATTGACATATTTTGATTGGTTGTTCTCACCACACATGATAAATTTCAGCTAATATAAGCTCAGTATCTCTGGGGAGTTGCTTCAGCAAAGTGGGGGGAAGGTCGCACAAACAGGATTGAAGGAGGAACCACAAACAATCCCTCCCATCTTGAGAATCATGGGGCTCAAATCAAATGTCAGGTTCTATTATGTTGACAATTCTATTGTGATAGGACAAGCAGTTCAGGGCCCTGCAGATACACAGTGGAATGAAAGCAATGTTCAGGGTGGCATCTTAAAAATAATTTTAACTACTCATTTTGTTGTTGCAATATTCATATTGCAACTCATATTGTTGCAACTCATCTCAACTCATATTGTTGATGCAAGGGAGGGCACCAGGATGAGGTCTCTTGTTATCTGGTGTGCTCCCTGGGACATTTGGTGGGCTGCTGTGAGATACAGGGAGCTGGACTAGATGGGCCTATGGCCTGATCCACTGGGGCTGTTCTTATGTTCTTATGTTATTGTGTGTCTCCTCAGTTCCCTTTTCTTTGCAGCTCTGGCTGTGTTCCACCTGCAGAGCAAAGATATCTTTGCTTACTGCACAATAACTCAGTTATGTTCATTGTTTGGGGGGTTTCTTTGGGGGGGGGGAGGATAAGGAATTGGAACAGGAATGTCACCAGCCTCATCATTTCCTTGTCAATGCGCCTTTGATTTTGCTCAGTACCTCTGAAAAATCTCCCATGATGACATTCAGCTTTCTTACACATCATTATGTACTGAGACAAAGAACATACTTGCGGCTGTAACCTGTGATTCCCACACATAATTACCATCTTAGCAATGCCTCTGTAAGCCTTTCTGCTCTTTATGCATTTGCTCCTCACCTCTGCATAGATACAAAAAGGTCCAGTGAATAACCTACTTATATGGCACAAATGTTACCTAAGGGAATAATCCTAACCGGGTCTACTCAGAAGTAAGTCCTCTTTAGTTCAATGGGGCTTACTCTCAGGAAAGGGTGGTTAGGATTGCAGCCTCAGCCATGTTCTGTCAGAGCCTGAATTCCAAGCGCACGACTGAAGAGAAGCTCTGGATTGTGTCTTGAACCATAGGAAACAACCTTATATAAAACCGAATTATTGATTATCCTAGTTCAGTATTGAGCTTCTGAGTGACAACGGTTCTCTAACATTTCAGAAAAGAATAATTCCCATCCCTGTTTGGAGATAGGCTTTACCACTGAACTATCAACTTACCCCTAGGGCAGGGCTTTTCAGACTGGGACATCACGACGCCCCAGCCTGTGGGCCCTGGCTTGTTTCCCCTTAAGGGGTGGGGGCAGCCAGGAGGCAGGGAGGAGACAGCAGCGTGATCCCCAGGCTCGCGCCACTTAGGAGGGCTGCAGGGGCTTGGGTACACTTACCAGAGCCCCCTGCAGCCTCCCGGGGTGCGGGGAGCCCTGTGTGGCTGTCCGCAGGGCTCCCTGAAGCTTCACAAGAGAAAGTGGAGAGATTGCGCTACGCTTCCATTAAACTGGAAGTGGAGAGCGATTGCTCCACTTTCCCTTTTGAAGCATCGGGGAGCCCTGTGGATAGCCACGCAGGGCCCCACACACCCCTGGCAGGCTGCAGGAGGCTCTGGTAAGTGTACCCAAGCCCCTGCAGCCCCCCTGAGCGGTGTGATCCTGGGGATCATGCTGCTGCCTTCCCCCCGCTGCCTCAATTTACTATGGCTTTCAAACTCCCTGGGACTTAGACTATATCCCTAGGGCTGCGGTTTTCAATCATTGGCTCCAGAGAGCAAGGAAGGGTGTTAAGCAAGAGTCTGTAACCTGGGAGGCAGACTGAGAGTTCAACCCTATCCAACTTTCCAGTGCAGCTGTTCCCTTACCTCGAATAGGCCTCTGTGACTGCTCTCCCACCTCAGTATGTGGCACGCCTCCAGTTGGCATGGCTGCATTGATGCTGGAAAGTTGCATAGGATTGTGCCCTCAGGCAGAAACATGAATTAGGGGTAACAGGTCAGCTGTCTTAAACCATGGCTGAAAAACCTCACATCTGTAGTGGCACCAGTGGGATAGCAGGGCCAGGCAAACCAGATCAGAAACAGAATGTCCAAGAGCAGAGACCTAAGAATGGAACAAAGGGCTGTCTCAGTAATGAAACAGGGGGCTGGAAACACACCGGCAAACCTGTTCTGGAGAATATGCATTGTTCTTTTACATGTGCCCCTGAACAGGCATGTTTAGCAAACTTGTGGTGTTTGGTTGTGATGCACACGCTCCACAAATGGTCACCGTCAGAATAAAAGGAGAACAGGATGTGACTCAGAGTTCATTCACTTACAGACAACTAATTTACTGAGGGGAAAAAATATATATAATGAGCAGAAGCAATGGTATCAAATAATCAAAGAAGCAGCATGTAATTATAAATGAAAGAAACAGGAAGATGGTTGTTAAGTGTGATGATAATTCTCCCAGAAAAGCAAGGGGATCCTGGCAGAGGAAGCACTTAACAAGAGGGCGATGCTACCTGTTCTTAAAACTGGAGAATAATTTGACTCCGGGGGGGGGGGGGGAGAGAGTGTGAAGTTGGACAAAGCAATCATGGCACACACACATACACTGAATGTGCACACCAGCTTACAATCCGAGTTACAGTTCCTCTCACTCATCCTTCCCTTGGTGAAAGGTTAAAGAGTTTTATGAACTATGGGGAGTTCCTAGGAACTAGGAACAACTAGTGGGGAGGTCAGAGCATACCACAGACCCATTGCCATTAGCATTTCATAACTGAAAAGAAAGCAACTCTTGCTTGACCCATCTCTATCGCTAATGCAAGGGCCACCAGGAACACAGCATGGATCAGGTTTGAGGCAGGAAATTGTCACTTGATTGCTGGAGGCATCCCAAATATTTCCAACTCTTATTCCAAATATTCCCAAATATTAAATATTTTTAACAACATTCCAAAATGTTATTTATTATAAAATCATATTTTAATAATAATAACTTTTATCAAATGTTGAACAATAAGCTCACTCAGACTTGGGGGTGTGACCTCTCAGTTATCTTCCAGTTGCCCAGTCATTAAAAAAGCGAGGTGATGTAAACTCAGTGTACGTGGCACTTGGCTGTCTCTGAAAGACAGTTCCAAAGGGGCATGATACCTGTACTTAAAGAGCGTGGTGCTTGGTTTCACCCAGACACCCAAATCATTTGTCTTCTGAAATACAGAAAAGGTCTGGCATTCCTCCTATAACACAGGCTGCTTTTCATGAGGTATTGTAAGGAACCAAAACTTAATTTAGGCGAAGTTGTAGTAGCCCTTCTGGGGTTTACAAGACCCACACCAAAGCTTTAAAAAAAAAATCACTTTCCAAATGATATCTTACTTGTCAATAGAAGAGCTGCTAGCGCGCCTCTGTGGCGCACTAGCAATAATTGCCAGGCTTTCCCCCCTATCAGCCGGTAGTAGGACTTTGCTGCCAGCTGATTGGCTGGCTAGCCTAAGGGGGTGGGATGATTGAGCTGATTCTAGCATGCAGGCGCTGGGGTTGCTCAGTCCAACCCCCGCCCACCCGCCCTGTAACTAGTCTGGGATTAGCTGGTCGCTCTCCTGAGGGCCGGGTAGGAATTTTTTAATCACCATCTAATTGGCCTTATGATGGTGTTTGTTTTCCCCTACCTCAGACTGGCTGCGTAGCGTGTTTGGGTTTGCAATATACCTTTTTAACGCTCTGGTCACTGGCGGTAGAAGTGCGGGGTGGGTAGGCAGAAGACCTTCTTGGTGTCAAATCTAAGTCAGCAAGGACAGGGGTGAACCAGAACCGCTCCCATGATGCCTGACCAGCTCAAGGAGGCAGGTTGGCTAGCCCCTTGTCTGAACTTGGGGGCCTTGCAGGGGTGACCTGAAGGCATAGCAGTTCGGCTGACTTACCCTCTTCAGGCGACGGTGAAAGGCGGGCTTAATAACAATTGAGTTACGCCTGGAGTCGGGTGGATGCCCTATGAGACTGGGGGATGTAGACGGCTAGGGCTGTTTCCCCCACTTAGAACCCCGCACTTGGGATGGGGTATTGTTTACCCTGTTGTTGCCTTGTTGCTATCTTGTTGTATTTAATAAAGTGGCCCATTTTAATTCCATACCTGTGGTCGGCTGTATTTATTTGGGGAGTGCATGGTAAAGACCTTTATGAATGCCATAGACTTTTGGGGGAACTGTGAGTTTTGCCTAGGTATTGGAGAAGTTAAGATTCTAAATGCCTGGGTGCAACTCATCAACCTGTGAGATAAAACTTAGTAGGATTTCATTGTTATACCTCCCTCCATACCTGAGTGCTGCCTATAGTAAGCTCTTTATTCCACATTGAGTCATTAGTATTTTCAGTTTTGTCTGTAAGGTAGGGTGGAAGCTAAAGTGAATGCCTGGGGTTTATTTCCTAATCGGGAATAGATTTCTAACAACAGAGATGACAAAGAGTGGTTCCTGAGGCTCCTGAGATTTCTTCTTGACTGCGACTCCGGGCAGCAGGATTACATTCTCTTAGCCATCTCATCTCCTTTCCAATTTGTTAGGGCCCTGTACTTGCCAGATTTAATAAATAAATAAATAAATAAATAAATAAATAATATATATTTATATATATATATATATATATATATATATATATATATATATATATATATATATATATATATAGGGCTTTATTCTGTTTTTTATTCTTTGCTAATTGGAAACTAATTTTTCTCCTCAGTGGGGGTGCAACTCATTCTTTTGCTTGGTGCGTGTAACTCTAAGAAGTGATAATTAATGACTCCTAATTGCCTAATCAGAGCGAATGGTGTGCTATACACAGACTTGTTTTGTTTTGTAAGGGTGTCAGAGGATCAGTTCACCCAATTCTTCCTCTCCACCAACATCAGCAGTGATAGCACATCCACCACCACCACAACACAAGTGTAAGAGGCCACTCAGGCCAGAGGTACTTATAATATCACCTCCTGAATGGACTGATAGAGGTTTGAGGCTGTTCTTTTTTACCTTGGGTAATTTTTGTTGTTTTATATTTTTGAATTGTAAGTTGCCTTGAATGCCAAAACAAAGAGGTAGTAAATAAATACATTAAGGCCCCCATTTATGTTTATGATGTTGGTCCCGATATTCTGCTGCACTGACTGTAGTAAAGCAGTCAGCATCAGTTGTAAAAGGTGGTGCAACAGCACACTAGTCAATGCAATGCCAGGAATGCCAGCGGGAAGGCCTGCACCTTCCCGCCCACCTTGTCACTTCTCCCACTGTTCGCCGGAGCAGGTAAATTAGCAGGAGAGGAGAGGAGGAAGGATGGGACTGGGGCAGGGGGAAAAATTGGGATGGGGGATGAGTGGATTGGGTCTGGGAAGGAGACAGGTTTGGCAGCAGTGGTGGCCACCAAATCCTAGCCTCCATCCTGGACCCAATCATGTGGCGCAGGTCCACGTGGATCTGCGCCAGCAATTTAGCTAGCAAAAGTGCAAGTAGATCCCCCATGTGGCAGAGGTGTATTCCCCAGTAGAGGAACCATTGCACCCTTATCCAGAGGAGACCTCTGCAAAGTGGCGTAGCTATGGAGATGCAGGGGGTAGCAGTTGAACCGGGCAACAAGCTTTAGGGGGGCAACAAGCTGAGCTTGACACTAGAGGCCAAAATTGAGAAAAAAATGGTATGTACGAATAATACCATCATGTTATATATAATTGGAAAGGTAATTTAATGCAGAATGCAATGAAACAAATATCTGTATCCTATCAAAAGTAATGGCCAATTAACCAGAAAATGAAAACACAACTGCCTTATGGAACAAAAAGTGGATTTCTTTAACTCAAAACTGACCTATGAAGCTGATTGTTCTGAGAGCCCATGAGAAGTTGTTATGATACAGCATGGAACCAATAAGGTTTGAATATGAGTCAGCTCTCATTTGCTGTGTGTCATAATATAGTTACCCCTGCTAACTGGGTTAAGAGGCACTTTTCAAGTGGTGCTTCTCTTATATTTAACAGGGGGAGAATAACTGTCCCTCTTCACCTCAGCACAATGTCTCTAACCAATAAGAGGCATACTTTTTATTTACTTACTTAATTAAATTTGATTTTGTCGTGGGGGAGCTACAAAATCTTCTTTGACCCCATGTAGCAGATGGCTATGCCACTGGCTGGGGGGAGGCAGCAGAGCAAGTGGGTGGTAAGCTTCCAGGGGGAGGAGGAGGCAGGTTTTCCCCCAATTTTCACTTTTTAAAAAACCTGGGTATGATATCACTTCCAGTTGTGAAATCACTTCCGGGGCATCATTTTGAGCTTGCACTGGGCTACACAATAGTTAGCTATGCCACTGTCTCTGCAACTGTCCCCCACTATAGGATGCAGCAGTTGCCATTTTGGTGCGGCTTCATCGGTGGGGGGGCGGGGCGGGGGAAGGATAGAATTGGACTGTTAATTTCCTCAGATATATGTTCATGTGGTCAGTTGTAACGTGTGAGCTGAAGGGTATTGGGTATGACCTCTGTTTTTGGCTGCCAGTTTTATAGCCACAGCGCTCACAAGAATTGTTTCTTGTGATGTTGTTTTGTTCCTATGCTATAATTGCTTGAATCCAGAGTAGCCATCTCATTGGTATTCTTGAGAGCAATTCTACTCTAGATAGGGATCCAGAAAGCGGACATGTTTTCATGCCCTAATGACTGCCTTGCAAAGGGTCAGGTTTCATAACTGAGTGGATACGACTTACCTGTACTGCCTTCACACTTATGGAACACTTCACATACAAATATGTGCATGTTCATATAACACTCACATTATATGAAACATAAGAGAAGTGAAACTTTTTTTCTTCTGGCTTTAAAACTTTTGATTTGCATTGTGAATGAAACTGGAGGCAAACTTTCCACTGTTACTTGATTAAAAGTATATGTAGAAATCAGTCCTAAATTGACTGTAAATTTCTTGGCCCAAGATCTTATACCTATTAGATTTGTTGCTGTAGGATGTAAGGGACCAGAATGGAATATCTTTTACGTATCTGTTCCGTTTTCTAAACATTATAAGAACATAAGAACAGCCCCACTGGATCAGGCCATAGGTCCATCTAGTCCAACTTCCTGTATCTCACAGTGGCCCACCAAATGTCCCAGGGAGCACACCAGATAACAAAAGACCTCATCCTGGTGCCCTCCCTCCCTTGCATCTGGCATTCTTACATAGCCCATTTCTAAAATCAGGAGGTTAATATATTCTATAATATATATATTATTTATTCTATGTCCCATCTCATCCTTGTCACAACAAAATAGCAATGTTACAGCAAGCCCACTATCAGTCCCAAACTGTGAGTGATAATACTGAGCTGTTGGCCTGTGTCAGTTCAGTGCTGCCAATGTACTTTTCTTAACTTCCTGTTCACTTCCCTACCGCTTCATATCAGGCCTGTTTTCTGTGGACCTGTTGGGTGATAGCCTGCAATTTAGCGATTTTACACAGATTTCCTCAATTCCTTAAGCACGTTATTATCTCTCCTGTCACCCTGGTGGGCTTCCATTTCACATTATTCATGAAAACACATCTTTCTTGTTTTGTAAGTATCCTGTTTTCCTCAGCGCAGCTTCAGCTTTAGTTTTTATCTCTGATTTTTCTTTATTGGTATCCTATCTTTTTCTCTTTCTCTCTGGCTCGTTCTTTACCCGGCTCTCAATGTCTATCTCTTTCTGTTTTCATAACATACCTATTTCCCTTGTCAGTTGTTTTTTCATCTGTGCTTGTCTGAATCACTGCATGCCTCTTTCTAGAAAGAAAGATATGCAGATAAATAGAATGAACTGCCTGCTATATTTATCTTCCTTCTTAGTAAAATATTTGCTGGAAGGGTGTGTGCCTGCATGCATGTGCACCACAGAGTCACAGGCTCTGAATACCAGGTGAAATAATTAGTTTCCATTTTCAGTGGTATCAAGACATCTTAACTGAGTGCACAGTGGGATCAGCTTACTCTTCCTGGTAAGCTGTGCAGGTACATAGCTTGAACCTCGGCTGAACCAGAAGTCAATGATGACATATGATATCCTTGCCAAACGTCAGAAGAAGTTGTCAGGCTGTTGCACAGCAACCAAAGAGGTCTGCACAGTGGCATGGACCCCATAAGGTGAATATAGGATAGACTAAGTAGAAATAATGGGTGAAATTTCCCCCGTTTTTTCCACAGATGTTCCTTACTTATCAAAAAGTAACATTGCATATTTGAGACGCTTATCTGCAAAAGTAGATTGGGAGAGAGGGGGAGTGGCAGGGTTCAGGGCACCCAGGAGGCATGTTGAAGCAGGTTAGGGGGCTGTTACCAGCACCACCAATATCCTATGCACCTTGCCTGGCCTTGCCATACTCCCTTGGGCTCCTCTCAGACTTGCATGAGCCCAGAGGGCTGGTGTAGATGTAAGTAGACTTATAGGGCAACGGGCGGCTTACCTAGAAGCAAGGGAACCAAGGGCCCTTACTTAGAGAAGGTCTCCTGATCACTCCCAGCACTATAGCACCCCTCGTTGGCACAGCTGCATTGGAGCAAGTGGTGGGGGGTAGGACTGGGGCATGCAATGAGGAAAGGGATGCCAAAAGTTGTAAATGAAACAATATAACTAGGAAATGACTTAAGAAAGTGGCTGTGGGGATTGGGCATTTCAATGGGGATTGGCATTTCACAAATTCAAAAGCCTGTTTTCCCCAAAACATTGAGGAGGTCTCCTGATTCCTACTCTCCCCCCCCCCCCATTTGATGCAGCTGCCTTAGCACTAATGGTGGGGGATAAGATTGGAACGTAAGTAATGTCTAAACAAGGACTTTGCCAACTTTTTAAAAAACAAGTTTCTGTTGTAAGTGATCTTAGGTCTGAAAACGTTTTGGACGCAATCCTAACCAACTTTCCAGCACTGGTATAGCTGTGCCAGTAGGGCTTGTGCTGCACCTTGCAGTTGGAGGGCAGTCATGGATACCTCCTCAAGGTAAGGCAGTGTTTGTTCCCTTACCTCGGAGTTGCATTGCCACTAAGTCAGTAGTGGAATGTTGGTTAGGATTGCGGCCTAAATCAGGCATACTCAACAATGCACTTAGAGCAAAGACATACCCTTAATTTTTGAACATGTTACAGTGTAAATCTCTGGTGATTTTTGCTGTAGATGAAGTAAGATGTGGCCCTGATGCTGCAAGTGAAGGACTTGCAGATCTAATCTGAATCAGCAGACTTCAAATAATTCAACTTCATTTGCATACAAATGTTTGTTATGATAATAAATAAAATATCCTGTGTCCATTACTGTTGGTATGTTTCTTTTCATTTGTGTTCCAAGAATTTAACTGACTTGCCAGCTCTGTTTTAAACAAGGGAGGAGAAACCTTGAGAAGTGTAAGACTTTCTACTAGGTAATTAACTTTCAAATCAATAGAAGAGATCTAAAGATTAGCATAGGGATGGTAGGAAATGTAAAATGATTTTACTTAACAAAAGAATGTGGATGAATAAAGGCATGACAATAGAAATTGTCAGACAAGGGCACAGAAGGCATTACAGGCTGATAAAGGCAGAACAATTCACCCCAACAATAGTTTCTTTAGTTTCTACTAATGCCATGCTGTGCTGTTTGAATTATATTTTGATTTTGCTATCAGATGTATCATTTTATTCATGCAAAAATCTGAAGTCTCTTAAACGGCTTAGAAAAATATAGTACAAGTCTGTTTAAACAGAGCCATGTTTAAACATTGAATGGTGGTACACTGTCTTATTGTGGAACAGCACTGCTTTGGTCTCACACTATGTGACCCTAGCAGTTTGTACAGAGATATGAGGCGCTAGTTGTTACTGAAGGTGGTAAACTTCTCCCTGGGCTGTACCACTTCAGATGTGGATGGGTTTGAATGATTTAGTTGCAATTAAACAGAAATTTGTATTTTGTATTGGCAACCTTCAGTCTCGAAAGACTATGGTATCGCGCTCTGAAAGGTGGTTCTGGCACAGCGTCTAGTGTGGCTGAAAAGGCCAATCCGGGAGTGACAATCCCTTCCACACCAGGAGCAAGTGCAGTCTGTCCCTGGTCTGTCTCCCTGGCTATGGGCCTTCCTTCTTTGCCTCTTAGCCTCAGACTGTTGGCAAAGTGTCTCTTCAAACTGGGAAAGGCCATGCTGCACAGCCTGCCTCCAAGCGGGCCGCTCAGAGGCCAGGGTTTCCCACTTGTTGAGGTCCATCCCTAAGGCCTTCAGATCCCTCTTGCAGATGTCCTTGTATCGCAGCTGTGGTCTACCTGTAGGGCGCTTTCCTTGCACGAGTTCTCCATAGAGGAGATCCTTTGGGATCCGGCCATCATCCATTCTCACGACATGACCAAGCCAACGCAGGCGTCTCTGTTTCAGCAGTGAATACATGCTAGGGATTCCAGCACGTTCCAGGACTGTGTTGTTTGGAACTTTGTCCTGCCAGGTGATGCCAAGGATGCGTCGGAGGCAGCGCATGTGGAAAGCGCTCAGTTTCCTCTCCTGTTGTGAGCGAAGAGTCCATGACTCGCTGCAGTACAGAAGTGTACTCAGGACGCAAGCTCTGTAGACCTGGATCTTGGTATGTTCCGTCAGCTTCTTGTTGGACCAGACTCTCTTTGTGAGTCTGGAAAACGTGGTAGCTGCTTTACCGATGCGCTTGTTTAGCTCGGTATCGAGAGAATGAGTGTCGGAGATCGTTGAGCCAAGGTACACAAAGTCATGGACAACCTCCAGTTCATGCTCAGAGATTGTAATGCAGGGAGGTGAGTCCACATCCTGAACCATGACCTGTGTTTTCTTCAGGCTGATTGTCAGTTCAAAATCTTGGCAGGCCTTGCTAAAACGATCCATGAGCTGCTGGAGATCTTTGGCAGAGTGGGTAGTGACAGCTGCATCGTCGGCAAAGAGGAAGTCACGCAGACATTTCAGCTGGACTTTGGATTTTGCTCTCAGTCTGGAGAGGTTGAAGAGCTTTCCGTCTGATCTGGTCCGGAGATAGATGCCTTCTGTTGCAGTTCCAAAGGCCTGCTTCAGCAGGACAGCGAAGAAAATCCCAAACAAGGTTGGTGCAAGAACACAGCCCTGCTTCACTCCGCTTCGGATGTCAAAAGGGTCTGATGTGGAGCCATCGAAGACAACAGTGCCCTTCATGTCCTTGTGGAAAGATCTGATGATGCTGAGAAGCCTGGGTGGACATCCAATCTTGGGGAGAATCTTGAAGAGGCCGTCTCTGCTGACCAGGTCGAAAGCCTTTGTGAGATCTATGAAGGCTATAAAGAGTGGCTGTCGTTGTTCCCTGCATTTCTCCTGCAGTTGTCTAAGGGAGAATACCATATCAGTGGTGGACCTGTTGGCTCGGAATCCACACTGCGATTCTGGATAGATGCTCTCTGCAAGTACCTGGAGCCTCTTTAGTACAACTCGGGCAAACAGCTTTCCTACAACGCTAAGGAGAGAGATGCCGCGGTAGTTGTTACAGTCACCCCTGTCACCTTTGTTCTTGTACAGCGTGATGATGTTTGCATCCCTCATGTCTTGAGGTACTCCACCTTCTCTCCAGCAGAGACAGAGGATTTCATGCAGCTCAGTGACGATGATCTCTTTGCAGCATTTTAGGACTTCAGCAGGGATGCTGTCTTTTCCAGGTGCCTTGCCAAAGGCAAGGGAGTCCAGGGCTACATGAAGTTCTTCTAGGGTTGGTTCACTGTCAAGCTCTTCTAGCACAGGCAGGCACTCAATGTTGTTCAGTGCTTCTTCGGTGACTACATTTTCTCTGGAATATAGCTCAGAGTAGTGCTGCACCCAGCGTTCCATCTGCTGCGCCCGATCCTGGATGACCTCGCCTGTGGCAGACTTCAGAGGGGCAATTTTCTTCTGTGTTGGACCTAGGGCCTGCTTGATACCATCATACATCCCCTTGATGTTGCCCGTGTCAGCTGCTATCTGTATCTCGGAACAGAGCTGGAGCCAGTAGTCGTTAGCACATCTCCTGGCAGTCTGTTGGACTTTGCTGCGAGCAGTTCGGAGGACCTGCAGGTTGCGCTCACTGGGACAGGCCTTGTATGCTGCTTGAGCTCTCCTCTTTTCCTCAATGACTGGTGTCAACTCCTCAGAGTGGGCTTCAAACCAGTCTGCCGCCTTGTTGGTCTTCTTGCCGAATATGGACAAGGCGGTGTTGTAAACGGTATTCTTGAAATGTTCCCATCTGTTGGATGCGTTTGCGTCGGCCGGGCCTGGAAGAGATTCCTCAAGCGCTTGTGCAAATTCCTCCACTTTTCTCTGATCCCGGGTCTTGCTGGTATCAATGCGAGGTCTTCCTTCCTTTTTCGTGTGATACAGTCGCTTTGTTTGCAGTTGCAGTAAACAGAAATATAGAGAACTAAAGACCCAATCCTATCCAATTTTCCAGTGCCGTTGTCCGTGCCAATGGGGTGTGTGCTGCATCCTGTGATGGGGAGGCAGTCACAGAGGCCTCCTCAATGTAAGGGACCATTTGTTCCCTTTCCTCAGGGCTGCATTGCGACTGCACTAGTGCTGGAAAGTTGGATAGGATTAGGCCCTACCAGTCACAGGCCTGACTTTCTTCCTAACAGCTAGTTTTCTATGTACAGGAATTGCTTTTGTATGAAGGAGCCAAGGATGGTGTGACCTGGAATGCCGCCACCTCTGCACATACACAAAAAAGCCCCTTGCCTTGCACCCAACATGGTTTCTTCAAATGTAGAGGTGCAGAACTTCCCTTTCGATTTAAAGGGAACATGTGAACAAAGGAGCTCCTTTATTCGTGAGGCCCCTGGAAATCAAACTGAAAATCTCACACTTCCTTGTTTGAAGAAACCATGCCAGGAGCAAGATATAGAGCCAGTGGTCCACTTTCTGCTTCCCTTTAGCAAAAGGAAAGTATATCAATGGGGATTGATCTGTGGCAGTTGGAAGGAGATGGTGGCAGTGGCAGATTCAGGGTGAAGGGCATTCTGAATCTGCTGACCTCTCATCCCCTACAATCTGCCACTCATGCAACTTGCATCATCTAGTCTCATGTATCAGCTGCCCCAGGAGGAGCATTGTTTACCTGCTGTTTGAAGTGCTATAGCCCCTTGAAAATTCAGCCACAGCTTCTAGAGCTGTCCTTCACTTTGGGAGAATGAGAAAATTATTTCATGTTTCCTACTGTAATAGAATGTGTTGTTCTTTTATCCTGTCACCGTTGAATCCAGGGTGCTCATAAGAACATGAGATCCATCCACAAAGGCCCATCTAGTCCATCTACCTGTATCTCTCCATGGGCCACCACATGCCTCAGGGAGCACACAAAACAACAAGATACTTGTATCCTGTTGTCACGTCCTTGCATCTGGCGTTCTGAGGTAGTCTGCTTTGAAAGCCAGAAATACAGAATCTTGTCTTACATTTTGCATGGCAGAAGTTCTTCTCAGGGAAATCATGTTTAATGTAGAATACATCTGAGCATTGTGAGCTATGAAGATTAATGTTTCAAAACAGATAATTTTGAACTTTGATGACATTACTAGCCCATTTTTCTTTGGACCATGTTCTCAGTATGTAATTGAGAAAGAAAATCCACACCATTATTTTCTCTGAGCTCCAAAGTGCAATCTCTACTTGCAGCTTCGCCCATCACACGATAAGGTGCCCCATGCCCTAAACCTTCTTCTGGTTCATTGTCACAGATTTGTGTGGGAGTTGGTTTAGATCAGCTGTTTTCAAACTTTTTCATTTCATGACACACTGACAAGGAGCTAAAATTATCAAGACACACCATCGGTTTTTTGACAATTGACAAGGCACATCATGCTTCTGGGGAGGGGGGACTTCACGTATCAATGGCCCTGCACTAAATGACCTTCCCCAAAAATTCATGCAGTACGCCAGTGGACCATTCGTGGCACACTAATGTACCACAGTACACTGGTTGAAAACCAGTACTTTAGATGACTTGCCATTTCCCATGTGATTATGTTTATGTGGTGGGACAGATTATGTGGTGGGACAGTGTTCTGGGAGAAGACGGAGCAAATGCTCCTCCCTCGTATGTTGCAGAGGGACCAGAGGACTTATAATCAAAACTGATCCACTTTATATTGGAAGGAAGATGCAACAAAATGCAAGGCAAAGCCAGTGCACAGAACAAGGGAAAACTGTTCATCCTTACAATGGATGTCCATAACATGGTCAGCTCCCAAGGGAGTACCAAAATCTATCTTCAGAAACATTATGTTCTTCAACCAAAGGTCTGCAAGGCAAGGAATCTGTAGGCTTTCCTGCTAGCTCCCCCACACTTGGCCATAAACTCAGTGGATGACCTTGGGCAAAGTCATTGTCTCTCTGCCAAACTCTCCATCAGTGAAATGTTGTTACCCTGCTTAAGCCTTCGGATGGGCTGCAATTTAAATATGCTCAATTAGTTTCACCCCCTGTACTCAGCGAAGTGTATGAATAGAATAAATATCAGGGCAGCATCTCGTCCAGTACCTGCTTCTGTTGGACATTTTATTATTAACGAATAAGACGAGGCATGTTTTCTCCCAATTTATTTGATATGTGACCTTCAAAAGGACTTGTGATAATTTAATTCAAAGTTGCGCTGTCTACATGCTCAGCACCTCATTTTGCCAGTGTAACGTGAGACAAGAAAACAATGAAGCTGACACTTTCAAGTTCCAAATAAGAGGAAAGGCAGCTGGCAGGCTTCCTCTTGCTCCATTGTCAAATATCTCTATTTAAATGCAAATTATCATCTGACTTGATAAAAAAAAGGAAACAGGAAACAGGAAGGAGAGTCAAGGCCCTTTACAAATAACTAAGGATTATCCCAAATAGTGGTTACTTCCAGGAGGGATGAAATCATGTGAGTTAATATTTGCCTTGATGCTAGGAATCATATCGGTTTTGTGGGGTGACTTTGAAAATTTGAGGACACTTGAGTTTAGGAAAATGTGTTGGTCATGGGATCATCCATGGTGACTTCTGAAACATTATTCATCTCCTTTATCCAAGGACTTTTAGGTGGCCACTTCAGTTTATTTCTCTAACACTGTTAGAGTTGCTCTAATCCAGGGGTGTCAAACATAAGGCCAGGGGGCCGGATGCGGCCCGCGGAAGCTTTTTATTTGGCCCTCAGGCTTTCAGCTGCTGAGTAGTGCTGAGGTGCTACTGCTGAAAGAGCAGCCCCCATGAAAATTGAGCTCTCCTATATCTTGAAATATGATCAAGATTTGCATATTTTCTTTTGTTATTTGCAGCTAATGAGTTTCTACGTGAGAAAAAAAGTGTTTATTTTTGGTTATGACCTGTTTAATGACATCACTTCTTGCTTAATGACATCATTTCCGGCCCTCAAGCAGGCATCATAAATGCTATGTGGCCCTCTGTATGAAATGACTTTGACACCCCTGCTCTAATCTAATCACCATTGGACTTGCTCTGATCTAGAACGCCAGTGGACTTGCTCTCGCTTGCCATGTGATTCCCCCCCCCCCCACACACACACTATAGCATGCAGAACATGATGCACTGGTGCAGCTGCATGCTATGGACTGGTTGCGGGGGGGGGGGGTTTAGAATTAAGTTGTCAAAGCTACCTTCCTCCACATGAGTCTATTCATTCCCTAAGATCTTATGGCATGACCCACTAATATTAAGGTGCAGTTTGTAGCAACGTGCAAGAGGGTCTTATCAGTGATCCACTCCTTCCTGTGGAACCCACTCCCACAGCAGGTTTGTTGGGCTCCTTCCCACTTATTATTTTTTTGGGGGGAGGGGGGGTCTGAAGACACTCTTGTTTCAGCAGGGCACCTCTGACTATTAATGACCATGCTGTATTTTTTATCTCTCTCTTTGCTTTTGGAGTGATGGTTTTTTGGGGGGTGATATATACTCTGTATACATATATCTGGTTTGATGTATACTTTGGGGTGATGTATACTCTGTATACTTTTGGGGTGATGTATACTCTGCTGGTTTTGCTTTTATGGCACTTGTTCTTAGTGTGTTTTTAATTTCTATTGGGAACCGCATTGAAGCTCGGAGAAAGCCGGGTGTCTCTTAAAATACTTTAGATAAACAAAAACCAATTGTTATTCAAGGCAATTAATTTATGAAAATGCACAAACTGACTGATGTTCCTGCCAGCCATATATCTTCTGATTTTTCCCCCTCATTTGGGTTAGAGACTACTACACTTCTTTGATAGAGTAAGGCTGTGATCCTCACTTTCCAGAGAGTAAGCCCCATTGAACAAAATAGGACTTACTTCTGAGTCGACTTGGTTAGGATTGTGCCCTGAGTTGTATATGAGCTGGAAAAGATTTGAGCAGAATCTTACATTGGTGTAACACTGCTCATTTTCATTCATTCACATCTAGTCCACTACTGGTCTTTATTGAGTGTCTTGCGCAAGTCAGAAGTGCCTGTTGCTTCCTGGTCCCTCATTAAATTCTCTGCTCGTCTCTAAGACAATTTGGTGTTTGCTAGCTTTCTGCACAGAGCTTTGGTAGACTTTTCCTAATCATAGTCATCATTATGGGTGAAAGCTCTACTGTTTGTGCCAGATGGAGCTCCCATCTTGTCAACCAGAATGAGCTTGCGTTACACAGCTATAATGCATGTTGTGGTCCTTAATAAACAGATGCCAGGCAGTGACAGGGAATGATATGCTGATGTCAGCAACTGTGTTTCCCAGGCGTAATTGCCTTAAATGAACATTGTTGCATCAAGGAGCTGATGCTTTTAATGAGGTAGTTGGCATACACGTGTAATTACTGTACAACATAATCAGTAGAATCTGTCAATATTGTGTCAGTGGCACAAATTGGTGAAATCCAGCTTCAGAATACGGTTCCAGTGACCCACTGGCTCTAGGCCTATTTAGCAACATAACTTCTTCCACTGGGCTGAGAAGCTTAAAACCAGATTTGTACTTAATTAGCTGAACTGAGCAGCCTCACAGCCAAAATTCATAGCAGAAGAAAATGTTATATATCTATTTAGCTAGTCAGTGTTGTCCAATATTACATTGTCGTCCTTTCCTGAACAGAAATAAAATCTGATGTTGCAGTCTTATACATGTTTACTAAGACGTAAATCCCTCTCTGCATTTTACAACACTCCCTTGTAACCATGTTTCAAGTTGCTGCCTAAGGGCCCTCTCCTATCGGGCCCATGCCTACGCAGCACCGGTGCTCAGTGTCGCAATTGTGCGATAAAGCATGCCTGCGACAATTACCGCCAGGCTGGCACTGGAGCTCAATCACCAGTGTCCAATAGTGGGTGCAGATCCAAGGAGACCCATTGGGGCCACCTGCGTCTTACATGGGGAAGGGAGTGTAAGCTCCCTTATCCCAAGGAGACTTGGTGCTGCTTTTCAGCCCGGCTGGATGCAGCAGTCGCCATTTTGGTGCCACTGCAGCCCTGGGCATTAGGAAGCATTGGACTGGTCGGTAAGTAATGATTCAAATATATCAAAGGAGATCTGTGATCCTTTTTTCCCCTGCGTCCCAGAGTCCAGTCCCTGTTAAGACTTTTTGTTCAGCATAAGGCTCACCCCCCTTTTTGACATGACACATGGTCATGGGTCACAGGGGGATGAGATTCTTTGTGGAAGATTTCATCGCAGTTCCTTCATCACTTATGGAAAGAGGGGCAGGGAAACACGTGCATGTGCTTTTAAACTCTGGCGTAATCTCACTTCCATGTTCTTTCTGTGACTGTTTTATGGATGTACAGAGACAAGGCAGGAGAATTGTTGGAAAGTTTGAGGTGGGAGCACCAAGAACTCAAAACACATAGAACCGAGCAAGCAGACAGAATGAGGAAAGGAGAAGTTTATATTCATGCGGTGAACAATTCTATCAAAACTTTGTGGCAGTGTGCAAGTGGAAGGCTATAGATCCGAGGTTCTCAAATTTTGAGGGAGTTTTACTCCCTAATTGAGTTCTTCTGGGGGAGGGGCTAGGGCAGTGATACAATCCCCAGGATCACGTCGCTAAGGGGGGCTAAGGGGAGTGGTTTGCACTTACTTCAAGAAGGCAGGGCTGCAGCAGGCTGCAGGAGGTGCGGGGAGCCCTGTGCAGCCCTACAGAGCGCTCCCCGAGGCTTGGAACGTTCACTAAAAGCAGGCACAAAGCACCTGCAAAACGGAAGTGCTTTGCGCCCCGCACCTCCTGCAGCCTGCCTTCTTGAAGTAAGTGCAAACCACTCCCCCTCGCCCCCTCTTAGTGACGCAATCCTGGGGATCGTGTCGCTGCCTTCCTCCCCTTCCCCCGCCCCTTAAAGGGAAAGGTCATGACCCACCAGTTTGAGAACCACTGCTATAGTAGATGATTAAAT
This sequence comes from Tiliqua scincoides, assembly GCF_035046505.1. Taxonomy (NCBI): domain Eukaryota; kingdom Metazoa; phylum Chordata; class Lepidosauria; order Squamata; family Scincidae; genus Tiliqua; species Tiliqua scincoides. The sequence goes on along the minus strand of NC_089821.1, from coordinate 128,029,478 downwards.
TAGAGGGTTTGGGCAGCAGCTGCTGGTGAAACTAGTGGAACTTCCCTGCTTGTGTCTACAGAGTGATTGGGAGTGTGGGCTGGGAAAGGGGAAGAAAACTGTCCTATCTAGAAACTATCAGGAAGCAATAGTGGAGACATGAGGTGTGACAGTACAAGCATTGATCTGAGGCCTGTAAAGTTATGGTGTGGGCTGCTGAGAGCAGCAAGGGCTGCCAGCCGATCAGTAACTGTCTCCTTGTATGGTGCTGAGTGAGGTGCCTCCAGTCTCCATTGCTGCCTCCCAATAGTGTCTGACAGGAACATGCTTTTAGTGTCCCCTTTGCTCACTTCATAGTAACTGCAAGTAGCTCCCATCAGTGAATCACCTCACACAGTGAGTCACTAGGGGGTGCAGGGAGTGCTGACCACACTGGGTGACACCATCAGGGAGTGTCACCAAAAGCTCTGCAAGCATAGGTCTACCTGTATCCAGAGCCCAGGTCTACCAGGGTTCCTGAGGCAGAGTCCAGGTCTAACCATCTGGTAGACAGGGCCTCCCTCTCAGCCCAGCCTTGTTCTTTCACTCTCCACGAGCAGTTCTATCCAACAGGTGGATGGGAGATGGCCAGCAGGCAAATTGGGCATACCCAGAACCCTGGGGGCAGATGTCGTCCATGGGGATGACAACATCACTGTACTGGGTGACACCAACCCTAGAGATGCCACTGACCTCACAGGTTCCTAATGAACTTGAATACAGAACAAGATGTTTCATGTATGTATAGTCTCCCCATTTAATATTTTTTGAGGTCTCTCAAAGCCCCTGACACTCCAAGGAGGGGTTTGATGACAGCGGATATTCACTTTTTGAAATCTGTACTGCAGAACTATATAGTATTTCTTTCCCTGCCATTGATTTAAAAGCATGGGGCATTGCAACATAAACATGTCTAATAGGCTGGAAGCGACACTACCAATGTATTATGGGCATTAACCCATTCATGATGACATTCCAATTAAATGAAATGAGTTTTTAATCAAGAACTGAAGAAAGGTAATTCCCTGTGATTTTCACCAAGCATTACATGATAAAGAACAAAAATTGATTTTAAAGAGTTGTTTCCGTGGGAAAACTCAGAGGCTGTGCATCAGCAGCGCTTAGTAGATGGTGCCCAGAAGAATCTAGGCAATATTGCATTAATTGGTAATAAGAATCCGTAGACTTCATTCAGGCAGCCTGTGTATGCCATTATGTTTATTTCCTTGGGGTCTTTTAAGAACATATCCATAAGCCACATTCATTTTTATGTACTTGTAAAAAGCCTTGCTCTTGCAGGACCCTCGCTGGCGCTCAGGAAGTTCATAGAAGGGAGGACCTGGAAAAGGATTCCAGGAATTACACAGTTCAGTTTGTAGAGTTGCAATCTAACAAAAACTAGGACTGTTAGGATGCCAAGCTCTACTATAAATAGCCTCCAATCCATATACATTTGAAATTTGGTGCTGGCTTTCTAAGAAGACCTTTTATCACCAATTTTTTCATTGTGGCAAGGCATAATATTCTCATAAAACCACAGTAGTTGTTTCCTGCAGAGAGCCCTTCAAGGCCCTATGAAGAATCACCTCCTGAATCACCATTTTTATTTTGTCTCTCTTTTCCTTGAAGGTGGACATTGTCACAAGTCCTGTGCAAACCGTTGTTGGGGACCATCAGCGGATCAGTGCCAGAGCTGTAAGTACATTTGATTCAGGAATATTGCAGATGAAATGGGAGGAGGGGAGAGATTTAAAATGTCCCTCTGCTCATGTTGCTTGCCTGTTGACAACAACCCTCAGACGGTAATGACCTCTCGAGTTTTCTTATTGACGATTGCAGAAAGTCACTGTAACCTGATCTGCACATGCAGCAGAATAATATGGCGATCGGTTGGTGGAATGGGTAGTAGCACAGAATTGCATTCTGCAATTCTGAATCACATCTGAATTGCACCCCATGCAGGAGTGGCCCAGGCTTATTTGCAACTTGAAGCAATGGCTGATATGCCATCCCAGTGGGAATGGAAGATCCAGAAAAAGCCAGGTGGGTGGAAGAAGCAGTAGAAGGAGCTGCTTGGTTGTCCTCTCTCAGATTATGCAGCTTCAGAGGGCTGCACACTCAGGCACTTTGGGGAAGCCAGAGCAGGGAAGACTGTTGAGCAATGTAGGGGAAGGACTGGACTGGTCTGTGAATGCATCAGTTAAAATTTCTTAACAGTGAGATTCCCACAGCTCCTTGGGCAACTTGTTGCCCTGCTCTCTCATTCTTGCAGTTAGCAAGTATTTCCCTACATCCAGTCTAAATCGTCTTTGCTGACACGAGCTCATTCTGATTGTCCTTTGATCCCTGAAGAGTTGTTCTGCCTCCTCTCATCTCAGCCTGCCTTCTGGACTTCCAAACTTCAGTCTGTTCTGTGCTACCAATTTTTTGTTGTCCTCCTGTTGCAATAATTTGTTCTGTCAAAGAAAGACTCCGTATTGGCTGCGTTTTAACACAATATCTCATTTTATTGATAGTTAAGAGTCACAAGTGTTATTAAAATCATAATGGTGTATTTTAGCATGGTAATTTAAACATGCAGTGTTGTTTTTAAAGCATTTCATAATTCACCATAGGCACATTGCCAGCAATCACTAGATTTTGAATTAGTAGTTAATAGACCTTGTTGTTCCACCTCTTCCTGCCAGCAAGACCCTGATCTAGAGTATACATTTGTTCTTGTTTCCCCCTCCCAAGTAGGAAAAACCTCAAGTTAACAGGTAGATCTGTGGTCTTCAAACTTTTTCATACAACGGCCCCATTGTGTACATAAAGTATGAGACTGGGGACCCCAATATTGATCCCACACCTCCTCCAAGGACCTTAACCTCCCACCCCCACCCCCTTGTAATGCCCTCCACCTAATGCCCTCCCAATGCCCTTGGTGACCAAATATTCTTATTAGAAAGACCATGAAAAGTTACAATTAAGCCTAGAACTAGTGAAAGCTAAGAACCTGAGCAGGACTGGGACACAATCTCCTGGTACCTGAAGGGGTATACCAGAAGCCTCTCCTTTTAACCTGGTGGTGCTCTAGTCCAGTGGTCTTCAGTCTTTTTTATTCCTGTAAGTTGACACGACCCCATTGAGGTCCCAACTCCAAGGTTGAAGAACACTGAGGGCGTAATCCTAACCCACTTTCCAGCACTGACATAAGGGCAATGCAGCTCCGAGGTAAGAAAATAAGCATTGCCTTAGCTGGAGGAGGCCTCCATGACTGCCCCCCAACTGCAGGATGTAGCACATGCCCCGCTGAAGCAGCTATGCCAGTGCTGGAAAGTTGGTTAAGATTGCACCCTGAGATAGATGCTTCATTTCAGGTTCTGGGCTTTGGCACACGTCTGTTGCTGTCTCTGCATCTGAGGTCCTGGGCGTGATAGTGGAGAGTCTGGAGCTGGAGTAATGTTCAGTTGTGGGGCATCACACCCTCCTGGTTAGTGGGTCTTCAGGTTGGCAGCTTCAAGCTGGTTCTCCAATGGTATTGATTTCCACTGGTTTCTGTCTGTGCTGGATCCAACAGTGAAGTCCTGATCCTCCTTGTCTGAGAAGGTCCTATCTTTTTCAAGGTTCAAACCAAGATGGGTCTTGAGCAACCTTCGCTATAAGCTATGTGGCTGGGCAGCTCAAATTGAAGCCCTGTGCAGCTCATAGTTCCATGGCTGCCAAGCTTGGTGTTGGCATTGTTGTTGAGCCATGTCCCATGCCTGCACAGTCACTATAGCATTCCACTCAGTCAACAACAACAAAAAATAGAGGGAACACTGATCCTCACATTAAACAGAGCTTTAACCCATTACTTAAAAGGGGATAGGCATCTCTAAGAAGGAAGTTCCAGAATATAGGGGTGGTACCTGGACAATCCTTCCTGGGCAATGGTGTCCTGGTCAAATGCGTCCTGGTCATTGGCATCCCTGGACATCCACATCTGTTTTTTTTTTTTTTTTCCTATCCCAACTATTTGCATTCCACTATAATTGGGCAACAACTCCTCTGTTATATATCCGAAGCCTCTTATCCCTGACTTAACCCTGCCTTTGCATTTATATATATATTACACACACACACACACACACACACACACACACACACATATCTAATATAAATATACATATATCATTACAGAAATGTCAGGGATATAAAAAGAAACAGTGCAAATGTCCAGTGCTGGTACACATTTGACACAGTTGTCGCTTCTTTTATGCAATCTTCTTTCACTTACAGAAGCCACTTACAGAAGCCAGAGATCTATCTCGGGTGGCTCAGAAGGAACACACCCAGGTCTTAAACAAAGGCATAATAAGCAATCAAACTTTAGGAATAGGGTTACCAGATACAAAGAGTGCCTATACCTTTAACCTTTGCATAGAAGAGGGAATTTTGGCTGGTGCAGCTCAACATGGAATGGTTTAAAAAGCTGCGTCTGCCAAAATTCTATGTTCTGTACAATGGTTAAAGATATAGGCATTCTGTCCCACTATGTATCTGGTAACCTTATTTAGGAACCCTTGGGCTCAGAACACTTTAATGCCAAAAACAGAACCTGGAATTGTACACAGAACCCCACTGGGAGCCAATGGGACTTGCCTAAGGATACGTGTTGCATGTGGTAGGTATAGTACTAGTTAATAATGTTGCCATTGCATTCTGATCCAACTGTTATTTTTGAACAGTCTGAGCATCTTCACACAGGGTTGAATTCAGAGGACAGGCTCATAGGGCATGTGCTTGGGACCCTCAGTGAATCTGCCCAGCCCCGTCATTGGCTGCTGAGGGACTAGTGGCAGTCTCAAAGTTAGTTGATATGGAGTTGTGTGACTTTAGATTTTCCTAAATCAACTAACTTTGTGGCTGCTGTGAGTCTTGCAGCAGCAAATGCTCTCAGATGCTCTCTAGCATCCCAGGGAGCAATCCCAACTGACTTTTGAGAATGGAAGAGGAAGTACTTGGGTGGGTAGTCCCTCCTTCCTTCCCCCACCTGATGCCAAGGAAATTCTAGCCAGTGGGAAGCATGGAAGGGAAATTTTCTTGTCCACTTGGCCTCCAGATGTCCAGAACCAAACCTTCCTCCTCAGCCCAGCTCCAGCTCCTTGCCCCAGTGACAGGAAAGCAGTAAGATAGTAAAAAAAACGGAGGTGGAGCATGCTAGGAGTAGTCTACGTGCGTATGGGGAGTCGGGATCAACTGTTGGATGGGATGCAATGCATATATATTCAGTACACGCGGGGAGGAACCAGGAGGATGAGGCATGCTAGGGGCAGTGTGCGCACATGCAGGGGCCCTGATCTCAGCAATTCTGGCAATAACCCCAGCTCCATGTACAGTGCGTTACTGTAATCTGGAGGTCACCAAGGCATGCACGACAGGGGTGAAGCCAGCATTTCCTTGAAGCAGGTTCATCCTGGTTTCTAGTCTGGAATAGCCTATTTCTCATAGTTTCTAGTCATTTTCTTTGAGTCATATTATAAGGATTTGTTTTTGCAGCGCCTGTTCATCAGGGGTGATAGTTCATTTTGCGTGCTTCTGTTGTCCCTCATGACTCATTATCTTTAAGAAACGTGCCTTTATAAGCGACAGGGAAAAAGATGCCCTTTTGTTGGGAAAAATTCTTTCATAATACTTTGCCTTTATCTTGGCAGAAATTGTTTGGCTTTTGTTTGGCAACGAGCTATCTGAGGGGGAAGGAGCCAAACCTGAAGCCACCCTTTGGGGGCTTTGGTTGCACATGCTCAGAAACAGAGAATGCACTTAAAATGTTGGTACACTGGATGCTATTTTGAGATACCATTCATTCATCGTCCAGTTGTCCCCGTCCCGTCCCCCCCAACTCTAAGCAAGGAAACACATCTTTCAGATGTCTGCATGAAAACATCTTTCAAGCCTAGGGAAATGACATGTTTTGTTTCCAGAAACAAATCTCTTGAGGGCACATCTGCATGTTAATGTATTTTTTAATGGAGTTGCAGAATGGAAAATATTCTAATGAGCCCCCCTTCCAAGCTAAGATCCAAATTATTTTCTGGGGGGGAAAAAGGATAAAGTGGAAAGATCTTAATCCCCATCTTTCATTTCAAATTACATGAGGAAAAGAGCAGTTGGATACTTTTGTTCTTGAATTAATACTGTCCACCTCAGACTTTATGAGTTGCCATGTTCTCGTGGTCTCTCTCTCTCTCTCTCTCTCTCTCTCTCTCTCTCTCTCTTTTTAAATCTTTTTTGGAACAAGCACCTGCGTCTTATTCTTTGTCTCTCTCATTATCTTCATAAATTTGCTATGGAAATTTTTCACACTTCAGAGGGCAATTAATAAGGAATTATAAACAGTGTGTTTGAAGGATCACTTCAGAATATGATGTTACATAATTAGCCTGCCATAACATTAAAATGCTAGAAATGTGGAGGGCAAAATTTTGGGTGAGTTGACACTCTTCTCCAACCTCTAGTTTACAGTCATCCCTTTTTATTCTTTGACATGTTCATAAGAAAAGAAAAAACACGTGGTTTATACCTGTAAACATGCGAGACAAAGGTTTGACTTAAGCTGAGCTACTTTATTTAAAATAGCAGCAGCTAAATTCACCTGCAGTAGGTAGCCTAAAACTCTCGTCTCCTGGTATGCAGGGGAGATGGTGCAAAGCCATACTGAGGGAAGAGATCCCAGTCCCTGGCAACTGCTGGTGATGCTCTGCCCCTATCAAACAAACACCAATAGGGTGTTTGCATTCTCTTGCCTTAGCTGTGCGATATGGACAAGGTCCAGCAAGATAGTTGCAAGCGCTGTAAGTGCATCAACTGGGATTCTACTAAATTTAAGGGGAGCTCATCTCCTGCAGCTTCCTGTACATTGTTTCAAAGGTAATTTATCTGGGGACAACATGGACTGAAATAAATAAAAATATACATATATAAAATTACCTTCTGTCAAGTTCTGTTGAAAGCTGACACTTTCTTTAAGGGCTAACTCTTGAAATGAACAACATTGGTTGAAGAGGGGGCAGATCCAGGGGATGGAGCCAAGGGATGGTGGGACATCAGGGCAGAGAAGTGTTCATTCACCTATTTCTGGTTTGTCATTCACCTATGGGGAACAGCTAGATAAAGAATTAAATGCTGCAGAAAGAGGAATAGCCATATTCTTTGTTTTTATGACAACTGGCTTGATAGCACAAAATCTGGCCATGCTGTTGTGTTTGTTTTCTGGGTGGTGAGCAACCTTACTTTTTCCTCACCTTTCCAGGTTGGCAACTGGAAAGGTGGGGCATGAGATAGCATCCCTCTGGAAGCTATTGGAATCCAATAGCCTCCCCTCACTCTTTTTATGTTCACAAAGCCCTTGACAATTTTAAACATCAGCAGATGCTAACTTTTCAAGCTAAATGCCCCCATCCTACACTCCCCAAGCAGAGTCCATAGCCCTTAGATTGTCATTTATAATTTATTCTGTAAAATGTTTTCTCCCATATAAGTAAGAAAAACTGTATGTAGCTTCACACATGAAGCAGAGTAAAATCTAGTACACTGTGGAGGGGTGTGTGTATGGGAAAATGTACAGAATATTCAAATAGGGACTCAATTACTTTGTAAACCTAAAGTCATGTGATTGTGTGACCATCAGGTGCCTTTGAATAAGTGGACACACATCACCCAACCACTTTACAAGCTCGAAACTCAGATCTGATGTTCAGAGTTAATATTTTGTTGTCCCCCCCCCCCCAAAAAAGAAAAGATTATCAAAGGAACAGAACAGTCAATAAGGGCAGTGAAATGCAAGCATGAGCTGGTAAGACAGAAAGAAAAGGCTGAACCAGCAGCTGTAGATCAATTATGGGAACCTAGTATTTTAACTAAACATTGGCATCTTTAATTAAAATCCTTGTATTGCACTAATAACTTCACATGTTCATAAGACTTTCTTATTGATTTCAGCTCTTTCTCATTTCAGTCCCTCTTCATAGATTTACTATTCCCTGCAATGAAGAATTAAAGGAAACATTTACAGTGATTAATTACACAGAAGTATGTAACCAAAACAACACCAACCCACCATTCCTAGCATATTCATAAGAGCAGTTGATGGCTGGCAACCTTCAGTCTCGAAAGACTATGGTATGAATGGTGGCTCTGAATGGTGGTTCTGGAACAGCGTCTAGTGTGGCTGAAAAGACCAATTTGGGAGTGACAATCCCTTCCGCACTGGGAGCAAGTGCGGTCTGTCCCTGGCCTGTCTCCCTGGCTATGGGCCTTCCTTCTTTGCCTCTTTGCCTCAGACTGTTGGCCAAGTGTCTCTTCAAACTGGGAAAGGCCATGCTGCACAGCCTGCCTCCAAGCGGGCCGCTCAGAGGCCAGGGTTTCCCATTTGTTGAGGTCCACTCCTAAGGCCTTCAGATCCCTCTTGCAGATGTCCTTGTATCGCAGCTGTGGTCTACCTGTAGGGCGCTTTCCTTGCACGAGTTCTCCATAGAGGAGATCCGTTGGGATCCGCCCATCATCCATTCTCACGACATGACCGAGCCAACGCAGGCGTCTCTGTTTCAGCAGTGCATACATGCTATGGATTCCAGCACGTTCCAGGACTGTGTTGTTTGGAACTTTGTCCTGCCAGGTGATGCCGAGAATGTGTCGGAGGCAGTGCATGTGGAAAGCGTTCAGTTTCAGTTAAGAGCAGTTATTGGCCCAATAACAAAGCAGAACATCTAACAGCCCAATCCTATCTGTTTTTTTTTTCCCCCAACTCAACAATGCAGTAACACCAAAATGGTGACCGCAGCATCCTATGGTGGGGGGCAGTTGTGAAAGCCTGGATAAGGTCACATTAGTTCTAAACAGCTGATGCAGGTCTCTATGGATCTGTGGCATGGGGTTGGGTTCAGGAAGTGGGCTAGGTTATTGCCAGCTAGGATACTGGTGGCGCCGTCCTACCCCCCTCCTGGGCATGATCCACCCTTCCCCTACCCTCCCACACCCTGCCCTACTCTCCTGCTCCCCACCTCTCCCGCTGAGCTACCTGCTCCAGAGCAGGGGAAGTGCTGCAGTGGGTGGCAAGGCTCAGGCACTTTCCGCTGATAATGCTGGCAGCCCACCGAGTGGCACACTGTTGGAGTGCCTTTAGCAACTGGCACCGACTATTTTATGGCAATCAGCACCAGTACAGGAAGTGCGTGCCACCAGTAGGGAGCCTGCATAGGACCAGGGCCTAAGAGGGTGCTCCTTGGAAGTTATTTGTAGCGCTGACATAATGCTGGGTATCTATGGCACGGAATCAGGGCACATCCCAAGTTTCTGAAATGTCTTCCTTGACCAGGGACACTCATTTTCGCTTTGTAATTGATTACCGTGCTGTGTTGTGCATAGAGCTATCTTTGAATTTCTTCTGAAAAATACAGCTGGTTCGGAATGAGAATGAACCAGAACTGAGCCAGAATTAGTTGCACTGAAGGGGCTCTGCCTATCACATGTCAGTTTCAAGACTCAGTTCAGGGAGTTGGTATTGTGAACCCCATCAGCCCTCAATGGCTTTGCCCCAAGATATCACAGGAAGTGTGCTCCCTATGTAAAGCTTTTCATGTGCTGTAATCATCATAGGTGAAGGGGTGTGCTTCTGCTTCCTTTATCAGTGGTTAAATCCCTGTTCACTAGAAGCTAACTTCCGGCCCAGTTCTATTGGGCCCAACCACCAGCAGAGCTTGTGTTCTGCTGTTAGCCACTCCTACAAAGCAGCTGTAAAAGGTGCTCTGGCAGTGCACAGATAAGCGCACTGCAGGAGTGCTATCGATAAAGTCAGAGCCTTCCCATGCCCACCGGAGCATGCTGGACCCACCAAGGTAGGTGGGGAGGGGGAGGCAGGAGGAGGTAGGGGGATGGCAGAACAGTAGTGGAGAAGTTATGGTAGGGGTAGATCTGGTGTCGATGTGATGTGCCAGATGCTCCCCCCCCATTGGAAGCCCACCTGCTCCCTTTCTCTTCTGCACAGGCTAAAAAGCTGGCACAGGTCCAAGGAGACCCATTGTGGAGCAGGAGGCTTATGAAGATGCAAGGGGATTTAAATCCCTTTTCCCCTCTGAAGGCTCCCAATCTGCTCCTCTGAAGGCTCCTCTGAAGGCTCCCAATCTGCTCTCCCTGGCTGGATAGTGTGCCTCTAATTTTGCTGCAGCTGCAACAACGGGGGCGGGGGGAGAACTGGATGTTCCTCTGTGAAGACACCTTCCCCATGGAATACTGAGCAGCCTTAGAGAAACTCTGCAAAGGAGAAGTCCAATGAAAGAAAGGCATGGCCTACATGGCCTTGGCTATTTAGCTGCCTTAGAGCCCAATCCTATGCATGTCTACCCAGAAGTAAGTCCCATTAGTGTCAATGGGGCTTACTCCCAGGAAAGTGTGGCTAGGATTGGGCTGTTAAACAACTATTTTAGAGGGGAAAGACAGGATGTAAATATTTTAAATAAAATTAGGTGTTGTGCTTGTGTGGGCGCCAAAGGTATGTGCACTGCTCTGGCCTCCCATACAAAGGTTTACTAATACACCAGGATTTCCTGCCAAATAAATGAAAAAGGAAACTAGGTTTTTTTGTGACAGCCTTTGCAGTTAGTCACTTTGGGCTGCTTTCATTGTTTCTTACTGCAGGTAGGCATTGTGTCTTCCTGCTATGGCATTTAAGTCGTTAGGTCTTAACTGCTTTTTCTGTTCCATAGCTTACACCCTCTGTAATTGCTGCATCATTTGACTGGCAGCTTCATCTACTTTTCCATTTTTTCCATGTTACTTATACAGACTACAAATCTGGGGAACAACACAGGCACCTGCTTTGGCTCCCCCCTTCCATTTGTAACTGGCATTCTTTCATCCTTGCTTGTGTGATAAAGGGAGGGAAGATGAAGGTAGAAGATACCAAGAGATCAAGGAAGAAAATGAGAAAGGGGAGTAAGATCTAGAGAATGGAGGAAGCTTCTGGCTGGAGCAAACGGGAAGGAAAAAAATGAAAGGAGGTTTGAAAAGTGACTAGAAAAGGAGACTAGATCTAGAAGGATACCAGAAGGATGTCTGAAAGGGAGCAGGGAAGAACCTTGCCAAGGTGAACTGGAAGGAGCACTGAGTGAGGAAGTAGAGGTTGAGTAGTAAAGGAAAGGAAGATTTGTAGGCAGATGGGTAATACATTTTGAGGAGGTAGTGGATGGAAGATGTGGGAAATTTAGAAATTGATTTTACAAGGCATGGTAATAGTTGACCCATTGCCTTTTTTCTGTAGGCTGGGAAAAGTAGCATTGCGCTCATGGGACTGTAGGGGTACGCTTCAATCATTCTGATGTTAGTGTGAAATTAACTCAGTGAAGCTCTCCACAGTAGACCATTTCTAACACAGAAGGCAAATCAGAGCAAATGGGGAAATATGGAATACATAATTTTGGCATTCTTAGAAAGGAAAACCTTGGCACAAATCTCAGAGTCAATGGAAGAAAAACTGCAGGAGCGGATTCAGGCAAATGGCACAGAGGCAGAAAAGTTGAATCTTGTATTTAACAATTTTAGGAACAAAAAGGTCAGTGGGACCTCAGCGATCCATTCTCCCAAACGCTGATGTCACAGTGTTCACAGGTGGTAGCTTCCCCTGAAGGAGTACAGCCAAAACAGACTGTAGACAAAGTACTGACTGGCATGTGGATTTGTGCCACAGTTTCTTCACTGCCCATGCCGATCCTGCTGTTCTGTTTGGATTAGTAGTAGCCCTCATGGAGATTGGCACAGTCCCTCTGTGGGTTACAAGTCCAATTTTTATTTATGCCAGCCAGAGGCCACATCAAAATGAGTAGATTTGTGAGTATTGGCTAGGCTGATTCTCCCACATTTTTCCACTGTAAGAAGTATTCCATGAACCTTTCCCAAATGGAAACAATAGATGGTTCTCTTTTGAGACCAGAGAAAAATGATCTCATCATCTTCATCTGAATCTTCAGCACCACAAATATACCATATGTTATCACTTGCCTGCTTTTGTATGGTCTAGTAAAGAGTAGTGGAAACTGATAATATTAATTCACAGGTGCAAACATTAATGTTAGGGTTTTGATACAATTTCTAAAGTCAATTGATTTTATTATAATTATCATCCTAGCTTCCAAGGGTCACACAAAATAGGATGTGTGAACTGTAATTCTACTGATGTTCTGTTACTATGTTAGGGGGGGAAAAATGATCTGAGTAGTTCTAAGCATATGTAAAATGTGCACATTGGTGAGATAAATTGGAAGGGAACTACAGATGCTTAAAAGGGGGTTGTTACGATCAAATGCCATTTTGTGTTATTGTGTATGCCTCTTTATTCCCATTTTAATATTCTAAAATTGTATCAGTCTGCATTTAGCTTGCATGCTTGCTTCCCTGATGCAATTTGCTCTTAATCCATATTCATATCTATTGATATAGCAAACAGTTCTATCTAATCTTGTGAACTTCATAAACTGTGGCTCTTGTTCTATGTCAACCAATATCTGTCTTAATTTATCAAGTTATAGTGGCAAAATGCAGGTCCAATTAACGGCCCATTCCTAATGAGGGCCTGCAGCAGTGGAACATGAATTCTGCTACTGCTCTCTAATGTAAAAGTGTGTTGTAAAGGGCTTGGCAACAGCATAAGGCCAAAGTGCGTGGCTGAAGGCTGGAGCCTTCCTGCTGGTGGTTATCAGGAAGCCAGAGCAGGTATGTCCAGTGCAGAGGTAGGTGGGGGTGAACAGAACAGGGGGAGGGCAGAATGGGGCAGTGATGGGAGTGAGAGGGAGCTGATCGGGCCCAAGAGGGGCAGTACTAGCAGTGCTGGTGTGTGCTGTATCCAAACCTCCTTCCCGGGCCTGATTTGCTTCCATGGATCAACGGAGACTTGTGCCAGTGATATCACTGGTCTAGGTCCAAATTGACCTGTTGCAGTTGCTGGGGCTTACTTCAGGGCAAGGGGACAAATGTCCTCTTATGCCAAAGAGATCTCCAGCAACCAAAAAATCCCCCGTGGGTTGCATGGCTATAACAAACATTTATCTACCGGGGAGCTGCTGCTTTGCACTGGAGGAAAGGTAATTTTGTACTGGCTATGTTAGACTGGTTCAGGGTTCTGGAGAGGGCAGGGGGAGGTTGGAACGGATGTGTTCCAGGGTGGGGAGAAATCGAATGTGCAGTAGGTGGGCCCATGGGCGGCCCAGAGTCGAGCGGGGTTGAGGCCAGGATCCAGCACTTGGGCCACTTCCAGGCGACCCAGCGCAGCACTGGGCAGCTTGGATCTGCACCACCTATTTATGCGGTGAAGTTCTGAGTAACCCCATTGGGGCTGCTGCATCATTACCTGGGGTAAGGGGACTCAATTATCCTTGCCCTGGGCTGAGCTGCTTCCAGCCCAAACTCTGTGCTGGATACAGGGCAGGCCAGGTCTGTTTCCATCAGGATTCCTTGTGAAGAAAGATGTTATAGGATCAATGAATGGCTATCAGTGCTGATCACTTCAGGTTCCATGGTTCTTCTATTTAGTTGTTAGGTGTTACCCAGAGAGACACAACCTTTGCGGTGAGGATGTACAATCTGTCTCCCTGGTTCTATGCAAGTTGCTTGGGTGTTAATTGAAGTCAATAGGTCATTTCCAAATGAACCTGATTAGAAGTGGAGTGCTGATTGTCATATTATGTCTACTAAATGGGAACTGGAACTGGAAGTGTTTCTATAAAGCTTTGGCACCATGGCAACCATAGCATGTGACATAGCCTCAAGTGCATGGTGAGCGTTTGTGCCAGTTTCAGCCATGCATTCCTGCCAAGAGAAGCAGGCACTAGGATAAAAGCTCTCTATGTAATTGGGTCCAGTGCCTTTATAGATTCATTTCCAACAGTGGCAACACTTATATGAGAATTGTTCTTAAGATAGATGGGGCAAAAGTAAAGGGAGATGACAAGGGCTTGAGAAAGAAATAGGGAAAGTAAACCATATCTGATTTAAGGATTCAGTTTGCCTACAGGCCTAGCAAGCTATAGATTTAAGAAAGGATGCAAAAATTGATCCTGTTCATCACTTTAACTTAATCAGGTCTTACCCTGTTCCAACAGTACAGAAGGCTGTGGCTGTCAAAATGAGGTATCAGTTCATGAGATCAGAGACACAGAGATGGCCAAATCCTTGCCATCTTCCAGCACTGATGCAGTTGTACCAAGAGGGTGTGCACTGCATCCTGTGGTGGGGGTGCAGTAATGGAGGCATCTTGGATGGGGGTGGGGTGCATTGCTGCTGCATTGGGGCTGGGAAGTTGGATGGGATACGGCCCACAATGGGGGACATACCTGAAATTTAAGCTAGGTGGGGTAGCCCTTGAAGTCCAGAAACTTCAGCTGGTACAGAAAGTCACTGCCCATCTGTAGGGCAGTGTACACACACACACACACACACACACACACACACACACACACACACTGCACGTATTCTGTACATATTTGGAAATACATTGAATATATTCTGAAATATTGCCTTTGCTTATCTCCCCCCCCCCCAAACTCAGAACTGAGTTGTGGACTTTGCCTTTGAAAGCCCTAAGCAGTCTGGTCCGTAGGGGAAGTCTTCTCCATTATACATAACCCTATATTTTTAGATCATTTTTAGAAAAGCCAAGCTGGTTCTGTCCTTTTGGGAGGCCAGGTTTTCAACTATCAGCAGTAGGGCTTTCATTATGGTTGCCCCCGAATTTTGGAACATGCTTCCTTGGCTGGTCCATTCTTAGGAATGCCTGTGGAAGGCATTCTTAATTCATAGGGTCTGATGCTTTGAATGGCTACTGGAAGCTATTTTTAGCTGCTGTTTCACTTTTTAAAAAGTTTTAGTTTCTTTAAATCCTGTTTATATTATGAACTGTTGAAAAGTGGTAAAAATTTAATTCATAAACATAAACACATAGTTTATACAAATGCAGGCTTCAGAATCCTGGCTCACAAATTTTCTTAGCCAGACTTGACCCAGGCACCTGAGGCCTCAGACTGCACAAAGTTCACCTGCATCTTACTGACCACTTTTTCTCTTCTCATGGTTCCAGCTACCCTTTCCAAAGACACAGATTGGGGTGGGGGAGGTGGGGATGAAGCAGGAAGAGGAGCTGAGATTTGTGGCCTAGAGCAGCTCCAGATCCCTTCTGTTGTCCTCTCTGCCTTTTGAAAGATAAGAGATTAAGCAGAGATTAAGTGGGAGGTGATGGCTGCAGACACCCCTCTTCCTTCCTGTACACTCCTTGCCTGCCACCAGCGATGGGCAACTCGACTCAGAAGATTTGGACTCAAGTCACCAAACATGCATTTTTGGTGACTCATGTGTCCTCAACTTCTGTTTGTTTTAAAACTGGAAGGGACTCAGTACTCTAGAGTTTTTCTCAGAAACAAGTGAAAATGCCACTCCACTTGGTGTCTCTGTATGTGTTTGCTTACTTTTTTTGCGGCTTCCAAAGGACCTTGTGGGCAGTCCAGAAGCTGCATTCAAACTGACATGAGCAAGAGACTTGGGGAGAGGAGGGTAGATTGGCTCCAGGAGGCGGGACAGGGGTGGAGGGAGGCTTAAGTTTTGTTTTCAGGGTTCACCCGTCTGTCCACCACTTCTATCTCTTTGCTTGCACTGCCCGTTCTCTCCCACTTTGTGAACTGGGATGCTGTCTCCTTCTCCCTCCCTCTAGATTCATCCAGGTAGAATCAGGAGTCATGATGTGAATGGGGTGGGTTCATGGCTGGGGTTTGACAGAAACCAATCAGATCGGCCTTTTCTGTACTGCTGCCCTCATTCAAAGAACAGCAGAGCTTTTGCTTACAGATGAAATGGGGACATCAGGGGAGTGTTAAATGAGAATGCATACACACCCACCAGCAGGTTCATTTTTTCTGCAGAACCATGGCTGACTCATTTGCCAAAAAGACTCTCACTCAAATAAAATGGAGTCCCAGAAATGCTCTGGATGAGTTCCCATGGCTGCCCTTTAAGACTCGAGCAGGAGTCGAGTTAAAGGAGGCAGGGGGTGGGGCTAGACTCGAGTCTAGCTGTGGGGGATTGGCACATCCCTGCCTGCCACAATTGAAAAGAGGGGCAGGAAAGGGAGAAAGTGGAGAGAAGTACTGCTCTAGAACACTAGTCTTTGATCCTCAACCCCGTTCCCCCATATCTCTCCTGCCCTTTCTGTCCAAAGCACAGTAGACACAGGGATGTGTGGGGGAATAGAAGAAGAGAAAATGTGACATCAACAGGGATGAGCATGGGCACACAATGGCTAATTAGGGAGAGCAGCTCGGTCACACTTCCTAGTGGGCTGCCATGGACTAGTGGTTACATTGGTGCTCAGAGAGCCAGCCCAGTTCTTACCTGTGAATCTGGAGCGTTACTTTTTCATTCTCAGTTGGACCAACTGCAAGTAGTGATATCTCAGTGGGAGGGTTGGGAGGGTGACCAAGCAGAGGACTGCAAAATCCAGCATGTGTTATACAGTACATGCTAAATGCACTACAGAAATAATCAATAATAAATGTTTATGTATTGTGTTACTTGATCACAATAGTACCTCTTTTCATGGGCAAAAACAAAATTTAGTCCACAAGGAAGTTTTCCCATTTTTTTAGTGCACATTTTAGAAAATGTCTTATATAGTCTTTTTTTTCATGTAATGAATCATTCAAGAGTGAATTGTATTTAAATTGGATGGAGAGTTCAGGAGGTTCCGTTTAATGATTACCTTGAAGACAGCAGTCTAGTTGTTGACTGCTCATTTCTGAAACACCAGCCGTCTTGGGAATTCAGGACGCAGTAGTGTTTAACCTGGGTAAGCCACTTCTGCATATTTGATGAATACAGGCCAACAGCAGTTCCCCTCCCCCCAATAGCAGGATAGCTAATTAAGTGTAGAGTTCTTTGTTAGATTTTTGGGTAGTATTTTATTTCGTTTTATTAAATGGAGAGCTTGGTCCCTAGTCAGGAAGACTTTTAATCACAATATTTGCATGACTAAGTCCAAGATAGAAAAGGTATTGAGAACAAAATGGCTAATACTATAATGCCGTTGTACAAATCGATGGTAGGGCCACACCTGGAGTATTGTGTCCAGTTCTGGTCACCACATCTCAAAAAGGACATAGTGGAAATGGAAAAGGTGTAAAAGAGAGAAACAAAGGTGATTACTGGGCTGGGGCATCTTCCTTATGAGGAAAGGCTACAGTGTTTGGGCCTCTTCAGCCTAGAAAAGAGGTGCCTGAAGGGGGACATGATTGAGACATACAAAATTATGCATGGGAGGATAAAGTGGATAGAGAGATGCTCTTTACACTCTCACATAACACCAGAACCAGGGGACAGCCACTAAAATTGAGTGTTGGGAGAGTTAGGACAGACAAAAGAAAATATTTCTTTACTCAGCTTGTGGTTGGTCTGTGGAACTCCTTGCCGCAGGATGTGGTGACGGCATCTGGCCTGGATGCCTTTAAAAGGGGATTGGACAAGTTTCTGGAGGAAAAATCCACTATGGGTTACAAGCCATGATGCATATGTGCAACCTCCCAATAGCCAATGGCCTACTAAATTTGATAGGTAATTTGGTTAGAGATCTGGTGCAGTTCTGTTTAATTTTTTTCCTCCTTTCATTGACCAGAAGTTTGTTTGAGTCCTTTTGGGTTACACCGTTTCTCTGTCATGTCGCAAAGCACAGTAATGGACTAGCCTGTATGGTGTCCATATTCAGCTTAAGTTCTGCCCTCTGCTTTCTGTTCTGACATGTTTGTGATTTTTCTGTCTTCTCCAGTAACAAAGATGGTGTGCGCTGAGCAATGTGACGGGCGGTGTTACGGGCGCTCTGTCAGTGAATGCTGTCATCGTGAATGTGCAGGAGGCTGTTCTGGACCAAAGGACACAGATTGCTTTGTATGTTTCCACATTCTCTCTTTTCCCTCATCCCACCAGCAGCTCTACTCATTCTTATGCTTTACTCCAAGGAATTGCAAATTTTTTGGTGCTTTAATTATACTGCATGTACAGTGAAAGATATTCACTAGGCATTTTAGCATTCATATTTTTTCCATTACATTTCTGTTACTTATCAGCTTATTTCACCCATTAAAACATTTATGAGATTTGCAAATAGAGATTTGAAACCATTTATATGCTAATTGGTGTGATTTTTATCTTAAGTGAAAATACATTTTTACTTGCCTAAAATTAACATTACAGGATGTGGGCAATTTATATCAGAAGTCTGGTTTTTTTAAAAAAACCACCCATCATGCTTCCTTAAAGGAGAATGTAAGATCTATTGCCCACATATTAGCATTTACCTGGAAGTCATTCTCATTTTCCCATGTATTCCTATGGAACATACTTCTACTTAAACGTGCCTCTGCTTGCAGCTTAAGTTGGGTGTTCACATCTTAAAAAATGACGTTAGTCACAGCTAAGTTCTGCTAATCAATACTAAGCTTAAACTGTGGGAATCGCAGCACACTGGAAATTAACATACATATTTACCAACTTGGGATCGGGAGCCTCCCAGACGTAAATGGAACATCTCAGAGCTAAAATAAATGTGAAGAATCAGATTCAAATATGTATTTGCACATTTATTATTTAAGTGAGTCCCAAAGAGCTGGAGGTTCAATTTCAGCACATGAATTTAGACATTGTTCCAACTCTGGGCTGTTCAACTAAATAGGACTCAAAATGGAACAAAAGTATGGCAGAGATTTAAGGGCCCAAACCTAAAGAGGCCCAGTGCCGGCACTGAGCCCTAGGGCTGGGTGCCATGAAGCATGTTCATGGCACCCTCCCAGTAGGGAGCACTGCCGCTAGGCCCGCACCACTCAGGCGCCAGGCTCAGCACCAGGAGGAAGTGCTGCTGCTGGGGTAAATTCAACTGCCGGGCAGTGGTGCAGGCTCTGGTAGGGGAGGCAGGAACAAGGTGGGTGGGGAGGGGGGGAACCAGGTCGAGTGGGGAATGGAATTGGCGGAGCTCAGATCCTGAACTCTGGATCCTGAACTCCCAAAAGGCCCAACAGGAGTTTCTCCTGTTGTAGTTTCGCCAGTGTAGACTTGAGAAGCCCCGTTGTAGGCCTTGGGGCTTTCTCCGGGGGAAGGAGATGAAAATCCCCTTCCCCCAAGGAGACTTCCAAAAGCTTCCTGGCGTTTCCCCGGATAGTGCGGTAGCCATTTTGCATGGCTGCTTTTCTGGGTGCCGGGTGCTCTAAGGCCCAAATCCTAACCAACTTTCCAGCACTGGCATAGCAGTGCCAATGGGACGTGTGCTGCATCCTGCAGTTGGTTGGCACTCAAAGAGGCCTCCTCAAAGTAAGGGAATGTTTGTTCCCTTACCTCGGAGCTGCATTGCCCTTATGTCAGTGCTGGAAAGTAGGTTAGGATTGTGCCCTAAGTCTCTGAAGGCTGTTTGTGGATCCTGATTTTCTCCTGCCTACCAGTTTGAGTTATAAGAACTGGAGCAAACCATTCCTACTCTCTCAACAAAGACCTGCTTTGAAATGTTGAATTTCTGACTGACAAAACCTAAGTAAGCCACTCTAGAGGTTTTACACTGAAGGCTGGCATATAAACCTTCTAATGAAATGAAATACGGTGGACCTGTGTGTGTGGTTTGTTGGTTTGATTGACAAAGGGTGGAGAAGAAGGGCTTACTATCAGTCACAATGCTATTGTTGTTATATGGCAGTCAAGAGTTTAGAATAAACTATCCCACCAGCACTTTCCATTTTATATAGAAACAGCCCAATCCTATTCTGGATTGAGCTATTGTGTACAAGCTCTGTTCGCAGCCATTTAGGGAGTGCTGCTGCAAGAGGCGGCAGTGCTTCCAGGATGTCACTGAACCTATCTGGACCTGCTGGAGCAGGTAATGCAAAGGTGGGGGTGGGGAGGGGCCAAAATGC
This sequence comes from Tiliqua scincoides, assembly GCF_035046505.1. Lineage (NCBI taxonomy): Eukaryota > Metazoa > Chordata > Lepidosauria > Squamata > Scincidae > Tiliqua > Tiliqua scincoides. Next base: position 128,009,517 of record NC_089821.1, on the reverse strand, counting down.
AGTGGGGAGGAGGAGTAATGTTTGCAGGGAGGCTGGCTGCAGGTGGATCCAGTGACGATGGCACTTGCCAGATTCTGTCCTATTATACAACCTCCCTTTTCTTTCCTTAGATTTGTGCCAGCTACAAAGCAGGTCCAAGGAGACCCACTGTGGAGTGGAAGGCTTCCAGAGGAGTAAGGGGATTTATCCCCTTTTCCCCCTGAAGCCTCCCAGTTACCCTCCCCCCACTGCATGCAGCGTGTGCCTTTCCGGCATGGCTGCACCAGTGAAAGAGAGAGAGGATTGGGCTCTAAGGCTGAAATCCTATTCACATTTTTTGGGGAGTAAATCCCATTGAACTTAATGGGGCTTAATGGGACATTGAACTTCTGAACAGACATGCAAAGGAGTGCACTCTAAATGTATAATATAGCCGCAGAATGAAAACGTGCTGAGTTTTTCAGATCGATTTTGGTTGATTCCTTTGGAAGTCTGTCATTTCTTTGGGCTATACATTAGTATTGTTCATATTTGTTATAAAATTACTAACCAGTTTGTTATGAAGATAAGGTACCTTAAAAGGCAGCACTGGAAAAAGGCAATGGATTGAGGGGATGGATAATAAATGAATTATTAATTAACAGAAACTTCAGCTTATGACGAATTAAGAGATGTTCTGATATATATAATGGTAGCTTTCTGTAACCTCTAATTTCATGAGTGAAATTGGCTAGATAAGGCAATCACCCATTGTTCTCTGTCTGCTAGCATGTATTCATTTGTGTAAACACTCCTGAAGGCAAAGCTACATCTATCAGCAGCATTAGTGTTTTAGCAAATTTATACACAAGGATTTAGAGGTCTTTAGAGAATGAGAGTCAGAATTAACTGGAGCTGAAGTGCTCTTAAGCTCTCTAAGCACTTCTTTGAGAACTCGATCCAAAAGACATTAACATTCCTGTAAACATCCCCATTGATCCAAACAGTCTTGAACTGTGCCTTTAGTAGCTCCACAGTAACTGTACACATTGGTCTGTGAATTAATAAATAATAATAATAATATAATATACAGTATTTATATACCGCCTTTCTTGGTCTTTATTCAAGACTTTATTCAAGGCGGTTTACACAGGCAGGCTTATTAAATCCACGCAGGGATTTTTACAAATTGAAAGAAGGTTCTCTCTTTCAAGAACCACCACATTCAAGCTGTTACACTCCGATCTGGTTTAACATTCTGGCCTCCATCCTCCCACGCTCCGAGCAGATGGAACAGCTCAGCTGCAGCTTGTCAGCTGCTTCAAGGTCGCACGGTGCCGGTGGCCTCGAACTGGCGACCTTGTGGATGTTAATCTTCAGGCAAATGGAGGCTCTACCCTCTAGACCAGACCTCCTGCCCTTTTATAAAGGTTCCTTTATAAAACATTGCTTCTAGCCACCAAAGCATTTTATATTTTTGATCATCTAAACAGGATCAGCCTTTGAAAATTTTTATACAGTACAGGGAAATCTATGTGACTCTTCTTAACTTCCCGGTGAATCCCTGAACCCAGAATCTTCCAGTTTGTACCCTACTTCCTAATGGGGGGGGGGGGCTATGTGCAAGCTGTAGCGTGACAGATAGTAGTTAAATTGCTGCAGGCTTTTTGCAACATGAAGATGTAGTGCAGAGGAGTGCTATACCTATTGAATTTCTGCCTGTCACAAAGCTGTTAAAGTCACAGAGTCTCTGCCAGGAAATCAAGGTAACCCTATTTGTGCTTAGTACGCATAAGCACAATTATGCGAATTAGTACGCATTCTCTGAGTTTGCATCAGATCATAGTATTCTCCATCTTGAGTAGATGGTAGGAAGGAAGCCAATTTATTGCTTTCTGTTTACAGGAAAACAATTTGTAGCCTTTTTTTATTTCTCTGAATGGTCTGACTTTTGGATCAATATGGCTATTCATATTTCATATTTAGAGCCCAAGTATTGTTTAGAGCAGATGGCTTCAGAATCTTTTCCCATTGTTGTTAAGCTGTATTTCCTTTCCAAAACTCTGGTAAAAACTATATTTCTCATCTTGCAGGCATGCATGAATTTTAATGACAGCGGGGCTTGTGTCACACAGTGCCCTCAGACCTCGGTCTACAATCCTGCCACTTTCCAGATGGAGAACAACCGAGATGGCAAATACACCTATGGTGCTTTTTGTGTCAAAAAGTGCCCACGTAAGTTATACCAGGGTTGATTTTCTCCCAGTGAGGTTCACTTTCAAAGCTGCATTGTCAAAATCCTGAGAAACCATTGCAAAGCATGACAACTGTACAGCCAAGTTAATTATGAGATCACCGTAATAATTCAGCTTATTTTCTTCAATAGTAATAACTTGAAGTTATAAGTTCTTCTAAGAATGGCTTTATTGAATGCTGACATTTTAATAACACCCCTTGCCTTAGAAGAGCCAAGACTCTGTGCTAAATATTATGGTCTGTATGGTCAGAATTTCAGCTTCCGACAGACTTGTATGCATGCCAATGTCAAATACAGAGCACATTTTCACATTGTCTTTCCCTAGACAAAGTCTCATTTTCATTTCTCTTCAAACATAAGTGGAAATTATATTTTATATTTGACCTTTTCTTGAAATTCAAGTGTGTGGTCTGGTTTGGTCATCCAGTACAGGCTCATCAATGGGGAGGGGGGCGAAATTACTTAAGGCTTCACAATTAGAGTGGCAACTAACTGTGCAATCCTAATCATGCCTACTCAGAAGTAAGTCCTACTGAGATCAGTTGCATTTACTCCCAGGTAAGTGTGTATAGGATTGCAGCTTTAGGACAGTCAGCAGCAGAACTCAATCAGTTTAAAAACATTGGGTATTCGTCCTGAAATGGCTTGCAGGTCACTAGATCACTACAGGTGAACTGAGTAACAGCTTTAGATCCAGTGATCAGTCATTTAATATTGGGATACTTATCAGGAATATTGGGTTTAAAGATACAATTCAATAAAAGAGATAAAATGAGGAGAAAAATCTATGTAAGAGTGATTTCAGACATGGGTGTTCATTGCAATGACTGCTGCATGTGTGAAATGACAATTTTAGACCACAGCCTTTTCCAGGTTGACCAGATACAATGGAGGACATTTAACCATTGTATAGAAGAGGGAATTTTGGCAGGTGCAGCTTTTTAAACCTTTCTGTGTTGAGCTGCGCATGCCAAAATTTCCTCTTCTATACAATGGTTAAAGGTATAGGCACTCTGTCCTCCAATGTATCTGATCACCCTGCCTTTTCACATTGCTTGACATTGCTCTACAGATGCCGTGCTTGTTGGTAGAGTTATTGAGTAATATTATTGCATATGTGAATTCATTCTTTTTCTTTCCAATTCCTTGTAAGCAATGAGAATCAGACCCATTCTTACAGCCCAATCCTATACATGTCTACTCAAAAGTAAGTCCCATTAGATTCAATGGGGCTTACACTGAAGAAAGTGTAGATAGGATTGGGCTGTTAGAATTTAACTCAAACACTTTTTTAATGAAATGTGATGGAGATGGGTTTTTAAGTGATTTGAGCACTTAACTAGTTTTTTCTAGGTTACACTATCTGGTTATTTTTAGATCACTTAGTAGTAAAATGTGCACTTGCTCTACTAGGTGGGAGGACTCTAAGATACTCTTAGTGGAAGAGCACATGTTTTGCTTATGTAAGGTCCCAAGTTTGGCTCCCAGGATCTCCAGTTAAAAGAATCTCAGGGAGCAGAACTAAGAAAGGCCTTTCTCTTCCAGAACTGTCAGTCACAGTAGTTAGCACTGAACTAGATGGATTGTGTGACTCACTGTAAGGAAGTTTTCAGAACCTGTTGTGTTGATTCTGCACCAGCTCAGTAGGTTGGAAATGAATCAGAGTGTACTTCAACTAGTGACACAAATTCATTCATTCATTCATTCATTCATTCATTCATTCATTCATTCATTCATTCCACCTTTACTGGCATAAATAGTGACACAAATCATTGTAAGGTTTATAGTCAGTCAGATACAGGGCTGGCCCATTCTTAAGGCCAACTGCAGGTTGGTGCCTCAGGCAGCAGATTGGTGTGTGTGGGGGGGGGGGGTACCCATCTCTTACTTGCCTGCACTGCACCTCTTCCTTCTTTCACTCCCTGGACTGGAAAGGAAAGAGAAGGACAGAGAGGAAGTGGAACTGTGGAGGGGAGGGGAGTTCTGAGCTAGGTTATCGGAGTCATCAGAGTTGCAGAGGCTGGCACATCAGCAGGTAAGGAGGGGCAGAATTTGACATGCCTCCCCAGGCATCAAGGGGTCTTGGGCTGGCCCAGATTAGATAAACTATTTACGCCTGCTTTTATGATTTAGTATTAGAGTAGCAGTTTCCTGATTAAATACATCTCACGTTTGCTATGAACAAAATATGTATCCCTTTTGGCCATTGTTCTGGAAAGTTAATTGCCATTATCTTGAGTATTGAATATCCAGATTTTGTGCTTTTTGTCTCTGCATGTGCATGAGATTGAGATAATTCAGAGCATCTTTTGTTTTATCCAGTGGCTGGTACTAGTGACTGATATCCTTTGATGCTGAAATAACATTTCAAACGTGTTCCAGAATACAAACCTCATTAAGACGGTGTTACGGCGTCAGCATCTCCCGGGAAATGAAACTTTTAAAGACTGTTGAAATTAGCAACAACATAAAGCTATGGGAGTACAGGAGAATGGGTGCTTAGATAACACTTCAAAAGATAAAATGTTGCTTCTGAAGCAAATATGCTAAAGGGGGCCATAATTGTAGTGGTAGAAAGGTTGGGCCCGTGTCCTTTGTTCTTCTACCATTTTTAAAGAAGAATTTTCAAGCAACTGTTACCCTGCACTTGCCTGATCTCATCTGATCTCAGAAGCTAAGCAGGGTCAGGCCTGGTTAGTACTTGGATGGGAGACCGCCTGGGAATCTGTCGGCTTATACCACAGTCTTTCGAAACTGAAGATTGCCAACCATTTTTTCAAGTACTCATTTGTGTGCAACTTGGAGAAGGTTTCTTTGCAGTAATAACCTATTCTTTTCTAGATAACTTTGTGGTTGATGTCAGCTCTTGCGTGCGTGCCTGTCCCAGCCCCAAGATGGAGGTTGAAGAAAATGGTGTTAAGACATGCAAACCATGCACGGACATTTGTCCCAAAGGCAGGTTATCATTTATTGCAGTTTTGTCTCTCTGTGTTGTGCACGTTGGTGACCCAAAGCAGGTTATTTGGAAATAGAATGGAACTGAAGGCAGTATGATGCAATGTATGGTACTCCACTGAGAACCAGTGATCAAATTCCCGAATTTGAGTCTCTGTTGGCGATCCCCAAAGATTGCTCTTTTGTGTGAGTGTGCTTTCTCTTTCCTTCCACTAGAGGGTGCAGCTCCCTGCATGCAAAGAGATGCACTCAAATATAGCAGGGAGAGAATGGAACTCAACATTAGCAGCAAGACCAGCCCAGATTGAATGTTTGCCTTTGGAAGGGGAAATTGTATGTGGAGAAAGCTTAGCATTTTGGGTAGAAGGTCACAGAGGAGCATGTGAAGCTTCCTGACAATGTGTCAGATCCAGAGTGTAGTTGAGAGGAGTTGGTGTGAAAAGCACCACCAGGAGTAGTAACTTCATAAGCAGGAATTCTCAGATGCTGCCCTTGAAATTATGTTCAACAGTCCCTGAATGGAGAAGCGTTGGGCTCAGAATGAGGCAACAGAGATTTGCTTCAAGGCATATCTTCCAGCCTGCCCTAACCTCATAAGCAGATGATGGCAAGGTAACCACACGCCTATCTACTCCATTGATATATACTCCACATCGATATATGTGGAGAGAGCTTTAGTCCATCTCCTTCATCTCCTCTTCTGCACCATCATCTTTTTCTAATCCATAGAGTAGGAGGAGAAGGAGCTGAGGTGGGTGGAGGTAGTCACCCTTCTGTCAATCCACTCTCTGAGGCAACCACTTCAGGTGGCCTCGTGAATAGGCCAGGCCTACTCCCTCTACTTACATAGTTTATTGCACTGTATCATTTCAAGCTATTTGGTCTTCATCCCCAGCTCACTTTGAGTGTTGGAACTGGTGCTTGAAGTAGTGGAACACAGTGAGATAAGGCAAGGAAGATGAGATGGTTTCCCTCCCCTCACCTGCATATTCCCACATACACGAGGGCAGATACATGGCCACCTTGTCACATTTAGTTTGGCTGCCTTGTCACATTCACCCCCGTGTACATGAATACAGACAGATACAGTTGACCTGCATCTTGTGTGTGATAGTCTTGCGCAAGTATGTGAGCTTGGTCCCCACACCCTCCAAAAATGCCCAAAATGAATTGTATAAATAGTGCAGGTGATTCTGCCATCAACTTACTCTGTTTATGCCCTGGAGTGAGCCTAAAGTGAGAGAATGAAGTTACTATCCCCTCAGTTCCCATGTGTCTCTTGTACTGTGTTTTCAAACAGTAAGTATTTGTTGGATTTAAAGGAATTTTGATTATACACAATTTTAGCTTTACTTGCCAGCCTCAGAATGTATATGCATTATTGTTTGCACCAGTTCAGCATGCTGAAAATAATATCATAAGCTTTTGAATCTCATCGATTGCTGACAAGACAAAGTTGTTTAGATTCAGAATATTCAAACTATAAGACAAATGGATTAAGGCAGTGGTTTTCAAACTCTCTTGGAGAGTTTGCACTCCTGTAAGTTCTTCTGGGGGTGGGGGGGCAGGGGAAGGCAGCAACATGATGCCCAGGATTGCGCTGCTCAGGAGGGCTGCAGGGACTGGAATGCACTCAGCAGTCCCTGCAGCAGTCGTCCTGGGGTGTGGGGAGCCCTGTGCAGGCACCTGCAGGACTCCCCAGCTGGTTTGAAGTGAAAGTGGAGTGATTGCGCTCCACTTCCAGTTTTGTGGAAGTGGAGCGTAATCGCTCCACTTTCACTGCTAACAAGCTGGGGATGCCTGCAGGTACTCGCGCAGCACTCCCCGCACCCCCGACAGGCTGCTGCAGGGACTGGTGAGTGCATCCCGGTCCCTGCAGCCCTATAAGCGATGTGATCCTGGGGATCACATCGCTGCCTCCCCCCTGCCCCCGCCCCTTAAGGGGAAAGAGGCCAGGGCCTTCAGGCTGGGGCATCGCGACACCCCAGTCTGAAAACCACTGGATTAAGTTGTCATAATTGGTCAACTGGCCTCTTAGATGACTGTTGTTAGGCTTGTCAGGAACCATAACTTAAGGTAACAGCATCTTCTGGGAATAATTCTGCAAAGATGATATGAAAAAGTTTGGGTGGGGGCGTAATTCCTGCCACCCAGCCCTTGTAAGACAAATGACAGGAAAGCAACATACAAGTTGTTACTCACAGTAGCTAATTTGTAAACTAGAGTAGGAAGTGGGACAGTCAGAGTTTTCATCCATTCACATAACTAGGCTTGAGTGCTAAGCTCTTTGATAGCAACAATTCCAGAATAATTATAGATGACACTCAGCTGTCTGGCTTTCTTCTTCATCAGTCACTGCATTTGAAGGTCAGTCCAGACTCTGAACTCCGCTGCCATAAATACCATTTTTCTTGAAACCTACAAGTGTGTGCGTGCCGACACTCATGCAACGTTTTATAACAGTTTTGTAGGCTACTTTGTAAGTATTTCCTAGCATGAGCTGGCCTGGCACTTTCATGTGCTTAAAAGAGTGTCAAGGGTTAAGTATATAGGCCTCAAAGGCAGGTTTTGAAAAGTATTATCTTTGAAATGGAAGAAGTAATAGCAGAGGAGGGAGATTCTGTCACAATCCAGTGAAAGGTATCGCTGAAGAAAGCTTTAGCTAATGATTTCACATCCGTTTGTGAACTGTAGGCATATCTATCTCCTTGGCTCCACAGCTGTGATTCCTCCCTTGTTTCTTTCTGACCACAAACAGTACTCCCTGTCTCAAAGCCCTTAGCAACAGTTTTCTGTCTGCTTCTACATGGCAGCTCCCTTCACTTATACCAACAGCACACTTTACAACCTCCTGTCCGTAGGGTTATGCTTGTCCTTCAGTCCTACTCCGCTTGATTTGTAGCTATACTGATTGTCAGCATTTTGTCACTAAATTTAGTTCCTCAATTTGGAAAGGAGAGACTCTTCATGCCCCCAGTCTGATTTCAGGAACATTAGGTTAATTGCTCTGGGTTGCATCCTAAGGTTCCCTTTTCTCTATTTAAAATATCTCTTATACAGGTCTAACCTTGTATACATGGATTTTTTATACACTGATTTGACTCAGCATGAGTGACCACTGCAAATGAGAAGGAATGTGCTGATCCCTGGAGAAGGGGGAAAAATGCACTCCTTTAAAATCACAGTTTAAAAAACTGCTTTGCTTACTGCTGTAGAGAAACAGTCATGCAAGCGATTTCAGGCATAACCTAATTATCCATGAATTTTTCACCTATGGAAAAATCCATGGATTTTTCTATCTCAACACGATGAGAAGGCTAAAGAGAAGGCTAAACAGTTGTTTAGCAATAGCCTCGTTAATTCTGAGAGAGGGCAGCCAACTGACAATCCATTAATCATTCTCTCTTCAGGAACTTAGAACAGATTCACTCTGAGACAAGCAACCCCTCCCTTGCCCCTTAGCATGTGAGAGAAAGATAATCACTTTGCTCTGGGTGAAGGAAGGGGTCGCTGGCTCAGAGTGAAGCCTTTCTAAGTGCCTGGAGAGAGACTGATTGATGGATTGTTTGCTTAATGACTCTGTCTTACATCACAAAGGTCAGTAAGGCTGTTTTTAAATCTCCCAGCAAAGGGACATTGTTTTTTTAAAACGGATTTGCTTTAATGTGATTTAATGTGATTCATGTGAGTTCTGGGAACAGAATCCTTGCAAATAATGAGACTCAACCTGTATTTTTACTGATTTACAAACCCACTTAGGCTGTAAGCCCCTTTGTGCACCTAACGACAAATATGTGAATGCATATTATTAAAAAGCTCTTTGTTTTTACAGCATGTGATGGCATAGGTACAGGAAGTTTGATGTATGCTCAAACTGTAGACTCCAGTAACATTGACAAATTTGTCAACTGCACCAAGATCAATGGGAACCTGATCTTCCTTGTCACTGGGATTCATGGGTGAGTGCAAAGATTCTATGAGACTTGCCTAGATGTAGCACCTGTTGTGTCTTTGAATGTTGGGGTGGAAGATCTCAAAGTCAGCCTGCCTATTTTAAAGTCAGGCTAGCAGTACTTCTCCTGCAAACTGGGGCAATGCATATGGTGGACTCATCCCAAGTGGTCCTGATCACCTGACCTTATTAAAGCACTGAAGAGTCACATGGACTCCCACAACAAAAAGGTAACATCAAAAGGGGCCCCAGCAGTCCCAGATGTTGGGCTTGAAATTCAGGTTCTGCACACCTTTAGCATAGAACAGCAAAGTTAACATGCATACACACATGTGCATGCACACTGCAGATCTGCAGCACCTGGTTGGCACACCATTTTGAATGACTCAGTGCTGCTGGGGGAAATGTACTGTTTGCTCTTGGAGAAGTAGAAGGAATCTTCGTATTGCTTGTTTTGTCCTAAGGCCGAGTTGTACATTGCCCTAAATGAGTAAAGTGATCTGGTGCATTTGTTCTTTTCTAAAGAGGTGGCAGCCTGGGAGTGAAGAGATGGCACCGGCTGAGAGATTTTAGGACTTTGCCCCCAGAGCAGTTCTACTTCTGACTGTGCCCTTATTTTAACAAAAAAGGTCTCCCCATTCTGCTATTAAAATAACAGCACACACACTGGGCAGCATTATGCAGGGTGACCAGTACAATGGTAGATAGAGTGCCTATACTTTTAACCCATTAGTTCCCAAACTCACCTGGCCTGCGATGCTCTTGTCCAGCATTGGACCCGGAAGTAAGTGCTGATGATGCAACAACGTGCTGATGTTATGACATCGGTGACACTTGCTTCTGGATAGTGCAGGAAAAAGGTCTTTAAAATAGTGAAAACGGTCCTGAGAGGGGAGGTGGGCCTTTCTGCGGCACTGCAGAGAGCCTGACCCAGAGCTGCGAACCTTCACATGTTGCTGTAGCATGTTGCATTGCACTGGCACTGCCAAGTGGCTTGGTCAGTATGGGTCCCACAACACCTCGAGAAACATGTTGCGATGCCCCAGGGCTTCACGGTGCCCAGTTTGGGAACCTTTAACTATTGTATAGAAAAGGGAATTTTGGCAGGTGTGGTTTTTGAAGCTCTTCAATGCTGAGCTGCACCTTACAAATTTCCCGTTTCTATACAATGGTTAAAGGCTTAGGCATTCTATCCCACTTTGTATCTGGTCATCCTGTAATGATGCACTTAGGGTAGTGTGTATCTTGGCCCTTACAATCATGTAGTCACTATACACCAGTGGTGGCCAAACCGGTGGGTGGGTCATGACCCACCATTGAAACATAAAAGGGACACTTTCCCCTTAAGGGGAGTGACCCAGAAATGGGTACCCCAGTGGCACCACAGCGATTGCAGCCCCTCAGGAGCATTTTAATATACCTGGGGGGGGGGGGATTGTGCAGCCTCCTGGAAGGTCCTAGTGCTCCACGCCATGTGCACCCAGGAGCATTTTAACATACCTGGGGGATTGTGCAGCCTCCCAGAGGGATCTGGAGGCTCCCAGCCCCCTTGACAAGACTCCTCTCTGCAGCAGTATGCTCTGATTCACTTGGAGCTTCCAAAACCAGAAATTGGCTCCTGTGGCAGATTAAAGCTCACTGCTGCGGTGGGAAGGCTTTCCAGATCCCTCCGGGAGGCTGTACAACCCCCCAGGTATGTTAAAATGCTCCTGGATGCACATGGCGTGGAGCACTAGGACCTTCTAGGAGGCTGCACAGGAGTAAGCACCACAACCCCCATTCCAGTCCCCACCCCATCAAAATTACCAGCGGTTTCAGACTCCTGGAGAGTTTGAGAGCCACTGCTCTACACTTTGAAGAGAAAGCAGCTGGAAGGTCTGTTACAATATGAGGTCCATCTGTTTTATTTCTCTGCCCTGATGTGTCATATGAAATTCTCCCCAGATTTCTTTCCAGATTTTAGGGGTTCCAAATTACAAATCAGAGCAGCAGGCATGTTAATGATCTGCTATGCTTTCCTTTTCCTTTCTTTTTAAATTCCGGACTTTGTCCAGACTCTTCTTCTTCTTCTGTTACATATTATCAGAATACATCGGCATACTGGTGTACCCATGTGCACTGATTGAATCACAGTGTGAAAAGGAATCCCAGTGCCAATGTGTAACCACAGTAAAAAGCCTTTGTGCTGATTTAATCAATGTGACAGTGTGCCTCAGTCATTGCTAACAAGTGAACTCTGTGGCAAAGTGCACACATGCCAATTCTGAATTTAATTTTATAATTTTTCCAAGTTAACCCAGAAGGCAGGCAGAGCAGAATACATAGCAGAATAAACCTACAGAATAATATGTGTAATATTTTCTATGCTCAGTGTCAAGCTCCTGAACCAGGGATCTGGAAGCATTTGAGCACACCTTGCTTCAGCTGACGCATGCCATCTTTCCCCATTTCCACTGTGCACTGCAGTTTCTCATATTGTCTTAAAGACTGCTCCCAAAATAGTCTTGTATGGGTATCTTTCCTGTTGGGGAAGAGGTTGAGAAGTCCTGTGTCGTGTGCAGAATTTTTGCATGCAGCTCTTGGGTTGCTGACAAAATGCGAAAGGCATCTTGAAGGAAAAATCCCAAGCACCAGAGTTTCTGATAAAACTTTGGCATCACGTTAGGATATTTTTTTTAGAAATCAAACAATGTAGCTATACAACCCAAGGACATTTTGAAAATTAAATTAGTTTGTTCTCCGTTTTTAAAATTAAGTGTTACAAGTATATTTACACTTACCAACTTGACTGTGTAAAGAAAAGTGCACACATTGCTATATAATTAAATTGAGCATTACCAAATGTTGACAAAATGGAACAATAGCATAAAATATGTATTTGCTATTAACACTGTGATAACAATTCACTTGGCAAACGCAGCAATACCTATTCACATGTACTTACTGGACTCAGAATGTTCCCCAGAAGTCTCTGTAAGCCACTTCTGGTTTTCAGAAACCACATCCAGTTTGATTCTGTAAAAAGGAAGTGGTGTGGGGAGGCTTCTGAGAGTCATTCTGAGTCCTGCAGAGGCCTGTAGAGTGAGGGCCCAGTCCTGTGCAAATTTCCAACTCTGGTGTAACCACAATGCAGCCCCGTGGTAAGGGAACAAATGTTTCCACACCTTGAGAAGGCCCCAGTGACTGCCCCTCTACCACAGGATGCAGCGCACACCCCACTGGCACAACTGCACCAGCACTGGAAAATTGGATAGCATTGGGTCTTGAGCTGCCAAACCAAAAGAGGTCTCCAGCACCACCAGGAGTGTTGCAACCCAGCAAGGGTCACTGCAAAGTTTGGGAACCCCGGTATAGTGTATAAAAAGCTAAATGCCACGTTCTGAATTTATTTTCCTGTATTGCTTTGTAAAACTAAAAGAACATAGAGCCTTATCCATTGCTGGCTCATTTGTTACTCCCTGAGTTTGTCTCAGTGTTGCAGAAAATGTGTACATTCCAAAGAAGTACAGATTTTTGTCATTGGAATAAAAAAATGTGTGCATGGAGAAAGAATGTTTACATCATCATTGAAAGCCCATTGGAAGTCAATAATTTCAAGAAGTTCACTTTTAGTATATGCAGTACCGAATTTAGAGGAAGGAAATAAAAACCTCCTCATTTATTTCCAATAAAAAATTCAACTTGCAAAATATGGGACTGAACGCTTAGGACTTATTTGTCAAAGTGGATAGGAAACATTCCTGTGGGTAGGATTTTCTTCATAGTTTGCATGTTGTTGTACAATCACATCAAGATTGCTTATTTGCATTGTTTTATCAATGAGGATACGTGTATTAGGACAGTGGTTCTCAAACTTTCCAGGAGTTATACTCCAGGGGTAAGTCTTTGTGGGGAGGGAGTGAGGGCAGCAACATAATCCCCAGGATTGTGTCACTGATGGAGTGTGGTAGGGGGGTTTTTTACTTACAGGTGGCTGCAGGATGTTGCAGGAGGTGTGGAGAGCCCTGCATATCCCTCCTCATGGCTCCCCAATGCTTAGAACATTGAAAAAAGCAGGCTCAAGGCACTTTCTAGTTGCAAATGCAAAAAGGAAGTGCTATGCACCCACTTTTTTTCAATGTTCTGAGCGTTGGGGAGCCCTGTGGAGGGCTGCGTGGGGCTCCCTGAACCTCCTGCATTGCCCTGCAGCCACCTGTAAGTAAAAGCACCCCCCTTCCACCCCCATTTGCAACACGATCCGGGAATCACATCGCTGCTCTCACCCCCTCCCCCACCTCTTAAAGGGACGGGAGACTCTTTACACGGACTGGTGGATTGTGACCCACCAATTTGAGAACCACTGCATTAGGGTCAAACAAGATACTGTACAATGATAAACATGTTATTACCTCTTCCTTTCCCCCTCCCCCCAAGTAAAATATTAGCTGGAAACCATCAGACTTGGGACCTCAACACACAGGGAAGGGGTGTTTATCATTTTCCTTCTGTTTCATGATATTGACAAAGCTTTACTCCTGGTGCTAATAGCAGCTTCAAAGAAACCATTTTCATTGGCACTACATCATGGAGAACAGTGCATGCAGTTAAACAACTGTACACTGCAGTCCTAATCCTTATTGTCTGTAGTTATTTAAGTTTAGGAGAACAAAAAATAGGAAGTTATAATAATGCATTTAGCATTCCATCTGATTAGATTGCAATCATATACATACTTTCCTGGGAGTAGGATGCATTGAACTCAATGGGGCTTACTTCTCAATATACTTAGGATTGTGAGTAATGTAGAGAGGCAGACACAAGTACCCTAGAAGATGTGAAAGTGCTGATGTGCTCTGTGCTAACCAGAGCTTGATACAAAATTCAGATGTAAAAATGACATGGGAGAGCATTGTTGATGCATCATTTCCACACTGGGGAAAAAAAAAGTAATCTGGAATTCTAAACTATGGGGAGAAATTCAAATGGGGGCAATTGTAGAAGCATCCTTAGATTGCAGCTGCTTTTATTTAGCTTTCATTTATCATCTGCTCAGTCCTCCTATTTCTGTGACACAGTATCTCCCTGAGACAGAGCAACCATTTTGGCCGTTGAACCATTGAACCATTGCTGGCACAAACCATGATTTGCCAATCCATTTCAAACCATGGTTTCTGAGTCCAGCATGCTGACTGATTGGCAAACGTGATTTGTCAGTTCAGATATCTTGACAAAATTTAAAAAAACCAAAAACCATGAATTGATTCATTGTGTCATGCAGTCTTTTTGCTGAAAAAAGGCACACACGTTTGGGCTTTCAATTTCATTTTTCCTTTTAGGCAGCAGTCTTTTCTCAGCAGCTTCACACTGAGCAAAATATGTAATTAAAAACTGTAATCCTTGAAGACATTGGTTTCATTGAACAGGTTGTAAGCCCTGGCTGCAGTGGGGGGGGGGAGGCTTAAATCACAAAAATTAATTGTATAATATTTAGCTAATCCTTTGGGTTTTCTGTGACCATTCCATTTTCCTCTGCTCACTTCACTGTAAAACCTGCAAATGACCCCCATTTCTCTGACATGTCTCCAAGATGTCTGGTCCAATTAGTCTCCTATGCTAGTTCTTGACATCTCTGAATGGCACAGAAAGAGGTGCCTGCAATTTGCCCCCTTCCCTCTCTTTACGATATGAGTACTTAAAAAAAATAAATCAAATTGCACAGGAAACATTCTGTCTGCCTCCAAGTGCCCTGGTCAGTACTCGTCTGGGAAGAGTCCACACTGTTAAAGGTTTATTTTGTTTTTATAGGCACCTTTTTCAGGAGGCCCTTGTTTGTCTTTTAATTTCAAGGTGCTGAAGGGTCACATTAGGATTCCTAAAGTGATGGACACACACACTTTGGTACATCACATGTTGTGGCAAAATATATCCAAATTCTTGTCCTCCAAAGATGTCCAGTTTCTTATTTCCAAGAAATGAAACACTGATCAATGACATGGAGGGCTGTTCTAATGCCATGGTTAATAGTGTGGGTGCAATGTGAGAGGATGTTTTGTAAATTCTCTTCCATCCAACTGCTTCCTGGATGGTGGGCTTCCAAATTATCTAATCTTGCTTCTGCACTAATGTATTAGGGGTCACAGATTTTTTTTTTTCCTGTGTTGAAGCTCCATATGTTCTAGTGATAGATGCACTTGTGCATTCCTCATTTGACTTTGAGAGAGCTGGCCTATTTTCTCAAAGACTGATAGCAGCACTGACTGCCAGGTGAAGGGAACAGGGGTCAGAGAGAGAGAGAGAGAGAGAGAGAGAGCTTTCTTCCTCTTTCTGCTGCCAACAGCAATGTACACGGGCAGGCAGGGAGAGACTTGGAGACTCACATATAAATGGGTAAAAGATGCTGGAGACTTGAGCGTGGGTAGATTAAAACTGAACCGATAGAAGAACTTGGGGCATAATGCCTGCATGTATTTGAGGCAAGCATTATAAGCCACCAAAGTTTGTATTCTGAGCCAGGAAATTATGAAGTTCAGTAGCATCTCAATTTCGTTCAGACAACTGCGTGTGTACAGTTGCCAGGATTTTCAGTTTGTTTCTTTTCCTTACAGGTTACCACTGAACTTACTTACTGTGCAGCACAATCCTATCTTGCGCTGGAACAGGCAGGCCACGAGGCCTGCTCTGTATTCAGCACAAGTTAGGGGCCCAAATTAGCTCAGCCAGAGGTAAGGGGAAACTTTTCCCCTTACCACCGGGTAAGCCACCACAGCCCCAACGGGTCTCCTTGGACTTACGCCACCTCCTGAGGTGGCATAAGTCAGTGGAGTGGCTTGCAGCTGCTTCGCACTGTTCAGGGAACATGGTTGGGATCCGGCATAACTGCCAAGTCCCAGCCCTGCCTCCCATTCTCTGCCCACCATCAGGACTGCCCTCTGCCTGCCCCCCCCACCCTGGAACACCTCCCTCCCACCTCCTCCCCGCCCTCCCCAGACCCTTGTGTCGGCTGAGCTTGGCCAATGCAACCCTCCCTGCCAGAGTTGGCTGGATTCAGCCCCCGTGGGCCTGCGTGCATCCCTGCACTGGCCCAGCCAAATCTTGAAGAGGTGCAAACGTGCTTTACGGCATGTTTCATCATTTCACCCTTCAGCCCCATTAGGGGCCTCCCAGTCAGCTCACAACAAAACGTAAAATACGATATCCTAGAACAATGATAAAGATAAGACCACAAGCCCATATTCATGTCATGGTTTAAATCACAGCACAAAAACAAAGCTTGATGATAATTGCATTAAGGCTGCAGTCTTATATTGTAGATGCCTACCTGAGAGTAGGCCCCACTGAATACAGTAGGACTTTCTTCTGAGTAAACATGGCTAGGATTGTGCTGTAAGATTCCTTGTTGCATAATAGATACCCATATGTGTCGATTACTGTAGCTATCTTGGTTTTGACAGGCATTTAAATACAAATTCATTAAGTACACCCTTAAATGTTGCATTCATTTCAGTATTAACATTCCCAAGGACATGCTGTTTGCAACAGATTGCAAAAATATGTGTCCTCAAATTAATTGAATTCTAAGCAGAAATCTTTTATTCGTATAGTCTAGCCTGGAAGAAAAATATTGAGAAAAGTGTGGCTCATGGGGATTTATGTTTTCAGGTTCACAACATAAAAGATATGGAATATTAATTAACATATTTGACTTCCTGAATAAATACGTTTCTTTATATTCACTCACAGTTCAATCCTATGCACATCTACTCAGAAGTAAGTCCCACTGAAATAAGGGGGTCTTACTCCCAGGTAGGTGCGTAGAGAATTTCAGCATCAATCTAGATTGGGGCAAAGAGCACTAATCTCAGTACTGGCAAGAAGAGCATTCATTATTCCAGGACGATCCACTCTGTAGAAATGTCTCTGTAGAAATGTCATTGAAACTCATATTTCCTGGCTAGGAAACACACTGGGGGAGGGGAGTTGGGTTATAATACATGCAGCAATTTCTCAAATTTTAGTCCAAGCTGGGGAACCACTTCCCACACCTGAACCACTCAACTCTCTAAATCTTCCTTCCCCTCCCATGCACAGTTGTCCAACTCTCTTCTGCGGTTCCTTCTTACCTGTCCTCCCAGCCAGGATTTGGTGCCCAATTATGGTATATTTTTCATACGGAACCAGAAAAAAGGTGGAGGGGTTTACTGAAGCTCTCAACTGCAGTAGCACTCTCATGAGCCTTGTCTTCTTCTTATGGCAAGGCGAAACTGATTTTGTGTAAATTATTTAGCACAATTGATTGTTAATGATTTTTTTCTTTAGATTATTTTGATGTGTTGTTATCTTCTAGGGATCCCTATCACACGATTGAAGCCATGGATCCACAGAATCTGCATGTTTTTCAAACTGTGAGAGAGATAACAGGTGAAATACAATTGAGCTGCTACATCTGTTGTTCTTACTGGTGTTGTGCTTACCATTTTTAAAAAATTACTGCATGCATAAGAGAGCTGATGTCAGTGTTTACCTTGACTTTTTAGGTGATGATGCAAGCTAACTTTCTCTCATTCTTTGATTCACCCTCCATCTTCAGTATGATAACACTGATGAAGTTAACACTTATGGGGGACTCCATAGGGTTGTTGTAATGAGTCATGAAATAACATATTGAAGCATTAAATATATACAGGTGATCATTACTTTTGTTAGCTTTCCCTAATCGCAAGTGTGTCTCTATCAAAAAGCTAACATTGTTGAAAATTTAATATTGATTTACAGACTATCAAGTGAATGCCTCCCCCCTCATTTGAAGATAGTCATTTCTGGCATTAGATGTGCTTTCCCAGCAAAAATGGACTGCTTAAAAGTACATGGTGACAGAAGCAGCAATTTAATCTAAACAGTTTCTTTGGAAGGGAAATTGACCCATTTTCCACACGCTACCCATTGTGGCAGCATAGGAGAAATTGTGTGCATTTCCCTTTAAAATGACTCATCACATAGCAGGAATTGATTTTTATTCTCCAGGTGCTGTCATTATGTGACTTACCTTATACTCACTGAACAATGTTTAAACATAATGGTTTCTGTTATTTTATCTACTGCATTTTGTATTACCGTGGCTGCTACAGAGATAAAATTGAATATGATTTGATTAACTCTGTTAAGATTTTCTTCTCTTTCCCTGATTAATATTCTCAAATTCTTAAATGAGAATATTGGAAGCTTAGAATATCTTCAAAGGAAATTAGATATACTATTAAAAACTTTAAAAATAATCAATTTCTAGATGAACATTATAAAGCACTTCGAAAACTTTTCCTGTAGAAAATACTATTAGCCAGTGTATTAGTACAGAGAAAATGCCCAGATCATGAGACAATGCTCAGACAGTATTAATACCAAAAGTAAGAAAACAAATCCTTCAAAGACAGAATTGTGCAGGATAATGGTTCTTTTGAATTATGGCTTTAAATAAAATATCGCCTGCTATTAACTATTCTACTATTACAGTATATCCAAATATAATTAGGATGGCTAAGTAGATTTTATGGCAGGGAGAAATAATACCTACTAATAAATAGTAATATCAGATAATTGGTAAACATCATCCATTAACTAAGAGAAATGAAACAAGAAGGAGCTATAATAGTATACTGAAAAAGCATAAGAGCTTGTTGAATGGTCATAGAAGTATATTCAAAGTTGGAAGCTTTATACGAGTGGAAGCTCGTATTAGTGGTTTTTTCAGGTTTATCTACACAATTAAAGGAAATAATACTCATGAATGGATTGAAATTGGCATAATATTATTTGAAAAGAGGCACTTGACTGAGTGTCCATTATCCTCATTTGCTATTTGCAACAGCAAAGAACTACTTGCCATAGTAATAAAGATGAATAAAGACACTCCTGGTATTCATCTGGGAGTGACAAGAATTGAAAGTTTGCCTTCAAGCAATGTTGCATTTATTAAACAAGGTTACCTTGATGAGTTGGGTGCTGCATTATTCCAGATACACTTCTGTGAGATATCAGTGTACCCACACATGGTTGTTCCCTAAACTGCCCTAAACACGAATGGCTGAGTTTAAATCTTCAAGGGATAATTATGGGTCAAATAAGGTTGATATATTCCAAGGAAGATGTTCCCAATTAAATAACTGGATTGTGCTGTTATTAGTCTGTTCTAGCAAAAATGGTAGAGACGTTCTCTAACATCTCTGTTGTCATCCTCTTTAGGTTTTCTGAATATACAGTCATGGCCAGAAAACATGACAGATTTTAGTGTGTTTTCAAACCTGGTTACCATAGGTGGAAGAGCACTATACAGGTGGGATACTTTTTAAAAAAAAATTTCTTAGTATTCTCACTTTTTTAAAAATCTACCCTCAGAAATTTTAATTTAGTTATGTGTGTTGAATTCCTTTATTTAAAAGTTCGGTCACACTGAGCTCTTGATAACAGGGGTCTAATCTACCCCAGCATATGCACAGATCTCATCTAACCCAATCTGCACTGTTCTCAATGGATTGCTAAAATATATTTCCTTTTCTATTTGCAATATATATGCAAAAATATGTTAGTTGTTCCTTTTATTCGGGTCCAGCAGATTCAGCCATGCTCGTGATAACAAAATTCATAATAAGGGAAGGCTTTAATGGCCAAGTCAAGGATTTACTCCCCCTCCCCATAACTCATTACGAGCCAAACCATAATTTCAACAAAGTTCAGGCTCAGCTTGTAATAGACTTACTGAAAGCCTTGCTAGGATGGGGGCGATGGACAGGGGGACTGGCAGCAGCAACTAGTGTTGGCAGATGCCTTGTAGAGTTGTGATTAAGGCCTCATGCATAGAATTGTACATGCCATAATGCCAACTCAACCTATTTTTTAGATATAAAGGCAGTACCCCCAGGTTCAGTATACCAACATTTCAAGTTTTTTCAGAGAATTTTTGGTTAAAAAATAAATAAATAAAACCACACAGTATTCTGAGAAATCTCCAAACTACCTCCAACAGCGAATGTCAACTGGTGTCATCCGGTGATGGGGGTGTCAGCTGGTGATGGGGGTGTTGGTGGGTGGAACAGGGTGAAGAGGGAGAGAAACGGGAGTTACTAGGCAGTGAGGGGGCATGAGAGGTGGAACAGGGGTGGATTCCAGTGGCACCAGCATGTGCCAGATCCTAACCCCTTTTCTCCTCTTCTCTCTCCCTTACTGTCCTTGGACTTGTGTCAGCAAAATATTTGGCACAGATTTGAGGAGACCCATTGGGTCAGCAGGGGCTTGATTTGGGGTAAGGGAACAAAAGTTTTTATGGACTGCCTCCCCCCCCCCTTGCAATATACAACCTGCGCTCCATTGGTGCTCCTGCATTAGCAGGGGAGATTTAGGGCCCGATCCAGACCCATGCGTGCTGGCTCACTGCTGACACACACTGTCGCAAACGTGCGTTGCAAACCCCTGGACTTCTGCTGCTTTAGATGGAGGATTTCATACTATTCCACTTGATTGGCAGGAGTCTGTGAAACAAGGAAAACTCAGGATTTACTGCAGTATTTCTTCCTTTGTCCTATAACTGAGAATATTAGGAATAGATTTCTTTTTGAACTGTTGAAGAGGATAGAGTTCTGGTCTAATTTGTAGACGATTGATCTTGTGTTTTCAGATAAACAAACAAGTGTCCCAGAGAGTGGCCACTTTTGAGTTCGCTTTGATGAAATCAAAACAAAAATGTTATGGATAGCCATGTTCCTGACTGTATTTTGATCAGTGATATTTTGGGATGTGCAATAATTACATTGTTCAATTTGATCTGGGGAGCTTTATTTAATCTTGTTTTCTGTCCGTTTTGTTATGGCTTGTGACTGAACAGCTACATTTCAATTCATTCAGTGTTGCTTTGAATGTTGTCTGTCACAATATGTGCTAACTCTGCAATCTACTGTTTGGCACTCCAGTTTCATAATGGATGTTGCTGCTCTTTTTTCATCAGTTGTTGCCTTCTGTTACCCTGGAATTTTGTGTCTTGCAAGGCAAAATAATATAGTAATGCTGGATGGACTGTTGAGAAGTTTGTACCAGCATTATAGAATCTCTCTCTCTCTCTCTCTCTCTCTCTCTCTCTCTCTCTCTCTCTCTGATATCAAAGCTGATATGCACAAAAGTTGCTGGGAGGAGGGAAAAGACAGAAACAGAAGAGCCATGAAGTAATATATCTGAGTAATATATGCTGCAACCCATGGAAGAAAGAGTAGTGAATCAGTCAAAGGATCCTTCCAGTGTTGTCAACAATGGTCCAAACATATTATAAATAGCTAGGAAACCTTGAGATTTGAATTACAATCTTGCACTGGCTTTAGTGGTATTGGTTTTTGTCTAGAACAACTAGAAAATAATGATTTTCTCTTTAAAAAGATCAAATAAATCTGCAGAGCACTGGTTTCTCATAAACTAAATTTTAGCATCACTAGCTTTCAACTCTGGAATGCTATGCTATCCACTTCACAGAGTTGAGAATTTTTTGCTTGATGTTATGAAAATGACTATAAAAAATCATAGGCAAAGGAATAAGGAATCTCTTTGGAATTGATAATTGTATTTCATTTTAATGTAAACAGTATAAGTGTGGCTCCAGTGGAATAAAACCCTTATATGTTGAACTGCAGTTCATCATTTCCTCTCAAGATAATAAGCTGTTGCAATATTGCTTTGTTTCATGATTCTGTGTCTTTTTAACTGAAAACAATTCCATCTGGATGAATCTAATTTGGATGACAGGACCTTGGGATATGGACACAACAGCTTCTGCTTCCTTGAGAACTGTATCTCAGATTGGACACCCATCTTTTTCCTATGTGTGGTGGGGAAGTTTGATCTCATTTTTTCCCTGCAATCCACTGGGTGCACCTTTCCTGCCAAGAAATTTGGGTAGCCATTCATGGGCATAACTATTGAATAGGATGCACATAGGCATGCACCATATAGCCATAAAATCCTCTGTGTGTGTGTGTGTGTGTGTGTGTGTGTGTGTGTGTGTGTGTGTGTGTGTGTGTGTGTATGGGCCTTAAAGCTGCAATTATGCTCCCACATACCATTTTAGAATTGACCATGTAGTATGACTACTACGCCTGTTGAATTTTACACATGCACGCCCAGGGACATCTGGCTATCTCAGAGGAGGAACAGGCAACCTGTTAACAGAACAAAAAACTCAATCTCATTCCCCCATTGTGCATAAACAGAAGATGGCAGGGTGAAGATATGATCCTGATCCTGCCAGCCATTGTTTGAGAACCCTGACCCATGTTTTCAGGCGTGGGCCTGTTTCATAGTCCTGTTGTGCCCACAGAAGAAAGGTCCTTTCTTGCATCATGAACTTCTCATCATGAAGCCATGATGTGTATGCGCAACCTCCTGATTTTAGAAATGGGTTATGTCAGAATGCCAGATGTAAGGGAGGGCACCAGGATGCAGGTCTCTTGTTATCTGGTGTGCTCCCTGGGGCATTTGGTGGGCCGCTATGAGATACAGGAAGCTGGACTAGATGGGCCTATGGCCTGATCCAGTGGGGCTATTCTTATGTTCTTATGTTCAAAATCATCCTGACCCCAGGAGGGTTTGGTACATGAACAGCCAAGCTTTGTAAGACTCTAATTTAGTCTTTGTAACAAATAAGGAGTCCTCTAAAGCACTAACCATCAAGCCTAAACTCAGAACTTTCCAATTATGTGGCATTCTTACCAATAATAGTCAACACAAAATGTGGCACAACCCATGTTCAAGTCACAGTTTCTTTTTTAATTTAGTCACAAATACTTGCTTTCTCTTGAATACTTGGTTCATTCAGGATTTTCTTCCATCTGGGACTTGGGTTCAAAAGTAACTGGCAACTTAATAATAACATTTATCTATGCTTCCCCCCTTTTCTTTTTTTCTTTTGCATAAAATAAAATAAAGCATTAAAAAAACCCTTGTTCAGGTTCAGTCAATTTGACGCTTGTCCACTCTTCCAGTGTAGGTATTTTGATAGTTTGAAAAACATATTCTGTGTACCAAAAGTAAATGGGTACAGTCTGTGGTCATTTAACAATCACAGTGTTGCTTTTTGGAAATTGCCCTGGTCGTGGTGATGGCCTGAAGAGTCTACTCAGTGATATTGCTGGTTTATAGAATACCTTTCTCGCCATGATTGCATTCCTGCATGCGCCAATGATGATTCTGTAGATTCAACAAACCATTGTCAATGGCTACAGAAACGAGCTTTTATAAAATTTATTTTTTACCACTTTGAATTACTTGATAGCGTTGCTAATGGCATTCTCTCTTGCACTATTCTTTAAGTGACGTATGTGGGTGGCTTGTCTTGCTGTTGTGAAATCCCGGTTTGTTTTCATTAAACTTCTCTTTGTCTCTAAGCATTTGTGGCTTTGTGCTCTGCCTTAGTGCCAGCTCTGCTTCTAGAACAGAGTAGTCTGGATGGTTTAAAAAAGCCTGAATTAGATTACTTTCCCATCCTATCACAGTCAGGCCGTATGCTTTGATGTAGTGGTTGTCACTAAGCAACAAAGGAAGTTTCTACAATGTGTGTACCTGTATATTACTATGGGCTTAGTTACTATTCTGTTCTTGTCTCTTCTTCCAGTGGCCTTTCTTTGCTTATTCTCAAGCAGCAGGGAATCAAATCTCTACAGTTTCAGTCCTTGAAACATATCAGTGCTGGCAACATCTACATAACGGACAATAGTAATTTGTGCTACTATCACACCATCAATTGGACCAGTCTCTTCAGTACTTCCAACCAAAAGACCATCATCCACAGAAATAAGAAGTCTGACAATTGCAGTAAGTGTTATGCTTATTTTGCAGTGTGTACCGAACAAGAGAGTCTCAACAAGCACCCGTATTTCATAGTATGTGACTATTTGTCTATTTGAAATAACAAAACGCAGATCACCTTTAATAATAGAACAGAAACCAATCTCTCTCTCTCTCCCTCTCTCACAGATAGAGAGAGGGAGGGAGGGAGGGAAATTGATAATAATTTACATGTGGAATAATGTGACATTATCACATGAGTATGCAACATTGTTGTATAAATCAAATCAAGGTAAAGGTGACAGTCTGATTAATTTTTAACTTGCACAAGGTATTCTGTAGAAATGTAACTGAAGAGGAAAGCAGGTCTTCATCTGCACCCATACTCTGGAGCCCACAGTGCGGGGAGGCTGATGCATGTCCATGCGCCGGTCTAACTCCCTTCTGAGTGGCGCAAAAGTGCTTTACAGCATTTTTGCAACACTCTTGGGCTGGCGCAAGGGACTTGTGCCGGCCCAAGTGGCCATTAGGATTGTGCCCTTAGGCTCTTCAATTGTGACTGTTCATCATGGGCTTCCAAATGAAACATGGATGGCACAGATTTGTTGAGCATTTAAAGCCTTTTGCTAAAAATGGAGCTTGTTGCTTATGTAAGTGAAAGAACCACAAATCCTATCTTAGGATGGTTCTTTCAAGCTACATTTTCTTGAAGCCTTTACCCAGCACATCAAAGGAAAAATGTGGCTTGATGAAGATTCCTTTTAACATTATTGTTGGTGATTTCAAAGAAGCATCTGCAGTTTGAAGAGCCTGAGTAAGGCAGCAGTGTTTGAAAATGTGGGAGAAGGGCTTGGCATATTCATTTATCTAATGCAATTATATACTGATAATTGAATCACGTTTGCCAAAACTATTTAAAATCATTACGCTTTAATTGAAGCACAAACACTTCAGTTCTGCTGTTAAAAATTATCCAGAACTAGCATCAGTCATGGACTTTAAAGCTATACCTTGACCTTAATTAAGCAACGGCCATACGTCCACACAGGCAGCTTTATGAGATGAGAAATTCTGATATAGTGGGTTTAGTTTACTATTGGTTGAGTCTGGCTAGAAACATTCACTTGAGGGACTTCTTCCAAACCCCTGCACAAACTTTTAAAGTAATAGATATAGCATAGTAATAGTCTTACTTTCCTAGCTAGAATTATGTAACTTTAAAGGTCCTAACAGAAGTGAGGAAAGATGAGAAGTAGCAGCTGTCTGGCTTTCCATAATCAACCTGACATAAAGAAGAATGTTGACCAAAATGTGAAGTTCCTAAGTGGAATCATTAGTCCATCTAACCTTTTACTGTCTTCTCAGGCTAGTAATGGCTCTCCACGGTCTCAGGCAGGGCTCTTTTCCCAATCCTGCTACTTGAAATGCTTCATCTGGAAAATGAAAAAAAAATGAATTTGGGACATCAGGCATGCATAGCTTATGCTTTACCACTGACCTATGAGCCATTTCCATGGTGATTGCAGTTTATTGCTGAAGATCAGTGGACCTAAGAGAGATGTATGGGCAAAATGCAGTATGAGATAGAGAGATTTAGGGCCCAGTCCCAAAGAGTGCATGCCAGCTTACCTCTGGCACGCACTGTCGCAAATGTGCTGCAAGATACCAGTGCTAGTTCAGTGCTGGGCTAGCGCCATTGGAGCACTGGAACTCTGCCGCTTGGTGGTCACGCAGACCACTGGGCAGCTGAGAGGTAGGTGGGGGATGGGAGAGGGGAGGCATTCCAGGATGGGGGGAGGTGGAGGGAGGGCGGGGAGAGGGCAAGGAGGAGGAGGTGTGCCGGATGGAGGAAGTTCTACCAAATCTTGAGTCTCCGTGTCGGGCCATCTGCCCAACACGGAGGCTCTAAATGCTATGCCGACCCTTGTCGTAGAATTGAGTAGCCCCATTGCGGGGCGACTCACTTTACCTGGGGGGGGAGGGACAAAAGTCCCCTTCTCCAGAGGAGGCAGCAGCAACTGCCTAAGGCACACTGAATGCAGCGGCAACCATTTTTGGCGCTGCTGCAGCCCCGTGCACTGGGCAGCTCAGTATTGGGCTGTTAGTCATTAGGAGAGTCGTGACTTGAACCTGTGAAGAAAGATTAATCATCACTATAATTTTTTTCTTAATGTAAATGGGGCCTCTGTATACTTATATGTCTATAGACGACCCCTTTAATGGTCTAATCCTGTCCAATTTTCCAGCTCTAATGCAGCCATGCCAACAGGTCATGTGCTGCATCCTGCGCTGTGGAGGGGGGTGATCACAGATGCCTCCTCAAGGTAAGGGAACATTTCTTCCCTTACCTACAGGCTGCATTGCAGCTGCATCAACCCTGGAAAGTTGATTGGGCCCTAAGTGTGCAATTATGTAACATACAAATGTCTGGACCTTTCTATTTTATACAGAGAAAACCTAATTGGTGGGAGACTTCTGCTATTTATCATTATTTAGCACTGAGTTGGTGCCAGCAATATGGTGTGCAGTGGAAAACAGAACTGGCCCTTCTCCATACAGTAACAACAACAACAACAACAACAACAACAACAACAGTATTTATATACCGCTTTTCAACAAGAAATTCACAAAGCGGTTTACAGAAAAACTTAAATAACTAATGGCTCCCTGTCCCAAAAGGGCTCACAATCTAAAAAAATGCAACACCAGCAGACAGCCACTAGAAAAGACACTGCTGGGGTGAGGTGGGCCAGTTACTCTCCCCCTGCTAAATAAAAGAGGAGCACCCACTTGAAAAAGTGCCTCTTAACCAGTTAGCAGGGGTCCAGTATTTGAAACCACGGGCTGAGAGTCTTTATCTAAACTCTGGGACTATAAACTTTTTGAAGATCTTGATTTTAACTAGCACAGGCAACTCCTGATAACTTGCTGGGTCAGGCTAATAATCTCTGAAAATTTGCTCCCCTCTTGTAAGTAATTTGCATGCTTCATTTTTGTATAATGAAAGAGTTGGTCCCAACTCTGGGCAAGATAAGCAATGGGACTGAGAAATGTTGCAGCTCTTTCTCCTCGATTATTGGGAACAATAGACTCGTGTGAACGGGGAAGAACAAAACAGCACCTAAGAGCTTTGTAGTGCTTTGCCAGTTCTGTTTTGTAAAGCCACAGCTTGCTCATAAACACCTTCAGTCAATTAAGTTTATAAGTCTTTGTGGCCTAATTGACTTTATTCCTGCTTGCTTAATTAACTGAGTAATATTGTTGTGGAACTTTCCGTTAATAAAAGAGACTGACAAGCCATGTTTTTAATGAAAGATTACTCACAGGTTTATGTCTTATATACTGTAGGTATGAAGAGGGTTTTGTTTTCATCTTTATTGAGAGAGACAAAAAAGAAATTCCTTGTCAAACTTTCCAGAAGGCCCTTCCAGGGCACCAGCCTTAGAAAAATGTGGCAGTACATTTTTGGAATTTCTCCATAATGTAAAAAAAATTTTTTTTTTTAAATAGGCTTACTAAACAATTCTTCATTTCTTTATTGCAGTGAATATCTGAACAAAAACCAGACTCATTCAACCCAAGTGAAAAATCATTAGGATTGCATTTTTATTGTCCTATCAGTGGAGGGGGAGATAGGATTGGGCTGTTAGGCAGTTTACACATCTGAGGGCACAAGCCTAACCAGGTTAACTTAGAAGTAAGTTCTATTTTGTTCAATGAGGCTTACTCAGTGTGGTTAGGAAAGTGTGGTTAGGATTGCAGCCTAAGTCCATTTATAGATTACCTGTAAAATCACAGGTCAAAAACTCAAGACATAATCTGAGATGAAGAGGAGGAACAGCAATTACAACACTAAATATCTCCCAAAACTACTGGAACAATTTACATGATTTCTGAAACAATAGCAGGTCAAACCTCCCTAAGAAGAGGTGGTTCTACCTGTGCAGTGCCACCACAGAGAAGGCACTACTCCGTTATTTACTTTAGGGTAGATCTGTGGTACGGTAAAATGTTCAAACTGCAACTGTTTTCATTGACATGGGGGAAAATCTGCATTCTAAATGTGGGAATAATGCTCACCATTAAGCACGTTACATATTTGTGCTTCTGTCTTTATTTTGCAGCTGCTGAAGGAATGGTGTGCAGCTCTTTATGCTCAAAAGATGGATGTTGGGGGCCAGGACCAGATCAATGTTTGTCCTGTGCACATTTCATCCGGGGAAGGACCTGTGTCAAAGCTTGTAATCTTTACAATGGGTAAGACTCTTTTTCTGCAAGCTTACTTTTTTCCTTTTCCAGAAGTATACTGGTTATATAGTTCCTATCTACCATTAAGTACCTATTGCTATTTTATTATTATTTTAGAAAATGTTGTACTGTACCAGTTGCCTCAGCAGCAAGGGAATGTGTTTCCTTTCTTCCCTTCCCTTACACTCTGAGTGAGGGCAATGGGAAGACTTTGTCGGGCTTTAGGGTGCCAGATAAGGCTGGCTTTTTGACACTCTGATATTATTACATTCATAATGTGATCTCTGATTGACTGGGACAATGCAGAAAGAAGGGGAAATGATAACACTGCACATGATTTGTGAGCAAGCACTAGGATAAAAAAAGATGAAAAGAAGAGTTAGGGAGGTTTGTGGTTCCTCCCTCTCAAAGTGTAGTTTTTACCCCTGAAATGTTCAGGGGTAAAAATCTGAGACATCACTAGGTTAATTTAATTGATTCTGTAGAGTCTTATTATGGGTGACCCTCCCCTTTAAAGTACATCCTATACTTGAGTGATTGGAGGAAAGAGTGTTTAACTTCTTAAGTAGACGGTATGCTTCAATTAAACATGTGTGAAACCACTTTTTTGATGCAAGGACTGAAAGACAGACTCTTTCCAGAGGGTATATGAAAGAAGCCCAAATTACCCATTAGCATCTAGTAATCATCACCAATTTCCCCTGAAAGAGTTTTCTTTTCAAAATCTGTAATGAAAAACCTTTTTGCAAAATCTTCCTAGGTATAATTTTAGATGGTGTTCCTCTGGATATTCAAGAACTACACTGAAAAGAATTAAAAAAAAAAACACCCCAGTTCATATACATCCAAGAGTTGAATTTCAATGGTACATAATTTCATGCTTCATAATTGTCCCTCCTGGAATGGGGCTGTTCTTTGGTGCCTTAACCACCCACTCAAAGCCAAGCAGTTAGCAATAACTTGTGGGCCATGCAGGCCATGCATGCCTTATACACAGTCAAGCCACTGGTCCATCTAGCTTAGTGGTTCCCAAACTGGTGGTCACGACCCACCAAGGGAACTAGAAGCAGGGCATTCCCCCTTAAGAGCAGTGACCCTGTTCTGATGGCAGTGACAGTGCTGCAAAGATCACACTACCACTGCCATGGGGTTTTTTCTTATCTGGGGGGCAACACTAGCCTTCTGCAGGGTCCTGGAGGCTTGCAGCTCCCACTGATCTCCTCTACAGCCTGTTTACAAAGTCCTTCTCTCAAAGCTATTTCCAGTTTTGGAGAAAAGAGCTGTTTACAGTAGCCGCAATCAGAGGGGGCTACGAGCCTCCAGAACCCTGCAGGAGGCCAGTGCTGTCCCCAGGTAAGTAAAAAAGTTCCTTGGAAGCAGCAGCACTACAATCTCTGCAGCATTGTTGCTGCGCCTGCCCCACCCACACAAACACCTTTCTGGTTCCCAACTTCCCTTATAGGAGTTTGGGAACCACTGATCTAGCTCAATATTGCTGACGAGCAGTGACTCTCCAAAGTTTCAGACAGGAATTCTTTCTTGCCTGACATGGAGATAATGTGGTTTGAACTTGGGGCCTTTTCCCTGCAAAGCAAAACAAAAGTTCTTCCATGTAATATGTTCTTCCTAAACTTGGACTTAGCTTTCCTCTTACTATTTCTCTCTCCGCCTGTCAAGGATGTGAAATGTTTGTACAAGTGTTCCCTGGGAACTGTGGGAGTTCAAGTGGATACTGTGGATGCCCCATGCCTCTGGAGGCTCTTCTGAGCCCCACAGAGGCCTCACGCATCTGCCTGTGGCCTCTGCAGGCCTTAGAATGGCTGTTCAGACCGAAAAAGTCACTTCCAGTTTTTGTTTTGTATAACCAGAGGTGACGTTTTTGTGCCTTTAAAAGGCATTATGATGACCAGAGAAGCCACTGAGGATTTTTCTGACCTAAAGGCTATTCTGAGACCTGCAGAGGATGTAGGTGGATGCATGCAGCCTCTGTGGGGCTCAGAAGAGCCTCTGGAGATAAGAGGAGCACAGGGTGGGGGGGGGACTGGGGGCCATATCTGTGGATACGGGATCCGTGGATATGAGGGGCCCCCTATATTTTATGACAGTATGGTATCTTCTTTATCAGAGGATGAATGGCAAAAGTCTACACAGTATTTCATGACAGTATGGTATGTTCTTTATCAGAGGATGAATGGCAAAAGTCTACACAGTGGAGATGTGACTTCATGGTTGGGTGTAAGAAAAGATGAGTTAGGTAAATAGCTTATGCAGGTCTGGTGCAGGTTTGTGTGGACCCGTAGCGTGGGATCGGGCCTGGGAAGGGGGATAAGATATCGGCAGCAGAGGCAGCACTGATCCTGCCCCACACAGGTCCAATCTGTCTGTCTGCTCTCTGCCTCTCACTCCCTGCCCCTTTCTGTTTCTCCCTCTGACTTAACTGCTCTGGTGAGTGGCAGAAGATGCGCTGGAGTGAGTTGAAAGGTGCAGGCCTCACTGGTGCTGCTAAGTGGCATGCTGTTGGAGCGACTTTTGCAACAGGCAGTGGCTGCTTTATGGCAGCCAGCGCCAGCACAGGAGGTGTGCTGCCAGAGGGTGGTGTGCATGGGATTGTGGCCTCAGGCACATTCACTTGTCACTAGCACCACTATAAGATGTAAGTTCTAGATATGCGAATAAGACTCCAGGAGCAACTCTGTAGTTCTAAAGTCTGACTTGCAGTTGATTCTGTGTGTATTTCATTTGGATAAGACTTTTGTATTTTATTTTTGCACAGTGGTTTAAAATGTACACACACACAAAAAATCCGAGTTGCAACACTTTGAGAGAAAGCATTCTGGTTGAGTCTAGATCAGTAATTTCAGAATGGTTTTATTTTTTTACACCTCTTGGGGATATGAAAAATCTGATCATTTATTTCCATTGAGTCTTACACTTTTCTGCCCTAGAATCTTAAATATTCACATAAACTACATTTATATTATCTCAGTGCAATCATAGGCACGTTTACTCAGAAGTACCCCCATTGTCTTCAAAGAGGCTTATGCTTGGGAAAGTGTGTACAAATGGTAACTTCAGTTATACATGGTTTTTAAGGTTTTGGTGCAAATGAGGTGTGTATTAAAATATGGAGCTGAACAAATGGGATGCAAAAGAAACTCTTTTTTCCAATAAAAAGAGAACTGAATAGGTGCAGGCTGGATAGCAATCTCAGCAAGGACAAAGTGCTAACAAAAACGCTAACCCTAACACACTGTGGTTGTGCCCTGTTTTGTGCACCGCTAGCATGTGCTACTAAAATACCCACCACTGGCTACGTTATGCATTTATTGTAATGCAGTGGTTCTCAAATATTTTAGCACCAGGACCCACTTTTTAGAATGACAATCTGTCGGAACCCACTGGAAGTGATGTCATTAACCTGGAAGAGCTGCGATCAGCCAAAGGTCCCATTACACAGCACGCTCATGCTGTTATTTTGCATAGCTTGGAATTCAAACATTCCCGCTCAGAAGTCAAAACGGAACGCAGGCCTGGATCTTCTCCAACCACACAGTCCTCCCCCCTTTCCAGTGTCCCATCTTCCCACCTATTCAGGGCAAAGCACCAGGCCTCTCTCCCACCAGGAGCCCACCCTGCGCAGCAGCTCTGTCCTCTGTATTTTGAGCCCTGTATTTTCAATGGTGACTGAGCTAAGTGCTGCACGACCCGCTTGAAATTGGCTCATACCTACCTAGCAGACCCCAACACACAGTTTAAGACACGCTCTTGTATTGTGTCATTTGGCCCAGCTAGTTTATATAAGAATTTTCAAATTAAACCACTGTTGTTGTTTGTTCTTAAGGATATGTAAATTGGATAGAATCACACAGAAGGCAGATTGGGGTAATTGTCCTCACTAGGAGAACTTGCAATACCTATATTGGAAATGGAACCTGCTTGGTTATTTCAATATCCCTATTGTCTTCCTAAACAATTCGACTATTATTTCCTCAGGGAATATCGGGAATTTGCAAATGGTTCTGTCTGCGTGGAGTGTGACCCACAATGTGAGAAGATGGACAACCATAGAATCACATGCAGGGGGCCAGTGAGTATAATGTTGATGCAGCAGGGTTACCGCTTAGTGGACAGCTCCTAACATGCACTTTATTTTTAACTTTGTAAGTACCATTTGGTAATCAGTATTCCAAAGTGCTAGTTATAACCTCATGACCTCTTTTGTTGTAGTAGTGAATAGGGCTGGGTGAGGGTTCTAGTGCTAGCTTTGCATAGCTTGCAAAGAAATAAAATCTAGTAAAGAATCTTGTTCAGCTAGTTGGACAGTGCATGGCAAGAGGGTAGCTTTGCTGCTTTACGAACATTCTAGCACTGAAAGCACCTAAAACATACTAGAACAAACTGATATCTACTCAGATTTTTAATTTTAAAAAAACACAACAAATTGAGAGCCAGCACAGCGTAGTGAAGAGCACATTGGATATCATCCAGGAAGATTCAGTGCTCATCTTTGAACCTCACCTATGAACTAAGCTGGCTCATCCATGAGACCAGCGGATGCAGGTTGCATCAGTAACAGATTGTGAGGTGTCCAAGGAGATGGCAAATTCAGGGAGGCTTTCACCCCGAGTCCACCATTGCCACTGTTACCACTGCCTCCTCCTTTCAACCCACTGCTAGTACAAGCCAAAATGATCAACTTCCTGCTTTCTTGAGCAAGAATCAGATCATTCCCCTCCTTACCGGGTTCCTCTCTTGCTGTCATCATACTTGGACATGCAGGACTTCTTTTATTTACCAAACCAGAATCTTGCACTCCTTGAGTTTGACAACAGCATATGAGGATCATGGTAAGGGCTTTGGATTTTTTTTTTTTTTTTTTTGGGGGGGGGGGTAGTTCAGAGTTGGCAGACCCCAGGCAGTGTTCCATTTCTGCCGCCCTGTTTATGAAACTAACAGCCCAATCCTAATAAGTGCTGGTGCAGTGGGGCAGCATGGCCCAAGCTGTATCCAGTGCTAGAATTGGGGAAGCTGGGGGTCTCCTTGGAATAAGGGAATGCACTCAATGAAATGAATTTTCCCAGGGGAAAAATTCATATTGTGCTTTGAATGCTGGGAAAATGTAAAATTCTTGGACAAGAAATAGCTCTTTGTAGGAAGATTCTGGATCCCACTAGACAGGGTAAATAACTACACATTTAGGTATTAAGAATGAAGGGTCCACATTGGGTCTTCTTGGGACAAAATGTGACTCTGAAAGGCAATTGGTAGCCAGTGCAGATTCTGGGTCAGAGATGTCATATCTTCCTAATGGCCCATTACAAACGGGTTGCAGATTGCCCCATTTTGCCATTGCAGCCATCTCAGTCTTGTTCTCCAGGTCTTCTGTCTGAGAAATACAATGATAACAATGTTATTAATCCCATGGAGAAGCCAAGGGATTGGTTTGAAGCTGTGCTCCATACTGCAGGTATTTGAGAGCATTGTTTACATTCCATAGCTCTTGGGAGCTCCAAATTATTTGGGAAAGTGCGACACTGAGTACTTCTTTTTCCTGTGCAGGGAGCAGACCACTGTACCAAGTGTTTCCATTTTAAGGATGGCCCCAACTGTGTGGAAAAGTGCCCTGATGGTGTGCAGGGGACAAACAGTTTCATTTTCAAATATGCTGATGAGAACCGTGAATGTCACTCTTGCCATCCAAACTGCACCCAAGGGTAAGCTTACATACCTTAAATACATGACGTTTACCTATTTTCCAATGTTGGCTTGAAATATTATTAGTAAATTATAATGTGATCTATAGTATATAGTATACTAGTATAGTATATAGTATATAGTATACTAGTATATATAGTATACTATATAGTATACTATATACTATACTATATATAGTATAGTATATTTTACTATAGTGTGATATACACTATAGTAAAATATAGTGTAAATTATAGTGTGATTAGTAAATTATAGTATTAAGTGATATATTATTGCATTTTAATAATATGCAAATTTAGAAATGCATATTTGTCTGCCTGCTTGTCTTAATTCTTCTGGTTAATTCCCGAATCATTGGCTTGGATCTTCTGTGAATCTTGCATGAATGGAAAGCACATCTGTTTGCAAAGAGAGCACCATTTTTGTTGATCACTTCTTTCTGCTGTAGCTCCCTATGTTGTATACCATTCTGCTTGAGAAGGTCTCTTGACCATTAGGAATAGATTTTCACAAAGAGCAAGGGGACTGCAAAGATGGAGGCAGGAAAACACTGCACTGTGAATGACATTCTACTCCATTTATGGAACAAACATTAGGATCCAAGCCATTTTTTACATATTGTATTTTTCCAGCAGTGTCTGTCTGTCTGTCTGTCTGTCTGTCTGTCTGTCTGTCTGTCTGTCTGTCTGGGCAGTATATTTGTTTGCATCCAGCCAAAACATTTTGTTGTGGTTAAACTAAATGAAATTTTCTTCTGAGTAATAGGATTGTGTTATAATGTACTTCCTGTATGAAACTAAGAAACCTAAAAATACGTGTATATATATATATATACACACACACACACCCTAGAAGAACTTCACGTGGCCCTGGACTCCCTTGCCTTTGGCAAGGCACCTGGAAAAGACAGCATCCCTGCTGAAGTCCTAAAATGCTGCAAAGAGATCATCGTCACTGAGCTGCATGAAATCCTCTGTCTCTGCTGGAGAGAAGGTGGAGTACCTCAAGACATGAGGGATGCAAACATCATCACGCTGTACGAGAACAAAGGTGACAGGGGTGACTGCAACAACTACCGCGGCATCTCTCTCCTTAGCGTTGTAGGAAAGCTGTTTGCCCGAGTTGCACTAAAGAGGCTCCAGGTACTTGCAGAGAGCGTCTATCCAGAATCGCAGTGTGGATTCCGAGCCAACAGGTCCACCACTGATATGGTATTCTCCCTTAGACAACTGCAGGAGAAATGCAGGGAACAACGACAGCCACTCTTTATAGCCTTCATAGATCTCACAAAGGCTTTTGACCTGGTCAGCAGAGACAGCCTCTTCAAGATTCTCCCCAAGATCGGATGTCCACCCAGGCTCCTCAGCATCATCAGATCTTTCCACAAGGACATGAAGGGCACTGTTGTCTTTGATGCCTCCACATCAGACCCTTTTGACATCCGAAGCGGAGTGAAGCAGGGCTTGCGCCAACCTTGTTTGGGATTTTCTTCACTGTCCTGCTGAAGCAGGCCTTTGGAACTGCAACAGAAGGCATCTATCTCTGGACCAGATCAGACGGAAAGCTTTTCAATCTCTCCAGACTGAGAGCAAAATCCAAAGTCCAGCTGAAATGTCTGCGTGACTTCCTCTTTGCCGACGATGCAGCTGTCACTACCCACTCTGCCAAAGATCTCCAGCAGCTCATGGATCGTTTTAGCAAGGCCTGCCAAGATTTTGGACTGACAATCAGCCTGAAGAAAACACAGGTCATGGTTCAGGATGTGGACTCAACTCCCTGCATTACAATCTCTGAGCATGAACTGGAGGTTGTCCATGACTTTGTGTACCTTGGCTCAACGATCTCCGACACTCTTTCTCTCGATACCGAGCTAAACAAGTGCATCGGTAAAGCAGCTACCACGTTTTCCAGACTCACAAAGAGAGTCTGGTCCAACAAGAAGCTGACGGAACATACCAAGATCCAGGTCTACAGAGCTTGCATCCTGAGTACACTTCTGTACTGCAGTGAGTCATGGACTCTTCGCTCACAACAGGAGAGGAAACTGAGCGCTTTCCACATGCGCTGCCTCCGACGCATCCTCGGCATCACCTGGCAGGACAAAGTTCCAAACAACACAGTCCTGGAACGTGCTGGAATCCCTAGCATGTATTCACTGCTGAAACAGAGACACCTGCGTTGGCTCGGTCATGTTGTGAGAATGGATGATGGCCGGATCCCAAAGGATCTCCTCTATGGAGAACTCGTGCAAGGAAAGCGCCCTACAGGTAGACCACAGCTGCGATACAAGGACATCTGCAAGAGGGATCTGAAGGCCTTAGGGATAGACCTCAACAAGTGGGAAACCCTGGCCTCTGAGCGGCCCACTTGGAGGCAGGCTGTGCAACATGGCCTTTCCCAGTTTGAAGAAACACTTGGCCAACAGTCTGAGGCTAAGAGGCAAAGAAGGAAGGCCCATAGCCAGGGAGACAGACCAGGGACAGACTGCACTTGCTCCCGGTGTGGAAGGGATTGTCACTCCCGGATTGGCCTTTTCAGCCACACTAGACGCTGTTCCAGAACCACCTTTCAGAGCGCGATACCATAGTCTTTCGAGACTGAAGGTTGCCAATACAATACAATTATATATATATATATATATATATATATATATATATATATATATATATATATATATATGAATGATCTACAACAAAGAGTTGTTTTTAAAGGATTGTGTGGCCTGCAATACATCATTTTGCGTACGCTCTGAAAACACCACGTATGTATGCTGATGGCGCTATATAAATGATAATTTACACCATTTAAAAGAAATGATCAACAGAAGATGTCTGTTGCCGTTAGAATGTCTCTGACCTTTTGGATTTTATAAAAATCTATAAAGATGATGCCTTTCATCGAAGGATCTATTCATGCTGCAGTTTTTCCTTGTTAAGCTGCAGCTCTACAGATATTACTTTAATAAAGTGTGACGAAAATAGTTTGTCCAAAGAAAAATATTCCTATCCGTAGCTGGAAAACAACATAATCTTTGGAGGTTTTGCTGTTAGGCATCTGTGATTACATTTCTGCTTCAGTTATTATGCTCCAATGACTTGTGTTTAACACGTCTCCTCTAAACCTATTAAAATGGCTCTTGTTTTCTCTGAATGCCCCTTGTAATGGTGCACACTTGTGCGGAAGCATCCCCAATAGTTCTTAAGATGAAAGCTGGCTCAGATACATAATCTCATTCATATTTATTTAAGAGCCTTTTCTTTGGTTCTGAGTGCTGCATCACTGTATAAATGCTCTTGGAGCAGATGCCATGGGACACTGTTAAAAATAAAGTGCCCACTTCGAGAAGGCTTCAGTGGAAGGCGTTTCAAAGGATAATGCTTTTGGTTGAAGAACTAGGTCACTTTGCAAGATTACTTTCTGAATGCACAATTTGAAAGAAAACATGGCAGCTCAGCTCAAGCTGTCTGGACTTGCTGATTGACACATATCGTTTCCCAAATGATGTTTCATCTTCTTCTAGCAGCCGAGGGAATATCTGAGTTAGCTGGTAAGCACCAAGTTTTGGTTTGACTCAGGTTGTCGCATATTTTCAAGTTTAGATATCTCTAGCAGATACTAAGAGCTTGGGTACATCTTACACTTGCCTTCTTACATTTGCCATTTTACACTCACCATCTTAAGGTAACCTTGTGGAATCCAAGTGTGAAGACTTCTGCATCCTAGTGGAGTCAGGCAGATAAAGCTAGAGTGGATTTCAGAGTCACAGGTTGCCTTTCTGCAACCATTTTTCATCTCTTCTTCTGTCATCTCACCTTAGCGCCTTTTGTGACAGTTAGGGCACAGTCCTAGCCAGGTCTATTCAGAAGTAAGTCCTATTGTGTTCAATGGGACTTACTCCCAGGAAAATGAGGTTAGGATTGCAGCCTTAGCCACTAAAGGAGAGATGACATAAGCAGAGAGTGAAATCAAGGCAGGAGAAAGACAGACAGTGGCTTCTGTTTCCCAGTGTGACTATCCATCACCCCCTTCATCTTTATCTGACTGGGTCTTCATAGAGCAGCAGTTCCCAAACTGTGGGTCTGTGGCCCACCAGTGGATTAAGACCCAGTTTTTGATGGATCACAAAATTGACAAAGCAGATTAAGCTACATGCATCAAAGGTTAAACAACCTACTATGTTGGGGAGCACTGCAGCCCAATCACCATTATAGCCACAGAGGCTTGAGTGACTGATGAAGTGAAACTTTTCTCAGTGGGTCCCAATGCTAAAAAGTTTGGTAAACACTTCCATAGAACATTTGATTTCTCAGCAGTCAGTGTCTGGCATCCACTTGGGCAACTTTTCACATGTTAAGTATAATATGGCTCCAGGCTCTAAATCGATGCAATTTCCAATGAGAATTTTGAGCACATGGAATTTTAGCAGACATTTGCATCACCATCATCAAGTTAGACGCCTGAAACATGATACCATAACAGGTGAAATATTGCAATCTGTGAGCATTTAATGTGGGCCACTATGAGCTAAAACCAATTACCCTACCATGAGACCCTTGAGTTATGCCCAACCAAGAGCAAGAGACAACCACAACAAAACCTTCATCCTGTGAAATTAAAATTCACAAGAGGCTTTTATTGTTTTGCAGCTAACATTAAACCAGTAAATTATTCAATAAAATGTTGGTGTCAACAGCTGTTGCCATTCAAAATGAGACCTTTTGCTGTTTTTGCAAATCTAATTACAACACAGCCATTAGGGAAATGAAAGTAAGATTGTAGAGATACTGCCAGAGTCTGTTGTGGAAGCATCTTCCATTTGGCCCTTTGAAATCAGAGTTACACGTAAGATAATTGGGAGTGATACTGAGAAGAAAGTCTTTCTAATGGTGGCATTCGTGGAGGATGCTCAGGTGAAGTGCCACATTCCAACTCAAAAAGAGATTGTACAGTTACAACCTACTCATAGCACAGAGAGAGAGAGAGATGAGGCAGGTATGTGAATGGGCACAGTTCAAAGTGCAAACTTCTCCCTGTTCAAATATGCTGGCTGTATTTGGATCAGGGGGCTGAATCAAGGGCTCTGCAGGCTCCATGGTCCCTGGCATGCAATGATGGAACACATCTTTTATGGATAAAAAGAGGCTCACAGGACCTCTCCACATGGCCCACTGATTTGCAAATTTCCTGCTAGCCCATCTCTCTTCCCCCACCCCAAAGTAAGGATTTTTTTCTGTTGTTGGATGACTGGTGGTAGAGGCAAGGAAGCTTAGGGAAATGGGCTCTTGAGTATTCATGTTTAACATTTTAAAAACATTTTACCTTTTTGAGTGCATGAACGCTCAAAAGGTGCATTTAATTCAGGATGGGTTATCTTATTCACCTTATCTAGAGATAGCAAAGAAGTAAAAAGGGAGCTCAAATGGTTGCTGTACTCTTCACCTGCTATTAGAGAGGACCAAGCTGGTTTCACATAGATAGTAGTGTATATACATCTTACTATAGGTCGTCTGCCCTGCCCTGTTTGGAACCTTGTCATCCGGGTACTTACCCCGCAGTGGGAACCCCTGGGCAGGAGGAGGCAGGCAGGAAAGGGGGCTCCGCGTCCCGCCCAATGGGTGAGAGTCTGCGCCTGCCAGCAAGGCAGGGAGACAGGAGCCCGCCACTTTGGGGAACTGTGGTGGAGCCCGCTGCCTTGACATGGTCTCCCATCGGGCGGGAAGCCGGCCGAAGGAGTGGCTGCGCTGCCGCGCCGCACCCGCACACTGCGGCAGGGATAGGCAACCTTATATGGAGCTGCCTTATATGGAACTTGCTTATATGGATCTTGTGAGATCTCAGGCCCGCCCGCTTCCTGGAAGGGGCAGAGACTGGTGGGGCTGACACTGGGCTCATAAGCAGCCTGGCCATGAAGGCGGGAGTTGGCACCTCCCCGGGCTCCTCAGCTAGGGAGGAGAGGGACCATAGGCAAGGAAGACCTGCGCAACCCTCGTGGCCAGAGGTGGGGGACCCCGCCAGGGGGGACTGAGGCAAGGATCCCTCAGGAGCACACTGGACCCAGGGAAGAAGCAGGACAACCCAAGCAAGCCAGTGCAAACAGGGGAAAGGAGCTCTGGGCTCATTCCTACCAGGAGACCCCGTTAGGTCATTCCCAACTGACCCCTTCCCTCTGGGCAAACCACAGGAGAGCAGCTAGGTCGCAGCAGGAAAGGAAAGCAAGGGGTCCCACCTGAGACTCTGGGGCGGAGCGGAACATTCCTGGGGCCAGCAGCCCAGCGGGCTGCGACCAGTGGCTCCCCACCCAACCTCCATCTTCGCCTGGGGCCAGGACCACCCGGCAGAGGCACTGTTCATGCTAAGCACCCTCAAGACCTGTGGCGCAACACGGACTCAAGACAGCATAAGGGAAGTGCAAAAGACTTTATTGAAACAATTACAGTCTTCAGGGCTCCTGTGAAGTAACAGGTCCCTCCATGAATGTTAAAGTGCTAACAAGATTAAAATGTGCCTATAAACCTCTTTTTGATGTTTCTCATGGTTCTCACCGCCCCGGCCGGGACTTCCTTCTGTTGAACGACCCCGCTAAGATTCCGCCCCCGGGCCCCAACCCGGGGATGGACTTCACAAACCTATGGATTTAACTGTGGGTGCCGAACCTGTGATGGAGGGCCAGATTTGAGCTCCCAGATGCAACCAGAAGTGTTCTCCAGTCACATCCGGGAGGCTTTCTGAGACATCCAGAGTTTGCGCCCTGCCTCTGCAGGCCTTGGAAAGGCCTTGGAAAGGCCTCCAGAGGTGCCAAAAACACACTTCCAGTTTTTATAAAAACTGGAAGTGCCTTTCTTGCACTTCTTGAAGCTTTCTAAGGCCCACAGAGGCAGCGTGTGGCCTCTCTGGCCTCAGAACACTTCTGGATACAACCAGAGCAGAACATCATACTGGACCAAATCCACAGATTTGCTTATCTGTGGGTTTCTGTATCTGTGGGGGACGGGCAGTCTTGGAATGGATCCCCTGTGGATACTGAGGTCCAGCTGTATTCCATTGTGCCGTGGAATGGGAATGCATTATATTGTCATACGATGCAATTTGTATTCTTTATCCATTTGCATATGAGAGTGTTCAGTACTGGCTCTGCTGCCTCTCCATCTCTCTCCTTCCATACATTTTGTTTTAATCACTACTGATCTCTTCTTGTACTTATTAACAGCAGCTAGTTATGCAGAAATTTAACCAGGTGAAGCTTTTTCTATTTCTTTACCTTTATGCCAAGAAAAGCTTCATTTTTTAGATGTCTGCATGTCAATCTGTTGTTAAACACTGGAGCGGGGCCTGTAATAACTTTGGTCAATTCCATTGCTAAGTTTGAATCAAATTCCTATAGTCAGATGGACAACAAAGACAATCAGTACAGACAAAGGTAATAATCTTCCTAGTGTCCACAATATGTTGTATAATTAATCAATTCCTTCTTTTACCAGAACATCTGGGACCTCTGTGGAATGATACCAATGCACATGTAATGGGGAATATGTGGAATCAATCCCTGAGTGTTGAGGCTTTTATCACCAGAATTTTCTTTTTCTAACCCTTCTCATACAAAAGCATCTACCACATGTCTTAGGACTGCCAAGCCACTAAAATTGACTGCATTAACAGTAATTTAGCAAAACTTCCTCTGCTCCCTTCTTCTCTGAAACATCTAGACAAAATTGCCTCTTAGAGTAGATGGTGTGGCTTTGGTTCAGGCAAATGCGATTCCTAATAACATTCTGATTTTTGTCTTATTAAAGATGAGAGATGTTCTTTTGCCCATCAGCAGAATATTCTAGGCATAGAGAGGAGCCTTAATGGGAAAAAAAGTCTATTAGCAATCCTAGAGCTCAAAACAACCAACAGCAAGGTGATACTCAGTAGTATTTTTCCTGATGTTTTTATAAAGCTGGTTTCCTGTTTAAAACGTTCTTCTGTCACTTGATCATTATGTTCAACTCTGAATAGTCATAATGAATGCCAGATGTCTGGATGTTGTGCCTAGTCTCTCTCCTTACCAGCATTGTCAGACCCCCACTTGGGTATGCCCTGTGACAGAAAAAGGAATCAATTAGCATTTTCCCATCCTTTTTCATTTTTCAATATGTAATTCTCCAGGTTCATGGCTTTCTAATCAAAATCAGAGTTTTGCAAGACTTCCCAAGTGGAAACAAAAGGAGCAGTGATGGGAATGGGATGTCTGTCTTGATATTTGCCCCACACCCCCAAAAATGTTGCATATAGCATATCTTTAACTCTTGTGATAGATTGTCTGCTGGAATGAAACTGATAGGAGGCTGGCTCAAATACCTATCAAAAGTGCAGAGCTGCCTTGCCTCACCATTTTCATCCAGCCCTCTGATGAAGTCTTTTCTTTGATATGTCCACTAAATGCATGTACTGTGCCTGTTAAACTACTAGACCAATAATTTCCAAGTCTATATAAGCTGATTCCCACTCTCAATACTTGTTTCTGATGAGGGAAGACTTCTGTTATTCTATCCTGTGGTATGCACCCGTTCTCAAGAAAACTAGGTGTGAATATGCCAGTCAGTGTTAATGATGTAGACATGTTTTTTCAGCAAACAAGGTGCTATCCTCGTCCCCTTCCCTTTTCTGCATTCCTGTTTGTTTGGGTTCAAATTAATGAACTTTTCACCCTGGAAACTAGGAGGCTTCTCTTCTTCCATTACAGTAGTCCAGGTGGAGATGTTAGAAATGGTAGATGAGCAGTGTGTTTGTATGGAATGTTGTCTATATGTATAGCTAGTCTGTGAAACACTTTTAGACATATTCTAATGAGCGTACATTCACAGACTAAAAGGAAACAGAA
This sequence comes from Tiliqua scincoides, assembly GCF_035046505.1. Classification (NCBI taxonomy): domain Eukaryota; kingdom Metazoa; phylum Chordata; class Lepidosauria; order Squamata; family Scincidae; genus Tiliqua; species Tiliqua scincoides. Next base: position 127,966,776 of record NC_089821.1, on the reverse strand, counting down.
GAATTCAGTCCATTTCAGAGGAATGTTCTGAGCACTGCTACTAAAACCACATTCCATTCCTCCCATTCAATGTGTTCAGTTCGGTTTAGATGAATAGCTCTCATGGAGATAATCAACAGAAGCAAGAGCAGCATTTTGTTTTCTTGTTTTGTTATTCTAAAAGATGTCTTTCTTCCTAAAGAAAACCAGTGCACAAACAAAATGAGGATTCTGTGCATTTATATCAAAAGCTTTTGTCAGCCTAGACAACAGGTGAGGTCCCAAGGAACAATAAGATGATACTCTGTTTCTCATAAGCCTTTGAGAATATGTGCTGCAAAGAAGTAAGAAAGACTCCAAGACATCAAGTTCTCTTTTTATACCAGGCAGTGAGCTCTCTGGATGACTAATGGGCTCTCGGGCATCTAATTTGAAGAAGGCCTTCTTTATAGTTAAAGGAAATCTCCAAACTCAGCTCCTTTTGATGTGCTACAGAAGGGAGACAGCCGAAGTTTGCATCCTCCTTCATTATCTGCACAGTTGTTTGGGAACTGCTGAGAGTGCCTTGCAAGGAAGAAATGTTAGAAGCAGATCTGTGGCTGGACAGAATACAAACCCCTAAAGTACAAGACAAATCAGTTATTGTGTATATCCCAGTTCTCTTGTTTATACCATCAGTGGTGTTGATATCTAGACCTTATGCTCAGAAGGAGACTCTGTTCACCTGGTTGTTGTAGTCTACCTGTCTCCATATGTAGCATGTTGTTAAGATCATTTAGACTCAATCATAGACAACTTTCAAACACTGATACAGCCACAATGCACCCCTGAGGTAAGGGAGCAAACATTCCCTTACCTTGATGAGGCCTCCATGACTGCCTCCCCACCTCAAGATGCAGTGCATGCCCCTTTGGCACAGCTGCATCAGTGCTGGAAAGTTGGATAGGATTGGACCCTTGGACTACAATCCTAAACTCAACAAGACTTAATCGTGAGTAGACATGCATAGGATTGGTGGTTTGTAATGCAACTATTTAGCAGCCTGCAGTTACATTGATGAGAGAGAGAGAGAGAGACTATGTCAGAAGAATGCAATACAAGACATGGTGCAGAAAGAACAAGAACTCTGTCCAATATCAGGTTCACTGAAATGGGCATATTCATGCCATTGCTATGTAGAGACAAGGTTTTTTAAAATGGACTTAACATGTAATGAAGTAATCCATGTCAAATGATGATGAAAACAGAGATCTGCTTAAATTGTCTCATTGAAAACAGAACTTTATGTCTGATATTTTAACCAGTAAGTGTTTGGCCTCCTCACTGGCTAGGAATAAACAGAATATAACCGTCAAACTGCTCAAGGAAGATAGTGATCTAAACAGCACAAAACAGAATAGTAATATGATCCAGTGTGTTGGATATAAGCTTGGAAAACCATCAAGTCTCTGTTTAACTGTGGCTTCAGTGGGTGGCCTTGAGCAATGCACTTCTTTTTAGTGCCATTTTTTAAAACTGTAATATGGAAATCTAGCATTCTTTTTTTCTGGAGACAGATGCAAAGTCAGGTGAGTTGAGTTTTGTTCTTGGGAAGAAAGCAGGACCAAAACAAGGATGATCCATAACCAGGGAGAAGATGGACGTCTATATCCTGTTTTTAAAGAAAACAGCGGGAACTAAATGTGAATCAGAACACTTCCCCCTTCTATTTCATTCTTGGCTTGTTTTGTTGCCATCCAGATTGGGGAGTAGGTTCCTGGGTTTTTTTTTTCTCAGTGTATCCCTTGGGACACCAAAACACCCATAATCCGCTTTTCCATGAAAGCCTGTAGGCCTGAGGCCGCATTGGTTGCCTTTGGAATATTGGTTTATTCACCATCATCCTTCAACACATGCATTTTTATATATTCTCATATATCTCTTCATGTCTCTCATGAAGTTGCATTCCAAAGGATCGCAAAGCAACAAGCTAGTCAGTGTGTAGTCCTGCTCCCATTGAAGTCAGTGGTTAAGTCCCCACTGATTTAAACAGAGTAAGATGTGTAAGAAGATTCAGCCTGATGCTTGCCACCATCACTGTGGGTAGCAAGTGTCCAACACTGTGGCAGGGTCTCCATGCTACAGGAATGCTAACCCCATGGAACTTGGAAGGGAAGATCTTTTCCCAGCTGTCTCTCCATGGCAAGTGCAATGTGCACGCTGACCATCAGTAAGCTGCAATCTTCCTGCTTGTGCTTTAACCCACAATCATCTTTATTGGACTATTAAGCAAGCGGTTTGAGACAATAGCATGGGGAGGGCCCTCGCCTCTGCAGGTGAAACCTGACTTAGGGTCATCTCTGCCATTCCACAATCCACAACTCTGCCATTCCACAATGCCATTCCACAATTCCACAAGTAAGTAGCTCAGCAACAACACTTGTCTATTTTAAGGCTTTCCTTTGTCCTCTGCTGTTTGTCTCTTGCTTTGCAAATGATTGTGAACTGTGATTTCATGATGGCTCTAATTTTGAGAATAATGTAATCAACTGTGTGACCCAAGACAGGGTGGAGAATTCTTTGTTGTTCATTTTTGTCTGTAAAATAACTAATGCATGTTTTCTTTCTCTCTCCCCTTTTCATCTGGATTTGCTGCAGGTGCATAGGCCCGCGCCTTGAGGACTGCATTGGTTTCATGGATAGGTACTTGCCAAACACTTGCTCCTCTTGCCACACCTCCCATGTTCCATGTGTGGGCAAAGGCGCTTGTGTGTGCATGGCCCCCTTGTGAATGGTGAATGATATTTTCTGTTCTGTAATTGCCTGCAGGTGTAGAGGCCCCACTAGTCATGACTGCATTTACTATCCGTGGACACGCCAGTCCACTTTACTACAACATGCTAGGTAACATCTGCCATCCCTCCATTTTGTTCCTCTTGCCTTTCCCTAGTTTATTCAGGGATGTCATACTTAACCAGTTTGGTCGGCTGGACTGGAGAAGGGCATGTAGCATACCTTTGGGCTGCAGCTCTATGACTGAGGCCCAGATCCTAACCAACTTTCCAGCACTGGCATAGCAGTGCCAAAGGAATGTGTGCTGCATCCTGCAGTTGGGTGGCAGTCATGGAGGCCCCCTCAAGGTAAGGAAATGTTTATTCCCTTACCTTGGAGCTGCAATGCCCTTACCTCGGCGCTCGAAAGTTGGTTAGGATTGCGCCCTGAGTCACTCTAAGTGCTTAAACCTACTAAATTAAATGACCTGAAGAACAGCCATAAGGCTACAGCCATATGCATGGTGCTTCAAAGTCTTTTTTTCTTCACATTGAAACATTCAGAGGATATCTTCATTCCAGATTTAAATTTGTTCAATAGCCATTCACTCTACCCAAGAAACCTTGGGAACAGTATTTTTCTGAAGGAGGCAAAGGCTCTATCATAATTTTTAGGACAAGCATCAAGCAAATATGCCCAAAATTCTGGGGGGGGGGGGAGCCATGACCATTTAAACCAATACAGTATACATTTATTAATGCAGATAATCCCTCATTTAATAGGTCAGTTTTAATATTCCAAAATGGCCTGTACAACTGGAAAATGAAGTTCATCCCTCCTGGGCAATTAAGGCATTATCCCCCCTGAAAGAATATACTGCATTCACTAATGATGTATCCCCAGCAATTTAAACTGGTTAATATGACCTCCTGGCTCAAGCATTCTTTTCAAACCTGAATCCTGACTGCTCTTTCTTTTCTTTTAAATCAACCTCACTTCACAAAAGCTTGTAACCAGTTCTCTTCAGTTTGCCTTTTAGGCAGAAAGGTAATATTGTATCAGCCTGTAAATGAAAGGTCCATTTCTGATAATTTTCAAAGTTGTCAGTTTGTTGGCTTAACTAATCATTTCTGAATTTGTGACCATAGAGTAATGTTGAAGTGGACTGACAGACATTTAGAAAACAAAAGTTGTCAAATGCACACATGGTAATTCTTGCAGCATGTTTTTAATTATGACTCATCGGGATCACAGTATTTTGCCATTGCACATTGGCAAAAAAGCTCACAGGTCTGTCTTTTCAAAAGACATTCCTTGCATCCACTTGGCTTTTTCTGTGCTCTCACAGGAGGCTCACTCACTAGTGCTGGTTTTGTCAGTGGTTCCTGCCGGTGCTGTGCCAGGTTGCTGGGGACAAAGGCCTACATGAAATCCCACTAGATGCCCCTGACCTCTAAATTAGGAGAACATGACAGTCCATTCAAACACTTTATGTAAGATCATGCACATTTAGCTTGTAATTGCATTATAATTACACACTGCTGTATAGTAACATATAGATTTGGTGTTTACCATGGCCATGAATAATCTCCTAATTGCCTTACTCTCTAAGGAGCCAGATGTGACTCAGTTCTTGCCAGCTGAAAATTCCCTATTACAGGGCATTTGGCACAGAATGAGCTCATCAGCTCTAAACTGAATATGGAAAGCCCGTGCCAAGGGGAACAGGAGCATGGGTGGGACACAAACGTTGGTTGGCAGAACTTCTGTGAGTTGGCAGATGGGTGACAGCCTGCATGCTGTTGTTACCCACTCACATAGGTATCCAAGATTTTGCATTGTACTCAGTCCAGTGGTTTCTGAATGATTGTTTTTAATTGCATTGAGAAAGGACTATGGTGCCACATTACCTAAAAGTCAAATGAGAACTGAATCACATAGCCCGTGTACAACTCCTGCAGGCTTGGATTTTCAAACCACACAGTTGGACAGTCTAAGGGAACTGAGTGTTCAATGCTGGCTAAGAAGCTTAGAATGGCTGCAATAAAGGACAAGTAAAGTGGAAAAACCCTAATCCAGTAATGACAGAATTTCCATTATTGTTCAGGTAGTAGAGGTTATATTTCTGGTTGCCCCAGTGTAAATTGCACTAACATCATTATATGTTGGACTGCAGATTATGTTTATCACATAATTTCAATATTTAAGTGAGAATGAATGCACTTTACAGGGGTGGAAGACTCTTTGCCGCTATTGCAGAAGGTGACAAGTGCTTTGGTGCAGATAGTAATGAGCAACTGGGTCCACGTGCCAGCAGACTGGGGAAGCCCACCAGTACAGGGCTTGGAGGGGGGGGAGGGAGGAGAGTGAATCAAGACCAGGAAGGGGGTGGTATTGGCAGCGGCAGTGCATGCCAATATCCTAACCCCCTCCCCAGTCTCAAACTGCATGGACTGACCTGGTCCGTGCAAACGTGTGCCAGCTCTAGAGCTAGCATAGATCTGAGCAGGGCCAGCAAGTTGGCACAGGCTTACCCTGGTGCAACAGGGCAAGTGTTACCCTGAGAAGGCCTCCAAATGCCAAAACACCCCTGTGAGATTCAGCAGGTGTCACACTGGTGCTGCTGAATTGCTGAGTGGGGAGTGACGTTGGATTGGGCTATTAAAGTTAAGGGTGTTAGACTTGGAGACTACCCTTTATAATATTTATTATTTAAAGGTGTTGGATTGAGGGCCAGAATAGATAATGATGGTAGCAGGCCCTTTAATAGCAAAAGGGACACTCTGGTGAAGAGCACTAAATCTTCTCATCTATGGCTGCATCCTTAGAGGCTTCCCTGTAGCCCCTAAGCCAGCAGTTTTCAAACTCTCAGGGAGAGTTTGAGCCTCTATAAGTTCTTGCGGGGGCGGGGGGAGGCAGTGGGGGCAGGGGAAGGCTGCTCAGGGGGGCTGCAGGGGCTTGGCTGCACGTACCTGAGCCTCCTACAGCCTTCCAGGGGTGCAGGGAGCCTGGCGCGACCTTCTGCCGGGCTCCCTGCAGCTTCAGAAGTGAAAGTGAAACGATCGTGCTCCACTTCCGTTTTCACGGAGGCAGGGCGCGATCGCTCCGCTTTCGCTTACGAAGCTGCGGGCAGCCCTGCAGAAGGTCGTGCAGGGCTCTTCCCACCCCTGGGAGGCTGCAGCGGGCTTAGGTAAATGGACCCAAGCCCCTGCAGCCCTCCTGAGTGGCGCAATCCTGGGGATCGTGCCGCTGCCTCCTCCCTGCCTCCAGGCTGCCCCCACCCCTTAAGGAGGCAGAGGCCAGGGCCCACAGGCTGGGGCGTTGCAACACCCCAGTCTGAAAAACCCTGCCCTTCCATCCTAGTTGAGTGAGGCTCAACAACTGTTGTTGTTGTTGTTGTTGTGAGCTTCTGGTAAGAAAACACAGTTTAGGAGAAAAGTATTTGACCTGGAGACAGGGTTGAGCAGTGAAGTGGCTAAGTTTGCAGATGACACCAAACTTTTCAGAGTGGTAAAGACCAGAAGTGATTGTGAGGAGCTCCAGAAGGATCTCTCCAGACTGGCAGAATGGGCAGCAAAATGGCAGATGCGCTTCAATGTCAGTAAGTGTAAAGTCATGCACATTGGGGCAAAAAATCAAAACTTTAGATATAGGCTGATGGGTTCTGAGCTGTCTGTGACAGATCAGGAGACAGATCTTGGGGTGGTGGTGTACAGGTCGATGAAAGTGTCGACCCAATGTGCGGTGGCAGTGAAGAAGGCCAATTCTATGCTTGGGATCATTAGGAAGGGTATTGAGAACAAAACGGTTAGTATTATAATGCCGTTGTACAAATCGATGGTAAGGCCACACCTGGAGTATTGTGTCCAGTTCTGGTCGCCGCATCTCAAAAAAGACATAGTGGAAATGGAAAAGGTGCAAAAGAGAGCGACTAAGATGATTACAGGGCTGGGGCACCTTCCTTATGAGGAAAGGCTACGGCGTTTGGGCCTCTTCAGCCTAGAAAAGAGACGCTTGAGGGGGGGACATGATTGAGACATACAAAATTATGCAGGGGATGGACAGAGTGGATAGGGAGATGCTCTTTACACTCTCACATAATACCAGAACCAGGGGACATCCACTAAAATTGAGTGTTGGGCGGGTTAGGACAGACAGAAGAAAATATTTCTTTACTCAGCGTGTGGTCGGTCTGTGGAACTCCTTGCCACAGGATGTGGTGCTGGCGTCTAGCCTAGACGCCTTTAAAAGGGGATTGGACGAGTTTCTGGAGGAAAAATCCATTATGGGGTACAAGCCATGATGTGTATGCGCAACCTCCTGATTTTAGGAATGGGTTAAGTCAGAATGCCAGATGTAGGGGAGAGCACCAGGATGAGGTCTCTTGTTATCTGGTGTGCTCCCTGGGGCATTTGGTGGGCCGCTGTGAGATACAGGAAGCTGGACTAGATGGGCCTATGGCCTGATCCAGCGGGGCTGTTCTTTTGTTCTTATGTTCTTATGTTCTTATTTGATGGGTCAGGTCACAGGGAGATAAATCAGGGGTGGAGGGAGGGTTCTGCAGGCGTCACCATGTTCCCTTTTGCTGTTAAAATCAGACCTTATCTACTCTTTCAGTGTGATTGGGGTAGATCTGGGTTTCAGTATGTGGCTCTACCATCATTATATTTAGTTTGATTCATTCTGTCAATACCAACTCCCTTAAAATCCTCTTGGCTCTTTCCTTATCTGTTACATTTTATCAGGACACACAAAGAGATGCTTGGCTCTTTTTGCATGTTACTGTGTATCCTGGGAGTGTTGCCATCTTGGATAAGGCCACTGGTTATGTTGCCATGTGTACAGACACAGCCAAGATGGCAGCAATAAGATGGCACACATGTAATGATTAGAAGTCCACAAAGGATCTTACAACATGGTTGCTGCCATCATGATGATGACTAAGCTTGTGAAGTATCACTGTTATGTTGAATCTAAGAGCCAATTCACACAGCTGCTTTACTCAGTACATCTGTACTAAGTACGTACTTGCAAATGTTCAGGAATGTTCATGGTAAGCAGAGTTGTATGAGCTGTTTATCATAAAAGAACAGGCAATTTTTCACATTACCACAAATTGTCCAGAGATGAGTTGTGGGTGACAAGTCAAAATGTTACCTGTAGACATTTTATTTAAATAATTTAGATCCTTTTCTTTTTCAAAGTGACTTCAGGCCTCTAACAAAATATCAGACAAAATGCAATCAAATACAATTAACGAAAACAAAGACAAAAATACATTAAAGTGCAGTAAAAAAGAAAGCTGCATAAAAACAATAATTAATTAATGTAATTAAAACTGCAGCATAATTAAAAAGTCCTGTGTATGGAAAAGTATCTTCAAATCCTATCCAAAGACTGACAGAGAAGGGAACCTGATAGGATCTCCCTGGGGGAAAAGGTCCAGAATTGCACTATGGTCTTTACTAGTGCCCACCAAGCAAATTTCAGTTAAAGGTGGCTGATGAGCAAGGCCTTAGGTGCTGATTGTGAAGGGCCTGGGAATGTTTGTGTGGGAATAGCTGGTCCTTAAGGTAGCCGGGGCCTACACTCTTTAGGACCTTAAGCAGTGGTTCCCAAACTGTGCACCTCAGTGCCCAAGAACATGATGAACTCACAGGGGCACTGTGGGATGCCCTCGTGGCTTCTTTCTCCCAGTGCTACTGGGTGCCAACCATCTTGAATTGCGCAATTCAAGATGGTGGTGTCTGGGAGAGCCAGATGCATCAGGGCTTCATGACTGTAGGGTGCCTTGACTGTGGTAAGTTTCCAAAGCACTGCCTTAAAGATTTAAAGCTAGCATTGATCAAGGCATATTGGAAGAGAAGGAAGTCAGCCATGAGACATGGCGATGCTATTGTTTTTTAGTCTTTGATGCAGTGCTGGTGCCAGGGTGCTGGGGACACTGAGGCAAATCAAGAATGCACTGGATCCTCTAAGACTCCTGAAGATTTTCACAAAGCCACCCTGGCTTCCTGATTTCAGGGCTTCCTGAATCATGGGCTGTGGGTGGGGGTATGTCCAGGAACAGCTTCAGGCAGAATTAGCAACTGTGTATGGATCACCTCTCTAGCATTTATGCAGGTCCTAAGTGATGCCTACCTAGTATTTAAACATTGGGAATAGTCTCTTATCTTGCTTGTATTTTTACTGAGTACAAAACTGAGAGCCCTTGGACAGGAAGCATGGCAAATTGAGTGTGGTACAATATTCAGATGTTGCCAGACAAGCCCATCTTAACGTCTTAACAGTCCCTCACTGTATTCAGGGACAGTATTGCTAGCGTTTCAGCTTTCACAGTCAGCTTTTGAGGTGTAATTAAGAGCAAAAGAATCATGTAAACCAAAGGGAACAATTTTCTATTTTCCTGGAAGATAAAGAATCATAAAATGGCAGATGTAATCAGTGTGGGGAAACAGTGTTTTAATATTTCCGTGCGTAAGCTGATGCATGCATTGATTTACACCCTAAATGGAGATCCTCCTAATTTTCACATTTCCCCCTTTTAACTAACAGCCTCTAATTAACCAAGTCTTCCCCACCAAGGGACAGTTGCATGAAATAGTATGTGGATATTAATTCCCTTTATCCTTTCCTTCCGATGGAACAAAAGAGTGTTTCTGCTTTTGACTCATCCCTTTACTAATATTGGGCTTTTCTTTTCTGTTGACTGTGTATGTATACAAGAACTAATTAACAGCAAATCCTTTGTAAAGCAGTGAAACCTTCTCCTGATTGTGTTTGATACCTCCTTCACAGTATGATTTCATTATAATTTCACAGTAACTCAGCAGCAGAGAATACATGATAGGGAAAGAGAAACTTGCCGTTAATAAACTCGGAATGTTCACAGTCAACTTCATTTTTCTAGCGGTCTGTTCTTCTGTGTGGATTAGAGTTTTCCATATGTTCCAGTTATTTATATGATAATTATACACAGTCCTGTAAAAAGGGGAGATTCTGCCCTAAAATATTACTTAAAGAGGACAAATGTATTTATGAGCATAAACTAGAAATTTGCCTCTAGATTGGTAATACTCACTATGTAAAATAAGCCTTAACAACACACTCTGGATTGTGTGTGTTTAGATTCCTAAACCTTGTGCTAGGCAGAGCACATGAAAATGTGCTTCAAGGAAACTTTTAATGTGCTGTGATAGATGCATGAATGAAATAATGAAAGCCTCTGTGGTGTACTCGCCACAGAGGTGTTTGACAATTGGGTGGGCCACTGTGAGATACAGGAAGCTGGACTAGATGGGCCTTTGGCCTGATCCAACGGGCTCTTCTTATATTCTTAATTGAATCTCTGTCTGATTTACTGTCTTGGCTATTTTGTCCAAACAGTTTCTGCTGGAGCAAGCATATTCTTCAACCATGCTGCATCAGGTGTGGTTGGATCATTCAGGACTCGTGATGGGGAGAGAAAGAAATAGGCTCTACTCAGGATGGGCAATTTTTACTCTTACAGCCCAATCCAATGTAACTTTTCTGGCAGAAATGCAGCCACACCAACAGGGTGTTTAATGCATCCCTGCATTAATAATAGAATTTCAAGACTCAGAGACCTCCTTGAGGTAAGCGAGCAAGTAAGGCCTCAATGTGTCTACTTCAACCTGTGCCAGCAATTTTGCTGGTGCGTGTCCAAGTGGAACTGGATAGGTGGATAGAGACCAGGAAGAAGATAGAATATCAGCAGAGCTACTGCTGCCAATACCCACTCTCTTCCTGACCTCAATATCTTCCCATTCTCCACCATCTTCCCATTCTCCAACTTACTTGGGTCATACAGGCACAACCACTTTCCATTTGCGGTCGCAACCTGGCTGCATTCAATGGCATGTCACATTTTGCAACAACCATAAAGCGTGCCTACATCACCGGAATGCTTGTTCTGGTGAAGCAGCAGCCCAGTAAGATTGGGTTGCTGCACATTCTAAAAGAAAACCTTTTCTGGTGTAAGAATGAATGTATGCCCTCAACAGCCCCATCCTCTGTAGTGCTGTCTGGTGCTTCACATACTGTGCCTGCACTAGCCATAGAAAGTGCCATAGAGCACTTTGCAATGGCCTAGCAGTTGCCAGTGTTGATACAAAGGTTTGCACTGGCCAACTGGCAAAAGAAGCAGTGAATGCCAAGACTACGTTGTGTGCTCACCGCGTAGCACACAACAATTGGATCTCTGCCTGATTTACTGTAAGGTCTGCATTGAGTGCATCTGCACTGACTGATTGCCCCTGTTGCCACCCTCTTCCCACCCCTTGTGTTCAAGTGATTCTTCTCATGTTCTTCACTAAGTAGCCCAAGTTGACTCACTTGACCAAACATGGTATTGGGGGGGGGGGGAAGGTAGCATCAAAAGGCCCTTTTAAAGATTAAAAGCTTGCTTTTTTTTTTTTTTAATCTATGCAACCAGCCATTTGCTGTTGGATGCTAGTTGCAGTATACCATTTTGAAAAGGTTAGTTAAAACTCTTCTTGATTTATTAGAATCGGTTTCAGGAAGAAGAAAAAAAAACCCAATTTTTGATTCTGAACTTTCATTGTGCATTTTTAATACTGTGCATTTTAAGAGGGCACTTTGAATAAACAACTTGCTAGCTGGCATTACTAGCTAGTAATAAAAGACTGATGGGCATCTGTAGTGCTTTTCTTTGGAGGTCTTATTCTTCGTGTTGAGGAGAAGAAAAAAAAATTCCCCTTTTACTCCAAAATATCAGTTTTTTCCTAACCATAAAGGACATCCCATCTGTATTTATTTTTTTTGAAATTCTGATACCATGACAAGAACATCTTGGTGACAGCATAGATTGGGGATGTCAAACTCATTTCATACAGAGGGGTGAAATTAGCTTTCATGGTGCCTGATGAGGGCTGGAAGTGACATCATTAAGCAGATGATGACCAGGAATAGGCACTTTCTTCTCATATAGAAACTCATTAGCTACAACTGAGAGAAGAGAAAATGTGCAAATCTGGGTTCATATTTTCAAGGTATGAGAGAGCCCAATTATCAAGCTGGGAGAGCCCAGTTATAACTGGCGGATAAATTGCTTCCAGGGGCCGCATTCGGCCCATGGGCCTTATATTTGAAACTCCTGGCATAGATAATGCTTCACCTCCTGAGCTACTAGACTTAGTTTAAACCTCCATATCCTTGAGTAGGTTCCTTTTCAAGTTGCAGAATAATTTTTCTTTTTTTTCTCTCTCTCTGGTGAAAAAAAGTTTTTTGTTTTTTGTTTTGGCATGTGTCTGCCTGAGACCTTTTGTAAACTGCACCTAACTTCATACAGTTTCATTCAGCTGTAATTACAAAAAGCACCTGAAAGGAAAGCATCATTAAGACAGGAAGAAACACAAAATCTGTAGTCTGGGAATATTCTCTAGTGCCTCATTAATGAATAAGGTCCAAGACTCTTGGTAGAAGAAATTACATGCTAAGGCTAAATTTCTGCCGCTTGTGCAGATTCATCACAAAGAAAACCTCCTGTTCTGAAGAGCCCCACTGTTACTAAGCTGAGAAACAGAATTCTTTTACGAACATCTAAATATTAGTTCAGACAAAGTACTTGCCTCACTTCCGAGTGGACCTAAATGCCCCTTACTGGGCTTTGGATCAGGTACAATTGCAGACCTAATATTCCCACAAGAATTACTACACATTTGCTTGTGAACAAGAACTAGGCAAGTTGCATGCTTGCTACAATTTTGATCAAAGACAGTCCAAATTATATATTGCCATGTGTTGGCTGGACATGCTGAATGCATGCATTGCAAGAGTGATAACTGAGGCCCTGTTCAGATATGTAACAGGAGAATAAGAGTCTTTGCATCAGGGGTCAGCCAGGTGGTGTACTAGCCCACACCCATCAGAGGGTCCAACTGGCTGGCTGATTCCTGAAGCCTGAGTAGTGGCAGTGGTAGTCTCAGAGTGCCATCAGGGAGCACTATGGGGGGCAGTGCACGGCTTTGCTCTACAACAGCGGTTTTCAAACTTTGTATAGCTGTGACCCACCTTGTTATCTGTGCTGGGTTGTGACCCACTGCTCACTGTCATGCCTCAAAGCATTACTGGGAACCACCAGAGGCTACTTCCCAGTCACGCTGGGCCCACGACTAACTCATTTGGCCTCAACAGGCCCCAGAATGCCTTGTGGAAGCAAACTGGAAGTTACAGAAGCAAACCAGAACTTCCAGCAAGCATTGGGTCATGACCCAGCACACGTGTGGTCACAACCCACCAGTGCTTCGCAACACACAGTTTGAGAAATAGTGGTCTAGAATACTGGTGTGAGAGTGAGCATGCCAGCTCCTCTGATGATGAGGTACAGTTACTTTTCCTGTCCTAAATATTAGAGGAGCACCACTTGAAAAGGTGCCTTTTTGCCCGGTCAGCAACTGCTCTTAAATTCTACCCAGAGGTTGTTACAGCTGGTGCAAAATACAGTTACCCAACTGTTAACAGGGGCTTGATACTACACCTATGGTACCCTTTGCTGTTCCAGCTGCATTGGGTGCCGCTTTGCGTTCAGGTGCAATTCAAGATGCTGGTTAGGACCTTTACATCTCAAATTGGCTGGGATTAGAGACCTAAAGCCTGTGATCTGGTATATAAAGCCACATAATTTTTTGTGTGTCTCATGTTTGTCTGAGGGGGGAGAGTGGAATCTTCTCAGTGGTGGCCCCTGCTCCGTGGAACTTGCTTCCTGAGGAGATTTATTGGGTTCCTCTCTCTTTTGTTTTGTTGCTCTGTGAAGACTTACTTCTTCTCTTAGGCTTTGCCAGCTTATGTTTAATGTCTGGTTTTGTTTTTGCTCCTCTGTTATGTTCTTTTATGATGCTTTTATTTCGTTTGGTGTTTGTTTTTGAGGCTTTATTCTATTTTTAAGTGCTTTGTTAGTCACTCTGCATATCTTTGAGAACGAGGCAAGATCTAAATCTGTTATAAATAAATAAAACAAAAATGTCAAACACTAAAATCTACAGAGAATGCAGAGATAGTACAACCACAATTAAGAGTTAGAGTCACTCTAAACAGAAATGCCTTCATGCTACAGTGAAAGGAGAATACCCCGTGGAGCTCCCAGGGTGGAGAGTGTCCCAGCCTTGATGCTACTGCAGTGCAGAATGGCCTATCCTGTGTGCCCATAAATCAGGCAGTGGTAGAACACACAGAAAAGCCTCCCTAGACAGGTTCATACCGGAGGAGGTAGCGTTTAGGTGTTTTGGACCCAAGACATTTAATACTGTGACGTTGTATATATGTGTTCTGTAACATTGGCCACACTTTAGATCCAACCCACTGAAATCCAAACTTACGGCCCAATCCTAACTAGCCTTTGCAGCAGCACAGAAGCATGCATGACAGCGTACATGCCTTTATGCTGTCACAAACCGTGTGATGCCACAGCCATTTTTGGACATTTGCATGCTGCCACAGAGGATGACCTGTGCTGAAGCAGTTTGAGCCTGCATTGGTAGAACCATAGCTTTGAAGTTGTGAGAAGTAGTGATTCCACTCACCTGGAGTATTACAGGAATGAGCAAGTCCAATGTGGCTTGATTTGAGTTGAGTCTCCGCCCTCATGACTCAACTTGAAAATAAGTCCTAATGAGGGGACTTTCCAAGTCGTCCAGAGCATTTAAGTGCCTCTAAAAGACTTGAGTCACGAGTCTTTTCCTTTAGAAAGCTAGCTGTGGCTCTGTGTTAAAAAAAACAAACAAACAGGGCTGCTGCTGGGGGATAATAATAATAATAATAATAACTTTATTTTTATCCCGCCTTTCTCCCCAAAGGGACTCAAGGCGGCTTACAACATATTAAAAACATAATTTAAAAACAAATAAAAACATATTAACACATCATAAAAAACAGCAGTCAGAGTAAAAAATAGGTAAAAAGAGCATAGAGCAGCAGCAAGTCATAAAAGAATCAGGCCTGTAAAAAATATTAAAAGATGTTAAAAAGATGTTAAAAGGCCGAGAACTCAGAAGGCCTGTTTAAACAGAAGGGTCTTCAGGCCTCGCCGAAAGGTCTCAAGAGAGGGAGCCATTCTTAAGTCAGGGGGAAGGGAGTTCCATAGTGTTGGTGCCACTACTGAGAAGGCCCTATTTCTTGCAGCCGCCCCACGTGCCTCCCTAGGCGGCGGCACTTGTAAAAAGGCCTTCTCTGATGACCTAAGAGGACGATAAGTGTGCGTCAGAGTTCTCTTCAACCACTCCCCTGATGTCCCCATCCCATTTGTAAACAAGGTGGGAGAGGATGGGACGAATTGTGTGAGAGCAGGGACAGTATGAACCAATCCTTTAAGGCTCTACTCAGAAGTAGTCCAATTTGTGCCAGTAAGTCAATGAGGTTTCCTCCTGTGAGGAGCTCACAAGAGCCATGCATTTGGAAAGTGTGATCTCTGCAAACCACCTCCCCCCTGGCTTCCCAACCCCTTTTCCTCCCCTCCCTGGTTCTCCAGCCAATTCTAAGGCAAGAACCACCTTGGGCTCCTCCTTCTGTCCTGCCTCATCCAAAGAAACAAATCAGACCACCCAAATCAAGTGCCTCAGACTCCAGTCGATGCCAGAGTCATCAACATGGATGACTTGAGTGTAAACGAGTCAGCAAAAAACACGCGTTTTGGCCACTCAGACTTGAACTTGACTCAAGTTCTCATCCCTGGAGTATTCAATACTCCAGGGGTGGGAGTATTGAGTAGCACACTTTAGGAAATATGCAGCCAAACTGGAGCGGGTTGAGAGAAAAGTAATGAGCATGATCAGAGGATTGGAGAACAATCCCTGCAAGGAAAGGTTGAAGGAACTTGGTATGTTTAAACTGGAGAAGAGAAAGCTGAGAGGGGATTTGAAAGCACTCTTCAAATACCTGAAGGGTTGCCATATGGAAGAAGGAATACATTTGTTTCTAACTGCTTCTGAGAGTAGAACTAGATCAGATGGGTTCAAAGAGAGAAGATTCTGGTTAGATATCATAAATTATTGACGTCAGAGGCCGTTTGACAGTGGAACAGATTTCCAAGGGAGGTGGTAGATTCTCTTACTGGAGATGATGATGATGATGATGATAATGCAGGTATTTATATACCGCCTTTCTTGGTCTTTATTCAAGACTTTATTCAAGACGGTTTACATAGGCAGGCTTATTTAAATCCCCGTAGGGATTTTTGCAATTGAAAGAAGGCTCTATCTTTCAAGAGCCACAACAATTCAGATGTTTCGTCTGGCCTCCATCCTCCCACGCTCAGAGCAGATGGAATAGCTCGGCTTCAGCTTGTCAGCTGCTTCAAGGTCGCACGGTGCCGGTGGCCTCGAACTGGCGACCTTGTGGATGTTATCTTCAGGCAAATGGAGGCTCTACCCTCTAGACCAGACCTCCTGCCCAAGGAGATCTTCTCCTACCAGACCTCCTGCCCAAGATCTTCAAGCAGAGGCTTGGCAAACACCTACTGGAGATGCTCTAGGACGGCATTTCTCAACAATGGTATTTGTACCACTGGTGGTGCTGGAGGTGGTATCCAGTGGCAAGCACAGGACCCCCAGGCCTCTGCCACCTGGCACCGAGATCAGCAGTGCAACATGACAGGCAGCAGTAGGAGGCTCGGCTGGGTGGGCAGAGCTCCAGCTTGCCATTCTAGAGTCCTTTGACTTTAGTACTATTTGTCAGACTGATCCCATGCAGGATTACTGAGGAATTATTCCCTCTGTGTTCAGTGAACTTACTCCTGGATGCATGTGCCTAGGATGCAATCTTCATCTTTTAAACAATGCGCTTTAGTAGTGATAATGATCAAATAATTCTTTTGATGCGATGATGTACTTCAGAGAATCAAGAGGTTTAGGCAGAGGGATCATCTAGTCCAGGCTTTCTCAACGTTTGTTCCTCACCATACCACTTTGTATGTGAAGTACCACTGGAAGTAGCTGGCAGTGTCATCACCAGTTACTTCCGGACTGGGAGGCCAGATGTAATGCAACAAACACTGGTTCAGGGCAGACAGGAGGGCTTTTTCGAGTTTGCAGAAAGAGCATGCTGAAGCTCTGCCCGCCAAGCTGAACTTCCTACCAGTTTGCTGCCTTGTGTTGCTGGTCTCACTGCCAGGCAGAAAGGTCTGGGAGTCCCACAGTTATCACCAGGCACCTCCTCAAGTACCATTGGTGGTACAAATACCACTAGTTGAGAGATGCCGATCTAATCATGAACTGTACCAAGAGAAATGTGGTGCTGAAAGTATTCTTTGCAAAACTGCATTATTATGCAGATGTTTACATTTCAAAAGCCGGACTTGCACGTCAAAATTCAACGCTCTTATTTTGAAACTGAAATTTGAGATCAATTGACTCTAACTTGTTTTGACCAGCTTCCTCAACACTGCTATTCATAAGAACATAAGAAGAACCCTGCTGCATCTAGCCCATCTAGTTCAGCTTCCTGTATCGCACAAAGGCCCATCAGATATCAGATGCTTCAGGGAGCACACCAGACAAGCTACCTGCATCTTGTTGCCACTCCATTGCATCTGGCTTTCTGAGCTGGCCTATTTCTAGGAGATTGCACATACATCATAGCATCAAAATAAATTATTTGGTAATTATCATTACTAAAGCACATTGTTTAAAAGATGAAGTTTGCATCCTACACAAATGTATCTGGAGGTAAGTTCACTGAACACAGTGGGATTTATTCCTCAGTGATCCTGCATAGGATCAGCCTAACAAAGGCTGCAATCCTATTCAAGCTTACATGGGAGTAAGCCCCATTGAACATAATGGGACTTACTTCTGAGTAGGCATGCATAGGATTGGACTCAAATAGTACTAAAGTCAAAGGACTCCAGAAATGAACCCTAATTCTAAATGAGTTACTTGTAAGTAATTGATTTTACTGGAATTGACTTTTAAGAGGCTTTAGTTAAGGTCAAATTGGGGTGTGTGTGTGAGAAATTAGCAAATATTTTTTTTGTATGAAATACATTTATGCAGCTGCGGACCTTCCATAGATGTCTATGGAGCAAATACCCCAGCTGTGAGCCTCTATGACCCCACGGAAGCCTCTCTGAGGCTCCCAGAGGTGTCAGAAACTGTGCTTCCTGATTTCTGGGAGCCCAGTTTATAGCGTCAGGGAACCTCAGAGAGGCTTCCCCAACATGGGTTCAGGTTGCATGAGACTCTATGAGCCTCAAGTGAGGGGGAGGGTAGATTGTGCATGGGGGGGGGTGACTGCCTATGGGGGATGCCATGCCAGACACCCGAGCAGGGGACTGGGGAGGTCTGCTGCTGCATATATGGGCGAAAGTTATGATTTTGATGGAAATACTAGCAAAGAAGCTGAAAATTTGATTTTCCTTGTGCCACATTTCACTTCAACTTTTTCTCTAAATTGCTAATGGCAATAAAATACAGAAAATCAAATATCAGCTTAGTAGAGGTGCAATAGCTTAATAAAAGTTGCATAATAAAGCATAATAAAGGTACAAATAGAACTGAAATTCAGAATGAAGGATTCAATCCTTCTTTAAATGTCGCAGTATCTTGGAAGTTAATGCATTTTATGCCAGCCATTGGAATTCTGCAGCTATAATAAAAGATGGTGCGTAAGCCTTGCATTAATTTATACTAGACTCTTGACTTTGTTTTGCCTATTTCCATACTCAAGAGGGATTTGATGATCATGGCATACCTTGCATAGAACATTTACACAGACAGAATACCGTTTTTGTAATAAAATCGTGATAACTCCCAAAGAGGCATCAAGGCATATTTGGGAATAAATACTGTACACCTTTTGTTTTGCAGCTACCTTGAATTCTCCTTGATATTTATAAGCACAGAAGTTTATTCTCTCACACACTTCAGAAAGTTAAGGTTTGCATATTTACAGCCAGCTTGAGTGCAAGTGTCAATACAGACCCATTCTGGGGCTGCTTCCAGGCGTACTGAAGAGCAGACTAACAATAATTGCAAGACTTAGGTGTATGAACACTCTGAGGCATATATCTTGGGGGAGAGTGAGTTGTACGTAGGATGATCCCCCCCCCAGCATTACCTTGGAATTCAGTATTAAAATGAAAACAGAATTACATTGTAAGTATAGTCAAGAGGCTGAAACATGGATTGAAAAGATATGCAGTAGATACGTTTTTCTAACATTTAGGAGCATAAGAAGAGCCCCGCTGGATCAGGCCAAAGCCCATCTAGTCCAGCTTCCTGTATCAAACAGTGGCCTACTAGATATCTCAGGGAGTGCACAAGACAAAAAGATACCTGCATCCTGTTGCCATGGTTGCATCTGGCATTCTGAGGTAGCCTACTTCTAAAACCAAAAGCTTGCATGTACTCATCATGGCTTGTAACCTGTGATGGACTTTTCCTCCAGAAATCGGTCCAATCTCTGGCATCTAGGCCAGACGACATTCTGTGGCAAGGAGTTCCTTGCCTGGTCTCTTCCAGCAGACTTAAAACATTGCATCATCTCTTCACTTTTTATACATCTTGCTACTGTCAAGCACCAAAACTTTTGACCCATGCCACATATCGTCAGAAGCATAGCTAGAGGAGGTGTAAAATGCTAAATTTTGCAGGGTATCCTACTGTGGTATACAAATAGCCACTCCCCCTTCACTTCAGAGCCATTCTGTTCTGGTGTCTCCTCCATTTTGCCCTGGTGGCCTGGAATGGCTCTGCAGGGGGGAGGGGCTGCTTGCACACCACAGTGAAGCACCCTGCAAAACTTAGTGCTTTGCACCCCCTCTAACTACACTACTGCATGTGATCCCTAAATTCAAGTGAATTTACTTTAGCAACCTAGGAAGCATTGATGGTCAGGGCCTGTTAAAGAGCATGACTATGGACAGTTCAACTATTAATCTGCCCCAGCCTAGACAAAGACCACTGATGTCCACCAATCAATGCAAATATGTTTTCATGGCATTGATTGATTAAGATGCTCTCTGACTCCATTTCTCCCCTCTGATAGGTTCCTTGAAGACCAGGCCCCCCTTCCCTTTACTCACTCTGCAGTGGTGAATGGGTCCTGTGGAAGCAACTTCAAAATATAACACAGGCCTACAAAAAGAACTTTTTTTTAGTTGCTAAAGATGTTTGAACGAATTTAGGATATTTTTGGGGTGCTGACTCCAAAATTGACATCGGTTTTGCCTGATTGGCTCTAATTTTGGAGGTATGGCATAGCCACTTGATATGCTGATTTAAGCAGCTTCCTCATAAAGAAGCTGACATCATAACTGCCTCATGAGGAAACTGCTTGAATCAGCATATAGGGATGGCTATGCTGTACCCCCAAAACTAAAGCCAGTTGGACAAAACTGATGCCATTTTTTGATTCAGCACCCCAAATATACACAAGAATAGGTCTAATGTTTATGCCAACAAAATGTGTGTAGGCCTGTGTGATTTGCTCTTGAGCAATGTACAAGGTAGGCTCCAGCATGGTGCTGCTGTTTTTAAATTATAAGTATTGATTGTATTCAGCACCAACCAGCGGAGTAAATTTTCACTAAACAGCATGGGCATTGCTTTTCCGTCAATATTGCAGTCTACCATGTGTTCTTGATTCAGTGCCACAATTACACATCAGTGGCAGGCAAATATCAGCTTAATTATGCTCCGCTCCCCACACCACCTGCTAAATGCCGGCCACAACTGAACTGCTGCCGAGCGCCTAGAATGGGATGTCACCGCAGCAGACTGACCTCTTGGCGTATAATATCTTTCGGCTCAGTGTCCTACGTGCCTACATTGGTTGAAAGCACATTTTCTGTTTAATACACAAAAGTAAACCGAGAGAGAACCGCAAGCAGCCTGGTAGAGTGAAGCATGCCTAGTGCACCCCAACCCAATTTACAGGGCTTAACAGAGATGCTTCATGCAGGGAAAGGCTCTCTGAAGAAAATTTACGGGCAGAAATTGCAAATCAGTCCTTTTCGGCTGATAGTCACTAGATAGTTTCTGTTGGAGAAGCAGAAATTTATTTTTGAGAAAATTGAAAATATGCAGCAAATGTATACACAAATGGACCCTTTAGCAAGTGAACTTTTTTTTTTTTTTTTTGGCTTAGGTTGAACTTGCTTCACCTTAGAGTCCCATCTAGTGGATTTAGCTGTTTTCCCGTCACACTTAAATCAGTCCATATTAGACAGGGCCTGACTTGGCATATTTTAAAAGCAGCATTAATTGTTCTAGTGGAATCGGTCACACACTGTGAAAGACTGTCTTGGAAAGTTCTTATGTTAACTTTTTCTGGTTTTCTGTTTTATTCCGATAAAAGGTTTCATATGATTCTGTTCTTAACACAGTTCATTGAATCTGGATTTTTCATATGAATTTCTGCTGCGCTTCTGTGAACTTATCCCCTTCTGGAATCTTTTGGGGTACCTGTCATCTTAAAACATACCTAAATCCAGCACATGCTGATGCCTTTTCCAGCCTAATCCTATACATGACTACTTAGATGCAAGTCCCGTTGGCTTCAATGGAGCGTAGATTTCAACCTCAGTGACTCCAGTAGGGCTTCTTCAAGGCCTTTGCATTCTTTTCATTGAAATGAGACATAACGATGACATTATACCACATCATCATGTACGTATATAGATCTCACAAATGAATGTGGCATGATGATGTCATCATGGCTCAACGCCTGACAAAAGCACAAAGAGTTCTGGTGAGTCTTTGGTCTACTTGGGGACATGAGCAGAGCCATAGTGAGAGTGACATTGCAAAAAATATGGAGGCAAAGCTGATTTAGAGGTGCATGGACGATTTATTCTATCACAAGCATCTCCACAATCCCACATTGGAGGATATGCAACATTTTTACAGTAAAATTTTAAAGCAATTTCAGTGGCATTTTTACAAGAGGGCTAGTCACATATAATGATGTAAAGCTAAGTCTGAGAAAACATAAAAGCAACTTCATTTTGCCAAAGAAAGAGAAAGGAGATGGTTGCGCTTTCTCGTCTGTATGTCCTATTTATTAACCTTTAAAGTTATTTTGTGAGTCTGAAGTTAGGGTTAGGTAACTCACAACCCAATCCTGAGCTGACCAGAGTGCAGGGCAGCCATGGGGGCATGCAGTGCGCCCCAGCTGCCGCCTTCTCAGAAGAAGGGGACATTCATCCCCTTTCCTCAAGTAAAGGAAATAGCCCTACAATGGGGCTCCTCGATTCTATGGCAGCTCTGAAGCTGCCACAGAATTGGAGAGCTCCCTGTCGGGCTGCGTGGCCCAGCATGGGGTTCAGGATCTGATGAGTGGAGCTTCCCCCTTCTCCCTCCCCCCACCGTGAATTGGATACCAAGGAAGTATAAAAAATAAACGTTTCAGGAAACTGCCCAATCCTATTAGTGCTCAATCCTATTCTGTCCTGTCCCCCGCCCCCCGATGCAGCCATGCCAAAATAGCTATGGCTGCATTCTGGAGCGGGGAAGGGGGCTGTTGCAGAGGTCTCCTCTGGGTCAGGGAACAATTTGCCGCTCATTTCACTGTCCCACCACCCCTTCCTTCCCTATTTCGTTTGGCAGTAGGCTTCATTTGGCTCTGGAACCGATGATGTGGGTAGGAAGGCTCTGGCCTTCCGGCCAGCATCCCAACAGCTTACTACTGAGCACGCTGCTGGACTGGCACTGACTGCTTTAATGCAGTCACCACCAGCGGAAGAGGCATGCCAATAATAACTGGCCTGTCCCTTTAGGACTAGGCTGTGAGGTATGTTCAGAAAAGTCTATACTATGAATATGGATAAAGACTGTAATCATTTCTTTCCATATATTATATACCAATCTCTGTTTGTATAGTATCCTTTTTAGCTCTGTTTGTATAGTATCCATTTTAAAAGTGAAGAGAGGAGAACAGATGTTCTCTCCCCTGGCCTTCCTTCACAAGGCCAGAATTTTGTCTCTTTTCTTGTTCTTCAGTTTACGTGATAAAAACACTTAGTAATAAGATATGTAAGCAATTAGGCTCAGACCTTGGTGGTGCCAGTGTCGTGGGGACGAGAGATGTTTTTGAAGCTTTGGAATGGCAGGAAAGTTAATACATGCCTCCTATTGAGCTACCTCGTATATCTTGCAATATTAACTTTGAACTTTTATCTCATCTTGTGGGCAGAAGTGAATGTAGACCTTATTGAAGTAGAAAATATTGCACGCATGTAGACGAAGTGTACATTATTGATCTTTCCTAGATGAATACCACATCACTGTTTCTAGTTTCTAGTTAAGGAATTAGAGTTAGTGAAATGACTTCAAAGCATTCAATATGCAGTTTCTACTGTGCCTACAAATTAGAAGTATTATTGTGTTTTTTTTTAACCCCTGGGTGCTGGGGGATAAGAATTGGCTGTACTTGTCGTAAAAGGCGACTAAACAGCCACCGGGTAGATGGGACTCGTTAACCTGGGAAGGCAGCTCATCTGAAAGAAGGAAAGCTCTGATCCTAAACCTCCACTGCCTTGTGGCTACATCCAGTTATGGGAAAGGCTTCAGGAGTCAACCTCGAGACAAAATCCGGAGCCGGAGTCCCTGAGGCAGTTCATGGCTGAACACAGTCACGTTCTGGCAACTCCTGCAACGCCACTGGAATCAACCGTATTGGCCTCTGCCTTTCCATTGGACCATTTCAGCGACGTGGAGAGGGGGGATTTGCTGCATGGGTAACAGTCTATCCTCCATATCTACTTTACCCAGGCTTTTTGCCCTGGAGAGGACACTCTGTTCCAGAACCACTATTCAGAGCGCGATACCATAGTCTTCCGAGACTGAAGGATGCCAATGATGATGATGATTGTGTTTTAATGAATTATGTATCTACCTTTGTCTTTCTCCAGAGAGCTCAGAACAGAAGGAACTTCTTGGCTGTTCCACATGTGCAAGGGCATCCCTTCTGTCTTCTGCTACTGTTCATAATCAAGAAGACAAGAGAGGCCCAGTTAAAATTGAAAAACTAAGGGCGCAATCCTAACCCCTTATGTCAGTGCTTTCCAGCATTGATATAAAGGCAATGCAGCTCTGAGGGAGGGGAACAAACATTCCCTTGCTTTGAGGAGGCCTCCATGAGTGACACCCAACTGCAGGATGCAGCACATGTCCCATTGGCACCGCTTTGCAAGTGCTGGAAAGCACTGACATAAGGGGTTAGGATTGCGCCCAAAGTCTCTCTCCAGGGGAAAGGCAATGAAAAGAAGCACCATCCTAACTCCAGAAAAAGCATCTGGGAGTACAGATCTTTGGCCTTTTCCCTTTCTTTGGGTGCTTTAGAAGATAGTGTGGTTTTTAAGGGGTTTTCACAGACTGTGGCAAGAGAGAATATTGAAGTTGTTGAGTAGTATGATTTTTTAAAAAAATGTTGTTCAGTTTTGGCTCCTGTTGACAATTTCTCTTGCCCACACCCCATTGATTTTCTTTGTTGTTGCTATTTTTATTATGGTACCATAGTTGTCATATTCCTTTAACTCAGGTAATAGTAGTGAAGTCAAGATGACCATTAAATAATGTGGGCCCAATCCCATCCAACTTTCAAGTGCCAATGCAGTTACAATATAGCCTCATGGTAAGGGAACACAATGCTCCTTTACCTTGAGGAGGCTTCTGTGACTGCCTTTCCACCACAGGATGCAGTGCACACCCCATTGGTACAGCTGCATCAGCAAAGTTGGATAAGATTGGGCCTAGTATTTATTAACTGAAATGCAGTAACTAACACCTTACATTAATAATAGGTTTTAACTGGCCTCAGACTGCGCTGAGCAACTTCCTAGGTTCTAACCATGTGAAATAAGTCTCTATAACCTCAGAGAATTTACATTAAGGCAATGGGATCAGAGATCAGGACCTTACAGCCCAATTTTGTTCCCTGCCATGCTATATTATACAGGCATGCCATGGAGACACATACTGCATGCTATGGGGGGGGGCATGAGTGTGTAGGCCCCCTGATATCCTAGATGTCTCTTTGGACCCACACCAGCTATTTAGCTTGCATATGACTGAAGACAGCCAGGGAGCAGTGTGTACCGAAAATTGGGGGTAGGATCCAGCACGCATGACGACTACCATACCCACCCTTCCACCACCACACACCCCAAATTCTCCCCCAAAAGCCCCATTACTCCCTATCCCTGCCCATCCCCCTCACACCGCTACCAATGTACTTCCTGCAGCAGTGGGTGAATGCTTCCGTGGCATGTGCATGCAGTCGCTAGTCCTAGTCCTTCATGCTGGCGGCTCCATTATGTGAGTCATTGCTGCCTATACGATAATTAGGCTGTTAGTATCACATCTCAGATACACTGGGTTGCATTTATTTATTTTTCACATTTCTATACCACCCTTCCTCCAAAGAGCTCAGGGTGGTGTACACAGCTGCTCCCCTCCTTTTGTCCTCACAACAACCCTGTGAGGTAGGTGAGGCTGAGAGAAAGCGACAGGCCCAAGGTCACCCAGGAAGCTTTGTGGCTGAGGGGGGGATTCAAACCTGGATCTTCCAGGTCTAAGTCCACCTCCCAAACCACTACACCACCCTGGCTTGCCTGGGCATCTCATGAAATAGATTTGCTAGAAATGAATAAAAATAAGCAAGGCTTGGAGGAGTTGTACTGAATTCAGTTTGAGAATCAGATCGCAGGAACTGCAGCTCATCTCTGAACTGTTGACCTATTGATGACATGGTGCCCTTTCGTCTTTCCTTTTCTTCTTACTACACATCATTCTGTGCTTGAAATGAGCTACTCTGGTAGTTTATCAGAGCTTTGCTTTGGTGTGGAGTGCTTGTTTTTTTTACCGAGGGTTGAGCTAGATGGCTTTCTTGTCTCTTACAAAATTCCATTTCATGTTTCCAAAAGCAAATGCAAAATCCACTTTGCTGAAGAGTTGAGCAAGTCTAGTAAATATTCCCCGAGGGAAGGAGAGTTCAAACATGCTGTTATGGTGGAGATCTCTTCATTACATCCAGCATGAATCTGACCTCACTTTCGGTTTATTATGACCAATTAGAGCGCTCAGAATCGGTTCTAATAACGCACCCAGTGACCGACTGGCGGAAATAACTGCTTTAGTGAGTATGAAGTTGCAAATGACCACCATGTGCATGGATTTTCAACACTGCCAGTACACTGTTCACATGAGTAGACTGTTCATGCAAGACGGCTGCAGGCATATAATCAGAGTGGCAATTCAGAGTGCAGCCTTGCACTTTCCCCATTAACTGTTTTCATTTGTCATCCAAGCTGTTGTCTGCCTTTCTGTCCACGCAGTTCCTTCCTCTCCCCCCAGAAAGCATGCATGACATCCTGGTTAAAAAAAAATTCAGAACAGATGTGATAAAGAAAACCTTTGTCACAATCGCAACCTTTTTGTATTGTTGTGTTATTTAAACCGTGGTCAGACTAACTTCATTATTTCATAAACTTGCCTGAGTTCCCCTGAGTTTAATTTTTTTCAAAGTATGTGCACAATCTTCTCCACCAACTCACAGTCACTGTTGGATCCTGATTTGCAGAACACCCCTGATTGCAGCTGGTGTGATTGGAGGACTCTTCATCATCGTCATTTTGGGCTTAACTTTTGCCGTGTACGTGAGGCGCAAGAGCATTAAAAAAAAGAGGGCCTTACGAAGGTTCCTGGAGACTGAGGTAAAAAGTTTTTCTTTCTACTATGCAGAAACACCAGATACTTAAAACAAAGCCATTCTCGCCTTCTTGGTCTAAATGATTTTCATGCTCCTGTGTGGTGGACATGTAAATGAAGGTTATTTACAGCATTCTCCTGTTCAAATTTCTCTGTGAATAATGAGGTTTTGAATGGCCTCTTATCTGAGGAGCAGGACCAATGCATTAGAAACCCATCGTTCTTCTGCTTTTGAATTTCCAGATTTTGTACACAGAATGGCACAAGAGCTATCTGCCACAGATTCTCTCCCTTTGATTCATTCATGCCCCCACCCCACTCCACATATTAGCATGCACATGATTATAATACTTCAGTTATAATGATTACCCGCACACCCCCGATAAAGACACCAAACTGTGGCTTGGGTTATAATGGGTCACTTTATTAAACATAACAAAATTGCCACAGGGCGGTTAGGAAAATAAACCTCAACCAACATGCAGGATATCAAGCTGAAACAGTCCTAGCCATCTGTGTCCCCCATAATTCTCCTTGGTCATACCATCTGACTCCAGTCCAAGCTCAGTCAACAGACCGGGCCCGCCTTTCATAGCCACCTTTCCAGAGTCAAGGCAGCTGAACTCCTTAGCCCACAGGATAAACCTTGCTAAGCCTTCCCTAGTGCAGCCAAGGGGCTTGCTAACCAGCCTTATCAAGCTGGACAGGCATAATCAGAGCACACCTGGCTCATCCCATGATCTTACTGCCTTCTCTTGGACACCAAGATTTCATTCCTATCTACCCTACCCCGTACATAGCAAGTGACCAATATTTACAATAATTAAATTAACCTAACATGCAAGGAAAAAAACCTACCCCATCCTTGCCAGTCTGGGGTAGGCAAACACACACACACACACACACACACACACAAACCCACCATCCAAGGCCAATTAGGATGCTGGTAAAAATTCCTACCTAGCTCTCAATGAGTGGTCAGCTAATCTCAAACTTGATAAAGTTTGGGAGTGGGAGGGCAGGATTGTTGTCCTGGATGAAGTGAGCTCTGTTGGGAGCATGTGGACCCAACCAGAGCTCAGCTTCCACTTCCCCAGGCTGCAATAGCCAATTGAAGGGCAAGCCCAGCCTGGCTACACAAGGAGGGGTGGGGGCAAACTGCCACGAGCAGGAGATTGTTGTGAACAACTTTAATACTTAGCATTTATATAGCAGTGTCTGAGTCTGCAAAGTGCTTCACGTGTTTTATCTTGATATCAGACTTGGGAGGGGGTGGGACTGGCTGAGCTTGCACACACCATAGTCTTTTCAACTTTCCAGGCCTGATATACTGCCCTTCCCAGGTATCGATGGCTCAGGTCCAAGTTGACCCATTGTGGCTGCTGGGGGTTACTCCGGGGAGACCTTCAGCAGCTGAAATTCTCCTGGGGGATGCAGTGGAAGCTGCACTGGTGCCACTGCATTGGTACAGGATAATTTGGATAGGACTGGGCTGTTAGTTATGCATAGCATTTTCTCCCCTCCCACTGACAACAGCAGAGAATTTGTTTATAGTTATGTCCAGCCATGAATTTCCAAATGAATTAATTATCACTTCCACTGAATATGCACCTTCTCTTATTTTTAGCACATAGGTTGATGATGGCAAGCAGAATAAAGTATGTTTATGTTGGTCTGGTTAAGAGCCATTTAGATTTGTGGAAGACTATGTTGCTGTCAGTATTAGAGCTGCAGGTGGCTGAAGATTTTTGAAAACCTGGCTCTAATTGATGTGCCTTAGCAGCCCTCTTGAAATGCTGCCCCGAATTAGTGCTGATGTCCAGGATGTCTTATCTTGGAAGAGAGTAATTCACAAGAGGTTTTTATGTTTGTTTTAATTCAGATGTGCTGCTTCTTTTCACTGCTTCAATTGAATTTGGTCAAAGCAATTCAGGAAATTCTTCTCTCAAAGAGGTTCATATTCCTGTGACATTTCTCAAATGACTTTAAGCAGAGCCCTACACATTGTTTTAAAAAGACGTAGGGCAATTTTTCATGATTCTCCTGTGAAGATGTGGTCAAAAAGGGATCTTGATGTCATCACATCAAGGTTTCTTTTTCACAATGTGCGTATCTGCTTCTATACTTTAGCAACCAATAGGTGGAAACACCTGAAAACTGCAATACATACTTCTCTTGCAGCAAAACCAGATTAAAAAAAAAAAAAGTTACGAAAGCCAGAATAAAGGCATCAATGTAGTTCTGCAGAGGCAATCAGTCAATTTTATGGGGAAAATTTTGTAATTATCCACATCCATAAACCTTTAACATTTCAGCCTGCTTTTTGGTGGCAGGGGACAGGGAGGTATGGAGCAGCAGGGCATTCTCTGGTGCGCACAGAAGCCACTTCTGGGTTGTTGCCCACAACTCCCTCCCTTGGGGGGCTGCCTCAGAATAAATTGCCGTAGTGTTTCCCAAATGCTTCCACGGTGCATTCCGGAGTGAGACAGAACCAAGGGATGTGGCTGTGTGCCTCTACGCAACCCAGCAATGGCTTCTAGGAGTGCCAGAGACAACCCTACAGCTGGCATGATTTTGATGCTAAGGTAAGGAATGCCTTCTTCTACTTTAAAAGAAATTTTTTTTTAATTAATGTGTTTAAAGGGAACACTTTTTTTTTTTAAAAGCATGCGGTGTGACCCAGAAATAGCTTTCAGGAGCACCAGACTGTCCTCCACCATCTGCGGATGGTCAAATCCGCAGATGCTGAGGCAGTGGATGGCAAGGGACCACTATAACTTCTACTTACTGATCAGCTCTCCAGTTCCATTAAGCAACTCCCAATGACCATCACCCCTCCAGTTCTATCACTGTCAGCCTTTCAGTGGCCTCCTTCACCCTCAAATGACTCTTCCTTTTCTTTCGTACTTCCCCTTGTGGTTGAAATGCTGCTTCCTCTTTTACTTCCTTTAAAACCCTCAGCAGAACCGTCTAGTCCCCAAACTTAAGTCTGGTTACATGTATATTAAATAATTGCAGTGTTCCCTCCATTTATTCTGCCACCACTTCTTCTCTTCCTTTGTTGTCTCCCTTTGTGTCTCTCTGTTGTAAAATGTAATGTACATTGGTGGTGCTGTGAACATAATCTGTCCATCAGATTTTGTGCATACCACCCTCTCCTCCTCCTTTTCTCCTACATATATTTAATATTTGACATACATCTGGGTGCTTGAAAGTTAATTAAGGGAAACAGAGTGTAAAAATTATTGTGTCAGGCTTACATCCATGGCTTTGCTCTTTGCTATTTGTTTTTGTTCTAGATTAATGAAGTAATTCCCAGTTCCCGATAATTTTTGCCTGCGCAGTGTACTCTGTATTCAACTAATTAAGTAGTCCGCAATGTTCACAGAAGCATGATAATGGTGCTCAAATGGCAAACCACAGTGCACTTAGCCCTGCAAGCAGATACTTTGAAACACGGCAGCAGTTTCAACCCAATTTGAACAGGAGTAGCCCTTAATTATTTTCCTTATCCTGAGAGAGGACAGGCTATTTGTCAGTGTTTAGAGGCTAGTCTTTTCTCATTTATTTGTACAGAAATATATATTTCCAATCTAAAGCTGCGCACAGTTCTAATCAAAGAATGTTCTCACTGCATTCCAGTCACATGATCTGTTGATCGTAATTAAAGATGCAGAAATTTAACTGTATTATCATTCACAATTAATTACTTCTTGTCATAAACCTTTAATTTGATGCAGAATTTCCCTTAAAAATAATCTTCATTTTGGGATTAATCTAAAGCTTGGATGAGTGAACTTTATCTTCCAAAAAATAATAATAATAATAAAGTGCCTGAACTGTGAGATTCATCCCTGTCATTTGAAAATGGAACAAAATATTTCTGATAATACAGGGTGGCATGCTGGTAATTATTGTGTCATGTCTATCATTTAAAATATTCCTAAGGATTTGCATCTGCTCCATATAACTTCATTATTGCATTTTTTCTGGGTTTGGAAAACAACTCACACTGAATGAAGTCCAACTAAGTTACATAGTAAATGTTGCTATCTAACTTTGGGTGCAATCCTAACCCCTTACTTATGTCAGTGCTTTCCAGCACTGACATAAGGGCAATGCAGCTCTGACGGAAGGGAACAAACATTCCCTTGCTTTGAGGAGGCCTCTGTGAATGACACCCAACTGCAGGATACAGCACATGTCCCATTGGCACCGCTATGTCAGTGCTGGAAAGCACTGATTTAAGGGGTTAGGATCGTGCCTTTTGTGTTGTAAAATGCTTGCATACAATCATCCCCATGTCATATATTTTGATCCTGCTTTGTGGCGGCACCTTCACAGAACCACTTCAGCCCATGAGAATGAGGAAAAGTCACCACTCTAAATTTTCCACTCCAAAAATTGTTGGATATAGGGGCAAACCTGTACACAAATAAAATGTTAAAATCATTATATCTTGGATTTCAGGATAACATATTGTAATGGAAAAAATTCTTTTTACTCATTCTTTTTGTTCTTAACATTGATATTCTATCAATGGGCTTCTTCAAAGAATTCACAGCAGGAGATGACAGTAATATTTTTTGAAGTCACACATTAAAGTTCTCTCATGCTAGTAAGTGAATTTTAAATGCTTTATGATCTTATTGCAGATTATTTTCACTATTATTTATTCAGGGTACAATTTAGCAAAGTTAAGTAAAGAGCGTTAGAATTACTGCCATTGGAAGTAATGAGACTTTGGCCATAATCCTAAGAGTGAACCCCATTGAATACAGTGGATCTCACTTCTGAGGAATGTGTCTAGGCTCTCTCTGTTAATTTGCTTAACTTTAGCTGAATCTTGCCCGCAGTAAATAAAGACATGGAGCATTTAAGATACAGTGTCAAGCAAGGGTAGGGCTACGAGATCTCAGATTCTCAGCTTGAAGGTTTTTGGAGGGCCACCTCAGACTTTCCAGCTAGACTCTCAAATCTCAGCTTTTGGAGCTCCTGAGACATAGGTTTTGAAGCACTACCCTCAATAGCCTTTGACCTCCCAAATTTAATTTTTGCAGCTGGCATATAGCTCCACTTCACCTAATTGTCCTAAGATAAGAGAAGAAGGAAGAGATAGAGGAGTGATGAAACAGCAGGGCTTCTGCACCAGTATAATTGGGTGCAAAAATATTATTTGAAAAGACAGCTTAAAAAAAATTCACTCATCAGTCTGAAAGAGAAAATGTTGTCATTTTTCTGTGGGAAAAACTGGGTAAAATTGTCAGGACTATTTTGTCAAATATTCCTGAGGAAATTTGCAGTCTGAATAGGACCAGGCCTTGATGTCTGGGCCTAAATGTAAGCTCATGAAAATGAATGTATGTATCTATCGGTATCCCATGTGACTCCAGTCATAAGACGATGTCATAAGACATCATAAGACATAAGAAGTCATAAGACAATCAGTCATAAGACGATGAGGTAATGTGATGAGGTCATCTCCACGGTGATTGGTGCACAGCACTATATAAGCATGGCAGGTACAGCCCACCTGCGAGGGTCATTGTATGGAGTCGGAGAAGGCAGGAGTCTATGTTGGAGAGTTGGAGAATGTGGCTGTAAATACTGCCTTGTTTTGCTGCTAAAGGACTGCTTATCTGTAAATATTTTGTAAATATTTACTGGTGGTGGACAACTGCCTTGTCTGTGTTGCCTTTTTACTTGGATAACTTCGCTGTCCTTGGAGCTAGCACTCCACTGCACTCTGCTAAGAACTGGCACTACACTAAATTCCTCAAACCCCCCCCCCCCATTTTTTCCTTCAATCCTTTTCTCCAGGGCTACATCTTGGCACCCTGGCAAATTTCAAATAGTACACAACTTTGTAACATCACCAGGGCTTCACCATGTGACATTATCAGGTCCTGCCTCTGAATCTCAAGTAAAGAGGTGCCTTCAACCTAGGGGGTGGGGAAGGAATAGAAGGTAAAAACAATGTGTGAATTCACAAAGTTCTCCAATAGAAGCATGGTTGTAAGTAAACAACACATCTTCAAAACGAGTCTATGTTTTATATTGCTTTGTGCTTCTTTATCCACTATAAATACTCCATTATTTTTCTTCACAGCTGGTGGAACCTTTGACTCCAAGTGGCACAGCACCCAACCAGGCACAGCTTCGTATCCTGAAGGAAACGGAGCTAAAACGGGTCAAGGTCCTTGGATCGGGGGCATTTGGCACTGTGTATAAGGTATGTTCTTTTTAAGTAACTTGTCAATTGTGTTTGCTGATAAAACCTGCGGTTTATCAGGAGAGGCAACAATAAGATATCCAGAAAGCTCCTAGAAAATGAAGATAACCTCCTGCTCATTTCAGACTTCAGGCAACTTACAACCCGATCCAGAGCTGCCCTGTGCCCAAGGCTGCAGCAGCACCAAAATGGCTGCCACTGCATCCTTTGGACGTTGGGCAGCCATGGGCGGCTCTCAACTCCTCCTTGGGGAAAGGGGACATTCATCCCTTCCCCCCGAGTAAAGGAAGCAGCCCTGTAGTGGGACTACTGGATTCTGAACCAGCTATTTAGTCAGTGCAGAGTAAAGTAGTCCCGTATCGGACCAGGAGGCCCAACGCGGGGCTTTGGATCTGGCAGAGTCAAGCTCTGCCGGTCCCACCTGCCTCTTGGCTTGCTCCCTCCCCCTGCCCTGCCTTCCCTCGTCCTCCCCCTGCCCTGTAATGCTTCCCCCCCCACACACACGCACCTCCACACCTCTCCACTGCCTGGCGCTCGCCTGGAACTCTGGGTGATGGCCACCCATCCTCTGCCGGGCACTGGCTCAGCAGTTGCAGGCGTGTCTTACGGCGCGTTTGTGACACTGTACACCGACGTTGGGCAAGCATGTATTGGATAGGATTGGGTCCTCAGATTTCAGTTTCTGAGCCAGTTAACTGCCATGATAGGGATTGCTGGGTCAGATGTTCAGAATTGGGCTGCTCAATATTCAAGGAAATATTTTAGTGAGTGAAGTACATTTGGCTCAAAGGTTCATTCACTCAAATCGTAGCATCAGGGGCAGCCTATGGATGTGGTAAATCATGGCCAAATATGGTGAATTCTTTCAAATAAATATTTCGTAGATTGTTAATTGGGAGTTTTGTCTTTTCCTTGCATCTTCCTAGGGTGTTTGGGTTCCTGAGGGAGAGAGTGTGAAGATTCCTGTGGCTATTAAAATCCTTAATGAGACAACAGGCCCAAAAGCCAATGTGGAGTTCATGGATGTAAGTAAAGGAGACACAGTTTCCATGAGGGTGTGTGTGTGTGTGTGTGTGTGTGTTGGGCGTGGGGGGTGGCTGAATGGGGCAGGCAGAATTACAAGACTCATGGGGTAGGAAAAGTTAGTGAATTTGGATTGTGTCAGAAATGAGCTAAGCTGTTTACTGGGCTGGATCTGCCAGTTCAACATGGGCTGTGTGTGCATTTCCTCATACAAACCCATTTTCCTTATCAATTAGGAAATTACACTGGTCAGCACACATTTTGCTTCCTTAAACGTTACACCAATTCCTGGGTATATTTGGGGTGCCGATTCCAAAAATGACATCCGTTTTGCCCTATCACGTCTAGTTTTGGAGATTTTGTATAGCCTCATTAGTGAATGGTTCAAGCAGCTTCCTCATGGGGAAGCCTACACCATGGTTTCCTCATGAGGAAGCCGCTTGAACCTTTCACTAATGAGACTATATCTCCAAAACTAGATGTGATAGGGCAAAATGGATGCCATTTTTTGAATTGGCACCCCAAATTCATATCAAACCACCATAAAGTTTGGGAAAAACTTTTATGACCCTCAATTTTGTAGGCCTGTGTTATCAGTTAGGCTGGCACCAGAAAGTCACAAACATGCCATAAAGCACATTTGCACCTCCTTGTGAGTCGACTGGGCAAGTGCAGGGATGTGCACCTGCCCACAGAGGCTGCATCCAGCCTCCGGGCTGATGTGGGGCGGGAAGGGAAGGTTGCGTCAGCCGAGCTTGGCCAACTCAGGGGTCTGGGGAGGATGGGGAGGAGGCAGGAGGGAGGTGTTCTGGGGTGGGAGGAGGGTGGACGGAGGCATTTCAGGGGGCGGGTGGGCAGGGAGCGGGAGGCAGGGCTGGGACCCAGCAATTATGCAGGATCCCAACCCCATTCCTCAAGCAGCACAGAACAGCTTGAAACCACTCCGTTCTCCCCAGACTTACTTCATCTCCTGAGTTGGTACAATCTGAGGAAACTCATTGGGCCATGGTGGCTTACTCGGGGATAAAGGGAAGAGCTTCCCCTTGCCTTCTGGCCCCAATCATGCGCTGGATACAGCACAGGCCTCCAGTGCAAGATAGGATTGCTCTGCATGTATCTTGCTTCAGCTTTCTGAAACAGTATTCAAGTTCCTTTCCATGTAACTCATGGTTGATACTTGGGTAGAATGATTTTGTTTTAATCAAGAGCAGTGTTTTAATCAAGTGGCAGTGGTGGATCTCTCCTCTAGATATCTCTTCTGTTAACACTGTTACAAATAAAAAAAAATTTGAGGAATTAATTGACGGGCTCAGAGTTAGCCTCAGGAAGATTAGAGTACCAAAGCCCTCTCCACTTATTAACATTCCTGAAAGAGCAGCCAGTGAAACAAGTGATCTTTTGGGCAGGCTTGCAAAGACCATCATCAGGGAGTATCAGTTCAGAAAACAGGCAAGGGAGCACCTTCAAAGTTGCAAGATATTTCTTAAAGGGACCCCCCCTTTTTTTTTTTTTTGCAAAGATACTTGCAAAAGTAATTGCAAAGATACTGGTTCAATAAACCCTAACAAGTGAGTTTGTGTGAAATGTTTCTAGATTGTGGTATGAATGCACTGGTAATTGGTGCGCTGGTAGGAAAGGGAACAGGAAAGTTTTACAGGGAAGGAGGTTTAGGAGAGCCCTACCCTTTTATTCTCCTCCCTAATCTTGAGATGGGAAATAGTGGGAGTAAGACAGAGGGAAGGGAAATTGTAAGAAAGGAAAGTTTCAAAGCATGATTATAACTACCTGGAGAGCCTTGCAGGGGTCCTGAGGGTTCCAAACACCTTATGGAAACACTGACCTGTTGCAACAAACACATACGGAGGTGGCTGTACCATGAAGAGTGACAGCCCGCTAGTCAAAATTCTTCAATATTTAAGGAGTTTTTGGAGTTGCTGCTATGTGCAGCTCTTGGAGTGAGCAGTTAATCTTGTTATCAGTGTGTAAAAAGGAGCTCTGGTGTCTTCTGTATTGGTGGGTAAATGAGTACCCTGGTGGGTGAATGAACTCAATGCTGGTGTTGATGTGCCTGTGCCTGGCCCACAGTCAAGAGAAGTCCTTCTAATAAAAATGTAGATAAAAAGAGGATGTTGATCCAGGAGTTGATCCAAAGCTGGGGTTGATCCAAAGCCTTAATGGTAGAAGCTAAAATGCAAATATATAAGGAATACCTCACAGTCAAGATCAAGATCAAGCCTATAAGTCTGTTTCAGATGTCAGGCAGATACCAACAGAAGTTGAACATTACATTGTATGTTGAAATTGGTTTGGGCCATTGAAAGCATTGCATGCAAAATGCACATTCTGCAGGAGTTTATATAGTGACCAATAGAAACAGGTAGAATGCAGATATGACTTCCCAGTGTCTTCATACCTAGTTGCAGGAAGGATGCAGATTTCAGATGAGCTACTGAAAGGTTGTATCTAGTGGGAGCAATAAAAAATGCAAAAAAGGAGGTGTACAATTGTCCCTACTTATCTGTAGTCCCAGTATCCACAGATTCCAACATACATGAATATCAAGACCTGATACATGAATATCAAGGACAATGGGGCAGTCTCTGGCACTCCCTGAAGCCACTTCTGGGTCATGCTGAGGATGGCGACCTCCTCCCTTGGCCTTGGTATGCCCAGTGGAAGCATTTGGAAAGGCTTTCATGATGCATTCTGGGGCTTGCCAGGGCTAAGGGAGGGGGTTGCAAGCTTTGCACGACCCAGAAGTGGCTTCTAGGAATGCTAGAGACTGCCCTGTAACTGGCACAGTTCTAAGTGCTAAGGTAGAGAATGCTTTAAAACTTTTAAAAACTATCTGTGAATTTTAGCATCCGTGGGGGATCTGGGAACAGAACCCCCACAGATGCCGAGGGCCCACTGTACTGAGAGGTGATACTGGAATCAGGAGGTTGCATAATGGGATTGTCTTGTCTTCCCAGACATGGCATGATATGGTGACATGAGATGGCAAACTGAGTTCTTAAGCTTGACCTGACTTTCAAGGAAAACAGTGTCCAGTGTTCATATTGTTCATTTGGGGTATATGAATCCATAACAGAATAACAGTCCATTATGTAATACAGGATGACAGATAGTTGGCATGGGCAGGCAGGTTTGACTTGAGTGGCATTACCTTGTATTTAAGTTCATACTGTCCACTATTGTATGGCATAGTGCCAAGGAAAGAATGAAGAGCCTTTGTAATAATGAAAGAAAATCAGGAAAAATCACCACAGGTAACACTGCTACTCTGAGATTTACACTTAGAGCAGTTCTCATAGCGAACTGAGCATTTATTTAATATAGATCTTTCTCTACATAGACATGCATTAGAACAGCTGGCAATCACATGTAGAGAACTGTCCTGCAAATTGGCAAAATCCATTGGAACAACTATCATATCTGTACAAATCTCATGTGAAAAAATTCACTGGTAATCAAAATAACTTCTAAACCAACAGGGTTGATTCCATTAGATGCCTTTGGAAATCCTATCCTTGATCTTCAGTCTGATCTAAGCTACTGGTGCCTTGTTTAAGAGCATGTCTTGTTATGAATTCTTCCTCCTGTAATGATAGGTTGATCTTGAATCTCACCCTTCATGCTCATAAGGTATCATTTCTCTTTGATGGCGTTTAGAATCAGTAGAACAACATGTGCTGCAGTAACTGTTATATTCCGATTCGTAGGCACAAAATGACTATTTTAGGTTAGCCCTTTAGAGCAACAAAACAGATGATATGCAAGAGTGAATGCCTATTTTTTTTGTGGAAGACAAAGAGATTAGCAATGGGAGCCATTGCTCTTTGTTCAGTCTCTCTCTCTTAATGGTGCTAGAAAGAAACCAAAGAGTGCTTTGTGACCAGTTGGGCCCCTTTTAAATGCTGTACTGCTAAAGGAGAATAGGCCATGGCAATTTGGTAACCGGGCTGTCATTTCAGTACTCCTGAAAACTTTCTAATGTATCCATAATGACTATAATGACATAATGCATCATGCTAGTACATGATGTGGGCAGTCCT
This sequence comes from Tiliqua scincoides, assembly GCF_035046505.1. Classification (NCBI taxonomy): domain Eukaryota; kingdom Metazoa; phylum Chordata; class Lepidosauria; order Squamata; family Scincidae; genus Tiliqua; species Tiliqua scincoides. Next base: position 127,929,055 of record NC_089821.1, on the reverse strand, counting down.
TTTCTATATTTCTCTCAACAGGAGACACTGAATTGTGCAGCCAAGAAAAATCCCTATGCTTGAACAGTGACTTCTTTTTTTCCCCCTTGCACAGCAAATAGTATTTGTCGTTTGTCTTACTCAAAAGATATTTCTCTCTCCTTCACCTTTCTGCACATTCCTTTCTTTTATACAAGGACATATTGTAACGGTTATCCAAAAAGTCCGTGATATGAGTCATGATTAAAGGAAAGTCAGGGAAACCATGGTAAAGATTTGCATTCATTCAGGCTGTATTCTTAAGCAGAAGCTTAAGAACAGAAACATTAAAATGTTTCGTACAGGCAGCCGATTGCCGTGCTTCAGGGCTGAATAATAAGATTTCATCATTTCACTGTGTTTATAAATTCTGAGGTAGGGTTCACCAGAGACTTTGCTTGCAGTACTTTACATCTAAACTATTTAGAATCTCAGTTGTAGCACAATTTGTCTTACCTTCCTTTTCAAAGGAACCAAGCTCTTGTAGTGAAAAGAACTCAGTGGTGATTTAGCAGCTCAGGTGCTGCAAGGATTGTTAAGGTGAAATGTCTAGAGGATGGACTTGTTAGAGCCTAGCCAAGGCTTGGCAATACAGTTCTCCATCACTGACATCTAATTATTTGAGAGTGAAACTGAGCTTTTTGCAGAGTGCAGACTTGTAAACGAGCTGAGCATGGTGTCAAAGTGCTTTGCCCTGGTCTAACTAGTTCAGCTTACCTTAATTTCAGATAACATTGTTTAGTAAAGTGATCAGATCACATTTTCACACTGGAAAGCAGGAAAACTAGGATTGGAGATTTCCTCTTCCCCCCCCCCCCAGCATTTGAGGAGTTCTTCCTATTTTACTGAACTTCCCCTACCTTAGGTGTGCTTATTTATATAGTCACCCTGTAGGTCACATGCTCATCTCAGGATCTGGACCTAAGGAAGCCTGGCAACTCTAGATGAAGTGGTTTACCTAAAACCACTTAAGTTTTCTCCTAACATCACCTTAGTGACATGGAAGCCACGTAGAAGCCATGTATCTTTTCTGTGCTACTCCAATATTAGGTTCCAAATCATATGGGAAGAATCATCAATGTGGCTTTTTCCCCATTCCCATTTTTTTCCTGGTTCCTGGGAAGAACAAGGCTGGCATGTGTAGAAGGCACATTGCCAGCTCTTTAAATGTAATCTGGAGTTTCCAATGTTATCCAGATGTGCTTCAGTGATTCCCATACCACTATGATCACATCAGAAGTTACCCTGGGTGAGTATATGCCTGAAGTAAGTTTTACTGTTCTGTACGTAATTCATATCCTATGCCATGGGATTTATGGGTTGCTGTGGGTTTTATGAGTTGCTGTGATTTACCTAGAGGGTCCTTACCACCCTCCTCACCCTGGCACCCATATGGGTCACCAGGTAGTCTGGATTAGATGGGTTTCTAGTTGCTCCAGCTTTACCACTTGGAATGGATGAAGCCTAAAATACTCAATTAACAACTGTCCCCACCTATTAACATAACTGTAGGATACTTCAGTATTGTAAGAGGAGAGTAAATTTGCTTGGAAAGCTAAGGGAACTGGAAGGAGTTAGAGTAAGCTGGAACTTAGGGGAGTACATTTCACAATTCCCAGCATACTCCAGAGGGCAGCAGTCAGAGCTTTTCTCTTCCATAACTTAACTACAGTAGACCTTTCCTCCCATATCCATTTTTTTTCCTTTCTCACCTCCAAAATATTTTCCTTGTCCCCACAAAAATGGTGAGTTGCTCCTCAAACTATACTGCTGTCTGCTCTCCTGGGGAGAACCACATTAGAATAAACAGTCTCCATTTATGTAGTTTTGCATCTGTTTTCTAATGGAATAACTCTTGTGCTATTGATGCTAATCCACTCAAAGTTGCTCTGGTTTACAGCCTTCCTGAAGGGTGATGCATCTGAGAGAGCCTAATCCCTTGGAGGCTTAGGAGGCAGTGGGTGGAGTGCTGAGGTTATTTACCATAGAAACAGCAATCTGTAAAAGACTTACTATGGCCTACGCAAAAGAAAAAGCAAGGGTTAGAGCAACTGTTTCCACCAATTCACCGTGTGGAAAACAATCTTCAAAGCAGCATTAATTTTTGTGATGTACAAAGTCCCTCGGTCCTCCTCCCTTCTCCTAATACGCTATAGGTCAATTGACTTGAAGATGCCATGAATTTCTAACTAGTCATGAGGTTGTTGCCAAAAGCCAAAGGCTCATCATCAAAGGAGGGAGAGAGAGAGAAGATCCTTCATGTAGTGACGCATGATTAAAAAGTAAAATACAGGATATTAGTCAAGAAAGAAATCAATGAAGTCTGAGGCATATCAGGCAAAAAAAAGGAGGGGGAAATCTTGTAATTCTAGGAAGTGATGTTGCACAACCTGTAATTTTATCCAGGGTTTTGATCTACTTACAGTTGTAGTCCAACCTCTGTGCACTTAAATGTTTCATTATCTCTTTGAAAATAATTAAGGGCTGCAAGCACAAGTCTGCTTGCTTGGAGTTCCTGGGAAAGTCCCCCGAGTTCCTTGAGATGAAGACAGGTTGACTGATGCTAGTCAGCCAATATTAGGACAGGAGCTAATAATAGATAGCCCTGCTGCTATTGTGAGAAAGCTAGGTGAGAAAGTTGGCTTGGGGAAAATTAAACTGAAGGTGTGGGGATTTATGATTTGAAATAAATTTCCCATTCTCATTTGTTTCCTGGTAAGAAAGCCTGCAAAGGGAGATGGTCTCTTTTATGGTTTTATAATTAAGATCTAGAGGGCTTCTTGAGTTCTGCAGACATATTGTGGCTCTCCTTATCTCTCTAGAAATAGCTTTTCAGGACCTCAGAGAGTGTTTTGTTTAGTGATGCATAGAGATAATAAATAATACTGACCAGTGCTTTAGCAGCTGCCACTCCTAACAGACAGGCAGCAAATAAATTCAGGGAGCTGAAAGAGGCTTGATAGATAAAGTGATCCGAGAGAGAAAGAGGAAAACAAAATTAAGAGTGTTGCTTGACTTGATGAATACAGGCAGTGGATCACTTTCTTCAATGTAGTGAAAGCACAGCCATGTTTTATTTTATAAGGCAGATAGGACAAAAGAATAACATTGACAGTGGAAACTGTGTGATCAGTCAACATATGTTTCACAGAGATAGCCTACTGTGATGAAAAGATCTGCCAAGAAACCCTCTTCACTATATCTCCTAGTGCCAAGAGTATACCAGGCATAGAAGCATTTTCATACCTGCCTCTTCTCTGTGGAACTGCTTCTGCCTAGGAACGTGTCAAAATCTGAATGTTTTTAGGGAGTCTCCGTAAGAATCAGACTTACCTTCATTTTGCACTTGGCTGGTGGTAGTATGATTCTGTGATAACATCTAACCAGCAGACCTGTTTGAAAACGGTGTCATGTATTTTAGTCAGAAGTAAAACCATTGTGTTCAGTAAGACTTAGGTTATAATCCTTTCTCACTCACCAGAAACAAACAACTCAAATGATATGTTTCCATAGGGATCTGGGTGCAAATGTCTCTTGCAAGAGAAGTTATGTGTCTCAAAAAGAGAATAATGTACCAATAGTCTTCCTGCTGTGGATCCTTTTGTCCATAACTTTCAGGAAGATAAAACTACAGGAGCCATTTCCATCTATTCTTATTTGGAGATCTGAGGCTTGATGATACCCCAAAAAATCTCAGTGACACAAATGTCCCTTGGAGCACTCAGCTTCCAGGAACTAGAAACCAGAATCCAAGTGCAAGTTAGACATTTTTGCAGGATCGGCTTCAATATTTACTCTTTCATTTCAGCTTTAATAGTAATTTCCTTTTTAAACATTTACTTTCACCAGTAAATTTTTCTTCCTGAAGTATATTTTTTGTAAGCCTTGTAGTGAAACAAAGCTACTATTGACACATAGGGAACATAAGAGAAAGCCAAGCATTTGGCTCATAGATGTAATGGGGAAAATACTCAGGGTGGTTTAGAACTGTCCTATCAATCCTGAAAAATGTACATGAATGACAGTTGTGACCATGTTTTCAGTCTGCATTTCTTCACCTGAGTGATTCAAAAAACTGTTTCATGAAAGGAAATGTTACATTGGACTTGTCCCCTAGTCGTAACTGAACTGAATCCACAGCTGTATTAAGATGTTTAATTCTTATCTATCTGTGGGTATGTCTGCATGGGAACAGTTTATGCTCTCATTCAGATTTTAGTGCAATGCTGGGAGCACAGCAATACTGTGGGAGATATGTTCCCCAACGGTCAAGCACTATGTGAAACAGCACTATGGGAGACATCATTGACTATGAGGCAGGAAGCTGGTACTGATTACCCAGAATGCATTATTCTCATTGGCACAGCTGGCCTATGCCCTGATGATGCCTGAGGCAGCATGCCAAATGCTGCCCCTTTTACCTGATGATGAGCCAGCCTCTGCTCCTCCCAGCCTCTGATGTTCTAGCTCACTACTCTTTTCCCTTTTCCAATCCAGGGGGCAGTGGTAGTAGTAGAGGTAAGTAAGTGGACACAGTTGGGTGCCCCCTAACCAATTTGCTACCTGAGGTGACCACTTAAATGGGTCTCATGAATCTGCTCAGCCTGCTCACTGTCTATAATAGATGCCAACCACATCCAGGACAAAGAGGACTGCAGCAAAAGTACTAAAGGAAGTGACATTACTGTATGAGGAACTGTACTGTAAAAGCTCCCAGAATGCACCCATTTTTAAATTTCCTTTCCATGTGTGACCTATGCCACCTGTAACTGGTTCATCATTTGGTTAAAAGTTGTCATGGGGATGTGCAACCTTCTGATTTTAAAAGTAGACTACCTCAGAATGCCAGATGCAAGGGAGGGTGCCAGGATCCAGGTCTCTTATTGTCTCGTGTGCTCCCTGTTGGGCCACTGTGAGATACTGGAAGCTGGACTAGATGGGCCTTTGGCCTGATCCAGTGGGACTCTTCTTATGTTCTAATGGCACTTTGGAAAGTGGACGGATGGACAGGTAGATAGTACTATGATCTCAGCAGAAAGAGCAGGTGAGGAACCTGAAAATCACAGGCTTTTTGAGCAAAGCCTTTGTAAGGTCTTTGTAAGGACTCCTGTCACACATAGCAATTCGGCTTCCTGGATTTGGAGAAGAAAAAAAAAACTCACATCATTTACTTATTTGGGTAAGAATTGTGGCTCCTAACATTCCATTGAAAACTACTGAGGCCCTGAGACCCAAATTCTCCAGCTCATTCCCCACATACTCAGAACCTGCCTGTGACCTTAAAGCTTGCCAAAATACAGAGAGAAGGAAATATTGAAAATTAATAAAATGAGATGCGTAATTACTCAACAATCTTTCTGCTGTAGTTAAAAAAAATGAACCAGGGAAAAAAACACCCAGTTTTAAAGGCTGGCTTTGTTACCAGAACTGAGCAATTAGTGCCAATGCTTTACAATACAAAATTGAAAGCCCATATCAAAGAAGTTCCTATTATTTAGGCGTTTTCTCTGTATGCCTCCTGCTTGTATTAGCAATTCAGAATAGGCACGTTGGTATTTCAATTTCTAAATGGTAATGTATATGCCAGGTTGCTGTTAGACTGATAATAAATGAAGGTTTTATGGGATATGTGTTAATAATACAAGGTATTATTTTTTGTCAATGTACACATAATGCCTTCCAGAAAGGGTGATGTATGGTTCAAGGTTAACAGTCAATCAGCACATGTCTGATTGGTGTAGAACTGTCTGGATATGAAAATCAATCAGATCTAAGACATGTGTGCGTATAGATGTAATTTGCTAGCCAAGCAATTTTGGAAACTTTATTTTCTAAAACAGAAGTCCTTTATGCTGGTAAGTTATTACTTGCTAGGCTTCTCATGATAACAAACCTCAGCTCAGTGACTCAGAAATCAGCAACAAAACATAAAGTGGTGGGGGGGGGGGGGAGAGGCCCTGAGAAGGAACAATGCATCATTAGTCATTGTTGTTTCAGTGTGCTAAGGAGCCAAGGATCTAGGGATGGGAGCGCCTTTGGTTGAGGACAAACAGATTTTTATGTGGAAAATTAGATAAAGTATGGCTAGCAGATGAAGGGCACAGAATGTTTGTTTGTGCCTTATGGTTACATCAGAGCAACCTGACCTTTGAACATCTGTCATTATCAAGATGAACAGAATTATTATTAGTATTACCTATAATCACCTGAAGAAATAGAATTCTCTCAAATTCTATTTCACTTTCTGACCTGCCACATTTCCAGGGTCTGAAGGAGGAGAACCACTGAAATTCAAGTAGTTGAACAGAATAAACCAGATCTGAGCCAGGAGTTGGTGCAGGTTTTTGCAACTTGGTTCAACACTAAAAAAAAAACAGCTCTTCCTTTCAGTAATGTTGGACTCTGCTTGCAAAATTGCCTATTTATTCCTTAAACGTGCCTTGGGGACATCATTGAGTAGCCACATTTTGTGGGCCACATATCACTCTTAAATCCCTAAACCACCTATTAATTCACAAAGTCTGTGGAATCGGGAAAGTAGGAAAGGCAAACAATTGTGCAGAACGGGTTCAGCATACCGAGTGGTTGTCCAGATGAATTTTTATCTCACTGAAATCACTTCCTTAACCCCAAAATGGAAACTGATGAATATATTTGATGCAGACGTGGTAAATCCTTCCTAGCTTAGCCCCAGCCATCAAAATCCTGCCCAGATTCACAGCGGTTTTTTGACAGTACAGATAGCTCTATCAGTAGACAGTATCGATAGACAGTATCACTCTATATACATGCCCATGGCAAATAAGTGCTGTAGTTGGGAGGGAAACGTCCAAAAATACATAGCCCAGTTTGTATGTTAATCCAGAACAGGAAAAGAAGCACAATTGGCTTGGACTTTTTCATTCCCTGCTTCTATTGTTGTTGGAATCTGGAACTTGAATTCTCTCACTGAGATCAGTCAACTAAAAAAAAAATCTGGGGTTTATCCACTTCACAACCAATGAAAATTTCCATTTAACTGCAGAGGTAGGAAGCATGATATACTTGCATTTATTTTCTGGGTCCTGTGTAATGAACTAACATTGTACTGTGCAGTAGTGTTCCCCTGGAAGGGTCCCCCCAGAGGGGGAGCAAAGCAATAAGTTTTGCAGGTCGCCTCAACAGTGGTGTGGCTAATTAACGTGTAGCCCAAAGCAGAGCTCAAAATGATGCCCCAGAAGTGATGTCACAACCAGAAGTGACACCACGCCCAGGCTTTTTAAAAAGTGCAAATTGGGGGGAAACCTGCCATCTCCCAGCAGCTCACCACTCACTTGATCTGCCACCTCCCCCCAGCCAGTGGCATAGCTAAGGCATCTATCTGCTACCTGAGATGAAAGGAGATTTTGTAGCCTCCCCTCCATGACAAAATCAAATTTAATTAAGTAAATAAAATGTGTGCCTCTTATTTGTTAGAGGCACTGTGCTGAGGTGAAGAGGGACAGTTATTCTCTCCCTGTTAAATATAAGAGGAGCACTACTTGAAAAAGTGCCTCTTTACCAGTTAGCAGGAGTAGCTGTATTATGATACATGGAAATGAGAGCTGATTCATATTAACATTGGTTTCATGCTGTATCATCATAGCATCACATGGGCTCTCAGAACAATCAGTCTCATAGGTCAGTTCTGAGTTTAAAAAAATCTACTTTTTGTTCTTTAAGGTAGTTGTGTTTTCATTTTCTAGTTAATTGGCCATAGCATTTGATAGAAAACAGATATTATAATGTGGTTTGTTCCATTGCATTATGCATTAAATTACCTTTACAACAATATATAACATTATGTTATATGTATTATATGTACATACCAATTTTTTCACATTTTTGACCACTAGGGTCTAGCTCAGCTTGTGGCCCCCCTTAAACTCGTTGCCCGGTGCAGCTGCTACCCCCTGCACACCCTTAGCTACACCACTGGGTCTCAACATGCCATGGAAGCTGCTCCTCCCCCTAGCTGTTGGAGCCATTCTGAGGAGCAAGAGCAACACAGAGGAGATGCCTCCATGTTACTCTCACCCAAAAAACAGTGCTTTGCTTTAGTGTTTTCTGGGAATGCTACTGCTGCTGTGGAATAAATCAGCTGATGGGCCAATAATGGGTTGGCAGGCCAGCAGGCAGTAGGAAGGCAGAGGGAGACTAACTAGTAAATAGTCAAGTCTGTAGCACCTCAGTGCCATCTGCTGGCAATTAGGAAGTTATTGAAATCATTCAAACTGCCAGCAGATGGCAGCAGGAAATGGAATTTTCTGCCAAATTCAGTTCTCTTTACACATTTTTTCTTGTTCTTTTGGTTTTGTGTTCTGCCAAATCCTAATCTAAGCTCTGCCTGGAGAATTATGCCAACATTTAGCTAATTAGCACCCCTTTTTTACCCAAGAATGACCCTGGTTCTGCCTTGCAGACCTGCTGGACCCCACCTCCAGTGTAGCTTGCCTGTTCAACCTGCAGAGGTCCTCTCTCCTGCCAGCAGCCTCCCACCACTACAGCAGCCCCTTGGTCCTCAGCAGGTCTTGGGCACAGCAGCCACACATCAAACTCCAGTGTCTTCAGCAGTCTCTAAAGTCAATTAGCCATCAGTTCCTTAGTCCATTAATCCAGTCTGCCCTTCCTCAAGCTTTTTTCCTTCTATTACCCACAAACCCTTCCTGCCTCAGGTGCTCCTTATATCCCTGAGGGCCCTATTGCCTTCAAGTGGCTGCAGCTGTGCAGCACACTCTGCTGGATGCCCAGGCCTTACCCTTAAAGGAGCCACTGCTGACACCACACCCTACCTCCTTGCCAGATCTACCGAGATTCCAATACACTTCGTTATCCTCTTTTTCTTATGTAGACTGTTATAAACCTTTTACAGCTTAATCTTTTAATAAACCTTTTACAGTTAAACCTGCCTGGTTCCTGGTACAGGAAGTCATGTTCCCTTTCTCTGCAGGCACTACTATAACAATGATTTTGATAGAAACCCCTGATGTTCAGTATGTTCTAGGAGGGGCATTCTGCCAGGGAGCCCCTCTGACTTGCCTGATCTCCTGGGCTGGTGGACAGTGAATTCAGTCTACCAAGGCTTTCCCCTATTAAGATGCATGTCCAAACAAGGGAGAGAAAGGGGCGGGAAGGAAGGGAAGGTACTAACCACTAGATACTACTGCCCTAGTTCAGCATGTGATTCCCTCTCTTGACCCTGTCACATGTCTTTTTCTTTTTTAATCAAATGAATGGGATCTCAGTCCTGGCCAGAAATCAAACATTTTGCTTCTTACAGCAGTAGTAAAAAGCAGTTTGCTTTGTCCCATTCTTTCCTGAATTTAATACAATTTGGGTTCAGAATAGGACAAATGGATCCCTGGGTCATCATGCTGTTGCTTGTTTTTAATATTTATAAATAGTTACAGAGGGGCTATTATCTGAGTTTTTGCCTCTGGAGTGATTGAAAGTAGTTGCCCAGGAATTTTGTTTTAGTTTAGAACACTTGCTGTTGATTGGGTGGAGAAATCATTATTGTAAAAGAAAAAAAAAATTAGGTAATAACCAGATAACAGAGGCCTGGCATTTTCTCAACTCTTTGTCTCTGGAGGAAAATGCTGGGGATTCTGAGATGCGATACCAATTTGCTTGTGATAAGAGTGATATTAGCAGTCAATACCACTTTACAGCTGGTTCATTAATCAGGTTGCAAAGCCAAGCCATGTGATAGGGGAAATATTGACTGTTTTTCCACAGAGATAGCAACGCAACTGCTTGTCTGCTCCAGACGTGAACCTTCCACAAATGAGATTTCCTTTAAATCAGCATTGGTGAAGAAAGTCCTCTATATTTTTGTATTGAGTGATTGCAACACTCAGAATTAGACAGAAAACTGCAGCTTGCAAAACGTCTTGCTGTTATTGGTGATGTCCCTAATGGGGTCATGTTCTTTCCAACACTGATTTTAGTTGGCATTGACTATTGTGCATCAAAGAAGACTAGTTTATTCCTTTATGAATGGGCTTTAGGTTTCACAGTCAGTCCTCCTTTTGCGGATGTTTCAAGCGAAGCTGGGCTGGGTTGTAGACCTGTGACTAGAGCTCTCTTGTGAACAGGAGCTGGCTTACAGATTCCATGGCCTTTTTGAGAAAGAAATGTTTTTCTTTTTGAAGTTCAGTACTTGCCTTCAAAAACATGGAGGGAAGGCAACACTACTGTGCACATATTGAGAGAGATTTTTCTCATCCCAGAGTCTCATAATGAAAATGACCCATCTCAGAAGGTAATGTGGTAGAAGATGAGGATGAAAATGCTTTCATAGAACCGCTTTTCAAAAATTTATCCCAGTTGCAAGTTTTCCGCCCAAGCAAACCTGCCTTCCACTTTCCATAAGATTTGTACTGCTCCTTTTGCTGAATGGCTGTAGGCTCATACTCAAAGCAACCCTTTCAGTGTTCTTTCATTTCTGAAAATACATTAATAACACAGGCCAACACACATATTACTGTCTTAAAAGTTAGACCTGTTCCTGGGTATATTTGGGGTGCCGATTCCAAAAATGTCATCAGTATTGCCCTATCATGTCTGGTTTCAGAGATACAGCATAGCCTTGTTAGTGAATAGTTAAGCAACTTCCTTATGAGGAAGCCTATGCCATGGCTTCTTCACGAGAACACTGCTTGAACCATTCACTAATGAGGCTATGCCGTACCTTCAAAACTAGATGTGTTAGGGCAAATCTGATGCTAATTTTGGAATCAGCACCTGAAATTCATATAAAACCACCATAAATTTTTAAAAAGCTTTTCTGATCCTCCAATTCACAGTGTAATGTACTGTAAAAAACAAACAAAAACAGTTACATTCTTCTCCAGCCTGTGTTGGTTCCCTATCCTTAATTCAAGAGAATTTTCTTCAGGATCATGTCAGTCGTCCTTTCAATAACTCTGGCAAGGTAGAGCAAAGTGATGCTACCTATATCACCCACTGGTGCTTGAAGCTGAGAGAGAATGGCTTGCTGAAGAGGCTGATGTGAATCTGAAAGGTAAGTGTTGAACTACAGACTTTACAACTTAAACCAATGGTTCCCAAATGTGCCACTGCCACAGTGCCCTTCATCCACAGCACCCTTTCAGATCTCAAGAGGGTGATCTGAGATCACCCTTGCACAATCTGAGCCCACTGAGCTGGGAAGAAGAAATTGCAGAGTACCCCAATGAGTGCACCATGACACATAGTTTGGGAACCACTGACTTACATGATGAATGGGACAATAAGAGCGGTGCTTGTTTATTGATCTGTCTGCTGCATTCATGTGTAAGGAGAGAGTGTCTGCTCCTTACCAAAAGGGATTGATGAATGAAACAAGCCTATTTCCTCTCCCCACCTAACTTTTCCATGTCCCATGACCCTGATACTTTTCTCGCAACTGAGTTCTTATGTCAGATGCCCCAGCCCAGATGTTTTGTTATCAGAAATGGCTGAGAGAAAGATACCCAAAGAACGGCTATGGAGGCATGAGGGATAGGAAGGTCCATTCCCCATTCCATGCTCCCGCCTTGATATAAAAATTACTCACCTCATTCTGCGTTGTATATGAAGGGGCAGATACATGAAAAATAAACAGGGTTGCCAGTCCCATCTAGTTTGACCTTTCTTCCCATGTGTATAATGATGGCGACTGCTCTTCTCTCAACTACTTTGACCTTTAATTGCTGTGCTGTACCACCATGTTTGTTTTATGACTTTCAGTTAATGGTGATGGTGAACATAACTACATCCTAGGGAGAACTTAGGGATATTTTTTGGTGTTGTTTCTGCATGTAGTTAAATATTTCATTCTATATTTCATTCCACTCTGAAATTTTTGTGTAGTCCACATATGGCTACGTCAGCTACAACAGCTCGTCAGTCTAGAGGGATGCATTTGGTAGGAGGTTTTTCAAAACTTAATATGCAAGCAAAATATGTTGAAGATACATCAATTTGTAATTGCTTCCTCCCAAAGGCAGCTCAGATATAACACTGTAGACATGTTTCTTTGCTGTAGCAATTACAGGTACCATAAAATTAATGAAAAAATGTTTGTCCGCTCTAATATCTTTCTCCTGTCACACAGCACACATTTGTGGTTTTCCAAAGAATTCCCAGGGCAGTGCAGTAAGCTTCTTAAGTAGTTTAAAGAGTCTGTGTGGTTGCAATGCAAAAAAGTGAAGTAGGGAAAGGCAAATGGAAGGAGGCGTCAAGTCTCTTTTTTCTGAAATGCAAAAAACGTTTGAGAATGTCAGGCCACATAATACCTTTTTAGCTGATTCTGCAGTCACTGAAGAGCTTGGGCTGCATCTGTACATCTCCCAAACACAACTCCCAAACACAAGTGGTTATACTGAGATGTAAATATCAGGGATGAGAACTCAAGTCAAGTGACTAGAGTTCAAACTGCGAAAATGCGGATTTTTTGCTGACTCATGCAGACTTGAGTCACGTGTGTCAAAGACTCGGGAGAACATTCAAGTGCCAAGCTCCTGACTCAGGGTTGCTATGCGTTTGGGTGACTTGAGTCGCCCACAAACAGCTAGTGGTTGTGCTGCCTCCATCTTGCCTGAAAACCCTCTTGCGTTGATCCGGAAGCTGGGCTTTGCATGTGCAAGCAGCAGCTCCAGCAGCAGGGTATGTTATGTTCAGAGGCTGGGGGGGGGGGGGAAGCAAAATGGTTAATTTTTTTTGTTTGGACTTAAAACTTAAAGGATCTTAGGATGCAGGACTTGTAACAACTTTTGCAAAACTATCAATTTTAGCTGACTGGGTACTCCACATGAGGGTCCTGTATGTGTACAAAACACAGGGGAAGGAGGCACTTCTTATTGTCCCCAGACTCTCTATTGGATGAAGGATGTGTCTTCGGGAGAGGGAAAGTGAGAGGGGAAGCTGTTTTTTACCATAGTGACAAGTGGGTTTTGCAAGCAAGAGGGACTGGAGGAGGTGGGTGGAAGCCAGGGGGAGGTGGTTCAGTCAGCCTACCTATCCGCCTGCCTGTTTCCAGACTGCCTGTGTGTGTGTGTGTGCCTCTCTGTTCTGTGCCTGGCTTAGCCTGTGTGCCATAGGCTAGGCTGCAATGAATGAATGAATGTCCACTACTTTCACAAGCCTCCTCCTCCATGGTCAGCTGGGAAGAAAAGGAAACCCCTGTCTTTGAATATCACAATGAAACTCTCTGAGGGAGTTCTGAGTAGAGCTGCAAAGGAGAAGTGGGTGGGTCATACATAAGCTAGCCTCCCATCATTGTGGGTGAGTGATGCATCTTGCCTGCCACTTCTGTTCCCTTTCTCGATCACTCCTGCTGCCTCCATCTCTTCCTGCCTTACTGAGCTGGGATGCATCCTCCCTCCCTCCCTCCCTGTAGGTCCACCCCTGCCTGCGATGTGAAGGGGTTGGTTTTGTGGCTGCTGGAGTGGAATTATACGGAGGGAACCAATTGGCATGTTCTGCACTGCTGCCTTACAGATGGGATAGATGGGGACAGCAGGGGAGTATTTACAAAGAACTTTAAAACACACACTGAGCCCGGCAGCAGCCCTGTTTTTTCCTGGGGAGCCACAGACTTGAAACTCGAGTCTTTTTAAGTCACAAAACTACTCTGGGAGACTCGGAAAGTCAGCCCATTAGGATTCATTTTCAAGTTGAGTCATGTGGGCAGACTCATGACTCAACTCAAGTCAAGCTGCGCTGGACTCGCTCATCCCTGGTAAATATTGCAGAAGAACTTCTAGATCAGGTCAGAGAGCATCTTCTTTTTTATGGTTTGCCCTCATAAAAAGAATACAGCGCTGGGACCCTATTCTAACTGGAAGCTGTAACAAAGTTACAAAATGAGAACAATACTGAACAAAGCTGTCAGGCGTCCCCTTAGAAACATGTCCAGCAAATTGTAACAATCTGGAAACATAAAGGGTTCTTTGATCCCTGCAGTGTCCCAGGGACATGTAGTTTCCAGGGCACCTGACATCACTACTGTGTACTCGGAGGTCTGGAAAAGTGCATGTCCCCGAGGCTGAGCCATTGGTGTTTCAGCATTTCAGGAATCAGGAGGGACAAGAGGTCTTGTAGAGAGGTCTTTCAGTGAACACTGCTAGATGTATTTGATGCAGATAGAAGAGGGCAACAAGGCTCAAGTATGGAGGGGGGTTTGGAGGGAAGAAGGAGATATTTGGGCTGGCTGCATTCTCAGTGATGCCATTGGAAGTGTGTCAGGGTTTCTCGAGGCCCAATTTGGGGGAAAAAAATTTTCCCCAAGCATTTTTTCCAAGTCTAATTCTAAAATTTGGGAATATTTGATTGTATCGCTGAGAATGTGGAAGGGCCCAGATACCTTCTCCACCCCTGCCAGGGCACCCAATCTCTCCATCCATGGGCAGGTTTGAGCATTTTTATGGAAAGTAGGTTGTATCAGCTACATCCAATTCTTAACCAAGATGTGAGGAGTTCTTCCACCATTACATTTGTGTATTTTTAGTATCATAGCCTGTTTTGTGCATTTCTTACGCAAAAGTGGTGCAAAAATGAATATTATTTCAAGATAAGTACAACTCTTATCGGTTTGGTTTTCTTACAAAAAATAACTTCCTTTGACTATCAAATGCAATATGGCACAAGACCATGGATTGAACTAACAGATCTGTCAAAATATTTTCTCTTCCATGCCTCCCTCCCCCCCACCTTCCACTTGAAGGGCCAAAAAAATTAGTCCAGATCTTCATCAGGCTACAAAGAAAAAAATTCCACAGTTTAAAACACGATATCAGTTATTGCACTGAACTGAAAGAAAATAACATTTTGTTGTGATGTGGGGTGGGGAGAGGGAATAAAGTAGCACATTATTTTGTTTGTAGAAAATGGATAATGTACTTGTCAACATACATTTATTCTGGCGGCCTTCAGTGCTATTTTCTTGTGGCAGTCTATAAGAAAACACTGTATCTTGTAGACCCCATGCAGGCTTGGCAGCAGAATAGTGTATTCATTTTAACATGTAACTAGCCATTTAAACTGAACTGCTTCTCTTGCCTTTCCCCCCCCTTCCCCTTTACAACCATTAGTTTCGCTGGGTCCTTATTCTGTCCCTTCCAAACCACATCTTGTGACTAGTCTGTATTTTTTTTAATGTCTTCACATAATTTCAAAAGGAGACAAAGTAAGAAATAAATAAATCAAGTTAAGCCAACTGCAAAAAAAAAACCAAAAAAAAAAAAAAAAACACCCTACAATTAGTGTCATGCTTATCTTTTCTTTCTTTCCTTTTTAAAAAAATAGGAACTATTATGCAAATACTCTGTAATTTGGTTTCAAATGCTCTTTGTGCTCTGATGAGCAATTTTCTTTAACATCAACCCAGGCTTCTTGCCAAGATTCCCCCCCCCCCACCCCACAATATAATTTTTTGCCTCTACCCTTCTATCCTCTTTTATTTTTCTTAATAGTTCCATTTGGTTAGAAGCAAGATCTTTGGATATTTTTCTCCACTACGCTATTACTTGTAGCTTATCATTGTGGTTATTATTTAACTTGTTAGAAATATGTGTAAAGGTTTTCCAGGTAGCAAGGTGCTGCCTGAAGCAAAGAATGAGATTGCACCCTTCAGCCCTGCACACTACACAAAACCACGGCCATAAGTGCTTTTCTATAGTTGGTGGGTAGTTTTTTTGTTTTGTTCTGAAGAAAAATGATGGTAGTGAGTCTTTGTGCTTGTGAACAAACAGACAAAAAACAGATTGTTTCCCTACTACAGTTCAGAAGAACAAGATGACACATTACCAAATGTTTAGAAACAGTTATTTAAACTGTAAGAGCCCAATCCTAATCATGTCTACTCAGAAGTAAGTCCCATTGCAGTCAATGGGGCTTACTCCCAGGCAAGTGTGGATAGGATTGGGCTGTAAGTCATTTTGGGGAGCCTGCCCTGGATGAAAAAGCAAGGTATTACTCTCTCTCGTGCTCTCTCTCTCACACACACACACACATATATCTATAAAAGAGATATACACAGAAGTTGGATACACTTTCAAGTTAATATAAAGTCTACCCCACAATTTGATTCACTCACCAGTTTTGGTAGCAGTGGGGAGAGGAAAATGCAGGCATGTGCCCTAGCGGTAGTCTGTCTAGGCCAGTGGTTCCCAAACTGAGAGCCATGGCTCCCTGGGGAGCTGCATAAACCAGCCATGGAGCCACAGAATCCTTGTGAAAAGCCTACTGCCCTATAATAATAATAATAATAATAATAATAATAATAATAATAATAATAATAATAATAATAATAATAATAATACAGGTATTTATATACCGCCTTTCTTGGTCATCAGATTTTTCCTCAGACTTTAATTCAAGGCGGTTTACATAGGCAGGCAATACTAAATCCCAATAGGGATTTTTACAATTGAAGAAGGTTCTGTCTTTCAAGAACCACAACACTTCAGATGGATCTTTTATGATCTGGTATCCCATTCTGGCCTCCATTTTCCTCCCACACAGTGGCCAAAGAGCAGGTGGAATAACTCAGCATAACTTGGCTAGGCTTGTCAGCTGCTTCAAGGTCTTGCCGTTCACGGTGTCAGTGGCCTCGAACTGGCGACCTTCGGATGTTATCTTCAGGCAAACGGAGGCTCTACCCTCTAGACCAGACCTCCTGCCCTATACAACATATAGGATTGTTGCCCTAATGGGGAGCTGTTGCCAACGTCCCAGTAGGTCAAGGGAGCCTCCAGTTGAAATGTTGAGGAACCACTGTTCTAGGCAATGACTAGAGAAAGGAGGAACAAGAACAAAGGAGACAAGCATGAAGACATAATTTGTGGTTTAAAAAGAAAAACATAAAGTAACTCTCAGAATGGGCTGCTATGCTGAGAGGAGAAACAGAAGTTGGGTGAGGTGAGAAACCAAAGTATTTCTCCTTACCACTCTGCTGACTTGGCAGAGAAGGGGTACCTGACCAGAGGAAGGAAAGAAAGAAGAGAGAGTATGCATTTTGCAGTGTGGGACATCTTCTCACCTATATTATCAAGTGGGGGGGACGGGACTCTCTGGACAGGTGGTAGCATGCTCATGGGGGGGGAAAGAGAGGAAGGAAAGGGGGAGTTGGCCCCAACAACTTGGCCAGGCCTTCTCAGCAGCAACCAGTGAAAGACTGCTCTTGCACACTTCTGCTGCTCAACTGGATAGCTTAGAGTATGAGCAGCATAATTGCCAGCAAGGTGTACATGTATGGAAAGTTCAGGCTTCAGTTCTGGGCAATGGAGATGGAGCAATGCCATTGATGATCATGGAATGGCTGGCTGGGACTAGAAAGGTGTTGCAGCAGCATAGCTTGGGGGGGTAAGAACTGCAGTCCCTCCCACTCGCCGTCTGAATCATTCCTGGCAGTGATGGCAATGCGCAGGCACTTGCTGAACCAAAGGGAGTCTCCTGTGTGTTGCTGTCACTGCCTGGAATGGCTTCAGGGGCAAGTGGGAGGGGCCACTTACATGGCACGGTGCAGCTCCTGCAGTACTTACTTTTTTGTCTCTCCTCAAGCTATGCTACTGAAGAGCTGGGCAGTGATGATGATGTGCTGCATGACAGGGATTATGCTGCCCTTCAAAGAAAGGGCTTCAGCTTGCTTCATCACAGGGCTGATCCAGCAAAGCATACTGAAGACACATTTTGGGGGAAAAAAGAAAAAAAAAACACCTCATTTACCTTCTCTGTTTTCACTCTTTCTTTACTATGGTGAAATTGTGTGGAAGTGAATCGGGGCATGGCCAGATGGACTAGCAAAAGGAGTTCCAGCACATCTTCTCTCACCTTTGCAGTGCAAAGGAAAGTCTTTGTAACTGGCAAATCCAATGTGGATTTAATACGCTCTCTCATCCCTCCGCACATGCTTCAGGCTACTTGTCTGCCTGTTAAAAATGTTAATGTTCTTTCTTCATCTTATGTTTTTTTAAAAAAACCAACACAATCAGGTGTTGTTTTTTTTAAATTGAAAGATTGCTCTTGAGAGGTAAGGAGGGAGAAGTAGAGTCATGATATCACAGGGCAGCTGTCAGAAGAGCAAGTTTCCATTGAATTAGACCTCAAAGGGAAGCTTGTATGCCTGACCAAAACATGATGAGGGCACTTCCACGATCAGCTTCCTGAATTATGCCTGTTGGAGCCTGAGAGTTTGACAGCCTAGTCCTATCCAACCCTCTGGTGCTGATGCAGCTGTGCCAACAGGGTGCACACTGTATTCTGGGTGGGGGCAGTCACAGAGGCCTCCTCAAGTGTAAGAAAATGTTTGTTCCCTTTCCTTGGGGCTGAACTGCAACTGCATTGGTGCTGGAAATGGGTTAGGATTGGGTTGATAATCCCCCTTTCTCACTGACAGTTGTGAATGCCGGTGATGCACATATTTAGATAAATTTCTTAAGAATGGTCTATAACCTACATATTGAAATAGAGTTATGATTTTTTTTAATGTCCCAGTGGTTTAAATCGGAGTGCCCAAACTCCGGTGGGCATTTGTGGCCCTTAGGGACTTTCAGTCTGGCCCACGGGGAGCTCCCAGTCTCCATTGAGCCTTTGGCCCCCTGGAGACTTGCTGAAGCCCACACTGGCCCAATGCGACTGCTCTCAACGAAGGCCAACTGTTGACCTCTCGTGCAAGCCACAGACAGAGGTCTCTCTCTGCTGCTTGTGCTGTTGCACATCTGCGAAGTGGCAGCAAAGGAAAGGACAGCCTTGCTTTCTGCAAGGTCTTTTATAGGCCTTGAGCTATCACTAGACCTTAGTTCATTCATATAAGCTCTATCTCTATTATATTCATTCATGTAAATTCATGTAACTTTATTCAAATTTTAAATTGAATAAATTAAACTAATTGTAAATTAGTTCATTTTTCCTTGCCCCCAACACAGTGTCAGAGAGATGATGTGGCCCTCCTGCCAAAAGGTTTGGACACCCCTGGTTTAAATGATAGACTAATATTGCTGACAGTCCTTTTCTGGGCCTAAAAGTGCCTTAGCGTTGACCGGATCTTACCAGATATAAATAAGTTAGAAATATGAAACCATGCATTTTTAAGTATTATACTTAATACTTGATGTTAAAGTTTACTTTAAATTTAATACAATTTTATTAAAATTGATTTACAATTCTATAAATTACTGTTTCACGTAATAAGCAAAAGCATTTGAAAGGCCTAGATTTTTAATATTGAGAGAACCAAACAGTCCTTCCCCATTTCAAAATGTTCATTGAAATGTCATCAGATTTCATATGAAATCTTCATTAAACACAAATCTGGTAGGTGGTTCTGGATCAGTCAAAACGCAGAATTTTGAGCATGCTTAGCTGTACCTTGTTCCCTCAGGAGTTACAGTGTGCCTGGCTTCTGCTGTTATATTAATGAGAATATCAGAAAATACCCATATTGTACTAGAGATCTCTCAAACCTAAAAATTGTGTTTACTTTGAGGGGTGGGGGACGATGTTAGCCATTGCAGCAAAACCAGCAAAGAGACTTGTGACCCCTCAGGCCACATAGATTTTGTGTATCTTTGCAGTTGGGAGTAATGACTGGGTTAGAGTTGTGCAGCCTGTCTCTTAATGTGCAGTGTTAGTAGTGCATTTTCACACCCTCAGCTTTATATATGTAGATATTTTTTTCAAAGATATTCTGGAGAATAAATTCTAGTAAAGCAGGTACCATCCCACTGTCTCTTGGGGGAGAGGATTCCACACATGGGTACACTTACTGAAAAGGCCCAGATTCCAGCTACCAAGTACTTCGTCTCTGAAGACGATGGCTTCAGAGCACAGCTTTTGAGCTCTTACTGAGTGGAGCAGGTTCATATGGGAGCAGGTGGTCCTTTGTACTTTTTAGCACCACAGCAACTAAATGGGGACATGGAAATATTTACAGATGGGCACTGAAATCTGATGTTCAACAATATATTAAACACTTGTATTGGCAACCTTCAGTCTCGAAAGACTATGGTATCGCGCTCTGAAAGGTGGTTCTGGAACAGCGTCTAGTGTGGCTGAAAAGGCCAATCCGGGAGTGACAATCCCTTCCACACCGGGAGCAAGTGCAGTCTGTCTCTGGTCTGTCTCCCTGGCTATGGGCCTTCCTTCTTTGCCTCTTAGCCTCAGACTGTTGGCAAAGTGTCTCTTCGAACTGGGAAAGGCCATGCTGCACAGCCTGCCTCCAAGCAGGCCGCTCAGAGGCCAGGGTTTCCCACTTGTTGAGGTCCATCCCTAAGGCCTTCAGATCCCTCTTGCATATGTCCTTGTATCGCAGCTGTGGTCTACCTGTAGGGCGCTTTCCTTGCACGAGTTCTCCATAGAGGAGATCCTTTGGGATCCGGCCATCATCCATTCTCACGACATGACCAAGCCAACGCAGGCGTCTCTGTTTCAGCAGTGAATACATGCTAGGGATTCCAGCACGTTCCAGGAATGTGGTGTTTGGAACTTTAAACACATGTTTAAAATATTTTTTAACACATTATTAACATATTAAACACATGATCTTTTGTATTGCAGGAAGCTCTTATAATGGCAAGTATGGATCATCCTCATCTGGTACGACTTCTAGGAGTCTGCTTGAGCCCTACGATCCAGCTGGTTACTCAGCTGATGCCTCATGGTTGTTTACTGGACTATGTTCATGAACACAAGGATAACATTGGCTCCCAGCTTCTGCTTAACTGGTGTGTCCAGATAGCCAAGGTAAGTTCTTACATGTGTTTACTGCACTGACAAACAGGCCAATTTGTAAGTTACTTTCTAGTCAGTTACTTTCATTGTAGATTTCACACTTTCTGAGATCCCTCTCTTTAAAATTATGATCTATACCAGTGGAATGCAAGAAGAAATGTTGCTTTTCATGTAGCACACACTATGATGTGGGGTGGTGGTGGTGGTGGTGATTTCTTTACCCATTACTGTGGTTTTCATGTTGACTCAGGGCCCAGTCCTATCCAACTTTCCAACACTGGTGCAGCCGCAATGCAGCCCCAAGGTAAGGGAAAAAATGTTCCCATACTTTGAGGAGGTCTCTGTGACTGCAACCCCATCACAGGATGCAGTGCATGCCCCATTGGCAGGGCTCCACCAGCACTGGAAAACTGGATAGGATTGGGCCCTCAAACACTGTATTGTATGTATTTTGCAATATTAGTATTATTGTTATTATTGAAATGCCTGTTCTAAAACAAATTAGATCTTCACTAAGAAATTCATTTTGAAAATGTAATTAAACAAGATGATTGTGTAAAGGGAGGGTTTAATTATGAAGAAAATTGGATCTCAGACAGCTAAAAGTGGTTAAGGTAGGTATTATCTCAAGGAACGTGAGGGTCTGCTGTCAATGATTTGTTGCAATAATTTAGGACCTCCCTTCTCAGCTGACCAAAGTGAAGCCAAAATGAATATTGGTCCCTTCCATGATTTTACAGTACCAGAACTTTCTGCAAAAATACGTAGGAAATGTTTTTGTTTCATAGGCAAAATGAACTTTTGTCCCCTTTTGTGGCATTTTAATTGGAACACACTGAGGAACATATAGCACCCACACAGGCAGTTTTTCATGTGATCTGCAATAGAAAATTGTGGGCAATTAGATCTGCAATAGAAAAGTCAGGAGATGACATATTCCACACCAAATGGCCTCATCGGTCATTGTTTCTCCCTCTCAGTCCTCCTTTCAGTTTCCTTTGCATGTTTCCCCCCCTAACCGCTGGTGCACAATTAAAGCAGTTCAGGCTTCTGTACAATTGGCCTGGACCAAGCACAGAGAACTTGCTGCCTACCAAACCCAATGCAGCTCATTCATCATGTATGGCAGCCTTCCTGTTCTCGCAGTCTGACTGTGATCGCAAATGGGGGGGGGGGGTAGATTGTTAAGCTTCTGGCAGATCTTAATAATGACTGGTGAACTGCTTTCATATTGGTAGGTCACATTGTTCAGGACTAGTCTGGATAAATGGTCTCACATATCCTTCTTCCTGATTGTTAGCTTGGTCTTCCTGCCACAGTCATGTACCCATTTACAATGGAACAGAATTTGTCTCTGCGTCGTATTTAATTTATCTGCTAAATTGTTTGGTTTAGAATCTCAAAACCTGGTTATTTTGTTATTGTTGTTCAAAGCTCTTCAGTCTTTTTCACAAATTGCATTAAACATATCAGGGTGTATTTTGATGAGTGTGTGCAATTGCACTATTTTGTTAAGGAACGATCATTCTCAAAGCCTTCAGTTATGAAAGGTGTGATTAGGGAACATGCAAAAATTATTACTGGGCCAATGGGAAACAAAAATAAATCAAAAATGGAATCTGGGTCTAAAACATCCATAAGAAGTGCAAAATCATCCTATGTTGTCACTATAGGAATTAACAGTGGATGGCTATGCAAACTTTTCATACTACTAACTTATTCCAATGGCTAATGTAACTAAAGCAACTTAAATGCAAGTTCTGCAGTTTAATTGATTTGCTGATTGTACAGTATATCTACTGATTATATATAATAATATATAATATACAGTATTTATATACCACCTTTCTTGGTCTTTATTCAAGACTTTATTCAAGGCGGTTTACACAGGCAGGCTTATTAAATCCACGCAGGGATTTTTACAAATTGAAAGAAGGTTTTCTCTTTCAAGAACCACCACATTCAAGATGTTACACTCCGATCTGGTTTAACATTCTGGCCTCCATCCTCCCACGCTCCGAGCAGATGGAACAGCTCAGCTGCAGCTTGCCAGCTGCTTCAAGGTCGCACGGTGCCGGTGGCCTCGAACTGGCGACCTTGTGGATGTTAATCTTCAGGCAAATGGAGGCTCTACCCTCTAGACCAGACCTCCTGCCCCTGAGCCCTTTGAAATTCCAATTACTGAGCCCTTTGAAATTCCAATAATTATCATTGGTGGATATAATTTATTTAATGTAAAAGTAGATTTCTTCAATGACTGTGCATCATAATTATCCCAAGATGAGTCTACCGTGCAGAATCATGGATCCATTCTGAATGTTGCTTGGATGGAATAAAAAACCTGTGACTGTGATCCAGAAATGCAGGCTCCAGTGTATAAACTGACACTGCAATCCTGTACATATTTACTTGTGAGTAAACCCCACAGGGCACAGACTTCTGATTATTTAGGATTGTGTTGTGTGTTTCCTTATTACCAACTATCAGCCAAATCCTATGCGTGACTACTCAGAAGTAAGTCCCATTTGAGTCAATGGGGCTTACTCCCAGGAAAGAGTGGATAGGATTGGGCTGTAAGGCAGGAAAAACAGTCTCCACAGCAAACATATGGTGGGAGTTTCAAACAACCGGCTGTGGCCATTCTGTGAAAACAATGGCTATTCAAATTTATTGTTCAGCTCACTAATAAAAATGTGTATTGACATATTCACTTGTAATAGATGATTAAGGTGTGCTCTTGCCTGAGACACTTAACACTGTTGCTACTTACTGTGCATCAGCAGTATTGCCAAGTGGTAACCTTTAGAGGTAAAGTTGGATTCTTCTATGGCTTCTACTGGGGGATATATTTATTACTAGCAGTGGCTCCTTGGGGCAATCAGAGCAATCTCTGTGTGGATCATCCCAGCTGCATGGAGAATGTCCATGATAGTTCTTCAACCCCCTGGCAATGACTGATGCTGGCAGATCAAGATTTGTGTCAGCTAATACCTTGTTACTCAGATGTTCTAGCAGTCTAGCATGCACTCTAGGACTCAGTCAGCACTTTATGTGAGCAGGAGGAAATAATTTTAGAGAGCCAAATGCTTAGCAAAAAGGAGACTGAGTGGAAAGAGAAGAGACTTTTGAGTCGGTGTGAAAACAACTAAGGACAAAGATGCATTGGACGACACATAGTTGTCCTCAGTCAGTGCTTGAGAGATACTCGTGTACTCTTAGGCACAAACCAAAGCCTGTATTGGGTTTTCAGGCCTTGGAGGGGGAACAGGCTAGACCTATGCAAGTGTCACCAATCCCCCCTCTCCACCCTTCCCATGGCCTTCCCAAACCCCTTTCCTGCCTGGCAAGAACTTACGTGCTCCATCAAGTGCTACTCCTGGATTCTGTGCTGGCAGGACGGCTGGCAGGATTGCTTACTCTCCAGGTGCTACAAATGTGCTTGCAGCTTGCAGCACATTTGTGTGCAGTGCAGCAGTTGCTGCGCCAGTGCTACCAAAGAACAGGATTGCACAGTATGTTTGGGATTTCTAGATTCATGGATAAGATATGTATAGCACCTTACATTGGTCTCTTGTTCCAGAGTCTTTAAGATTTTCTGATAATTTGCCTCCAGCTTAAAAGTTATGACCAAATTTCAGAAGCAGCATTCCAGATATTTGAATCTTATGAAGAAGCAGAGATCGCAGGATGTCTGGCCTGATGAAGAAACTAACATTGCAGAGCAGTGTTGCAAGGAACACTTTATTCTAGGAACAAGACAAAAATATGTCAAGTAGCATAAATGTTTGATGGGAAAGAAGTATAGTTTCATGATACACATCATCAGCACATGATGGTGACAAAATAGTGTCTGACTTGCTTAGGAGTGATACAAATAGGGTGTGATTCCTTGGCTTGCAATGGAATTTCATTGAAACTAAAAATAATGTGGGGGGAGAGAATGCTCCAGTGGATGTAAAGTACTAAACCCAAACTAACATCCTGTTGTAGTTTTGCCTGTCCCCCTAACTCACATGCTATGAATAAAAAAAATAAAACCCTTGCTTCCAATAGTTCCCAAATTTATTTAGGTCATGATGACCCTGCAGCCTCTTCTTTCTGGCTCAGCTGGGTGTCACCATCTTAGAACTCATGAAATCCTAGATGGCAGTGCTCAAATCTCACGAGATTTCATGAGTTCCAAGATGGTGAAACCCAGGGGAACATGTGGGAGGCAGTGGCGTAGCCAACCAGTGCGCTGCCCCAGGCCATTCCGGTCACCTACTGGCACTCAAAGTAATTGTGGTGAATGTTATAATGTCATCACCGATACTTCTGGTGTTACTTCACAGTTACTTCTGGTGTCACCGCATTTACTTCTAATTGGCCACACTAGCAAAGGCTCTATGGGCATGTATAACCCAGCCATGGAGTCTTTCTTGGTCATGCTGAGGAAGGCTTCAGGGGTGGTGTCTGCCTACTCCCAGAGCCTTCCTCGGCATGGCCGATGGCCAGAATTACTTTTTGTGTGGCCAATTGGGTGTGCAGGTGAAGGCTCTGGGGATGGGCAAAAGCTGTCCATGGAGCCTTTCTCAGCCATGCAACACTGAGAAAGTCTCTGGGGGCAGCAGCTTCTGCCTGCCCCGGAGCCTTTCTCTGCACAGTTGGAGCAGACCATGCCAGGAATCTCTGGGGCAGCAGGCAGGAAGACCTGCCTCCACTCCTCCCCCCCAGGGAGACCCAAAGTACCACCTGGTACCATGTTGTACCATGAGGCTTATGGGAGCTAATCCACTGGTAGAAGGGGCCACCTGGGACATCCTGCAGCACCCCTGAGAGTCTGCCACAATGCCCTAAGTCATCGCAATGCTTATTTTTGGAACGGCTACCTTACTCCTGTTGGTTCATGTTGCACATTTAGGCATATTTTCTAGTTTGATCCTTAGATGTTTGTGCAATTTCCTTAGGTTTTCAAGGAAATGTTCTCCCTTACTGAACAGTTCAACATGAAAATTGAAACTTCTGAAAATTCAGCTCAGATATTACTAGAATCCAGTCTCTCTCTAATCAAGGGTATTACTTCCAGTTATAGTCAAATCAAAATTGTGCTCTTGGAATGTGTGTCTAGATGTTTTCTCTGCTAGATTTTACAGGATTTTCTCTCAACTCTCCATTACCTCAAGCAGTTTGAAAAGATTTATTGTGTCTGTCTGAAAGTGACCTGGAGCACAGTTAAGGGTGTGATAGAGGCCAAGGAACATCCAGTGACCCTTGAGACACATCTTCGTGTCGCTAGGGGCAGTTTGGAATGTTTGCCTTTTATTAACTGTATTTTTTTCCATGTCGGTTTCTGCTACAGTTTTCTGTACTGAGGGTGAAGGCGAGGCAAGCAGAAAACTGCTACAGTTTTCTGTAAGGAGGCGAGGTGCGTTTAGCGGTACTGTGAAGTTTTGAAATGAGGTTAGCTCTGAGGCAGTGGGCATCACCTCCATTGTGTCTTTCTTTTTCTGCTTTGTTTAGGGTTATTTATGGGGGAACTCATTCTTCATGAATGTTCCTTTCCTGCTGCCCTGACTTTTCTATAACAAGTAGCAAAAGCTGCAGAAGCCTTTTGTGGGCTTGCCAGAGGTCAGTGTGCCTCTTGTAACGTCCCCTGAAGGTTGGCGCGTCATTCATGGTATTAAGTGTTATCCACACAGGACTGAGATCTCATCTGTCTGTCTTGTGCATTGCGAAGTGTGTGTGTGTGTGTGTGTGTGTGTGTGTGTGTGTGTGTTTATTATAGATATATTCAGTTAATGTTACCCTTCCAACAGATGTGTTTGATTGCAGAGATAACCAAGTTTTCTATTCAAGTAAGATGGGTTAGTGGAAGTAGCATATAAACAATGGCTTGCCTGAAGTTGCAAAAAGTCCTATGTTGCACATTAGGTTGAGGGTGGGATGCATCATTCTGAGCCAGGCTGAGACAAGATTGCTTGCCCAAATATGGTTTCTCACAGGGTGAACATGAGCCTGGCATAACCTTTGCAAACCTAGACCTCCCTCCTCCTTCATGACATAAACTTATATCACCTGTTTCCAAACTGTGAGCTGTGGCTCCCCCAGGGAACTGCGGAAACCAGCCAGGGGAGCAGTGACATTCTCATAGAAACCCACTGCCCTATACAATGTATAGGATTACAGGTGGAGCCTGTTTATACATGTTAGTTCCGCTCTGCTTGATTAACAAAAAACTAAATGTTGTGCTAAATTCCATAGAGTTACGCAAATACGCTGCAGCCTGACACTTGGGACTAGAAGGAAATGAAGGCAGCTGTTATCAATCCCCTCCACTCCTTCTCTTCCCCCTTTCACAGGCAGGATGCTGAGCTTTTAGGAGTCCAGTCCTATGCGTTTCTATGTTTCAGTGGGGCTTTCTCCCAGGAAAGTGTGGAGAGGATTGTAGCCTAAATCTCCTGCTTTGCTTGCTGGGAAGGCTTGCTTGCTGAGCTGTTTTGTTTATGTCTGCTGGAGCAGGAGACCCTGCAACATGGGGGGGGGGAAAATTTGGCAAAGGAGTGTGTGACTTTCAGTTCCCCCCACCCCATTCTCTTTGAGAATGGATAAATTGAGAATGGATTTATCAGTGGCTAAATAGGCTGCACCTGTATATCCCAAATAGGGAGCTTCGGTCAATGGCCCAGTAAGTCAAGTGAGCCACCACCAGTCGAAACGTTTGGGAACCACTGTTTTATACTTTTTGAAAAAAAAGGTAATCTTTCAAAGTAAAAACCAGGCCAGAGGGGGCAAACTGAGGTGGCAAACATGGACTCCAGATCCTACTCCTGAAATTCAGCTCATGCTGTCTCCTTAGTCTGCTTGGACTTATGCCAGCTATCTAACCATAGCTTAGTTGTGCCTTGACTGTGAAATCCCAGCAGTATGGACCCTGCCATCAAATCCCCACCCAACCAGGAAGTTTCCTGGGTGACCTTTGACCAGTCACTGCCTCTCAACCAAACCCTACCTCACAGGGTTGTTGTGAGGACTGAAGGAAGAAACCATTTATGCCACCCTGAGCTCCTTAGAAGAAAGGTGGCATAAAAATGTGTAATATGTATGTATCTGAGGAAGAACAGATTCTTATGAGGCAGGAGTGCTGCATGATGACTCACATGATGTGAAATGCCTCCCTTGAAAAAATAGTTATCAGATGTGATATTGAGTGATAAGGGAGCTCTACAAGTGATGCTCAGACTGCAACCCACACTTTCCTGAGAGTAAGCCCCATTGAACAAAACAGGACTTACTTCTGAGTAGACCTGGTTAGGATTGAGCCCTTAAT
Source organism: Tiliqua scincoides (assembly GCF_035046505.1). Taxonomy (NCBI): domain Eukaryota; kingdom Metazoa; phylum Chordata; class Lepidosauria; order Squamata; family Scincidae; genus Tiliqua; species Tiliqua scincoides. Next base: position 127,900,998 of record NC_089821.1, on the reverse strand, counting down.
CGATGCAACTCTTGCAACATACAACATGCAAGATAGAACTCAGGGTTGTAGCCACTGACTGCTGAACACAGTGTTGTGAATCATTCATCCATAGTCTTTTCCTAGGATACGTGCAGTTGCTTTATGCACCTCTATACTGAATTCTAGTGCCAAGTATGTTTCCTTCTGTTTCTTTCTTGGGAGGCTGTCAAGCCTGCTTATCACATTTTACATTCAAATAATTCCTTAAGTGTTACTTTCGAATAATAATAATAAGCCAAGGTAATAAGCACTTTGATACACTGGAATGTCAGGGAAGGAAAATCAGGTCCTGAGGGAGATCCTTTTAACATCTTCTGAATATAAAAGAATTCTCAAATTATATTAACCAAGGCAAAGCACACCCTGAGCTGGGAGAGAGTCTTGAAAGCACAATAAAGTGAACGTTAGATAGAAAAGGAAGGGCAGAATCCAATTTCTGCAGAGAAGAAAGTCAGGCCATGCTGTTTGCCTCCATTGGTTTCTCCTGCACAGAAACGTGCACTTTCAGGGAGAAAGGGTTCATTTGCAAGACCTTACACAAAATGCATATAGTACAGTCCTTTTTTACTGGATGCTGCTGCCTCTTGTTTACCACCACAAAGAGTCTGTGCCATAAGACAAATGATATTGCAGAAGTCTTTGAGCAAATCCTTCTGAATCTCATCTCAGCATTTTCTTTTTCCTTTGGGATGGTTACTCAGCATCCCCCATTAGCACTCTTCATCCCTTGGTCAGCTTTGAGGGTTACATAAGAACAGCCCCACTGGATCAGGCCATAGGCCCATCTAGTCCAGCTTCCTGTATGCCCCAAAGGGTTGGTTGGAGGCAGAGTAATTACAGTTGCTCAGCCAACACAAAAGACACAGGCTGAAGACATTTTGCTACTAGAGAGCATCACCTGGCAACTCCAGTCTTTATTTCTGCAGTATTGCAATATTCTTCAGCATAGGATTTGCCAACATTTAGATTTTCCCCTACTACTTCTTTGATTCATGCAAGCCTTGCTGAGGAAGAATCAGCATGGCTTCTGTAAGGGTAAGTCTTGCCTCACAAACCTTTTAGAATTCTTTACCTAAGCTAGCACCTAATCTAACCAGAGGGAGGGAGTCTAAGGTCCAGCAAGTTGGGGCGTAGGAGCTAGGTGAGGAGCCTGAGTAGGAACAGAGTCCTACTTGTGAGTAGGGGCCCAAGGTACAGGCACTTGGAAAAGTAAATAAAACATAGGAGGATAAAGTGGAAAGTAAGTTTTTCTACTTTGTTTAAATTAACCCTATACTTAACCCAAGTTAAACTTAATCTAAGTTAGAACATAATCTAAAGGTTCAGTAAATTGGGACACAGGTGAGAGCAATAAATAAATAAATACAATAAATGTACACACTTAATAAAAACAGGAGGTATAATTTAGATAGGGAGCTAGAGCCCAAACTAATCAAAAAAGAGAGTAATAGAGGGAGAAAGCACACTTGGTGTCTCTATTTTATAAACAGGGCTAAACAGGTTTTAAACCTTAGTGTGTAAGTTCTGCCAAACCCCAAAAAGCTCTTAAACCAGTGCAGTTTAAACTCAAATAAAAGCAGCTTGAGGTTAAAAAACAGTCCAGCCTAAGAGAACTGAATTAGGAGGGTAAGAACCTAGGAAGGGCCCATTCCCAGCCAGCCAGGGCAATTTAGCATAGTCATTGTCCTTTAGGTCATAGTCATTGACCTTTAGGAGTTGATAAGCGCCCCATTAGGCAAATCCAAGCACCCCATTCAGGAGCCTGCAGAGTAGATTAAGCCCATCAGCAGACTTTTGTCTGCTGTAATCTTTTGTAATCTCACCTGGAAAGACCATCCTCCTTTCAATCAGCAAGGAGGGAGAGAGGAGGAGCCAGCTAGGAGTATAAAGCTAGCACCTGCCACCGCGTGAGTCTCTCTGCAGAAGCACGCGTGGCCTCTGGGAACCCAGTGCCTCGGGAACAAAGTGCCAGTAAGGCACAGCGAGTTTAGCCTCTGTGCAAGTTCAGCAGCAGGGCGAGGAAGCCAGGGCCGCAGACACCGCACTTCTCTTCCTTTGAGAAGAGGACAGCAAACCAGTGAAGGGTTTTTAAGTACCCCTAAACAAACAAATAAAAAAACTATGCAGTCAGACAGCCAGCAGCAGGGTGGGGGCTATCCAGTGTTCTGCATTGAGTGCCACATGTATGACTATATGTCTCTGGGGCATAAGTCATCAGTGTGTCCTCCGTGCAAGTAGCTCCAGGGACTCAGGGAACGCGTCCACTCCCTTGAAGCCTTGGTGGCCGACCTGGAGAAGCAGAGGCAGGCAGAAAAGGACCATGGGGAGACTTCCAGGGATGATCAGGCTTCGTCTCACCCTCAGACGTGCAACTCCTCGGCTGCCCGGGTGAGAAGTCTCAGGGCTGGAAGACTTCATCCTAGAAAGGAGGGAAACAATCCCCTAGGGGGACCCCTTCTCCAGGGGACGGGCCCGTATCTGAATGCACTCAGGATACTCCTCGGCAGGAGAGGGGTTGGGGGCTTTTTGTAGTGGGGGATTCGATTATTAGAAACAGAGAGAGGGGTTTACGGATGTGAGGACCGCTTGGCGACTTGCCTGCCTGGTGCGAAGGTTGCGGACATCACTTCTCATCTAGACAGGCTGGTAGATAGTGCTGGGGAGGAGGTAGCAGTTGTGGTGCATGTGGGCAAGTGTAGCTGGGAGGTCCTGGAGGCCAAATTTAGGCTATTAGGTAGAAAACCGAAAGTCAGGACCTCAAAGGTAGCGTTCTCAGAAGTGCTGCCTCTTCTACGTGCAGGGCCAGCTAGGCAGGCGAAGATCCTGGGTCTCAATGTATGGATGAGACGTTGGTGTAGGGAGGAGGGTTTTAGATTCGTTAGGCACTGGGGAATGTTTTGGGACAAACGGGGCCTGTACAAGAGGGACAGGCTTCACTTGAACTAGAATGGAACCAGACTGCTGGTGCATAACATTAAAAAGGTGGCAGAGCAGCTTTTAAACTGATCCTTGGGGGAAAGCTGACAGGAGCCGAGGGGCATCCAGTTCAGGACTCCTCATCTCTATGGGACAAGAATGGGGAGGTTAGATAATAACGAGGTAAAGACAGAGTAGGAGAAGAAATTTGGAATGGTAGCATGATGGGATGTGATAGACGGTTTGGCACAATGAGAGGATGCAGGGACAAAGGAGCTAATAAGAAGCCCATCCTGGGGCATTCCATGTACATATGCTTTTATGCAAATTCCCAAAATCTCCAAGCAAAGATGGGAGAACTGGAATGTCTGGTGACAAGGGAAAATATTGACATAGTGGGCATAACGGAAACCTGGTGGAATGCGGAGAATCAGTGGGATACTGCTATAAACTCTATAGGAGGCGTGTTGGAGGTAGGGTGGCCATTTACTTTAAGGAAGGGATATAATCCAGCAAAGTAGAGATTGAAGGCAGGTCAGACTCCACTATAGAATCTCTGTGGGTTAAATTACCAGGCCTGAGGGGCGATGTAATACTGGGGGCATACTATCGTCCTCCAGACCAGAAACTGGAAGAGGATCTTGAAATGAGGAAACAGATCAGGGAGGTGATAAGGAGGGACAGGGTTGTAATCATGGGGGACTTCAGTTATCCTCACATCAACTGGGTCAATTTGTGTTCTGATCACGAGAAGGAGACCAGATTCCTTGACATGTTAAATGACTGTGCCTTAGAGCAGCTAGTCATGGAGCCCACCAGAGGACAGGTGACTCTGGATTTAATGTTGTGCAGTACTCAGGACCTGGTTAGATATATCAATGTTACTGAGCCATTGGAGAACAGTGATCATGCTGCGATCCGTTTCGACATGCATGTCGAGGGGAAGAATACCAGGCAAATCTGTCACAAAAACCCTTGGCTTATGATGAGTGGACTTCCCTCAAATGAGGAGGCTGGTTAGGTTGAAAGGGAAGGTCCACTCTCTCCAAAGTGCATGGAGGCTGCTTAAAACAGTAATAGAGACCCAGCAGAAGTGTATACTGCAAAGTAAGAAGGGCTCGACTAAGTCTAAGAGGGTGCCCGCATGGCTAACGAGCCAAGTTAGAGAAGCTGTAAAGAGCAAGGAAGCTTTCTTCCATAAATGGAAATCTTGCCCTAATGAGGAGAATAAAAAGGAACATAAACTGTGGCAAAAGAAATGTAAGAAGGTGATACGGGAGGCCAAGCAAGACTATGAGGAATGCATGCCCAGCAACATTAAGGAAAATAATAAAAGCTTCTTCAAATATGTTAGAAGCAGGAAACCTGACAGAGAAGCAGTTGGCCCTCTGGATGGTGAGAGAGGGAACGGGGAAATACAAGGAGACTTAGAGATGGCAGATAAATTAAATGAGTTCTTTGCATCTGTCTTCACAGCAGAAGACCTTGGGCAGATACCACTGCCCGAATGGCCCCTCCTGACCAAGACATTAAGTCAGATAGAGGTTAAAAGAGAAGATGTTTCAGACCTAATTGATAAATAAGTCACCGGGGACAGATCAATATGTCACCGGGCCCTGAACACCAGAACCAGGGGACATCCACTAAAATTGAGTGTTGGGAGAGTTAGGACAGACAAAAGAAAATATTTCTTTACTCAGCGTGTGGTTGGTCTGTGGAACTCTTTGCCACAGGATGTAGTAACGGCATCTGACCTGGATGCCTTTAAAAGGGGATTGGACAAGTTTCTGGAGGAAAAATCCATTATGGGTTACAAGCCATGATGTGTATGTGCAACCTCCTGATCTTAGAAATGGGCTATGTCAGAATTCCAGATGCAAGGGAGGGCACCAGAATGCAGGTCTCTTGTCAATCAATCAATCAAACCTTGCAGGTCTCTTGTTATCTGGTGTGCTCCCTGGGGCATTTGGTGGGCTGCTGTGAGATACAGGAAGCTGGACTAGATGGGCCTATGGCCTGATCCAGTGGGGCTGTTCTTATGTTAACCTGCTTTGTGCATGTTTACTCAGAAGTGTGTTCCACTGAGTTCTATGGGACTCACTCCCCCATTCTATATGTGTAAGTCATGATGTTTTATTTCACCATTTGGAAATCTTTAAAATAGACTCTGAACAGAAAATGACACTGACTTGACAATAGACTGATAATAGGTGTTCAATCAGTATGCATGATTATTGCATCCTCACCTTAAATGTTCTCAGTGTTTGGAAGTTTCATGATTTCACAACAAAAACATCACAGAGCCCAGGATACACATGCTTCTTCATTCAACAGGTACAAGAAGGTTACTGACATTAAGCTATCTTCTATCATTAAGCTTTCTCATATGTCAGTAACATATCCACACTCCAAAAAAGCAAAAACTAAAAACACCTAACTGAGAACTTGTAGAGCTCTCTGTAATAAATTGTGATCGACATTCATCCCAAATTACTAACCAATCCTGAGGAAGACAGGGTTCAGAGTATCTCATTTTTTCTTATCATATTAATTTGTTACTTGATTTTTCTTATATGTAGGCTTAATTGCAAGCAATAGTACAGCAGGAAATTGATTAAACCCTATGAGATCATAGTTGTCAATCATTCCACAGAGTTAAAAAGCAGATAATTTCAAGTGCATTTAAAACTTCAGTTTCCAAGAGGCAATGAGCTTGCAAAGTTTCTTATTCACCAATAACAGGGCAAGTCCACTGAGTCCGAAACAGAGAGATATCTTTGATAATTTCCTAAAATGGCAATGTTAAATAACCCAGTCAAATTTTCAGGGCTATATGCCACCTTCTCTCTCATTGGGCACAATCCAGAGGCGCCCATGGGCCGGCACAAGTCCCTTGTGCTGGCCCAGGAGAGTCGCAACTGTGCCTCCTCGGGAGGAAGCCAGACCAGTGCTCAGAGGAGCACAGGCCTGCAGAGACTGACATAAGCCTCCATGCCAGCTTCCTCTCTGCAGCTTGCATTGGCCCGGCTGGGCCGACACAAGCATCTGGAGTGGGTAGGGAGGAGCCAGGAGAGAGGCATTCCCGGGTGGGGGAGGGCAGGCGGTGGGCAGCCCTGGGGGCAGGTGGGTGAGGAGTGGGAGACGGGGCTGGGATCCAGCACTTATGTTGGATCCCAACCCCAGTTCCCAGGGAGAACGGAGCGGCTTCAAGCCGTTGTTTCCTCTCCCGCTCCTCTCCCGTTCCGAGGAGACCCATAGGGGAAAGGGTACCTTTCCCAGGGGTAAGGGGAAAAGTTTCCCCGTGTCCTTGGCTGAGCTGCTTTTGGCCCCTATCCTGCACTGGATACAGCGCAAGTCTCTTGACTTGCCTGTTCCAGCACAGGGTAGGATTGCACCCATTGACACATGTGCTTTCTTACCATTACCCTCTTTATCTGGCTGAACAGCTTCCTGCTAGCTGTTGTCCTCCAGTGACTGTGGTTAGCAGTGATGTGGAGTAAGTGGGGTCATTGGTCAGCTGGCTATTTGGATGACCAGCCTGCATTCAGATGAGTGGCCACCCTGAGACCCTTCACCCTGCTCCTCTTCCTCTTGTTTTCCCACCCGGTGGTGGCAGCCAGTAGGCATGCATTGCTTTCGCTCCTTCCAGTCCAATTGGGAGAAGTGGCAGAATTGTGTGCCAAGGATGTTGATATAACAAGTCTCTTTCTGCAGGTTCTAGAAGCTGACGGAGAATTTTGCTTGTAACGACTCTAGTTCTTTCCTGTGGCAGAGGCCGTGACATATCAGGAGCTTAAGGGGCAGCATGGGTGATATGGCTGGAATATCAGGAAAATATCATCCTAGGGCTAAGTCAGTGGAGTAATACAAAGTCTTTTGGGGCCACATTCTGCATCTCAAACCTCATTGCGCCATATCTTTCAGGCAAATATTTCTCTGTGCACAAGTAGAATTGAGGTCAGGGTTCTCGACTGATAGAAAGCTGCTTGGATTTCCACAAGTTTACACTAGCTTAAAAATCGAGCTCAGGAAACAGGATGGCATTTCTTACGCATCTTCAGTGCGGCCTCAATGGCCTTGATTATAAGCACTGAGAGCATAAGTCTCCAGGGTAAAAATGACTTTAAGATTAGGGCCATTTGGCTGCATTTTTAGAGAAGAGCAGTTTCCTTATTATTCTCTTTGGCAGCATTTGATTGATAAACGGGCTAGTTAGAAGTAGCTTTTCGTTATTTTGAAGCAGCCAGGAGTGAAAGATGGACAGACTGTGTGTGCTGTGGGAGGAAGCAAGGGTGAGCGGAAAGGTTGGGAGGAGGTGAGGGGATGTAGCTGTGGTTCAAGGTCTTTCTTTTTCATTAAGGTGCCCTGGCATACAGCTCTGCAAAGAGCCTATCACGGAGTGAACAAAAGATGAGTTTAATGACAGTCATCTATCAGCTGTCCACATTTTCAACTTCAAGATGTCTCACTTCCCCAAGCTCCTTGCCATGACAAGGCTAATTGTATAATTATTATGCTATACTGACACACTCTCACTAGCAAGGACCAGGGCTTAGGGCTGCGATAATTATCACTCCAAGCGAGTACATTAACATAAAACATAGTTTGCTAATGGAGCTCCGCTGGTAGAAGTTCAGTACAGCCGAGAAAAATTATTTAAAGCAAGGACTTAACCCAGCTATAAGGCTTCCTCAAGATTTAAATTATCTTTTTGTTCATTCATTTACTTACTTACATCACTTTGTTACCTGCTCTTCCTACAAGGGCTCAGGGAAGATGACAATGTAAAAAGAAAATGCGATGTGAAATACTGCCGTAAAAAGAATAGAATTTTTAAAATTCTTACAAGATAAAAACCAGTGTTTAGATTGCTAACATTAACTTCTTAAGTATGCTTGCTTAAAGAAGTAAATGTTTTGATTGCTCCCAGAAGATGCTCAGGGTCTGCTTTTGTTGAGCCCCCCAAGAGAAAAATTTTGAGAGCTAGAGAGATCATCGTCACAGTAGCGTAGCTAAGGGGTGCAGGGGGTAGTAAATGTACTGGGCTACAGTTGCTGGAGGGGCAACATCAGGGGCTGAGGGACAACATTGGGGTGCACACGAGTTACCTCGGGCTGCTGCAGCCCCACCAGGCACATTGGTCAGCAGCTGAATACAAGTCGCGTGCTCGTGAGCAAAGGCGGCTCAGGCGGGGCTTCCCTGCTCCCTTCCGGCTGCAGTGCAGCCCGTCCTTGGTGAAGCCCAGAAGGGGGTTGAGTCAGCGACAGCAGACACAGCTCTGCTCCGTTGTGCCTGAGATGGGGGACTGTGGGAAACTTTCATGGGGGGGCCCCTTGGTGCAGGGTAGCTCTGCAGACCCCCCCCCCACTGAGAACCAATGGCCACCTGTGGGTGCTGGGGCAAGGGAGCTTCTCCAGTGGAATTGCCAAGCACCTCCGCTTCCCATCAGGAGCAGCAGCTGGGGGAAGGAGAAGGAGGTGCGTCGCCGCCACTGCATCCCACGCAGTCTCAGAGCACAATCCTATGGATGTCTACTTAGAGGTAAGTCCCATTGTGTCCAATGGGGCTTTCTCCCAGGAAAGTGTGGAGAGGATGGGAGCCTCAGTCAGGCCCAGCTTCCTCCCACTGCCTGCCCCAAGTCCTCCTACCCCCAGCTGCTGTGAGCAAGCAAGCCTTTCTATCACTCACTCAGAGCCAAACCTATGCCTTTCTACTCAGAAGTAAGCCCAATGGGAAATTTATTCCCAGGAAAAGTGTGGAGTGGATTGCAGCCTCAGTCAGGCAAGACATCCTCTTGCCTGCCTGCTCCAAGTCGTCCTGCCCCCAGCCACTGCAAGCAAGCAAGCTTTATTTTCACTCATAACCAATCCTAGTCATGTCTACTCAGAAGTAAGCCCCATTATAGTCAATGGGGCTTACTCCCAGGAAAGTGTGGTGAGCATTGCTGCCTCAGAGCTCAAGCCTAGGCATGTCTACTCAGAAGTAAGCCCCATTGTGTCCAAGGGAGTGCATTGCAGCCTCAGTGAGCCACGACTTCCTCCCGCTTGTCTGCTCCAAGTCCTCCCCACAGCCTCTGCAAGCGAGGCTTTACTCAGAGCCATTCCTAGGCACTTCTACTCAGAAGTAAGTTCCATTATCATCAATGGGGCTTACTCCCAGGTAAGGGCAGATAGGATGGCAGCCTCAGACAGTCAGGCATGACTTCCTCCCGCCCGCCTGCCCTGAGTTCTCCTTCCCCCTCAGCCACTGGGAGCGAGCAAGAGGGCTTCTCCACAGCCTCCTCTCCCCGCCCCGCAAGGCAGCTGCAGGAATGAGCTCTGCCCATGGGGGGCATGCCCCAACCTCCCCTCACAGGGGCACAGGGCTGGCCTCAATGTACCCATTGCCCCCTGTAGTCCAACGTGCCTGGCTGATGGGGCGTGTGCCAAAGGTGAGAGAGAAGTGGCAGCAGCTTGGGGGTGAGTGGGAGGGAGCTGGTCCTGGGGGAGGCAGCAAGCAGCTTGGGGGATGTGGCAGGTTTATTCTGCAGTTTTTAAAAAGTGGGTATGAAATAAAAACCCGGGAGTGACATCCCTTCCGGGGCATCATCTTGAGCTCTGCACCGGGCAGCAGGATAGTTAGCTATGCCACTGCATCGTCATGAACGCAAGTGCTAACCTTGAGCTGCTGCACTTAAGAGAATGTGCTTGCCTAAGGTTAAATAACAGTTGGAACAAGACATAGAGGAGGCAATTTCTTAAGCCAGTCTCTTAGATCCCAATTTAGTTAAGACTGCCTATGTCCAAGATAGGCTTGATTTAGTTGTGCTGAGCTGCTGAAATAGATGGGTGCATGACACTTGTAGTGTTAGAGGGATCTGAAGGCCTTAGGGATGGACCTCAACAAGTGGGAAACCCTGGCCTCTGAGCGGCCCGCTTGGAGGCAGGCTGTTCAACATGGCCTTTCCCAGTTTGAAGAGACACTTGGCCAACAGTCTGAGGCAAAGAGGCAAAGAAGGAAGGCCCATAGCCAGGGAGACAGACCAGGGACAGACGGGACTTGCTCCCAGTGTGGAAGGGATTGTCACTCCCGAATTGGCCTTTTCAGCCACACTAGACGCTGTTCCAGAACCACCTTTCAGAGCGTGATACCATAGTCTTTCGAGACTGAAGGTTGCCAACACACAGAGTACATTTGTTTGCAACAGCATATGGCAGGGCTTTTCAAACTGGGGTGTCACGACGTCCCAGCCTGAGGGCCCTGGCCTCTGCTCCCTTAAGGGGCGGGGGCAGCGAGGAGGCAGGGAGGAGGCAGTGATGCGATCCCCAGGATCGTGCCACTCAGGGGACTGCAGGGGCTTGGCTGTACTTACCACAGTCTCCTGCAGCCTCCTGGGGTTGTGGGGAGCCCTGCACGACTGTCTGCAGGGCTCCCTGAAGCTTTAGAAGTGGATCGCGATCGCTCCACTTTCACTTCTAAAGCTTCAGGAAGCCCTGCAGATGGTCGCACAGGGCTCCCTGCACCCTCAGGAGACTGCAGGGCACTCTGGTAAGTACAGCCAAGCCCCAGCAGCCCCCTGAGTGGTGTGTTCCTGAAAATCGTGTCACTACCTTCCCCCCGCCTCCGCTGCCTCCCCCCTGCCCCCACAAGGACTTAGAGCGGCTTAAACTCTCCCCAAGAATTTGAAAACCACTGGCATATGGCTATGTGAGGGGAACATGAAACGAAAGCTAAGCACACCGCACACATGTGCATGCCTAAATCTAGATCCACCAAACTAAGAGTTCTTGAAGTTTTTCTGAAACATCTGGTCACATCAGTAGGAAGTGCAAAGGAAGAGAACAGCATGGAAAGAAAGCAGTGTTGTGGTTACAGGTTTAAACTGGTGGCCATGCAATTTTCCAGAAGGCAAGATGTCTCCTAAGCCACCCAGAGGGGCGGGGAGGAATTGCTCTTTTCCCTAAAGACCTTGGGATCTGATCCTTCTTGCCAACAGCCCAGGTGGACCGATGAGAGACTGGCCTGGTCACACTTGCCTGGCATATGTGGACATATATAAGGTTTATCCCTTATCTGGAATGCTTGGGACAGGAAGGTGTATGGATTTCAGATTTGTCTGGATTTTGAAATAATTGCATAAATATAATGAGAAATGTTTCATCTTGCTCTTTTCACTGTTATCCATGTGGGTAACTACTGGCCTTTTTGACATTTTTCAACAATATCTGTACAGGTACACACCACAGAGCGGAGAATAGAACTTACAGCCCATACCTGTACTGTACATGGGAATGAGCACAAGACCTTCTAATGTTCATACCACAGAAAGTTAAAAAAAAAATCTTGGACAAAAATGTTTGGTTTTTGGAATAGTCCAGATTTTGGATGCCCAGATAAGGGGTAATCTACCTATATGCAAAGTGTTTCAGGCAACTGAGGGTTTGTTTTGCCAAATCCCAATCCACTGGGCCTTGTGCCCGCTTAAGGCTGATTAGTTTCCCTTGGTTGTCTCACCAGTACAGCAAGCAAAAGTCAGAGTCAGTTCTCAGTCCAATCAACAAAAGTGGCCAAGTCAGAGTCCAGAGTCAATAAGCCAAGTCCAAGGTCAGTTTGCCAGTCAGTCCAATCAGTCAAAGGTGCCAAGTCATAATCCAGAAACAATATGCCAGGTCACAGTCCAAGGTCAGTTTGTCAGTCAGTCCAATTAGTCAAAGGTGCCAAGTCACAGTCCAAGGTTGGCCAGTCTCTCCTCTCCCCATTTACTCCTCCTACAACCCACCACCTTTAGTTCCTCCAGGTGCTGTTTATATGCTCCCAGGTTCACTTCAGCCTCTAGTGGCTGCAGCTGTGCAGCACACCGCCAGCTACCACCTGGGCTTTAACCCTGCACTTACTTAGAGCAAGGGGCACTGTGGACACAATTTCCTATCTCCTTGGTAATATCTTCAGCGATGTCACTACAGGGTTGTGTAAAAAATTAAGTCCTCCAGGTCTCATCAATGAGTATGGAAACACTGATTTGCCGTACAGGAATGTAACATTGTAGCTATCCTCAGAGATTCAACATTGGAATTTCCAAGAGAAGTCAAACACCTAGTTCCCTTGAGTCCTTTTGAAAACTACAGTGTTCATCAGACAATGTTCCTCTAATTACTACAGTGTTATTAATTATGGCTAACACATTGCAAAGAAGGCATTGCATTATGCCCTTGGAGAGCTGCCAGTGAAGCATATCATCCCATTAATTAAAGGTTGTAAATGGGATAGTTTCCTGTTCACTCTCCTCCATTTTTAAATTTCTTTTGCCTCTTGTGTAATTTCTGACTCATTTCTCTCAACTTCTCTTTCTTTCCTTTCCTTCTTATGTGGCATTTTCTTTGCACTCTCACTGCATATCTGTCTAGAGATTATGCCTTGTGTTCTCTTACCCAGTTAAATGTCATTTCCTGGAAGTTATCCTGAAGGATCTGGAAGTTATGCTGAATCCTAACTCTGTTCCCGGGCAGCCTGGGGCAGTCCGGGGCTGCTTGGATTTGCGCTACCTCTTGAGCACTGCTGCTTTACTCAAGGGGAAGCAATTTCCCTTGCTCTGGGCTGAGCCACTTTCACCCCCAATCCTGCCTTGGATGCAGTGCAAGCCTGCTGGTCTGCCTGCTCCAGGACAGTTTAGAATAGGACTGAGACTTAAATAAGGGAACAATTATCCCCTTACCTAGAGGATACTTCTGCATCTGTCCACCCACAATAAGATGCAGCAGTTGCCATTTTGGCCATCTGGATCAACAAGAGGGGGCAGAAAGCATAGGACTGGGCTGTTAATTTCTTTACACAATACACTTGTCCTATATGAGGAAGGGCAGATTATTCAAGCCAAGCATTCCTGTCCTATATGAGGGAGAAGAGATTATTGAATCTAGATCAAAGGGCACCAAAATAATCTTCACTAAAACTATCATCAAATATGCTAAGCCGAAATCCTAGCTAACTCTCCAGCACTGACATAACTGTGCCACTGGGGCATGTGCTGCATCCTGCGGTTGGGGGTAGTCCCAGAGGCTTCCTCAAGGTAAGGGAATGTTTGTTCCCTTACCTCAGAGCTGCAATGCCCTTACCTTGGTGCTAGAAAGTTGTTTAGGTTTGCACCCTAAGAGTCAGAAAAAGCAACCTGCTATGTTTTTATTTGCAGTCTTTTACAGTCTGTCTTGGAACAGTATTATTGAAAACCTCTCTAAATCAGATTCAAGATATTATAGCAGCTTCTGCTAAGGTCTGTCAGGAATTCCATTACAAGACTATATTTTTCATGTTTATAATGTAGCCATAAACATTTTCTCTGGACTGTGACTTGGCATAAAATGTCTTGGCCTAAAGCAATTATAGTTTGTATTTTTCAAGAAATCTATGTATTAGGCTATTTTTGAATTGCTGGCATTCCAAGATAATAGCGTGGGTGCCTTTTTGAGTTTGCTGTAAATTAAAAAAATTAGTTTCCTTCCTTTATAATAAAATGTTCAAAGCTATAAATTCATAATGCAGCTAGTCCCATAACAATGAGTATACAAGTAGAAGGCCCTGAAAATTTACAGAGCAGATACTGTAAATATCAAGTGATTAATGCCTGCATAAGTGTTTTATTATGAAGTATGGAATTTTGGATTAATATTCACATGCCATTATTTGTGCTATTAATCATGTTCTGGTTCCTGGCTATAGGGAACAGTCTTCTTGCTTTTTAAAACTGTAGTCTGTAGCATGAGTGCCGGGCACCAGCAAGAAGTATTTCACACTCATAATACCTCCAACCCATTTAATGTAATTACTCAAAGTGGAATTGTCCACTGAAATCTAAAATGCTGCTGTCATTAAAAATTCTGCCATTTTAAGCCCATGTTGGAAATTGAATAAAGGTACTTAATTTCCATGCTTCATACAGTTGATACACATAATTCATGCACAGTGCACAGTTGACTTTTTCCACATAGATTATAAATGTTAAATTAATATTTTGTTTGTTAGGACCCTGTAAAAAAAAAGAATTATTATTATTATTATTAAATAAAATTGTGGAAACAGATGAAATACCCTCTAGAAACTGCAGGCTATGGGGTGGGACTGGCCTTGCTCACCCATTTGCGTCCAAAAGCTGCCACATATGTATTTCCAGCTTGTTGTTTGCAATTATGAGGACTAGGTTGCTGAGAATCTTCTGTGCAAACTGAAGGATTCAATTTTCAGTGTTTGTCACTCTAAGTGAAAATCCACAGCTATACAAATTCCTAATGCTCTGACTGCCCAATCTTATGCTTACCGGCTGTCAAAATTGTTCCTCTTCCACTGGTGCTGTAAAGCTGTCACCACCATCATAAAAGGTGCTCTGGGAGCTAACTCAGTTGCATGCTGGCTGCCACAGATGCTGATGGGAAGGCTGGAGCCTTTCCGCCTACATCGTCAGCTTACCCACTGGAGCAGGAAAATCAGTGGGAGAGGTGGAAGGGATGGAGGTACGGAGGAATGAGGGGGTGTGTGAAATTGGGCAGGGAAGGGGCGGCAGATGGGCTGATCTGGCCTGGGAAGGGACAAGTTTGGCTGTAGTGGTGGCAGCCAAATCCCAACCCTCTTTCTGGACCTGAACCCACGGCATGAGTCCACATGGACCTATGCAAGCTATTTAGCTAGCGCAGGTCCAAGTAGACCCCCATGCGGCAGAGGCTGACCTTTGGGTAAGGGAAACAATTGTTCCTTCACCCAGAGAAGACCTCTGGAACTGATCCCCACAGGATGTAGCAGTAGCCTTTTTAGCACTGCTACACTGGCAGCGGGGGTGGGTGAGAATAGAATTGAGCTCTTAAACATGTTGCAGTGGATATTATTTAGAACGATCTTCAGTGGGAAGAGTGGAACTGGCTTAAAGGGCTCAGTGTACCTTACATCCCTAGTGCCACTCACTTCTTTTGTTCCTTTCAGGCACATTTTCACACTGGCATAGCCTACTGTGTAAATCTGAACTGAGCTTTTCCACAAACCCTGTCCCAGTTGCAGGTGCCAATGCTTTGCTGTATATCTGCATCCATTCATTACTGAATTCACCATTATGTCATAGCCATCCATTTTTGGAAGAAACCTTTGCTCACAGATAGCTCTTACATTCTTCCTAATATCAGTGTGTTGTTGCTTCCACAATTATATATTTGAGTGTTGTTAGAAGAAGTGTGTTAAGTAGGAGAAAGGAAGCAAGGTTACTCATTTGATCAAGTGTAGGAGAAAGGTGGGTGGGGGGTGGGCAGTTCCAAATGGCTCCTGGCGCCATTTCAGATGTCACGCCAGCATTTAAACCCACAGAGTCATCTGGCAGTCAGGTGTCATTAGTCAACACTCTCCCTTTCTGCCTCTCTGCCATCTGTTTCCGTCTAGCCTATCTGTGTAAATTAACTCTCAGCATGCAGCCATTCTCACTGTTGTCATGATTCTTCTTTCTGTGTCCTACAGCTTTTCTCCTATTCCCAGACAATACACTGGCTTATATTTAAGTTTTGCCTGAATTCCTCAAAACATCTGAAACATCGTGATTTCCCCCCCCCCCCTTGCTACCATATAATCTTCAGTAAGTTGGGTGCATTGCAGAATGTTCTGGTCCAGTGATTCCCAAAGTCCTCCATAGAAGGAGGGAAATCAGGAGGACTAAAAAATCACGACTGGAAACCACTACCAGTTTTGCAATCAGAAACCAGAAGTGGCTTCTGATCATATTTTTTATTCATGTTGAGCCTTGGAAAGCCCTATGGAGACTGCAAGGCTCCCCACACCCTCTCAGAGGCCCTATACCCCTTGAAGGCTGGCACTGGCTTCAGATAAGCCAGAAACCTCTTTCCCCAGCAGCAGCACAATCCTATGGATTGCATTGCTGCAATTCTCCTGCCCCTTAAGGGGCCAGAGCTGAGTGTTTGCCTGGGTGGTGGTTTGGAAACCACTGCTCTGGACCATCTTGTGAACCTTGGGCAAACCTTGGGCACATTTGCTTCTTTCCCACTTCCCTGCAACTAGTTCCCCATCTTTGGTTTCTTTATCAGGCTCCAGTATGACACTTCTACAGCATGACACAGGAATAAAACATTTGAATCTGACATTTATACAAAGAACAATATCAGTTGCGCCAGTTTGCAAGTCAGAATTGTTCCTCTGCATTTCTAGCTAAAAGGCTCAGTCCTATCCAACTTTCGAGCACAGATGCAGCTGTGCCAACAGGACATGTGCTGCATCTTATGATGAAGGGGCAGTCCTGGAGGCCTCCTTAAGGTAAGGGAACAAATGTTGTTTGTTTGTTCTCTCCCTTACCTTGGAGAGAACATTTGTTGCTTTACCTTGGGGCTGCATTGTGGCTGCATCAGCGTGGGAAATTTGGATAGGATTTGGTTCTAAGTTGTACTGCTGCCTACACCTTATACATACAATTCATACTGACACATGTTTGCTCGGGAAGCAAATTCCATTGCTCAGTGTGAAGCTATTGCCTAGTAAGTGGGTTTAAATTGTATGCTTAGTTGCTGGGAGCAGAACATGGCGCAATAATAAAGAGCAGCACAATTGTTATTCAGAAGTTCATGCAGGACTATGGTCATTTGGCACCCAAGTCCTGCAGTGTTTGGGTGGTTAACTGTTGCATTCAGTTGATGTCCAAGGCCCTTTCCAAATAATCTTCTTCTCTTCACAAGAGTGGAGCTCTTTCCAGGATCTCCTTATTCTCTCCTGATTCATTGCTTTCATCTCACGTTTCTTAATTAGCATTTTAGTGTTTGGGCGCTGGATGTTTTGCCTGATAAATGAGAAATATAAATGATACAAGATAATTCTAGATGCATCTTCTTGTTAAGGACCAACAGTCAATCATTGTTTCTGCTGACATGCTTTATTTGGTCCTGTAATTTAGCCAAATTGAAGAAAATGCAATTCTGGAAGTCTTGCGTATCAAGTCATTGATAGAATAATCCACAGGAACTGGTGATGCCGACGCAAGGAGCCGCACGAGCACTGCTCGAAGCATCAACGTTGGGCTTGTAACCAGATCATGTATTGATTACTGTGGCCTTGCCTCCAGGGACAATTCACTAATTCAGAATAAGGAAAGCTGTTGTTGAACTAGATCAAGCCATTACAGCTATCCTTATTTATTCTACCTCCCCCACAAATCAGTGGCATAAGGCAGCTAAAAATAACAGCATATGTAAATACCAGTAGGGAGAAAAAAATGCATTGTATAAAAAATGCAGTATTAAAACTATACTAGCAGTGTATATGCATGTCCACTCAGAAGTCCCATTGTGTTCCAAGTCCCAATCCTAAACACACTTTCACAGGTAAGTGTGTTTGGGATTGCAGTCTAAAATAGCAGAAAAAACTGAAAGACATTGACTGGGAAAACCATCAAACTGGCTGTATGAAAGAAACATTTATGTTGAAAAAAACAGACAGAAAGGGAACCAGCCAAATCTCTTAAGAGTCTTCCAAAGCTGAGGTGCCACCCCTGAGAAGGTCCTATCTTCGATACCTATGCAAAGTTTGTCTTGCAAGAAAAACCTCTGAAAACCTCTTGCTGCTTTGGCAGGTTCATAAGGGGAAAGGTGGTCCTTACAGTATCCTGGTTCTCTGAACACCTTCAAGACCAAAGCCAACACGTTGAATTGTGAGCCCAGAAGTGAACTGGCAAAGAGTGTGCAATAAAGTATCACATGAGACAATATGCCTTGCCCCCATGTACAGCGTAATTTGGAACAAAATCAGTTTTAAATCCGACTTGTTTTTTGTTTGGGCTGGATTGAAATTCAAAGCCTCCCTCTAACCAGCATTAAAACTGCACAGTGATGAGAAAAAAATTATAAATAATCAGGACCCACATAGCTTTGCAAGACTAAAAAAAGAAAAAAAGTTCCACCTTAGCAGTTGAAGCCTCTGTTTTTATCCTTTTTTGTGGTGGGGAGCCCTGACTTCTGGAGCATTTGTTGAGCTCCACACTCATCAGATCAGGTCCATTCTGGTAGCCTTACATTTCCTTTCACCTGACCTTCAACACAAGGCAAGGCACATTTGCTTACTCATAAGTAAATATGAATGTGTAGCTTAGGACGCAATCCTACCCTGCACTGGAACAGGCAAGCCAAGAAGCTTGTGCTGTATCCAGCGCAGGATAGGGGCCCAAGGCGGCTCAGCCAGAGGCAAGGGGAAACTTTTCTCCTTACCCCTGGGTAAGACGCCCTTTCCCCTATGAGTGTCATCGGACCTGTGCCACCTCCTGAGGTGGCAGAGGAGAGTGGAGCGGCTTGAAGCCGGATAACTGCCAGATCCCAGTCCCGCCTCCCACTTCCCACTTGCCCCGGGGCTGCCCACTGCCCACCCTCCCTCTGCCCAGGAATGCCCCCCCCGCCCACCCCAGAGCCTTGCGCCAGCCCAGCTGTGCCAACGCAAGCCTTGCAGAGGAAGCCACCGCTGAGGCTGGATTCAGCCTCTGTGTGTTGGCACACCTCTGTACACCAATGTGGCATACTCCTGAGGAGGCACACATGTACTTTACAGCACATTTGCGACTCTCCTGGGTCTTGCGCCGGCCCATTTTCAGGATTGCGCCCTTAGTTTCACTTTCCATAGGGCTTGATACGTTTATTCAGCTTGCAGGAAGGGACTCAAGTGTTTTTGGGGGCTGCGTTCATTATTGGGATTGGCATTGCATTCCTCTTGGACTGCCCTTTACAATAGACCGAGTCTTGTTTGTCTACTTGTAAATAAATATTGCAGTTTGGCAAAGTTTCACTTTCCATAAAATCCATGGATTTTCCTTCTCTGCTATCAGCTTGTCAGTTTCAGACTCACCAACAATCAGGTCGCAAACCACCAAGTGGGTCAGGATCCACAGTTTATTAAACCCTGGATAGACTATGTGCAGCAAACGTTAAACAAGTTTCTACTTGGGGGGAAGCACTGCTGCCCAATCACCTTTAGAGCCACACCCCTTGCTTTTTAAAAATCAAGCAACAGGCTCTAGGGCCTCTAAAAAGTGTGTGAACCACTGCTATAGTAGATGAAAGAATTCACACTCTTAAGGTCCTTTGGTGGCATCATTGAAGGTTTTCACTTGAGAATCAAAATTACAACCAACCGAGTAAAGGGTCTAGATCCCTGTGCCAAGATCCCTCAACCGAAATAACTCACAAGTGAGTTTCCTTTTTGCCAGCATTTGTGATTGGTGGGGTAATAAGTTATGTTGGAAACAGCAGCGTATATCATGGGGATTAAACAATAAATGCAAAAGTAGATTCCGTTTCACAGGATGCTGGCAAAAAATTGTAAAAGACTTTCATTTGTTAGAGAAGAGCACTGTGAAAAAGCCAAGTTAGGATAATTTTTCAAGGCTTGTCTTTACTCATTAGGTTCAGTATGAGTCTAAATTTGTTCATCCAGGTTACAGCATCAGAGGAATTTAGATTGAAATTACAGCCTTTCAAGGGCCCACAGGGAATAATATATCCTTTTACATCCGGTTTCAATTTGTATTACAATACTCTGTGTGTGTGTGTGTGTGTGTGTGTGTGTGTGTGTGTGTGTGTGTGACTATACTAACTATATAGGTTTGAAGAGGTGAGGGATGTTAGAATGTTAGGGGCAGTGGTTTCCAAATTTTTTAGCACCAGAACCCACTTTTTAAAATGACAAACTATCAGGACCCACCTAACTTTTTGAGACCCCCCCCCCCAAGTTTCACCTTACCAGCTGCTCAAGTCTGTGATTTTATCCTTTTTGCTATGGTGGGGGGGGGGGGCACCATCTGAACATTCAATTATGTTCATTGAATCAGGACCTTGCATTTACCTCACCTTTAAGAAGAGCTGATGCACATTTGCCTACTTGCAAGTAAATGTGCACATTTACTTTGTTTCACTTTCCATAGGGCTCAATGCATTTTCCTTGTCAGCTGGGGAAACTTCCTCCTCCAGTGTTTTTTGAGGCCTACATTCATCAGATTGGGCCCATTTTGGTGGCATTGAAGTGGGTCTCTCTGAAGTCCCTTTGAAGTGTGAGGCACGGTTTCCTATTTATGAGTAAACACACGTGTCAGTCAGTTTTACTTCCATCAGGCTCAATACATTTTCCTTGTTGACTATCAGCTTGTCCATTTCATGACCCGCAAACATTTGTTTGGGGAAGCACTATGTCAGGGCATGTAGGTCCTGTGATCCTTGGCAGCAGGTCTGACCCATCCATGAGGCCAGCTGAAGCAGTCACCTCAAGCAGCAAATTGGTGGGGGTTACCCCTCTATATCTGCCTACATACCTTCACTGCTCCTCCTTCCACTCTCTGGATTGGAAAGGAACAGGGGACCAGAGAGGAAGGGGAAATATGGAACAGAATGCTGAGGTAGAGCATTGAAGAGTAGGAGAAGCAGAGACTGGCACATCATCAGGTAAAGGAGGGCAGCCACAGATGGTCTTGGGCCAGCACTGCTTGGTAGGTTCAACAATCAGCATTCCACATTGGGAAGTGTTAGAACCTGCAGATTAAAGGCAGAGAATGGAAAGAACTGAGAGACACCCTGAAATCTAGCACAGGTGCCACATAGTACCAAAACATGAGAGTCAGTTCTAAGGGAGAGAAGAAATTCTGGGGGTTAATTATGGGAGGCAGGTTCAGTTGTTGCCACTACCTCTGCCTGGAGACAATGGCCAGGCAGAGGTAGTGGCAGGCTACAGGGGGGGCCAGAGTGCTACTGCACTTCCATTTGTACTAATTACTTCTGTGCTGATGTTGGGAAAAATGTCTTGCAAAATGAACCAGAGAGTTCCAGGCTTGTACTCCTTCCAAGTGACTCCTCCTACACATGAAACTGTAACACATGAATTACATAAGTGTGTGTTATAAAGATATTCTCATGAGAAAGCCAGGATTGACTGCTGCTTCCCAGGAAGCACATATACTCCAGAATGTGTGAAGTAACTTTAATTGTTATTTCAGTTGAACCTGAATGGGTTCCTGGTGATGTTGCATTCCTGGAGATGTTGTTAGATGTCCTTATGGAACAAGGTAGGATAACTCTTGGAAAGATGTCACTTATGAATGGGTTGGGATTCCTTGTGCTTCAGCTTGAATTCTAGATACTTCTACTTCATGGGTGGGGATGGAAGGTCTTTTTTTTCCATTCAAACATCCCAAAGTTTCTTTTCATTTCCATTCCACGGTCCCCCACTGAAAATTCTTGGATTTTTTTTTTCCATCATTGATGGAACCTGGGAGAAGAAAGGAACCTCTATGCGACCCACAAGTGAGTCTTTCAGTGCTAAAAAAAGCTCCTCAGACTTGGAAGCAATGTGATTTCCACGCACGCACGCATGCATGCTAAGTTTTATTTTTGCAAACATAGGGAGTGCATTAAATCCATAGACATCTTCCTATCTTATAAAGTCTGGTCCACTGAGGAACAGGAGGGGTGCTGTGCATTCTATCACAAACTTTGATAAGAGAAGAATTTGGTAATATCCCTTTCACGAGATTGACCAGGAGCAGGTTTTGTGGCTGACTCATTCACTCAGAAGATTGCCACATGAACCTGGCTTTGACATTTATTTCTTAAAATGCTATACTGTGGGTTAGGTCAGGAAATAGCATTTTAAAAGAAATGATACTACCTAGAAGAAGAAGAAGAAAGCTTATGTGCACTATATATAGATATCACTTTCATAGCGGTCAAATGATTAATCAAAATAGTTTATTTTATCCAAAAATTGATAGTTGCTCTGTATGAATCCTCATACACAGATCTCAAAAGCACATTATAGTATATTTCTTTTAATATTGTAAGCTGCGTGTATCTCTATTTATGTCTGCGTACAAATCTAAACTCAAAACATTCTGTGCGGTGGTGATTACAAATGCCTCATAAAGCCAGGCAGGACAGTGTTATAAATGAACATTTAAAAGATACTCAGAAGATAAAACGAGGCAGTAAATTGTGCACAATAAACCTACCCAGAGGAAGTCAAACAAATAATGGAAGCCAACCTTCCTGCTAATTTGTTAAGTCTTCTTTAATTGAAAAGAAGGGCCATGAATCTGGCAGGAAGTTCTCCAGCCCCAGCTCCATTGAAATGCTGTTTTGATATTCCCAGGCATCTCAGTGGGAATTGCATGGAGGAACTTCCTGCCCCCTGGTGCCCAAGGTAAGGCAATCAGTGGTCCTCAAAGTTTTAAAAACATCAGTAAAACCTCTGGCACTTTGAGCTTGTTCTCTCTGTGTGCTGCAGCAGATGAAAAATGTATGTCTTCAACCATCAAAGCAAAAGCATCACTTTTGTGAAGAGAAGAAACAGCGATAGTTGGACCTGAGCTCAGATCTGTACAATGGTTTCCTTCTATGCCCACCCCATGAAAGAAACGTATCCTACCAAGAAGAACTATGACAGCATAAGAGTACCCAAAATTTTCCAAGTTAGCACACATGTAAAGCACAACATTAATCATATTGATACCTTAATAATATAATTTAACTTCAACACTACCAATTCCAACGGTTTTTCCTTGCAAGTAAATATCTTTCAACAGGCAACAGAATAGAAAAATAGCAATGATCGCCTCGCCATCCTTTCCCCCGCTCGTGTTTATTTCAAATACATAACATGCTCCTGAGCAAAATAACCATGGTTGTGGTGTTGACGCACACACTCCCTGTGTGTCCTGCTTCTCCTTCTCAGATTCTGCAGGGAGAAACTGAGGCATGCCACGGCAACCAGATCTGACTGTTGTTGCTGTATCTCAATCTGACCCATGGGAGCGGGATAATAACACACCTACCAGAGTCCTGACCTCAAACTTTCCCCTGGTCTGGGTTTAGCCCATTAACATTAAACAAACCCTTAGCGCTGGAGAATGTTATAGAAAGGAAAAAAAGAGGGTGCAGTTGTCCCATCTGCACTTTACTCCTGTGCTCATTTACACCCTTAATATCATATTTTTCTTCTGAAGATGTACCTGGGCTTGGGTTTCAGCCTCTCTCATTAGCTTAGATGCAAAAAACGATCTCATCACCTGGGCTTTCCCCTAAACCAGGAGTTCCCAAAGTGTGTGTAGTGATGCCTTAAGGCAGGGGTGTCAAACATAAGGCCCGGGGGCCAGATGTGGCCCGTGGAAGCTTTTTATCTGGCCGTTGGGCTCTCAGCTGCTGAGCAGTGCTAAGGAGTTACTGCTGAAAGAGTGGCTTGCATGATAATTGGGTTCTGTTATATCTTGAAATATGATCAAGATTTGTGTATCATTTGTAGCTAATGTGTTCCTAAGTGAGAAAAAAGTGCTTATTTCTGGTTATGACCTATTTAATGACATCATTTCTTGCCAAATGACATCACTTCCGGCCCTCAGCAGGCATCATAAATGCTGTTCAGCCCGCTGTATGAAATGAGTTTGACACCCCTGCCTTAAGGCATCGCAGCATGTTCAGAGGGGCACCATGGGATGTCCCTGATCACCCCTCCTACCTGTTCCTCCAGGCACCACTATCTGAGATTTGTGTGCTGCTACCTTGGATTTCATGAAATCTTTGAGATTTGGGGCTGCCATTTTGGATTTTGTTAGATCCAAGTTGGTGGCACCTGGCTCAGCTGGGAAGAAGATACTGCAGGGACATTGTGACCCAGGTAGATTTGGGAACCAGTGCCCTAAACTATAATCAAGTGGGAGAACTGAGCCAATAAGCAAATGTGACCAGAACACCAGAACATGGTGCCAAATGAGTAATTTCTTGCCAATTGTTTTAAAGAGCACCAGTGCAAAGTGTTTTCTCTCATGCTTTCTAAATGGGCCAGCTAAGGGTGTTGGCGCGTGCTTTGACCTATGTAGGGAGATGTGGAGTGAAGAGTACAGAATAGAGGTTTGAACCAGTGGGCCTGAGCCACATCAATTTCTTTTCAAACATATTTGTACATTTATTTACATTTTCCATGTTTTTATAACACTCTTCCTCCAAGCTCAGGGCAGTGAACATGGTTAATTCCCTCCTTTTGTCCTCACCACAACCCTGTGAGGTAGATTAGGCTGAGAGATCATGACTGGCCCAAGGACACCCAAGAAGATTAATGACTGAGTGGGGATTTGAACCTGGATCCAATGCCAGAACCACTATACCATCCTGGCCATTTGAGTACTGCTACATTCTGAGGCTCAAGTTAAAATACAGATTAAAATGATACATTCATAGCTATAAGATAGTGGTAATCAAACTGGGGCATCACGACGCCCCAGCCTGTGGGTCCTGGCCTCTGCCCCCTTAAGGGGCGGGGGCAGCCAGGAGACGGGAAGGCAGCAGCGCGTTCCGCAGGATCACACCGCTCAGGGGGGCTGCAGGGGCTTGGGTGCACTTGCCCAAGCCTCCTGCAGCCTCCCGGGGGTGTGGGGAGCCCTGCCGCAGGTTGTGCACAACCTGCGGCAGGGCTCCCCAGGTCAGGAAATGTGAAAGTGGAGCGATCGTGCCCTGCTTCGCAAAACCAGAACCAGAGCACGATTGCTCCGCTTTCCCTTCTGACGGGGCTGCAGGGACTGGGATGCACTCACCAGTTCCTGCAGCAGCCGTCCCTGCGTGCGGAGAGCCCTACACGAGCGCCTGCAGGGCTCCCCAGGTCAGGGAAAGGGAGAGTGGGGTGATCGCACTCCACTTCCGCTTTTGTGGAGGCAGAACATATCGCTCCACTCTCCCTTTCCTTGACCTGGGGTGCCCTGCAGGCGCTCGGGCAGGGCTCCCCACACACAGGGATGGCTGCTGCAGGGACTGGTGAGTGCATCCCAGTCCTTGCAGCCCAGTCGCTGCCTCCCCCCCGCCCCCACAAAGACTTACTGTGGGTTTCAAACTCCTGGAGAGTTTGAAAACTGCAGCTGTAAGATAGTCATATAGACTGCCAGTCAGAGAGCTATTTTAGGTGTGCCCAAGGTGTTTGGCAGGGATGTGCCGGAGCCACAGCATTTTGTTGTGAGTTGAGTTGCAAGTCTCTATCCCCTTGACTTGAGTCACAAACAACTCAGAATGGGTGGCCATCACAACTCATCTAGAAGTCATTTTTAGAGTCATTTTGACTTGAGTCCAAGTCTTTTCAAGAAGTGAATCAAGACTCACGTTAGGTGCAGCTCAACAGAAAAAATGGAGGTGCTGGTGGCAGTGGGGATATGTTGGAGTTCTGATTTTACACTGTCCTGATGTTCCCCTCCCATCTGCTGTCAATGATGTGTTGAAGTCCTTTACTTCAAAGAAGCCACAAGTTTGGAAGGCATTCCTCTTCTATTGCAAGGAAATACATCCTCCCTGCTTTGCCTGCCTTCTTAGCCTTCACCCTGGGCTATCCAGCCACTAGTTCCTATCACAAGAACCTCCTCCTCCATCCATTGGACACCTTCTTCCCTCCCTCATACAGAGAAAAAAATTAGGCCACCCATTTGTCCAATCGATCATCCATTCGTTCCAAGATGGACAAGAGAAACAGCCCCCCCATGTCCTAGCTGCCCTCACCTCCTTCTGGTTCCTCCCCCCCCCAGCTTCGTGCAGCCTCCCGCCTCTCTCCACCCCCCACTTCCTGGAGTCAACCTACTCTTCTCCCACCAAATCTGCTACTCACACTGGTTTGGATGCTGGCTTTTGGATCACCCACAAGGTCTTTCAGGGCAACGCGGAAATGGTGGAAAAGATAGTAAGCAAGCAAACACACAGACGAGTCTTGGGCCCAAAATGCCAAGTCTTTGCAATTTGTGCATCAACAAGTCATGACACTTTGTGGGTAAAAACCCCGAGTCATGAGCCAGTGCCCAAGTCATTGACGTGTGTGACTTGAGTCCCCAGGAGTTGCAAAATATGCATATTTTCAGGACTCGAGTCGAGTGTGAGTCACAAGTTCCACACTGATGTTTGGCATGCACAAGAAGTTTCTGACTCTTTTTCTTTTAGCAGCAAATACCCATAATATATCAAAAACCACTTTTGAGTATGTGTGAGAACATAAGAAGAGCCCTGCCCTAGCCCCTGCTGCATTTGCTCTCATCACCTGTTGGCATCCTTCAGTCTCGGAATACTATGGTGTCACGCTCTGAATGGTGGTTCTGAAACAGAGTGTCCTCTCCAGTGCGTGAAGCCTGGGTAAAGTAGGTATGGAGGATAGGCTGTTACCCATGCAGCAAATCCCCCCTCTCCACGTCGCTGAAATGGTCCAATGGAAAGGCAGAGGCCAATATGGTTGGTTCCAGCGGCATTGCAGGAGTTGCCAGAACGTCACTGTGTTCAGCCATGAACTGCCTCAGGGACTCCGGCTCCGGATTTTGCCTCAAGGTTGACTCCTGAAGCCTTTTCCATAACTGGATGTAGCCACAAGGCAGTGGAGGTTTGGGATCAGATTTTTCCTTCTCTCAGGTGAGCTGCCTTCCCAGCCTTCCCAGGCTGATGGGTCCCATCTACTCTCATCACCATGTCCCCAATATTTCCCCAAACTCTTCTGCACAGCATGGGGGGGGGCCTAAGACTTCAACCCTCCCACCCCCCCCCCCCGCTTTGGACCAATAAAATATAAGTTTGCTCACTTAGGTCTGAACCACAACAGCCAACACTATGGCAACTGTGCTGTAGCATTATACTGTGAGGTTTCAGAAGAAGTTAAGGAAGCAGATCTCTCTCTCTCTCTCTCCCCATGAATTCTCCACAGGCTCCCCATATAATTTATTTACTACATTTATATCCCGCCTTTTTCCCCAAAGGGATCCAAGGTGGCTTACCCCCAAAACACAATTGAAAACAAGGTAAAAACACATTCACAACCACAGTGCGTAAATTTATGCAACAGTGCACATTTAGTGCATAAATTTTGTTACATATTATATGTTACATGTTTCCCACCATCTTTCTTATGATCAGGATGTTAGAAGCAGAGAGCTAAAGTTGACCTTTACACCCATATCCTTCAAAATTGCTCTGCTCTTGTGCAAGATAAAAATGCACACCCACCCCAGTGCGGTGTAGTCACTCTTGTCCATAGACCAGTTAAATGGAAGTGTTCAGATTTAAGACAGTTTTGTTTACTTAACAGGTTTATGGTTGAAATGCTGGCAGTTCTCTCTTCTGGAGATCGTTTGATTTGCTTCTGCATTGCTCACATTTTGCAGAACTGATCAGTCAAAGAGAAGTCATTCATTTTATAGAATTAATACTTCATTTTAACTGCAATTTTCTCCTGAGAGTATTTTTAATATCGCCATATTATAAAGGAAATGTTGTTTATAGAAAAACACATCAACAACAGACATCCCTCCCAGTGAGGTGCTGAGTGCTTTTTATTGATAGTGACACAGAAACAAGGGATAGAAATTTATTACAGAAGTTAACATTTCATTGCTGTCATGTGGTCTTCAGGTGCTACTGATGTTCAATCCGCACTGGTTTAAATGTATTGTATGCACAAGATATTTAAATAAAAGTTGATGATTGAATTAAATTAGGAATACATGGGGCACCCCAGTGTTCAGCTGGAAATAAGGTCACTTTTGCATGTGTTAAAAGGGAATGCTTACAAAAGCTCAGGCCCTTTGTCAGCTGTTGATTTCAGAAGCGTTGAGGCTCAAAGTTATTTGGAAAAGCTTCACCCCTTTGTGAGTGATTAAAACATCTGCTGCCCCGGGCACTGCCATCTCCCAGTTTATTTATTTGTTTAAAAATATGTATACCCCATGTTTTCTCCCACTAGGGAACTTGGAAGTGGCTTATAACAAAAAAATGAAACAATCAAAGCAAAAACATACAATCAAAAAATTGCAGTTAGTCATTTATTGTCAGACTACATTTTACATAAGTTCATGTGTAATAAAAGTCCAAGAGCATTGTTCTCTTCCAAGGAAACAGCAGCTTTGTGCAAGGATCTGGAATGGATACGCTGAAACTTGGCTTGCGCCTTGATTCTGTGCTACGGTTTGCTTCCTCAGCCATTCTGCCCCATGTAGAGATATATTCGGGACCCTCCCCAGAGACAGAAAGATTCTCCTGAGCATTGTTCCTTCTATATTTTTTTTTCTTGGCTGCACAGAGCCCTATAGTGGCTGTGCATTCTGAGTGCTCTGCAGTGATATCATAATCATTGCCAAGCTCTGCATCCATAGAGTTTTGGGAGGTGCATGTCAACCTTGTACGGCTGCATGGAGCTTCAGCTCCTGCTACATGCCCAGCCACACAGTGTGATCCTGAGAGCACAATTTGGAGGACTGAACATTGACTAGAAGACGGTTTGTGCAGCACTTCCCTTCCACTGTGGCTTTTCTATTCCAGATCACCCTCTCCCTTAACTTCTTTTATCTGTTGTGTTTTTAAAGTTAGACACTTACAGTGCAATCAGTAGTATACAGTAGTATACAGGTAGGCCAGTGTATCCAGCACAAGGTAGGAGCCCAAAGTGACTCAGCCAGAGGTAAGGGGAAACTCTTCCCCTTACCCCCAGGTAAGCTACCACAGCCCCAATGGATCTCCTCGGACTTGTGCCACCTCCAGAGGTGGCATAAGTCTAAGTAGAGCAGAGCAGCTTGGAGATTAGGATAGGGGCTAGGATCTGGCATAATTGCCAGTTCCCAGCCCTGGCTCCAGCTGCCCGCCTGCCCACCCCTGGTTCGCCCTCCCCACACCCTGGAACACCTCCTTCCCACCTCCTCCTTGCCCACCCCCAGACTCTTGTGTCGGCCGAACTCAGCCGATGCAAGCCTCCCTGCCTGAGTCAGCGGATTCAGCCTCCATGGGCTGGCACACATCCCTGCACTAGCCCAGCCAACTCTAGAGGAGGCGCAAATGTGTTCAGTTCAGTAAGACCTTTATTGGCATAAAATACAGAGAGCAAATGTGCTTTATGGCATGTTTGCAACCATTCTGGGCTAGTGTAAGGAACTTGCACAGGCCCAAGGGTGAATTTGGATCGCACCCATATGTGTGCAAAGCCCACTGAAATCAGTAGTCTTCAGGGACCTTACCTGTGATCATTGTTTCTAGGTGGAACCACCTTTATGTTAGTATGGGGGGGCCCCATAGCCACAGATGCATATCCCCAGAAGGCTTCCCTGGGCTTCACACGGACATCCACAGCCTCTGCTGGGCTCAGAGGACCCCCTGGAATCGAGGAGGAGGCATTTGGGGGGGGGGGGAAGGATCCAGAATGGAACCGTCACAGATACAGGGGCACAACTGTATATCTCCCTTCAGCTCTAGCCTGATGTCTTTGTTGACATTGTACTGTATATCATCCCCATTCCATTCAATACTTATTTGATATTGCAGCTGCCTGTTCACTAAGGGCGCAATCCAGCACTGACTTAAGGGCAATGCAGCTCTGAGGTAAGGGAACAAACATTCCCTGACTTTGAGGAGGCCTCTGCGACTGCCCCCAAGCTGCAGGATGCAGCACATGTCCCATTGGCACCGCTATGCCAGTGCTGGAAAGCACTGACATAAGGGGTTAGGATTGTGCCCTATTTGTCCTTCTATTTAGGGACCAACTGGCACCGTAGCTCTTTGAACTGGGCACTAAGGCATCAGTGGTTCAATCCTCTTGAAACTGGTCTTCATGGTCCAGTTCCTGTCACCTTCTAGCCTCCTTCAGATCCAAGACTACGATGCCAGAGGAATTACTTCAGAAGCCAAGAATGATAAATTGGACCAAACTGAGCCATAGGCAGCCCATTAAGAAATCTGTGATGCATTCTTAGAAGTTAACTTTACAAGATAGTATAAAAAGGCAGCTGTCACAGCAAATCTAATTTTAAAATGTTAAATATGGTGTGACAGTAGGCTATTAAGATAAAAGGTACAGCAAATATAACATTTTTTTCCTGATGTATGTTGGCAGTGACCATTTTAGATAGCCAAGGACTAATAGAATCATGGATGAAGTGATTTGAGGTGACTGTATCCATTACAGCACTCCAAGCAATCCTTTTTCCAGAATTCATCATTTTTCTGAGTAAGGTTGTTAAAAGATTAGCTAACCATTCCAATATTGCGGTGTCTGTCTTTTCAAAACAGAGTTTGTCTCAAAATAATATTAAACTCACCAGCGGCGGCACAACCCAAGCACCCGATGCAGCCTTTGGTTTGCTGCCTCTACACAAAAATAAAAAAACAGCAACCATGTACCATAAGAACATAAGAACAGCCCCGCTGGATCAGGCCACAGGCCCATCTAATCCAGCTTCCTGTATCTCTCACAGCGGCCCACCAAATGCCTCAGGGAGCACACAAGACTTGACATGCATCCTGGCGCCCTTCCTTGCATAACCCATTTCTAAAATCGGGAGGTTGCAAATACCCATTACGGCTTGTAACCGGTAATGGATTTTTCCTCCAGAAACTTGTCCAGTCCCCTTTTAAAGGCATCTAGGCCAGATGCCATCACCACATGCTGTGGCAAGGAGTTTCACAGACCAACTACACTCTGAGTAAAGAAATATTTTCTTTCGTCTGTCCTAACTCTCCCAATACTCAATTTTAGTGGATGTTCCCTGGTTCTGGTGTTGTGTGAGAAGGTAAAGAGCATCTCTCTATCCTCACATAAGAAGAGCCCTGCTGGATCAGGCCAAAGGCCCATCTAGTCCAGCTTCCTTTATCTCACAGTGGCCCACCAAATGGCCCAGGGAGCACACAACAGACACAATCTACGTCCCGGCACCCTCCCCTGCATCTGGCAATCAGAGGCAGCCCACCTCTAAAACCAAGAGCTTGCATATACCTACTATGACTTGTAACCCGTAATGAACTTTTCCTCCAGAAATTTTTCCAATCCCCTCTTAAAGGCATCCAGGCAAGATGCCATCACTACTTCCTGTGGCAAAAAGTCCCACAAACTAATTACACGCTGGGTAAAGAAATGTTTTCTTCTGTCTGTCCTAACTCTCCCAACACTGGATGTCCCCTGGTTTTGGTGTATGTGAGAGGGAAAAGAACTTCTCTCTATCTACTCTGTCCATCCCCTGCATGATTTTGTATGTCTCAATCATGTCCCCCCTCAGGCTTCTCTTTTCTAGGCTGAAGAGGCCCAAACGCTGTAGCTTTTCCTCATAGGGAAGGTGCCCCAGCCCAGTAATCATTTTGGTTGCTCTCTTTGCACCTTTTCCATCTCCACTATATCCTTTTAGAGATGTGGTGACCAGAACTGGACACACTACTCCAGGTGTGGCCTTACCATCGATTTGTACAATGGCATCACAATATTAGCTGTCTTATTCTCAATGCCTTTCCTAATGATCCCAAGCATGGAATTAGGCCTCTTCACTGCCGCCGCACATTGGGTCAACACTTTCATCAAGCTGTCCACAAGGATGCTGAGATCTCTCTCCTGATCTGTCTCAGACAGCTCAGAACCCATTAGCCTATATGTAAAGTTTGGATTCTTTGCCCCAGCGTGCATGACTTTACACTTCATCATGTTGGCAACCTTCAGTCTCAAAAGACTATGGTATCGCACTCTGAAAGGTGGTTCTGGAACAGCGTCTAATGTGGCTGAAAAGGCCAATTCGGGAGTGACAATCCCTTCCACACCGGGAGCAAGTACAGTCTGTCCCTGGTTTGTCTCCCTGGCTATGGGCCTTCCTTCTTTGCCTCTTTGCCTCAGGCTGTTGGCCAAGTGTCTCTTCAAACTGGGAAAGGCCATGCTGCACAGCCTGCCTCCAAGCGGGCCGCTCAGAGGCCAGGGTTTCCCACTTGTTGAGGTCCACTCCTAAGGCCTTCAGATCCCTCTTGCAGATGTCCTTGTATCGCAGCTGTGGTCTACCTGTAGGGCGCTTTCCTTGCACGAGTTCTCCATAGAGGAGATCCTTTGGGATCTGGCCATCATCCATTCTCACGACATGACCGAGCCAACGCAGGCATCTCTGTTTCAGTAGTGCATACATGCTAGGGATTCCAGCACGTTCCAGGACTGTGTTGTTTGGAACTTTGTCCTGCCAGGTGATGCCGAGGATGCGTCGGAGGCAGCGCATGTGGAAAGCGTTCAGTTTCCTCTCCTGTTGTGAGCGAAGAGTCCATGACTTGCTGCAGTACAGAAGTATACTCAGGACACAAGCTCTGTAGACCTGGATCTTGGTATGTTCTGTCAGCTTCTTGTTGGACCAGACTCTCTTTGTGAGTCTGGAAAACATGGTAGCTGCTTTACCGATGCGTTTGTTCAGCTCGGTATCGAGAGAAAGAGTGTCAGAGATCGTTGAGCCAAGGTACACAAAGTCATGGACAACCTCCAGTTCATGTGCAGAGATTGTAATGCACTTTACACTTACTTACATTGAAACACACCTGCCATTTTGCTGACCAGTCTCCCAGTTTGGCGATGTCCTTCTGGAGCTCTTCACAGTCTCTTCACCACTCGGAAAAGTTTGGTGTCATCTGCAAACTTGGCCACCTTGCTGCTTAGCCCTGCCTCCAGGTCATTTATGAACAGGATGAAAAGTACAGGTCCCAGGACAGATCCTTGGGGCACTCCACTTTCCACCTCCCTCCATTGTGAAAATTGCCCATTGACACCCACTCTCTGTTTCCTGGCCTCCAACCAGTTCTCAATCCATGAGAGGACCTGTCCTCTAATTCCCTGACTGTGGAGTTTTCTCAGCAGCCTTTGGTGAGGGACCATGTCAAACACCTTCTGAAAGTCCAGATATATAATGTCCATGGGTTCTCCCACATCCACATGCCTGTGACCTTTTCAAAGAATTCTAATTTCTAATTCGCTAAAGCAGAAATGGAGCGCGATCACTCCGCTTTCACTTTCACTGCTGTGGGGAGTCCTGCCAAAGGTTTGCACCTCGCTCCCTGCACCCTGGGGAGGCTGCAGGAGGCTTGGGTAAGTGCACCCAAGCCCCTGCAGCCCCCTGAGCAGCAAAATCTCCTCCCTGCCTCCTCCTCCCTGCCTCCAGGCTGCCCCCACCCCTTAAGGGGGCAGAGGCCAGGGCCCACAGGCTGGGGCATCGTGATGCCCCAGTTTGAAAAGCCCTGTGTTCAAGGGATCAGCACATTTCCTAAACACACACACAAGATGCTATCCATAACTATTACTACTCATTGGTGTTTTACCATTTGTTTCAAAAAGAACCCTATTTGTCCCAAAGTCTTCTGGAGACTAGATTTTTAAAAGAAGCATTTTTTCCTCCTTAGTTACAGATGGTGACAATAGGAAGTGTCAGCTAGATCAGGGTACTCCAGACTCCAGCCCATGGGCTGGATACAGTACCCTGCCTAATTCTTCCCCTGCATGAAAGGTACTTACAGTTTGGAGACCGCTGAGCTAGGTGACTGTTACAATTACAGATGGAAGATGTTATTTAGCACTTGAATGTCCTGTTACTGATGTCCATTGGCATAGGAGAGACTTTGTTTGGTGTGGAAGAGAGAACTGTGTTCACTCTCCTCCCTGCATAAGTTTTATTAGCAATGTTTTAAACTTCAGCCCACCAATAATATTATGAGGTTGGCTGAAAGTTAATGTAATTTAGGCAGATGGGGAATTTCAAATTCAACTTGTTGTCACAATAATGGATGCTTTTGAAAAGACATTCCTGTGGGAAACAGGAGAAGAATAAAACTGTGTACATGCATGCTGAGAGGAGAGAGAGAGAATATTACTCCGCTTTGATCCATTAAAGAAAAAAGGTGAATGTATTTGAACAGTTTTCGCCAATCAATATGAGAAGGATCACTATAGACTATTTTTAATAATGCACTTTTAATACTGATTTGCCATATTTTTGTCTGACAGTAATGACGGAATGTTTGATCAGAGTTCGGCAGAATGTTGTAGCTCTATTATACATGGTTTCCCTCTGGTAGGGATATGTTTTTCCCCTTCTTTCTTCTTCTCCTTCCAAAGCTGAGTCCCATGCAAGCACCCCCTCAAAACAAATCCAGTTCATGAAGACTGAAATTGTCCAGAGGGGTACATTTTCCTCATTCTTGGCAATGCCTGGCCAACCTGTGCCCTCTATGACCCCATTAAGAATTAAAGAAAAGCAAGGTAGAAAACAGCTGTTGGATTCAATGAGAATCTTGTGCAATTTCAGTTTAAAAAATATATCCTGCCTTGTAGATAAGTGCCAACTCATTCTGTGTGTCCCACATATTGAGTGTATACATGTTAATGTCTGAATGAAGAGGGTTATATACATTGCCAAAAGTGTATTTTAGACTCTGCTGGCAAAGTTATTCTGTATAATGCAACCCCAGAAAATAACACCTGTTTGTTAAATATACAGCTATCACTTCTTAAAAGTACTGTTGAAGCAACATGCAAGCACACTTTTATGAAAAAGGCACAATTCCTGTAACTTTTCAGTTATTACAAATTAACCATCAGCATGACTTTGAATGAATCAGAGCATCCTTTTGGAAATCCCAGCAAAGATACTACTTAGATATCATCTCTTCACTTACAAGACAGCCAAGCAGGTAATTGCCTCATTGAGGTTTTCATTGCCATGATCCAGATAACACTCTAGGAACAAAGCATGGAATTCTATTACTGTTATGCTTCTGACTCCCTTGTCCTCTTTTTAAAATGGTTTGCTTCAGTATCCAGACAATGCAAGACATCATGCACATAGGGGTTGTTGTGCCTGCATATATTTTGTAAGGAGGTATGCCCTGTATCATGCTTCCCAATGTTGAGACTTGTGATGTAGCCACAGGATGGTGCAACTGCATGAGTACCATTGCATTGTGCAAGGTCATTCACAGGCCCCCTGTGCATGGTTCAAAGTCTTGGAGATGAGTGGTCATATCAGAATTGTCCTGTTGTCTGTGGAAACAGTACCAGGTCTCTCCTTACCAATGCAATGCTGACACCAGGGATGCCTGTGGAGTTCTCTTAGCTTGGGCTGGAGGAATAACAATTAGAACTTAGAAAACTTCCCACCTGAAACTTCTTGAGTTCTGAGAATTCTGAGTTCAGATAGTGTCTTGCCACAGCTCCTCCCCACTGGGCCTTGTGCCCACTTAAGGCTAATTAGCTTCCCTTGTTAAACTCACAAGTGCAGCAGGCAAAAGTCAGAGTCCAGTCCCAGTCCAATAAGTTCAGATTGCCAAAGCAGAGTCCAGAAATGATATGCCAGGTCACAGTCCAAGGTCAAACTCCAGTCCGGTCAGGTCTCCTCTGGATCAGGTAGCATCTCCCTCTGGTCCTTCTGAAGCTGCCTTTTATCCTTGGATGTCTCATAATCCAAAATGCAGCTCAGCTGTGAGCTACCTTGCTAGCCCCTTGTTAAGTCCAAATTAGGCTCAGCTGAGCCATCTCTTCAGTCCATGTCCATTCAAAGTCCCATCAAGGTCAAATGAAGCTCAGGTGTCCATCAGAGTCCCATTGGCCTTGATTGATTACAGCTGTGGAGCCAGCACTGCCCTTCCCAGAGCTGTCAACCAGCTGTCAAAACATGGAATCGCTGTCAACACCACATCATCCACCTGATGATCTTCTGATCTTCCATTACAGATGGGCTACCTCTAAAACCCAAAGGATGCATACAGTTATCATGACTTGTAACCTGCGATGGACTTTTCCTCCATAAAATTTGTCCAATCCCCTTTTAAAGGAAGGTGCCATGTGCCATCGCTGCATTCTATGGCAATGTCTGAGGCTGAGAGAGAGTGACCCCCCACCCCACCCCCAGGTCACCCAGGAAGCTTCATGGCTGAGTGGGGATTTGAACTCAGTCTTCCTTTCACTTAAACTTATGACAGTGTGGGCCCAATCCTATTCAACTTTCCAGTGCTGATGCATTCATGCCAACATGGCATGCACTGCATCCTATGGTGGGAGGCAGTCCCAGAGGCATCCTCCAGGTAAGGAGGATTTGTTAGGATATTTGTTTTATTGTTGTTAGGATTGTTAGGATTTGTTAGGTTTGTTCCCTTACCTTGGGACTGCATTGCAGCTGCATAGGTGCTGGCAAGTTGGATAGGATTGGCCCCTGTGTCTTACCCTTGGTGGATATGTTTCCCATTCATTGCATTTTTAAGTATGTCAATATTCTTCTCCAAACACACAATATGCAACCCACAACTATATTTTCTGTATGCAGAGCATGCTGCATTCTCTCCCTTTCCCAGAGGCTTCATCATTCTCACAGAACTCGGAATCCTTTCCAAATTGCCTAAACATCTTTTTTTGAATTGCGCTGCCTGGAGCTGAAAACTCTACTTCAACCAAAGTCACAGGAATTAGAATTACTTCCTTTGATATTTCTGTTTGTATAACCTAAATTTGAACCCTTCACTTTTTATGCATTTAAATTTTCAGCAAGTCTGTTCCTTATTCCAAAATGGGGAGGGGAAACAAGGAGGGGAGAATTCTTAGAGTTAGTTCAAGTTCACAGCACATTGCCCCCTGCCTGTGTTTATCCCAGGCACAAGAACGTAGGGAGGAGGAAATAAAGTGGGTTCCTAAAGAAAATGTTATAATGGAAGTATATTTTCTATTGTTATACGCTGTGCACCTTTTTTAACTCTTGGCGCAACCCAGAGTGAAACATACAGGTGTGCCCTTGTTATCCATGAGGGTTCTGTTCCTGGACCCCTCATAGATACCGAATGCTGCGTGAAATCAAATCATGCAGTTTTTTAGGTCCACAGAGCTCCAAACGTGACTGGAGCCTTGCTCTTGTCACATCGGGAGCTGTTCTGAGGCCTGTGGAGGTTGCATGCAGAAAACCAGAAGTACCCTTCTAGAATCTCGGAAAACCAGAAATGCCCCTCTTTGATCTCTGGAGGCCTTTCTGAGGCCCCCCCCAAAGCGTCAGAAGGTGACTTCTAGTTTCTCCTTCCGACGCTTTCGGGGGCCTCAGAAAGGCCCCTCGAAAGCATCGGAAGGCCCCTGAAAGTATTGGAAGGCGAAACTGGAAGTCACCTTCTCACGCTTTTGGGGGCCTTTGAAGAGCCTTTGGAGGCAACCGGAGCACAGCTCCAGAGGTTCCCCATTGAGCCAAATCTGCAGATCAAAAATCCGTGGATAAGTAGGCTCAATCTGTATTTAAGTTTTATTGATTTATTAGCAGTGTTCTT
Source organism: Tiliqua scincoides (assembly GCF_035046505.1). NCBI lineage: Eukaryota > Metazoa > Chordata > Lepidosauria > Squamata > Scincidae > Tiliqua > Tiliqua scincoides. The sequence continues at coordinate 127,864,018 of NC_089821.1, read as the reverse complement.
AGCATTTATATAGAGCTTTACAAGCAATTAGAGCCTTTGTAATCCTTAAAGAAATCCTGTGAGGTAGGCGGACATTATTGCTCCCATGTTGCTGTTCCTTTTCCTAGGGGTAAACCTCCACAGTGCTGGGGTGTCTACTCAGACTTGCTCCAGCTAAGTAGCTGGCACAGGTCTGTGTGGACTTGCGCCGCAGGATTGGGTTCGGGTAGTGGGACAGAAAGTGGGGGAGGATCCTTCCCCTTCCTAGGTCCAATCCACCCATCCCCACACCTCCCACCTTTTTGCCCCTGTCTGTCCCCATTCCGCTCTCCCATATCACCTCCTGTCTCCCCTGCTGACTTACCTGCTCCGGTCAGCAGTGAGTGAAGCAGTGGTGCGGGCAGGAAGATGCAGGCCTTTCCCACTGGTGCTTCTTGCAGTGCACTGAGTGGCATGCTGTCAGAGTGCCTTTTACAACTGGTGCTGACTGCTTTATGGCAGTCAGTGCTAGCGTAGGGGGAATGCCACAAGTAGGTGGCATGCATAGGAATGGAGCGCTAGCTTCTGAAATGGGTTATTTTTAATGTTAAGTTTTTCGCTTTGGGTTTTATTTTGTTTTGGTTTTTTACAAGAAAAACGCAAGATACAAGTTTTCAAAAATAAAATTGCCAGCAGGAGGTTCAAAGGGAAACCGTATACAGTTTGTTCAAAGGGAAGTCATGTTGAAACCTGAGAGAGGAAGAGGTTAGTTAAGCATTCAGAGCTGCTCTGTAATACACTTTGAACTTTCCACTCTGAAGACAATTCGAGACCTTTAGTCTCAGCATGAAACAGACTAGATAACAAATAAAACAATTGGAATACTCAAGAAGAGATGAACAGCTTGACACACATTATGTTACCCAGATATCTGACTGTGTTTCTGTGTTCTTGAGAACTCTGGTTGTCTGCAGTTATAGATGGAAAAGGTTGCTGGACAAGGTTATATTGCACAAGGCAATAAAACATACCCAGTGCACCCTGCATTGTTAGAAATGATATCAGTGTTGTAATTCTGAGCTTTTTAACAGAACAGATTTTTTTTTCCTTTTCTTTGCTTTTTTCCAAAAAAGTCACTATAAAATAAACCAAAACTAGACTTAAAAAAAAAATTCATTTAGTGAGTCTATGAAGTCAATGTATGAGTCTGAATGAGCTGGTGAGTTTCACCATTTATCTTGACATCTGTAAGATGCCACATGCATCTCAGTGGTGAACATCCCATTATATTTGATAGGGCAAATGCCCCAGGCACGAGCCTCTAGGACCCCGCAGAAGCCTCTCTGAGGCTCCCGCCGGGGTCGAAAACTGTGCTTCTGGTTTTCCAGAAGCACAGTTTATAGCATCAGGGAAGCCTCAGGAAGCTTCCCCGATGCAGGTCTGGGCACGCAAGGCTCCGTGAGCCTCAGGTGAGTGTGGGGGAAAGATTTCCATACAGGGGGTGGTGACATCCCACGGGGGCACAATTGTGGATCTTTGCCCCAGGGTACAGGGCTGGGGAGGTCTGCCACTGATGCATCTCAATGATCATTTGGAGTACTTTGCCTAAGGCATGTTCAACATGGTGGCAGCAATGTGTTCCACAGGAGGACCAACCTGGAAGTTTGACTTCTACACCAGTGCATAAAGAACCAAATTTTGGTGGACATTTCCTATGTTTAATCCTCAGATTGTGACAAGGGTCCAGGTGACATGTAGCTTGTTTTATTATCCTGACTTTACGACAGACCATAATTCAAGGTGTTGTGCATAGAGGTGTTTGTTTTCAGGGAGTAATATAGGTTTACAGCCAAATTCCTACTGAACACAATGCACTTACTTCTGGGTCAAGTAAATAACACAGTTTTCAGACACCTCTGGCAAGAAGCTCAGCATATACCATAGAGCACCGGAACCTCCAAAACTCTGGTATGTTGCTGTGGCTTCTGAGTAGCATAAGGAAAAATGGGGGAATGTCAGTGTACACAAGCAATTGTGTCTCTCAAGGAGCTCTTTGGATCATGGCCTGACTTGTATATTTCACTGTTTTAAGCTGTCCTTTCCTGCACGGCAAGCATAATGTAAAAACCAGCAGTGCAACTCATTCACATCTTCAGACTGATCTTGGTAGCTAAGCAGGGTCAGGCCTGGTCAGTACTTGGATGGGAGACCGCTTGGGAATACCAGGTGCTGTAGGCTTATACCATAGTCTTTTGAGACTGAAGGTTGCTAACCAAGACGAAATGCAGTTTAGATGAATGGCACTAAGGAGCTGGTGTATGTCCAAGGAGACCTGTTGCAGAGCGGGAGGCTTACAGAGGGGCTTTCCTCTGAAATCTTCCTCTCAGGCCTATCCCCCTCCGCTGGATACAGCATATGCATTTTTGAATTCTAGTGACCGTGGCACCTAGCCTTCGATAAGAGCCGAGGCATGTTTGCCGACTTGCAAATAAATGCACACACGTGGCTCAGTTTCGCTTTCCATAGGGGTCAATACTTGGAGGGTTGGGGGACATCCTTCTTGAGAGTTTGTTGAGGCTTGTGTTCATTGGATTGGGATCATTCTAATGGCGTTGCCTGCCCTTCAAAGTTGCCCGTGGCACGGTCACCTACTTGTGAGTAAACATGTACATGCTGCTCTGTTTCCATTTCCATAGGGCTCAATACATTTTCATTGTCAGCTATCAGCTTGTCAGTTTCGTGCCCCACCAAAAATTGGATCACAACCCACTGATGAGTCCTGACCTACAGCATGAGAACAGCTGTTATACATGCTTACCTGGGAATAAATCTCATTGAATTTAGTGAAAGTTACTTCTTAGTAGACATCCATAAGATTGTGCTGTAAGTATTGTACTGTACAGTACTTGTTTGATTTCCAAAATCACTTACTTTTAACAGATGATGAAACTAAAAGCAGGTTAATTTTGAAGGACACTGATATGCGTTTTGTTTTTCTACAGTCAAACAAAAAGTGGTGCTGATTTCATGAGGATCATCATGCATTTGGGGTTTTCCAGGGAAGCCCTCACACTTCCTAATTATTCTTGTGTTAGGTAGTCATGTGTAAATATTACTGAAGGCTCAGCAGTGCATTGTCTTCAGTTGTGCTTTCAATTCCTAGAGAGTAAAAAATGCTGACATTACAACCTCCCATGCTGAATGCTATTTTCTCTATCTCTCCTTTTCCTCATTATACCAGCTAATTACTTTGAGGCAGTTTCAGCACCACAACACCCCTGTAAGTGTAGCACCTCTCCAGTGTCAGGGTAATTTACCTTAATAACTTAATGTGTCCTTGCCACTTCAGCCCTGCCCATGAGAAATCCCCTGGTTTTCATTATTTGTTTGGAAGTTAAATACAGCAGTGGCAGAGTAAGCTTTATTTTTTTGCTACCATCCTACTGTGAGAGTCCTGCAAATGCAAGCACCTATTCTATGGAGCTTTGAAAAGAAGACTTTCAAAATATCCTTTTTGTTTTGCTAGTGTGTGTCAGTTGACAACTATTGTCTAATGTTGACATGTGCTGCAAAATCTCTGAAGGAGAAAAGCAAATGAGGATGTTTGGAGAACATTTATATGAAAGTACACAGATAAGGATTGGGGTGGGGCAGTGAGGAGATTCTAGGTGTAACTGAGATAATCTTTATTTTTTCTGTATTTTAATAATGAACAATGGAGTGGTTACTGTCTATAACCAAAATTAAGGCTTCTTCTTCTTCCCATCGCGAGCAAACCTGTGACTGAACGATAGGAAAACATGCAATGACCCATCCTCGAATTTAAGGAGATACCTGTGTTTTGGTTTGCACATCAGCAGAGGTTGATAACTTAATTAGTCTCCCCTGGCATTCTTTTTTTAGTCTTGGGCTATGTTTACAGTTGCATTTTCATAATCTGGTGTTCGTGGAGCTCAGCGCTATCACAACAACCCTTGCAGTGGGCATGCAAGAAGAAGCAGCTGCCTTCACTCCTAGCGACTCTAGAGCAATGCTGCTCGCTTCTTCTGAAGGCGACCATGCTGAACTACCTGTAGCAGAGGAGGAGGCTGCAGCCAGTGTTGGGGTGAACATGGATCTTGGAGCTAGGCTGCCCATTTTCTGGGAAGCGGGCGGCGTAGCTCCCAGGGACTGACTGCTGCAGAGGCCGGTCCTCCTGTGTTGCTGCTCCCGCAGCCAGTGGCCTAAGTCTCAGTGGACTGAATGCTGGGGGACGTTGGGTAGGAGGACCTGCTGGCCTCCCAGGGGAGAACTGAAATGCCATCCAGTACCATGTGGTACCATGTGGCTCTGTGGAGCTACTCCACTGTGTTTCACTGCCTCAAGCAGCATTCCATCGAATCTGCCTCTAGGGTCACAGTATTGGTGTTAGGTTGGACACTCCAACCTCGCTAGTGACACCAGAGGAGAATTCTTGTACTGGTGATTGGCTGTAGTCCCTGCCTTGGCAATGTACTTCATGGGCATTACCCAATAAGAACGTGTTTTAATTTTGCGTGTGTGAAGACATCCAGTTGACGATTCCAGATAAAGTAGTTGATGGGCAGCCCAATCCTATCTAAGCACCCTTATTGATGCAACCAGAACTCACCCAGTCCTGGAGGTCTCTTCCTTGTCTGAAGGTAAGCCTCTACTGCCCAAATAGATTTACTTGGACCTGCACCATAGATTTTCCTGGTACAAGTCTAAGCAGACCCAGGAAGGCAGACTGAGACCAAGAAGGGGGGTAGTATTTTAGCAGTGCTGCTGCCACCAGTGCTGCCTCCTTCTCATCCTCAGAGCACATCCCAATTTCTGATGTGCAGCTGTAGCCACTCGCCGCTTGTGGAGGTGACCAGGCCGTGCTGAATGGCGCATTGCCTTATACAATAGCTGTAAAGCAAGCTGCACTGCCGGAACATGAGTTGCAGCGGTGCAGCTGACCCATAGGCGGCAGTCCTATCATATTTACCTGGGAGTAAGTTTGATTACATTCATTGGGGCTTACTTCTGAGTAGACTTGCAAAGGATTACTGAGTTCTACTTTAAAGTAACTAGTACTTTAAACCAGTTAACTGCATCCCTATGTATGTTCTGAGTAAATGTTTACTCAGAAGTTAGCCCCACTGTGTTCAGTGGAGTTTACTCCTGGGTAAGTGTGCATGTGGTTGCATCCTTAGGTAAGTGTGTATGTGGTTGCAGCCTATACAACACAGTGGAATTTACTTCTGAGTAATCAAGCATTGGCTTCCACTGTGAGACACACCCAGAGCAATTTAGATGATATTTTCCAAAATTGAAAATTACTATGTTGAAGCTGTATTGGTTACAGTTGCAGCCTGCTGTCATACAACAGTGGCTGAAAAGGTGAAGGAGCTGTTAGAACTGTGCACCTTTATTTCTGTCTTCTCACATGCTGGCTTTAGACATTCATCAATTTAGGAAATAGTTTCAACCTCCATGCAGAGCGGAATCATCCTTTGGTGTGCTTTATTTGGAATTCTTTTAAGTAGTGACCTGCACAAGTGTGGTGAGTGCATCCCAGTCCCTGCACCCCCGACACAATCCTAGGGATCGCTGCCTCCCCCTGCCTCCGCAAGAACTTACAGCGGTGCAAACTCTCTGCGAGAGTTTGAAAACCACTGGCTTAAAGTTATATCTTTTCCCCATCTGAAGCAAAGATTTAAATACCATAACCAGCTTGGGCAACATGGATGTGTGTTAAGATCTGACAGGGCTTAAAGCCATAGCATACTCCCCATTTGAAACAAATCCCTAAATTATAAAAGCTGAGCTCCATTCTGCATGTTGTGAACTGACACCAGCTTAAGATGATATCATGCTCCCTGACAAGGAGGACATGACTTGTGGATCTGATAAAATTGGTTGGATATAGCAGAGGACCTATCCTTTGTCATTTTCCACTGCTGCTCATGAGTTTGTACATCCAGTCAACATGTTTTTTCTCCAGCCTAAAACATTACAATATTCTTCAGCCAACTACGTATCTGTTTCACTTTTCTTCCAAAGTGAAATCTGTAGGAATTTACAGATCGTGGATATTAGTAGCATCATAATAGATCACATGCAATTGTGAGGCCTGAGTAGTTTAGGCTTCAAGGTATTAGGCAATGCGTTCTAGGAAAGGCTTCCAATATACTTTGTCTCCCAAATAAATGTGGCTGCCAAATGTTGAGCACATTTGGGATCACTGTTTTCAGTGGCATTGCTCAAAGGTCTTTTGTCATACTTGTAACTGACCTAGAAAACCAGAGTACTGACTCTGACTTCTAAATCAGTCTGTGCGCTTATTTTTGCTGTGATAGTATCATGCTCTGGAAGTCACATCACTCAGGTTTGCTTTTTTTCCCTTTTGGTACTGATTTGTGGCTTGCATTTTAGCTTGCAAATGAAGATAATGGCAATGGAACCTTGCCATTGCCTTTGAAATGCTCTGCTTGTTCCTTTTGGTACTGATTTAAACATCTGAGCATGTTTACAAATGCAACAGCCCACTGGAAGAAGCCATTACAAGACTGAAGTGTTCAGTTCCTAGACTTTGTTCCTAGACTTCACCCACAAGTTAGTAAACTCATTTTTAATAATAATAATAATAATAATAATAATAATAATAATAATAATAATAATAATAATAATAATAATACAGTCAGTCAACAGTCAACAAAACCTTTATTAGGCATAAAAATAAATTTAGGCCGCCCGCGGGAACGGGGCGGGCCAACGTCCCGCCTCGGCCGGCGCCTAGCAGCTGGCTTAGAACTGGTGCGGACCAGGAGAATACGACTATTTAATTAAAACAAAGCATTGCGAAGGCCTGCGGCGGGTGTTGACACGATGTGATTTCTGCCCAGTGCTCTGAATAATAATAATAATAATAATAATAATAATAATAATAATAATAATTTATATAGCACCTTCAGTGTACATGGCACTTCACAATGTGCCATGTACAATCTTCATTATGAAACACAGAAGGCACATAAATATTTACCTGCACAAGATTATGGTGTACATGGATGTGTCTGTGGAGAACGTCTCTCTCTTTAAAGAATTGAGATTGGCTTAGCGATGTTGCTCTTACTTTTCATGCAATGCAGAAGTTCCTTGGTTCAACCCTTGGCATCTTCAGGTAGTGCTGGAAAAGACCTCAGTCTGAAACCTTGGAGAGCCACTGCTAGTAATTGTTGATAATACTGAGCTACACAGACCAATGATCTGACTCAGTATGAAGCATGTTCCAATGTGCCAGCCAAGGAGGAGGAATTTTCAGCAAGGTTTAATAGTTCACACTTGCATATCAAATGTGAACTATTCAAGATCAAACACACTGTTTTTCTTGCAGACAGAACCCTTGGAGTAATTTTGCAGGAGGTATCTGAAGAGTCACAAACTGGAACTTACTCACATTGAACCCTGAGCTGTAGGTACCCCTGGTGTCTGTGAGAACTGAGCCTGGGCATGGCCTCGTAAGAGCTGCGTGATCACTGCGTGATCAAGTGCACTTCTGCAGGCCTGGGGCACTGCTATTTACAGCCAGGTCAGACCAATGATGAGGCTACTCAGCTAGGCATGCTGTCAGAGGGCTGACAATGGGGCGGAGTCGGGCCTGACTGGTCCAGACCTTTGCCCAAGGAAGGAACATGATGACCAGGTGGTGGAGAAAGTGGGGTGAAGCAACCTCCTCCCCAGGCAAACCTCTGAGACACCAAACAGCACCTGTCTCAAAGCCCTGGCTAGTTAGTCCACCACCAAAAAATGATTATCTATAGTTTGTAAATGTAACGTGTGCTTTGAAAATGTTCAGCTTTCCAGTTAAATATTCTTTATCGGTAACTACAATATGGAAATGCACTAAAGAAAATGTGAGTCTGAAGCAAAACCTTGGTATATGATTTATTTTTATTTATCAGTATATTTTGCCACGTAGACAGTTTGTTGAGTACTGCATAAGCCCCAATGTTGTTTGTAGTAGCTATACAGCCTAAGGGATGTAGTGTAAGTATATTCTAGCCAGAACAATCCTAGACCATGGATGGGATGTGTTTGCACTGCACATTGTATTGCTGTTTCTGTTGCTGAGACTGTTTCCAGTTATCGTCAAAATGCAGTGCCAGGATATTGTGAGGTACAAAATTTAGCCTGCAGCTTTTACACATTTGGTTGTCTGATTGCACTCTTCTTGACACCAGAAAGGAGGGGATGAAATACCTGCACCAAAATTTGCATTGCAAGGGCAAAGGATAATTTTCAGATCAGCAACACGTTTTTAAGGTAGAGCTGTCTGTCATGGGGAAAGTGGGTTAAACACAGCCATCTGCTGTGGCTTCTCTGTTGTGCTGAATGAGCAATGAAGAACACAAATGTCCAATGGTTGTCGAGGTTAAAAAAAATGGTCTTCCAACAAATGCATTGTGACATCAAAGTAAGGTGTTGTCTAGCAAAGTCCTTAGCCCAGGCCATAACACATTTATCCATCTTTAAAGGGCTGCAGTACACTGTGTTGATGCCTTCTTTTAAAATATCAATTTCTTAAGCCCTTTCAGGTCATTATTATTATTTATCATTATTATTATTTATTATTAACCATATTTATATACCACTTTTCAACTAAAAGTTCACAAAGCGGTTTACAGAGAAAAATCAAATAACTAAATGGCTCCCTGTCCCAAATGGGCTCACAATCTAAAAATTACACCCACAAATAATAACTTTTAATTATGTATATAACCCAATCCTTCAAAATTCCAGCTGCACTTGTGGATTTATTCAGTCACCTGGTAAGGACAAATTTGAGCTGGAGAAGCTCCAGTTGACATATTTTTAGATTCTGGTATCATCCAAGGCTCCATGCAGCCCATATGTCTCCTCCATGACTGAGCCAACAACCTAATGCCAATGTCCTAAATTAATGTTTGTATTTTTTTCCATAACCTTGGTCTTCATAATGGTTGGTCTTTTCTCCATAACACATGTTTCTTCCTTGTCAACTTCATCTGAATATTTGAAGTTACCTTTTACTGAGTCAGACTACTGAACTACCTAGGTCTGACAATGACTATTCTGAGTCAGCATTACCTTTCCAGGTTGTCAGACAAGCATCTTCATAGTTCTGCTGCCAGGGATAATTTTAAGTCCAGGGATGGAATATGTAAAACATGCAACATCTCACTAACCTCTGTTCCTGGAGAGCTTCAGCACCAACTTTTCAATTAACAGCTGACCATGGGGGCCAACAAAGAGGTCTTGTCTCTGTTGTGCAGCCTCTTTTCTGACTTTCTCAGATATTCAAAAAAGCATGCCATAAAAAGGTCCCTTTCAATATGATATTCTGGCATTCTAGTTCCTAGGCTTGATAGCCACAGATCAGGTAAAGTTTGTTTTTAATTTAACCAAAAAAGATAGCTATCTAAAGTTGTCTGATAAGCTCACATAACCCAAGAAGGCATATGTGTTCAAATAAAAAATGAATTGATTTCTTATTTATTGCTAAGTGGCTTGATCTCTCTGCCTTACAAATATTCTGTGAAGTGTGAACTGAAATGGAAATAAAGACATTTAACATATTATCATTGCACTACTGGTTCTTAAAAAGTTCATAAACTAGTCTCTCAACTCTCTCCAGTTGACTAAATAAACGATAATTCAGTTGACATTCATTTCTGCAAAGACCTCCTTGATATATGTATTTTAGTGCTTTGAACATCTAAGCTTGACTGATCAGTTCAGTTATTGTCATAGTTTAATAGAGAAAGGTCTTTCATTTGTTGTGAAGTCCCAGGCATGGAGATTTGTATCTCCCCCAGGCAAGGGGGAGATACAATAAAAGCTTCTTCAAATATGTTAGAAGCAGGAAACCCGCCAGAGAAGTGCTTGGCCCTCTGGATGGTGAGGGAGAGAAAGGGGAAATAAAAGGAGACTTAGAGATGGCAGAGAAATTAAATGAGTTCTTTGCATCTGTCTTCATGGCAGAAGACCTTGGGCAGATACCGCTGCCCGAACGGTCCCTCCTGACCGAGGAATTAAGTCAGATAGAGGTTAAAAGAGAAGATGTGTCATACCTCATTGATAAATTAAGGATCCGTAAGTCACCATTAAAGATCTGATGGCATCCACCCAAGAGTTATTAAGGAATTGAAGAATGAAGTTGCTGATCTCTTGACTAAGATATGCAACTTGTCCCTCAAAACGGCCACGGTGCCAGAAGATTGGAGGACAGCAAATGTCACACCTATCTTCAAAAAGGGAAAGAGGGGGGACCCGGGAAACTATAGGCCGGTCAGCCTAACATCTATACCGGGTAAGATGGTGGAATGCCTCATCAAAGATAGAATCTCAAAACACACAGACGAACAGGCCTTGCTGAGGGAGAATCAGCATGGCTTCTGTAAGGGTAAGTCTTGGCTTACGAACCTTTTAGAATTCTTTGAAAACGTCAACAGGCATGTGGATGCGGGAGAACCCATAGACATTATATATCTGGACTTTCAGAAGGCGTTCGACACAGTCCCCCACCAAAGGCTACTAAAAAAAACTCCACAGTCAGGGAATTAGAGGACAGGTCCTCTCATGGACTGAGAACTGGTTGAAGACCAGGAAACAGAGAGTGGGTGTCAATTGGCAATTTTCACAATGGAGAGAAGTGAAAAGTGGTGTGCCCCAAGGATCTGTCCTGGGACCAGTGCTTTTCAACCTCTTCATAAATGACCTGGAGGCAGGGCTAAGCAGCGAGGTGGCCAAGTTTGCAGATGACACCAAACTTTTCCAAGTGGTAAAGACCAGAAGTGATTGTGAGGAGCTCCAGAAGGATCTCTCCAGACTGGCAGAATGGGCAGCAAAATGGCAGATGCGCTTCAATGTCAGTAAGTGTAAGGTCATGCACATTGGGGCAAAAAATCAAAACTTCACATATAGGCTAATGGGTTCTGAACTGTCTGTGACAGATCAGGAGAGAGATCTTGGGGTGGTGGTGGACAGGTTGATGAAAGTGTCGACTCAATGTGCGGCGGCAGTAAAGAAGGCCAATTCTATGCTTGGGATCATTAGAAAAGGTATTGAGAACAAAACGGCTAATATTATAATGCCGTTGTACGAATCGATGGTAAGGCCACACCTGGAGTATTGTGTCCAGTTCTGGTCACCACATCTCAAAAAAGACATCGTGGAAATGGAAAAGGTGCAAAAGAGAGCGACTAAGATTATTACTGGGCTGGGGCACCTTCCTTATGAGGAAAGGCTACGGCGTTTGGGCCTCTTCAGCCTAGAAAAGAGACGCCGGAGGGGGGACATGGTTGAGACATACAAAATTATGTAGGGGAAGGATAAAGTGGATAGAGAGATGCTCTTTACACTCCCACATAACACCAGAACCAGGGACATCCACTAAAATTGAGTGTTGGGAGAGTTAGGACAGACAAAGGAAAATATTTCTTTACTCAGCGTGTGGTTGGTCTGTGGAACTCCTTGCCACAGGTTGTGTTGATGGCATCTGGCCTGGACGCCTTTAAAAGGGGATTGGACAAGTTTCTGGAGGAAAAATCCATTATGGGTTACAAGCCATGATGTGTATCTGCAACCTCCTGATTTTAGAAATGGGCTATGTCAGAATGCCAATGCAAGGGAGGGCACCAGGATGAGGTCTCTTGTTATCTGTTGTGCTCCCTTGGGCATTTGGTGGGCCGCTGTGAGATATAGGAAGCTGGACTAGATGGGCCTATGGCCTGATCCAGTGGGGCTGTTCTTATGTTCTTATTTTTTGGAAATGAGACAAGCATGGCATTTCAGAATAATCCAAAGGAATAAAAAAGAGAAACCCTGCTGGTTGGAAGGTGGAAAAAAACAGAGTAATAATTCCAGGTTCAGAGTTTTTCTTTTTAAAAAGGGGTGAGGCGGAATGTTAGATGATTGCACAAAACTCATTGTGCTCTAAAATATAACATCATCATACCATACAGATTAACCAAAAGAGTACAAAGCATTCTTTTAACACAGCGGTTCCCAACCTTTAGGATCCTGAGGACCACTAAGTCAAAAATTGGTATTGGCACGGACCATATGCAACCAGGGCCTCCAAGAGGAATTTTATCAGGGTATATAACATTTCTTTGAGGCCCCTTCCCAAAGAGGGAGGGGAGGGGTGGGTAGAACAGGGGTGGAGAGGGGGCAGAAGAAGGCAAAGGGTGAGTGGCAACAGCAGGAAAAGTCTTTGGAGCCCAGGTCTACCTTGCGTCCCAATGTGGAGCCCAGGTCTACCTGCCCATACAGCAGTGGCAGTAATACAGAAAACCACACTCCATATTTTTTAAATATAGAAAATAATTGCAGAAAATTAGATCATCATATTTAGGCTCACACTAGAATGGAAAGTATCCTAGGTGTACCAAAACATACTTCTGCAGCAGTTGTAGTCCCACAGCTGTTTCCTTGATACACTCTTTCATGGTAAGCAGCTCCAAAATCCAAAGAGCTACTATAGCAGGCCAATTTCCTCCCAGATTTGACAGTATTCAGGAGTGTCAGGTATGCATTCCTTGGCCCAGCACATATGACTTGCGGCAGCCGCTGCCACTGTACACCCAGAATTCCATGCGGGTAGCAAATCCGGGTGATACTGAAAAATATAAGATCCCAGGAAGTTTCTGGGCCTCCTCCTCTGGCTCCTGGGCCCCCTTTTTGACCCGGGGGCGAGGTACAAATACCCCCTGTACTCCCTCACATGGGCTCTGTATGCAACCGTTACCCTTCACACAGAAAATGCAATTAAATTTGTAATAAGGAGAGAAGATTTATTAGTTATTATTTATAATGAAGATTTGTGCGTTGCTGCTTTTTTTGCTGGCTGTGGGAAGTTCATTCTCTGCCCTCTTTGGTGGTTTGTGGGGGAGAACACTGTAAGTAATCAAAGGCAATTTTTTTTTCCTGAGACTTCGGGGTCCACATCTCAGGGTTTTGTGGACCATTTGTGCTCCCCAGACCACAGGTTGGGAACCAGTGTTTTAACAAATAAGAGCGGTACAAAGAGACTTCAGTATTCTTGAAGGAAAGTGAAACATTCTCAGGGTTAAAGGAAAAGGAGATTCTGTTTCTTAATGTGTTTCCTTTTTTCCTCTCTCTTTGAAGGATTGTTGTTTTTGAACTGTGTTCCTATCTTACAGGGACAAACACAGTGTGGGCTATGAGGCCACTTCTCATCCCAAAGGTCAGCTTAAGATGCCTGACATGTTGGGCAGGGCAGTGTCATTCTGCCCCCTTGTGCTCAAGAAACAGCAATGTCATTACAAAGGAGGTATAAAAGCACTGTGAAGATCCCACCAACCATATAAAATGTGAAGCTAGCACTCTGCTTATGCATGCATGCCTGGGTACATGTGCACATGCATTAATACACACACACACACGCATGCAGGCACGCACGCACGCACAAAATTCCTGTCACACCACATTCGGTCAATTTGTGATTTCCCTATGATACCAAATGACTCATTAGTTTTACTGGAAGCATCTAATAGCTCAGGAAACCCCCCCCCCCAAACATGTGTGACATGAAAGACTTGGTTGAAAACAGGGCCATGCTGTGGTGCCACAGAGGAGCAAATTGGCCTGGGGAAGCCCATGTGCCAACTTTGAATGGCATCCCAGGAGCATGCCCCCCTCAACCACCAATGGCTGGGCTGCACATCACATGAGGGGGGAAACCGGGCAAATTGTCCTCCTCCTCATATGCATGGCTGGAGGCTTTTTTCTAAATGATAAGGGCTCTGCAGTCAAAGCCATCCTTTTCTTTCTTTTACATGCCGAACACTGGCTAGTTTTAATTGGAAAATGTCACAAACAAAAAGATATTTGTAGAATTCTTCACCTTTCACAGCAAGTGATCTCCTCACTTGATGTTTAATTCATGCCATTTTGCTTTTGCCACTCATTCATTTCAAATGAAGGCTTATGTTTGGGAAACACATGTGAGTCCTGAATGCAGTTTTCTCAACACTCAGGAGCTGGCATCCACAAAACAAGTGAAGATGGCTCAATCTCATTACGCAGAGAAAAAGCAAAATACAGCAAAATATTCCCACTTGTCCTTGCCTCTTCACAGATCCTTCAAGCCTTGATTGGTTCCTAAACCCTTTATCTCAAGTTGAAGGAGCCTCTATAGCTCTTCTCAGGGACAGTCTCCAGCAGTCATGGACATCCTTTCAGTTAATGACTATCTTGCTTCCTCAGTTTGGGCCCACTAGGCTTTGTCTTTTCTGCCTCTCATTCTCTTCTGCTCTTGTCCACGCCAGATCCTCATTTATAGGTTGCTTCAGTACCTCAGCGTCCTTGTACTTACTCAACTACAATTAAGAGTCTTCTGGCACCTTAAAGTCAAACAAACATATCTCAGTACAAGTTTGTGTGGATTTCAGCCCAATTTATCAGATGATGCTTTCACAGATGGTCTTCCGTCTGGGTGCTGACCAGACCCAGACCTGCTCAGCTTCAGCTCAGTGACATTATCATACACCTGCAGAACATGCTGAGGCCCTGTTTCTCTAAAGTGGTTTCCATAAAAACAAACTGTAGTAAGGGCAACATGATTACTGCCATCCATAATCACCACAGAGCTACCAATGTCAGGTTAAACTGACAGCCATGCCTCATCACTGCCACATATGCTATACCAGTGGTTCTCAAACTTTTTAGAGGCCCTAGAGGCTGCTGCCTGATTTATAAATGCCAAGGGGTGTGGCTTTAATGGTGATTGGGTAGCAGTGCTCCCTCTACCTGGTAGCAGCTTGTTTAACCCTTGATGCACATAGCCTAATCTGCCCTGGCAATGGTTTCACGAACCACCAAAATTGAGTACGACCCACTGGTAGATCCCAGACTCACAGTTTGAAAACCGCTGTGGTACACCATTGAAACCAGCTCTTGAAATGTCAGAGCAGATGCCTGGGAGTCCAAATTGAGAAGCATTTATTCAGTAAAATTCATAATACTCTGAATTGTGCAGCACTTTAAGCCAGTAATTTTAGAATCCTCAAAAAGTGAAACCATAAAGAGAAGATAGTTATTTGTATTATAAATGGTTTTTTAAATTTACAAACACCAAATTTCTTGCTTATTTTGACAAAGAACATTCTACACATATTACTGCCTTGTCATTGATATAAGACTTGTATATTTCTGGAGGTGCCAACATGTCCCCCCTTTTGTTTTTGCTGTTGGATTCATCTTGCCCACCACCACCACCACCACCACGGTCACAGTTAGGAACTAGTAAACAGCATCAGTTCACGTCTATTCTGCTCACACATAAATGTCAGTCTCTGAATGTCCTGGAAGAGTTTCATGCTAAATGCAAGCAGTCAGTTACATAGATACCAATTACAGAGGAATTATAAATACAGGATGTCACATTAGAGTGGCAATATTTGTTCCTGTTTTAATTTAATGAGAGCTAATATTCGCAGCAAGGCTTACGGCAAGACCTGTAGCTGAAACTGTCATCAGCTAATGAGGCTTTTCCAGCATGTTTAACCTGTGATGAACATGGAGAAGCAATTCTTTTGCCATTAACGTGGTATATCTTGGGCAATATTCAGGGCAATAGTCACGATTACAGAAATTGATTTCAGGAAGAAAAAGGCTCTTCCTAGGATGCATTCTTTTTATTATTCAAAATGCCCCCCCCCCCCAGTGCTTGGAGTCCTCTGGCCACATGTGCTTTACAAAACAATGTGGAAAAGGAATATATCGGGGTGGGCCAGAAAGAGAGAGAGAGAGATGAATATAAGTCTATGTACAATTCAAATAATATTTTTTATTATTATTATTATTATTATTATTATTATTATTATTATTATTATTATTATTATTATTATTATTATTATTATTATTATTCCAATAATATGGCAAGGTTAAAAGTTTTTACTAATCATCTGCAGTTGAAGATTAAGGAACTGTACAGCTTTAAATAGCCAGTGCAAAGTTTTTACAAAGCAAAAAAAAAAAAAAGCTAATGATGTTAGACATAATAAAGTGGATTCTACATATGTATCAGAATGATGTAGGAATGAAGTTTCAGGATGCCTCACTGACAGGAGAGAGTGACTCTCATCTCAGGTGATGACACCTCAGCTTGGGCCGGTTTATTACCTCTAGCATTCTCATGTATATGCTGAAAAGCATGACAGGATGCTCTGAAAAGCAAGATCCATGGCCCCACATAAGCTGGGTCTGTGGCTGAAGCAGAAATCTCTCGGCACTGCCTTTGGGAACCAAACCTCCAGGAAGGACCAGAACCAGTGCCACACATGCTTTCCTGTCCTATTCTGACAAGGTGCCCCAGAAGGATCCTATAGTTAATGGCTCTGAAAGCTACTGTAGGTGTGTAGGTGAGCAAGAATACCACATTTCTTCTGTCCAACTTCTAGCAGAGATTAAATACCAGAGTGGCCATGGTGATTTCAGTCCTAAAACCAGGGTAGAAACTAGATTGGAATAGATCTCAGTCATCAGAGTTAAGACATTGCTATGTACTCCAACACCCTGCCCACAGAATGGTATATTGGAAACCGGATACCAGTGGCATTGCTAATGATCATGTAGCCTGGTGCCAAACTCAAAATGATGCCCGGAAATGATGTCACAACCAGAAGTGAAAATTGGGGGACGACGACCTGCCTCTACCCCCAAGAGCTCGCCACCCACTTACTCTGCCACCTCCCCCCAGCCAGTGGCATAGCTAAGGCATCTGCTACCGAGGATCAAAGACGATTTGTAGCCCCCCCCCCAAAAAAAAAATCAAATTTAATTAAATAAATAAAAGTGTGCCCCTAATTGGTTAAAGACACTGTGCTGGAATGAGGAGGGACAGTTATTCTCCCCTTGCTAAATATAAGAAGACCACCACTTGAAGAATTGCATCTTTACCCAGTTAGCAGGGGTGACTTTATTATGATACTTGGAAATGAGAGATGACTCATATAAACACCTTATTAGTTCCATACTGTATCATAATAACATGTCATTGCAACATGTCAGTAACATAATAACATGTCATTGGCTCTCAGAACAATCAGTCTCATAGGTCTGTTCTGAGTTAAGAAAATCTACTTTTTGATCCATAAGGCAGTTGTGTTTTCATGTTCTGGTTAATTGGTCATAACTTTTGATAAATGACAGATGTCCCAATGCGGTTTGTTTCATTGCATTCTGCATTAAATTACCTTTCCAATGATATACAACATGATGGTATTATTCATACATACCAAGATTTTCACAACTTTGGTCACTAGTGTCAAGCTTAGCTAAAGCTTGATGCCTGGTGCAGCTGCTACCCCCTGCCCCCCTTAGCTATGCCACCGCTGGATACAAGTTTCCAGAATGGATTTCTTGGGGATGGAAAAACCACTCTTTTTCAAAGAGAAGTATCCTCCCGGTCCTCCAAAAAGTAATAACAGCAGCCTTGCTGTAAACAGAGTTGAGTGCAAGTGGGAGAGGATTGGCCCACCTATTCATTCAGGGCTGCTGGAGGAAAATAAAAACAAGCTAGAACTGCTGCTGCTGCCCCAAAGCCTTCCTACTCACTCACTAAGCAGCTGGGGTTGGCAAGCAGATGGGGTAAGGACTGGCACAATGGAATCCCATCCTCTTTCCTTGAGCTCCACTGGTACCATCTTCCTCTAGGCCATTCTGTTTGAATAAACTGGAAAACAGAGGGGCAGGCTCAACCCATGACACTCTTCTCTCTCCCCCCTTCTCCTTACCCATTTTGGCAGATTAGTGGGAAAGGAGTAGGTGGAATTTGTGTGTTGGCTTCAGATGCTGCTTTGGCTCAGGCTGGGCTTGCAGGCCTGCAGTCCATCTCTACTGCACAGGTCCTGGCATGAGTAAGATCTGCATCCCTACTCTGTGGATGTTCCATTAGGCCAAGTGTAGTGCATTGGAAACGTTCTAGATTGCTTCCAGTGCTCATCCAAGACCCATGAGGCCCTAAGGTAGGATGCCAAATGCTGTGCCCTCACTGAGTATGTCGACTGCCAGTGTTCCTCCTCCTCTCTCCCATTGCTCTCAGTATGTGTGTTCTCAGTATGTGTGTTGCCTGTATTCTCTCCCATTCTCTGGACTCAAAATGCAAGAGGGGAGTGGAGTGGAAGTGTGGAGGAAGGCAGCATGGTGGACCTGGAGAGTCTTTACTTCCTCATCCGCTCGGCTTCCTTCTTTTCAAAACCAGGAGTGGGTGGCAGTGGGCAGGCAGATGCAGCAGGTGCCCCTTACCAATCTGCAACATGAAGCAACTGCCTCAGAGTCGTATGGATGGCTGAACCTGGCTGCTTCTGTGAATGATTCTGTGAATCATTCAAATTGACCTGGAAAGGCAACATACGAGTATGAAAGGAATTCTTACGACCTGGGCCATGGAGGAAAAAATGCAAGCCTACAGATGAAAACCTCAAGACTGTCAGCCGGTGCACTTCGACAAACCCCTGTCCTTTCCTCTCTCCCCAGCCTGACCTTCTCCCTGCCACCCCTCTCTGGCAAGAGAACATCTCCTATAGTCAGTCTCCCAGGGAAACTGCGCAGGGAGAAATTGTGAGATATGACAGACAACACGCAAGCTGCTTTTTCCTGGTCTCCCTTTTGTGTATTTTTTCTCTCCATTATTTATGTATTTATTGCAGTGG
The DNA here is from genome assembly GCF_035046505.1 of Tiliqua scincoides. Lineage (NCBI taxonomy): Eukaryota > Metazoa > Chordata > Lepidosauria > Squamata > Scincidae > Tiliqua > Tiliqua scincoides. The sequence goes on along the minus strand of NC_089821.1, from coordinate 127,845,356 downwards.
TAAAAAAAAAAAAAAAGCAGTGAGTAGAGGGAAGGACGTTTACCTTCCAGCTCTGTTTGGTCTCATTACATGCAGGATCAGGTCTGTGCTGTTCCAGTCTTCTGCACAGCAGCTTCAGTCGGGGCTCTCTGGAGAGCTGTCATCTTTCTCATCTCTGCCAGTCTGGCTGACAATGCAGTACATGAAGTTATGAAGCATAGAGATATGCTACCTTTTAAGGGTATATTTACACACACACACAGAGCTGTGTGTGTGTGTGTGTGTGTGAGAGAGAGAGAGAGAGAGAGAGAGAGAGAGAGAGAGAGAGAGAGAGAGAGCTGTTTGTGTGTGGGTGTACACATACTGAGGAACATTTTCTAGAGGGAAACAGTTTTCCTATCCACATGCATTTCCAAGGTCCAAATAATCCAGAGCTTACAAAACCAGTCTCAATAATAAATCCCCAGCTGGTTATCGGTTGTTCACTGCATTTCCTTTATAGAGTCATCCATCTAATATTTTTTTCATATCAGTCAATCAATACCCCTGCCCTTACTTTCTCTAATACAGCTATTGATATCTTATTACAAGTACATTTGTAATGTCGGAGCTGAGGAGGGAACTGATGGAAAGAGTAAGAATCTACATCAATCACTGAGATTTTTTTTTTTCACCTCATTCTACAATGAGAAATGCTTTCTCCACAGCAGTGAGATGAATCATTTTCTGGGTTACAGATTTCCACATGGATCCTTTCACTAGAATTACACTGTTTTGTTGTTGTTGTTGTTGTCAAATAAACTTCAAAACATTTGCTTCTTCCTGCCTTCCACACAGTTGCTGAAACCTGACATTCTTCATTTTCATTCAGTGTGTTTCCCCTCCTCATAGGAACCAGTCGTTTGATCCTAGCTTCATAAGCATAATATTTCCCAATATCCTTCCTTTTCTGTTCTCCCTCCCACTGCTTCAGCCATCTTACTTATGATTAGAAGGAACAGATGTTTACATTGTTCTTTTTTGTACTGAATTATATTTATATTTTTATTGATGTTCTGTTGAGTGGGTGGAGATTGCATCCCTGGGGGGAGTGCGTCCCTGTCCCTGAAGCCCCCTCAGCAACGCGATCTTAGGGATTGCGTCGCTACCTTCCCCCCTCCCCCGCTGCCTCCTTCCCCTCCCCTGCAAGGACTTACTGCAGTTTCCAAACCCCAGGAGAGTTTGAAAACCACAGCCTTACATTGAGTAGACCTCCATGACTGCCCCCTCACAGCAGGACGCAGCTCACGTCCCATTGGCACGGCTGCATCAGCACTGGAAAGTTGAATTGGATTGGGCCATTAGCTTAATTTTACAGAACAATTAGTTCTAACTTAATAGTCAGCCATTTTCATACAAGACATTTGGAATGCCTATGGTGAGTCCGTTATTTGTATGACTACGGCTAATTGGCACTTGAAGTGAAAAAGGGACTTTTAGAAATGGAGTTCTGAGACAGATTTTATATGCATTTCATTTGAGTTTCAGATGGCAAAACTCAAGTATAGAAACACCCTCGTGGAACCCTGTGTACAGCAGGTGTAAGAGGCTCTTCAGCAATGTGTAAAGAGTTGGGGGAGACACTGAGGCAGTGATCTTCAGTGTGTGAGTTAGTGTTACAAATACGCATTTTCTTACTTGCTCTGTATTTGTACTGTGGAGCTTAAAGTGGTATCCATAAGGTTCCCAGGAAGTCTCCCATCTAGACACTGAACAAACTCATAGTCCAATCCTATGCTCTGGTGCTGCCGCAAGTGTGTAAGGTACCAAAGTGTCCACCGCTGTATCCTGCAGGGCTGGGGTACCTGCCAGAGTTTCCCCGGGGTAAGGGAACATTGTTCTCTTACCCCATGTCGAACTCTGCTGGCAGCAATGGGTCTCCTCAGATCTGCATGCACTGTTTAGCACGTGCAGAAGCAAAGAAGCCTGTGTTGGGCTTTCAGGTCCAGGAGGGAGCGTAGGATTCAGCAGCAGATTCTGCTGCCATCCCTGGCCCCTTCCTGGACCTGATCCTCCCCTAGGTCCAGCCTCCCTTCACCCAGTCCTGCCTTCTCCCCACCTTAACCCCATCCCAAAAAGCCTCCCTGCCAGCTGGCAGGAGCACTTACTGCTCGCCACTTCAGTCTGGTGTCTTCCTGGCGCTGAGGCTCAGCGCCAGCGGCTGGTACAGAGTATCTCCTGCCAATAGGAAAGTGCCATATGGTACTTTTACAACACCCAGCACTGGTGGTGGTTTAATAGGATTGAGCCCCCAGTCCTGTTTAGCTTCAGCCCATTGTTGGAGTGCGTGCACCTGGCCAACTGTCTTTGCAATGGAAGCAAGAGCATCTTGTGATATGGGTGTCTTCAGGAGCATCTTGTGATATGGCAAGGGGTGAGCTGAGGCTGCCATTCAGAAGGGGGGAAAAATCAGCATTCCAATGATAAGGCACACATATAATATTTATTTTTACTTTATATTTTATATTTATATTTATATTTATTATTTTATAATATTTATACAGGCTGAGTTCTTTGGCACACATATAATACTTATTTTGGCTTCTAGCCTAAATTGTATTGGTGTTCATATTAATATGCTCAGTGGTTTTCAACATTTTTCTTCTCACAGACTGCTGACCTCTATGGTCTTCTCTATGGTCTTTGCGTCTTGCAATGGTGCTTCCAGCTTCTGGGAGACTCTGTGGTTCTGTTTCTAGGACAACTGCCTGTAGTGACAAATGGTTGAATGGTCTGTCTCTCTTCCTCCACCAAACTCCTATGGCATACCTGTGGACCTTTCATGGCACACAAATATGGCACAGTGCACTGGGTGAAAATTACTGCCTTAGATAGTGAGGAACATAGCATGACTCAAGATTTTAAATGGTAGTATTATTGCTTTGTTCTAGCAGCTTCTTTTTTCCCCTCCCCCTTTCCTTCTTGCTTACCGGTCTTTCAGTGTATTATCTGTTGCAAAATAGCAGCCTATGTGATTGTCACATGAGATGATCCTCCTGTGGTTGTCACATTTTTCCCTATGTTGAAGTGTTTTGTTTGTAAGAACTCTAGAACCTATGAAGCAGCCCTCAGAAGGGAAAAGAGTTAAGTGCCCATCCATAGTTCTGAAAGAAGGATCTTGAATTCAGCTCAGATAAACAAGGAGTATGGAGCACCTTTTAACATGTCACACAAAGATGTTGACCTATTATATTGTTCAGCGAATGCTACTGTGCTGAACAACAGTGACAACTTATAAAGAAAAAAAAATTATTGCATATGAAGGACTTTACAAGGTTTTTTCCAAGGGCTTCAGCGCTGCCCTCTTCTTTTTTAGTGCTCTTTTGTGGAATATGTGTGCTTAATAATATCAACAATAATTATAGATGGAAATGAACCCGTCTGGCATATAGCTTAAATGTTCTGACCTTTGATAAATGCTCCAGCAGAGAAAGTGTTTTCTCATATTACCTTGCTTATGCATAGACTAGGAATCATGCAAAAACAAAGACAGAAAATTAAAAAAAATGATTGGATTAGATTGTATGAGCTTATACAGTTAATGCTTTGAAAATCTAGATATGGATGAAATCTGAAGCCCAAAGCTTTGATGTTAGAGGATTTCAGGTTTTGATTATCCAAACATTAGTGTTTCTCATTTGAAAGTATACAAGCATCACCACAGTCCAACTACTCCTGTTTTGAGGCTTTAGAGCAGGGGGTGCCCAAACCCCGGCCCCGGGGGCCACCTGTGGCCCTTGGGAGCTCCCAATCAGGCCCACAGGGAGCCCCCAGTCTCCAATGAGCATCTGGCCCTCTGGAGACTTCCTAGAGCCCATGCTGGCTTGACGCAACTGCTTTCAGCATGAGGACAACTGTTCGACCTTTCACCGGAGCTGTGGGATGAGGGCTCCCTCCACTACTTGCTGTTTCACATCTGTGATGCAGCAGTGGCAGCAAAGGAAAGGCTGGCCTTGCTTTGTGCAAGGCCTTTTACAGGCCTTGAGCTACTGCAAGACCCTCATTCATTCATTCATATAAGTTCAATCGCTAATAAATTCATTTATGTAAATTTATTCAAATTTGAAATGTAAATTAATTCTTTTTTTCCCCAGCCCCCGACAGTGTCAAAGAGATTATGTGGCCCTCCTGCCAAAATGTTTGGACACCCCTGCTTTAGAAAGTTGATACATGATGATGATCACAGTGTTGGAACACTTTATCAAGCCTTTATAGGAAAGACTTCTTACCCTAAAACAGGGTAATGATCCATACTGCACTACTATATCGATTCCCTTGATCTAATGATTTCTTTTTTGTTTTGTGTGTTGTATAAGTGAATTACCCTGCTGAGAACTGAACCAATAACTGTGGGATGCTAATCCACGCTGCAACTGCTTGAGCTAATAGAGCATTTCAAATTATATTCTTAAATATGAACATTTGTATGGCCCTTCCTCATTGACAGGTCTGCTATCAGAAGCAGGGAAAATGCATTAGAAGCTTTAATTGAGAAATTTTAGGCTCCAGATTTTTCTTTGCTGCACCTGTCCTAGAAAACAATACTTGGTATGAAATAGAAATTGCTAGGACTGGCCTAGAGCTAAGACAATCATTCATCTTCGGACTGTTGCATACTGATGAGTGGTCTGCCACAGTGGTTCCCAAACTTACCTGGGTCACAATGCCTCCCAGCTGAACCAGGCAGTGCCATTTTGAATCTCACAAAATGATCCGAGATTTCACGAGATCAAATATGCAGCACCTCAGGGAATCAGGTAAGAGGGGTGACCAGGAACACCCACAGCACTCCTGTGAGTGTGCCTAAGGCATCGTGAGGCACACTTTGAGAACCCCCTTTTCTACCACGAAGCGTATCTGCAGCTCCCTGGCCCTTGTTCCAGTCCTTCCCCTTTCCATTTTGCTACCTAATATGAAGTGGGGCTGGGAGAGAGATGGAACATGCCAAAGACAAGGGTCCTTCCTCCCACTGGTTCTCCCCATGTACTGGTCTTTCTTCCAAACTAACTTGTTCTAGGTATTAAGCAGAAAAATAGGGAGAACACAATCCGCAAGTGAGAGGTATTACTTTCCTATTTGTGTGTGCCAGTCTCCATCTCTTCCAGTCTTCATACTGTTCCAAGAAGCATGGGGAGAGAAGGAGAGTAGTTGGTGGATATATATGAGGCAGACGAGAACTCCCAGAAAGCCCTATTCATCCCATAAGACCGCAGCTGTTTTCCTCTATGGTAAAGGAACTGGCTGCCTTTTGCAGCTGTTCTCTTAAATGTGTACTGCTCAGAAATATGAGCAATTCCTTTTGTGCACACATACACACACTCCTCCCTCTTTATTCTCCCATATATTGATAGTCCTCAGCAGCAACTTGAATAGACTCTATTGGTAGAATACCTTTGACAGGCTTAAGCTGGATACACATTTTCAATAAAAGTCATCTTGGTGGAAATGTTAGCAGTTGTATGTATTTTAGTTGGCGGTACAACATGAACAAGCCAAAAGCTGTTTCCAAATGCCCTAAGGAGAGATATAGTGAGGGTTATCACAAAAAGCTTGCAGGTGGCCTGGTGATATGATGCCGGCAATTGTAGATGGGATTTTATTCCCCTGTCCTCAAAAAACGGCAATTGTGGATGGGTTTTTAATTCCCCCTCCCAAGCAAAAAAGCAATTTTCATCATAAGCTTGAGTTTAGCTTGTCAGAAAGGTCTGTGTTGATTTAAGTGCCCTTCCTTGGTGACCTTCATGTCTCTGTGCCTGAGAGATGTGAGACATGCTGTTGACACAAGCAAAGGCCCAAGCTCCCTCAGCTCATATGATATCCCAGACGCTGCCCGAGAGTGTGGCATGTTTGATTCAGTGGCATATTTCCATCTCCCAGATGTAATGGCAGCAAAAATTATTGTGTCGATCTGTGAAGGACTATTAAGCAGGATGAAAGACCTGATTTTTAAAAGTGAAAAAAAAACAAAACACCAAAACACCATTCCTGCTTTCTTCATGTCCTTCCCATGCACCTTTTGGCAGTTTATGATAACTAAATAGAGAAGGCAAAGCTGACAGGTTTGGCTTTTTTCAGGTATACCATAGAAGAACTCTGCACTTCTAAAAGAAACAAAGGACTTTATTAAAATAGTATGTTTACAAACTGGGATGATAGAGGCAGCAGGATTGATTTTAGTAATTTACATCCTTGATTATGTTGTGGTATTTTTGTTGATTGTATGCTTTTGCAGAATTACATGTTTTGTGTTTAACTTGGATGGGGCAGTAAAAGGAGAGAGGTTTCATGGTTAAAAAAAAATCAGTATGGGTAAGATGTAATGGTAGGAAAATAGCAAGTGGGAAAGGTAAGAAGTAACTGGGATCTGTACTGAGTCATGAAAGCTGATCCCCAGAACATTCTAGGTTCAGTTTCAGATGTTTAAGGGGAAACCCCTACATGAGAATATAAGCTTTTGTTTCACAACTTAAAAGGAGATAGAACTTAGCTACTTCAAAATTATTTGAAGATCATATTTTGAGCCAGTTGTAGATATGAAGCTCTTCAATCTGCAAATCCATAGTTTTCTAAAGGTGTACAGTCTGTGCACACAAGAATGTTTGTGTTAGATAACATCTGCTGGTCTTGCTTCTGACTTCCCTGTCTGCACAAGAGCCTATGATTGTACACTCAATACAGGCATGGAAATCAGAGGCAGGCCATCAGGTATTCACAGGTTAACAGCTCAGTCCTTACCAGTTTTCCAGCACTTATGCAGCCACAATGCAGCCTAAAGGTAAGGGAACAAACATTCCCTTACCTTGAGGAGGCCTCCACGACTGCTCCAACAGGGGATGCTGTGCAGACTCCATTGCCATGCCTGCATCAGAGCTAGGAAGTCAGATAGGTTTGAGCTTTGTATGTCTCCAGAAGAAGCATGTAAGTTCCTCTCTGTCCTCTCCCTTTGTAGCACATACAAATGACATCATCCCCCATTCCTTTACAATAAAAATGTAAGCCTGCATTTTAGCTGTCTAGTGGCAAATTGCTTTACAAAACAACAAACAATATAAAATCAATTATAAAGTTCTGTTAATAAAAAGTAGCAAATAAAGCACAGTATGGCTACACAGAAGGTTGCCTGTGGAGAAGGTGAAGATTGCGCTGATGCCTGCTAAACCTTTCAGAGCTGTCCAATCCTGTAAATAACATTGGGTTGCCTCTCCGTTCAGTTTTACAGAGTAAAGTGCATACATAACTTTCATGAACAGGTAGTAAAAAAAATCACTATTCCAAGACCAGGAAGGAATTATGGTCTTATAACAATCTATATGAGAAAGATGTCACTACAGGGAATTGATGTTGCCATTTACCTGAAAAACGTTTTCTGGAAGGAAAAATTCTCTCTATTCTGATAGAATATTCTTATTCCATGTACTAGAGAGGGTTCCATTATCTTTTCCTGGCCAGATTCATAATGGACCACTGTGGGTTCCTGAAGGGCCCCTCTGCTCCCTTCCAGGAGAGACGTTCTGTGTCAGCTATTTTATCCACTCTGCCACAGCGCATTGGTGTGCTGTGAATGGTCCATAGGTGCTCTAGGGGAGTTTAGGGGAGGGTCATTTATTAGTATGGCCATTGGGAGATGTGATCCCTCCTCCGTCAGTGCAGTGTGCCTTGTCAATTGTCAAAAAACTGATGGTGTGCCTTGACAATTTTAATGCCTTGTTAATGCACTGCGAGATGGAAAAGTTTGAATATCACTGTTCTGTGTCATAGGAGAACAAAAATGACATACGGAAGAGAGAGAGGCCAGAGGATGCTGCTGTGAAGCAATTTTATTGGCAGGGTTTCGTACACAAGGGGGCTCTTTGGACAAGTTATTGGGTTTGGCTGGTCGGTGTCTGTTTCTCTCATCCCTTTGCCTCGTGTGGATCTCCACCTGAGGTTCAGTCACCAGAGTTGGCCAGACTTGTTTCCCAACATCTGCCTTGGGTCCATAAGGGCTAAGGGCCAGATGTGAGCTTGTACTGGGCTTGGGAGTCCATGGCCTGCCTAGATAGCTTCCATCTCCTCTCTTCTTTTCCTCCATTCCCCAATGCCTCCTTCTCCTCTGTCCTCCCTTTCCAGCCTTCTCCACTTTTCCCTTTTTGCCTCAGCCCACTGGCCTCACTACTCCTCAGCACCTGCCCCTTCCCCATCTTTCTCTCCTGTGTGGTCTTTGTCCTGCCCCTCCGTCTCTCTCCCTTGACACACCTGAAGAAGATTGTCTCAGAGTCACCTGAAGAAGATTCTCTGTCTTCTTGCCCTCTTCCTGCCCCCTCTTTCTTTGATCTCCTGTTTAGCTCCTCTCCTCTTTTCCCTGCCACCATGCTCATGCCTCTCTCTCCCTTTTATAATACTCTTCCAGCTGCTTCCATTCCACTTGGCAAGATTCATGCTGACTGTTGCTGGCCTATCCTCATTATAATTGGCTGCCCAGTGATTACATCACCACTGGGCAAGAAATCTGGAAGCCTTGTCCCACTGCCAGTTCATGTGGCACTGTAGGTGGCAGGCCGCAGGTCACAGCCACAGAAAACAAGAGGGCATAGAGGGCATAACCTCTTTTAATAAGAACATGAGGTTAATTCAGAGGGTGCATGAAAGGCAGAGATTTAAAGAACATGGGGTCAAGGTTAAAGAATGAGAAGCATACAGTTTTGCCAAATTCCCAAGCTTCACCTTGAGAACCTATGACCACTTTAAACTAATTGTCTCCCCTTCATTCACCAACAATTGCCCTAGTTCCGCACTTCCGGACCCCACCACCAGGGCAGTTTGCCTGCTCAACCTGCAGAGGTCCTCCTTCCTTCCCTCTCATGCCAGCAACTTTTCCAGCCAACATAGCAACACCTTGGTCCTCAGCAGGTCTTGAGTGTGGCAGCCACACACCAGTCTCCAGTTTCTCCAGCAGTCCCTGTTCTAGCAATCCTCAGCAGTCCATTCATTCATCTGTCCATCAATCAACCAGTCAGTCTGTCGGTCCATTGGTCACTCAGCAGGTCCAGTAGTTCATCAGCAAATCAGTCCGTTCAGCAGGCAGCAAGTCCATCAGTCAGTCCACTTTCCTCCAAGCTCTTTTCTTATGCTCTCTCAGGCTTTCCAAGCTCCTTCCTTCTACTCTAACCCACTCTCATTGCTCCAGGTGCTGCTTTTATTCATGTACAGGTTGAGACTAATTATTCGTGTGGGTTCCATTCCAAGCACTCATGTGGATGGCAAAAAATGCACTATAGCAAATCAATTTAAAAAAACAAAGTTTCTTTGCTTCAGTGATTTAAAAACAGTCTTGCTGACCTTTTGACTCTAAGATAAGAGTCATTAAGAAGACAATCCATCAATCAGTCCTCCTCTAAGAGCTTACAAAGGCACTTCACTTAGCCCCTCCCTTCACCAATGCAAAGTGATCACCTTTCTTTCAGCGGGAAGGGAGGGGCCGCTGGAGAGAGAAGGACTGATGGATTGTCAGCCAGCTGCCCTCTTTCCTGTCTCTCTCTCATTAAGGAGACTATTGTTAAAGGAAAAGGACTGTTCAGTTTTTAAAACTGATTTTAAAGGGGTGCATTTCCACCTTCTCCAGGGATCAGCACATTACCCTGCACATGCGCGATCTTGTCTGATCTTGGAAGCTAAGCAGTGTCAGGCCTGGTTAATACTTGGATGGGAGACCGCCTGGGAATACCAGCTGCTGTAGGCTTATACCATAGTCTTTCGAGACTGAAGGTTGCCAACCATTCTCATTTGCAGGGGCCATTCGTCTTGAGACAAATCCGTGTCTAAATAGGCTGGACCTGTAATGATCTGGCTGCAGCTGTGCAGCACACCCACTGCTCAAAGCCTAGGTTTTAACCCCATGCTTGTATGCCGGAGCAAGGGGCCACTGTTGACGCTGCACCCCATCTCCTCGAGGGATCTGGCACGTTTCCATTGCACATACTTAAGTAGAGGTTGACAGAGCCATGAGATACTTAGCTGCCAGTATATGTTTGTGGGCATTTGCATGCCTGAACAACAGTTAACAAGCAAAGTGACTTTTCTGGTCTCCAGCTGACCCTCAGGGAAATGGCTAAACTCTCACCTGCACCAGTGCCACTGAGCCTGCATTTCACTGAAAAACAAAATGTCTGCAGTCAGTCTATCGCAGATCTCTTGGCATCACATGCACTATTTAAGCCTTAAGCAGACTGGGAAAAAAAGCTGTGACAAGCAAAATGAGAGATGGCCACCCTCCCCCCCCCTTTTTTTTTTTTTGGTCCTGATAAGAAAAGTGATTTTCTCTGCCTCTGAGCAAAGATGGCTAATGGAGCTCTGGAGGATGCTCCTGGAGCCTTTCAGCTAAACCATACAATCATTATCATACAATTAAAACAAGAATGAGGAAAGGAGATATGGTGTGGCTATGGGAAAAGTTGTGATTTGTTGCCTGTTGTTCTATATTGACTGTGCATTCAGCTGCTCAGTCTTTGGTTTTTGTTCATGAATAGCAAAACAAAAGGTATTACTCATCACAGGAAAGCAGCTACCTTACCTAGAGTGGGTCATTTGAATGAAACCTATAAACAGAACAAAGTTGCCTCAAACATACAATGAATGACTTGATTAACAGACCAATCCTAACTAACCGACCCCCCCCCCCCGCACACACACACACACACACAAATGCAGACACACCAATGGAGTGTGTGCTGCATCCTGTAGAGGGGGGAGTCTGGAGGCCTCATCGGGGTAAGAGAAACTCCGTTACCCCAATGGGTCTCCTCAGGTTTGTACCAACTATTCTACTGGCAAAAGTCTGAAGAGAGTAAGGTGGAAAGTAGTGGAGAGAGAATGGCATTGGGATCTGGCCCACACCGGTGCTGCCAGGATTCACCCCTCCATCTTCTGTTCTGCCCTCCCCTTTCCTGCCCAGAAACTTCCCCATTCCTCCCTGCCCCATTCTGCCTACCCCCTGCTGCTCCCCGCCCTGGCGGCCGTGGTGCTGCAGCCAAGTGTATCATGGGAGAATCAGACAGGGCCAGGAGCAGAATGTGGTGATCTATGCAGTGATGGGATATAAAGGCACTGGCCCTGGCCAAGAGTGAGGTGGACAATCTGAGGCAAAGTCCAGGATGGGAAATGACTGAGGGCCAAATCCTATCCAATTTTCCAGCACTGGTGCCGCCATGTCAACAGGGCATGCACTGCATCCTGCAGTCCTGGAGGGGCAGTCCTGGAGGCCTCCTCCAGATAAGGGAATGTTTGTTCCCTTTCCTTGGGGCTGCATCGTGGCTTCACTGGCACTGGAAAGTTGGATAGGATTGGGCCCTGAGCCTCCTTAGGGGAACCAGCCAGCAAGTCCTAGGAATCACAACAACCTGGTCCTGTGGAGGAAGAAATGAGTGCATGCAGAAATCCCTCCCTTTGGCTACTCTGTGGCTATTTTTTGCATAGAGGTAGGGAGCCTGTTGACTGCCCACATCTTTGCAGTGTCCCAAGATGGAGACACCCAGGAGCGTAATCTACTTATTGCTTGATCAAGTGGGAAGTAGATTGTTATGTCTTGCAACAGCGATGGGTTGGAGGGAGGTATGGCAGATGGGGGATAAGTGCACCCTGAACCCCCATGTCCGTGGGTGGCTTGGAATCCGCTACTGATGCAGTCTGCATAACCTTGCCTGTTGGTTGGGCCAGCAGTCCCCAGAGCATACTGCCTCTACATTATTAGGTCACCGCCCTTTAGGAAATGCTGGCTTGGTCTACACATGCAATGGAAAGATTTCAGCCACAGTCCGGAAATGATAACATCAATTACGCCATTTCTGGTGGGGGAAATCACATGTTTGAATGCTCTCCTGCATTAGAAAACCAAACACTTCCCTGCAGGTAGGGAGGGAAGGTAGCCAGGGGTTGAATGGTTAAAATATTTATTTCTATTATACCTGTGTGCTCATTTTTCACCTGTAGCAAGTAATTTTTTATGTGGGAGAGCATTCAAAAATGGTCATTTCCCCCTCCCCCATGTGCAGCATGAAGTGTTATGATCTACTCCACCACTCAGAATTGATTAGGCCAATAGTTCCCAAATGTACCATGTTCACAGCTCCCTTCTTTTGCAGCAGCCTCTTCCCAGCTCTCCTGGGCACCACCAGCTTGGCTTGTGCAAGATTCAAGATGGTAGTGCCAGGAAAAGAGACCACTGGGGACGTCCCGTGGTGTCCTGTGGGTTTGTTGTGGTACCTGAGAGTGCTTCATCTCACAGTTTGGGAACCACTGGACTAGGCCTTTGTTAAAGGCAGTCCTTTCTGGTGTTCTTTAGTTTTTAAAACTAAACCAACACATGACTTCTCACTAAGTTATACTGAAATTCAGTCTCACCTTAATTTCAAAAACACCACAAGGGAAAGCAGATCTTTGCGTTTGTTGTCCCTAAAGGCCCCTGCTAGTGGAGTTAAGCAATTAGGTTTGCTTGTTCACATCCTAGAGGGACACTTTTATGTGGTAGTTCCTTCTGGCCTGTCTTCAGAGAATAAAAGCAATTGCGGAGGGTGGGGGTGGCAGAGTCCAAGTGGAATCCAATCTCATTACACTTTATCAGCTATTTCTGCAACTGATTTTAAACAACCCTCTCTTGGGGCTGATCTACTAATATTCTGCAATAAAGAGATGGTGTGAAGATTTTATTTCATTCCTGGAATGCTAAGACACTAATATAGTAGGTGAAAATGATATTTCACAGATTTGGCCAGTGAAGAGAAAAATTGACACTTTCTTAATCAGTGACCAACTTAGCCAACCCTGACTCCACTCCCAGTAATAAAGATTATATGTAGATACCTTGGTGTTTATTGTTAACAAAGTTTGGACCAAATCCTATCCAACTTTCCAGCAGTAATGCAACCACAATGCAGCCCATAGGTAAGGGAACAAAATTCCTTTACCTTGAGGAAGCCTTCATGTCTGTCCACTCAATGCAGTGTGCAGCACATGCCCCATTGACATGGCTACATCAGCACTGGAAAGTTGGATGTGATTGGGCCCTTTGTCAACTATTTCTAGCAATAAGTGGTGAAACTGACCACAGATGTGCCTAGAAAACTGTATTAGGAGTTTAAAATGTTATTTCATAGTGGTTCCCAAAGTTTTTAGCACCACTCTTTGAAATGACACTCTAGCAGGACCCACCTAGGTTTTACCAGACTTGTTTTAGAAAAGAGATCTAGAAGAAAATTTTTTCTTTCTTTATTTACAAGTAATAATAACGAGAAAAAGATCCTTAAACATTGATCTCCCTATATTTACACAAGCTTGCAAACTGCTGGAGCTCTGCTATTTGCGGGGTAATTAGCAGCTATCTTTCAAACTGCAGAGCCTCAACTCCTTGCAGGGCAGTTAGCAGCTATCTGTTTTTTTAATAGCTCCAGGGTTTGAGGCAATTTGTTATCTAATCCAGAGATTTTCAGTCTTTTTCATCTCATGGCACACTGACAAGGCACTATAAATGGTAAGGCACACCATCAGATTTTTGATAATTACCAAGGCACACCATACTGGCAGTGGGGGCCTCATATCCCTATTGGCCCTACTAATAAATGACCTTCCCTCAAATTCCTATGGCACACCTGTGGACCACTTATGGCACACCAATGTGCCATAGCACAGTGGTTGAAAACAGCTGATCTAATCTTTCCATCATCCTTATACAACCCCCCCAAAAATTAGGTCATGACCCATCACTGGATCCTGACCCTCAGTTTGTGAACTACTGTATGCGTTTAGAATGAGCATAATCGAGTCAAGGGTAAGCAGTTTTCAGTCCCATGGAATTGTTATCGTTACTATTACTGTTATTGTTATTGTGGTGGTGGTGTCCCAGATGTCCCAGCCTTCCAGATGTTTTAAGTTTCGAGGAATTATTAATAAAAATAAGAATATTTATGTGCTGCTTTTCAACAAAAACGGTCACAAAGTGATTTACACAGCAAAATAAATAAATGCCTTCCTGTCCCCAGAGAGTTTCAAAAGTTGCAGAAGAAACACTACCAAACAGCCCTTAGAGAAGATGCCATACTAGGGTGAATAAGAACATTTGCTCTCCAAGAGAAGCTGTACTTCCCTGCATTGTCTAGTTAGCAGGGCTTGTGAGACATGTGCCTCAATAGTGAAATCTTCTGCATGTCTACTTATAAGTTAGCATCATAGAATTCAAAGGGACATACTTGCATCAATATGCAATGGAAATCCCCCCTTTGCTTACTGTGCACTATGTTTGCTTCCCCTATGGGGCTGAAAAAGAGATTCCAGTTGATTAATTGTTTATGGCAGCGGTTCTCAAATTCCCAGGGAGGTGTAAGTCCGGAGGTGGGGCACGATTGCTCCACTCTCACTCTCTGAAGCCTGGGGAGCCCTGTGGAGTGTTGTGCGGGGCTTCCCTCACCCCCGGGCAGCTGCTGCAGGGACAGATAAGTACATGCCAGCCCCTGCACCCCGTTAGTGTTGCGATCCTGTGGATTGTGTCGCTGCCTTCCTCCGCCCCCACCCCTTAAGGGGGCAGAGTTCAGAGCCTTCAGGCTGGGACATCGCAATGCCCCAGTTTGAGAACCACTGGTTTATGGAGATCTCCTGGGGCAGAACATCTGCAGTAGGAATTCCGAAAAGACAAGTGTTAAAAACTGTCTTGCCATATAAGTTGTGAGAGACAAAAGGTTGTTTGTGCAGAGAACTTCCTTTGTGCACCAAGTGCCTTTCACCATGGTTCCCATCACCAAATTTCATCTTCGAAAGACCAGATAGGTATAGCCCCAGTGCAGGGTCCTCTGTAATCTAGGGCTGGGGCCTCTTGGCAAGGGCTTATGTACTGGGGTTAGTGTGCTGTGATTGGTTGCACTGTATTGTATGCTCCATTGTAGGAAGTGGATGGAGTGGAAGTGCAATTTTCTAGTCTTTTTCCCCCTTCCCTATAGTACTCCTACCTACACCAGCTCTGTCACTCCTACCTACACCAGCATAGCATCTTTGTGGGCTTTTCTGGATACAGGGAGCACCTATGTCATCTGAAGGAGGTTTAGGACATGGCATATGCTGACTCGTCCTCAGATGGCCCCATTATACCTACATCCCTTCCATGGTACTCCTGAATCTCCTTCCTGTTTTGGCATCTCCGTTGGCAGAGCTATGCTGATGTCTGAGTTACACCGGCACAGTGTTTCTCTGGTATTGTGTCAGTGTCTGTGGCACATTCATTGATGGGGGGGCACCTACTCTGGTGGGCCTGTTGTTGCACTAGCGTATGTCAAGAAACTTTGACTACAAAATTATGCTGTAAGTCTCCTGTTGAAATCAATTGAATTTGAAAGAGTTTCACTTTGACTGAATTGTGCCCAAAATATTAATTTGTACTTGTTGTGAGTCTTATCCAGTTCAAAGTGCTTTAATATCTGAAAATGTTTGTATCGGATGACCCAATCCTATCCAACATTCCAGCGCCTATGCAGCCATGCCAACAGGGCATCCTGTGGGGGTGGTGGACTTTCTTCCCTTACTGGGGGGGGGGGCTGCATAGCAGCTGCATTTGTGCTAGAAAGTTGAAAAAGATTGGGTCCTCAGTTGCATCAATTGCTGATGTTAGTGAAAATAATACAGCCCTGGCCTATCAGAAACCTACCAGGACAGCTTCTGTTCTTAGGAAATCCTGCCTGGGTGCAGAGAGTGAACAGTCCACCTATTGTTCAGCACAGTTGCAGAACTGAGTCCAAGGACCAAGTGGGTTTCTGCTGATAAGGAGCACATCCATTCCAGTTCTCTACATGCAAATTATCCCTTGGAATCAGAAACATAAAAACTGCCTGGTTGGATTCCATTACAGATCTATCTTTCCCACATCCTCTTTCCTAACTTTGACCAGCCAGACTCTTCTACAACACTCATGAGTAGGACATGAAGGCAATAACCTCTCCTGCTGCTTGTTCCCAAAAACCGCTATAGCCGGTAACACCTACCAACACCCACCAATTCATCCATGACATCCCACAATGGTCTTTATCAGCAATAATACAAATCACATTTATTCTGTGAAATAATCACATGCTAGCTCATCATAAAATGGTCAGGAAGACTTCTTACAATTGGTGCCGGCAAAATTAGAGCTTTTTTAGTTTTTATTTTGAAACACACGATAACATGTGATTCCGTATTTTGTATCCAGACAATAGGGCTAACAATGCAAATAAAAGACTGATACATGGCTTTGCTTATTCATTCCAAAGACTTGAGCCAGATTTTTGTTATCTAAATGAGTGGCCTGGTTTTCATAAGTGGCTACAATACCACATCTTTTGTTGATTACAGTGATGAAAATCAAGCTCTATTTAAATGCTCGACTTTGTTTCTAAAGGCTGACCTTTATGTTCCACCTGT
This sequence comes from Tiliqua scincoides, assembly GCF_035046505.1. Classification (NCBI taxonomy): domain Eukaryota; kingdom Metazoa; phylum Chordata; class Lepidosauria; order Squamata; family Scincidae; genus Tiliqua; species Tiliqua scincoides. The sequence goes on along the minus strand of NC_089821.1, from coordinate 127,828,925 downwards.
GTGATTTCCCTTCTGCTGTGACATAGAGGTTCTACAAATCACTGTAATGTTCCCAATTCAATCTGATCTTAACACAAAGTAAGAATTACTGGTTACTACTTTGGATTGAAGTGCCTCGTATTCTTTGATGCAAAGAATTCTATTCTATTGAATTGTCTGAGAATAGTTTCACTCATGGTTTACTGCAGGTGCTTTCAAAGAAGTCATGGAGGACCAATGACAAAATGGGAGCTCCAAAAATGTTCTGTTTACCCATTCCTAACCTTCCCTATAATGTGGTAGTTTAGAGGAACATATTACAGCTTGAGAAGAAGGGTTAGTTCTGAGGATTTCTCCGCAGCTGTGAAAGCTTGTTTGCTCAGCAGTGAAAAGACCAGTGTGATAGGCAGCTAGTTCACTTTGGATTTGTTCCCACCCATCAAACTGAAGTACACTTTAGCTGAACCGTTTACACCTTTCCTGCTGAGGTAAATTATTCCTCTGTTTGAGAGGTGGCATGTTTTTCATCCTCCAGCCAGTAGCATAGCTATGGCATCTATCTGCTACCTGGGGTCAAAGAAGATTTTGTAGCCCCCCTACAACAAAATCAAATTTAATTAAGTAAATAAATAAAAGTTTGCCCCTTATTGGTTAGAGACACTGTGCTAGGGTGAAGAGACAGTTATTCTCCCACTGCTAAATATAAGGGGAAATATAAGAGTACCACTTGAAAAACCGCCTTGTTTTGTGTTAAGCAAATCCACTTTTTTGTTCCACAAGGCAGTTGTGTTTTCATTTTATGGTTAATTGGCCATAACTTTTTATAGAATACAGATATTCCAATGCGGTTTGTTTTGTTGCATTCTGCATTAAATTATCTTTCCAATGATGTACCATGATGGTATTATTAATACATACCAAGGTTTTCACAATTTTGGCCATGAGGGTCAAGCTCAGCTTGTTGCCCAGTGCAATTGCTGTCACATACTCCCCCTTAGCTATGCCACTGAGTTGGTGTTTGTTATTATGATTGTCTGATTCACACATTACATTTTTCTACAAGAGCATGTACACTGGGTCAAACTACACATTATGTTGAGCATCTGACTGGGGCTGTTATGCTAGTTTTTTTTTATAATTTAAATATCCATCAGGAAGAGGCCTGATCACGACCTTGGTGGAAGGGACTGTAACATTTTGCCCCTGTGGGACCAGTGCTCACACATCCTCACAATAGGACCAGTGCTCACACTTCCTGGTCCTATTTCCCCTGAGAAGGAGACTCCTCTTGGAGTCAAGCAATGTCCCTCAGTATGGGTTAGAACTGCTTGTTTATATTATCTAATATAGTGGCTCTCTATCTTTTTACTGTTGCAACCCACTTGGTCAGCTGCAGTGGCCACAGCGCACCCCAGAATGCCTGCAGCTTCCAGTTAGCGCTAGTGTGTGACCCACTTTGTGGACCATGTCACACTCCAGAAATGCTTTGTGGTTTCTGAGTAGCGCTGGTGTGTGACCTACCAAAAATCAGGTTATAACCCATAGTTTGAGAACCACTGATCTAATGTGTTTTTTTTTTAGTTGTTGTTATACTTTCTTGAATATATAATAAACTACCATAGAGCAGAGGTAGTTTCTGTAGTATACCTCGGGCAGAAAATCTGACTAAAAATTCCCATATGAATAAAATAAATACACAGAAAAAGGAATGTATGAACTTACTTTGGCAGATATAATTATATGGAAAAACCAGCACCCAAGTTGTTCTCAAAAATAATGTTAATTCTAGGTGAGTTCGTCCTGGTGCTGTTGTGCCGCTATCTGCATCACAGATTTTATTATCCACAAAATCTTTTATAGAATATTTTATTCCTCATAATTAAAACAGTAGGGATTAATGATAGACTGGGAAAGCTTACTCTACCCCCCCCCCCAAAAAATAAAAAATAAAAAAATAAACTGAACTGTTTTGGATGAATAAAACTGTTAATATAGTGATTATTTCAGGCTGAGTTAAGTTCTATCATAAAAGATAAAAGCATTACGTTTTCAATAGGTACGTGCATTTAAAAACCCCAAATAGAAAACATAGTAGAATTTAAGTGTTCTCTGAAAGTCTTTCATCTTTTAATGTAGGTACTTAGCTAATGAAATATAAAGAAAAAATGTGGTGCTGTCCTTTGAAATGAAGTCATGCTGAATATAAAACAAGTATTTTTAAAACTTTTATCATTTTGACATCTGCAAAATTCGTCATCTCAGTAAGTTCATTCTTCTCCTTCTCTCCTGTTAACATCCTAAAATAGTGCTGCTATCTCTTTTCTGATGGCCATACCAGTACACATTCCTCTTTCTGAATTTGAGCCCAATCCTAAACAGTGCGTGTGGGCTCACCAACGGCATGCACTGTCGCAAACATGTCATAAAGCACATTTGTGAGCCCTCAGCACCAGTAGCTTGAGCCACTGGGTTATTGTGGTAGAAGCTTGGCTTGGTGGTCACCCAAACCACCGGGTGGTGGAGAGGTAGATGGGGACGTGGGGGGTGGTGGGGAGGAGGCATTCAGGGGTGGAGGGAGGTGGGGGAGGGTGGGGAGATGGCAGGGAGAAGGTGTGCCGGGGAGAGGGAACGGAGTGGGAGAAGGGTGGGATGGGTGAAGCTTAGCTCCACTGGATCCTGATCTCTGTATTGGGCCCCATGCTCTGACATGGAGCTCTCCAATTCTGCTGCAGCTCCAGAGCTGCCATAGAATCAAGTAGCCCCATTGTGGGGCTACTTTCTTTGCTCGGGGGAAGGGGATGAATGTCCCCGTCTCCTAAGGAGGTGGTGGTGGCTGCCTGGGGTGTGCTGGATGATCCCAGGCAGCTCAGGATTGGACTGCCCATCCTGCCAAGAGCAATGACCCTTATTAAACATTTCAACTTTTAAAAAATATATATATATATATGCTTGATTCACCCCAATGATGTGTAATCAGGTAGTGTGTAGGAAAAAATACAATGGAATAAAATGGACAAGATTCTAGGAGCAATTGTCATCTTCAGCAGCCCCTTTTCCCCACTTAGCAGCACAGTAATTCACACTACAATTGCAGAGCACAGCCTGGAAACCAAGGAAACCAGGCTCTTTCATGCCAGATTGCATAGCAGCTTGGCAATGGACAGGCACATGCCCCATCATCTCCCTGATGACCATACTGTACCAAAGTGGGATGGCATTCATTTTGTACTTTCTGTGTTCAGTGATGTGAACTAATTCAAGTTCAGTGCTTCTGACATTGCTCCTGAGAATGTGATACTTTCAGCCATGGGGGAATTAGCGCCTGGGAGAGCCAGAAGACGAGGCTGCTGAGAAGATCCCTTGGCACCCGTGTGAATTCGCCACAGAACGCAGTTTGGGAACCACTGAGCTAGGATGTTGAGGAGAAGTGAAAACCTGGGGTGGATGCAGGCATTGACAGCATTGAGCATAATAAGAAAAGATGGTTCAGGAAATTAAGGGCTGATCTATATGTGCAGAGAAAGCACACGATAGAGCCTTCATCAGACAGCACCATTTCAACAGAAAACAGCATGACTGATTGCTTCCTTATGTCAAAACCTCCTTGTTTGGGGAATACGAAGGGCACAATCCTAACCAACTTTCCAGCACTGACGTAGCTGTGCCAATGTGGCGTGCACTGCATCCTGCAGTGGGGAGGCAGTCAAGGGGGCCTCCTCGAGGTAAGGGCATGTTTGTTACCTTACCTCGGGGCTGCATTGCAGCTAAGTCAGTGCTGGAAAGTTGGTTAGGATTGCACCCTTAATGTGTCAAGGAGAAAAGTCAGATTAGCTTGGAAAATGATTGATTTTTTCCCAGTTTTCAGAGGAACAAATCTGATCCTTTCGGGTTTAATCTCAGGCAAAGTGCCAAATGTTTGCCTATCTTTCATCCAGCCTAGCTAGGGCTCACCATAGTTTCTCAGATTACTGGCTAGCTGTTGTGCATCATCTAATTTAGATCATTGGTGTTCCCCATTAAAAACGACATTGACTAGCTGCTGTCTTCACTTTTGGAAACGAAAGCTGTACTCCTGCTTCTGGTGCAAAACATATTGCATTCTCCAAAATTCTAATGATTAAAGAAAAGTAGATTCTGTTTAAGAAATATGGTTCTACTTTTAACAAAAAGGGTAGCCTGTCATTAAGAAGTGAGCTGTTGGCTCCCAGTAAATTCATGACCTTGCTCACTTGGCCCCAAACCCAGCACCTTGTTATATATCTTGTCCACCAAAGTTCTCTTTTTGTCTCTCTTGAACTCACTAATGGAGTTACTGACGTTAACATTGAAGTCAGAGGAATTTTCAGGAAATTAAAACTAATTCTAACTTAACATTAATAATTTTCATCAGTCACAGAAAGTGGGTTTTGTCCTCACAGAGGTGCAATACACACAGAATGCAGGTTGGTGAAGGGAAAGGAGTCACCTTGGAAACCAGCTTACGCTTTCAACCTCTACCCATGTCGTATCCAAGCTTTGTGCCAGTGAAATATTTAGCAACCTTCTCTAGCTATTATCAACCAGCACGCTCTGTGTGTCCATTCTGCTTTTTTCCTGGGCCAACTTGCAATTAAAAAGCTTCCACAAAGCAGGTAACTATGGCTACCATAATGTGCATTTTGAAAAGTAGTAACAGACTTTGAATAATCAAAGCTTCAGTTTATTAAAGTTCTCTTTTTAACAGGCATTTTAGATAGCTGGAGATCAGGTTTTGTTTTGTCTTGTTGGAGGATATTAGCAATAGTTAGGAAATGCTGCTCCTCTGAATGTGTCCCCAGATTGTGGTCTCAAATTACCTTTTCTTGTTTCAAAAGTTGAGCTGATTCATTTGTTCGTTGCTAAATGTTTCATTCTACACTGTTTGGTTTTTCAAATTCTAATTTTTTTAAAGCATTGTGCATTTATATTTCATTTCCTTTAATTTACTCATATATTTCCTCATCTGCATTAGCAGTACACCTGTTAAAACAGGAGAGTCAAACACGTGGTCCATGATCTGGATGCAGCCCCCCAGAAGTTATTTGTCAGGCTCCTATGATAATTGGACTCTCCCAGAGCTGCCCTTTCAGCAGAATTGCTTCTGCCGAGAGAGAGAGATGGAAGGAGACCTCAGAAGGCAGGGAACACTGGGAGCAGACCAAAAGGACTGAGAGAAGGAGAAGCTGCCAAGGCACTCAGAGAGCCCAATTATCACATGGGCCCAGGGTGACCAGATGCAATGGAGGACAGAGTGCTTATACCTTTAACCACTGTAAAAGCTGCACCTGCCCAAATTCCCTCTTCTATACAGTGGTTAATGGTAGAGGCACATTGTCCTCCATTGTACTTGGTCACCCTGCATGGGCCACCCTTTTAGCAGTGCAACTTCTGCCATGGTGCCACTTTGCAGAGCATCATTCAGCTGCTGAGCTGCAAAGTGAAACTGCAGGAGAAGCAGCACTGGTGAAAGGGCAGACAGCATGACAATTAGGCTCTCCCGTATCTTGAAAATTTGATCAAGGTTTGCACTTTTTTCTCTTCTGTCATTTCCAGCTAGTTAGTTTCTTGATGACAATAAAGTGCATATTTCTGGCAATCTGCTTAATGACATCACTTCCAGCCCTCAGCAGGCGCCATGAAAACTATTTGGCCTACTATATGAAATGAGTTTGACACCCCCTGTGTTAAAACATTTGGCCTTACAACAGGGCTTTTCAAACTGGGGCGTCACGATGCCCCAGCCTGTGAGCCCTGGCCACTTTCCCCTTAAGGGGCGGGGGCGGGGGGAGGCAGTGATGCAATCCCCAGGGTCACATTGCTCAGGGGGCTGCAGGGACTGGCATTTACTTACCAGTCCCTGTAGCAGCCTCCTGGGGGTGTGGGGAGCCCTGTGCGAGAGTCTGCAGGGCTCCCCAGGTCTTAAAAAGTGAAAGTGTGATCAGTTTTCAGTTTTGCGGAAGTAGAGCGTGATTGCTATGCTTTCACATTTCAAGACCTGGGGAGCCCAGCAGAAACTTGCGCAGGGCTCCCTGCACCTCAGGAAAGCTGTTGCAGGGACTGGTGAGTGCATCCCAGTCCCTGAAGCCCCCTGAGTGACGCGATCCTGGGGATCGTGTCGCTGCCTCCCCTTCGCCCCTGCAAGGACTTACTGGGGTTCAAACTCTCCCTGAGAGATTAAAAACCACTGGCCTACTATATGAAATGAGTTTGACACCCCCTGTGCTGGCAAAATTGGTTAGAATTGGGCTGCAAAATTTAAAAAAGCAGTCTTGCCTGCACCAAAGCAGCTGCAATGCAGCCCTGAGGTAAGGGACCAAACATTCCTTTTGAGGAGGCCTCCATGGCTGCCCCAAAGAATGCAATCTGTGCCCCATTTGCATGGCTGCATCTATTCTGGAATGTTGGTTAGGACTGGGCTGCTGATGTGATTGGCTTCATGACTGTATTAGCTTTTTGGTACAGAGTTTTATAGATGCACTCATGCATCTATATGCATCTATATGCATCTATATGCAGGATCATATACATTGATCCTGAACACAAAAATGCAATATGATGTGATTGTACAAACTGTTGTGGCAAGACTCTTTTTGTTCATGGTATTTTTCCTGACTGCAGGAATGTACTTATGCCTCAGTAGATTACTAAACAAAGAGAATCTTGATGAAATCATATTTCAGTCACATCAAAATGATGATTTTGGCAGTGTTTCACCAAGATACATATACATATTTGTAACTTAGGGCCCAATCCTATCCAACTTTTTAGTGCTGATGCAGCCATGCCAACAGGATGCACACTGTAACCCATGGTGGGGGAAGGTAGTCAAGGGGGCCTCCTCAAGGTAGAGAAAATGTGTTCCCTATTTTGGGACTGCATTGTGGCTGCATTGGTGCTGGAAAATGGGATAGGATTGGGCCTATAGAGGAGGAAATAAGATACAAGTGAAATGAAGGAGCTGAAAGCATGCTCCTATTCCAGAATTATTATTACAGTTATTTTAGATGGGAATTCATAAGAAGTTAAAACACAGGACAGGAATACAACAGAGGCCCAGAACTGGGTAAATCTTCTCATCTGAACCATTATTGCTTTCCCTAGACAAAATGTTAGCTACATATAAACAACTACAGGTTGGCTTTATCAAAACAAATAAGGTTATTCAAATTCAGTGTGGGGTGTGTGTGTGTGTGTGTGTGTGTGTGTGTGTGTGTGTGTGTGCACATTTTAATTTTTTGCGCACCGTCCAATGAACACTCGAGACAACAAATATGGGAGAAGGGGCCACTTTATTAGCAATTACAACAGAAGGGGAGGCTGAGACCTGCAGCATCCGAGGCAGTGAAGCCCCCTGTGGTGCAGAGGCGGGACCACTGGGTGGTACCAGAACATGTCTGCCCTCAGGCGGGCATGCACCCAAGCCGTGCCCCATTGTTAGGCGGCGCAGCTCATCCAGGTCTGTCCCTTAAAGGGAAGGCAGCCGGACCGTGGGCTGTGCCACCTCCAGCTGCTGAGCCTCTGAGACGGACCCCTCGGTCCCGGCCAGGGCCCCGTCTATGTCCTCGTGCCGCCGAGACCCTGAGTGGCACCGGGAGTCCCTGCCTGTCACCCGTGATGGCCCGGGCTCCTACTGGGGGCTCTGGAGTGTCAACATACGCAACCGGCACCCACTGCCATGGTGTTGTCCAGAGAGGCCCCTGGAAGTTCCTGCGCCATGGTCAAAGTTGAGCCTGTGAATGGCCGTGCAACGGCCACTGGCATCACTGCTGCCCTAGGCCTGCTGCTCTCCAAGGCTGTCAGCTTATCCAGAATCGCTTACAGGATATCGGTCTGAGAGGTGCATGCACACTTCTCAGGTGGGGCAGTGCCCCCCACACTGGGAGCACCTGTCGAAGGCAGCATCTCCCCATGCAAGGCTGAGACCTGTGCAGATATGCTGCCCAGGATCACAAGCCCCGCTGTGGGGGCCTCCGCACTCTCCACTGGCACTGTGGTAGCAGGAGCCTTGCGGCCAGCTCTGCGCTGAGACCTGCGCATGGTGACAAGGACAGACTGAAACAAAGAAACAAGGTGCTAACCTGAAAGGAAAGTGAAGAAGACAGGCAGTTAGTGCCAGGTTATTCTCCCTTGCGGAACACTCCGCTGGATCATGAATCGCCCACCGACCCTGCAAGGCAGCAGAAAAAGCCCCCGTAATTCTTAACTCAGCTAGCAGGGTAATAGCGGCTGACACCTATGATACCTTATCACTTCGACACTCCAGTCCCAATAACATCTCATCGGCTGTAGTAGCAACTGTCCTCATGACACAGTCTGGGGTGAAAGAAGTCCACTCCGTTAACCTTAAGGGGGGGGGGTTGTGTCTCTTTTCTGGCTAGTCAGCCCTAACTCGTAGTATACATAGATATTCCAATGTGGCCTGCCTCATTGAATTCTGCATCAAATAACCTTGTCAACGATATCAACAGGATGAATTATTTAAGATGGCCACTAGTGTCAAGCTCCGCCCAATGCCCCCTTTTGCTGCCCGGTGGGACCGCTCCCCCCACCTGCTACACAGCCGCACACCCACCCCCTCAAGCTCCCCACACCCCCCAGAGTTCCCGTTGCCCCACCTGGGGGTGTGTGGGAAAGGCAAAGCGGCGAAGCCAGCTGGCAGGGGCAGTTAGGGGAGAGGGGCATGAATGCTGTGCCCCCAGGCACCTGGGTGGGGGGCATAGTCCAGGGTGCCACCATGCCGCCCAGCGCTGAGCAGGGTAGCCACCCCCTTCATCTTATCGCCCGGGGTGCCCTTCAATATGGCGCCCAGTTGCGCCCCAGGAAAGGGCTAGCTCCCTCGGGGGGGCCCCCAAGATGGCGCCCAGTCGCACCCCAGAAGGGGCCAGCCCGCCCCATTGGTGATCAGCCCACGACCGGCGACCGGGATAGGCCCAATGTGGTGCCCGCCCGGCTGAGGGGCTCAGCCCCTCCACCACCAGGAAGGGGCCCCCTCACCCAGCAGCCCACCGCTCAGGCATGGGAAGGACTCCTCCCCAAGATGGTGTCCGCCGCAGCCACTCGCAGGCGGTTGGGCGGCTGGGGGATGAGAGGTGAGAGCTGACCCTAGGGGCTGAGGCGAGGAGAGTGGGTGGGCGGGCAGGCGGGTGGGTGGGGAGAGCGGGCAGGCAGGGGATGGGGGATACGAGAGCCAATCTGAGAGGATGGGGCATGAGGAGAGCAGGCGGGCGGGCTGGCAGGTGGCCAGGGGATGGAGGGGAAAGCGAGAGCTGACCCGAGGGGATGGGGGCTGGAGGATTGAGCCCGGCATATAAGACCAGGCACGAGAGCCGACCTGAGAGGACGGGAGGACAAGGAGAACAGGTGGGTAGGCTGGCGGAGGGCTGGGGGATGGAGGGGAAGGCGAGAGCTGACCCGAGGGGATGGCGGGTGGAGGATTGAGCCTGGCATATAAGTCCAGGCTAAGCCCCCTCAGCCAAGTCTTTGAACCCCCTAGCTAACCAACCTGGTCCCCAGTGACTGCCCCTGCCTTACCAAGGACTCACCAGCCAAGCATCACCACCCCAAAGCCCCCCACATCATACCAGTAGCACAATCCTCTAGTGTCCACACAGCACCCACGTGTAAAGGAGGAAGAGGGTTGGGCATTGCGCCCTTTAAAAGGCCTCTGTAGCCGCCAGTTCCAGCCCTCCTCCACTCCCCAACTGGGAGGAGACTCTTGTGTTCCAGGCCAGGCTGAACAAACTCCCATCACCCTTTAATTGGGCGATCGGGAATCTTCCATCATCACACACTCCAGTGAACCACAGCAGACAAGCAGACATAGTAGGCAGCAAAACTGTGATCAAAGTTATGGTACAGAATCTGGCTGGAATCCCATGAACAGAAAACCTATAAACCTTTGTTTTCATTCAGGGAAACAAAATAAGCTTCCTTCTATCACATGGTTGTGCACATGTGTGCATATATTTTTTATTTTTAAAAAATTATGGAAATGGAAGGGGAATGATTTGTGGGTTTTCAGTGCGTTCTGCAAGCAAGGCCAGGTAATTGTGAAACTTGATGCCTGGCGATAAAGGGGGAAGAGGGAGATTCAGAAGCATCCCTAGTCTCATTACAGGTGATAGGACTAGGCAGCCGTTGCGCTTGCTTCTATTCTACCAAGGATATTCAGTATGCTACTACCACCAGTGAGATGGTGCATGAATGAGCAGTTTCTCAGATGTGCGCCATTTCTACTCAGATCTCAGCATCCCTCACCTCCTTGGCTGAGGTTCCCTGATGCAGCAGTTGTGTAAAGATGGCAATAAGAGAACCATCTGGTAAAAATCTATCCCAAAGTAGATGTTTTCTGTTGTTCTGCTGAGTGCTGACTCACTTCAGTGCTGCATGGAATGCCATAGAGACCATCGTGGCAGTCATATGCTTGCAACAAACATATGTCTCTGGACCTTCATATCTGAATGCAAAATGACCTCAGCCATCTGAATCATGAATGGTAACTAGATAATTAGTATTCTCAGAGTTCCTGCCTTGAATTCTCAGGTCTTTGTAGGCACAGTTAGGTAAGTTGCTTAGGCAATGCTACCATCTGGTGATTTCTTCTTCTTGAACTCCTGTAGCTGGCTGCTAAGGGACACAGATTTTGCACTACAAAGATATTTTATGGAAATGACTCAGTCAATCAATAGTTTCTCGTTAATGATCCTTAGGCCTAAGGTTCAAATAATAGGAACAAATGGAAGCAAGCAGTTAAGCAATGTAATAATAACAAAATGATTAATAAAAGAAATGTAGCATTTTAAGGACATAGGGGCACATTTAACGGAGAACTAAAACATACCAAGTTGGGACAGCCTCTCCTCCACTTTTCCAGGGACTATTTCAGGTCCATTGCCCCGAGGGCAAGGCAGAGGAAACCAGGGGTCAAGACTGGTCTGAGAGGACTTTTTTTAAGGCTACCTCACAAAATATGTGCCCAAAGGGGAAGACAGAATGAGAGAGCCCAGGCCAAGATAGCTCTTGTCTTCAGCTTCTGAAGGAACCAGCACAGTCCTGAGAGACGTCTTTCTCTTCTGTTAGGTTTGTTGTAGGTTTAATGATTTTTTTGTTAGATTGCAAATTGCCTTGAATGCCAAAGCGGAAGGGCTGTATAGAAATGCAGCAAGTGAGAGATGGAAGCTTAGCTACCATTAGGTACATAGTAATCACCTCAGATTTCTGTGGTAGGAACAGGTTTGAGCAGAAATAGTTCTATAAATGTGTGATTTTATATAGAGTCATACAGCCTGTTTGTATATTCAGGCAACCACTGTTTACTTACACTATTGTATATTCAGCTGCAAAAGGGGGGGGCAGAACTGAAGCGTCAAAATGATGCTTAAAACATCATATGTTTTAGTATATAGTATGCCCAATATATTCCAACATGTTGTCTTCATCGGGGCAAGAAGATCTTATCCCAATACCTTTTCAACTGTCTTGTTGTAGCTGTTGGTTTAAAGCAGGGGTGCCCAAACTTTTTGGCAAGAGGGTCACAACATCTCTCTGACACTGTGTCAGGGGCTGGGGAAAAAGAAGAAAATTAATTTAATTTACATTTAAAATTTGAATAAATTTACATAAATTATTATTATTATTAACAACAACAACAACAACAACAGTATTTATATACCATTTTTCAACGGAAAGTTCACAAAGCGGTTTACAGAGAAAATAAACAATTAATGTCTCCCTGCCCCTAAAGGGCTCACAATCTATAAAGATGCAAAAGAACATCAGCCGATAGATAGCCACTAGAAATGGCACTGCTGGGGTGAGGAGTGCCAGTTACTCTCCCCCTGCTAAATAAAAGAGCACCCACTTAAAAAGTGCCTCTTACCCAGTTAGCAGGGGTTAGATTACATTAGATTATATCAGAGATGGAACTTATATGATTGAATGAAGGTCTTGCAATAGCTCAACGCCTATAAAACACCTTGCACAAAGCAAGGCTGGCCTTTCCTTCACTGCTGCTGATGCATCACAGACATGAAACAGTAAACAATGGAGGGAGCCCTCATCCCACAGCTCACACAGAAGGTCAAACACTTGCGCACACACTGAGAGAAGTTGCATTGGGCCAGCGCAGGCTCCAGCAAGTCTCTGGAGGGCCAGAGGCTCATTGGAGACTGGTTGCTCCCCGTGGGCCTGTTTGGGAGTCCTGAGGGCCGCAAGTGTTTGGGCAACCCTGGTTTAAAGCAAGCTATTTCAAAAAGGGGGTACAGCTTTCCAAGGTACGTGATGCCCATACAAATCTCTTAGTTGGCCTGGAAAAAAACCACATTTCCCAGGGTATCTGGCACTCAGGACTGTGTCACAGCTATTTGGACTCAGTGGTGCCCAGGGCCCAGGGCAGCCAGCACTTCAGGCAGTAGCCTCACTCATCACCACCACCACCACTCTCATCTTCCTTGTCTGCTGGCTCCCATCTTTTAAGAAAGTAGAAAGATGGGGAGCAGTAAGTGGAAGTAGGAGGGAAGCCGCTCTGGTCTTGAATTCTCCCACACTTCCTCTCTGTATTTCAAAATGGCAGAGTAGGAAAATGGAGGATGAACTGAATGCAACCTTGATATAAAACAGGAGAGTTTAATATAAGGGGAAATGCAGAGGGTGTGAAGAGGGACATCTAATGGGGTCAATGCTGAGGGGAACATACAAGGGAAGTAAAAGTTTCAGATTTTGCCATGGGGGGTAGCATGTGAGGTTGAACCTAGTCTGGCCAAGCAGCATTCGAACAGTGAGCAGCAAAGGGAAGCAAGATAAGTAATAGTGGGCAATGAGGCAACCTACAGGGGCTTGTGGATGGGTGTTAAGGGGCTGACAGGAGATTGGGAAAGGAGTTTCAATGTCCTCAGGAGTATGACAATGTCCAAATTATATCAAACATCAATTTTTTTCTGATTTTGAAGGAAAATAGCTTTATGATTTCCTCCAGGAAAAGAGCTGAGACAAATTCAGAATGGAGAGGAGTATGCTATTACTTCTTCTGCCTAATCTAGGAAGAAGAAAGAGACATCTTGGACAGAAAGGCACCAAAGCAGCAGTCAAGGAGCATAATGGAACTGAACACACACACATTTTTTTTTTTAAATGCGTATTTGTTCAGTCTAAATATTTGGGGTGAAAATATTGACCCCATTAAAACTGCTAGTTGGTACCCAAAGATCAAAACCGAAAATGGTGCAGGTCCAAGTGGCATTCTGCATATTTATTAACAGTGGTCATAGAGTCGAAGAAAATGGAGGGTAAAAAAGCATTCTAAAGAGCACTAGCTCTGCTTAGATGAGAGCTTTGTGGATATCATAAGTGGACAGAATCCCCAGGAAAGTCTGAATCCGTTTTGTCCATTGTCTCAAGTGCCAATGAAGCTTGATTGCATTTGCACTCTTTCCCTGCAACCAAGCAAAGGCTCTGCGTGTATCTGTTAATCTGGAGGTTGCCTTATTAATGGGCTGCACACTCCATTGATTTTTAATTAATTTCTAAAGAGACACAGAGGATAACTACCGCAGCCTACCGACATCTCAACACTTAACTGCAATCCACATCTCTATTGATCGACTGCCTAAGAAGCAGAAGTAATCCATTTTAAATACACTTCTTGGAGAAAGTGCATGAGCTACACAATGTACTCCCCCAGTTGTAATTGTATTGGCAAGAGGTCAATGATAAAGCGGGGAAGGGAGCAAGGAAGGCAGAAGACTGTTGTTAGTATTCTGCTGGTCTAGGAAGATGAGACTCTCGCATGTGGTAAATGTTTCAGGAAAGTCGTATTATCTGACTTTGGAGCAGCTCTGAAGCGTTAAAAAGGTGCTGCTGCTCTCTGTTCTCTTACAAAACAGCATGAAAAGATCCTGATATTATAGATACATTTTCACTCTCCAAATAATCCATGATCAGCTCTATGATTGTTTTGCATTTAATTTTTAAAATCCATCATACAGTGCCAACTTCACAGTATGTATCAGCATTTTTTTTGGAATCAAAGAATAATGGAAATGGTTCTATGCCAGCAGTCATTTTGTTGTTCCAGTACTGTACAAATACTGCCAGTGTATTTTTTAATAGTCTTCTCATCCACAATTTAGTCCCCTGCCCGCAATTTAAGGACATCCATTTCTCACTCTGATGTCGTTAGTCTGTCTCACTATCTTCCCGACTTGTATAGTCTGCCTTTGAATAGAAAACAGAATATAGTTTGATAGCTTTTTTTTTTTTTTAGAAACATGGTTATCATGTTGCTTTGAGTTAGTAAAATGTGTACTATTTGTTAAAAATGGTTATGTATCTAATGCTTTTTAATCATTGGCTGACATAAATATTGGGTAGCTGTAATTCTCGGGTAGGGAGGTTAAATTTTCCTTCACTATATGACACCCGCCTCCTAGTCAACTCTGTCCACATTTAACACAAGATGTTATATAAAAGGCCCATCCTGTTTCCCAGTGGCCAACCAGATACCTCTGGGAGGACAACAACCAGTATATGAGGGTAATAGACCCCTCTCACTGTTGCTTCCCAGCAATTGATGTGGGCAGACCAATCCTATCCCCTACCAGCCTGCATGATGCAGCAGCTCTGATGGAGGGTGTGCTGGGGGGGGCACCAGGTGGCCCAGGAGAGGTAATATTTTTTACTTACTGCCTTATAAGCTGCCTGTCCACCAATGGGCCTTCTCAGACCTACGCCAGCAGTCCAAAGAGTCTCAGGGAGCATCGGGCTGGGAAAAGTGTGATAGGATCTTGGTGTGCATTGCTGCTACAGAGATCCCTCCTGAATTCCTCCCAGTTCAGCCCACTTTCCACCTTGATCCTCTCCCAAACCACCCCTGAACTGCCCCTGTTTGCCATTTTACCTGCTCTGGCATGGGCCAAATGAGCCACGGGTGAACATGCAGCCATTTGTGCTGCTGGTCCCACAGCGCACAACAGTGGCACAGCTTTACAAGACCAGCCCGAGAGATTTATGGCAGTGGTTTGTTTTAAGCATACCTTTTTAGGTTTATGTATAATTATTGTATAAAAGAAGGGTCAGAGCACTTTCCTCTTTGTTCATATAACTGTATCATGGTGCTTAACTGAATAATAGCCCAAAGAAACCAATTTACTGAAGCAGTGTTATCAACTAGTTTGTTTCTTTTACAGATTGTTTTTATTACTAAGCATATTAGGATCAAAAGTAAAAAGTGCACATCCAGAGTGAGAGAGAAGGTGACTGTGGGCTTGATATTTCTTGTTCTACTGATCTCTTTGATGCGCCTGCTGTTCGTTCTGTCTTGTGTGGTTATAAATCACTGTTGAAATATGGCAGAACTCTCTTGACTGACTTTAATAACTTCACAGAGCCCAGCTGGACATACCTTCCCTTTCTCTGCACTGAAAGAAATTAATTGATTGTGCACTAGCGTATAGAAAACTGGTCAGATGGGTGGTTCTTTTGTCATACATCTTATCCCGTACTGCTCTTGAAAACCATCATTCCTTCAGAATTCAATTCTCATGCAGAATCTACTAAGAGACATGTTTCCACTGATAATAGGTACTTTAACAGGAATTTAAATGTAACAACCAAAGTGGTGGTTATGGTAACACTGCTCTCTGTTTAACTTCCTAGCAGAACCTACGGTCAGTGGAAAAACCCATATCTTTTCTGCTTAATAGACATAGACTGCATGTTTTCAAGCACTTCCTGGGAAGCACAAGGGGAGAACCTTTCATAGCATGAAAGCTTAAGCAAAAGAAAAGTGTATACAGGCTGGTCCTCTTTATCCACGGGTTCCAAATCCATGTTGGAGGGCCTCACCTGACCTCTCCGGACATGCTGCGGCCACTTCAGGTCTCAGAACAGCTCCAGACACTTCTGGTTTTATCCGGAGGTCCTATTGGACCCCACTCACAGATTCCACTCAGTGACGTCTGAAAACATTTTGATCTTCAGATTGTACATCTCAAGTTCGGTGTTTTTCTCATAAAAATGCACCATTCTAACTCTTATCATGGCTTGGCTGCTGCACTGTAATGAAAAACCCAAATTTCTAGGCATTCTAAAAAAAAGATATCTGTGCTTTTGGATTCCATAGTCTATCATTTTGATTATATATCCCAAGGCTATCATGGAGAGGCAGTGGGAGCAGGACACTAGCACCGGAGATTGTGTGGGAGGTAGTGGATGTGGCATGGCTCCCAATTTATGATATGCTACTGCCTGGCCCTAGAAGTGTTCCAGAACCACCATTCAGAGCACGATACCATAGTCTTTCAAGACTGAAGGTTGCCAACTATGAAGGTTACCAACTATGGCCCTAGAAGATGTTTAAGCTAGGCAATTTTAAATGCATTTTCGAGGAGAGTGGGGATGTCTTGAAAGCTCAGTGTGGCAGCGTAGCCCATCCCTCTTGTGGTATCTTTCCTCTGCCTTTCTTGGTCAGATTAGCACAAGGTAGAATAGAAACCACCACTCTGACCTAGTCCCAAACATCAGTCTGGAAAGCTGGCAGGAAAAATTATTGATTTCTGCAATTCTTTCTTGCCTGATCATCCAAAAGCATGCAAGGCAATGTACAACAATAAAACTACAAATTATACAGGTTAAAAATGTATTAAAATGCAAAAATAAGACACCCACTAAATTAGAGGAGCAATCTTAAAAGTATTAAAATACTATTAAAAGTAGGCAGCAAAATAACAGGCCCAATCCTATGCATGTCTACTCAGAAGCAAGTTCCATTAGAATCAATGGGGTTTACTCCCAGGAAAGTGTGGATAGGATTGGGCTCACAGGCAGCAATGTCATCAAACTAGCAAGCAGAAAGGGTTGCCAGCAAACACCACGGCCTTTCTGGTACAAAAAATCCAGATTAAAACCCTCTTCTGTGGTACAATATGCACCCTGGCACTCCATCTCATGCCTTGGAGAGACAAATCTGCCACCTTGGATAAATTGTCCTTCCATGTGATTAGAAAAACTGGCCCTGGACTCTTCAGCAGCTAAGAGATGGGGTCAGGATGTGCATGCACATCTTACCATGTGGGACTAGGACAGGAGATATAGCATCATCCCAATCAACTCTTGGCTACACACAGAGGTGTGTTGGATTTAGCTCCCTATAAAAGAGTCAGATTATATAGTTATGAAGACAATGATTGTAATTAGTAAGGTATCTCTGATGCTAAGATTCCAGAGAGACGTCTCAACAGTGCTGTTGTTACAGCTTGTTTTGATGTCTCTTTGATTTCTTAATGGCTTTAGGCTTTGTTTCAAGGAGTGGTTTGATGCTTTGGCAGTAATAATTGTAATGATGCCCTCAGCAAGCAGAACTTTGTAGTGATCATGAAGAGGAGGATTATCAGTTGTAAGGTCAGGCTGATTCCAATATGTGGCCTTCAAAGAGAGTGGTAGAAACAGATGCATGGTTTTAGCACTTGGAGTGTTTACACAGTGTTCCTAATGTCTCATGATAAATGGTAACCTTTGGAAGACTGTTTGATGCCAAAGCAAGGAAGGAAAAGAAAAAGAGAAGGGAAAGGAAAGGAAAGAATGGGGACGAAACTCTGCATATATTTATTTTAATTTTGAAAGCAGAGGCATGCTTTTATTAGTCTTAACAAGACTCACATTACTTTTGCCCTTAAAAAAGTTTACTTTTGGAATGTATATGGCCGTAAACATCCATTGCATGTTTGACCCAACAGACTCCCAGTTTTCACTTTAAATAGGCAAGTCTCTGGTACAAGCTGTGGGTCATGACCTGATTTTCTCAAGCTCTGGGTCATCACCTGATTTTCGATGGGTCATGTAATGCCACCCACTGCCCCACCAAAACTTCCGGGTTGCTGAGCTTTCACTTTTTTAAAAAAAACAAAAACATGCACAGTGGTCTTTGGACTGCTGCAGGCCTCATTGTGTCATGTT
Source organism: Tiliqua scincoides (assembly GCF_035046505.1). NCBI lineage: Eukaryota > Metazoa > Chordata > Lepidosauria > Squamata > Scincidae > Tiliqua > Tiliqua scincoides. The sequence goes on along the minus strand of NC_089821.1, from coordinate 127,810,979 downwards.
CTTGCTGACAAAAAACATGCCTGACAGCGAGACCATGATGAGGCAAGGCCAAAGACTGCCACACAGAGGCTCCAGCTGTAGCCGGCTTTTCGTGTTAGAAAAAAAAAATGCAAAAGCTCGGCAACCTGGAAATTTTGGTTCTGACATCACATCATTGCCAAAATATACAGATTGCTGAGTTCCACACTGAAGGTGGGTCGTGGGGCAGGAAAGGTTGAGAACCACTGCTGTAGTACTTTTAGAAGCAGAGGAAAGAGCCAGAATGTGTAGATAGCATTCTTCCCAACAGGTTGATGAGAACTGAAAGAATTCCCACATTCTTCTTAGCTAGTGAGGGAAGTAACACCTCCCATTGAGACTGAGGGAAGCAGGAGCAGCCACACATGCTGGATCTTATCCCCCATTTTTCTGCCCACTGGCTGTCGATGGACTTACACCATCAAAATGCAACAGCAGTCTGAATCATTTTTTAGAATGATTTTTTTTTACTCTAATTTTACTTTTTACTTGGTTGCTGTATTAGATCATAACGTTGTCAAATTCTCATTCAGAGCCAGAATCTCTTGCTGATTTTCTGGATCAGGTGGTCTTGACTCGCACCAGGATCCTACCGCCAGAATTCCTCCCCAGAATGCCACCTGGTTCTCCTTGGACTTAGGACAGCAGAATGGCTGTCGTAGGTCTGAGGAAACCCATTGGTGATTAGGCAGCCACCTGGAGTAGGGATTAATAAAGAAATTCCTGCAGGCTGTCCAGTTCCCCCCCTCCCCTACATACTATGCAATATGCACTCTGTTGGCATGGCTGCATGCTATAACATGTCAGGGGATAGGGCTCAGCAACTAGTCTTTGGGTAGGGGCCTTCAGTTAAAGTTAGAAGAAGGTCTGTTCCTTAGATCCACATGCTTCATCTTCTGCCAAGAAGACACACACACACACACACACAGAGAGAGAGAGAGAGAGAGAGAGAGAGAGAGAGAGAGAGAGACTTTTGGTTTTTACTCAGTGATGGTAATTTTCTGTGGATCCTTATGTGCAATCCCATGAGATTACCATTTTATTATTTCAGCAAGAGCAATATTAGATTTAATTTTTCATTTGTTTATTTAATGGACTACAGTTAATTAGTATACTTTATTTGCATAGAAAATAGTAAAGAGTACATCACAATATTCAAATTCAACTGCTTGAATTTGAGGGAATAGAATATTCCGTTCTTAAGAACTACCTGCCCTTAGTGAAACTAAGGGCGCAGTCCTATCCTGCGCTGGAACAGGCAAGCCAGGAGGCTTGTGCTGTATCCAGCACAGGATTGTTGCCAGAAGCAACTTAACCAGAGACAAGGGGAAACTTTTCCCCTTACCCCTGGGTAAGGGCTGCTGGCCCCTATGGGTCTCCTTGGACTTGCGCCACCTCTGGAAATGGCACAAATCCAAGAAGAGTGGAGTGGCTTCAGGCCTGTCCATTCTCCCCGGGGGTTGGGATCTGGTATAACTGCCAGATAACTGCCGGATCCCAGTCCCACCTCCCTCTCCCTGCTTGCCTGCCCCTGGGGCTGCCCACCGCCTGCCCTACCCCGCCAAGGAATACCTCCCTCCCGCCTCCTTTCTGCCTCCCCCCACCTACTTTTTACTCTTGTGTTGGCCCAGACTCGACGCAAGACTTGGCGGGGAAGCTGCCAAGAAGGCTGGATTCAGCCTCCGTGTGTCAGTGCCTCTTCTTGCTCCAACGTGGCTTCCTCATAAGGAGGCAACCCTCCTGGGCTGGCATAATGGACTTGCGAATTTAGTTGAAAAGCGGTATATAAATACTGTTGTTAAATACTGTTGTTGTTGTTGTTGTTAATAATAACACTTGCGTCAGCCCAAAGCACAGTTATGATTGTGCCCTAATTGGAAGAAGGGAAGGCTAAAGTAGAAGGATCATACAGAAAGAGAAGGGGTTGCCTTTTTTTGTGACTGGGCTGAAAGGAAACTATCATTATCAAGTATTATATTTTTCAGAGCACATTAGCTGCTCTGTCCTGGCTCACCAACTGGCAAATACGGCCCCAAGTGCATCCCTGTGTAAAGATGCATATTTTAGTTGCATATGTATCCCTGTGTAAAGATACACATTTTAAAGTTATGATACACCTAAAATTAAGGTCTTTTAAGGTGCAGTTAAAAGTTGTTTCCATGGAAGAGAGTTAGGTCCTGATCCAGACCCATGCGCGCTGTCTCACTCCGGTGTGCACTCTCACAAGCGTGCCGTAAGCCATGCGTGCAAGCCCTTATCAAAGGCCCAGCACCGGACCTAGCCCAGCGCAAGCCCACACTGGGCCAGATTCAGAGCTGGGCCTGCGTTCCGCTGCTAAATGGTTTCCCTGGCCAGCTGGTGGCGGAGAGCACACATTACAGTTGATTTTGATGGAGTCATTGAAGGACCTGATTAACAGCCCAATCCTGAGCTGCCTGGCGCATGGGACTGCCACAGTGCCAAAAATGGCTGCCATGGTATCCTGCACACAACCAGGCAGCCCTTGGTGGTTCCTTGGGGGAAGGGGATTTTCGTTCCTTTCCCCCAGGTAAGGGAAATAGCCCTGCAATGGGGTACTTGATTCTCCAGCAGCTCTGGAGCTGCCACAGAATCAGAGTCCCATGCCAGACTGCGCAGTCCAACATGAGGCTCATGATCCAGTAGAGCAAAGCCACGCTGCTCTGCCACGCCTCCTCCCCTCCTCCCCCATCCCAGAACGCCTTCTCGCTGCCTCCCCCACACCCACCCCTCAGTTCTCCACCACCAGGTGGTCTGGGCAACCGGCTGGCGTCAGAACACAAGCCCAGCACCAGAGCGGGCCCAGCGTGGGCTTGTACTGGGCTAGCTCCGGTGCTGGGCCCATGGTAAGGGCTTGCAAACATGCCTTATGGCATGCTTGCAACAGTGCATGCTGGCAGTGAGCCAGCGTGCACGGGTCTGGATCAGGCCCTAACTCTCTCCCATGGAAATAACTGCACCTTAATAGTTTCATAGTTTGCTTACAGTACTGGCACTCTGTATAGAACATCAAATGGAAGTAAATAATACTGTGCCTGTCAGACTTGTAAAGGTCAAATGAAGCATCCTGGAAAATGTGTATCTAGACTCTACACATCTCAAATGAGTGCCATTAGGTATGTCACATTTTCTTCCTTAGCTTCATTTCATTTTGGCCAATGTTGTTTGAGTTCTAATCTACAACAATGCTTTTTGTTTATATGTTGTTGTGTGCTCAGCCAACCACAAACCACCTTAATAGGACACTGAGAAAAATCAATATGTACTTTACTGTGACTATTCCTAAGAGGAGGTACTGTATTAAAGTGCTGACTGTTTGCCATGATCCTGGAAAGAGGGGGGGGGGAATGCCTCTACAGTAAAGAGACATAATGGAGTGGCATGACTAGTATAGTGCTTGTAGAACTCTGAAGTTGGAGTATTGAGATCTATTGCATTGAACTTGAGCTTGATTTTTAATTAATTAATCATCCAAGTCATGGCTTTACTGAGTGGCCTTTGGCAATTGACAAATCATATGTTTAGGCTGCAGCCCCCTCCCCCACACACACATACACACACTTACTTGGGACTTATTCAAAGGGACTTACGTCTGAGTAATCATATACAGCAGCAATTTTCAACCAATGCGCCATAGCACATTGGTGTGCTGCACATGGTCTGCAGGTGTGCCTCAGGAGTTTGGGAGTCATATATTAGTAGGACCATAGGAGGATATGAACCCCTTGCCAGCAGTGTGAGGTGCCTTGCCAATTATCAAAAAACTGATGGTGTGCCTTAATAATTTTAGCGCCTTCGTAGTTTGCAATGAGAAAGGATTGAAAATTGCTGATGTACTGTATAAGGCTGCATTGTTAGCCAATCAGGTTTTAGCCTTCTTCTCAGGTTCTTTGAGGGAAAGATTAAAATCTTAGGGTAAGTTCCTTAGCCCACACAGGGCTAAGGGATGCAGTGGAGGACAGGGTGCCTGTATTTTTAACCACTGTATAGAAGAGGGACTATGGGCAGGTGCAGCTTCATAAACCCTTCCAGGTTGAGCTGCACCTGCCCATATTCCCTCTTCTATACAATGGTTAAAGACATAGGCATTCTGTCCTCCATTGTATCGGGTCACCCTGAACCCAAGGTTCTACGTCTGATCTTCAGGTATTACTGGTGATCCTGATCTTTTCCCCTTGTATCTCATGGTCTGAGCCACAAGAAATCTGGAGCTTGTCTGCCAAGCAAAAATAACAGAGTCCAACTTTAGACAGTTGTTGCAAGGATTAGTGGAGCAGTCTATAAAGCATGTTGCACATCCACTGCACTGTAATAACGGTGACAATAATAATGGTTTTTTGAAAGGAGTTTTAAATAAATGCATTTATCTGAATCATGTTGCAAGGAAGAAAACTCATTGCCGCAATGTAACTTCCACAGTATGTATTAATGATCAAGGTTTCTGCCCATTGCTGAAACCAAACCAGGTCTATATTGGTTCCTGTGGCATCCACTGGACATTCCTACCCTGCTGGGCATTCATGCATGATGAACAAAATATTTTCAACAGGGAATACATTTGAAAATCCAGGCCTCCATGAACCAAATCAAGTGGTCTATGAATGGGATAATGAAACTTGATTGTGATTTTCAGGCCTATGTACATTGAATTTTATGCATTTATGCTCTATTCCAATGGTGTTCCCAGAGAAGGAGGCTCCTTCACTTTGCTCTCGACTTCCTGGTTGACTCTGAAGGCAAGGGGAGGGGCCACTTTACACAGGCGTTCAGGCGCGTGAAAAACGTATCACTTCTCCCCCCAAAGGCCACTGCTCTATTCAACCCTTACACTTGGGTAGGATTTGGCTATTTTAAACTGTGATGTGGGGTATTTGCCTCACCTACCAGAATTAAAAATGGTGGAGAATTTTGAATAGTACTACTTAGAATAAAAACTTAACTGTGTAGTCTTGGGAGTAAGCCCCTTATAATACAATAAAACTTATTTCAGAGTAGACATGCATAGCACAGCAAATGCATAGGATTGTGCTGTAAAATATGTATCACACTGAAGAGATAAAATGATGCTATTTATATATGATGGCTCAGATCATACTTTTCTTGGATTTAGAGGTAAACTTGGATCCATGAATATAGTCAGACTTTAGCAGTGTATGCAGGAAAAATGAAATAGAGGCAAGTTCATTGTACTTTTGGAAATTCCAGGGCTGAATGCTTATGTGATAGTTATGAACTACTACACTCCTAGGCATCTTCTGTTCATTTCCATGAGAAAACTTTCTGGTAGCTTGTGGCCTAATTAGACTGCAGTCTTTGCTCGGTTTTCTATCATGTTAATGTTGGTGCTTGACCCAGGTGCCATCTAAAGCAATCTACTGTTTTATAACATTCCCAGTATATGGGCTATAATCATTTGACCCTCTGTGATTTATTTGCCTGGTCTGTGTTTTTTTACAGCTTTGGGTTTATTGTCAGAAACAGTTAATCCTTTCGCCTTCTATAGCGAGAATGTTTAATGGACAGCAGCATTGATTTGCAATTGGCAAGAGAGAGTGTGCTTGCTCCAGCCAGTTAAAGCCTATTTGAAAATAATGTCCTGTACTTTGTGCTCAAGCAGTTTTTGTGGCCCTGCTTCAAACCTTCATTGTCAGCGGTTGCAAAATCTATTGTACTAAAATCAAAACAGGAGCGATTTATGTTGATCATCTTATAATGCAATTGAAGAGTTTTTATGGTGACTTCACCAAAAAGATGTACATAGTTAAGATCAGATGGTTTTAAGGCTATCAGGTGTTTGTTGCTGCAACATAGCTAAAATTATCCTATTCAAATGCTTGACATGGTTTCTGTTAGAATCAATTCTCAGCAGTTTGATTGCTTTCCTACTTTTAATTTACAACAGCTCCTTTTAATACAGAACAATGCAGGAATAATGGCATCCATGTTACAAATTATGCACTGAGGCACAGAAAGCTGAAACATTATGCTCAAGATGCTCACAGGAATATATGTGGAAAATCCTGAGGCATTTGCACATGTATCCATTAATATTACAGCCTAGATCAGGGCTTTCTAAATGCCAGCCCTGGGGGCCGGATCCAGGGTTTGGGGAAAACTCTCCACTCCATAAGTAGAGCTTACCATTCCATGTCTGTGCCATGTTCATGTCCAGTAGATCTGGACACCAGGACGTTCTGGGCAGTCGCCTCTGCCTGGACATCCTGTTGCACAGCCTTCTGGGATGCTGGGCAGCAGACATGACTGCCCAGAGCATCTTGGTGCCAAGATCTACAGGAAATGAGGCAGAATAGTAAGCTGCGATCTGAACGGGGACCATTTTTTTTGTTGTGCAGGTGTCCGGAGTTTGGTGACAAGTGGCTTAGATCAATAGGACTTAACTGAAGGCTCTCATGGTAGATACTTGGGGGTTCCCGCGTAACTTCCACACAACTGAGCTATGGGGCCATAGCTCAGTGGCAGAATGATCCACTCATGTAGAAGATCCCTGGTTAAATCACTGGCATCTGAGAACTCTGCCTGAAAACCTAGGGATCTGCTGCATTTTCAGTATAGACAATACTGACCTAGAGAACTGAAGTTCTCACTCAGAATGAGGCAATTCCATATGTTCATGTAAAAGCTCATGTTGCCACATTATTCTGCTCACTTTGTTACCTGGCTCAGGTCAGTTTTGACCATAAGGGTTCTAATAACAATGGGGAGGCCTAGGAGAAGAGCTTTCCAGCTCTTATCTCATTGGGCTGCTACAGTGATGCACCTATGATAATGTAGGTGAAAGTACCCAATGGCTGGTAGCCAGCTACACTCTGAATCAGCAATCTTAGCACAGCAGCCAAATTTCCATGTCCTTTGTCAGATCTTGTTTACACAGTCAGGTATCATGGGATGACAAGCACTGAACTTATTTCAACCTCTGATTAGTGAACATCTTCAAAGGACAGTCAAAGTTTGAAGTGAACTGGAAGACAACTAATAACCCCTAACAAGTTCATGGACCCTTGAAAATACCTAAAGAGCTGGATTGTTAGTATTCAATAAGTGTACTTAACAGTTGATAACTAAAGTACTGATTCTCTGTGCACAAAACTATCCTCCTCCTCCTCCATCTCACCACATGTATAATATAATGCCTGCAACACAAGACAGAGGATATAGAGTCCAATCCCACCCAATTTTCCGATGCCGGTGTAACTGTGCCAATGGGGTATGCACTGCATCTTGTGGTGGGGCAGCAGTCACATAGGCCTCCTTAAGGTATGGGAACATTTGTTCCCTTGCCTTGGGGCTGCATTGCAGCTGCACCGGTGCTGGAAAATTGGATAGGCTGGGGCCCATATGTATTTGAATGTGAGTTATTTCTGCACCTGTAGACCAAATATTGCATTTTATTAAAGATGGCAGGGTCAGGGAAATCTCGGGTTCAAATGTTTGGTTCTGTTCATGGTGAGCAAGGCATGACTTCAAAATTCACTCCCCCCCAATTCTCTCTCTCTCTCTCTCTCTCACTCACACACACACACACCACCACCACCACAATTAGTGTGGGTAATGATCTGAACAGGAATAGAAAATCTTGAACAAAGGTAGTCAGAAAGGGTTGTGCAACTGAAACACCTTGAGTTTGAATGGGGTTGTTTGAATCACATTAATGTAAAAAAAGTCTTCAGACCTACACTGCAAATGCTAATGTACATTAAACTTGCATATTTTTAGTTAAGGAGTCTGATCTAGTTTAGAGAACTTTAGCAGGAGACGTTCACACAGGAGACCCTGCCAGAAGCAAAATTTTTCAAAAATTTAGCTGAACATCTGTGAGGAGGATGGGAACAGAGCCCACTGATTCACTTCTGCTTTTTCCCTCTATGCCCATTGACTCATTGTAATGGTTGTACAAATGTACTAAATAAATATTAGATAACATATCATTATCATTTACTGATACATTTTTAACGTTCTTCTATGCGATGCATAGAGCTGATGTAATAAGATATGATAAAGATAATTACCAAGCATTCTGCTTCAAGTATGGATTCTGATATTGCTGCTGAGATCATAAATGCCTCTCCATAAAATTGCATTGCAGTTCACGCTTCCTACAGATAAGATTTTCACACCTCTGATATTTAGATCCACTATAAACTACTCAGCTTACCAAGAGGAATGAAGTTTATGATGAGGGTTATGCACATCTCATTGATCCCACTCTACTGGGTCCTATCCACCACGTCTTTCCCATCTCCTTCCTATTCCACCTGCTCCCCACCCTCCCCCTACCCCTGCACCAGACATACCTGGTCCTGTGGGCCTCCAGACGACCACAACCACATTTAGGAAGCCTTCCAGCTGCCATACTGGCTCACTGCCCTGTCGCAAAGAGGGTGAGGCGGTTAATTAAATAAGGCTGTAATCCTATACATATTTTCCTGGTAGAAAACCCCATTGAATCCCATTGTATGTACTTCTGAGTAGACATGCATAGTATTGTGCGGTGACTCACTTTGTCCAGAAACAATTACAGCCTCTCCATATATGGTCATGATGGCAGTGAGTTTTGCAAGTTGCTCTATCAGAGAGTGGTATCCAAATGAATGTGAGTTGAGTTTCACTAGTACAGTGCTTTCTAATTTTACTTAGTACTAGCACTTTTCCAATTGCTGATCCCCTGTATTCCCTGAAACCTCATTCTTGAGAGCTTGGAAACAATTCAGAGTAGCATAGGATGGATCGTAGGGTCTGTAGTGGGTTCAGGTAGACCACAGCTGTGATACAAGGACATCTGCAAGAGAGATCTGAAGGCCTTAGGAGTGGACTTCAACAGGTGGGAAACCCTGGCCTCTGAGCGGCCCACTTGGAGGCAGGCTGTGCAGCATGGCCTTTCCCAGTTTGAAGAGACACTTGGCCAACAGTCTGAGGCAAAGAGGCAAAGAAGGAAGGCCCATAGCCAGGGAGACAGACCAGGGACAGACTGCACTTGCTCCCAGTGTGGAAGGGATTGTCACTCCCGAATTGGCCTTTTCAGCCACACTAGACGCTGTTCCAGAACCACCATTCAGAGCGCGATACAATAGTCTTTCGAGACTGAAGTTGCCAACATGCAAGTGGGTTCAGAGGATTGTTGGAAATCAGAGGGTCATTTTGAGGGAGCAGAAGGCAACTCACTCAACTCCACTCTCTCAAGGCAACATCTGATGTCATCCCATAAAACTAACACACCAGATCCAAGTGCCTGGCAAATCAGACTTTCTTAATTCTATATGTCACTCTTTCCTATCTCAGTGGAGATTCTTTTCCCAAACAGCCACCTCTCCTCCAGAAGTGATTTTGAAATGATTTTGTTATTATCTAGATCTGGTAAACTCGCTATGCTGTATTGGTCACACTCATGATTTCATTAGTGTTTTACTAATAAAGTAAAAGCAGGAAAGATTTGGGTATAAGAATAGAGTATACAAATTGGCCTAAGAACTGAAAGAAACAACAAAAGCCAAATTGTACATTAAGAGGAAAATTCAAGTGAGAAATAAATGCACTCTTAATAAGAAGTCTGAACACTGACTTTAACAAGTTGGGGTTCTGAAAAATGTTCTCATGTGGCTCATGCACATACCTGTGGCCAGTGGACCTGTAAATATGATCAAATTGCAATTAAGTTGCTGATAATTAAGAGCCTCATTTCTTTATTGGGTTATTCTTGTTTCCAAATTTTACTTGGACAACCTATCCCCAATTTCCCCCCATACGTCAGTAATATTGCAGAAAGAGATTTCAAAAGTAACCCAGTGAGCATAAGATGTTTTGTCAGAAATAGCCTGTGGTGTTCTTCAGGAAAAAATCTGAAGAAAGGCAAAGGGACCCTCTATGGCCTCTTGTGAGAAGTTGTGAACTGAATGTATGATCATTGACAATAAAGCCGAAAATATCAGAGGGATGATGGTTGTTTTGGAAGGGCCGTTGCTGCAGTGTTGACACATTTCACTGAATGCCTGCTTCCTTCTAAGAACAACTATCTGAGGTGAAGGGTAAAGGAAGGATTGAGTGGAATAGGAAGGTATCTGCTATTTAAAAGTTTATCAGTGGTGGAGGGGAAAGAATCATTATGACTGCCCCAGTGGTTAGAGAGACTCAATTTGCAGAGGAAGAGGAGCAATGTTTCTAAAGCATGTGGCAAACCAATAGGTCTAATTATACTAAAATGCTACTTTCAAATGTCTTTGCTGATTAGGGAATGATGTACCTGGAAGAAAGGCGATTGGTTCACCGAGACTTGGCAGCTCGTAATGTCTTAGTTAAATCACCAAATCATGTGAAGATCACTGACTTCGGCCTGGCCAGGCTGCTGGAAGGGGATGAGAAAGAATACAGTGCTGATGGTGGAAAGGTAGGTGTTCCTTGAATTTGGCCCAGGGGTCAAGAAATAATGGTTTCAGACCTGAACATAAGAACATAAGAACAGCCCCACTGGATCAGGCCATAGGCCCATCTAGTCCAGCTTCCTGTATCTCACAGCGGCCCACCAAATGCCCCAGGGAACACACCAGATAACAAGAGACCTCATCCTGGTGCCCTCCCTTGCATCTGACATAGCCCATTTCTAAAATCAGGAGGTTGCAAATACACATCATGGCTTTTAACCTGTAATGGATTTTTCCTCCAGAAACTTGTCCAATCCCCTTTTAAAGGCATCCAGGCCAGATGCCATCACTACATCCTGTGGCAAGGAGTTCCACAGACCAACCACATGCTGAGTAAAGAAATATTTTCTTTTGTCTGTCCTAACTCTCCCAACACTCAATTTTAGTGGATGTCAATATTCCAGGTGTGGCCTTACCATAGATTTGTACAACAGCATTATAATATTAGCCATTTTGTTCTCAATACCTTTCCTAATGATCCCAAGCATAGAATTGGCCTTCTTTACTGCCGCCGCACATTGGGTCGACACTTTCCAAACCCAACATATAAAGTATACTGCATACTGCCAAGTCACTTAATAGCTTATTAGCAGCTTAGTTATCACAAACCCAATTATCATGCAGGCCAGAATAGGAGCATCCTCGAGTCTGATCAGGCTTGTAACCCTTATGTTTGACACCCTTGCTTTAAAACATTGCTGTAGCTGGATTGGGATGCTTGTCTCTTGTCCTGTTTCTGATAGAAAGGAGGAGATTGTATGCACAATATGGAATCCTGCCTGATCTTAAATCTATAACTGACTATAAATATAGCAGGGTTTTCTTTGGGTTAAGGTTATAACTGGAACAGGATATAAGGTTAAAACTGGGACTGCTCACAGTATTTGCATTGTATAAAAGAGCAGGTTACTTTAATGTGGCTAGAGCATCTTACTGACAGGCCATCTTACATGGGTTAGTCTAACCTCATAGTTAGGCAAACCCAAATGATGTTTCTGAAAGGTGAATCTGAAAACAAAATTTTACTTACCTGAACTTTGTGACAGAATTTTTTTTGCTAATTATGTTTTCTTTCTTTATCCCTAGATGCCAATTAAGTGGATGGCTCTTGAGTGTATACACTACAGGAAATTCACACATCAGACTGATGTTTGGAGCTATGGTAAATCTAAATATTACCTGTGTTCAAAAGTGTACCATTTTGTGTTATGAACAACTCTTTTGTTATGTTGCTAACGTTTGTCATTCTTTTTCCAATAAAAGTGTGAAGGAAAAGATAGCTTGGTGGCTGAACCTCTGAGCATCATGAAGTTTTAACTCTGGAATCTCTTATTATGCATTTCCTGACAGACTGGGGGGGGGGGTGTCACTATGCAGGAAAAGGGAGGAACCAGGGGCAGGGAAGAGGCAGGAGAGGGTGGATCCTGAGGCAAAGGAACATACCAGATCTTATCCCCTCCATTCTGAAGCTCCTTGCCCCTTTCCTCTTTTTGGACACACACCACCAAAACTAGTGGCATATCTGAGGAGTCCCTTGCATGGTTTATACTTACCTCCCACCTACACTTGGGTCACCCCACCCTCCACTGCTGGATGCAGCGCACATATAATAATAATAATAATAATAATAATAATAATAATAATAATAATAATAATAATAAACTTTATTTTTATCCCGCCCTTCTCCCCAAAGGGACACAGATCGCAGACACTCGCCTATAAGTCGACCCCACAGATAAGTCGAGGGCAGGTTTTGAGCCAACAATCATGGAATTTTCTATGACCCTCAGATAAGTTGGGGGTTAAACTTAGAGGGGTGTCTGACTATAGTTTTGTCTGATTTAACCCCAGGCCACATCCTGAAAAATAACCTACCACTAATTGTTACCTAAGAACTGTAGTCTCTAATTTATTAAAAACATAGTAAAAGATCATAAGATACATTTTTATTCTTTTTAAATTCTGGTCTTCACCACCTTTTTGTAAACACTATCAGAGTAAGTGCACTGTAAACTACATACCAGTAAAACAGTGGTTCCCAACCTGGTATTCATGTACTCCCAGGGACACTCAACAGGACCTTTAGGGGTACTTGAAAAAGAATGGAATAATGGTAGAAAAAGGCAGGTCATGCTCCAGAATGCCTTGCAAGGACCAGCAAGGCAGGAAAGGAGGTAGCTAGTTGGCTTTGAAAGCCCCACCAACAGCTAGTTTTTGGTCATCAATTCATGTATGAACCAGTGAATGAAAACCAGCACAGTAAAAAAGCTGAAACATAATATGTAAAGTGATCAATCACCCAGAATTTCTCAGCACACTTCTGGTGCAAAACAGTGCAAAGGCAGAGTCTTCTGTTCCTCAGACAGATAAAAAGAGAAAACACTGTGATGAATACATGAAGTCTGGGTTTTCATAGAGAGGAGATGAGGGCTTGTATTATTACAAACATTTTGCTAATATGAAGGGTACAATTTATTAATGCCAAGGGATATGCAAGTGAAAAAGGTTGGCAACCACTGCAGGAGAACCATGAATCAAATCCACCTTTAAGGTGTCTGGTATGTTAAGCCAGAAGCTCTACATACAACATACAACCCATAACACATAACTGAGAGTGTGCAATTCAATTCACAGCAGAGAGATGCAGCTGCATATATTGCAATCCTTTTTACTCGGAAGTAGACCCACTGCTTTCCATGGGTGTTATTCTTAAGTAATGCTGCATTGAATTGTAGCCTGGGAATTGTTGCTTGACCTCTGCCAAATGCAAAGCCTTTGTAAAAGGGAATCGGGTTGCAGCAGCAAAAGGGAACGGAGGGGAATAAAAGGTTAACTTTGGCTGAAATGTCCCAAGAAAGTAACTATAGCAACTAACCAGCTGCCTGCCTAAGCTTAGTGGAGAAAGAACCTGTTCAGAATTGAAAGACTCTGCCCTCTGATTGACCCGGAGATAAGGCGAAGTGAGAATTGGAGCTTGATTAGTAGGCAAAAATTTCACTTACTATACTTGAGTATCTACGGTAATTTTGGTGTGGCTGTATCAGTGCGTCTAGAGGGCAATAGGATTGGACCCTTAGTCTAGTTTTGACTTGCTATGAATCAGATACCCATCCTTCACTTTGTTTCCTCACTTGCTCAAAAATTCTTTAAAAAAAATTTTTTAAATAGGAATAGAATTAGTTAGGTTCTGTCTCCTGTTATATAATGTGAATATATTTGAAATGTATTATCACCTTGTAACCCTTTTAGTTTGTTCCCAGAAATGATCATGACAGAAAAAGTCTTTGTTTTCTGCTTCGGTAGCAGAAAGCCATGCAACCTTGGGATGTAATTTTCAGCATTCCTTTGAAAGCAATCGAGAAGCCATGAATGTGTGTACGTGTTTTATTTTTTTTAGTTGTCTTGTGGATGACTTTGTACTACAATCAGGTAAAGTGGGAATTGTCAAAACACTGAGCAAATATAAGAAAGGGGGAGACTAAAAGTTGGGGAGCTGACTTGACCTGGATCAGTTTGCATTTTACCGGCAACCTTAATATTAAGGAGAAGGGGGGGGGGGAAAGGGTCAGATGTATAGGGAATCTTTTAAATCCATAACCAGGGAGTTGGTTTAATTGTGCTAATTATAATATCAAGATTAGTTCTTTGGCACCTATTGGCTGTTTGCCTTCCGAGGTATTCCAGCTGTTACTGGCATGATTATTATTTGCAGCTTTGCTCCTGGAGCTAGGGAGCCTGGAGTAAGCAATTAGAATATGCCAGTCATCACTTGGTATTGCAAAATGACTTCACAGGAACAGTCTTGTGGTTGCTCTTGAGGTTCCAGCTGAAATCTCATTACACATGTTTACCTGTGGATAGCAGCAAGTGATGCTGATTGGCTTTGCAAACTAGTTCCAACTTTCTCTTGAGTGGAGAAAGCGATCTGGGATTTAAATTGTTCATATACAATAGTATTCCCCTGGCCTCTTGCATGGCATTTTGCCCCGGTTAACAATCTAGATTTGTTCATCAGGGTCGTATTAGCTGTAATAAAATTGAGAAAAGGCCCAGATCAGTGGGGTTTTGATGTGAGGCAAGGGCTGCAGCACGTTGTAGCAAGTTAATCATAGGTAGCCTCCTTGTAGCAAGAAAGCAAATCTTTGTGTCTCACAGCTTGCAACACAGAATACCACAACCATCTAGATGGGTCTGATTAGGTATTTTCAGCCAGATGGTTGTAGTATTGTGAATAGCAGTCATGGGATCAGTGATGTTGTTAGGCTGGTGCAGTGGCAGGGTGATGCAATGACACCTTCATGTCAACTCCCTCATAACATTGTATCACCCCCTGCCTCTGAAATGACTCCGACTTGGAACTAAATGGAGATGCAGACAGGCATCAGGGCCCTGCAGTGCTCCGCTTGCTGCTCTGAACACTCGGGTGGCGAACACTGAGCACCCCCTCCCTTAAGGGAGCCCAGAAAACCTCTGGATCACCACAGGGAGGGGTTCGCCATCCCTGCCATGCTACACCATTGCATGCAGGGAATCTGTTTGAAGAGGACCTGTTTTGGTGTAGGTAGACCAAGAATGTAGAACAGGTGTCAAGTATGTAAGATTATGTGCCTGACTAATAGAGCCCCCATGTGCTCCCTGTGCTGTACCTGTTCCCTCTTCCACCTGCCACCTTCATGTTCATATTCACAGAATGGTCCACCCTGACAAGTAAGCCCTTGCTCATGATAGGCCTTGTCTTCTATAACAACTCAGTCACACCTGCCTTCTGTTGTCTCTGCTGCCTGCTGAGGACGTATTTCATGAGTGGTTCGTCCCTTGACCTTGCCTTCCACGTTGCCTGCTCTCTTCCCTTGGCCTATGCCTTTTTCTTGTGTCTTGGGGCCTCAGTGAAGTGCTGTATAGTGAAGGGCCCCATCCCATGATTATAAGGTATGGTTACTACCTTGTGTAGGGTTAGAGCAGGGGTGTCCAAAGTTTTTGGTAGGAGGGCCACATAAGCTCTCTGACACTGTGTTGGGGGCCAGGGGAAAAAAGAATTAATTTACATTTAAAATTTGAATAAATTTACATAAGTTTACATAAATGAATATATTAAAGATGAACTTATATGAATGAATGAAGGTCTTGCAATAGCTCAAGGCCTATAAAGGGCCTTGCACAAAGCAAGGCCAGCCTTTCCTTTGCTGTGAAACAGCAAGCAGTGGAGGGAACTCTCATCCCACAGCTCATGCGAGAGTTCAAACAGTCACCCTCATGCTGACTGCAGTTGTGCCGGGCCAGTGTGGGCTCCAACAAATCTCTGGAGGGCCAGAGGCTCATTGGAGACTGGGGGTTCCCTGAGGGGCCTCGAGAGGCCTCGAGAGCCGTAAGTGGCCCCAGGGCCAGGGTTTGGGCACCCCTGGGAGAATAAGGGAGAAAGATATTGCATGTGTTTGTAAGTCAATTACTGAATTATTTAGGTAATGTAAGTCTTTTAGGAATTATTTAGGCTACCTACCTCTTTTAGGCTGGATATGACAGCTTGCAAAATGTGATTACTAGGCTGAAGGCATATTTTAAATGACCTTTAAAATAAAAGAATTAAAAAGTCCAAAGGAAGGAAGCTGCTGGGATGGCAGAGCATTTCTGATACTGAAGTTGGTCTTTTAGGATATCTTCAGGTACTGTGTGGTGTTTGTCTTTCTGCTTAGCTGAAAGAGGAAAAAAAAAAGCCTTGAGGACATTTGAAAATGGTATTCTGGTTTCAAACACATTGCAGTATTATAACTCAGATCCATAAAGTGTTCTTTTTTGCAATAGGTATATATGTTTTCGCTGATTTTGAGTGACTTGGAACATAAAAAACAGTGATCTAATTTTATTCGGTTTTGGAGAAATGGATGCTATATGTTTGGAACAAGTGTTGAGCTGTTTTTAAAAATAATAGTTTTAGATCAGCTTCCCCCCCCCCCCCCACAATGGAAGAAAAAGCAGAAATTATTCTTTTTGCAGATATTGCTAGCAGTGACCTTCACACCATTTATTCACTCTAAGCATTTCCTTTGCCACTGATCATACCTGCCTGCCAACCCCTTCCTCTAGGTTCAAGGATCTCAAATGACCAGAAGCTCAAATAGTAATGTTGGAGGCTTACGGAAGCTGTGATAACAACATATGAGAATTTCTATTTTAAATCTTCTTGTTTAGTTCTGCTGTATTTTTAAAAAACATATATTATGCAAGTTTGAATATATGTTTATACTGTATATCAGTTTTGAACGTGTAGTTATATGCCATTAAAATTCTCAAGAGCGGATGGAATAAAAAATTAGATACCACAAAAAAAGACACTTATGGATACAATACATTAGAGCAGCGGATGCTAAACTATGGGTCTGGACCCACCTATGGGTCACTACCCAATTTCTGGTGGGTTGCAAAACTGACAAGGCAGATTAGGCTATGTACATCAAGGGTTAAACAACCTGCTACTTGGGGGCAGCACTGCTGCCTAATCACCATTATAGCCACAAAGGCTTGAATGGTTGGTAAAGTGAAACTTTTTTTTAGGTGGGTCCTGAAGTTAAAGAGTTTGGGAACCACTGCATTAGAGAATTCTCCTGTATGCGACAATTAAAATGGGTGTGAGCTGTTCAAGGGCAATGCAGTGCGAATGCCCTAACATTCACTGCTGTTTGAGAGCTTGCTCAGGAGAACATTCCGGGAAAGGACTATAGCCCAGTTGTAGAGTTAAATCCCTGTAGAGAATTAAATCCCTGGCATCTCCAGGTAGGGCTGGGAAAGACATCTGTCTGAAACCCTGGAAGGTCACTGCCCATTCAGGTAGATAGAGCTGAAGTAAACAGACAATTTCAGTGTAAGCGGCTTTTTATGTTCCTGTGAACTTCCCAGTGGATTGTGCCCAATGTCAACAGGAGAAGGCAGTGTTGGGAGTTTTCATAAATCTTTGTCGCACCAATGGCAACAGATTCTATCCATTTGGCTTATGAAAGTTAACTCATCTTTGTCGACGGGCACGCTTTTCCCTGCTGTTGTGCACGGGGACAATGCCTCACTGCTTCTCTGGTGGCAGTCTGGAAACATGCAGCTCCACACAGTTCTGGAGCGCTGTTTACGAAAGCTGTAAAGCATCCACCAATAGTTCCAGCAGTAGTTCAGCTCACTAGGATATTCTAAAGTGATTTGTAGTGTATGTTTTAGACCAGTGATTGTCAACCATTTTCATCTCATGCTAGTTGGCAAACTTCAGTCTCGAAAGACTATGGTATCGCGCTCTGAAAGGTGGTTCTGGAACAGCGTCTAGTGTGGCTGAAAAGGCCGATTCGGGAGTGACAATCCCTTCCACACTGGGAGCAAGTGCAGTCTGTCCCTGGCCTGTCTCCCTGGCTATGGGCCTTCCTTCTTTGCCTCCTAGCCTCAGACTGTTGGCCAAGTGTCTCTTCAAACTGGGAAAGGCCATGTTGCACAGCATGCCTCCAAGCGGGCCGCTCAGAGGCCAGGGTTTCCCACTTGTTGAGGTCCACTCCTAAGGCCTTCAGATCCCTCTTGCAGATGTCCTTGTATCGCAGCTGTGGTCTACCTGTAGGGCGCTTTCCTTGCACGAGTTCTCCATAGAGGAGATCCTTTGGGATCCGGCCATCATCCATTCTCACGACATGACCGAGCCAACGCAGGCGTCTCTGTTTCAGTAGTGCATACATGCTAGGGATTCCAGCACGTTCCAGGACTGTGTTGTTTGAAACTTTGTCCTGCCAGGTGATGCCGAGAATACGTCGGAGGCAGCGCATGTGGAAAGCATTCAGTTTCCTCTCCTGTTGTGAGTGAAGAGTCCATGACTCGCTGCAGTACAGAAGTGTACTCAGGACGCAAGCTCTGTAGACCTGGATCTTGGTATGTTCCGTCAGCTTCTTGTTGGACCAGACTCTCTTTGTGAGTCTGGAAAACGTGGTAGCTGCTTTACCGATGCGTTTGTTTAGCTCGGTATCGAGAGAAAGAGTGTCGGAGATCGTTGAGCCAAGGTATACAAAGTCATGGACAACCTCCAGTTCATGCGCAGAGATTGTAATGCAGGGAGTTGAGTCCACATCCTGAACCATGACCTGTGTTTTCTTCAGGCTGATTGTCAGTCCAAAATCTTGGCAGGCCTTGCTAAAACGATCCATGAGCTGCTGGAGATCTTTGGCAGAGTGGGTAGTGATAGCTGCATCGTCGGCAAAGAGGAAGTCACGCAGACATTTCAGCTGGACTTTGGACTTTGCTCTCAGTCTGGAGAGGTTGAAGAGCTTTCCATCTGATCTGGTCCTGAGATAGATGCCTTCTGTTGCAGTTCCAAAGGCCTGCTTCAGCAGGACAGCGAAGAAGATCCCAAACAAGGTTGGTGCAAGAACACAGCCCTGCTTCACGCCGCTTCGGATGTCAAAGGGGTGTGATGTGGAGCCATCAAAGACAACAGTGCCCTTCATGTCCTTGTGGAAGGATCTGAAGATGCTGAGGAGCCTGGGTGGACATCCAATCTTGGGGAGAATCTTGAAGAGGCCATCCCTGCTGACCAGGTCGAAAGCCTTCGTGAGATCTATGAAGGCTATAAAGAGTGGCTGTCGTTGTTCCCTGCATTTCTCCTGCAGTTGTCTAAGGGAGAATACCATATCAGTGGTGGACCTGTTGGCTCGGAATCCACACTGTGATTCTGGATAAACGCTCTCTGCAAGTACCTGGAGCCTCTTTAGTGCAACTCGGGCAAACAACTTTCCTACAACGCTAAGGAGAGAGATGCCACGGTAGTTGTTGCAGTCACCCCTGTCGCCTTTGTTCTTGTACAGCGTGATGATGTTTGCATCCCTCATGTCTTGAGGTACTCCACCTTCTCTCCAGCAGAGACAAAGGATTTCATTTAATCTCATAGCACACTAGCAAGGCACTAAAATTGTCAAGGCACACCATTAGGCTTTTGACAATTGACAAGGCGCACCATGCTGCCAGTGGGGGCTCACATTCCCCGATGGCCCTCCTAATAAATGACCCTCTCCCAAATTCTTGCGGCACACCTAGGGACCATTCGCAGCACACCAGTGTGCCAAGGCACAGTGGTTGAAAAATGGCTGTTTTAGACACTATGAACTGAAATGTGACTGTCACTCTTTTGTTTTAGGTGTCACAATTTGGGAGCTTATGACCTTTGGTGGAAAACCGTATGATGGAATCCCAACAAGAGAAATCCCTGACCTGTTAGAGAAAGGAGAGCGCTTGCCACAGCCCCCTATCTGCACCATTGATGTTTACATGGTGATGGTGAAATGTGAGCAATTCTACTTCTGCTCCGTCTCTTTGAATGAGTTTGACTAAAACCGTGTTCCACTGCAGTTTGCATCTATTGTCACAAATCCTTTGTAACACTGCTTGCTATTTTGAAGCCTTGTATTCAGATGGTTTCATGAATTATATTGAAGTATTATACACAAGTGCTTTGCAATTGTGGTATACGTTAATCTAACTGATTGCATCAGTTAGATTAAGCTTGCATCAGTTTGTATCAGCTCAGGTTCTTATTGACAACAGAGTGTCAGACATTACTGCAGTCAGACATTATTGAAGTCAAAATTGTAGTACACAAACTGCTGTCATTTCCATGACAATTGGTTTTCAGAAGATAGCATTACACATAATTATGGGACCCAGGTATTAAAGGTTGTAAAAGGGTGAAAGTTGCTTCCAAATGACATAATAAGCAAAAAAAAAAAAAATCCACAATGTTTGATTTTAAAGGATTTAAATTCATGTAACGAAACAAGCTGAGCTTTTGGGAGTAAGTGTCGAGTCAGGAGTTTATAGAAGTTGAAATTTTAGCTGCCAAATGTGTATTTTTAAATATGGGGTGAGGAGTCAGGCAAGACTTCAGAGGCAAAGTATTTTTATTTATGCTAGTTGCATCTGCTTTCTCCCCCAACACAGTTTTTTCCCCCCAAAATGTGCACATGCTAGAAAATGTGACCCTGAAGCTCAAGCTTCTAATTTAAAAAGAATTAAGAAAATCTCTATGGTGTTTCTGACTTAATTTAAATGAGATTAACAAGCAACCAGTTCCTTCATGTGGGGTTTGCTGCTCTTGTGTACACATGAAACAAAGAATATGAAGAAGCAAGTCCAGTTAACCACTTGTCTGAACTGACTGTTCCAGCACGTTAGAGCTGAAGAGTGCAGATTCTTTTACAAGTTCATTGTTAAACATGATGCAGTGTCAGCATCAAGGTAGGGTGCTATGACATTGCAAACAGACACATCAGCAACATCTTGGAGCATCAGGATGGAGGGGCAGGAACTCCTTCCCTCTGAAATTACATAAAATTTTAACAGAGTTGGAAATGCAAGTAGAGCGACACCTTGAGTTTTGTCGCCTTGACTCTCGTCGCTTTCCTCTTTCATCCTTGCTGAGCACCTGGAAGTGCCCACTGTCTAAAGGGTCTGAACATTGTTTAATGTTGCTGAGCACCCAGAAGTGACATGTGCAGACCTTGACTTGGGAGGCAAAATCTCCTGCAAGCAGCTCAAGGACTCCGTGAGCTTGGGCAGGCAGCTCATCATTTCCTGTCACAGCAAACTGGGAAGGAGGCTTTGCCTCACAAGTCAAGTTCCGTGCAGGCCACTTCCAGATGCTCGGCAATATTAAACAATATCCAGCCCCTTTAGACAACATCTGGCCCCTTTGAACAAAAAGGTTGCCAACATTCGTCCATTTTGTACTTTCATTATTGGTCTAGTTCCCAACCAGACAAAACTGCAAAGTATTCCTGTACTTAATCACATAGGATGGCAACCTGATCACAAGACATTAGCACTCAAAGCAATTGGTGATAATAGATAAACCAGAAGCAACCCATGCCGTCCAGCACCTTTACTTGATACATTCATGTTGTATAAATGGAGGACTATGGGCCCTTAACGACTGAGAAGGAAAAAAAAGGAAGATGTGACCTCCCTTCCCACTGCCCTCCTCCAAGTCCCTGAGCATATTTTGCAAAAGTGCAGTGCAAAAACAGTGTGCTGTACAATGCAAGTGTGCTGCATGCATCTGGCTCTTGTCATCCGCGCACCTCTTTTTTTAGAGTGAACAAATTGCCTGAACAGAGTTTATATAAGCACAAGAAAACGCACATTGGGTCTGTGGTGCACATTTTGCTTTATACAGGAGCAGTGGCATGCAGCAAAGTCCAAGGCTGGGGAGGCAGGCCCGGAAGTATGGTGGTGGTGACATGATGACATCACACCGCAAGGCATTCCAGGGTCTACCCTGCACCTGTGCAATTACTGCAGAGGTTGCGCTCTTGTCTGCTGCAGCTCTAGTCTCTCCCTGTATGTAAGGCTATTATCGTTGGAGGAATATGAGGCTCAGAGGCTATTTTCAATGGAGCAGGACAGGACAGATGCCCTGGGAGACCTCTCGTGACTGCACATCCCTGTAAAGGAGAGGGACATGAGTGTCCACATCTCTCTCTCTCTATAGATTTTAGGACTTGGGTTGTGCGTGAGCCATCCCAACAAACTCTGGCCACGACTTTACATTTGAAACAGTCTGAGCACGTTGTGTGCCTTTTTTGTGCGTATCCCTTCAGCAGTGTCTGTCAGGTGTCACTCATAGGTCCTGGAGGCTATTAAAATAGGGATGAATTGAAGTTTTCCGCAGATAATACCCCATTTTATTTGGACTTCCTGCCAAACAATGACAGATTCCTCAAAAATTGCTGATACTATCTTTTCCTAGAAGGAGCTTGCTCTAAGATAAAACTGGTGGCTTTGTTGAGTAAAATGCACCTATTGGTAATACTTGCTGCTCTCTGCTTTGCAGTATAGATTTGGAAGAGAGTAGCTGTTTCTCATGAGTTCATGAGACAAAAAAAAAGATAAAGGAAAACTAAATGGCCTTGTATAGTAAATCAAACACATCTAGATAGCAGCAATAGTCACCAGCCAGGCTTTATATGTGCAGATGTACTTGTTAGAGTGGAATCAGCACTAACACACTTAAATGATGAGGGGACCAATAAAAAGCCAGGCACAGAAATCAAAGAGCTGTCATATTTAACAGTCATCCCATTATGCTTCTGAAGACCTGAACATTAGCTTTTCTGAGATAAGAGTTCTCGCAAACGTAATGGGACTTGTGAATGATGGAGCATGTGACATTGTGAGGATAAGTATGTAGAAGGAACTTGACAGGTATTACAAACCAGCCAACCATCATGGCTGAACATGGGGCACAGAGGCTATTAAGGTTTGTTTGTTTTTTTCCTCCATAGAGCCACAAGGAACCTATGAGGTTTGTCATGCTGTCCCCCAGAATGAGCAACTGTGTTTCTCACATTAGCCCCTGTAGGTCACATTATAGTTTGTTATAAATGGAGAGCAGAAATTAATTACATGGCCTGCAGAACAGATTCACCAGATAGCTCAAGCAACTGAGTCAAGTCACAAACTACAGGAGAAAGTTTGGACCTGGATGTGTAGTCTGTGTAGAGTGAGGCTTGAACCTCATTAGAAGATCAGAAAAGTCATAGAGATCAATAAAAATGCAAGGCAGAGTCTCAAAAAAGAAATGCAGAGATTGCCGGTCATGCAATGTAAGCAGCAGGATCGGAGCTTTGTTTTGCCCAACCAGGAGCGCAAGAGTCTCCTCCCCTGAAAGGGGATTGGATGGGGGCTGGGAGCTGGGCAGGCCCAGAGGGTTCTTAGGGCACCAGTGCCCAGCCCTCTTCCTCCTTTGCATGTGGGCACGGTGCTGACACCCACCCGCCCGTCCCTAGAGGAGTCTGAGTTTTACTGGTCGCCATTTGGGGCTGGGTAGGAATTTTTTGCTATCTCCCAGGATTGGCTGGTGGCAGGAAGTTTTTTTGCAGGCAGTTAAGGGGTTCCTTTTTCCTACTATCCTAGGTTACTTTATGGCAGGTGGTGCGGGGTAGAAGGCGTGAGCTGGAATTTGGGGTGCACTTTCAGGCAGCATAGGCAGGGCAGAATCCACTTTCAGTCCTCAGGGGCCCAGCAGTACGAGGGCAGGGACGGGGCCCTGGCCGGCTCTGCAGGGCCACCTCAGAGTCTCAGTGGCTCGAGGTGGCATTGCCTGCAGTCCGACTGCCTCACCCCTTCATGGGGTAAAGACCTGGATAAGCTGCGCCAACCTGTAATGGGGCCAGGCTTGGAGTCGGGTGCATGCCCAACCCGAGGACAGATGCGATTCTGGTGCTTTCCAAGGGTCCAGCCTCCGCACCACAGGTGCTTTGCTGCCACAGCATCTGTAGGTCTCTCTGCCTCTCCTTCTACACTATCTTACTTGGTATTAAAGTGGCCCTTTCTCCCAGCTCAATTGTCTCGAGTATTCATTGGGGGTGCACAAACAAAACATTTGCAGCATGTCTTTTCAGAAGCATGTCTTCTCAGAAGCAAGCTACCAGGTTTGAAGACTCATTTTGTAGTATGTATACTTCAAAGGATTTCAGCCTTTGAAAAAGTAAGCTCCAAGTATTTGGTTGGAAGTGGTTGGCAACCTTCAGTCTCGAAAGACTATGGTATAAGCCTACAGCACCCGGTATTCCCATGCGGTCTCCCATCCAAGTACTAACCAGGCCTGACCCTGCTTAGCTTCCGAGATCAGACAAGATCAGGGATGTGCAGGGTAAGTAAAATTTAGAAAAAGAGGTAAGCTGGGCACACTAAAGAGGAAAAATCTTGTTATGAGCATAAATACAGTGGTGTGATATATAATACCTTATGACACGAGATCATGATAGAGTTGAAAATGAAGTGCTTAGTCATTGATTTCAGTGTGGGCAGAAATTTGTGCAACACTCAAATCAATGGAATGTAGTTTTTTATATATATTAACATCAGCTATATGGTTCCCTGAGTTTATACCACATAAATATTTATTTAATTAACTACTCATGAACAATCAAGCATTGTTTATTATTAACAAGAAACATTTTTCCTCTCCCTGCTCATGGCCCCAGGTTGGATGATAGATGCTGACAGTCGGCCCAAGTTCAAGGAGCTGGCCGCCGAATTTTCTAGAATGGCTCGAGATCCTCAGAGATACCTGGTGATTCAGGTGAGCAACTTCACAGTATCTTGACTTTGTCTCTGAACATTCTTTCACACACAGGTTTGCTACCTACACTTATCAGGCAGCTGCAACTAGTTCTGGTCTCTGCAGGGTGTACCTGTATAATGCATGAGTTTTTAAGCACTTGTGTTTTGCATTCATACTTTACCTTTCAAAATGTAAATTAAAAGAGCAATTTAGGTGTACTCCTACAAACAATGCACAAATAGGTACAAGGATTACTCTTAGAATTCGCAGTTCTAACCACAATTTTCGGTTGTGGTCCCAGGCTGCACCGCAGCTGGGATTACTGCTGTGCCTAGCCACATGTAAGTAAGAACATTGTATCAGCCTTCCTTCCTTCCATGTTCAAAGCCATATGGTGGGTTAATTTTTCCACAGTGCTGCTTAAGAACATAAGAAAATAAGATCAGCCCAACTGGATCAAGCCATAGGCCCATCTAGTCCAGCTTCCTGTATCTCACAGCAGCCCACCAAATGCCCCAGGGAGGACACCAGATAACAAGAGACCTCATCCTGGTGCCCTCCCTTGCATTGGCATTCTGACATAGCCCATTTCTAAAATCAGGAGGTTGCACATACACATCATGGCTTGTAACCCATAATGGATTTTTCCTCCAGAAACTTGTCTAATCCTTGTTTTTCCTCCAGAAACTTGTCTTTTTAAAGGCATCCAGGCCAGATGCCGTCACCACATCATGTGGCAAGGGGTTCCACAGACTGATGTGATTATGTTATCACTAGGCAAACAACAAAAATAACATGAAGTTTCACTAGATTATTTATTTTGCCTCACACCCAAGCCCTTTATACACTTTCACCCAAGCCCTTTATATGCATCTGCTCAGTAGGTGATTTAATTTTTCTTGGATCCTCTTAGTAAGACAAATAACAATAAAGAACTGTTTCTCTCCCTTCTGCATACCTGAATGCAGCCATTTAAAAAAAGAAAACAAAAAGAAAACAAAAAGAAAACAAAAAGAAAAAGAAAAAGAAAACATTTAAAAAAAGAAAACAAAAAGAAAACAAAAATCAATACCTTAATATTCAGTTTCCTTGTTCAGGAGAGGCTTTTTAAGCATTATGGTAATAACTCAGAAGTAAAAGGGATTGATTCTGTTTGCTCATTTGGGGGCTTTTCTGGCCATCATTAGTACAAATTGATGTGAATCAAAATGCTCAGTGTCAACAGCGAAAAGGGATGTCAGCAAATATTGCCGAACTACTCTCCCTTTCCCTGACCTGGGGAGCCCTGCAGGTGCTCGCGCAGGGCTCCCCGCACACAGGGACGGCTGCTGCAGGGACTGGAGGATGCACCCCAGTCCCTGCAGCCCCGTCAGAAGAGAAAGCGGGGCAATGGTGTTCCGCTTCCGGTTTTGCGGAGCGGGGCATGATCACTCCGCTTTCATTTTTCCTGACCTGGGGAGCCCTGCTGAAGTTTGCCTCCCTGTACCCCTGGGAGGCTGCAGGAGGCTTGGGCAAGTGCACCCAAGCCCCTGCAGCACCCCTGAGCGGTGCGATCCTGTGGATCGTGCTGCTGCCTTCCCCCTATCTCCTGGCTGCCCCTGCCCCTTAAGGGGGCAGAGGCCAGGACCCACAGGCTGGGGCGTCGTGACGCCCCAGTTTGAATACCACTGACCTAAGGCATTGCTTTGAGTGGCATGTACTTCAGGAAGCCTTCCCAAAGTTAAAGCTTCGGATCCAGCATGAGGTAGGGTGAGGAGAGAAGGCAGGCTACCAACCGGTGAGGCTTGGCAACTGATGGCACATCACACCTGATGGAGAACACATGCTCAACAACCTCCTAATGCTGGGTAACTGAAAAAAAAAAAATCCTGGCCAGCTTCTCAAGTCCGCTGGAAGAGTAGAAGTTTTCATTCCTACCAACAAAATGCTGGACATTTTTCTCAATCTGAAAAAAATTTCAGATTTTCTCAAATCTGAAAAAGTTCAGATTTCAAAACAGAAGTCGGATTTCAGGTACTTTGGTCCTTACTCATTAAGGCCTTTGAAGGTGACAGCCAACACCACACATTGCACTTGGAAACAAACTTGGAAATGTGAAGCCAATCCATGATGGCAATGCCTAGCTTGGCTTCAGAAGTGTGCAGCAGTATTCTGCACCCAGTGAGGTTTCTGGCTGGTTTTCAAAGACTGTCTTGCATGTAATGTGTTACAGTACTCCAATCTCAATGTAATCAGGGGATGGGTTACTGTAGCCGGATCTGACTGACACAAGAAAAGATACAGTTGGCAAACAAACCTAAACTGGGGAAAGGCCACAGCCAATGCTTGGGTACACCCAAACTAATGCAGGGCATCCAGAATAACCAGACACATGGAAAGGCAGAAAAGTTGTTGACAAGTCAAAGCAATGAAAGGATTAATTGTTCTTTTTTCGTCCATATGGCATGTCCAGGGTGATGATCGTATGAAGCTCCCAAGCCCAAATGACAGCAAGTTCTTCCAGAATCTGCTGGATGAGGGGGACCTGGAAGACATGATGGATGCAGAAGAATACCTGGTCCCTCAGGCATTTAACATTCCACCACCCATCTATACATCCAGGGCAAGGATGGACTCCAACAGGGTAAGAATAAATAATGATGTTGACCATACCGTCAACAAACAAGCATACAAACACACACACCTCAGTCTGGCATTCAAAAACGTAGTCAAATATACTCATAGTACTTAAAATGAAACCTGCAATTCCTTAGGAAACAGAAGCTCAAAGGGTACTCGGTACTCAGCTCAATATTGTATCAGGCAGCTGACTCTTCAGAATGACCTAAGCAGATCCTGTGTTGGCGTTCCTCTTTCAGGAGTGGAGACCCATGTTACCTACTCACCTGTTCAAAATGTGCTTCAGCTGCAGGATGTTACTTAGAAAGGCTGTACTATGGGTCAGCCTGTTTTCAAGGGCCATGGAGTTGTGGATCAGGCATGTGTCTCAAGACTGGGCACCAGTTCAAATGACTCCTTAAAACTGATGCACCACTTGTTCAACATTGTCATCCTGACTGCATGGCCATACAATTGGGTTTTGGCCCCACACGTGATTTACATCTATTAATTCTGCCCAGCCCATGGGTGTACGCATTTAATCCCTTTTGTGTATAAGCAATGTTGGGCAGAAATGACTTAACCAGCCCAATCTATATCTATTTAATAGCCCAATCCTATTCTCGCCACCCCCCGCACCAATGCAGCTGCACAGAAATGGCTACCACTGCATCCTTTAGAAGGGCAGTTGTGAAAGTCTGTTCTGAGTAAGGGAACATTCGTCCCAGCAAGGATAGGCTCCCTGGGATCTACTCAGACCTGTGCTACTGTAATCACTAGTGCGGGTTCACATGGACCCACATCATGGGATTGGGTCCTGGAAGAGCTTAAAGATCCCCATGCTCTGTTGCACCCTCCCTCCACTCCATCCTGCCTCCCCCACCACCATCTGTTGGCTGGGTCTTCCTGCTGCTCTAGCACATGCACGAAGGCTCTGGCCTTCCCACCAGTGCTTTAGTAGTGCTCAAGTTTACATGCTGCCAGAGTACCTTTTACAGCTGGTGCTGACCACTTCATGTTTATGGCAACTAGCAACAGCTGAACGTGAAATCTGCTGCTGCCCTGCCCAGTTAGGATTGGGCCATAAATCAGGAATCTGTTTTTCTGGATATACAATTTTTATATGGTTAAATTTTGTTGATATTTTGTTGTTGACTTTGAACTCAGGTTGGCACTGTTAATTCCAGGACTCATTTGATGGCTCTAATTCAATTCAGAACCCCCATTTTGAATGCCTGGAAATATTTTTCTTTTTGCATACTTTCCGCTACTGCTAGCGTCAGCTACAGCAGGTGCTGCAATGTGCAGCCACCTCCTAGAGAGTAGAATCTTGAATGCCATATTGTCCTGGACATTGTTGTCCCAGCGAAGTGTAGGAAAAATGGGTTTCCATCATGAAAATTGTATGGGCAGTCAATAGGCACAATATGCATATTGAAGATGGTACCTTTTGGGATATGGACTGCATTATACCAGCAAAAACAAACATAAAAGTGGTGCGCGCTCGTGTGTGTGTTTTAAATTATGAAATGAAAATGAACGGGTAACAAAAGGAACCCCAGATGTATCCACTCATATGGGCACTGAGAAATAAATCCTTTGGGATATGAACTGAATGCTTCTATTTGATTCATTTTCTATTCATTTCGAAAATGAATGCATGTCTAGAAAATGAATCCATTATTGGCTGCAGTAGGAATTCTGACTCAACACTTAGGCTAGGCACAGATACATTCTGTTAAATGGGCACAGATGCATTCCGTGAGTGGTTTGCAAACTGACCTTGCGCTGTGGTCATAAGTACAGCTACAGAATATGCATGTTGACATAGAGGTGTGGTGGCCCTCCACAATGGTTCTTTGAGGACTGAGAGAAAAATTAATGTGTGGGCTGAGCTTTTTGGAACTCTTTGGCTTATTCAGACCCCAGGTTTCTTTGGGAGGAGGAGGGAGAGTTTTGTGGAATTCTTTATGAAACTACAGTTACAGGTGGGAGGAGGAGAAGATACAAGTTTTCTTGTAATCGACACTATACCAAATATTCAGTTGTGTATACCAAAGGCAGTTGTGTTTTCATTTTCTACTTAATTGGTCATAACTTTAGATAGAATACAGATATTCCAATGTAGTTTGTTTCATTACATTCTGCATTAAATTACCTTTCCAATGCTATATAACATGATGGTATTATTCATACATACCAAGATTTTCACAATTTTGGTCACTAGTGTCAAACTCAGCTTGTTGCCCCCCTAAAGCTTGATGCCCAGTGCAACTACTACCCCCTGTATCCCCTTAGCTATGCCACTGGTACCATTGGGTGGAAATAAATTGCTTCTCCTCCTCCTTCTCATTGCTAAACAAAATGCATCTGCAGTGTCCTATGGTTCCAGGGAGGTAAACAAGCCATAGGTGTAGAGCACATGTTCTGTATGAAAGAAATCTCAGGTTCAGTCTCTAGCATACTCAAGGAAATGAATTTCAGATTGAAGGACTGGAAAAGATATCTGGATCTCTGCCACTGCAAGACAGATCTGACATGGATGGTCAAACCAATGGTTTTTCTCACTATAAGAAAGCGTAATATATGCTATTTTTTTTTTAAGAACACAGTTTAAAATGAACTAATGGGTATTTGTATCAGCTATGGATAATAACTGCAATGCATTCAAAGCTCAAAGCTGTACAACCACCATTGCTTGAGATTCTGTTTCCATTGGGTAACTTGGATTTACACTTGTTTGCTCTAATGAATATTAATATTAAATGGACCCATTATAATTGGTACTATTACCATGAATTGTGAATAAATTGAAGCCGCGTAGGGAGTTTATGTTCATTGTTACTGGGAAATTAAATTTTATAGAAGTTTCAATGCTCTTTGGTAAAGCAAGCACGAAAGGTTGACATCTATAGAGGCTGGAACTCTTTCTGAGGGATTCAACTTTTTAAAAAAAGAAATGGAATGACTCATTAAACTGTGCCTTTATTTGGATAGAGTTTAAGTTTTTTTTTTTTTTAATCCACTATTAAAGTCCAGAAGTTATGTCCTTCTCACTGGGAGAAGACCCCTCAGTGAGCCTCCTTAACATGAAAAGTGGAGAATTATCTCACAGTGTCTCTGAACTTCTTGAGGCATTCTGAACAAAGAGAGAATGACAGCACCATTGGTAACAGGACATTTTGACAGTCTTGGGGCCCATCAAATCTGGTCCTTGTTACCTTCTGGAGTCACACCAGTTTTTACCCTTTTGTGTGAAAAAAAACTCTGTATGTGGTACAGAATCTTCAGGCACTACTCTACTAGCTGATGACAATCTGCTGTGAGAATTTAGGAATTTCCTGACAAGATCTAGTTAGGCTGATGAGTTCGAGATGATTTCTTCTTGGTATTGTTGAAGAGGTGTTTCCAGTCGTTCAGAAGTGATTGTTTTTATCTGTTACAAAATAAGGACTGGGAAAAAGGACTTTTGTCACTTCTGGAACATTGCAGAGCAATTGCTATATAGAGGCAGAAAGATAACACTGGGGAAAAAATGGAGAGCTTTTCTGAGTGAAGGAGTGTAACTCCAAGCTAGATCTCTTTTAGGGTGCAATCCTACCCTGCAAGCCAAGAGGCTTGTGTGGTATCCAGCACAGGATAAGGGCCCAAAGCAGCTCAGCCAGAGGTAAGGGGAAACTTTTCCTCTTACCTCCGGGTAAGGAACACTGGCCCCTATGGGTCTCACTGGACTTGCGCCACATCCTGAGGTGGCAAAGTCCGAGGAGAGTGGAGTGACTTGAAGCAGCTCTGAGCTCCTGGGAATGGGGGTTGGGATCCCGCCTCCTGCTCCCCACCTGCTCGCACCTGGCTCACCCACTGCCCACCCTTCCCCCGCCCAGGAACACCTCCCTCCTGCCACCTCCCCGCCCACCCCAGAGCCTTGCATCGGCTCATCCAGGCTGATGCAAGCCTTGCCGAGGAAGCTGGTATGGAGGCTTGTGTCCACCTGCACAGGCTGGCGCACCTCCGTGTGCTGGCCCGGCTTACTCCTGAGGTGCAAACGTGCTTTATGGTACATTTGCAACTCTCCTGGGCCGGTGCAAGGGCCTTGTGCTGGCCCAACTTGTTTTCTGGATTGCGCCCTTAGTTTCATAGAATAAGCTGCATGCACATTTTTTCCTAGTTCTTTCTTGGCTAGAAATATGCTCTTCAAAGAGAGACACCAAATGAAAACTCAAATGCTCAGTATTCTGTAGAAGTTGTAGAGCTGCATTGACAACCATATTCCATTATCTCCATGCAGATTCTTAGACTTGGTCAACACAGGCAGCAGAAGGAAGTAGAAATGGTGTAGTGGTCCTATGGTGGTACCATGAACTGTAATGCTTCAGACTACCGGTGCAGGACCACATGATTATGCATAAGCATTTCGGTGTTGGCTTTGGGCCCATAGTCAGCCATTTTGAAGCTTTGGGTCCATAGTCATTTTGAATGGGTCATAGTCATGGCCCAGAGACCCATTTTGAAAGGGTCTGATGTTGTTTTCTATGACCACTATCAGTACAGGTCTATGGTGAGGGAAGGAAGAAAAAAAAAACCCCATCAACAGATGTGACAGTGGGTCAGAATATGTTAGCAAAAAAATACCCTATCACAATTTTTATCCATGCATGAGTTCCTTTTCCTGTCAGATAAAATTCTAAAGAATCCTAAAAAATTCTAAAGAAACGAGAAAAAATAATACTTAATCAAATGTCAAAATCAATCTATAACTGTGAAGAGAAACATATAGAGTCAGGTACAAGATAGGGCAGGGGTGTCCAAACTTTTTGGCAGGAGGGCCACATCGTCTCTCCGACACTGTGTCAGGAAACAGGGCCTGGAATAAAAAATAATTAATTTACATTTCAAATTTGAATAAATGTACATATATTTACATAAATGAATATATAAGAGATGAAACTTATATGATTGAATGAAGGTCTTGCAATAGCTCAAGGCCTATAAAAGGCCTTACACAAAGCAAGACCAGCCTTTTCTTCGCTGCTGCATCACAGACGTGAAACAGCAAGCAGTGGAGGGAGCCCTCGTCCCACAGCTCATGTGAGAGGGCAAACAGTCACCCTCACAATGAGAGAAGTTGCATCGGGCCAGTGCGGGCTCCAGCAAGTCTCTGGAGGACCAGAGGCTCATTGGAGACTGGGGGCTCCCCATGGGCCGGATTGGGAGTCCTCAAGGGCTTCAAGTGGCCCCCAGGCCAGGGTTTGGGCACCCCTGAGATAGGGTGTTGTTATAAACTAAAGTTCAGCCTTTTGCTCCAGATTGATTGATAGGTTCTTGTATTTTATCCATGATTAGCATTTTTAGGTATTGCAAGAAATACCTTGTGCTTATTGTTTTATCTGAAGGGAATTTTTAAACAGATGAGAGCATTCAAAAATGGTATCCCCACTGGCCATCTAAGCCCACAATCCTATACATACTTACCTGGGAGTAAGTTCTATTGAAATGCATGACTTCCTGTTGAGTAAACATGCATAGGATTGCACTTAAATGATGTCATCCATGCTGCCACCCCAAGATTCTGCCACCTCTTCTTTCTGCATGTTTAGACTGTGTGATCATAGGAAGATGTTTTGGATGGTCGCCATGATCGTTTATATAAGGGGAATGCACATATTACTGCTAATTAATGTGAAGTCAGTCCCAACACTGGTGTGGTCGTGAGCTGAAGAAACTGGTCATGCAATCAATCCACTTAATGTGAGCATGTAACCATGTTCTCCCAGAAGAAAAAAAATATTGGTATGACACATAAGGATATTTACCTTCCTTATTACTCACCGTTTTCTTAAGGAATAATCAGAGCTATAAAAGGAAGAAGAGGCAGGGGACAGAAGCAAGAATAGCATTTAGATTTAGAGTGTTAATGAGTATTTTCTCTCCAAATCATTTTTTTTTTTGTAACATGTTATTACTAGTAGATTCCCAGATCTTTTCTAAGTCACATGAAAAATAGGAAATCTCATCAAGGCAACCATTCTTTTCCTTAAGAGGCCAAGAGTGCACAATTATGTGGGTTTTTAACACCCCCCCACACACAAGCACACAGTGACACTGGGGAGATTATCATCAACTTTCTATTCAATTGTTTAGGCCAGCTCCACCCGCTTGACTAAAACTATCTTTTTTTTTTGCTTCCTCTAAAAGCTTCTGTGTTCAGGCCAGCCAGCCAGCCAGCCAGCAGGCTGTAATGATTGCTGCCGTAAAGGCTTTGGAAAAAATGTGCTCGATTTCTTTCTCAATGAGGGCTGATGGCATTTTTTGAGAGGCTCAGAATATCCTTTGATTACTGAATAAAGAAGAATCAGGAAAGGTAGTTAGGGAGGGTGGGAGGGGCAGGTGGAACATATTCATCAAGTCTCTTCTGTGCTCCTCTGCCCCTCCCCTGCTGTTGAACACCTCACCACACATTACAAGTCTGTTGCCTGTTGATTCCCTCGTAAGAAATGTTTCCCACTTCAAAGTTCAGAACTCTAGTCCACCTACAGTATCATAAATGGATTTATTTTCCTCCAAAAAAAAAAAAAAGAAATCAAACTCCACAGTCCAAATGATTTTGTAAATATAGGAGCAGAGCAATTAGTAGACCAGGGATTTTCAATCTTTTTTGTCTCACGGCACACTGACAAGGTACTAAAATTGTCAAAGCACACCATCAGTCTTTTGACAGTTATCAAGGCACATTGTACTTCCAGCAGGGGGCTCACATCTCCCAATGGCCCTACTAATAAATGATCCTCCCTCAAACTCCTGTGGCACAACTGCAGACCATTTGCGGCACACCAGTGTGCCACGGCACAGTGGTTGAAAATGGCTGGAGGAGAGCTTAAGACACTGTAGACAAGAAACCATTCCAGGGAAATAAAATGAAATGGAAGGGGCAAAACAAGACTTCAATGTCTTGTGGAAATCTGCACTCCTCTCTCCACTTTGCTCTTACCCACTCAGCCTGTTTGATATTCAAGGTGCAGAAATAGAACAAAATGAGGATTTGGATAGCATTGGCAAGAAATGCTTGCCATTCAATGCAAAATACTCCACCGTCAGCTAGAAATAAAATACCCTCCAATGTTTTACAGCTTAAATTAGGGTCACTTTTGCTTATTTCTAATATCTCTCTTCTCTCACCAGTCCCTGATGGTGTTCAGCTGGTATCATGTTGCACCAGTGCAACTGGGATATTGAACGATGGCATGGCTCCCCAATCCCAATGCATCTTTGTACTCCAGCAATGCAAGTTCATTTAGGAATGATACTATCCTTATCCAGTGGGCATGAATCAAGGATAGGATTGACCCTTAATCTCACCATGGAACTGGTCATATTTATAACAGAATTGCTGCTGCAATTCAAAAGCATTTAGAACATTTACTATTTAGACGCTGGGAGGCTTAGGAGGGAGCTAGTATGTTCTCTGCTGGTATGTAACAATATTTTTTCTAGTCATCCCCAGATTCGCTGCAAAAGGCAAAATAAAGACAAACTAGAGAGAAGAAAATGTAACCAAAAATAGGGTCTGTCCCTTGAAAATAGGGACAGTTGGAGCCTGGGAAATAATATAAGCTTATGCCTGGTGGTATGCAGTTCCCAAAGCAACTGCCATAGGGGTCAATATACGACAGTTTCTTTGATGGGAAATATATTCAGTGTAACGCATCACCACCCTTGCCAGTGCTCACTGACAGCCAGCAGAAATGAAATAAGGGGGTCAGGGGCTAGCACTGGTCATAACTGGTCTCTTTGAGGCTGTGCTGATCCTATGGAACCCTCGCCTCCCTCCCAGCACCGACTGGCATCTCTCGTACAGTACGTGGCTCCTAAGGATTTGAGCAGCTGTGCAATCAAGACGGAGAAAGGCAGGAGCAGGGAGTTACCCTCCTGTTTGCACTCCCCCATTCCAACTAGAACCCATTGTGTGCAGCAGGGTCAAAATGCTGCTTGTGTGCAGCAGGGTCAGCTTAGGAGTCTGTGGTCTGTCGTATCTCCCAGGCCAATCCAACAGCAAGCATTTGGAGGGCGATGATCCATGAAAGTCATTCTGCCGGCTTTCCCCACTCCTTGCATCTGCCAGGACAGCCGGCTGGCCTACTATGAAGCTCATTATTTCTTTCATAGAAGGAAGGCAGAAAAGGTCTGGTTTTATTCATGCTTTCTCTGTCTCGCTATACGAGTCTCAGTGCCTTTTTTTTTTTTTTTTTTGGCACCTCCTTTGGATATTGATTGAAATATCCTTCTTTATGCGGCTTCTCCAAAGCAAAACATCGCCGGCTTTTCTCTCAGAGTTCAGAAGAAAACAATGTGGCTCCTGGGAAGAGGTGTGCGTTCCCTTGGCGAGCTCCTTCCAATTTGAATTTCATTTCAGTTCCGATCAGTTGTAAATACCAGGCTGTTCCTTTGAAATATTTGCTCTGAGCTGATGGGACGGCTCTGCATTGTATTTTCGAGCTGCAGCACCGCTAGGGCATCTGTAGCATATTACACAGATCCACTTGCATAAACCAGCTGTCCCTATTCCATGTAGACCTCTTGCTGAAATCTTTCAACTTAGCGCCGCAGCTGTGCAGTCTTGCAGGGTAGCAGGATGTGGTTCGGTGACTTTTTCCCAGATACTGACACGTTTCCTGTTGAGTAAATGGCTTCTGTGGATTAGGGCTTAAGTAAAGAAACGATGGTCTGAAATGTTTTAAATGGTGAAGCGGAGCATGTAAGAGCTTCAGGAGATGTGTGTCCTATAATACCGCAAGCATTGTGTATTGCTCAGTGGCAGCATCTCACATCATGCCTAATTCTGGCTGAACCAAAGGTCAGCTGAGATTTGCAGGAATCTGTATTCTGCCCCAGGAGCCTAATCCCTCCCAATGCAGAATGATAATGCCTGCACATCTACACCAACACCCCATCCTACCACCACCGCCCTATTCTCCTGGTTGTAGAAATAACATCAAGGTACAAACAGACCTTTCCCTCTTGCTCCCCTGCTAATATACTATACAATTGCACAGCAAATGAGAAATGACTCCTTCTCCTCCCCCTGCCGCCCACTCACCCTAATAAAGTGAAAATGAATGTGGGGAATCTGGTTAGCGTCTTAAGCACAAAAAGGTACTTTTGATGCTTCTAAAAATTATGACATCACATTGTAATTAGGAAGCAATTTAAAGACATTTAAAGAACAATTACGTTGCATTTGCATCCCTACTAACTGGCGCTTCAGCTGTTTCCTGGCTTTCTTTTTTTGGAATAGTGACTGTGGTTCTTTTATCATTGCATGACCAAAACAAATAAACAAACAAGATGAAATGGCTCAAACACCCATAAAAATTAAAGAGCTTTGCTTAGTATTTTGTTTACAAGAGAAGAAAAAGGAAGCAGTCAACAAATTGTACCATAGTATGTATTCTTTTCATACTCCTTCTTGGAGGGACCATTTCAAGCAGAAAGGAAGGGAACTTTGGACAATTGTCATGAGACTATTCCACTCAGAATGCCTGTGGAGGATTACTTGATTGAGAGACCAATCCTGGGCTCGGTGCGTTGGCTCGCTGTTTACGTACTGCTGGTCGAGCACCAGTGGTAGCCCAGTGCCTTCTGGCATTGGGGTAGCGGTGGGGAAGTGCCCGAGCTCCGTCGCTCGGCGATCGCATGAACTGCCGAGCTGCAGTAAGGTAAGCAGAGGTGAGGGGGAAGGCGGGTAGGAGCCATTCTGGGGAGGGGAGAGGTGGGTGGAGGGCGGGGAGAGGGCAGGGAGGAGGCATGCCGGGGGAGGGAGCAGTGAGGGGGGAGGCGGGACCAGCGGAGCTCCGCTCTGCCAGATCCTGTGCGTTCATGTGGGGCTCGCTGCCTGACTTGAATATTTTTACCTCACTGCCAACCTTTTGGTTGGTGGTGAATTGAGTAGCCCCATTACGGGGCTACTTCCATTACCCAGGTGAAGGGGACAAAAGTCCCTTTCTCCTGAAGTGCCGCCCGCAGCTGCCCAAGGCATGCAGGATGCGGCGGCAGCCATTTTCAGTGCCGCCGAAGCCTCGCACCTCAGGAGCTCAGGATTGGGCTGCCCATGTATTCCCCCCATTAAAACCTCTTTGTGTGTGAAAAGATACCAGGTTGCAGAGCAGGCTGGTGGTAGGCCAATCCGATCTACACAATACACGGGCAGATCCCCCAAGCTGCCATCACTACAGCCACTCTGATGGTGTGTGGCTCACTGCCAACAGCACGGCAGCCGGCAAGCTAGAGCAGCATGCAACAGATCAGCTCAAGTAAGGTGACAGCAAGGACATATCCATGCACGGATCAGGCTGGGCTGGGGGGCAGATCAGGAGCAGGTCTGGGGTGGATCTCAGTGGCGTCTGTGAGATCCAGAGCCCCCTTCACCCAGACAAGCCTACGCCAGCAAAACAGCTGCTGTCGATCAGAGGAGACACATAAGGAGGGGCAGAAGATGTTAATAAAATTTTTATTCTGTGTCCGGCATGGCGCAGGCTGGCCCTGGATAGGACGGGGCCCTAAAATTTTTAAAACTTGGCATAGAATAGTTTTATTTTTCTTTGGCAGACGTTACCTGGGCTAGAGGAACTGACAATTCTTTGATAGTAGCATTTGCAAACCCAAAATCTCTGCTCTCTCTTCATTGTTTAACAATAAGTCATTTCCTCTCTTGTTCGAGTCGGTGGGTAATCATAGGCGCATCCCATTTGATTCAGCATTCTTTAGGGTAAACTTATCTTCTGCATGCCTATCACTCTTTGAACAAAAATCCAACACATCTTTTCAGCCTTTTCTTAACCATTTTACAGTCAAATCTCCAATCCTTGAGCTCACACAAGTGGCTTTTAGTCTCCTCTCAGTGGGACTATTTGCCTGAGCAGAACGGTCTGAATTTGGCTGGTGTTGCGTAAACCTCACTGATTTGTTGCATGCTTTCTCCTCATTTGGTTCATGGAGCTCATGTAACTTATTTTCATTCATGTGACCTCTTACTATAGCCATCATTCCATTTTTCTTTCCTATTAGAGTGAAATTGGACACAGCCCTCCTCCTGCCTACACCCC
Source organism: Tiliqua scincoides (assembly GCF_035046505.1). Classification (NCBI taxonomy): domain Eukaryota; kingdom Metazoa; phylum Chordata; class Lepidosauria; order Squamata; family Scincidae; genus Tiliqua; species Tiliqua scincoides. The sequence continues at coordinate 127,772,742 of NC_089821.1, read as the reverse complement.
TATGTCAGGAGTAAGTATTTCACAAGCAACCTTCATCATTTAGGAGTTTGTTTGTCTTTTTAAACTTCTCACTTTTTTCACTTCTTTTCATAAATCCCACCATGCCTTTCCCCCTCTCTTCCCCACCCACCCCAACTTTAATATCAGAATGGACCACATTCTGTGACACTGTTACGCCTAAAAAATAATTTGAAAATAAAAATCAGTCTTTCTAATCCAATGAATATCCTACCAAGAGCTCAGAGCAATATAAAATGAAAACTGTGTGTATAGTATCTGCTTCAGAATGAGCCTCCTTAGTGTTTAGCATTGTTCAGTGAAATCAGCTTTTCTAATAACTTGAAATTGTTACGTGGGTTACTCTTGTTTATAAAAGGTATCCTGTCGAAATAAAGCCTGTGAGATTGGTGCTGCTTTGGGTCTTGCATTTCTGATGGAGCAGCTTGAGTGGGTCTCCTCCATTCCATTCCATTCCATTCCAGCCAGTTATCAGACACTGGAGTGAAAGAAAATGTTTCATTCTCCCACCACATGTAGGAGGGACATTGCTGGGAGTATTATCCAAACAGGGCCAGTGTCATATGACTGTTTTTCCTACAACATAAAAAAAGACCCACACAAGAATGGCACATTTCTCCCTTTTCTTTTTATGGAAGATTTCAACTGAATCAGTAGAATGCTTATCGCTGGAAAGACACAGAGAAGTCTTCATTTGACTATGCATTTTAGTTAATAATCTGTATGGTAAATAATTTATTCTTAGTGCACGTTTAGGTTCTGGGCTAAGGCTTGTTTAAAGGAAGAATTAAAAGAGAACACAGGAATTTCTGTGCAAGTGACACATCTGAATAATTTAGGGGAAAATAATTCCAAAATTATGTACAAAATTGTTATATGGTTGTGGCAGTAATCTGCACCTGTCTAACCTAAAGCAAAATACTGTAATGAACCAGGAGGCTCCTGTTCAGGTAAAACATTTGAGGGACTGGGGGAGAGGGATTCTGAATTTCTCAGATTTTCTGCTCTGCATATCCTTAGATAACTAGTCAGCCTCTGGTGGGAGTATGATTACGAAGAAGGTATGTTATATGGAAGGCTAACTATCGTTTGCATGAGAGCAGTAATGTATGTGTTTCTAAAAATCTTTTTAAAATGCAGATAATTTTTTTAAAAAAACCTGCATTTTAAGTACAGGTTCAGAACTTCTATCAGAATTTGGAAGGGTTTTTGTGCAGGTTTCTGTTTGGAAAATAATGTGTCTCATGCTATTGAAATGTAGGCAGACACGCCCCCCCCCCTCCTTTCAAAATTTCTGTTTTTAAAAGAAAAGAATTCTGGCATGCAACGGTAGTGAAATGTTCTCCAATTAGATCCCACCAACTTCTCTAATTAGAACTCACCTATGAAGCAAAGAGAGTCTATGAGATGTCTGCAGTTGTGGAATAGTTACTCCATATAATGCTCCAAGAACAAATGGCAGTCTTGAAAACACAAGACATGTTGAACAAATAAAATGGCATGGAATGTTATATGCAAAAAAAAAAAAAATCAAATATAGTTTTATCATTCTTTCATACGGTGTTCTCTCTGTTTCCTATAGAACCAGTTTATCTACAGAGATGGCAGCTTGGTTACAGAACAAGGAGTTCCTTTGCCCTACCGAGCTGCCATTCCAAGCATAGCACCAGAACCTCCCATTGTGCAAGGCGCAGCAGAGATCTGCGACGATACCTGCTGCAATGGCACACTACGGAAACAGGTGGCCAGTCTTGCTCAGGAAGACAGCATCACTCAGAGGTACAGTGCTGATCCAACAGTTTTCATACCAGAGCGGGGGCCTAGAAATGAGCTGGATGAAGATGGATACATGACTCCAATGCCGGACAAGTCCAAAACAGGTATGTAGCACACCATAATAATATGTTTGGTTGTGGAAAAAAAAAACTGTATTCCTTTTGACATACTTTGCTTTAAAGAACAGCTGATACTAAGTGCTCCCAGAGGTTATTATTTACCTTTGCAGCCTATTCTTCCTCTAGGAAGCAGAGGGAATTTGGAATTTTTTATTTTATCATCAAAAAAAACCTAGCAAGGTAGGTTAGACTGAGAGGCAGGTGTAAAGACATAACTTATGGTGCCAATTGTAAAGGAAAAATTTCAGAAACTACCACCTTATTGCAGCAGACTTTTTGCATCTAGAATAAAGGCCATTTCAGTCAGAATAAACTCATGTGTGGTAAGTCTAAAGCAGGGGTGTCCAAACTTTTTGGCAGGAGGGCCACATCTCTCTGATACTGTGTCGGGGGCCAGGAAAAAAAGATTTAATTTACATTTCAAATTTGAATAAATTTACATAAATGAATATATTAGAGGTGGAACTTATATGAATGAATGAAGGTCTTGCAATAGCTCAAGGCCTACAAAAAGCGTTGCACAAAGCAAGGTGAGCTTTTCCTTTGCTGCTGCTGCTGCATCACAGATTTGAAACAGCAAACAGTGGAGGGAGCCCTCGTCCCACAGCTCACGTGAGAGGTCGAACAGTTGACTATCACACTGAGAGCAGTTGCATCAGGCCAATGCGGGCTCCAGCCAGTGCGGGCTCCAGGAGGACCAGAGGTTTATTGGAGACTGGGGACTCCCTGAGGGCCGAATTGGGAGTCCTCGAGGGCCGCAAGTGGCCCTAAGGCCAGGGTTTGGGCACCCCTGGTCTAAAGTAAAGTGGTTGCATACATGCACACAACATCTAATTTTAGTAAAAGGTACAGGACAGCCACAGGAGAAGATAATATTAAGGAAGGCATGTGCTTCTCATAAGAGAATAACTTGTCAACGTCGCAAAAGAGAAGTAGAGGGTAATCTGAACCAAGGACTTCCTTTTAGACAGAAGTCCAGAAAAACAATGGGTGGTTACACTGCAAATTTACACTGTCATAAAATACTGTATAAGGATAACAGTAAGTAATGCACTCTTGTTACTTTCATTGCTTCTTTTCAGGGAAGAGAAAGTCAATGTGGACCTTAACTCTATGCCCCTGTGCTTTGTGTCATTTCTAGATAAAATTATACTGTCTTTATCTCCAATTTCTCCTGACTGTAGTGACTGAAATGAGGTTTATGACAAAGCAGGAATTTGACGACAGATCTCTATGGTTAAAAATCTAACATTCAGTAATATAAACAATTACAGTTTGCGCTGATCAATCCATGGAAAATGAGGTTTATTCAACAGTGTGTCCTTAGTTATCATGTGCCATAGCCCATTTGCCTACCACATCTCTTGGTTTCTGTCAAGGTAACAGTTATATCATACCACCTTCCAAAAAATGGCAGGGCAACCCCTCCAGTGGACAGAGTTGTTTTGATGGGCCCATGTGAAAGAAGCAAAAAAAAAAAAAAAAATCAGTTCAGGAAATGCCTGAATCAGACACCATGTTTGAATTACCATGGAAGAACTATGAGACTTGTGCTTATTGCAGATGTCTTTCCATCCTGTGTTCCTTCTGTATTTAACCTTCTAGCCGGTCCACTTACAACCCCACTGAATTTTTAAACAGCTGTCTTGACCTCCTTGTCACTCTGCCTTTCTGCAGCCCATGAGCTTTTGGTTTATGAAAGATGCACTGCTGTGCAAATGAATATATTTGAGGTCTGGAAGGAATATATTTGAAGTCTGGAAGGTCATTTAGCACATGTGTCCTGAGCCAAAATGTCATGGCCAGCAGCTCAACCTGGGTTGTATTCTTCAGTAATGACTCTTGTTGGAGTTAAGGGTGACTGCCGCTCTGTGCCAAAGAATTGCATGCCTTCTACGATTTTTGGCACTTTAAAATTTAAATCAACATATTGATAACTGAGACCAATATTAGTCATGTTTCTTTTTTAAACATTAGTTCAGATATTTTTCCTTTTTCTATCCCCCTCCAAATGTTGTCACTTTTTACATTCCATTACTGTCATCATCTCAGTTTGTTAGTAGTGGTATGTCCCTGAGGATGCATGAGAACAGGCAACTGGGGGGGGGGGGCATGATTAAAACATACAAAATTATGCAGGGGATGGATAGAGTGGATAGAGGGATTTTCTTTCCCCTGTCACACAACACCAGAACCAGGGGACAGTCACTAAAATTGAGTGCTGGAAGAGTAAGGACAAACAAAAGAAAATATTTCTTTACCCAGCATGTAATTAGTCTGTGGAACTCCTTGCCACAGGATGTGGTGATGGCATCTGGCTTGGATGCCTTTAAAAGGGGATTGGACAAATTTCTGGAGGAAAAATCCATCACGGGTTACAAGCCATAATGGGTATGTGCAACCACCTAATTTTAGAAGCAGACTCCTTCAGAATGCCAGATGCAAGTGAGGGCACCAGTCTCTTATTGTGTGCTCCCTGAGGCATCTGGTGGTCAACAGTGAGATACATGAAGTTGGACTAGATGGGCCTATGGCCTGATCTAGTGGGGCTCTTCTTATGTTCTTATAAACAGGAATAACAGGAATCATTTTTGGACACTGCTTAAAATGTTCACTAAAAGCTATGAGTAGTTTGGACTCAAATCTGCCGGAAAAGTAAGCAGGTTCTTGGGTGAAAGAACAGCCAACCTACAGCAACAGCACTGGTGTACCTGGGGGGGCAGATGGGGCAAATACCCCAAGCACCAACCCTCCAGGGGCACTGCCTCAAGCCTCCCCCCGCCCGCCCGCCTTTTCCTTTAAAGGGAGAGAAGCCAGCAGCTCAGCCGGTTTCTGTCCCTTTAAGAAAGCCTCCTCCCAATGGAGGAGAGGCACCCAGCAGTGCTGCTGGAGAGGCACCAAGAAGCTACCTCTCCAGCAGCGACTCAGCACCAAACTAGGCCACCCCCACCTCCTCCTTTATAGGAGGAGAGGGCAAGGGTGCCCTAGAGTGTCAGCACGACTCCTGTTGTGTTGATGCTCTGGCCCGGGCACCTTCCTCTCTCGCTGCCTCCGGAGGCCTCTGGAGACAGTGAGAGGGCGGCCTATAGCATCAGCGCTGATGCTCTGGGCTTCCCTGGCCACAATGGAGGCTTCCGTGCTGCTTGTAAGTGGTGTGGAGGTCTCTTTTGGAGTGGTGTGGGGCTGGTGGAAGCAGCACCCAAGACAGGCGGGCTTGCAGCAGCCCCAAACCGCTCCAACGGAGAACTCTGCACTGCTTGTAAGTGGTGCGGAAGGCTCCATCGGGACCTCGGCTGCCTCCTTCCTTCCCCCTTTTTTCCAAAGGGGGAACGGAGGAGGTAGCCACACAGAATGGCTGTGGCTGATGCGGTGATGATGATGTCATTGCAATTACTTCCGGGTCACGGGTGGGGGCGGAGACGGGGGGTTGCCCAGGTCACGGGTGGGGGGCAAGAGGTGTGGGGGTCGGAAAAGTGGGGGTTGCCCCGGTCACCCACTGAGCAACAGTGTTCCCTCCCTATGGAGGGTAAGAATATACACAGACAGGCATGCAAGCTGGGAAAAGTTTATTCAGAGAACTGGGCAATAAAGAGGAAATAAGTATTAGTCATTTTCCCCCCAGACGTGTACATCCCACAGTCTCACAAAATCTCACAGCTTTTCAAATTACATAGCTTTCTGTTTCACTGGTAAATACACCTGTTTTAATCCATTGTAATAACATGTATAACAATGGTTTTTTATCTAAGGCAAGCTTACATGGGTTGTGTAGACTCAGTGACTTCAACCAAAATTATATTCTGAATTCCTATATTCCTGTCAAGTAACTGGTTTTCACTGACCTTAAGTCAGTTGCAATTTATGTTAATGTAAGATCATGTTAGCAATGGGAAACTTTATATTGGTTAACTTACAGGCTAATATGAAACCTTGCAGATCCACACATAACAAGTTTTGTATATTTGGTGTTTAGCTCCTTTTCCAGTGGTGCCAATTAAACCCTCTAAAAGTACATTGCCCGGGGCCTTCTAGAAGCACTCAGCAGAACAAGGCTCATCTCTTTCTTCCTAATGTTGGAAGTTTTTGTTTTGTTTTGTTTTAATCCACCATTATACAAAATGAAAAGATTAAATGAATTTAAGTGAGGTGATTGGCACAGTAGCAGTTTCTTTGGTTAATATGCTTTTTGTGATCTGCAGATCACCTGAATCCAGTGGAAGAGAACCCATTTGTGTCTCGGCGAAAGAATGGTGACCTCCAAGCGCTGGACAACCCAGAGTACCACAGTGGTCAAAATGGGCAACCCAAAGCAGAGGATGAGTATGTGAATGAGCCATTGTACCTCAACACCTTTGCAACCACCTTAGAGAATGCAGAGTACCTGAAGAAAAATGGGCTTCCATTGCCAGAGAAACCCAGGAAGGCATTTGACAACCCAGGTTATTGGAATCACAGCCTGCCTCCACGAAGCACCCTCCAGCACCCGGACTATCTACAGGAATACAGCACAAAATATTTTTACAAACAAAATGGAAGGATCCGGCCCATTGTGGCAGAGAACCCCGAATACCTCGCAGAGTTCTCCCTGAAGCCTGGCACTATGCTGCCTCCTCCACCCTACAGACACCGAAACACAGTGGTGTAAGCCCACCAGTGTTAGCGTAATGGGAAACCCATACCAGCACTATCCTCCTTCTCTCTCTCTCTCTCTCTCTCTCCCTTCCCCCCATCCTTTACTTACTCTTTCTCCTCTCCTTTTCTTGCCAATTCTTCCCTCAGTTTGGTGTCTGCACATGGAAGGACACTTTAAAGTCCTCTGTTCCAGGAATCTGGGAAGAAAGAAAAGTAGAGAAAGAAAGAAAGAAAGAAACGTCTGGCATTTCTCACTTTCTGCGCACTCAAAGGGCCCGGAGGTCAGACGAGCCAGTGAATACTAGGAAAAGCCACTGGCAGTGTTGCCTGCTGTCAAGCAAGCTCTCTGTGCAGTGATTCAGCACCAGTGCTGCAGGGAAAGTCACACAGTGTCAATTTCTGTCAGCAGGAAGTGCGGAGATCTGCTGGAGCTTTCCTGGAGATGGCAAAGCGGTTTCCATTTGGGCGGGAGGGACAGGGGGAGAAAAGGCTAATTTTTATATCATACGTGATGATATAATAACTGAGACTGAGAATCCAATTTCTTTCTTTAACACTTTTTATTCTGCCACCTAAATGAAACAGCTAACCCAGCTCGCCATACCTGCCTGCTCCTCCATGACCATCCGAGGAACCATGTCAAAAGTCACCGGCCTTCTGCCCAGTTCCCTGTTATCCCCCACCCTAATTTTTTGGTCTATTTCCTAACAGCGCAGACCTCACTACTTCATGCTCCTGTGCAAGACATGTCAGATTTTTCTACAGGTCAATATGAGAACAAACATTTTGGAAGCAAATATGATTTCAGGAAACAACAAAATTATACAGAAGCAGGAATTTTGTTTTTTGTGGGCAAATCACCAACCAAGATTTATATGCACAGAGCCTCCTATTCATGTTTTATACTAGTTGAATACTGAACATAGTAATTCTTTCCTCAAGTTTCTTTTGGTTTATCTGCTAGAGTTGAGAAGCAGTAGGCAACAATGAAGACTGAATAGAGGGAGAAAATGTACCTTTGTTGTGTGTGTGTGTGAAATCCACTGGTATTTTTTTTTAAGTGACCTGTTTCTAAAGGAAGCAGGGTCAGAGAGAACCTTTAAACTGGAAAGAAAATACTGACTGACCTGGGTAAAATGCACATAGCAGATCACTGGAAGATTCGTTTGCACTTAAGCTACATTTTTTTAATTATTATTATTATTATTATTATTATTGTCCTCACTTTGAACTGTATTCTGGAATCTGATTGAAGCAATATGGAAGTGACCAGCAAATTAAAATAATTTAAAATGTAAAATGAATTATTATAATAATAATTATAAATATATATATATAAAAAGATGACTGTGGAAATGCCAAAACAAAGTGAAATCAAGTCTTTGGAACTTTGGTCCACCAGTGCACCGGGAATCCTGTTGAAGGAGTCGCTATCTTTGATTCTGTCTCGTGAAGGAAAGTTGAGCAAACCTGAAGTGGATTTTGAGGGGTTTGGGGGAGGGGGGAGAAGAAGTACAGAACTTGGACTAAGCAACAAAAGACTGTTGTGAGATGGTTTGAGAAAATGATTTCTCTAGCACAAAGAAGAAACCCCAGACAAGGTTTTTAAAATGAGGAGTGTGCACGGCTGTTATGTTCTCAGTCAAATCTGTAAATAATTACAAAGCTATCTCCCTGCATCCACCAACCTCTCGTTACCTTTGGCTTATATGCACTGATTTTTTTTCCCCCTTCAGTTTGTTCCCTTCATGGCTGGATTTTATTTTTATTTGTTCGGCCAGTGTTTCACTACAGTTTTGGAAACAGAATAGCCAGCTGATATAAGGACAAGAGGCAATGGTGGTTTAGGTTTTTTTTTTTTTCAACTCATTATCTTATCTTAATATATATTTGGAATTAAACTTTAGGAAGGACATTTATTTCAACATATGCACTTTACTGTTTATTAAAACCAAGCCCAGATAATAAGGAGGTGGGGAAATAGTTTTAATTTTCTCTTAGGGTGGAAACAATGTATGGATTGCTTCAAGACACAAATCCTCAAGATTTGAAGGAGGCATGTTATGGAGTGTTTCAAGCTATAACTTTTAGGTGTACTCTGCTTAAACAGGCATAGCTCATGGTTTCAGGAAGTGAACACGCTGCAGTATTATAGAGACAGCTATCCTTATATAGCTGTTTTTCTGCCCTGCCCTGCCCTCTTTCCTACATTTTCACAAATACTTGTTTTTGATCAGAGTTTAAGAGGCAGACCATCCACATGGGGAAAAGGAAAGCTAACAATCCCTTGACTTTATTAAGCTTAGCTTGTAACAGAGCAGACTGCTCCAAAAAGGGGTGACATCACAAGCAGAGTAATCCCAAAGGCCACAGAAGATCAAGGCAGGACTTCTTGCATAGCAGTCAAGTTCAGAAGCTAGTGCAGGTGTTACAGAGACTTACTAATCAATTGCCTACGCAACTGTCAGCACAAAGTCCCAGGCATGTTGGGCAGAGAAGATGCTTGGGTGTTTGGTCTCTCAAAACCAAATCCTCTGGTCATTTGAAAAGCACATTATCCAAAAACCCACTGTATTTCCCATGCTTAGCCCAGAACAGTCCATGTAGCAGACTCCGGTAATAAGGGTGTGTACAGACAGAAGCACTGTGAGTTACCAATCTCAGAACAAATAACAGCCCAGTCCTAAACCACACTGGAACAGGCAGACCAGCTGGCCTGTCCTGTATCCAGCATGGGGTTGGGGCTGGCTATGGCTCAACCTAGGCAAGGGGAGTTGATTCCCCTTACCCAGAGTAATGCAGCAGCAGCCCCAATGAGGCTACTTGGATCTGCGCCACCTAAAGAGGTGGTGCAGATCTGAGCAGCCTGGCGCTGTGCTGGGTCACCCGGGAGTGGGGTAGGATCCAGCCTATCTGTCAGATCCTGGCCCCACCAGGATCCTGGCTCAGCCCTGGGTCGCCCACCATCCACTCTCCTTCTGCCTCAGAATAACTCCATTCCACCATTCTCTGATCGCCACACCAGCCCATCATGGCTGGTGCGAACTTACGTCTCCTTTGGCGCAACAGTGCCAGAGGTCGCCTCTCAACTCTTGAGGTGGCACAGAAGTGCAACTAAGGATTGTGCCCTGAGTTTCAATGATTGATTGATGATTGGCAACCTTCAGTCTGGAAAGACTATGGTATAAGCCTACAGCACCCGGTATTCCCATGCGGTCTCCCATCCAAGTACTAACCAGGCCTGACCCTGCTTAGCTTCCGAGATCAGACAAGATCGGGCATGTGCAGGGTAACAGTAGATTTCTGTTACCTGGTAGCTAGATTCAGAACATTTAATTTATGGAAGAATCTATATTCAGTACTCCTTGGCTCAGATTTCTACAGGTATGCTGTCCTAAGGAACTCGAACTCAAGAGATTAGTGCCCTAGCATCATTTCTGTGAACCGTAAACGAACTTGTGCCATGGTCACTTCCTCCCCCACCACAATCTCTTGTCTGTTTTGAAAAAAACTGAACATTTAGTTTGTTCCCACACACCCATGCACAAACAGGGAGGGGGTGCAAAGTGGTACTCTAGGCGCCCTGACACCTGCATGCCCAGTGGCAATGCCCCCGATGTCTGTGCATTTGGTGAAACTTGTTAACGAGTCTTACATGCAAGGAGCTTCTCTGTGCAATTAGGAAGCTCAAGGTAATCATCCAGGTTCTTGGGTCGAAATAGAGAAGCCCAATGGAAACACAGTTGTATGCAGATGCCTTTTCATGTGTTCTGCTGAACACAGATATCGGGGAGCATATCCAGTGGGGAAAGGACATGCTCCCTAAGGGGGAGGGTCAGCAGGGAAACCCTGGTTCTTCTTTATGATCTCTGTGCAGTCACATGTTGATGCATAAGCAGATACAGCAGGGTTTTCTTTTGCTCCTATGATCTCCAAACCTCTGCATAAGCAGAATTAACCTCGGAAGCTTCCAACTCTTTTGTTGAACATCCTACACTTGCTCCTGAGCACCTGCCCCATAAGCACAACAAGTACCTCCAAGTAGAAGCCTAGGTTAGTAGCAGCTCTATAGATCTTCATGCTAATTATTGTACTGTTGTCCAAGAGACTCACATCGTTACTCTGGCTGAGATTCTGTTTCCAGTCATTTGGTGTATTGATATTGCCCTTACCCATATCATCATTGCAGCTGTCCCTGTGAGCCAGTCTGGCACAATATGAGGAGAAGAATCGTTATTGCCACTGTGTCTCCAGTCTTCATGCTTGCCTGGAAGTGCATGGGGAAAGAGAACCATCATTTGCTACAGTATGTGTGCCACCTGTGGAGACAGCAACAAGACTTTGGTTTCACATGGTCCTCTCCTCAGCACCAACTCAAACTTCTGTGCTGCATGTGATACCAGGTAGTATTCTGCCATCAGCAATATTGACATTGCTGGTAGATCTGCCAACTTTGGTAGCCCTATTTCTTCAATACAGATGGTGATGTCAGCATTTCGTTCACCTGTCAACATCAGCAGGTCCTCCCATTTTTCTTCCTTCTGAGTCAACTGCATAATTAGAAACAGGATCAGAAAAGTCTATCGCCATCGTGTTTCAGAGCCTTCACTAGACCATTAAGCGAAGAGCAAAAAGTTGGTTTCGCCAATGGAAGATCTGAAATTATGTAATGAGAACATCATTAGGATGGTCTCATAAGAACATAAGAACAGCCCCACTGGATCTCCACACTGAGCACTAAGAATCAACACCAAGTGGAACATACTGATGGTCTTTGAAGTCTCTTCAGCTTTGTGTAAGTGGACTCTTGTGTACTGATAAACTTATCAATGCTTCCTGTTTTTAAGGTGGTGAAAGGATGTTGGGACAAGCCATTGTCAGTGAGACTGCACTTCATGAAGGCTTGAGCAAATGTAGACATTCAAGAGGAGGGGTATTCTTTTCTTTTCAACTAACCGAAACAGTACTCCTTGTACTGGAAGGAGCTATGGCAAGAAGGTCTATACCACTGCTGCCATGAATATTTACAACCCAATCCTATCCGGGATTGGGCTGCTAGGCAGAGCGAGTTATGACAGCCGAAGTCACTTCTCTGCTATCATCTTCAGTTCATGGAAGACCTGCTGGATTCTACTGTCATGCTTATCTCCCACAATCATGGGGTCAGACCATAATGTCTCTTGTCATTGATTTCAAAGATCTACATCCCAATCTGTACATCAGATCCAGAGACGAGGTCATATGCCATTTAAACATGAATGGCTCATCTAAACATGATGCCTCTACTGAGATCTTTCTGTCTGTGTTCAGGCTCCAAAGTCCATAAAAATGTCCATTAGAATTTTACCCTGTGTAGATGGTAGGAAGAATCTTTGTGGTTTGAAGATGGCCACCCACTCTAGAAAGTTGAGGTGCATTTTCTTCTGCTGTGCTGGCCAAGCCCCTTTGATTTAGACTGAGCTGCTGAGAACTACCCATCCCCACATCAATGCACCAGTGTTTATTGTTCTTGGATAATACAACAGTCATGTATTACATTAACAAATAGGGTGGTACAACATCAAAAACCCTTTGCTCCCTGAATGCACAACCTGGAACCAGTGTGTTTAATGCTACAATTTCCCCAGTGCTATTCATCCAGCAGGGGTAGCCAACAACTTGGGAGAGACCTTCAGCAGAGCAAAAAATACTGTACATCAGATCCTCAACATCAGTGTTTTCCGTTCTACAATTCATCACTTGGATCACCCTGCAGTGGATTAGTTTGCCACCAGTCGCAATATCAAGTGCCAGAGTTTTTGCAACCAAGTCAGACATGTTCCATAGAGATGCATTTCTAGGCCCTTGGAAAGAAGCCCTGTTTTATACGTACTTTTACTCCCTTCCTTCTAGTCACCAAAGTCATCAACAAACTGAGCAAATTCAACGCCAACTGCATTCTAATAACACCATGGTGCGTGAGGCAGATTTGGTTTGCGCACCCCTGTCTAGCTTGGCAAGAAGCAATTATTTTCATCTGCTTTTCTGTTGCAGAACTGATATTGAATACACACCACCATCTTCAAACACTGAAGCTGATGGCATGGAGGATCCAAATCAATACTGAGTGGGAGCTAAAGGACATCTTTTCCTGCTCAAGGAAATCTTTGAGCCAAAAGACTTATTTGGCAATGTTAACAACTTTCAGTCAAGGGATACTTCTAGCCAGGCCATCCTACGTTACAATATCCACCTCAGGTCTTTTGGTGATGTCTTCCTGACCATTGATTTTGCTGCCATCCTTCCTTCCATTTCCATTTTGTTGCATCTGCTGCCCAAAAGGTTTTTCTAAGATCTACCTATCAAACTCCACTTCCATTATGGAATCTGTGTTATTTTCTCAGCTTATGGACAAATCTTTTGACTCTATAGCTATGGTGGAATTATGCCTCCTCGCCCTCAAAACGGTGTTTCTAGCAGTTATCATTCTAGCAGTCATCACAGAGTGCCAGTGAGCTTGTGTACTCTATGTTTTGACACCCCTTTCCTTAGACTGTACCTGGTCAAGGTAACCTTGAGACCAGACACTGCCTTTCTGCCTAAGCTGGTCTCAGCGTTCCACATTAATCAAGACTTAACATTATCTGTTTTCTTTCCAAACCTTGCTTCAGCTGGGGAAAGAGTTTTACACGCAGTTTCCTTCCATACTCATAAAATGTCATAATTCCAGGGAGACAAAAGCAGGCTTTTAACCTGCCACCAGTGATCCCACAGGGGCAGTAGCGTTTCCACACAACATCTAGAACAGTGAGTGACTATTCTCCTGGCTTATTAGTAAACTAAGAAAGAGCCATCAGGCTTCTAGAAAGAACATGCCACCAGAGTGGTTCTGCAGGACAGCAACATGGTCTGTGTTATCAGCCTTTATCAAACACAATGCTATAGTTATGAGGTTGAGAGCAAGTGCTTCATCTGCATGCACTGGTCTACAGAACATCTTCTCTTGATCAACCTGCACCCATCTCCAGCTAAGGGGAGAGCTGTTAATATCTGTGACTGCACAAAGGAGGACAGCTTGCATACCTCTAACTTTAGATACCTGTAATTGTAGTTCTTTAAGTGATTGAGTGAGTGATGAGCTGTGCAAACACATGGTTGATCCTGTCTTCCCCTCTGCAAATCTGCTCCTAACTGCTGGATCTTTCTTCAGATGCTACCATTTGAACTTAGGGAGTGCTCCTCAAAGGATCGGACACATCGCGAGTTCTTCTTCTTGACCTTGTGGCACACAGCCATGCACACATGTATTTTGCATCACTCAAGGACAGGCTCAGAACATTCAGTAAAGCTCTGGAAGCTTCTGAGGTCTGCTCTGTGCACTGTGTCTGCATACTCTGTGTATGCATTATGTGTGTCTGCATACATGACCACTTGAAGAACAATAGTTATAGGAAAGCAACCTATCCTTTCCTCTGCACATATTCTGTGTATGCTTGGAGGAGGAACAAATGAATGGAACTATTAAGGGGGATGGAAATGAATGGTGATTAGACAGTATGCACCTGAATGCCATCTGCTAGGTGACAAATAGTGAGGGAAAGCTGTTGCTTTCATACTCTGCTTATAGGCATTTAAGATTCATATAACTGGCCACCTTTGGAGACAAGATACAGGCAGGGCCTAGGAGAGGGGGGTAAAGGGGGTAATTTGTACCCAGGCCCAGGGTCAGAAAGGGGGCCCAGGAGCCAAAGGAGGAGGCCCAGAAAGTTCCTGGGACCTGACATTTTCCTATCTCGCCTGAACTCGCTGCCAGCGCATAATGCTGAGACACAACCGCGTGCATGCAGAGTTAACTACTGCTGCAATCCATACACACCAGCCCCAGGAATGCATCCATGACCCTCCTTAGTGTCAAATCTGAAGGAAACTGGCCTGCTACAGGAGCTCTTTGGCATTTGAAAAATTTTAGAGAGACTTAGGTGTGTTTGGTTTTCCATATTACTTTATCTAGCTACTAATGCCACATGGTCAGGTAGACCTGGACTCTGCATCAAGAAGCCTAGTAGACCTGAGCTCCAAAGTCTATTGTGGCTGTCAGCACCCTCCCCTGCCCTATTTCCCCCCTCCCATTCTGCCTGCCCCCATTGCCCACCTTCCTCTTTGGGACGGGGCCCAGAAGAAACTGTACCCCCTGCTAAAATTCCTCTCATAGGCCCTGGATACAGGAGTCGATGAGCCCACCTTGGTTTGAACCAGCACAGTTCTTAACATTAATCTACACCCTGCTAGGAAACCCCAGAAGAAGGCAGGGATAAAAATTCCATCCTCCTCCTTTCATATATATGATTTCAGAATGATTTGCCTTGATAGAAAGAACATCCTCTGATGAAACTGATGCTGTAAGTCTTAAGGAAAGTTTCCCCCCCATCTCTGGTATTCATGGACCATAGATTATTCAAAGTTGTGATCGGTAGAGAAAAGAGTTTGAGTGCTAAGGATCCCATAGGACTGAGCCGCAATCAGTGGACTCCACAGCACTTCTGGAAACCAGGAACATGAACAAAAACCATCCTTCGTACAGGAGATTACATGCAACCTGTGGGGGCCCCCCCCCAATGCCTGAGAAGTGCCAAATGGCAATAACATTTTCCGTTCCAATAGAGAAATCTATGAGTATTCTATAGGTGTTTGAAATTGTAGACTTCCTGTGTACTTGAAAAGCCTGAAAAAAGCATAGCATCTTAGCATCCTGCTGCTCACTAAAGATGGAGAACTAGTTTGTGTGCACTGCTTCGGCCAGCTCAGGTTAATCCCACAGAGTAAAAAGAATTGTAAACAATTTTTCTTCACCCCCTGAAGCACTACCTTTTCTTTCAAAATGGGAATTGCGATAACATTTTAAACTTTTAATTCTGAGTAACGCATATGCAATTAGATGGAAATCAGGTTGATTGTGCCTGGTAACCCAGGCTATGGGTTACATAGTAACTGATCTGCATTAAAAGCTTTTGTTTTGTATTTTTTTTAAAGTAGGGAAGCAGGTACCATGTCAGCATATTTATTGGTTGCTAGCCTAGGATGGAAGAGTCAACCTTACCCTGGACTGTGTACTCTTTGTCCAGATTACATTAGTCTAAAAAACAATTGCCTGGAATATATATTTTCGGAATAGCACTGTATTTTGCATGCCTCCGCTATGGGTATTCAAGCTGCAGTTTCCTCCATTTTTAGACTTGATGCAGAGGTCTCGTCACCAAAAGTGACAGTGCTGAATCTGGATTGTATCACTTTTTGGCTGTAATTCGGAGCTCACGTGACTGAATGCATTGCTATACAGAAAATTATTCCTTGCACAGAGAAAACTGTGACAACCAGAGAATGCTTTTCCCTGACGTCTCTGTGTGGGGACTTTTTGGGGTGGGGTGGGGTGATGGAGAAGCATGTAATTCTGTGAACTCTCACCTTAAGTGGTGAGGCTTAAGTGGAACAGCTCAGATACACCACTGTGAGAACTAGGCCAGAGGCTGAGGTCTTTTGTCAAAATAGCTAAGAGAATTTATGTCTTGTATTCTGTACTCGTATTCCCTACTACTGATTGGCAGCCCTTTTGTCACACAGACATTCTTCACTGAACCACTAGAAATGAATACACCCCAAAGCCTGTACGGCACTTCCAAAACATGGACTTTGGTAGAGGGCAGGCTCTTTGTAAGATTCTGAGAGGCCTACTGGGCTGAGTGGTCATTTGTCATTGTTTTGCCTCAGTCACGGCCTATACTCTGACAAATATGAGGCATGCGTGAGGTCCAGGGCAGTCATCACCATTAGCTGTCCCTGCTCCATAAGAGAGAGATAGAAAGGAGCAACAAATCTTACAGTGGCTGGAAATTTATTTTAAACAGGGAGGGAAGAGAACTTCTTTACTTAATTGTTGCAACTCTCTTCATCCAAATGAATGAATGATTCGAGGCTAGCCTTTTGCTGGGAAGAGCTAAGTTGTCAGAGGCTATGAAGGGCATTGCCACACAAACAAATGGCTTCGTTTTTCTTCAGCTTGCCCTCCTCTGTGTCAGGCTTCTGACAAGGAGGGTGTGACCCAGGATACTTTGGGATTTGTGGTGAACTCTGATGAGCTCCAGAAGGCTGAAATGAATGAAATGCAGTTTAGTTTATATCTGATCATCGTTTTAAATCTAACCTTGAATAACCTTTTAAATCTAACCTTTTAAATCTAACCTTGAATTACCAATATTTCTGTCTAAAAAATAGCCACTAAACTGAATGATTTCACTGGGAAAACAGGGTAAATAAAGCTTCCAGTATAGTCTTCTCTAGCGCTGGAGCTCTGCTTTGAGAATTGTATCCTCAGGCCAGAAATTTTACCATTTGTGTTGAGGAGCCCTGAAGCTAGTAATGCTTATTGCTTTGCATGTTCTAGTTTAAAGAAAATAGACCCCATCACTATGGCAGGCATAGGTGTTATTAGTGTTGGCTAATTTGTGAAAAAATTGTGGAGGATGGGCAGTATGCCTGCCATAGTCTCCCTGTAGCTTATATCACTGAGGGGTCTTCCTGAAGTGGCAGTGGGAGAAATTAACTAATATTTGTGTGAAGCAGGGACATAGCGAACCGCCAAAAACATACTAGAATCCCTACTTGAAGATAAAAGGCCATGACTGTTGGTACTGTAGGGAACTTTTCCTCTCTTGAAAGGCACAAGCTCAAAGGAAGTGAGCTGCTTTTTACAGTCTATTATACTGCCCTTTACTGAATTTCTTATCGGTTATTATTTGGGCCCTGAGCCCAAAGGAAACGCTGTCCATATTTGCAAGACATTCTCAGAAACTATGAAAGCTAGAAAGTGACCATTCCTAACAAAAGCTGAAAGGGTTGCATGGTTTATTATGTGATTGTCTTTTTCAAAAGCAGACTTTTACAGCTGCAACATTCTTGATTAGAAACTGCAATAGTTTTGAATTTTCTGCCCAATTTCCAAATGGGGTAAGGCAGAATAATTTGAGACTGATGTGCATGTGAGCTAGGTTCAAATGTAACATTATACCATTATTAAACCAGGAGTTGGTGCCAACTCATGCATGGCCCCCTCCTTTTGCACACAACTGGAGGAACTTTACATGTTCTTTTTCTGGTTTAAAACCACACTTTGTCATTGAGTCTGCACCTAACAAACTGTGATTCGTTCTGATCATGGTTCCTGAGCTAATCTAGAGTTCATGGGCAAGATATTATCCTTATCTAATGTCCTGACTTATTCACAAACAGTGGTTAGTACAAATCATGATTTGCAAGGTTTGGATGCAGTTACAGAACCATGGCTTAATCATGGTTTAGAATTACATCTGAATCCAGCCATACTTGTCTTGATTAGTTATAATTTTCCTTGTGCCTTAATAACATAAATCCTAAAGGGTCCGTTATTTTGTGCTGTACAATTATATTTACACTTTAGACTCTTCTCATTCTGCTAGGGCAGTGGCGTTGTTATGTGAGAAAGTAATGCTTCTCGGTTTAGCGTTAATGATACAATGCTATTCAGAGGAGACACCAACATTTTAAGAAGCTTTTTGGATTTTAAAGATTTACTTGAGGTACACAATATCTCTTTTCATCCATACACTGTACGTTCATTTATAATGTTATAATTTCCATTTACTTGCAATAACCCGAGGATTATCAATGTAATTCAGTGGTTTCCACATTCCTCTTTGCTTTCAGAATATGCTCTCTAAAATTCTCTCTTTATCACTTAATCTCAGTTTCCACTGCTGCTAATACTGTATTGTGTGACTGAACATCTACTGCTAAAAAGAAAAATCACTATGCTTCTGTAATAGGAATTAACTTTTACTAGGCTATAATATGCTGACAACTGATGGTATTTAACAGTCCACCTGTCCAGTCAGCATGTTGTAGATGACCAGGCCCCACAGTACAGGAGATAATAGTGAGGTAGAATATTTGCCCAACTGTTGATTTGAAAATGCTCTCCAGACTTCTGAACTGTGCCAAATTTTGTAGAAGGCACATATATTCAGACTAAGAATAAAACAAATCCAATTTAGTGCTCTCATGTGCCTGTGTAGAGTGGCATTTAAGTGCAAGACTATCTTCACTGCACACTTATCTTGGCTTTATGCAACTCATGGTTTCCCTAAAGAATTCTGGGAATTGTAATTTGATGAGAAAAATGAGAGTTCTGTTAGCTGTCACTCAGCTGTCTTCCCAAAAACCACTGTTAAAACACAGTAAGGTAGATTTAGCCCAAAAGGTTTCTCTGGGCAGGCTGTTGATTAAATTAAGTTCATTTGGCCTTATCCAGAGAGGTGCCAGGGTTCAAAGTTTCAGAGCATGGCTGGAGAGAAAATGCGACAGCTTTCTGAGTTAGCCTTTTGGAGTTCACCTTCTGAGTTGCACCTTTCCATTCAATTTCTTTACACTGCTCAGCTGAAAGCTTTACAAAAGTGTGGAGAAAAGGTTACAGGTACATACCTGCTATTTAACATTAGGAACAAATGTAAACCAGCAATGTTTCATGGCCAGTGGTAGTACGCCAAAATAGTCTGAGCAAGTTGCTCTCCCCACCCCACCCCTTCCTTTAACCTACTTCACTGTTTTGTACTCAACTTAAAATCAAGCCTAAGAGATGAACTGCAATGTTCCTTCACCCCCATGGAAAAATGCCCTATAGCTACAGGTGTTTGTTTCTGATAAGTAAGATAGGATTACAGCCTTACTGAACAAAATGGGCTTACTTCTGAGTAAAGTAAATGACTGTTTTCAAACACCTCTACCAATGGCACAAACTGATCCATTTGTCATGGAGGGATTGTATAATAAGTATTAAGCATTCTTGATTTGTGTTGCACTAAGATGGAGCAACTAGACACAATTGTTGAAATAATTGTGGACACGTATAGCAGCCCTCCTTAAAAAAATGTGCTTACACACATTGTTGACTTCAGTCACCTGGGACTTGATGTAAACCAACTGAAATGTAGCAGGGAGGAATCAATTTATTTCACTGGTCGCAAGTCTGGACTTTTTCCTTCTGATCGATATATAAGCATAGTTTTCTCTGAACTGCAACTGTAAGGAGGTACATTTCTATAATTTCAGAACAGTAACCACAAGGACTGTTCATATTTTGCACCAAAGTCTCCACCAAGAAAAATGAGATTCTATGTTGCCAATTTGCTTCTTTGCATACAAGTGTTTCCATGCATTTAAGTCAGCAGCAATGAAGGGTTTGGATTGTTGTTGTTGTTTTTTTTCCTTGTAGTGACTGTCCAAGAGCTGTTGTGTTGGAAATAAGAATGGGTTTAGTAAGTGAGAATCACTGATTTTAGGAGGGAGCATGGCATTCTATAGCTGTGCACATAGGACACAATGGCTGGCTGTAGTACATGATTGGAAGATGCCAGAAATGAGAAAGAAAAGGAAAATCAGGGTGACATATCAGGCTTCTTTGCTGTTGGTTAACCTTCCAACAGAACACAGTAGGGAATATTCAGGGTGATGGAATGCACTCAGACATGGATCAATTGACATGCACCTTTGCTAGACTCTTGAGGAAAAGCACCTTTCTTTGATTTTTTAAAAAAACTAAACCTTGTTTAAAAGCAATTCCTCTCCACTGGCATAAATGTCAGCCTGGGTTATGACCTATAAGCACTCCGAAGACTAAACCTTTTGTTTTGTTTTGTTTTCTGGATAACCACAGTAACAAACTGTGAATGGTATTTTATAAGTGTAGATATGTAATCTGTTATTTTGAAGTGAGGTACTATGAAATATGTAGCATAAAATGGTACTGCTGTTAAATGGGTCGATAATTAAACTGAGCAGCTGTGTAAAGGATAAGCTAACTTTGAATGCAGGGAAGCAAAACGAAACTCTGAAAGTGAGAAATGGTCCAGCACATAATCGAGGTAAAAGAAGGACTTGGGTTTATGCAGCTTCATTCCTGTTGAAATCCTTGGGAAAATGAGCAGTGGATATCTGTATATTGGTTCTTGGGAATCTGTGGGTGTGGATATGATCAATGTCCTGCCACAGATGGTGCACCTCTGAAGAGGGCTGTTCACAACTGTCAACAAGACTAAGGACCCGTCTATGCTTCCCTAATGCCCAGGGCTACAGCAGCACCAAAACGGCTACTGCTATATCCTATAGGGCCAGGAAAGAGGTCAGAGTTCTCCTTAGGGTAAGGGAATGAATGTTCTCTTGGACAATATTGAGCAATGGAGGTCCCAATGTTTCCTCGGATCTGCGCCTGGTATTGAGCAGGCACAGAATCAAGAAGACCTGTGTTGGGTTTTTCCGCTCAGGAGGGAACATTGGATTTGGCGGCAGAGTCTGCCGCTATCTTCACCGATAGGATCGGGCTGCCCATTGCTTAAATTCAAGTCTTATGCCACATTAAGTATTGTAACTGAGTTGCAGATCAAGCTCAAAACATGTATGAGGTGTATTATCTCTACTAGTTAGTTTTTGATATGCGGATTTTCTGAGTTTTTAATTATATCTCTTTCTGCATATCAGCGAGTCTGAAACAAAATGAATCTGCGGGTCAGGAGGAGGGAGTTCTTTGAGAAGCCTGGATTTTTGGCTACCAATCTAGAGATGGGTATCCAGTCCTCATATTCATCTGAGAGTTTTAGTTGTTTAGCTTTACAATAACTGCTAACCACGCTACTTTTTAAATTCTCCAAGGTTTGCAAAAGTAGCTTCAGGTTAATCATTTGGCTGAGTGAAGTTAATTGTAGTAGCTATGGAACAGTAGCCCAAAATAACTTGCTTCTTGTATCTCTGAAATTTCTTTTGGCCACATGACATCAAGAAAGATTGAATTGCAGATAACTTTCCAGCAACTGAGATTCCCTGGGGAAAATGGGAGAAGTGTGTATGGTAGTCCCAAACTTGCTCTATCCATTATTTAGGATGTAGAAAGGTAAAAGGCCAAAATTTAATCTCCAAAGATTTGCCCTGGGTTAACAAGACTCTCTGATAACACAACAATGGCCAAGCTGCTCCTGAAGCAAAATTATTTGCTGATGCAGCATGTGCTAGGATTGGACTATGAAAGCATCCTTGTTTTGCCATTTTACTGTGTTCTGACTGTGTTCCTACCCTTGTTGAAAATGCAAATAATAAAAGACCTTTATCTTGTGAACTCCCTTCCAGGAAAGGGTGATCACATCTCTGTGTTGTGGGTTTTGCAACCTCATTTCATTTGACATGATGCATTCAGAGTTAGCTGCCTTTTTGAAACAAAAAATTGGGGGGGGGGGGGACACACAACCCTACTATATGTTAATTTGAAAATGTGAATAGTATTTTTATAGCTTGTTAAAGACATGGCTAGTTGCATATGTAAATAAGGATAATTTAGCTTTTATTTTCCTTTGTGGGCATCATTCTTTGGAACATAATTGTCTTAAGGTTGATTTGTATATAAGTAATTGGCTTGTGATTCCATCCTCTCTCCTGCACCCTTCCTCTTCCCCTCCTATTTGTTTCTCTCCTTGCAGGTTTGATTGGAGGTATCATTTTCGACATTCTGTGTGATTCTGTGTTAGCACTATTGTGGTGTGTTCAACCTCCTGCACTTGCTTACACAGTAGGATATGACAAATTGTGTGTGGTGTAATGTTACTTTAACCTTAAGTTTTTCCATCTTTCAGCTATGAAGGATTATGCACTGTTAAAATACATAACTGACTTTTGTTAATATTACTAGCTATCTATATATTTTAGTATGATTTCCCTTTCCTTTTGTCATTTGGAAGCTGGGGGAGAAACCAGTGTCTTCTTCTTTTCCTTTGTGTGATTCAAGTTGTTCTTTTTCTGTATTCCCTCCCATGGATCTTGCCAGGGTTCTCTGGGATAGAGCTTTACATGTTTGTTAAGACAAAATGTAGATCACAACCTGCTTTAGCATCATCCGACACTCATCATCCCAGCTGAACAATTTGAACACTGTTCTGCTTTTTTGTTACATGAATCTGTCAGAAATATATTTTTAATTTAATATAAATGAAATTCAATAAAATATAAAAAACAAACCATCCCTTGGGTATATTCTTTGCATTTGTCTGGTTTAACCGCTGGTTTAACTGGTCAGGAGATGGGATCAAAGGGAAAGTGGTGGGTTTGGGTTCCAATACTTCGTTCTTTGGTTGGCTAGTTCTGTACTACTCAGCTCTTTCCAGGCTACAAATGCAGGTAGATGGAAAGGGTTTGCAAAATTAGTAGATGCTGGTACAGCTTAACCACTATGCCCAAATGGTTCAACACTGGGCCTGATCCGCCTCCCATTCCACCCTCCCCCAACCACCCCCATTCCACCCTCCCCCACCCAGAAACACCCCATTTTTACCCCTGGAACACCCTTCTGCCACCCTCTCCCACCCCCCTGTGTCACCCAGCAAAAGGTTAGGATTAGGATTGTGTCCTTGGGAGCTGGCGCAGGGGGCCTGTGCTATCTTACGTGTGTGCTCTTAGCAATGGCTTGGATGTAGGAATGTATAGCATAGCATAGCATATCAAACTAACCAGGTGTTCTCAGCAGACAATTTAGCTCTAGACTGGGCTTAATTATGTACTAATTTCAAAAGAGCTGGACTACCAGCCTATGGGAGTTGATGATGCTTCTACATATTTTTGTGCCGGCAGGTGCAGTGAACCCTCAATTTAACAGACTTTGGAAACAGCGGTCATTTTCTGCTTCATATAAAGCTAGTCATATCTGTTTTTGTGCATGAACATCTCCATTGACTTCACTGCATTTGGATTTAACGGACTTCGGCATCAATGGACATTCCTTCCCCCATTAGTCAGTTAAATTGAGGGTCACTGTACTTCCCACATTGTGATGTCAAGAAAGTGATTTCAGCAAGCTTATTTTAACAGCCTGCAGGCATTTGCTTACAAATCTCTCAAAATGATAGGCCCAGTATCAACAAATCACATATACACCGCAGACACTCGTCTATAAGTCGATCTCACAGATAAGCCGAGGGCAGGTTCTGAGGCAAGAATCAAAGAATTTTCTATGACCCTTGGATAAATCGGGGTCATAAACTTGGGGGGGGGTGTGTCTGATTATAGTTTACCCTAGGCCAGATCCTGAAAAATAACCTACCATTAATTGTTACCTAAGAACTGACAGTCTCTAATTTATTAAAAATATAGTAAAAGATCATAAGATTCATTTTTATTCATAAACTTTTAAATTCCTGTCTTCACCATCTTTTTGTAAACACTGTCAGAGTATTAAGTGCACTGTAAACAACATACTAATAGAACAGTGTTTCCCAGCCTGGGGTTCATGTACCCCCAGGGGCACTCAACAGGACCTTTAGGGGTACTTGAAAGAGAATGGAATAATGGCAGTGCTCCAGAATGCCTTGCAGGGCCAGCAAGGCAGGAAGGGAGGTAACTAGTTGACTGTGAAAGCCCCACCAATAGCTAATTTTTAGTGATCAGTTCATGTATGAACCAGTGATTGAAGACCAGCACAGGAAAAAAACTAAAGCATAAAAACGTGATCTATCACTCAAAATTTCTCAGGACACTTCTGATGTAAAACAGTGCAAAGGCAGAGTCTTCTGCTCTTAAGCCAGAAGCTCTACATATAACATACAACTTAGAACACAACTGGGAGTGTGCAATTCAATTCACAGCAGAGACAAGCAACAGCAAATGGCTGTGACCAAGTGTGGCTGCACATAATTGAAACCCTGTTTACTCAGAAGCAGGCCCATTGCTTTCCCTGGGTGTTATTCCTAAGTAATGGTGCTCTGAACTGTAGTTTGTGAGACATTTGATTGGAGTGTTTCCACTTTCAGGGAAGGGGCATCCTGCAGCTGCAACAAGCCCACCCTCACCTGGTCTGAGGGCTGTTTCCTCCTCTTGATTTATAGCAGGATCAAGGCTGTCAGAGGGTTTCCTGGTCAGTTTCCCTGATTGCATGGCTTGTAAATAGGGGGCAGAGAAAGAGGGACAGTGGGGAAGGGAGAAGAGAAGGGAGAGAAAACAGTACAACAGAGTGAAGGCTGGTGGAGGGAAGAGAGGGGCTGGGGCTGAAGGGCAGAGGGAAGCAGGCAGTACAGGAGTGGGGGCAGGAGGCTGTGTGGGGGGCTCCCCTCCTCCCTCTTGCTTGGAAGAAGCAGATGCAAAGCTGTAGACTCTGCATGAAGAATCAGCTCTACCGTTTCTCTCCCCATCTTCAAGCTACAATCTTTTCCTGGGAGTAAGCCCCATTGACAATAATGGAACTTACTTCTGAGTAGGCATGCAAGGCTTGGGCTCAAAGGCTGCCATCCTATCCGCACTTTCCTGGGAGTAAGCCCCACTGACGACACACATGGGATGTGCTCCAGGCTCCTGCTTCCCTTTCCTGTCCTTGCGAAGACTAGCAGGGGCAGAGGAGGAGGAAGTCAGAGCCACGGAGACCAGGCTCCGGGAGCCTGAGCTGGCGGGACTGCAATGCCCAGGAGCAGCAAAGAGGAGGGAGGGAGGGAGGCAGGCGAGCCAAGCAGCTCTGTCAGGCTCCCTGCGCATGGTGGGGGAGTGGGTGGCGCGTCACCCTCCCCAGCAGCACCACAGCTGCTCCGCAGTGTGCCTGAAATAGCCCTGACCCCGAGTGGCCCCACAGATAAGGCGAAGGGTAGATTCAGGAGCTATCTGTTGGGATAAATTTATCACCCTATAGGCGAGTATCTACGGTAGCCCAAAAAGGAATATTGATCAACCAAGAAATCCAGGCCATACATTCTGAGTCTATGCATGTTTACTTGGAAGTTAAGTTTCACAGGGTTCACTGAGGTTTATTCCCAGGTCCATATGCATTGGACTGTGATCTTAGATATCTTCCCTGGACAGCAGCAGCACCTACACCTTCTGTATAAGCAGATGCATATTTCTGGTTTTAAAACTTGCAAGGAATGTGACCATACAAATTACTAATACAGATCCAGCCTATTTATACGCGGATTTTTTGTACACAGATTTGACTCAACACGAATGGCCCCTGCAAATGAGAAGGAATGTGCTGATCCCTGGAGAAGGGGAAAAATGCATCCCTTTTAAATCAGTTAAAAAAACTGAACAGCCCATTAACAATAGCCTCCTTAATGACAGAGAGAGAGAAGGCAGCTGGCTGACAATCCATCAATCCTTCTCTCCCCAGTGGCCCCTCCCTTCCCCCTGAGCACTGAAAGAAAGGTGATCACTTTGCATTGGTGAAGGGAGGGGCTGAGTGAAGTGAAGGGCTGATTGATGGATTGTCTTCTTAATGACTCTTATCTTACATCACAAAGGTCAGCAAGGCTGTTTTTAAACCACTGGAGCAAAGAAACTTTGTTTTTTAAATGGATTTGCTATAGTGCTTTTTTTGCCATTCACGTGAGTGCTTGGAACAGAACCCACACGAATAATGAGGCTCAACCTTTATATTAAATATTGCTATATTGAGCACAACTGAGTAGATTTACAGAAGCTCCCAAATTCTGCCCCAGTCACCAAAGAAACACCACATGCCCGCTGGAATGGAAGCATTCTAGAAGTGGGACTAGAAACCCTCCACATTATGAGATTTTTCAGTCAGTTCCCATAATATGGCAAACGGAACCTAGCACAGCCAAGATGTGATGGCACCACCACCACCAGCAGACTGTGCCAGGAGGCTTGCAGAATGGCCTCTTAGCGTGTCAATCAGGGCATGTAAAGCAGCATCCTAGAATGACCTGGAATGGACTGACCTAGAATGGCCCTGGCTGGATTATTTTACTGACATGCACAAATTGGCCAACTAGCGACACAATCCTAACTTTGGACTGAGCTGTTGCAGCTGTCCCTGCGCTGGCTCAGAACGTTGCAGTCATGCCTAAGGCACATTCATGACAACTCATAAGCTGGCAAATACTGGCCCAACAGCCTCCGCCAGACTGCCGGCGCCACGTCCCACCCCAGCGCCAGTCGGCACAGGTAAGGTTGTGCCAGGTGGTGCAGGGACCGGGAGAGGGTATTTTGGAAATGGAACATTTCTGGGTGAGGGGAGGACGGAACAAGGGGAGGATCAAGCCCAGGAGGGAGGCAGGATTGGTGGAGGCCTCCTTTGCCATATCCTAACCCCCCTTATCAGGCCAGGCAGTCCTACATGGGGCTTCCCCGATTTGTGCAGCTATATAGCTACCGTGGCTCTGAGAAGCCCCATAGGGACAGCTGGGGCGTTATTCGGGGTAAGGGAAAATAAATCTCCTTACCTTGAGGGACCTCCAACTGACTCCTTAGCTGCATTAGATGCAGCATAGGCCATGTGGTCCTACTGCACCAGCGCAGCTTAGAATTGGGCTGAAGGCCTTTTCCCATATCCTTGGATTGGTCCATTCAGAATCCACTCATTCTACCACAGTCTGTTCCAAAGCTTTGGCAAAGTGAAATGGATACTTTCCTCTCCACTAAAACTTTGCAAAGTTGAATGACTTGACTCCACCCATTTTTTCTATTTTACTTTTGTATTTTATTTTGATTTTGTCATCTACTTTGAGCTGATGGGATGGGACTGGAAGAAAGAAAATATGAGCTCATTGGTAAGGAATATTTTGGTATGTATAAATCTGTTTCTATGCAAGAACCCTGGACAAGATGAATTGTGGGCCACTCCTGGTCCCTCTCTGAGATTTAGGACTGGAAGGTTTACTTGGTTGACAAGATTATTTAGACCAGCGATTTTCAACCTTTTTCATCTCATGGCACTCTGACAAGGTACTAGAATTGTCAAGGCACACCATCAGTTTTTGACAATTGACAAGGCACACCATGCTGTTGGTGGGGGACTCATACCTCCTAATGGTCCTATTAATAAATGACCCTCCACCAAACTCCCACGGCACACCTGGGGACCATTCGCGGCACACCAGTGTGCCATGGCACAGTGGTTGAAAATGGCTGATCTAGACTCAAACACTTGACACTGCCCACTTCGTCCAAATTATAGCCTCGCTTTGGCAGAGTTGCTAGGTTCCTATCTTGCAAGTTTAGTTGACAAGGAATCTTGACATATAAATAAAAGGAAGATCAGATTCTGTTTGGATTCTGCTCATCCCATCCCACATTTATTGCATTCTTCTTCCTGGTGCCTCCTATCCTCTCCTCAGACTCTTACTCTGGTGTTACCGCTGCAATTATTTTCCACACCACTACATACTGTGCATAAATCTGATCTTTTGTGCAACATGTTTAACAGGGGCTATCATAGAAAAAATGATTGCATTGGGAATAAATAGAGTGGGGGTGCAGAAGATACTATGGCGAGCAACACGACACTCTTCTTTGATTTGCATATATGAAACTAAGGAGGTCTGTGGGGAACAAGTAAAAGTGAGCCCAAGAGATCAGAATTCAAATTTTACCCTCCAGGCAGAGTACTAGAACATGATATAAAACTAGACTGACTCAAATGCATTGACTCCATAAATTGGCTTTCATGTGTATCTTTGAGTGATATCAGCCATTATTTTGATGCCTGTGAATTACTTTCTTACTGCTTATGATTAGCTTTTTAATAAGGCCCATATGCAAATACTGCAGTCAAAGTCATGATTGTGTCCTGGAGTGGGTTTCATATATTATTGCTCCACAAAAGATGCTCTCAGACAGTCATCTTTTCTTTCCACGAACACATTTTATCTTAGCGACTCTTCATCTAAATAGTAAAGAGAGGAGTAAAAATATAACTGGCTGGTGTTTTTAGACACACCATCTATTGTAGTCCAACAGATTCTTTGTGACAAATTCTTCCCCAAAGGCTAATATTGTCAACTGCTTACAAAATGACCACCATATAACACCGTCTTCCGAGACACATTGAGCAGAATGTCTTACGAGAATATGCTCATCTCTTCCACTGAGATTCCTAAGGAAGCCAGCACAGAAACAAAATAAACGGTTGCATTCTTGGTTACATACAGCTACTAACCGAACCAAATTCCAGCAAGCCATTTTTTCTTTTGGGGAACTATTCAGATTTTCAAATGGCAAGAGGTCATCTATAATACAGCAAGACATCACTTAAAGCTGTCAATAGATTCTTGGAAACTGCAACTTTAAGTGAAATGACTTACAATGAAACCAATTTTACTATTAGCTGATCTGTGTAAACAAGAGTTACGTTCCTACAGCATACTTCTTTAGGTCACAATAATATCATCAACCTTCTAAACACTTCTAATATTAAACATTGAGATCAATGTGAGCTTTCCAGGCCAAAGAAAACCCACGCAGACATGGGGAGAACAGGCACACCCAGGCTGGGAATTGATTTTTTTTTCCTCATCAATTTTATAATGAAACAACTTTGAACGAAAATACATTAAGTGAGGACTTGCCACCATACACTCCTAATTCGCAGGCCCAAATGTTTCCAAATGTCAGTGACCATTTTAATAATATAATGTGCAATGTAATTATTCACTACATGAGATCTAAATGTGCTAGAGAAGTTGTAATACATACACAGCTGGCCCAAGACCTCCTGAAGCATGAGGTGGCATGTCAAATGCTGCCCCCTTGCCCAATGATGTGCCAGCTTCTACTCTCCCACTCTCCAATGTTCCAGCTCAGCATTCCCTTCCTCCCCATATTTCCTCTTCCTTACTTCTTTTTCCAAGCCAAGGAATGGAAGACGGAGTGGCAATGGAAGCAAGTAAGTAGGAGGAGATCAGCACCACCCACCAATCTTCTGCCTGAGGCAACAACTTCAGTTAGCCTTATGAATGGTCTGCCCCTGGATCCACATTTGCAAATATTACAGGTGGGCCTTTTCCCCATGGGTTCGGAATCCACAGATTTGTCTCACTATATGCTCTGAACCCGCAGTGGAGGGCCCCATCTGATCTCTTGGACATGACTGGAAGAGCCTTCTGGCTATGTCTGGAAGACTTTCTGAGGATGGAGAAGGCCACATGCAGAACTGTCCTTCTGACACCTCCAGGGGCCTCAGGACACCTCCGGAAGATGAGGAACCTTTGGGGGAAGGACCTGAGGGAGGCAAGGAGGTCTGGCCTGGCCTGCAGGGCTCCAGCCATAACTCTCTGGGAGGTTGCTTGAATCCCCATGGTGGGGAAGTAGACCAGGTACCTTTCCACCCTAGCTCTAAGGTGGTACTAAGGGTTCTGCCTGATCCACAGCTGCTTGCCACCCCCACAGTCCTGAAGTGCTTGGGCAGGAGGTCTGGTCTAGAGGGTAGAGCCTCCGTCTGCCTGAAGATAACATCCACAAGGTCGCCAGTTCAAGGCCACCGGCACCGTGCAACCTTGGAGCAGCTGACAAGCCGAAGCCGAGCAATTCCATCTGCTCTGAACGTGGGAGGATGGAGGCCAGAATGTGAAGCCAGATTGGAATGAAACACCTGAATGTAGTGGTTCTTGAAAGAAAGAACCTTCTTTCAAATTGTAAACATCCCTATTTCATAAGGGATTTAAATAAAGCCTGCCTAAGTAAACCGCCTTGAATAAAGTCTTGAATAAAGACCAAGAAAGGTGGTATATAAATACCTGTTGTTGTTGTTGTTGTTCTTCTTCTTCTTCTTCTTCTTATTATTATTATTAGTGCTGAAGGGGGTGCATTCTCTCAATGGCATGGACCTTGCTGCAGTACCTCTGAACATCAGCAATTGCTGCAACACGAATTGCAGCTGTTCAGTGTTACCGCAGCATGAGGCATAGCAGTGACATGCTGTTACAAAGCTATCTATGTTGCACCTTGAACCTTGCCTCCTTACGCATTTCAGGCTATCCAAATGAATTGTACCATGAGCTTGGCCCCTGAACACAAAGTAGATTCCCCCCCCCATGTGCATGTGCTGCACACGTCTTAGAGCACACCCAGTAACACAGTTCAGTTTTCAGTTTCAAAAAGTGTCTTGTATGTATATTAGATATGTATTTTAATGGATTGTTGCATCTAAACCCAAAGTTATAGCAGGCCCAAATACTACACGGACTGTGTGAAGGGCAGAAAACCATTCTGCAACTTTGCATCCTAACCAGTTGGCAACCTTCAGTCTCGAAAGACTATGGTATCGCGCTCTGAATGGTGGTTCTGGCACAGTGTCTAGTGTGGCTGAAAAGGCTGATTCGGGAGTGACAATCCTTTCCACAACGGGAGCAAGTGCAGTCTGTCCCTGGTCTGTCTCTCTGGCTATGGGCCTTCCTTCTTTGCCTCTTAGCCTCAGACTGTTGGCAGAGTGTCTCTTCAAACTGGGAAAGGCCATGCTGCACAGCCTGCCTCCAAGCGGGCCGCTCAGAGGCCAGGGTTTCCCACCTGTTGAGGTCCACTCCTAAGGCCTTCAGATCCCTCTTGCAGATGTCCTTGTATCGCAGCTGTGGTCTACCTGTAGGGCGCTTTCCTTGCACGAGTTCTAACTAGGCCAGCCATGAAGAAGACAACATCTTACCTGGCAAGCATTTGCTCCTGCTTAAAGAGCCAGAATCACTAACAATTTTTCAAAAATTCCTTTTCATGAATATCAGCGCTCAGTTGAAAAGCCAGTGTGCATGGCCATATCTGTGATGATAATCATGTTAATTTACATGATTCTAGTGAAGGGACCCCCTTTTCGCTTCCCATAAATACTTACCCGACAGCCTGGTTCCTTTCCTGCATTGCTACTTGCTGAAACATTACTACAGTAACTGCAGATCTACAACCACAGGCATAGGTACGTGTGCTCCGAAGCCCACTGACGTCAGTATAGATACCAAATCACTGGCTGCAACAAACAACGTGTTTGATGTGCACTAATCTCCTCTTTAATTTTCTTTTTATAAATGTGTATGTTTCCACACTTGCTTTTATGGAGGGTATTTCCATAAACACTGCATCTGCTTGATGTTTTCCTCAGGATTGGGGGGGTTTTTCATTCCGACAACAAGCACCACTTCAAGCATTTTGTTTACCTTCTCGTGGCGACTGCTGGGCTGTTTGTTCCAGATTGTTGCCTCCTTGCAAAGCATTCTGTGGCTGTGCTCCAGCTTTGGCGGCTTCCGATAGTTCATTCTGTTTGTAATTTCCAGTAGCCATCTGGCTGTGCTGCGTGCCACAATTAACCGTAGAAAATACGAGGACTGTTCAGAGAATGGGAATTTAGCAAACTGTTGACTAGAACAGCCATTCTCAGCCTTTTTTTTTGGCTCCCTTTAGGACCTCTTCTCAAGTTCCAGCCCCCCCTTCAGACAAAGATACAACATGAACAGATAAACATAAAATCATTTATTATTTTCATTTTTTAGTCTGCGGCTCCCTTCAAATGTGCCAGGGTTAACTGGGGGGGGGGGAGAGATATGGCTTTTGTTGAGAATGGCTGGTCTAGAATATTGCTTGGTGGTTTTCTGCCTGCCATTCCTTGTGGGTTGGAGCATCGTGTAGGGTGGACCAGGAAGCAAGCAGCATCAGGATTCCTCAGAATCATTTCTGTTCGCTTTGCACTAAATAAGAATTGCAGAACAAATACTGGCTTTGGTACAGAATGATGAAATCTCACCTTCAAAAAGGAGCAGCACAAGCTCCCTTCTGGACTACTCCACCACCACCACCACCACCACCAGCCTGGCATCTCTTAGGCTGGGGAAGGGCTGATTCTGATGCTGAATTATCACCTCACAACTACTTTGGAAGGCATTGAGTTTTCTTACTCAAATCATTTTGGCTCAAAGTTCAATGACTCAACTCCATACCAATTAATCTAGATGGCCTGACTGTAAAATGGTCTACATCTAGTTCTCTGCTTTGGCAGTGCCTCCTCCTGTGAACCTGCTGCATCTTGAGGGGGGCCTTGCCAATGGAGGCCCTTCTGTTCTGCTCTTGCCCAGGTCCCCTGTGCAACTACACTCCTACTTTTGCAAGCAAGAGCCATACATCAGAGGAATGGGGAAAGAGTGGGCTGCTGACTTCTCTTGTAGGAGACAAAGACCCTCAGTATTGTCCGTGAATGGCCCCCTAGAGCTTTCTCAGCCCTACTTGCAGATACCAGGGACTGAACAAAGTGCCTCCTGGGTGCCAGTCAAGATCTCTATTACTTCTTTTGAGCTAGCTGCCACGGCACAGTCACAGCAGGCAAAGATACATATCAAAAAATAAATAACTGAGCTACACCCTCAGGAGAAGTGTGAAGGAGCCTCTATTTTGAGGATTCGGGCATGCTAAGACTAGTCAACTTTAAAGACATAAATAGTGATGGTTCCAGGGGGAGTGTGGGAGGAGCCCACTGGCCCAGCGTAGGTCTGAAGATGGCACCAAGGCAGAGCCCAGTGGGCTTTCCCAGATTCACAGATAGAGGTCCAGAGTTTTTGGTAGGTCCACAATGGAGCCCAGACCAATATTATCTGCTCACCTAAGATGTACACCTTTTAGGAAAAACAACTGAGCAGGGGAAAAGAAATCTATTTCAATGTTCTTGCAATTGGTTTGAACGCAAAATTTCCTTTTATTTTTAATGGCCAAATCTTTTGCTTTTGGATGGGTGCACACTCTTCATGGAGAGCTAGCACACTCAACACTAGAATGGCACACTGAATACAGAAATATGTTGGGGTAGATTCCATAGATTAGGTCCCTGTGAGTGCCTGCCCCATACCCTGCTCACATGCCCAATCTCGTCTGATCTTGGAAGCTAAGCAGGGTCAGGCCTGCTTAGTACTTGGATGGGAGACCGCCTGGGAATACCGGGTGCTGTAGGCTTATACCATAGTCTTTCCAGACTGAAGGTTGCCAACCAATTGCAGCCTATTCAATTCTGTAATACTGCATTTTGGGTCTGAATTAAATGTGCATTCTGAGAATTTGGCTTCACAGCAGGAACTCCAAAATTAATTACTTTCTATCCTGAAATACCTTAGTCCTGGTCCATAATTCCAACCCTATTTTAGAGGCCTGGCACTACTGGTTTCACTAGTGCAGCGGTTCCCAAACTGGTGGGTCACAACCCACCAGCTAGGAAAGCACCTATCCCTACCCCTTAAGGGGTGGGGGGAAGCCAACAACACGATCCCAGGATTGTGCTGCTGCCAGGGATGTGAGGGGGTTGTGCGGCAGATTCCCCAAGATCCCCCAGCCTGTAAATGTCTAAAAAAAGAGAAAAATGGGCACTTCTACCAGTTTTCACAATGAAACAGGAAATGCCTGAAGACTTTTGCAGGCACAGGGAATCCTGTGGAGACCTCCCCAGATTCCTCAGGACTACAGCACTGGCTGCAGGTAAATACAAAAACCCCCTCCATCCCCAGCAGCAGCGTGATCCTGGGGATCACACTGCTGTCTTCCCCCCTCCCACGCACATACTTACAGTGCTCCCAACTCCCTTGTAGGAGTTTGGGAGGCACTGAACTAGTGTATAAACAAAAGCAATCTCCTCACATTCGGAAGCATCATGTTCCTAACTTCAGCTTCTTCAACTTCTATGTGTGGAAGGCAGGTGCAGGGGAAAACATGTTTTTGCATGTTCTCAGAGCCACTGCACCCATTACCGATTTTCCATACTTTCTCCAGTACACTAGAGTACGCAGCTACACTTCCCATGTGTGAAGAGAAAGGAAAACAATGTATGCTGTAAGCACCTTCTTGCTCACAGAGAAGCCTATCTGCAAATATGTGTGGGCTTCCTGCAGGATTTGATGCTGCTGAAATAGGTTCTCGCCAAGCTTGGTTAAAGATGTGCTGTGGATAACTTGGTAAGCCATTTAATGAAAACAGTATTATAAGATTTTAGACCTGATGAAAAGCACAGAAACTGCATTAGGTTTTCAGCTTTTCAATAACATCCTTCATAGTGGCTACATTTTTGTGTGTATTTGTTTGCTTGCACACCTGGCCATCAATTGTCAGCCAGGTTTTGAGTAGGCAACTCAGAAACACACTTGATAAGATGGAGTAGGGATTGTTTTCTGAAGCGCATATTTGCAAAGAGTGGGACAGCCAATGGTGGACTGGGTTGGCGGGAGGAGCTTGAATGGAAATGAGGCTTTGGAAAATGTGAAATGTCCAGCACCCCTATATTTAGGGGCATTAGATGCTACTGAAAGGAATCTTTCCATGGCAATGATGAGTGATTCTAACCTTCCTTCATGAGAAAAATGTCCAATGGGAAATGAAAAGAAACTGTTACATAAGAACTGGTTGAGGAGTAGGTGTGAATTGCTTTCCCACCTCCTCCAAGGTATCACTAACTGGAAAAATAGAAAATAAATGTGATGATATTAGTGTTACAAATCATAGTTAATTGGTGCTGATCCAGTTAGTCAACGGCCAGGGCAATGAATACCAGTTTTTGGAGTGCTATTTTTTAAAAAATAATATATTCACAATTGGAATATAATTGCATACAATCCCATAAGGAGACTGGTTGACCTCACCGCTATTTTCTGAGAAATACAGGCAGTGAGACAGTAAAGGGGAAGGGCAAATCTACAATAACTAGACAGCCCCAAAGGTTGAATTCTTGCAAGTGTCAAGATTTTCATTATGTGTGGAAAAGCAATCTGCAGTCAAGCAGTTGCCATTTTTATGAGCTAATTCACAATGTACATGTTGAGGGATTATACTGTAAAAAAATATTGCAATCACAGTTTTGGAGGAGTGGAGGAGCATAGATGCAGGGCAGGAAGCCAAACTCTTGAGTGGGTCTCCTTGCCGGCTTTTGGCAATTAGATTGCTTCTTTTGCAGTCACTCATTACCACACACACCATATAAATGAATATGGGAACATAAGCCAAGTGGAGATCTCTGACTTTAAAGTTGAAATGACTATTCGTATTTCCATTTGCAAGATTTTATTGGCATGAAAGTTGATCCTGTAGATCAATTTACAACACAGTTGAATATTGAATTACTTTTTATTTTATACACTCAACTTCAGAGTTTGATGTTAGCCCATTCCGCTTCTCCGTTCATTGTGGCAATAAAGAGATAATCAAATATGATGAAATTATGGATTAATTTGAATTTGACATTCAAAACTCTGCATATTTTCAAATAATCAATTTATTAACTATGACGATATAGGCTAGTGGCTAGCCCAAATTGTGCAAGCACAAGAGACTGCATTAAAGCTCCTAAGCCAACATATAACCAGTGTGCAGTAGACAAATGTTGGGTGAAAGAGAATTTTCATGGGGTAAAAATCTTTTTAGTGTACTTTGTTACACCCAATATAGTAGAAGTCTTTCAACCTACAACTTCTTTTAACTAGATTGAGGTGCAAACAAGTAATTTTTATCACTTTAGTTTTAAGAGTACAGGTGGGGCGTCAGTATCCCCGCAGGGGATCTGTTCTTGGATGGACCCAAAATCTCTTCCCTGGGCCTCAAAATGCCTTATAAGGGCAAAAAAAAAAAGTCACTTTCAGTTTGCTTCTGGAAACTGGAAGTAGCAGTTTGGGGCTGAAACGGCCATTCTGAAACACTCAGATGCCAGTTGCATCTACGCGTGGCCTCTGCGGGCTTTAGAAAGCCCTCTGAAGGTGAACAGAGCCTAGTTCTGGTCACCTCCAGAAGGTCAGGTTGGGCTTAGCTCAACACAGGTCCAGGGAAACTGCATTGAACCAAATTCATGGATACAGGATCTGTGGATGCGGAGATCCCACCTATATAGTTGTACCTCCCCTGGAGATTTGCACCTCCCCTGGAGAATTCCCTACACATCATTATACATGCTACATGATTAATGGTGTCAGAAAAGAAAGCTGTTGTTGGGTCCAGTCCTGGTCTATCCCCTAGGAGACTTCACCCAATTGCTAATGCTTATAAAAGCCTGAAGAGGCTCTAGATGAAAAAAAAATATGTAATATGTCTAGGAGACAGGTAAGTCCCTAAGGCTATTTGGTTGGTGGATTATGGACCTTGCAAAAAAAAAAAAAAAAAACACTACCAGAAAACAGAATAAATTCCCCTTGCCCACCCTGTGAATGGTTTCAGAGCACTCTGTCCTGAGAATATTCTTAGAAGCTAGTGACGTTTATAAATATATTTTTATTACATTTTGTAATTCTTGCAACCCCTGCCTACAAAGTTCAGAGATGGCATTCTAATTTTAGATGCACAAATACTAATCTAAAAACTTGGGCTGTTCAAGTCTCTTGAAATACTAATTTCCAGCTCCAGTGGTTATGGCTGTGCCTAGGGAAACATAAATTGTTCTCTTTGTGCTAAGTAGGACACAGAAGTGCAATTGTTCTATGCCAATCTCAGTGGCACAATAAGACGAGAGTGAAATAGATAACCAGGACATTTTCTGATAATATCAACTTCTAAATCCCTAAACAAGCTTCGGTTTGCATTCTTTGCACACTCTAACAGTTAAAGGCTAAAGTTGAAAGGGGCCCGCCATATATCTAAGAGTCTTTGAATAGCCTTTACTGCCTCTTGGGATAAATAACAAAATAAAATAATACTCCTCGTCTTGCAAATGAAGAGAATGATGTTCAGAATTTTCAGTCTAATCGCATCAGGTACTCAAAGCAGAAGGTTTTTTTTGGACACATATGCCCAATCATTTTGGTCAGAGCCTTTCTCAAAGACACAAGGAAAAGCAGCATATAAAAATGGATATAAGACTTGTTTTCCTGATATTCACACATTGAAATGACAAATATATATATAAGTACAATGAGACCAGCAACAGTTATATAAGGTCATGGTCAACCCCCTGATGATGCGACTTGAATGCATCACATGGAGCAGCACTTTGAAGGGGTGGTGAACTGAGGGGAGCTCCTTACCTTGATCCTGCTGCCAATGGAGCCTGCTGTCCCAAAGGGAAGAGGTGGAGGCTTCCTTTGCCCTATCACTCCCCTCTCATCTGATTTGAAGGGTGTTTGGCTCAGCAATAGGGGTCCTGCACTGATGCTCTGCCTCAAGCAGTCCTTGGATTTGGGCTGTGCCTGCATGGGTCAAACAAATAAACACATTAAGCAATATAAGGTTTAAAATGCTAACTGGGGTACCAATTAAGCTAAAGCTATTAACAGTCCAATCCTTTTTCCCACCATAGTATGCAGTTGCATCAAAACAGGTGTGTGTGTGTGGGGGGGGGGTTGATTGGGAGGCTCAAGAGAGTTCAAGGAAAAATGGTTGGCAACCTTCAGTCTGGAAAGACTATGGTATAAGCCTACAGCACCTGGTATTCCCAGGCGGTCTCCCATCCAAGTACTAACCAGGCCTGACCCTGCTTAGCTTCCGAGATCAGAGCATGTGCAGGGTAAGTTCAAGGAAAATGTGTTCCCTTACCCCTCCATAAACCCCTTGATTGCCAATGGGTCTCCTAGCTCAAGCCCAATGAGACAAAGGGGGTTTGTTGGGAAGCTCAGATGGCATAGCATTCAGCACAAGTTGCTCACGTCAAGGGACATCTCCTCCCACCTTGATCACATCCCTTCCCTTCCCTGATCCTCCCCTGAGCCTTTACACCCACCGCACCAATTTACTGACCTGCAGGTCCCTCCTTGCTGTCTGCAGTGGCGGCCCAGAAACACACAGCTACTTGCAAACTCCATCACAGGAACACTAATTATGGCATTATCATTCTGTAGAACTACCCTGAATGCAAAAAAGCCTCTCACAACCAAGTTCAAAGTGTGAAGTGAGTGGCGTTCTTGGCGTGAACACAGAGCACAAGCCTAACCAGGTCTACTCAGAAGGAAGTAAGTCCTATTTTGTTCAGCACTTGTATTTTGTTATACCCCTGGGGGCTGGGGATAAGAATAGGCCCTCAGTTTGGCTGTACTTGTGGTAAGAGGCGACTAAACAGCCACCGGGTAGATGGGACTCGTTAACCTGGGAAGGCAGCTCATATGAGAGAAGGAAAACTCTGATCCCAAACCTCCACTGCCTTGTGGCTACATCCAGTTATGGAAACGGCTTCAGGAGTCAACCTCGAGGCAAAATCTGGAGCCGGAGTCCCTGAGGCAGTTCATGGCTGAACACAGTCACGTTCTGGCAACTCCTGCGACGCCGCTGGAACCAACCGTATTGGCCTCTGCCTTTCCATTGGACCATTTCAGCGACATGGAGAGGGGGGATTTGCTGCATGGGTAACAGCCTATCCTCCATACCTACTTTACCCAGGCTTCGCGCTCTGGAGAGGACACTCTGATCCAGAGCCACCATTCAGAGCATGACACCATAGTCTTTCGAGACTGAAGGATGCCAACAATAACTGTATTTTGTTTGCTCAGAAGTAAGTCCTATTTTGTTCAATGGGGTTTACTCTCAGGAAAGTGTGGTTAGGATTGCAGCCACAGTGTATAAATTGAAGCTGCTGGTAGGTCTCCGCTACTGCAATTCACAACATCATCCTAATGTCTATTTCCAAAGTATAGGACTGCCATTTCCTTTTGTTTTGTCTCCTCTCAACTCACTCAGAGGAAGGTGAAAGAAGAATGATGCAGTCTAGGGTGCTACGGGACAAGAGATGGCTAAACTAAGAAATAAATATAGTTCAGTGTCAAGAAGGATGGCCAAGGAGGATGTAAACAAAGGTATAAGTCATCCATGCCTTTGCAGAACTAATTAGTAATGACAATGATTCATTAAACTATGCCACAATAAAACCTCATAATTGTTTCCTTAGTTGCTTTCAGTAATTTTAGAGGCTAGATGTAACATTCGTAATGTCACAGATGATCTTCACTACTTCTGTCCTTCTGCTCCTTTTATGCTTAATCTGGAAGGCAGGAAAAAATGAATGGAACTGGAGTCACTATGTACACTTCAACTTCCACTGGGCACTTTCACTCCTGGTAGTCAATTACAACTTTTGGATGAACCAAGAAAAGTCTTCGACCTGGACTACATATCAGTGACGTGCAATCAGGGAAGGCAGAGTCTCAGCATACCCAACAAGTTTTAAGCAAGCAAACAAACAAACAAAAGGCCAAGGACCCAACATGTACAAAGAAAAAATTCTGTGCCCTTCCTCTCTACTTTCTTAGAGCAAAGTCAGTGAATTAAGCAGCACACACACCCTTTACAGTACACAGGGGAGCAACCAGCAGCTGATTTGATGCAGTCATAGCTGACTTCCAATTTAAAAAAAAAAGGAAAAAAAAACAGGTTGGGGAGACAGCAGGAAGATTTGCCTCAGCAGATTTGGTTGTAATCATGGGTGACTTCCAATTATTTTTTTAAAAAGCAGGGCAACTGGCTTCCAATAAAAAAAAAATTCAGGACACCTGCATCAGCAAGTGCTGGGGAGGCAGCAGGAAGAGTTGCCTCCTGGAAATGACTT
Organism: Tiliqua scincoides; assembly: GCF_035046505.1. Lineage (NCBI taxonomy): Eukaryota > Metazoa > Chordata > Lepidosauria > Squamata > Scincidae > Tiliqua > Tiliqua scincoides. The sequence goes on along the minus strand of NC_089821.1, from coordinate 127,732,914 downwards.
CCATACAACTTTAGGTGATATTTTAACCATGTAGTTGAATGACGACTCATACCCCACTTTCCTTGCAGAATTCTGTAAAGCTTATTCCCCCATGGGCGATAGCAGAAGAAAAAGCGAGGTGGTGTATGTGTAGCAGTAAGTCCAAGGGCCTATATTGTTGTGTGAAAAATCTTCAAAGGAAAAGCAGCTGGGGGGGAGCAAAACAGACCACAGAATGGGGAGGAGTGTATACACATGATAGTCCTATTTCCTCTCTCCTGTTTATCCCACAGTTGAGGTTTGCTATAGTCAGCCCGGCCTCCTACTTGTATGGTCCATCAACTGGAAATAAGCCTTCATGTCATTTTTCCAGCAGTGAGAAATTGTGTGCAAAAAGGTTTCCCTGGTTGGGTGCATCCCAAACTTGAGATTTCTAAGGTGGGGCCTGGTCATGCTACAAGACTGCTAAACCTTGAAGAACAGGGGAGGGGGAAGAAGACACCGGGGAAGATGCCAGTAGCAGAGGGACGAAACTGAGCAGAAGCTTCAAAATGGTCTGAGATTAACCTTTGCTACCCATTTGTATGAGGGAAAAAAGCAAAAACTGGGGAAACAGCAGCATTTTGGGTAAACAGGTAATGCATATCCATTTCACCTCAATAGATTCCTCCGTCTAACTCTTATTTATCCCTCAGTGGACAACTGTCCTCCTCACCTTCAGAAATCATGAACATGTTGTGATAGGTTCTGATGAATTTTGTATGCTGCGTCTGTGATTGTGTCGTCCCCCCCCGCCCCCCGGAAATTTGGATAGGATTGGGTGCTGTCTGAGTAGCACTATTTATACACAAACACCCTTTTCTTCCCTCTGACCCATCAAAGCATACAATATGGGAATGATGGAGAGTAGCCCCAAAGCCAAAAAGCTAAGCATAGAGCCTTATTCAACCTGTGGGGAAAGGTTGAGCGCGCTAAGTGGAAAAGGAAACTTTTCTGCACCCAGTGGAAACTGGAAGCCTGGTATTCTGGCCAGTGGGCCGGTACGTCACTTGCTCACAAAGTGAACCATTTGGACCAGGCTGCTTTTACTCCCTTCCCCTCTCATTACACATTTGCTGATAGTACTGGTGCTTGGGTCTAGAAAACATTACAATTACGCTTCATTTTAACATTAGAAGAGCCTAGCTGCTCAATCAGCTTCCCACTGAAAAGAACCCTAACTATTATTCAAATGTTCTTTAATGAAATTTAGCAATTAAATGCAAATTGCATTCCTCCCGTCTCCCCTTCGTTGACGCACTCTTGGAAGGCCTGCTGTACCATTTGCACTGAAAGCTCCATCCACCCATGCCCGAGCATTGAAGCCGGCGGTTTCGAACAATGCCGGGAACAAAGGCAAGACACTGTTGTCACTTTTAAAGAGATATAATTATACTCCAAAAATACATATTCAGTGATGTGGAGAGCACTGGATGTATGTTCTTCTCCCGCCCCAAGGTTTCTCCTCCCCCCTCCTGCACTAGCATTCCATGGATCTAATCTGTTATGGAAACAACAGCAGCTAGTATGTTAAGTATACACTGAATATTCATGAGATTGGAAAGAGGCTGTCATGAGCAAGCATCCTTTTCCTAAGAAAGCTCCTTTTTGATTTGTTTCTTAACAGGCAGCTCTCTGTGCATACTGACCTAGGGAACAGCCTGTCACATTCTCCATCCTGACCTATTACATTCTCCAGAGCTCTAGATCACATATCACACACAGCCATCCTCTTTCAGAAGTTAATTTGGGGCCCATGGCTGCCTACTGTCACCAGATAACAGTAGCCATTACTGACTACTAGCACACGCCTGGATTCCTCCAGTTTTGCTCTGCTGACTTGGGAGTGGGAAATTTGAATCGCAGTTGATATAAAACCAGACAGTCAGAGCTTGGGAGTTAGGCTGCTTTTCCTTTCTTTCTTTTTTTTTAAGGTTCTTCCCAGCCTGCTTGAACAAGGCAAAGTACAAGAGATTCAAGGTGTAAGTTGGGCTTTGCAAAATACTAGCTAAACCAAGCTGCAATCTTTGATGCTGTCCAGCTAGGAAAGCTGTCATTCATAGGAAGGTCTTTCCCTCTGTTGCCCGAAGGATGCTGAATTATAAGTAGATGCATGAACAACCCAATTCTTCAGAGGGCCTATGGCTGCAGATCTTGTGATCCACATTGGGGGGGGGGGAGTGAAGGGGCAAGAAGAGACGGAGCTTGGCTGTCCATGCCAAGGTCCTAGTCCCCTCTTTCCAACCTGGACCTGGAAAAGAGCCCCATGGATAATGAGGGTCCAACTGTACTTTAATTTGAAATGGGGCATGGTAAATAAGAAAATAACAGCCAGATCCTATCCACATTTTCCTGGGAGTAAGCTCCATTGACTCTAATGGAACTTACTTCTGAGTAGACATGCATAGGCTTGGGCTGTTAGTCTTCAATTCAGGCAGCAATCCATGCTTACCGGGGAGTGAGCCCCATTGACTCTTACTTCTGAGTAGACATGCATATGATTGGGCTACAGAGGCCAGGATTAATAGTGCAATGTTTGAACACCTAACAGCATGCACCTAACGTAAAAAGCCCCAAACTCCCCTTTGAAACAGTTTCCCTTAGAAGCAGAATACTGTATATCAGGACTCATGAGAGCTATTTAAATGTAGTGTGAAACAGTAAAGGTCATTGTGCTCTTCAAGGCACATTTTAAAATACTCCAATCTTTCCCGGATTGCCACTGTTTCATGAATGACCTCAACATTTTATACTTAGTAGCCTAGAAAGGTCATTTCCCACATACATACCGATTTTTTTCCCCCCGCTGGAAACGCACATGGATTTCAATGTTTGTTTGGAATTTATTCGTTAACCTCAACATTCTGTGTCACTTCAATGACAAGAAACACAAAAATAATCTTTCCTGCATATGCTCCTGCTGGTGAGTGTTATCCTATTTATTATCAAGACAATCGTCACGATTTCTTAACCTGCAGAATTCCATGAAATATACTAGCTCTGAAAGCAAAAGAAATCTCCAGTTGTACGCATTGCTATAAAAAATAATAATTAAGAAAAAAACCGTTGTTATAGAGTGTTTCTGCTTGATGGCTCAATCCAAACTGCTGCCTTACAGCCCAATCCTATGCATGTCTACTCAGAAGTCAGTTCCATTTGAGTCAATGGGGCTTAACTCCCAGGAAAGTGTGGATAGGATTGGGCTGTAAGCCGGCACAGCCATCCCTGCGCTGGCTCAGAATGTCACATACATGTCAAGAAGCACATTTGTGACTACACTTGAGTGGGCATTGGGGACTCAAAGGCCTGCAAGTGCTGCATCCAGGAGCAGTGCCAGACAGAGCAGGTAGGCTTAACGCCACGTGGTGCAGATGCATGGAGAGGGTGGCGGGGAGGAGTGTTGCTGGGTGGCGGGGAGGGCGGAATGGGGTCTGGTAAATCGGGCTCTGCCGATAAATCCTAACACCATTCCCAGCATTACACTGGGCTTCCCAGGTTTACACCAGTTAAATAGCTGATGTGGATCCAAAAAGCCACATTGGGGTTCAACACATGGTAAGGGGGAAAACTATCCCCTTTCCCCAAGGAGCCTCCAGCCACCTCCTAACCTGTGCTGGATAAAGAACAGGCTGTGAAGCCTGGCTGTGCCAGTACAGGTTAGGATTGGGCTGTGAGTTGCCATATTTTTTAGAGCAGTGGTTCTCACACATTTAGCAGTGGGACCCACTTTTATAGAATGAGAATCTGTCCGGATCCACCAGAAGTGATGTCATGACCGGAAGTGACACCATCAAGCAGGAAAATTTTTTAACCATCCTAGGCTGTAATCCTACCCACACTTACCCAGGAGTAAGTCCCATTTACTATCATTGTTAAAAGACTATACAGAGAGGTTGTTCAAAGTACAGGTCTGTAATATTTCCCCAAATGCAGTCACATGCAATGGTAGCATCATGCCTAATATATTAAAAATAAAATATTAAAAAGAATGGGGGCCCACCTGAAATTGGCTCACAACCCACCTAGTGGGTCCCGACCCACAGTTTGAGAAACACTGTTTTAGAGCTAATGGCAGCTTTCCTCAGATTACAATGAAGGGCTGCAGATTCTTTGGGCCACAATCCATCATGGATTCACATCTAGCAGAGGGTTTAAACATGCCCTCTGGTAGATGTGACCTTAGTATGTTCTAGTTTTACCACCAGGGCCGCTGAGAGCTGGCATTGGGCACAGAGCAAGATGCCTGATTGAACCTCCCCTTCCTAAGTTTTCCGTCAAAACAAACATTACTACATTTTAAAAACAAGTTTTAATTGACAGTTTTAACTTATCATGGGCAAGATCGACACTAAGGTTACAATTCTATGCACACATTCTTGGGAGTAGGCACCACTGAAAATAATGAGACTTACGTCTGAGTAGGATTCCCTACACAGGATTGGGCTATAAATGAAAGCATTTCTCAGAATGGGATAATTCCCTTACTTTGAGTAGTGCAACTGCATTTTGTTTCTTCTACCTCAGCAAAGTCCTCCTCATTTGCTTTTTCTTCTTCTAATAATGCACCAGCATCCAAGGACTGGCTTTCACTTAGGGACGGATCCAAGGAGGGCCATGGATGCGTGGCCCCCACCCAAACTGTCTGCCAGCCCAGCAAGGAAGGGCACCCAGTGGGCTAGGGAGCAAAATCAGGCACCAGGAGAACACCCACTGAGTGGGGTGCCAGCAGGATTGGCTGGAGTGGGAGCCCAAACCAGTAGACCTGGGTTCCAAATCCAGGTGGGAGCCCAGGTCTGGTAGAAGTTCAAGCAGGAGCACAAGTCTGGCTTGTGCTGGGAGACCTGGGCTCCCATTCCAGTCAATGACTCAAAGTTCAGGCAGGAGCTCAGTTGGTAGATCTGGGCTCCAAGTCCATGCGGGAGCCTAAATCCACTCGCCCAGCAAACCTTGATCATGGAGGCCGTAACTTAAGTTGGGAGCCCAAGTCTACCTGCCTGGGTGACCTGGACTCTGGAGTTGGTAGTGATCATGCCTCCCCCCCAATACAAACACTGGTTCAGTCCCTGCTTTCATTATCTCCCTCATTACTAGGTGATGATTTTGAAACAAAGCCCGGGGGAACTAAACTTGTCTGACTTTCTTTTTCTTTCCTTTTTTTCCCTTTTTATTTTCTGTGCTCCAGACTTTCGTTCTTCCTGTTTCAATAAAAGAAAAACAAGAAAACAGTTCCAGGCAACTATGGGAGCTTCTCTATGTTGCTGGGGAAGCATGGTCTGGTGGAAGCTTGCTGGGATGTCTGGTGAGGCAGGACTAAGAATCTTCAACGTCCGGTTTGGGAGCCAAGCTTTGGGGTTTTCCCTTCCATTCTGGCAGAAATGTGGAACTCCTCAACTTTGTTTCTGAGCGTGGAGCCTGAGAATTTTGGTGATGTCTTCATAATCACTTCAGTGGAGACTGCATACTTGCCTTCACAATTGCACATGATGGTAGGTTCCCAGGTCATGATCTAATGTCAAGTGTAGTGTTTTTGCGGCAAGTATGACAACAGCCAGGATAGTGTGGTTTGGAAATTGGACTCAGACCTGGAAGAGTCTGCTTCAAATCCGCACTCAGCCATGGAGTTTCCAGAGTGTCCTTGGGTCAGTCAATCTCTCTCTCTCTCTCTCTCTCTCTCTCTCAGCCTTCCCTACGTCACAGGACAAAGGAGGTAGGGGAGGCTTTTGTTGTGAGGACAAAGGAGGGAAGGAACCATGTATGCCTCCCTGAGCTCCTTGTACAAAGTGTGTTTAAAAAACGTGAAAAATAAACATGGCCCAAACCATAGCAAAAGAATACTGAAGAGTTACCACTTACTACCCATTTTTATGCGCCTGTCACATGTGTGTGTATATTATTCCCACAACAAGATTCTGGCCAAGAGACAGATGTGGACTCCTGCAATAGCCATGTCAGCTGCCAAATACAGAGTACAGCGGCAGCTTATCCATTAGGTGAGGTGCTGCAGGTTGCATCAGCAGCAGACTGGGGGGTGGGTGAGAAGCTAGCAGATTCAAGATGCCCTCCCCCCCCCGAATCTGCTGCCACTGCCACATCCTTCCAGCCTGCTGCAGATGCAGCTTCCACTGATCCACCTCCTGCTTACTAAAACATCACAGGGCCTCTAAGAGGAATTTTATCAGGGGGTACAAAATTTCCTTTGGGCCCCTTCCCAAAGGGGAGGGGCAATGGGGATAGGCAGAATGGGGGGAGGGGGCAAAATAAGGCAGGGGGAGGATGCTGACAGAATAGTCTTTGGAGCCCAGATCTACCAGGCTTCTTGATGCAGAGACCAGGTGTACCTGACCATGTGGCACTGGCAGCTAGAGAAAGTAATATTTTCAATGCCAATAAAGGTTCTCGAAATCGAACTCAAAATCAAATCGATAAAGTAAAACCAAACACACTCCTGAGTCGCTTTAAAATCTTTGAAATATAGAAAATCCATTGTAGAAAATTAGCATCATCATATTTAGGCTCACTCTAGAATGGACAGTGTGCACCCAAATGAACTTCTGCAGCAGCTGTAGACCTGCAGCTGGGTCCCTGTGCTCCTATCCATGGTTATCGGATGCACAAGCCAAAGAACTATTGTAGCAAGCCGGTTTCCTTCCAGATTGATCCACTGTGGGCTCGTGGATCCATTTCTCGGCCCGCTGTGTATGTCTTGCAGCAGCGGTTACCACTGCATGCCCGCAGTTATGCCCCCAGCATCAAGCGCAGGCATCAAGCATCAAGCGCAGTTATGCCCCCAGCATCAAGCGCAGGCATCAAGCATCAAGCGCAGTTATGCCCCCAGCATCAAGCGAAAGTTTGGGTGAAATAGGAAAATGTCAAGTCTCAGATCCCTCAGGAACTATTTTATAGAGGAAATAGTTGAAGCTCTTTGCAATGAAGCCATCACGCAGATAGAGACTGAAGGAAATGACTACCACAGAGATGCAGAAGAAGGCCTATGGTGTGGCAAATCGCTCCACAGGGAAAGAGAGTCTTCAACTTGAGGCATAATGGCAGGAAATGCCAACAGGGCAGAACAAAACCTGAAATGAAAGTTCAGGTGGGCTCCTCCCTCTTCCCAGCAGATTAAAATATTCAGTAATGAAAATACAGTCTTGGTGTTTGATAGCTTTGCTTATTGATGTTGGTTATATGTTTAGAACATCCTTTCTTAGAAAGTGGGATGTGGTCTTAATTGTATGACTACTCGGGGAAGTAAGTAGCACTGTGCCAGGAGGCTGGGTGGAGAGGAGGAGTATAAGTTGGCTTCGCTCTATGAGGAGAAGGAAAAAAAGAGCACCCATTTGCTGAGGAGAAAGTGTGCATGGCTAGGACAAAAGTGAAGAGAACACAACTACTGCAATAGGATCAGTGGGTTGCTGTCATATTGGCTGGAAGCTCACTAGGCAAGGAATGCTGTACCAGACTAAGGGCACAATCCTAACCAACTTTCCAGCACTGGCCTAGCTGTAGTGCAGCCCCAAGGTAAGGTAACAAACATGCCCTTACCTTGAGGAGGCCCCCTTGACTGCCTCCCCACTGCAGGATGCAGTGCAAGCCACATGGGCACAGCTATGTCAGTGCTGGAAAGTTGGTTAGGATTGCACCCTAAATGTTGACCGGAATGTGCTTTCAAGTTATTTCAGCAGCTGCTCTCTGTGTAGCCACTTTCTCTAGGAGGTGCACAACCGTAGAAGTGAGTTATCAGAGGATAAATGAGTCTGCCCTTCCTTTTAGGTAGGCACAGCACCATCTTGCCATATCTATATTTATTTTGCTACATAGTGCCTACTGAGACTGTGTTGTCACAGGAAGTGACTGTCACAATATTTGTTGCTTTTGTGTAGCACTGCGCTCCTAAGCCCAGAATTAGCTCATTGTTTTCACTGGAGCTTACTCCCCAGTTAGCCTGCCTAAGATTGCAGCGTTAATCTGCCCCTTTCAGCAAGTCTTTATAGATAGAACCTATTTGTGTGCTACAACTAGAAGTCAATCAGTGAAAATACTTCCTTTAATATCCATGCATTTTAGAATCAGCGCTTATACAGATAAAGGAACATTTCCACCCCCTCTGTTTGTACATGGGGTATAAATCGTCATGTTTTCTTTGATTCCCATGATGCTCTTTTAGGTTCTGCCAGCTGATGATCAGGCTGGCACGTATCTAAATTTAGTACATTATTCCTTATTCTGATTTACAAGTTGTCTTTTGTGGCATTTGAGAATGTTATGTTTATGAGCGGCTGTGAAGTTAAATTCTGTGAGTTATATAGGCTTAATTAATACTTCAGCCTGGAGAGGAGTGAAGATGAGCTCTGACAAGTGAGCTGGGATTGGCTTACAAGCGATTGATATGATTGCTGAAAGACTTTGGCAACCCATCAAAAATACATGAATTCAGGGCACCTGCAGAAAATATGCAAGAGACCAGATTATTGCTAAATGGCTTTATTTATCTTTACCAAATGTTATTTAGCTAGCAAAATGAGATTAATCAACCAGTATTTTACTACAGAAAATAGCATTAATTTGGAGCCCAGGGCTGCTCATTTAGAAAGATAGCACACTGGCTGCTGGAGGCAGACCTTTAATCTGTCCAAGGAAACTGTGGCGCACGATTGACGAAGTTGTCTGTGTGCCACACGAATAGATAAGTTGTTATCTAAAGCTCTACACCTTACACAAAATCAATGGCCAAGCATATGACATTAGTCATGATGAGAAGCTCTGTCTTCCCCCCCCTCCCCTGTATTACTATCTGAAGAAGAGGCCCAAGCTGTGCTACATTCAATTTCTCAGTCATCACCAGAGAAACATTAGTAGTTGGAGAGGGGCATTAGCTCAATGGTAGAGCAGCAGCTTTGCAGCGAGAAGGTCCCAGTCTCGATCATGGCAGCTCTAGGTTGGGACTGTCAACTGCTGTCACTCTGTGTTGACAATATAAGTGACCCCCCCCCCCGCATAGCCATTGGGGATACATTCCCACACACTCCACAGATATTGAAACCGCAGATAAACACGGACCCTGCTTCCTATTAGCATTTTCTAATAGCCCAGTCCTATTGGCTGGTGATGGCACATGGTACACTAGTGCTGATATGGCCACCACTGTATCCTGTGGGGCCAGGGAAGCTACCTGAGGTCTCCCTGGGGTAAGGGAGCGTACCTTACCCTGTGTAGATCTGTGCCAGCTCTTGACCTGGTGCTCAACCGAGGAGACCCATGTAGGGCTGTGCGGCTCTGGAGGGGGATATAGGATTCAATGGCAGCCTCTGCCACTGACTCTGCCCCCCTCCCAGCCCCAATTCACCATCTGACCCACCTGCCCCATTCCACCCCTGCCTTCCCTCACCTTGAGAAGACTCCTCGCCACTTGGCAGGGATACTTATCGCCCAGCATTCGTCTGCAGGGTCCTGCCAGTGCAGAGACCCTGCAATGACCAGTGTTGGTCTCTCCATGAGCATAACATGCTCCCCACTGTTCTGTAGTGCCTTATGACATTTGTGTAATGGCAGTTGCTGCTGGCAATGACAAGGTGATTAGGATCGGGCTGTTAGTCTTCCTCCTCTAGTGTGCTGACTGACTGCTTCTTGCGTTCCTCGTGTAGTGTTCTATGACTGGCTGCAACAGAATAGAGATGAGTGGTTGGCACCACAGTAAGGATAAAATCCCCTTTTACAGGTAAGTAATGGGTGTGGGGAGCAGTGGATAAGTAAATCTGCGGGTACAGGATTCACAGATATGGGAGACAACTGTACTGAACCATACAGACCACAAATCTGACTCAATCTAAGCAGCAGACATCATAAGTCATTTCGGAGTCCTTGCTAGCACTCTGAGCTGGTTAAATTCTTCCATTGCTTTCTCTGATTAGTCTTAGGGATTGTGAATCTGTTTTCCCCATCAGTTACCAGTAAATAAAATAGCTTAGTTCGTCTTCCCATGTTTATAAGTAACTCTAGCTCAAGTTCATTGGCCACTTGTGCATTTAGTATGCTTATTGCCCTGGAAAAACTGAGTATCTTCTGAAAGGAAATGAAGATCTCCGATGAGTCTAGATCAGGGGTGTCAAACTCGTTTCCTGCCGAGGGCCGAATGGCATTCATGATGCCTGCTGAGGGCCGGAAGTGATGTCATTAGACAGGAACTAATGCCATTGAACAGGTCATAACCAAAAGTAAGCACTTTTTTCTCACTTAAAAATTCATTAGCTGCAAATGACAGAAGAGAAAACACACAAATCTTTATCATATTTCAAGATATGGGGGAGCTGAACTATCATGTGGGCCACGCTTTCAACAGTAGCTACTCAACAGTAGCTGAGAGCCTGAGGGCCAGATAAAAAACTTCCGTGGGCCGCATCCGGCCCCCGGGCCTTATGTTTGACACCCCTGGTCTAGACAGTGGGAAGATCAGGACTTTACTGATGAGATATGGAATGTTTAATGGGGCTATCCTGCAATTTCTTATTAGTTTCTAGGTTAAATAGCTCTTTCTAATTTGGCCTGCTGTACAGAGCATAGTAGGAAAGACATTTTGCCATGCAGTAGACTTAATACCATGGCATTTTGATTTGTAAGGATGATTTCCGGGATCACATGCAAAGAGGTCCTTTCTGGTAACGTGCATGCCTGAAATGAACCCTTCAGGTGTAACCCTGTTATGAAGAACACCACATGCATGAAAAGAAAACAAACCCTCCAGCCTGTAGCATTGTGCATGAACAATGCAACTCCACCCATGGCCGAGGAATAGTAGCCTGTGACCGCCAAGTTCCTTAAGACCAGCAGCAAGTTCCTTAAGACCATATAACCATAAAATCAAATTTTGTAGCACACATTTGTTTTGATCATGCTAGACAGCATAAAAATCTTCCTGCAATCAGTTTGACATCGCTAAGAAAGGCCCAATGGGCTTTTCTTTCCATCCAGAGAAAAACAAGTCCATTTTCACGGCAGCATCTGTGCTGAAGCATGTGTTTTGATTTCTCCCGGTGGAAGGAATACATAAACTCACATAGGCAGCACCCCAGGCAACATGAAACACTGTTGAGCATAGCCATCAGTAAGTTTCCCTTGCAGCAACACTGCTGCTCAGCCTGAACTGTCAGTATTTGCTATGGTGAGCTTGTAAGGCAATGGAGTTTGACACCAACCAGTTCTGAGGTGACAGACCGTGCAGTTCACATAAGAGTCATTGTACGTACAACAACCTAAACACAAAACTCAAGCAGAAGTTATACGGGCACTCAAGAACATTAGAAGAACCTGGCTGGATCAGGCCAAGGGCCCATCTAGCCCAGCTTCCTGCATCTCACAGTGGCCCACCAGATCTTCTGGAAGCACAGAAGATAAGAGACCTGCACCTTGTTGCCACTCCTTTGCATCTGGCGTTCACTTGGAAAGTTCCATATCATATTTCTATTCAGTTTAATAAACTTGAAGTAAATGCTAATTAGGGGTAGACAGAAACATGGTGGAAAAAGAACGCAGGAGATGGAAGGGGAAGGAAATTGACATCAGAGGAAAGGTATACTTTTAAGCCAATGCTCTGCTCTTAACTAGAAACATCCAGATCCCTTGTGTAGTTTAAAGGATCCTTTAGGGTCTAAAATGGTATCCAAATCAAGTACTTCAATTTTTACAACCCCCTGCTGAGGGACTAGTCTACCAATTGGTGTCCAGCCCAGTCAGGAATTTTTTTTACTCCCTTGAAGACAAATCCATTTTGGTCCATGAAAAAAAATGGGCAAACTTCTGGTTTTCTCTAATAGTGAAAGGGGCCTTAAATGGTCTCCTTTCCTGAAAAGGACATTTCCTTATGTTGTACTGAGTTGCTATAAAAGCAGATATTCTTCTATGATTTCCTGTGAAATGTCTCTCAGCAACGAGTTTGGCAATTCTGAATATGCCTGTTACAGATTAGTTTTGGTGTTACGCAGCATCTTTCTCTTCCCCGGAGATGAATCCAGTGTGTTCAAGGCAGTGGCCATTCTGAACTGTATTGACAAGCGGCTATTAGCAATGCTTCATCTCAGCCCCACATCTTAGGAGTATCAGGTGTAACTACACCTGGTTCATTTTAAATTTCAATCTCTGAGCATCGCTAAACCTCTGACATATGACACAGCAAGACTGTGACAGCCTGGCCTCGAGCAAGCAGAAAATAAATATGGAGGGGATCACGATAAACTTGCTGGAAGCCATCAACACATCCCAGGTAGCTGGCAAGGACTGAAGCTGAAAAATGCTTGTGTATTTGCTTGCTTATTTTAGCCTACACCGCAGAGCACCTGGAAACAATTGTCTGTGACAAAAGGACAGGCAGAGGCAGATGCAAGCATGGATTCTCTTCCTAGTTGTTTCTTGGGATACTTTTACATCCCCTTGCAGGAGTATGGTTCTGCCTTACCTGGGATGCTACACAACCTGTTTAAGTGGAAATCAAAGTGCAGTATTGATTCGCTGCTACGAAAACCAATGTGGTATTGCAGAGGAAAAGGTTTGCTTAAATGGCTCCCCAGTTCAGTTTCTCTTGCTCTGTGGCCCTCATGCAGCCACTGAATATATGGTTCAGCATGGCTGCATGAAAGTCACCAGACTCTTTGGTGTTTTTAAACTTCAGTAAGTACATTTATGAGAACCCTGCTGGGGAACTCAGACTTTGTCTGAGGATTGGATTTACCAGTCCTTTTGTTCATTCATGTCGTTTGTGCATGACTCCAGAAATGGAAGACGTGAACACAGTGGGGCTTTGTAATAAAAATAAATGGATCAAGAACTTAAGTGCTTGTATTGTGCAACTCCAGCCGTACAAATCTGGATACATGACTATTGATCTGAGTCTCTCTGGCATACGGAGAGGGAAGATGATTAATAGGAATAATCCTCAGAAATAGAGAGGCTTCTCAGAATATGACCAAAGAGTTGCACCATCTTCCAAAACATTAATGAGGACCTTCGGAAACTGTGGGTATGGTTTAGCCTAGAGCAGTTCCCTTGCCTTTTTGCCCATTTTGTCACCAATGTGTACAATACTGTTGATGGCACAGTGAGTGCAATAGCTTTGATTGCTACACTTGTGCCAGCATCTCCTCTTCTGGGCTCATTGCCACTAGTTGAAGCTTTGTGCAAGAGAAAATACTCATAGTTATCTTCTTTCATGGTTCAGCGGCATGTTGGTTTGGAGTACAGCAAGTGAGATGTTTTTTCACAGGCATTGTAAGACTCAATGAAAGTAATCAGTGTTGTGAAGAGGCAGAACATCAAGGCTATGAACCAATGCAAAACTTAGCATGTATAACCCGATTGCACTGATCCAGCAAGGGTGATCCCTTAGGAGACAGAATTGTGCCCTTTCTTTGTGCCAGAGGCTTAGGAGCATGTTGAGAGAGTCCTAGCATAGTAAGGGGGGCACCCCAGGCAATCTATGCCTCTCTGCACTACTGCCCCAAATTTCATGCTGTTTGTTGTTGTTTGACGGGAAAGCTATCAATCTGGAGAGTGCAAAAAGGTCTAAAAAAATGCTCTAATTTCTACACTTGCACATAACTGTTTTTGCACCTTTTCATAGCCATTGTTCTCCTAGTCTTTTGCTACCTTTTGGAACACTTATAAGGACATTGCCTGCACTCTTTTTCCTGCCCAACTGTTATGTACTGATGGACATGCTAATGCATATTAGGAACTCAAGGGCAAGTGTGCGGGCACATGATGCAGTTATTCTTGCTTAAGCAGATCTAGGTCTTGTCAATATTTAGACAGATGACCACATGGGAAAGTCATGTACTTCACCTTTATTTTCAGGATCAAGGGGAAGTGGGATATATACATACAATGAGCCCTCAATTCAACAGACTAATTGAAGGAAGCAGAATTCCATTTAATGTAAACACGAGGGATCATTTTATCATATGTGGTGGACAAGTACCAAAGCGAAAAAAATATTGGACTTTGATACACCAGCAAATGCAATTGATACTTAAAGTAAATCTGCAAATGAAACAAGAAGCTTTTACCCAGCAGCCCCCAATAAAGACACAGGCAAGGGTATATGGTACAAAGGGGCACTTTATTAACTATTTAAATATACTTCAGGTTGCAACAGGGCCTAACAAATAAGTCATGCGGGTTCTACATGGGGGAAACGGAGCTGCCCGTCTACTTCCCCCTATAGTGATTTGGGCGACCACACCAGACTCTGGGCAGCGTCAGTACAAGCCTGCCGTCCCCTTCATTGTCACCCCGAAGGGGCAGGGTGGCAGGCTAGCTCAGGCCACCCGAGCGAACCCACGGTGTGCCTTTACCACCAGGCCGAGGTTCATCCAGCCTGCGTCACCCAGCCGGGAATGCCAGCATGAACAAGCGTGGAGCCCACCCGGCCCTTGCCACCCTGCGGTGTACACCGATATGACCTTACCTACCCAAAACCCACACGACACCTGCCTAAAGTGACCAAGAAGACCTATGGAAAACCCCCATTCCGCCCCTAACTCCACAGTCCGGGGTAGGCAAAAAACCACCAACCGATGTGCCAATTAGGCTGATGGCAAAAATTCCTACCTGGCCCCAGAAGGCGACCAGCTAGTCTCGGACTGCCAAAGGGGGGCGGGTGGGTGACCACTGCCTGGTCCTGACTGCGTGGATTTCTCTGAGCAGCCTGCACGTGGCCCCAGACCAATTAGCCCCCAGCCAATTGGCTGCGAGGCTGGCCCTTCCTGTGCCTCGTGCGGGGGCAGGGTAAACGCCGGTGGTGTGCTAATACAGGTGCCACCGGAATTCTGTTGGAAATATTTGATGTATGGATTTAGAAAGACTTTGAAACTGTATTTTTAAATATGACAACTGTGGCAAGAATATTGTATGCTAAGTACTGGAAGGTTCTAGAGATACCTTCAGTTGAAGAATGGTGGTAAAGACTTAGCTGAAATGGCCAAACTTATGATTTTTCTTAAAGAGAAGTCAGTAAAGACTTTTATGGATAACTGGAAACCATTCATGGACTTCCTGCACATGAAGGGGAAAATGGATTTAATGGATTATGGCTTGGATGAATAGATAATTGATATATAGATAAATTTTTTTGTTTGGTTTGTGCTGAAAAATGTATTTTAGAAATAATCAATAGATTCTTTAAGACATAATACCTAATATATGATTTAGGACACAATCCTGACCTGCGCTGGAACAGGCAAGCCATGCATCCAGCTCAGGATAGGGGCCCAAGGTGGCTCAGCCAGAGGCAAGGGGAAACTTTTCTTCTGATCTCCCCGGGAACGGGGGTTGGAATTCAGCATAACTGCCAGATCCCAGCCCTGCGTCCAGCTCCCTGCCCACCCACCCCTGGGGCTGCCCTCCAGCACAGATTCAAGTCACCCTATAGGGGTGATTGCTGCCAATGCCCCAGCTTGACAGCCCTGGCCTCTGCCCCCTTAAGGGGCAGAGTGAAAGTGAAAGTGGAGCGATCGCGCTCCACCTCTGCAAAACCGGAAGTGGAGCATGATCCACTTTCACTTTTAGAAGGCTGGAGAGCCCTGCAGATGCTTGCACAGGGCTCCCTGCACCCCCAACAGGCTGCTGCAGGGACTGGTGAGTGCATCCCAATTCCTGCAGCCCCCTTAGTGATGCAATCCTGGGGATCGTGTTGCTGCCTCCCCTCCCCCCCGTCCCTGCTGCCTCCCTGCCCTCCCCTGCAAGAACTTACTGTGATCCTCAAACTTCCTGAGAGTTTGAAAATTGCAGGGGTAAGGGAATAAATATACCCTTACTCCAAGTTGCGCCACAGCCACCTCCTAACCAGTTGGTTTGCCTGTTCCAGTGCAAGTTAGGATTGGGTTGCCCAGGTTATAAATATTGTAAAGAGTACTACTACTATTATTATTATTGATGATGATGATGATGTGTTTTCAGCCTCTAAATTGAATTTTCCAGTAGTGATGTTATTTATGGACAAAATTGCTTTGCTAACATTTTAATCAGGTAGAACACAACAAGCCATTACTGTGATAATTGTTTTTTTGTAAAATGTGCCTGTTTTGAGACTTTCCACCCTTAAAATATTTTCATCTTGGGTAATATTGGACCACTGTCAGCCCTCTGTGCAACTTGCATGTTATCTACCAGCGTTGCATTTTTAGCTGTTTTGAAAATGCCAAACTAAAAGAAACTAGACATACCAGTACTTACCTTAGAAATATTAAGTATCAGGAGAATATATGATAGTATAGTATGCAGAGGAAGAAATCTGGGTATTCTGCCTATCTGGTGCCAGAACCAGGGAACCCAGTAACCTGATTCCTGCACTGGGAGTAGAGCTGCAGAAGTGGGTTTTTTTAAATGGATTTCAGGGTAATTTATAGTGCGTGTGCACACATACGTGTAATTGTGATGGCACACCTATATGTGATGGCACACCTAACTGGGAGTAACTTCCATTGAATTCAGAGGGGCTTATTTCTGAGTAAGAGGAGAGGCTAACTATAGAGGCTAACTATAACCTGAGTTAGAGGTTATTTAGAGGCGACTAAACAGCCACCGGGTAGATGGGATAGCCTGAAGGCAGCTCATCTGAGAGAAGGAAAACTCTGATCCCAAACCTCCACTGCCTTGTGGCTACATCCAGTTATGGTAAAGGCTTCAGGAGTCAACCTCGAGGCAAAGTCCAGAGCCGGAGTCCCTGAGGCAGTTCATGGCTGAACACAGTCACGTTCTGGCAACTCCTGCGACGCCGCTGGAACCAACCGTATTGGCCTCTGCCTTTCCATTGGACCATTTCAGCGACGTGGAGAGGGGGGATTTGCTGCATGGGTAACAGCCTATCCTCCATACCTACTTTACCCAGGCTTCGCGCACTGGAGAGGACACTCTGTTCCAGAGCACTATTTGGGGCACGTAACCATGGTCTTCCGAGACTGAAGGATGCCAACACGATTTCTGAGTAGACATTCCTAGGATTGTGCTGTGTGAGATAATTTTGACCTCAGTATACAGGCATGACCCCGTATCCATGGGGGTTCCATTCCTGAACCCCCTGCGGTTAAGTGAAACTGTGGATACAGGCGATAGCTGCCCCGCCACCCTCTGGAACCAAGAGCAGGTCCTTTCCCCTTACCTCCAGAGGGTCATCTGAGCTGACCAGAAGTCACGCACATCTGTCTGCAGCCTCTGCTGGGCACAGACTGAGCCTTAGATTGAAAAACAGATGACTTTTCGAAAAACTGAAAGTGATGGTTTTAATGCCTTATAAGTCACTGGGGTTCCCGGGGAAGCCCCTGAGGACCTCCCAGTGTCTTGTAAGACATTAAAAACGTCACTTCAGGTTTTTTGAAAAAAAAACGTAAGTCACATGTTTTTCTCCCTAAGGTTCAATCTGAGCCCGACAGAGGCTATGAACAGACATGCATGGCCTCTGCTGGTTTCAGACAACCCTCCAGAGGTGAAGGGAGAGGAGCTCACATCGCCTCCGGAGGGGGCACATAGGAGGATGGGTGGGGGGCTGCGTGAACCCAATCCGTAGATAAGTGAATCTACTGATACAGGATCCATGGATATGATGGCCCCCTATAGTTTTATCATTATGGATGATATAGATGTGCATGGTTTTTCTTGTTAGCCTTTGCTTGCTTTGGTGTAGTGCTGTGGAACTACAGGTGGAGAGGTTACAGTTATAACAGAATGCTGTGCCACCAAAATTAGTAATAAAAAGGTAATATTCATTATTATATTTCCTGTAAATCAAATCTGAGAAAAAGAGACATATAGTTCAACATAATTCTGGTATTTACTATACCAGTACATAGTCAATAATATCTATTTTTCAATGAGTTGGTTTATTTGAAAAAAACAGAAAATGGATATTTTCATTTCCTAGATGGATTGCCCCATCCAATATCTAGAGGTTTGGTTAATAACATAAATAGAGAAAATAAGTATGCAATTTATAAAAGATTATATAATAAGGTGAGAAATTGTGTAGTAATTGACGTGATTTAAAATTGTCATGGAAGGAAAGGGATGCTACAGTAAGAATGAGCATCTTGCCAAAGATTTTTCCCTGTTATTCCTGTAATTGTGGAAAACAGGATTCTCAATAGATGGCAAAAATTAATCAAATAATTCATGAGGGCAGGCAAACCCTCTTGGGTATCCATGAATATATTATTCCAGAGTCACGTTGCAGGGAGAGGGGGACTAAACTTAGCAGATCTTACTAGATACTAATATGCAGTAAGGCTAACTGTACTACATGGCTGGATTTTCCTTGATCAAACTGTAAGGGCAGGACAAGGGTTTGTGGAAATCAATCTATATGATATGATTTCAAAAATGTTATTGTCTATTTAGGATCTATCGTGTAGGGTACAAGTTAGAACTGAAACAAGGTCCTGAACTCTCCATGTGGCTTCTGTGTTCTTTAATGAACAGAATCCCGGGGGATGATAGAGTGCTTGGTGATTTCTCTATCTAGTAGCAATATGGAATGATAGCAATATAAAATTGTCCAGGGTGGCATGTTTGCCTCTGTATTGAACAAATTATGGGGAAATTGGAAGGACATGTGCCAGGAATGTTCTAACTCTTTCAAGTTCAATAACATTGTCCACCCATAAGTAGGAAAACTCTCAGGAATCTGAGAAGATGACTTTTCAAGTATTTTATTACAGTAAGTACAGAAAGGAGATAATCTCTAAAGGGCGCAATCCTAACCCCTTATGTCAGTGCTTTCCAGCACATGGGACATGTGTTGCATCCTGCAGTTGGGTGTCACTCATGGAGTCCTCCTCAAAGTAAGGGAGTGTTTGTTCCCTTACCTCAGAGCTGCATTGCCCTTATGTCAGCGCTGGAAAGGGGTTTGAATTGCACCCAAAATCTCTTAAGTTTTGATAAGAAAAATATTGTAATTTGATTAAAAAGCAACAAGACTAGTTCAGTTATGTTTTAAATGAGAATGAATGGAGAATAATTATTTATGTGGCCCCCAAGGAAGCAGATTTTGATAAGTTTGAAGAAGAGCATTTTAAAAACTTTGTATCACTTGACCCCTGTAAAATCATAACAAATTTATCATATGGAAGGTAATAATTGCTGAAGATTTCAAGTAGCACAGGCTGATTATGAACACAGGGTCTGGAGCTATCAAATAATTCTGCCTTTTCAGTCAAGGTACTCAAAATTATTGAGGAGAGAATTGGTTACTCCTTATGCAATGAACCAAAAAAAATCATACCATTGGACTTACCAGTGAGATGCATTCTCGGCATCACCTGGCAGGACAAAGTTCCAAACAACACAGTCCTGGAACGTGCTGGAATCCCTAGCATGTATGCACTGCTGAAACAGAGACACCTGCGTTGGCTCGGTCTTGTCATGAGAATGGATGATGGCCGGATCCCAAAGGATCTCCTCTATGGAGAACTCGTGCAAGGAAAGCACCCTACAGGTAGACCACAGCTGCGATACAAGGACATCTGCAAGAGGGATCTGAAGGCCTTAGGAGTGGACCTTAACAAGTGGGAAACCGTGGCCTCTGAGCGGCCCGCTTGGAGGCAGACTGTGCAGCATGGCCTTTCCCAGTTTGAAGAAACAGTTGGCCAACAGACTGAGGCAAAGAGGCAAAGAAGGAAGGCCCATAGCCAGGGAGACAGGCCAGGGACAGACTGCACTTGCTCCCAGTGCGGAAGGGATTGTCACTCCCGAATTGGCCTTTTCAGCCACACTAGACAGTGTTCCAGAACCACCATTCAGAGCGCGATACCATAGTCTTTCGAGACTGAAGGTTGCCTACTACTACTCAATCTACTAACTATACGATGAGAAATTGGACAGCCTCAGAACACCATTCGTGACTGCTTGGATCACAAACAAAATCTGGGTTATTGCAGTATCAGTTAAAGTTTTAATTGTTAATTTGACTTTTTGTCCTATGTACTCAAATTTTTGATTCTATCCTGAATTGAATTCCTCTGGTAGCGTCATTTGTGAGATGCTAGAGGAGTTGTGCCATTCCAAGAGTCAGGCCCTGGCAGCCAAGTTGTAATGATAGTATGAACCAAAGAAAGAAAGTGTTTCTTTAGTGGGTGAATGGAGGGAAGAGGTTCTGGGAAATGCCTGCAGAGAACGGAAACCTAGGGTAACAGCCAGGAGGTCAGCTTTAATCAGGATGCAAAAACTATGACTGAATTTTAATCAATTCTGCTACCAATTTGCTCAGTGGGCTTAGGCAGGAGATTCAGGCTTAACAGCCTGGTTTCTTGTTTCTCTGCGAAGCGGAACTATTCTTACCTGTGCCACAGCCGAGCTTTCAGGATTAATTAGTTAATGTTTGTAGAGACCTTTCAAAATGCAAAGCTCTGTGTAAATGTCAGCTCTTATTACGAGTAAGCAGCTTTCCAGAGGCAAGCCACTTGGTGCAAAGCAGTGGAAGCGAAGAGGACCCACTGTTTTTTGTTACCTGTAGGGATCTGTTAAGAATTATCTGTGCTTAAGTAAAACCCGTTCTGCTGATTTACACTGAAACAGCGTCCTTTGCCTTACCGGAGTGCAATCAATGAAACACAAATCCACTTTGAAAAGGTTTGCTTTTGTACCAGAACACCCAACATAGCAGCCATCCAACTTGTGAATCTCCCAGGCTGGGAAAGAGAAAATGCCAGGCTGTCTTTTGTGTGGCATTTAAAGTATTCCTCTTCTCTTCTCCAAGGCAGGTTCCAGTCATTGGGTGGGAGAGAGTCCACACTGAGTGTGCACGTGTCCAGCTGTGTGTGCACATATGATAAATGCATGTGCACACCCCCACACCCACGCTGTGCCTCCATTAGGGAGCTGAATGAGTATTTTTTTTCCCATTGTCTACCCCGGGGCACCAAGAGAACAGCAATGCTTTTGAAAGCCTGAGCTAAAACAGAAGGTGCTTTATGGAAATGAGATGGATAGATCTGTGTGCTTCTTTGCCCACATCGACAAGAGAATCATTTCCCCAGCTTTTCATGCTGGCACATCTGCTGGGCCTGACGAATAGGGAACAGCTTGTTCTTATTTCCAGCCCATGGCCCCAACGTATTTGCCAACATATTGTCCTATTAAGCCTTGCTCTGTGTGGTGGAGTACACGGCAACAAGAACAACAGCACAATAACTTATTATTAATAATTTATTGTCATTCGTTGCTAGCATGTGGGCTTATAGCTCAGGGATGTCAAAGGGAAGTTTTCCATTTACTTTAATGGCTTTGGAAATGGGTCCACATGCTACACATTCCAGGGCAAGGTCTCCAACCGATTTATCATGGCGCTGAGTGTCATTATCTCTTAAATGGTGGTGCAAAACGGGGGAAGTTGGTCTCTTTTAATAGGCCAGGCTCGGTTGGCGTAGCAGCATGCAAGCTTTGTGCTTTCAAAATAGCAGAGCGGAAAAGTCTAAAGAAGGCGAAGTTAGTTTTTAAGGCAAATGTTTTGAGTTGCTTGTACTGGACAGAGGCTTAATTGTAACTTAGCAGCACTACAAAGAAGCTAATCGGAGTTTCCTAAACACGTGCTTCTGCCCAAGACAAAATATGTGGTCAATCTGGAGAAAGGAATACAGGAGAAACATCTGTAAGAATGCCAAGGGCGGTAGACATTATTTCAGTCAGGTCAGCAAAATTTCTCAATGGTGAAGTGACACTTGAAGCAGTGCCCTAATTTCCCACCCCTCCACTTTTTGGGTTGTTATCTTTGCAGTCTTAAACCTCATCATGCTCTTGTGCACTTTCTACCTGAAGTTTTCCAGTCAAGCAAGGAGTAACTGACCTCTCCCAAAATGTAGCCAATTCCAAACTCTTAGGGAATATCATCCAGGGTGCAATCCTAACCCACTTTCCAGCACCGACATAAGGGCAATGCAGCTGTCAGGTAAGAGAACAAGCTTTCCCTTACTTTGAGGAGGCCTCCGTGAGTACCACCCAACTGCAGGATGCAGCACACATCCCATTGGCACCGCTATGCCAGTGCTGGAAAGTTGTTAGGATTTGGGCCTAAATCATTAGTACTCCCAAGTCAGCCTAGGTACAATGCATTCTAGAAATGTTTTTGTGTGTGGACCTCTGCAGCCTTACAGCTGGCATGTGGTTGTATCCATGGAGGTCTGGCCATAGCCATCGTTTCACTCTTATACATATTTTTTTTTCCAGTGAAATAATTAGGTTGGCTGAAAAAGGGGGAAGGGGCCAAAAAAAGGGTTGCCCAAGTCTATCCTGGAAATGAGGCCCTTCTGCTTTAGTAGCTGCATCATGTTAGGGAGAAGTTTAGCAGATACATTTTCTCTCATTTCTGCAGCACTGTAAAGGGAAATGTTACACCTAAAGTACAATCCTACAGGTCTACTCAGAACCAAATTTCACTGTGTTCAATGGGACTTACTCCCAGGGAAGTGCATATGCAACATATATCTCCCTCTCATGTAACATACTGAAGGAACAAGGCAATGAATCTTTATTGTAAGTTTTTATGTGAGATGCGAATAGCCATGGAATCAACTACTTCTAATAAGTATGGGGTGACTAAAAGCTTCAGAGAAATAAGCCATTTATGCTTTTGCTGCTACTGACACAGACCAGACCCACTGCACAACATGAATGACTTGCTTTTCAGGCCACACACAAATCATCAGCTATATGAAGCACTGTACCCTGTGATGTGCACCCTCCCCACAACCCAGCATCAATCAATCAAACCTGCATTGAGCTGTATACAGCATTTTTCTTAGTGGGTCACAATTTGTGCAGGTTCAAGTTTAGGCTACACATTGTGAGCCCAATCTGATCCCACTTTCCAGTGCTGATGCAGCTGTGCCAATGGGGCATGTCCTAGAGGCCTCCTCAAGGAAAAGGAATGTTTGTTCTCTTACCTTGGACACTGATAAGTAGAGATGAATTAAACTCTGGAACGGCCCAGCCACAAGATGGTGTACTTTGATCCTCTTCTTGCTTGCTGAGAACAAGTGAGGGAGGTTCAGGGCAGCAACAACCCCCTTCTGCTCCCACACCACTGCTGCAAGCAATCACAATGGTAGTGCTGGAGAAAATAAGCAGCAGAGGGCCAGTTCTAATTTCCAAGAGAGTGATCAAAACAGGATTGTCACTCAGTCCCAACTCAAGTCTTAAGTCAGTGATTGACGGGACTTAAGTCCAACTTGGAAGCATGTTGCTGGACTCAAGTCCATATCACAGGCCAATAACTAGTAACAATTATCCTCAATAAGTCTGTCCATTTTGTTCTAGACATCTAAAGCTGTGGCTTTTCTTTTATGGAAGAAAATGGTAGTAGTTAATGACGCATCATGTGTTGTACTTCCTTTTGTCTGTCCTGAATTTACTGTTCCATATTGTGTGTCACAATAAATCCCTCCTTCCACCTTTTCATTGCTGACTGAAAAAGCGACCGTGTTCTGGGGCTTCCCATGGGATATGAAATATTTAGAGCATGGCTAAAGCACTTTGTTCACCATTTTGTTTGTAATTTATTGCAATTCACAGGAACACTTTAAAAAGCTACAAAATGAAACATATTGGTGTTAACATGAGAAAAAATGAATCAAAGAAAACTATAAACATGTTATATAAACTATAAACCTGTATGCCTGGCTAGCCTGTCATGGTTAACCTTTTTCTTTCTTTCTTTCTTTTTTTTAAAAAAGGCACCCGAGATTGAATGTAATAAAATTTAGCAGAACATTTTTGCAAGACAGCTAAGATCTTCATTATAACGGCTTACCACTGCAGGTTTTCTGGGAACAAATAAGTGTGCCTGCACCCGCAATGATGTGACGATGTCACTTTATAAAAAATTTCATATGCAAAAGAACATCTGTATGAATTTGATCCTGGAAGGCCTGGACAAATAAACAAGATCTATTGTGATAGCAGGATAAGCAAGGATTTCCTTTCAGTCATTCCCCCATAGCTGTCTGCTTTTGTCCGGTTTAGAAGGCATATGCTACCATGGCCCCTTGAGAAGCCAATGGAGCGTTTGTAACAAAGGTTGCTTTTTTTTTTTTTTAAACGTCTCCTGAATAGCAATGGCCCTGATTACCCAGACTATTTTTTTAAAATATCAATCAGTTCTTTTTGTCAAAGAAAAGACTGGCACCCAAGAACTGGCAGGGAGGGCAGAACAAGCAGTGCCCTTTGCTGATTGGGGAAGATAACTTGGTCCCCGTTGTCAAAAGAGACGAATGAAATAATCGGATGGTAGCTTGTCTTGCTTGTTCTTTTTCCTTTCATTCCTCCTGGCCCACTTGGAGACGGTCACTCTGGGTTTCCCCAGTCCTTCCTTTGTAGCGATGCCCTGTTTGTACGCATCACACGCTGCAGCGTGACAAGGAGACTGGGGAGGTAACCTGAAAGGCAAACACATACATGGCTCAGAAAGGAGAGGATTTCTTGCAGCGGTGGCTTGTAACCATACTATTCAAACATCATTTAGATTAGCACTGAACCGTCGCATGTGCCAGTTGACATAAGCGCTGAACCATTTGCACCGCCACCATCTGCTGTGATGAATGCAAAGCCCACACCTGCAAATACAAGGAACTGAATTGTAACCAAAGAAGAAGACAAAGTGTCACATATCGGCATCGCATTCCTGTGCAGTGTTCACACTGCGATGATTCATCGCCATCCGAAAGGGGGAGGGATGCCGGATTTGAGCCATAAGGGGGCATGAAGGTTTTGCTGAATCGTGTTGCCAAAATACCAAACATCAATTTTCAAATACATATGCTAAACTTGACACTTGAATTAAGTTTTCTTCTGTTATGCTCGCCACTAGAAACTTATTGATACATTTTATTCTTGCTTTATAGTGTATGACAGGCATGGCCAACCTTTCAACTTTAGGGCTCTTCAACCTTTAACAATTGTGTAGAAGAAGGAATTTCAGCAGGTGCACCATGTCATCTCATAGATGATAAGCTGTACCTACTGAAATCTGTTCCTCCTCACAATTGTTAAAGGTTCAGGAGCCCCAAAGTTGAAAGGTTGGACACCCTTGCTGTATTGATGATGATGATGATGATGATGATGATGATGATGATGATGATGATAATAATAATAATAATAATAATAATAATAATAATAATAATAATAATAATACAGGTATTTATATACCGCCTTTCTTGGTCTTTATTCAAGACTTTATTCAAGGCGGTTTACATAGGCAGGCTGATTAAATCTCCGTAGGGATTTTTACAATTGAAAGAAGGTTCTATCTTTCAAGAACCACAACAGTCCAGATGTTTCACTCTGATCTGGTTTCACATTCTGGCCTCCAACCTCCCACGCTCAGAGCAGATGGAATAGCTCAGCTCAGCTTGTTAGCTGCTTCAAGGTCGCACGGTGCCGGTGGCTTCGAACTGGCGACCTTCGGATGTTATCTTCAGGCAGATGGAGGCTCTACCCTCTAGACTAGACCTCCTGCCCAGACCAGACCTCCTGCCCTGGTTGAAGTTGATGATGATGATAATGAAGTTGTGTAGGTATCTTATAGCTAATCCGTGATGGAACAGGTAGGCCAACTGGCCTTCCCATATCCAGTGTGGGGTTGGGGTTGCCTGCGGCTCAGCCTGGGGCAAGGGAAATTCATTCCCTTTACCCCAGGTAATGCAGCAGCAGCCCCAATCGATCTATTTGTATTTGCACCACCGAAAAAGGCATAAGGGCTGGATCTGGGCTCCACTCACCTGCCTGGGTCTGGCCCCCCCACGAGTCCACCCTCCCTCCCCCTGTCCCAGAATGCCCCCATTCCACCCTCCCCCACCTTCCCCAAGCCCCCACGCTGGCCTGACTCGGCGAGCGCAAACCTACCGGTGCGCTGGCTCTGCAGGGCCCGTGTCAACTTCCGAAGACTGGTACACAGATGTACACCAACCTTCCTCCTCTCCCAGTGGCATAAAAGTGCCTTACAGCACTTTTACAACACTCTGGGCAGGCGCAAGGGACTTTCATTGGCCCAAGGGGCAGTTGGAATTGCACCTTTAATTTGTTAATGAAAGCATAGCAACATAGTGAGGACTCATTTCTATACTCTTGAATGAAGGTGGTTTTCATGTTAAAGGATCAGGGGTGCATTTGCCACATCCTTGGTTTGCTATGCATCCTTGGTTTGCTATGCAGTTTTTGCACTGAATTGTACATTCTGCCAGCCCATTCTCTGCATAGTTGCAACCCATTTTTGCCCAGCCCACAGGTGTAGACGTTTGATCCCTGTTGCATATATGCACCATTGGGCAGCAATGGCTTAATGACTATGTGTGGATGTCCACATGAACAACTTCTCTTGGCATGAGATACAGCCAAGGTGTGTTCATGCTGATCCAGGTGCTTTTCCAATTTAACCATTCTTCTCCCTTCCATTTTGATTAAATCAAAATTTGATTGATATTCAAATAATTTGAATTTATAGCATGCCCAAAACTTTGGGATGGTTTTGCTATGATTTTCTCTGCTCTGGAAAAGTTTCTTCTCCTGAATCATCCTTCCTTTCAGAACCTACCCCATCACCTATCTTCCAAAATTGGTCAATCCTCACTGCTCTATTCTTCATTATTCACCCAGCCGGATCTCCCCACCCTTAAACTGGTTGACGTGGCTACAAGGTAGGCCCATCTGGTGCTTGGGACACAAGTGTCCTAAGCAATGCTGATGCTTGGTTGCTAAGGGTAAAGGTCTGTGCTGAACCCCCCAGGATGGTGCATTGGGTGATAGCACTGCCATTGGTGCATAGGTTCAGTAGTTAACTGAACTTAACTAGGCCAGGTGGGCCCATGGAATATGCCCAATCTTGCCAACCCCTACTGCACTCCTGGGCCAAGTGAGTAAACAGGCCCTTCTATCATTGCTGCCCAAGGGCAGGGATAGGAATAGGATTCAAGTGTGAGATTCCATGGTTCCAGTGAGAAGAGGTTTTAGCCTCCTTATCCGTCCTGCTTCTCTCCATAACAGTTCATGGCTTCCTCATCTTTCCCCAGATATCTTCCTGTAAACATGTTAAATACAGCTCCTTACTTTAAATGTAAGGTTCAGTTTTTTCATGCTACAGGAGCAGAATGATAGTGAATCCAGTGAAATGCTTTTATATTAGCATGTGAGCTGCTATTGCAATGACAGATCTTCACTGTAAGAATGCTGCAATAAGAGCATCTTTAAATGTGCTTTTAACCTGGTAAGTAAACATCTCAGAAGAATAACCTGCCTTACTTTTGATCTGCATGCTATCAGCTATGTATATTTCACCACTAAATAGCAAAGTTATTTTGAGTGACATGGTAGCTTTCACCTAATCTAGACAGTGACACATAATAGATGTCACTCACTGTACTGTATGTTATCTATGGTAATTAGGGGCATAATAAATGTCCAAACCAGGGGCATAATAAATGCCCAAAATTTACCCCTATACCACTGATGAACATGCTAAAGCAAGTGGCTTTTGAGTGTTTATATGCCCATCCAAAGTCACCTTTATACATTGCTCCTATCTATTGATCTGTAAACTAAACTTCATATCCTGAGGCTACTGTGTGCTTGAGAGGTGTTTATTTCTTTCTAAGTTTTGACCCCTTGAAATATGTATCAAGTTTGACAGTTGGGTTGTCCTATTGATTGCTGAATCCTCCATGATCCCTTAGATGAATAAGGAGAGGAGACTGCGTCTGAGTGACTATAAGGGAGCAGACGAAGAAGGACAGCTGACCAGCTCCTGTGTGCACTGTTCTGAACACTAAAAGGTTTTATTTTTCTAGCCTGGTTTGTCAATATTTTGTGAGACAAACAAATGAGAAATGCATAGCCATTGTCAGGATCATGTTTTTGTGGCACTTCTGCTGCTTTAGGGGGGAAAAAAATGTAAAATGTCTCCATCACAAATACATGGATTCTTGCAAGCAAAGCTTCTTTCTAGGGAAGGAGGGGGGACCCAGGAAACTGTAGGCTGGTCAGCCTAACATCTATTCCAGGTAAGATGGTGGAATGCCTCCTTAAAGATAGAATCTCAAAACACATAGACGAACAGGCCTTGCTGAGGGAGAATCAGCATGGCTTCTGTAAGTCTTGCCTCATGAACCTTGTAGAATTATTTGAAAAGGCATGTGGATGCGGGAGAACCTCACCAAAGGCTGCTGAGAAAACTCCACAGTCAGGGAATTAGAGGGCAGGTCCTCTCATGGATTGGGAACTGGTTGAAGGCCAGGAAACAGAGAGTGGGTGTCAATGGACAATTTTCACAATGGAGAGAGGTGAAAAGCAGTGTGCCCAAGGATCTGTCCTGGGACCCATGCTCTTCAACCTCTGCATAAATGACCTGGAGGCAGGGGTGAGCAGTGAAGTGGCTAAGTTTGCAGACGACACCAAGCTTTTCCGGTTGGTGAAGACCAGAAGCAATTGTGAGGAGCTCCAGAAGGATCTCTCCAAACTGGCAGAATGGGCGGCAAAATGGCAGATGCATTTCAATGTAAGAAAGTGTAAAGTCATGCACATTGGGGCAAAAAAATCAAAACTTCACATACAGGCTGATGGGTTCTGAGTTGCCTGTGACAGATCAGGAAAGGGATCTTGGGGTGGTGGTGGACAGCTCAATGAAAGTGTCAACCCAATGTGCAGCGGCAGTAAAGAAGGCCAATTCTATGATTGGGATCATTAGAAAAGGTATTGAGAACAAAACGGCTAATATTATAATGCAAATCGATGGTAAGGCCACACTTGGAGTATTGTGTCCAGTTCTGGTCACCTCATCTCAAAAAGGATATAGTGGAAATGGAAAAAGTGCAAAAGAGAGCGACTAAGATAATTACGGGGCTGGGGCACCTTCCTTATGAGGAAAGGTTACAATGTTTGGGCCTCTTCAGCCTAGAAAAGAGACGCCTGAGGGGGGACATGATTGAGACACACAAAATTATGCAGGGGATGGACAGAGTGGATAGAGAGATGCTCTTTACACTCTCACATAATACCAGAACCAGGGGACATCCACTAAAATTGAATGTTGGGAGAGTTAGGACAGACAAAAGAAAATATTTCTTTACTCAGCTTGTGGTTGGTCTGTGGAACTCCTTGCCACAGCATGTAGTGATGCCATCTGTCTTAGATGCCTTTAAAAGGGGGATTGGACAAGTTTCTAGAGGAAAAATCCATTATGGGTTGCAACCTCCTGATTTTAGAAATAGGCTACGTCAGAATGCCAGATGCAAGGGAGGGCACCAGGATGCAGGTCTCTTGCTGTCTTGTGTGCTCTCTGAAGCATTTGGTGGGCCACTGTGAGATACAGGAAGCTGGACAAGATGTGCCTATGGCTGATCCAGCGGGGCTCTTCTTATGTTCTTCAATGGTTATATCTTGAACCAGTTCTCCTTATGCTTTCCAAAGTACAGGGAATGAAGAAGAGAGGGTTTAGAACTATAGGGACCTGCTTTACACTGCTTCACAAGACATGAAGTTGCACTCAGTAACATGACTCTGAGGATAGGCTTTGCTCCTGTTTAGGGAAAGCACTGTATTTAAGCAAACAGTTTAGAACAGCAATTTTCAAAATTTTTCATCTCAGCACCCTAACAAGGCATTAAAATTGTCAAGACATACCATCAGTTTTGTGTTGTTTTTTTTACAATTGACAAGGCACACTGCACTGCCAGCCAGGGGCTCTCATCCTCACGAATGGGAACTTGAGTTAAGTGACTCAAGTCAGAGTCATGAAAACATGTGTTTTTCGCTGACTCATGTGGACTCGAGTCACGCATGTCAAAGACTTGGGCAAACACTCAAGTCTGGGACTACTGACTCAGACCTTGATCCTGAGGTCTGCGGTGCAGCTCCATGACGCGGACCTGAGTTGCAAACGTGCCGTAAGGCACATTTGCGTGGCTTACCACTGGGCTCCCGCTGGAACTAGCCTAGCTCTGGCCGGTGCTGAGCCAGACCATGGCAGGTACCTGGGTTCCATGGCTCAGCATTCTCCCAGACTGCCGGGCTGCGGAACAGGAGATGGGGATGTGGTCGGGGGCATGCGGGAGGCATTCTGGGGAGGGGAGAGGCATGGCCTGGGGCGTCGGGGGGAGGGGGAGGGGAGAGGTGGGGGAGGGGGAGAGGTGTCAGGGGGAGGGGAGAGGCGGGTCCGCGGAGCCGAGGTCTGCAGGATCCAAGGCACTTGGGTAGGGCTACTCGCCCTACACGAGCACCTTTAGCAGTGACCAAAAGGTTGCCCCTAAAGTGAGTAGCCCCATTGCGGGGCTGCTTCTCTTACTCAGGGGAAGGGGACAAATGTCCCCTTCTCCCAAGGAGCCTCCCACACTAGCGTGGGAGGTGCAGGATCCAGAGGGAACCCTCTGTGAAGCCGCCAGGTCCTAGAGCTCCAGGCAGCACCTGGAAAGCACCATGGATTTGGATAACTCAAATCACCCAGAGATGACTTGGGGCTGCTGCTTGCCTACTCTGAAGCTGTGTTGCCTGAAAGATCCAGAAGCTGGGCATTCAGATCTGTGCGAGCAGCAGCAACCAGCAGCAGGGAACGTTATGTTCAGTCAGGAGGCAGAGGCTGGAGGTGGAGGGAAACAGTTAATTTTTTTTGTTTGGGTTTAAGGGTAGCAGAAGTAACTAGTTGCAGAAGTAACTAGCTGGGTGCTGCACATGTCCAGAACATGGGGGAGGGAGATGCTTCTTCTTGCCCCCCAAACTATCCATTGGATGGAAGATGTGTCCTGATTTTGTGTCTCTGAGAGAGGGAGGGGGAGAGGAGGAGCCTTGCTCATTCACTTGCTCATGCTTCCCTGTATCCTCCTGCCCTGTTGAGCTGGGATGCATCCTCCCTCCCTCTCTGCAGGTCCACCCATGCCTGTGATGTGAAGGGCAGTGGGTTTCGTCATGGCTGGGGATTGTACAGAAGGAACAATTGGTGCATTCTGCACGGCTGCCTCCACATCAGAGAAGTGTTTAAAGAGAACTCTTACATACACACTCTGGCAGCAGCTCTGTTTTTTTCTGTGGAGCCACAGCTGATGTTTTTACAGAAAAGACTTGGAACTCAAATCTTTTAGAGTCACCAAAAAGCTCTGGGCAACTTGGAAAGTCTGCCCGTTAGGACTCATCTTCGTGTCGAATTAAAGGGGGAAGCGACTTGTGACTTGACTCGAATCAAGCCATGCTGAATTTGCCAATCTCCAATGGCTCTACTAATATATGACACACACACACACACACACACACACACACACACACACACACACACAAAATTTGCACAGTGCACCTGCAGACCATTTGCAGCACACCAATGAGCCATGGCACAGTCGCTTGGTCTAGAGGTTCTGGGACCATGTATTGTGTATGTTGGTCACTTGCTTGAATTATTAGTAGCTGAATGCTCTTCAGGTATCTTCCTGCAGAGAATCATCTGCTCTCTGATTGCAGCACACAGAGATTATGCTTTTGGATCGATTAAGGACTAAATTTAATAGATGCATCTCCCGACTTCACAGCACATGATTTTGGATTAAATGACCATGAATTTCTTTAGTGTCTGCTTCTATGTTTCCGTATTGGAGTAAGCACTGCTTGTGCTTAATGAGGCTCTAGTTCCCTACTATGCCTTCCTGGTCTGTCAAATAAACAGATTTTCACAAAAGCATCCTATGATTCTGGTGTTCTCCCACCTTCATTTAAAGGAATTTGATCCAGACTTCTAAGTCTTGGCTGCCCTCCATGTGAGAGATGAAGGAGCTGCTTGTCAGCTTGCATGGGAGGAAACTGGAGGCCAGAATGTGATACCAGATCAGAAATGGTTGGGAACCTTCACTCTTGAAAGACTATGGTATAAGCCTACAGCACCCGGAATTCCAAGGTGGTCTCCCATCCAAGTACTAACCAGGCCTGACCCTGCTTAGCTTCCGAGATCAGACGAGATCGGGCATGTCATGTGCAGGGTAACAGTTGCTGCCCAGATCAGAAAGATCCATCTGAAATGTTGTGGTTCTTGAAAGATAGAACCTTTCTTCAATTGTAAAAATTCCTATGGGGATTTAGAATAGCCTGCCTATGTAAACCGCCTTGAATAAAGTCTGAGGAGAAATCTGACGACCAAGAAAGATGGTATATATGAGTGTACACTGGCATAGCAAATATATTAGACAATATATGCGAGTGAAACATAATCTACCAGGTCAAATGGATTAATATTAATTAATTTCTATTAATATAACAGTCTTGTATTAAACATTTAAATAAAATGAGATGCTCTTTGTTGATTAGGAAAAGAGTTAAATTCTACTTAATGAAAAGTAGAGCCTCTTGGCCCAGGTGTGAGGCTCAGCCAGGAAACCACATTCTGACCACTGAGGCACCAAACTGCATCCTTGAATTTGGGTCTCTTTTGATTGGTTTTTTTTTTCTTTTGCCCATTCAGTTTCCAGGCAGCTGTTATATTCTTTGCCTTTTCATTTATGTTAGGCAGAAGAGCAATCTAGTATTCAAGACACTGTGACTAGGAGAAATTGTTCTAGCAGTAACTGTGCCATTATGTTACAGACAGCTACCCCTCTCTCTTTCTGCAATTGTGCAAGCCATAACCAGGGGCAATAAAACAGAAATCCATGAGTGCAGCGTTCAGTACGTTCTATAGATTTTACTGTGTTTCTGCAGACTTGACACTTTCAGAAAAGTTTTTTTCTGATCCGGTTATGAACCTCGCATTCATAATGTAAATTGATCCAGCCCCTGGCTCTGCTTGCCTTTACTGGACCATCGCAGGTGTGTGAATATTGCTGCACTATGCGAACAAAATTCTGGCATCAACCTTCAGCTTAAGAACATTTCAATGATGACAACGTAATTCTGACTCTCCTATGGAGAAACCAATGGTTCTGATGGCCCAATCCTAATCGGGCCTTGCCTGCCGGAACTAGTGTTCCGGCAGTGCAAGGTCATTTATAGCTGTTGCAGAATGCAACATGTCATTGCAACATGTCAACAACATGAACGCAACAAATGGTGAGCAACTGCAGCTGAGTGCCAGTGGCCAGAGAAAGAGCCCTGGCTCCAGTAAGTCTGCCCAGTGGATGAATAATTTTTAAATAAACTGAGATGGACCTGAACATCTTAAAATCAAATCATTAAAAGGTAGATTTGTCAGGATATTAGTAGTCTAGTCTACCCATGGAAGTGAGATAAATTTTATACATAGAGCAATAATACTTGACAATAAGTTCTGTATAAGTTCTGTATAAGTATATCCATGCAGATATTTCTCTGGCATGACTTCCACAATTTTGATTTATGAATGCATCATTCTGGATGCAGTGCAGGTTGAGAAAAAGGCTAAGAGTTCATTGTTGTGTTGCAGAAATGTTGGCACTCCCATTTGGCTCCACCCCATACTTCTTCAGTAATTTAGGAATACAGAAAGCATGCGAGAGGGGTGTAATAGAAGAACTGTGTTGATGCTGCTATCACCATGGAAGATCTGTGCATGATGCAGCAGGTAAGTTCAGTAGGGGTGCAGGAGGGTGGAACGGGGGAGAGGGTAGCAACACAGGCCCCTTTTTAACATATGCTACAGGCCCTGCACTAGCTTAATCTGGCCCTGGACCCCACAAGCATGTGATATCATTCTCTTTCTCCTGAAAACATCTGTAATAATGCGTCATTATCCCTCCCCTTTCAAACTCTGCAATACAAAACAGGGGTCCCTGTTATCTGTGATACAAATTGAAGTCATGGCCCACTCCCTATTCATAAATCTCTAATTTCTAGAAGAGTCTCTTATATGAAGCCTGAGTGACCTAGGCTCACAATAATCCCAGATTTATGCCTGAAGACGAAGAATGGACAAATCTGAACTTCATGCAAGCTTAAGATTTTTTTTTTTCTGCAAGTAACTGATTCACGGCTCGGTGCAAAGGCACTTCGCAACCACAATCCACAGAGTTTGAATCCTGATTACTGCCCTGCTGGCATGAGCTACCTAACATTATAATGCGACATGAATTCTACCCGCATGGAATTTCCTTGCAAGCCTGAAACTGGGAGCATGAGCAATGTTCTGCGAGGCAGTGGTAGCCTGAAGAGAGCTTTGCATTCAGGGTGTAATGTATTTTTAATTACATCTTTTGAATGCCCTTGATGGAGATTTTCCAGTCCATCACCTCCTTCTTTTGTCAGCGTTAATGGATTGCATTGATTATGTGATTTGTAAATTTTGCTAGTGGTACACATAGCATGGCTGAAATTTAATCTTCTAATTGATTTAATTGATTACATTTTGAATTTTATTAGGGTCTGGGCATTGTTCAAGATATCAAATATTCAGGAGGGCATATCCTAGTCTTACATCAGAATTTTAAAGCAGCTTCTTCATAAGGCTTCTTAAGACACTATAATGATTGAAACCACAAGTGCATTTTCAAGCCGGAGCAGATTACCTCTACATTAGCTTCAACAGTAAAGCACTTCACTGCTCTACTGTTCGCAGTGGTACTTCAGTGGAGAGTAAAATCTTGATGTTCCTCTCTGTTTTGCCCCCAAACAGTATCGAGTAAGGGGGATGGTGCTGAAAAGAACACCCAAGAGGACAGAAGTAGTTACACTCCACTATCAAGACATTTCCATGGTGAGAAGAATGTCATTTTAGTGGCAATGTGAAAGCATTGGTGTGTGTGTGGGGGGGGGGGGGGTTTGAGGGTGACATCTGCAGGGTAGGATCAATGGGTAGTAGGAATGGGTACTTTCTCCTTCCTACTGCAGGTGTTTGCAGTTGGGATTCTTCTGTTCTTGTGTCATAGAATTGGAATTCAGATTTTTTTTGTTTGTTTATTGGTTTTCCCAGCGCCAAACTTATAAGTGTTTAGGTATCTTTTGTTTCACCTTAGCGTAGATTTAAGATGCTGTGAAGCATGGTGGATGAAAAAATGTTATAATTCAAAACCAGCAAAAAGCCAAGAATAATGACAAACAAATAATGATGGTGGAAAATGGGCCTATGTATTCAGGGTGTGTGAGGTGCATGTCCTGTGCAAAGAGACGCACCACGCCTTTCCACAGAGCTTCTGCTGCCAGTGCGGTGCCTGGGGCAGAGCCAGTGTTGCCAGCAGAAAACAGGTTTGGGCACCACTGCCACAATATTCCCAACAGCAGCACTTCCATTTTTCCCATAAGAATAAATGGGCATCTTTTATTTAAATGGGAGAAAGTCAAGAGACACACTTGGGAGCACAAAAATTTACCCATTGACCTTGATCACTCCAGTAGGTTTTACCCTTTCAAATTATCTTGTGGAGGGGAGATTGTTTTTTATATTTCATAGAAATGAATGTGAGCTATTGCAATATGGGAGAGAGCCTATACGTGCACCATCACGTAAGCATTTTGCTCCCTAGGCTTGCATGTTTAGAGAGAAAAAGTAGATCATGGGCTGGTTCAGATAATGTTTAAATCATCCAAAGATTATGTAACAGCCTAATCCTATCGTCGCCCTTCAAGAGACTAGGCTGCCAGATTCCGGATCTGTCAAGGAGAGAAATTTCTCATTTTTCTGGCAGGGAAAACCACCAAACGAAACCAGGGAACATGGCGTTGGCTTTGCGGTCAGAAATACCCTGCTGAAATCCATCATCCCACCTACTGTGGGAAGTGAAAGAATTTTGTCCCTGCAGCTCCAGTCATCAGCAGGACCTATCACTCTCATCAG
Organism: Tiliqua scincoides; assembly: GCF_035046505.1. Lineage (NCBI taxonomy): Eukaryota > Metazoa > Chordata > Lepidosauria > Squamata > Scincidae > Tiliqua > Tiliqua scincoides. The sequence goes on along the minus strand of NC_089821.1, from coordinate 127,697,168 downwards.
TGCTTATGCACCGACTCTGTCGTCTCCAGCAGAAGCCAAAGACAAATTCTATGATGACCTGGCCACCACTGTCAAGAAAATCCCTGTAAAAGAGCCATTGTTCATCCTCGACGATTTCAATGCTAGAGTTGGTGCTGATAACAGTTCATGGCCCACTTGCTTAGGTCAGTTTGGCACTGGGAGGATGAACGAAAATGGCCAACGCCTGCTAGAGTTTTGCTGTCATCACGGTCTCTGTGTCAGCAACACATTCTTCAACACAAAGCCCCAACATAGAGTCTCTTGGAGACATCCAAGATCAAAGCACTGGCACCAGCTCGACCTGATCCTCACCAGACGCTCCAGCCTTCCCAGCATCAAGATCACACGCAGTTATCATGGTGCTGCCTGCGACACTGACCACTCCCTGGTGTGCAGCAGAGTGAAACTGCAAACAAAGCGACTGTATCACACGAAAAAGGAAGGAAGACCTCGCATTGATACCAGCAAGACCCGGGATCAGAGAAAAGTGGAGGAATTTGCACAAGCGCTTGAGGAATCTCTTCCAGGCCCGGCCGACGCAAACGCATCCAACAGATGGGAACATTTCAAGAATACCGTTTACAACACCGCCTTGTCCATATTCGGCAAGAAGACCAACAAGGCGGCAGACTGGTTTGAAGCCCACTCTGAGGAGTTGACACCAGTCATTGAGGAAAAGAGGAGAGCTCAAGCAGCATACAAGGCCTGTCCCAGTGAGCGCAACCTGCAGGTCCTCCGAACTGCTCGCAGCAAAGTCCAACAGACTGCCAGGAGATGTGCTAACGACTACTGGCTCCAGCTCTGTTCCGAGATACAGATAGCAGCTGACACGGGCAACATCAAGGGGATGTATGATGGTATCAAGCAGGCCCTAGGTCCAACACAGAAGAAAATTGCCCCTCTGAAGTCTGCCACAGGCGAGGTCATCCAGGATCGGGCGCAGCAGATGGAACGCTGGGTGCAGCACTACTCTGAGCTATATTCCAGAGAAAATGTAGTCACCGAAGAAGCACTGAACAACATTGAGTGCCTGCCTGTGCTGGAAGAGCTTGACAGTGAACCAACCCTAGAAGAACTTCGCGTGGCCCTGGACTCCCTTGCCTTTGGCAAGGCACCTGGAAAAGACAGCATCCCTGCTGAAGTCCTAAAATGCTGCAAAGAGATCATCGTCACTGAGCTGCATGAAATCCTCTCTCTCTGCTGGAGAGAAGGTGGAGTACCTCAAGACATGAGGGATGCAAACATCATCACGCTGTACAAGAACAAAGGTGACAGGGGTGACTGCAACAACTACCGCGGCATCTCTCTCCTTAGCGTTGTAGGAAAGCTGTTTGCCCGAGTTGTACTAAAGAGGCTCCAGGTACTTGCAGAGAGCGTCTATCCAGAATCGCAGTGTGGATTCCGAGCCAACAGGTCCACCACTGATATGGTATTCTCCCTTAGACAACTGCAGGAGAAATGCAGGGAACAACGACAGCCACTCTTTATAGCCTTCATAGATCTCACAAAGGCTTTCGACCTGGTCAGCAGAGACGGCCTCTTCAAGATTCTCCCCAAGATTGGATGTCCACCCAGGCTCCTCAGCATCATCAGATCTTTCCACAAGGACATGAAGGGCACTATTGTCTTCGATGGCTCCACATCAGACCCTTTTGACATCCGAAGCGGAGTGAAGCAGGGCTGTGTTCTTGCACCAACCTTGTTTGGGATTTTCTTCGCTGTCCTGCTGAAGCAGGCCTTTGGAACTGCAACAGAAGGCATCTATCTCCGGACCAGATCAGACGGAAAGCTCTTCAACCTCTCCAGACTGAGAGCAAAATCCAAAGTCCAGCTGAAATGTCTGCGTGACTTCCTCTTTGCCGACGATGCAGCTGTCACTACCCACTCTGCCAAAGATCTCCAGCAGCTCATGGATCGTTTTAGCAAGGCCTGCCAAGATTTTGGACTGACAATCAGCCTGAAGAAAACACAGGTCATGGTTCAGGATGTGGACTCACCTCCCTGCATTACAGTCTCTGAGCATGAACTGGAGGTTGTCCATGACTTTGTGTACCTTGGCTCAACGATCTCCGACACTCATTCTCTCGATACCGAGCTAAACAAGCGCATCGGTAAAGCAGCTACCACGTTTTCCAGACTCACAAAGAGAGTCTGGTCCAACAAGAAGCTGACGGAACATACCAAGATCCAGGTCTACAGAGCTTGCGTCCTGAGTACACTTCTGTACTGCAGCGAGTCATGGACTCTTCGCTCACAACAGGAGAGGAAACTGAGCGCTTTCCACATGCGCTGCCTCCGACGCATCCTCGGCATCACCTGGCAGGACAAAGTTCCAAACAACACAGTCCTGGAACGTGCTGGAATCCCTAGCATGTATTCACTGCTGAAACAGAGACGCCTGCGTTGGCTTGGTCATGTCGTGAGAATGGATGATGGCCGGATCCCAAAGGATCTCCTCTATGGAGAACTCGTGCAAGGAAAGCGCCCTACAGGTAGACCACAGCTGCGATACAAGGACATCTGCAAGAGGGATCTGAAGGCCTTAGGGATGGACCTCAACAAGTGGGAAACCCTGGCCTCTGAGCGGCCCGCCTGGAGGCAGGCTGTGCAGCATGGCCTTTCCCAGTTTGAAGAGACACTTTGCCAACAGTCTGAGGCTAAGAGGCAAAGAAGGAAGGCCCATAGCCAGGGAGACAGACCAGGGACAGACTGCACTTGCTCCCGGTGTGGAAGGGATTGTCACTCCCGGATTGGCCTTTTCAGCCACACTAGACGCTGTGCCAGAACCACCTTTCAGAGCGCGATACCATAGTCTTTCGAGACTGAAGGTTGCCAATACAATCCTATCTTGTGCTGGAATAGGCAGAGTGGTCTGTGCTGTATTCAACTTTCGGTAAGGGGGTATTTTCCTCCTTACCCCGTGTTTTACCCTCTCCCGCGTCAGCCTGCCTCAGCAGTGCAAACTCACCGTGTCAGACTGGATCTGGTGCAGAGAGGCTGGCGCACGTCCTTGGTGCACCCAGTTAGAAAGAAGTCACAAACATGCTATACAGCGCATTTGCGACACTCTTGGGACAGTGCAGGGTAAGGGGGCAGTGCAGGGTAAGGGGGCAGTGCAGTGCCAACCCAGCGACACTACAGGTTTACGTTCTAAGTGAGTGTAATAGAAGACCAGAAGATCATCAGGTGGATGATGTGGTGTTGACAGCAATTCCATGTTTTGACAGCTGTCTGGCTCCACAGCTGTAATCAATCAAGGCCAATGGAGACCTGGATTGACATCTGAGCTTCATTTGACCTTGATGGGGCTTTGAATGAGCTAAGGATGTAGCTTTGAATGAGCTAAGGATGGGGCTTTGAATGAGCTAATGTAGCTCACAGCTGAGCTGCATTTGCACTTAATGGGACACAAAGGATAAAAGGCAGCTTCAGAAGGACCAAAGGAGTGGGACATTGACCCAGCTGGAAGCTGGACGCTGACCCAGAGGGAACCAGATCAAGAGGGCTACCTGACCCAGACCTACAGGAGAAGGGGACTGCCAGGACTCTGCTGGATGACACAGAAGACTGGGAAGACTGGACTGTGCTTTGGAGACCGGATTGGACTTGAATTGGAGGCTTCAGACCTTTACCCACTGAGTTAAGTGGAGTTTTGGGGAGGGAAAGCCTCTGGACAAGAGGACTTGCAGGGAGTGTCTGTGTTCATAGCAATAAATTTGGCTAGTTGCTATAGATAAGGAGTTCTGTGTTCATTCCTTTGCACACCACAGTGGTTGTTCTAGAGATAAAGAGGGTGTTAATTAGCCAAAAAGCAGGCATTAGAAGGGAGTTGAGATATTTGGACGGGACAAATTGGCATAGTCAGCACGATTCGAAAATTAGGATAGGACAGTGAGTTTATCAGTGCATGCAGTGGAGTGGTTTATCTGAACCCCCTACCCCTGCCCATGCACACACATATAGGAAACTGGTTCAAACTCTCCAGGAATTGGGAGGAGTGTCCAAGAATATGTGTGCCATGAGCACATATGTTGTTAAACATGTGAGGCCAACCAGTTGATTTAGGACACAATCTTGAGTCGCCCTTGGGCCGGTGCAAGTCCCTTGTGTCAATCCAGTAAGGTTGCAAACATGCCATAAAGTATGTTTGTGCCTCCTCATGAGTCGGCAGGGCTGGCGCAAGGATGCATGCCAGCCCGTGGTGGCTGAATCCAGCCTCCACGCTGACTTCATGGGGGAGCCTTGTGTCTGCCGAGCTCAGCCAACGCAAGGCTCTGGGATGGGCAGGGAGGAGGCAGGAGAGAGGCATTCTGGGGCAGGTGGAAGGCGGTCCTGGGGCTAGGCGGGTGGGGAGCAGGGGCTGGGACCCAGCTCTTATGCCGGATCCCAACCCCCATTCCCGAGCAGCTTGGAACACCTTCAAGCTCCTGAGGTGGCACAAATCCAAGGAGACCTGTAGGGGCTGCAGTGGCTTACCCAGGGGTGAGGGGAAGTGTTTCCCCTTGCCTATGGCTGAGCCGCTTTGGTGCCCTATCTTGCACAGGATACAGTGCAAGCCTCCTGGCCTGTCTGTTACAGTGCAAGATAGATAGGATTGCGTTGTTAGTGTCCAAATGGACCCAGTACTTATTTATTGTTGCCTCTCAGCCACAATTTCCTTTCTTATCACTTATTTTATGTTTACCAGCTTTGCTCCAAAGGAACCTGTCTGTGATCTAGTTCTCACTTAGACGGTCATCCTTTGTTTCAACTTTTCACTTCAAACTGCAGGCTCTTACATACAAAATAAAAATTCATCTACAGCACTTTTTTCCTCTTCTTTGCCTTCAATGTTCCCAGCTTTGTTTTTTCCTCTCACTGCTGTTTTGTTTGATTGGCTGTGGTGGCCCAAGTCGCATTGTCAATCATGTTAAGATGTCGTGTCTGACATGATGGCATGAGGCTACTGTCAACAAAACCTTGTAGATCACTGTACTACTGAATTAAATGGCAATGGGGGCAAATGGGGGTGAGGAGCTGAAGCCAAAGAATAAGAAGGAAACTTGACACTGAGCAAGCAGCAGCAGCAGCCACCGCTAGGACAAATACTTTGGAGCAAATCCAAATATATGGCAGTGAGTGTCTTTCCAGTCATTTGTTTGGCTGTGTTAACGCTGCTAATTTCAAGGTGAATGCTGACATTAAAGAACATTCTCGACAACCATAGTGTGAGCTAGCAAAGGGTTATGTTAACAGAGTAAAAGAAAAGGGCACTGAGCCAAAGTTGAACCGCTATGAGTTGGGGAGAGCTGAGCAAAACCATCATCTTGATTTGTATCATATGCTTTATTCTCACCTTCTCCTGGGTGTTGACAGCCTTTCAAATGCATGGGAGCCTCGGGGGACTTCTCTCGTGATGTTTGTTGTTGACGGCATCACGGGGACTACAGGAAACATAACGGTAAAAATCACCTTTTTGTTTTGCCTTCCTTAAAATGCAAGGCTGGACTGCTTTGAAGATGTGGACCTTTGAGGCCAACACCACTCCAATTCGGTTGGAGGGCCTTTCTTCAAATGCCAGAAAGTATGTATCTTTAAAAAAAAAACCTAAAAAAACTAATAGGGTATGAGATATTTGCGCCAAATAAGTATTCACGGACTAACTCAATTCAGTGCACCTTGTAGACTTCAACAGCCTCTAGGCTGAGTTGGAACAAAATCCTTCAACTCCTGAATGAAGAAAAGACAGCTGGTCAGCTGAGTTGAGTTGGGAGGGCACTGCAGGGAGAGGCTTGAAAGGACCAGACAGTGCAACTGGCCAAAGGCAGTATAACAGACCTTTGGATCTAATCCTGCTAATCCCCTCTTATCCTTCCCCGGTGATATCACACTGCCTACAGTTTGCAAATGCAAAGCAAACTCTCCTGCAGATTAAACAGCCCATTGATAAGGAAAATGGAGAATTGAATTAGACATGCCTCTTTAATGTGACCACACAGCTGCAGCTTGTTTCACCATCATTTGTGTAGGAGAGGTGAGCAGTTATGTCACTGAAGTTCAAGGGTTGTCCACTATCTCACCTAAAAGCTGTCTTGCACCACCTTGTGATCCACCAAGCTACATGCAGCCCACCATGAGTGCTGGCCTCATCTGGCATTAACCAAAAGAGGCACAAAGGACCTTTCATTTTCTTCCCTGCCTGGGACTGGTGGATCTCCTGTTTGACCACAATGATCAGCTGAGGGGTTGAGAAGCTTTTCAATTCTTAAATATATTTACTCACCATGAACTTTAAACATATGTTTTATGGTATCCAATGGACTCTCAGTTTATACCGGGTAAATAATTATAAAGCTTGAACGTTTCTTATTTATGTTTTATATTAATTGTGATGCACAAAGGAGCTCATGCAACATATTTCCAAGAGCCGGACATTATATGTTGAAGAGCTGCATATGGCTTCCAAGCCAGAGTTTGGCTACTCTTGGGATAGTGGCTAAGAGACTGAGCTGCAAATCAGGCCTTCAATGATGCAAATCTCTCTTCCACTATGAACTCCCTAAATGGCCTCAGGCAAGCCACTCCCTTTGGGAATGTGGGATGTATTTCGTTTAGTCATAGTTAAGTAAATAAGGGCTCAATGCTACAAAGGACTTGGGTCCACGCAAGTCCCTTGCGCCAGCCAGGGAGTGTTGCAAAAGTGCTATAAAGCACTTTTGTGCCACTCTTCTGGTAGATCAGCTGGCGCATGGATGTGTGTCAGCCTCCCTGCACTGCCATAGGCCTCGGGGCAGGGTGAGTTGCGTCATAAGAACATAAGAACATAAGAACAGCCGCACTGGATCAGGTCATAGGCCCATCTAGTCCAGCTTCCTGTATCTCACAGCGGCCCACCAAATGCCCCAGGGAGCACACCAGATAACAAGAGACCTCATCCTGGTGCCCTCCCCTACATCTGGCATTCTGACTTAACCCATTTCTAAAATCAGGAGGTTGCACATACACATCATGGCTTGTACCCCATAATGGATTTTTCCTCCAGAAACTTGTCCAATCCCCTTTTAAAGGCGTCTAGGCTAGACGCCAGCACCACATCCTGCGGCAAGGAGTTCCACAGACCAACCACACGCTGAGTAAAGAAATATTTTCTTTTGTCTGTCCTAACCCGCCCAACACTCAATTTTAGTGGATGTCCCCTGGTTCTGGTATTATGTAAGAGTGTAAAGAGCATCTCCCTATCCACTCTGTCCATTCCCTGCATAATTTTGTATGTCTCAATCATGTCCCCCCTCAAGCGTCTCTTTTCTAGGCTGAAGAGGCCCAAACGCCGTAGCCTTTCCTCATAAGGAAGGTGCCCCAGCCCCGTAATCATCTTAGTCGCTCTCTTTTGCACCTTTTCCATTTCCACTATGTCTTTTTAGAGATGCGGCGACCAGAACTGGACACAATACTCCAGATGTGGCCTTACCATAGATTTGTACAACGGCATTATAATACTAACCGTTTTGTTCTCAATACCCTTCCTAATGATCCCAAGCATAGAATTGGCCTTCTTCACTGCCGCCGCACATTGGGTCGACACTTTCATCGACCTGTCCACCACCACCCCAAGATCTCTCTCCTGATCTGTCACAGACAGCTCAGAACCCATCAGCCTATATCTAAAGTTTTGATTTTTTGCCCCAATGTGCATGACTTTACACTTACTGACATTGAAGCGCATCTGCCATTTTGCTGCCCATTCTGCCAGTCTGGAGAGATCCATCTGGAGCTCCTCACAATCACTTCTGGTCTTTACCACTCGGAAAAGTTTGGTGTCGTCTGCAACTTAGCCACTTCACTGCTCAATCCTGTCTCCAGGTCATTTATGAAGAGGTTGAAAAGCACCGGTCCCAGGACAGCTCCTTGGGGCACACCGCTTTTCACCTCTCTCCATTGTGAAAATTGCCCATTGACACCCACTCTCTGCTTCCTGGCCTCCAACCAGTTCTCAATCCACGAGAGGACCTGTCCTCTAATTCCCTGGTTGTAGAGTTTTTTCAGTAGCCTTTGGTGAGGGACCGTGTCAAACGCCTTCTGAAAGTCCAGATATATAATGTCCACGGGTTCTCCCGCATCCACATGCCTGTTGACCTTTTCAAAGAATTCTATAAGGTTTGTGAGGCAAGACTTACCCTTACAGAAGCCATGCTGACTCTCCCTCAGCAAGGCCTGTTCGTCTATGTGTTTTGAGATCCTATCTTTGATGAGGCATTCCACCATCTTACCCAGTATGGATGTTAGGCTGACCGGCCTATAGTTTCCCCGGTCCCCCCTCTTTCCCTTTTTAAAAATAGGCGTGACATTTGCTATCCTCCAATCTTCTGGCACCGTGGCCATTTTGAGGGACAAGTTGCATACCTTAGCCAAGAGATCTGCAACTTCATTCTTCAATTCCTTAATAACCCTTGGGTGGATGCCATCAGGGCCCAGTGATTTATTGATCTTTAATTTATCAATGAGGTCTGAAACATCTTCTCTTTTAACCTCTATCTGACTTAACTCCTCGGTTAGGAGGGGCCGTTCGGGCAGCGGTATCTGCCCGAGGTCTTCTGCCGTGAAGACAGATGCAAAGAACTCATTTAATTTCTCTGCCATCTCTAAGTCTCCTTTTATCTCCCCTTTCCCTCCCTCACCATCCAGAGGGCCAACTGCTTCTCTGGCAGGTTTCCTGCTTCTAACATATTTGAAGAAGCTTTTATTATTCCCCTTAATGTTGCTGGCCATGTGTTCCTCATAGTCTCTCTTGGCCTCCCATATCACCTTCTTACATTTCTTTTGCCACAGTTTATGTTCCTTTTTATTCTCCTCATTAGGGCAAGACTTCCATTTACGGAAGGAAGCTTCCTTGCCCTTCACAGCCTCTCTAACTTGGCTGGTTAGCCATGCGGGCACCCTCCTGGATTTAGTGGAACCCTTCTTTCTTTGCGGTATACACCTCTGCTGGGTCTCTATTACTGTTGTTTTAAGCAGCCTCCATGCACTCTGGAGAGATTGGACTCTTTTTACCCTCCCTTTCAACCTCTTTCTAACCAGCCTCCTCATTTGAGGGAAGTCCGCCCGTCGGAAGTCAACGGTTTTTGTTAGCTGAACTTGGCTGACGCAGGGGTCTGGGAGGGGGCCGTGGGGAGGATAGGGAGGAGGCAGGAGGAAAGTGTTTTGGAGAAGGGGAAAGGGCAAGCGGTGGGTGTTCTTGGGGGTGAGGGGGGTGGGAGGCAAGGCCAGAACCTGGTGGTTATGTCAGATTGTGACCCTGTTCCCAGGTGGATGTTCCCCGTTCCAGGGCAATCCCGGGTTGCTCAGATTTGTGCCACCTCCAGAGGTGGTGTGGATCTGAGTAGTCCCGTTGGGATTGCAGTGGCTCTCCCCAGGGTAAGGGGAAATGTTTCCCCTTGCCCCTGGCTGAGCCTCAGGCTGCCTGAAACTTGTGCTGGATATAGTGCAGGCACGCTGGCCTGTCTGTTTCCAGTACAAGTTAGGATTGTGCTCTAAAGTGTGTATTGCCTCTAGTGAAAAACTGTATAGGCATACACTGAAGGCTGTTGAATAAGAAGGCTGGTAAAAAAAAAGACATGAATCAATAGATCCTGCTGTAGCCAATTAGTTAAGGAAGGTCAAAACCGAAGCAGCTTTCCCAGCATGTGCTCTATATCTTTTTATACAAATATGGTGTTATAAGTATAAAGGTATCTCTGGCCTACTTCTCACTGAAATCTTGTGTCTGGCCTGTACCACTGCAGGTGACAGAATGGAGCTCACATGATAGAATACACTGCCATACTAAAATATTCCCTTCACGTATGTATGTATGTATGTATGTATGTATGTATGTATGTATGTATGTATGAATGAATGAATGAATAGCATGCTGCAGAAAAGGAATCAAGCTGTGTTTTTTCTGGAACAAGTGCGGGGACTGCAGACCACACCGGGTGACATGCATTTGGGGGGGGGGGGGAGTGACACTACTACTGGCCAAAATTTATAAATCTTGTATTTTTGGATATTACCTTCATGTTATATATAAACGGATGTGTAATTTCATGTGGAATGCATTGAGACAGACTTTGTTGAAATATCTCTCTTCTATCAAAATTTATAGCCAAAAAAACAGTGGGGGTGGGGCGATGGTGCATCACCATGCCCACTGCTCGGGGCATCATCACTCCGACTGCATGGGAGGAGGTTCATCAGGGGGGTGATGCACTGACCTCCTGCACTGAGTAATGCAAGCCTTAGTGATACCACTGGTCCCAGTGACATCTATTCTTCAGTGTTTAGGATTTTTTTTTTTTAATTGCTATACCTAGGAACAGATTTAGTATCTCAGTGAGAAATAAGCCTCTATGAGAATTTGGGAAGAGGGTAACTGGATGATCTGCCGCAGAGAGGAAAGAAATTCAGAATATCATATCCTGTCATCCTCCTCTCTAGCCTATATGTAGTGTCCCTGATTCCTGGTTTGATGCAATAAAAGTCTAACCTGCATATATCTAATTTATTCCATTTCATTTGTACTGCAAGAGGAGTGAAACCTCTCCCTTTTAACATTAATATGCCATTTCCTTTGCTCATTCATTCTTAAATAAGCAACATGGCTTGCTGAATAAGATGTCCAGAAAATGAGGGGGCATTTTATTAAACAGGTGTGTGTGTATTAAACACACCACCTGTTTAATAAGATTATTAATCAGTTTATGAATAAGACATGATATATATTAATAAGATATATATTAATAAGATATGTGTGTGTATATATATATTTTATATGTGTGCATATGTGTATATATACACACACACATGTATACATATGTGTATACACACACACATATATGTGTGAGTGTGTGTGTGTGTGTGTGTGTGTGTGTGTGTATATATATATATATATATATATATGCATATGCATATGCATATGTATATGTATATGTATACATACACATATATATATACACACATATATATATATATATGTGTGTGTGTGTATATATATATATACATTTCCCCTGGCAGCTGGGGATAAGAATAGGCCCTCTGTTTAGCTGTACTTGTTGTAAGAGGCGACTAAACAGCCACCAGGTAGATGGGACTCGTTAGCCTGGGAAAGCAGCTCATCTGAGAGAAGGAAAACTCTGATCTCAAATTTCTATTGCCTTGTGGCTACATCCAGTTATGGAAAAGGCTTCAGGAGTCCCTGAGGCAGTTCATGGCTGAACACAGTCACGTTCTGGCAACTCCTGCGACGCCGCTGGAACCAACTGTATTGGCTTCTGCCTTTCCATTGGACCATTTTAGCGACGTGGAGAGGGGGGATTTGCTGCATGGGTAACAGTCTATCCTCCATATCTACTTTACCCAGCCTTGGCGCACTGGAGAGGACACTCTGTTCCGGAACACTATTCAGAGCACGATACCTTAGTCTTCCCAGACTGAAGGATGCCAACAAAATACGAGTATATACATACATGTGTATACATATACATGTGTATACATGTGTATACATATACATATAAATGTGTATACATGTGTATACATATACACGTGTATACACACACACACATAAAGCAGGGGAAAAGAAGCAAAACCCTGTGTCATTTAGAAGAGCAAGCGGTTTTCTTGTCTTCTATACCCTTTTTGCCCCCTCCCTTCCATCATATGGAGAAAGAGAAAAGATAACTTTTCAGCATAATTAACAGTATATAAGGAAAGGGGATGGTTCGACAGAAGCCAGACAAAAGAGATTGCAGGAAAATGAGATTGCTTATAAAACTGTACTTGCAAAACAAGCCCGTGATATCTCCCTCTTGACATGGCCTCTGTTGTCTACTAGGGCAATCATATCCAACTGTAATTGTCTAACAATTGTTCCACACTGAGAAAATAGTTCTGATTACAGACATTAACACGTTTAGGCATTAAGTTTCCTCGCTGTAATTACCCTTGAGCTTAGTCTCACAAATGAATTAATATGCTGATCGCCTGGCCTAATAGAACTAGCAAAAGAGTGATGAATTGCTTCCAAATCAGATAAAATCAAGCATGACATCATTTAATTAATTTCTTCATTGGGGGAAGTATATAAGCAAGAGAGGGTGATGGAAAGTAGATATGTTGCCTTTCTGTTCAAGATTTTTTTTCTTTTATACTGTATATGGATATGACCAGAGAGCAAGGGTGAAGGACTCTCTTGTAATTGACGATAAGTTCGGTTTAAATATATCCGTGCAAATATTTCTCTGGCATGACTTCCACAATTTTGATTTATGAATGCATAATTCAGGATGCAGTGCAGGCTGAGAATAAGGCTAAGAGACCATTGTTGTGTTGCAGAAATAGTGTCACTCCCTTTTGGCTCCACCCCACACTTTTTCAGTAATTTAGGAATACAGAAAGCATGTGAGAGGGGTGTGATAGAAGAACTGTGTTGATGCTGCTGTCACCCCCAAGTTGTGTCTCGCTGATAATATTGGTGTAATTCTTTCCACATGATATTTCTCCTCAACCATGTTTTCTGCATTCTTATGTTACTGAAGCTGTGTGTGATGAAGTCACTGGGAAGTGGCAACTGTACTGCTCCGCAGAGAAAGCTTCCCAAAGATGGACATAACTGGGAAGACTCATACAGGAAAATATGGTCCTTTAGGTATCTGAGAGCCCAATCCCATCGACTCTTTATGATGGCAGAAATTGTGTACCACCATCGTAAACGGTGTGGCACCACCATTTACATTCTGCCGCTGAGCATGTCTGAGCCACCAACGCAAATGGCCAGCAGCTCTACGTGCCTCCTACTGATGGACCTGGCTGGTGCCTGAGCAGGTAGAGTGGCAGCAGGAGTGGGTGGGTGCGGTTCACAGGAGGTTCAGGGTGGGGAGAGGATCAGGCAGGAGACAAGAGGGAAAGGATCTCGGTGGCAGCTGCACATGCTGGATTGTGTTCCCCTTTGCTTGCCTGGACTCGCCCCTTCCTTTCCAGCAAAATAGCTGGTGTGACTCCAAGATTGCTGGTGTGACACTTTGGCAATCAGGCAGCTGACTGGGAGCTAAATAAAACTAATTTTGTCTTACTTTTCATTGGCCATCCGATCATACCCACACCATAACATGCAGAGCTCTCTCTTTGGCACAGCTGCATGCTGTGGACTGGCAATGGATAAGACTGAACTGTAAGTCCCAAAGAAAATCACTGTCAATGACTGATACACAGAACCACTTCTGCTGTTTCAAAATGTGGCTATGGGGGGGGGGGTGCATTTTAGAAAAATGAAACAATTGGTCAGGTTTAGAATATGCACTGTGAGGAAATGGCTGCTTTCCTGCTATCTTCTGCCTATTTTTCCTTATTTTCTGATACGTTTATAAAGACAGTGGAAAGCCACCCATTCTCCATTAATCCCCGCTTGCTGATGAAGATGCAATGGGAAGGGGAAAGAAAGGGTTGTTGCTAGATGCTAGGCCTATCTTGCCCTCCGCCCATCTTTTTTCACCACCTACCTCCTTCTGACTGATTCATGACTGTGGCCAGGATGGTCTGTGAAAACTCCGATGCTATTCCAAATTAGGAACTAGACTAAAATTTCAGAGAACATCACCTTGGAAAGAATAGTGAGGGGGAAGAATGACTCTCGAGTACTTTGCAGCATCTGCCTTAGCTGCAGCTCCTACTGAAATCTGAGGTGAATTTGGAGGTGTGCCTTTAGGCAGAACATCTGTAGACATTTTTGAGGGATCTATAAGAATTTCAAGCGCAGTTAAGGGAATTTTACCGAGTTATGTCTGTATTTGTAAGACAAAAACAACTTGACTATCTTTCAACACATGCAGGAAAAGGAAGGAGAGGTCAAACAAGTCAGGCTCATGTGATGCTACAGAAAGAGACATTTTCTCTCCCCACACAAGGCCAGAGCAAGGGAAACCAAACATATTTTGGCTACACAGCAAGACCTGCAGTCCCTTCTTCTTGCCTGAAGGGTTTGTTGACTCTGATGTATTTTGTTTTTGCTTCAGCCTTCGCTTTTTCATGTGGATGGCTTCAGTTCATACTGATAAGGCAGAGAATGTCCCTCTCATGTAAGATGCAATTATGTAGAACTCCTGGCTTTCTCACTTATGCTATTCTACATAGTATACATACTATTACTTTGCAGTGCTTTTTATTGTTTATATCCTCAGAACAATGCAAAAGCTTGCTTGCCTGGCACATAGTTAACTGGCACAGGGTGCAATCCTCACCGACTTTCCAGCACTGACTTAGCTGCAGTACAGCCCCAAAGTAAGATAGCAAACATGCCCTTACCTTGAGGAGGCCCCCTTGACTGCCTCCTCACTGAAGGATGCAGCACACACCACATTGGCACAACTATGTCAGGGCTGGAAAGTTGGTCAGGATTGCATCCACATTCCATTAACTGGCAACTCCTCCCCAGTGACGGACCTCCCCAGCCCCACGCCCTGGGGCAAAGGTCTGTGATAGTACCCCTTGTGGGGTGTGGCTGCCTCCTGCGTGCAAATCCCCCTCCACAATTATCTGGAGCTCATGGAGCCTCGCGCGACTTCAGAATGCATCTGAGAAGCTTCTCTGAGGTTCCCTGACGCTTTAAGCTGTGCTTCTGGAAAACCGGAAGCACAGTTCCCAACCCTGCCGGGAGCCTCAGAGAGGCTTTTGTGGGGTCATAAAGGCGTGCAAGGCTCCACGCCCAGGGTATTTGTCCCACAGAATGAATGGGTGGTCTGCCACTGCTCCTTCCGCCTGAAGTGACAGGAAAAGATGCCAGTTAACCAGGTTTACTGGCTACCAAGCTGCCAGTAGACAAAACTGCCTGCCTGCCTTTCCCTCACATGACAGGGCTTGATTCTGTGCTGCCACTTTGCACTTGTCTCATTTATGAAGGCCCTCAAGGAATAGGAACTTTCAGCTTCCTCATGAGAGCCCTGAATCCCCATTCCTAGAGGGCCTTTGTGAAGAAAAGTAAGTGAGAAGTGGCAGCACAGAATCAAGCCCTCTCAGGTAAGTGAGGAAGTAAGCTGGCAGGGAGGGCTTTGAGCTTTGATAACCAGCTTAAATAGTCAGCTAGCGACCTCCATTCCCCATGGATGCCAATTAACTAAGTTATTACTGTATCTTTTATCTGTTTAATAAGATAACCAAGCTAAGGCTATTTTAATAATTCCTAGAGAAACTGGTATTCTGCCAGAATATCACAACCAATTAATAGAGAAGAAGAACTTTGTCTGCTTTTTTGCATCCTGTTAACTAGAAGAAAAGGCACACTTCAAGTGGTGGTTCCCTCATAGCCGGCAGAGAACGAGTATCTTTATGGACTCCAGCATAGTGTATTTTCCACTGGCTCTTTGCCAGTGTCTCTTTTGTGTCTTTTTAAGATTGAGAGCCCTCAGAGCAGGGCTGGCTCAAGATCTCCTGATGTCTGAGACGGCATGCCAAATGCTGCCCCCCTTACCCAATGATGTGCCAGCCTCTGCTCCTCCCACTCTCCAATGTTCTAGTTCAGCATTCTCCTTCCCTCCACATTTTCACTTCCTCTCTGCCTATTCTTCCTTTTCCAGTCCAGGGAGTAGAAGGAGGAGAAGGGAAGGAAAGTGGGTAGACAGAGATAAGTGTCCTCCTCACCAATCTGCTCATAGGCTTGAGCTGTCCCTAAGTTACTCCCAGGAAAATGTATACAGAATTGCAGCCTATGATTCTGTCCAAAAGCTGTGTGCTCATCCCTCATATCACAGAGTTCCTCACATGCAGGATGCATGAGAGAGGGGGGTGCAGCGGCTGTATCATACGTGGGCCCACGGTCAAAAAGGGGTCCCATAGGCCAAAGGAGGGGAGCCAAAAATGTCCTGAGCTCTCAGAAAAATGATTGGCAACCTTCAGTCTCAAAAGACTATGGTATAAGCCTACAGTACCCAGTATTCCCAGGCTGTCTCCCATCCAAGTACTAACCACACCTGACCCTGCTTAGCTTCCAAGACTGGGCATGTGCAGGGTAACAGTTGCTACCAAAGTTTGCATCTATTGTGTGGAGACTAGTATTCATATTTTGTGTACGCCTTACATATTACATATATATCCTAATTTGTAGAAATTATGATCCAATTGTTGTATGAATTATGATCCAATGGAGTAGGGAAGGAGCCCAAAAACTCTGCACCCCCTGATAAAATTCTTCTCATAGCACCTGCTCACATTTTAGGGCATTGATCTCACGATGGTCTCCATTCACCTTCTGTGTCAAAGGGGGAAAAGTGTAGTTCCAAATGCAGAGGGAAATGATGAGCATTGATTGTGCCACGGAAGCTACTATTTTGATTTACATTAAATAACCTCCATATTCTTAGCCCATTTGGTTGTTACTGGCAGTGGCACTGTCCGTCAGAAAAATAAACTAGTGTGATAGAAGGCAAAACTGTACCTGAGCTGGGTCTACGATGGTGCCCTTCTCTAGGCACCAATTGCATTTCATATTCAGTGAAATATTCTTCCAGTGTATGCTTCAGTTCCCGTTTGTGTTTTTCATCCTGTTCACAAAAGCACAAGCTTAGGTAGTAGAACCTCCTTGTTCAGGCATACTATAGCTCATGTGATGCAGAAATAAGGAACAAACTTATTTCTATGATTCATCATGGGGCTTGAATTCATTTGAAATTTCTATCTAAACCTTTCTCTTCAGGATGCCAATGCCTCAGGTGTAAAAATGACATTTGCATCTTCCCTTTCCTTCAGATTACTCATAGTAGTATACAGGGTACATTTCCTTCTTTTTATCATTATAGCAATCCTGAGCCAGTTCAGATGATACTAATCCACCCAGTCTTCTCTTTTCACAGTTAGATTGTGTACACTCTAGGAGTGCATAAATCCTATCTAGGAGCACTTGTCTCATTGTGTGTGGAAGAGTGGTTCTCCCACACTGTCTTTCCAAGCATAACAGATATGACTTTAAAATCATGCATGCAGCGCAGTTTGAATCACATCTCTTGCAGAGAGGAAACTACTCTTGGGCATGCTGGGAGGAGGCAGAACATATGTGCTTGTGAACACAAGTATGCTGCTGATCAGATGATGATCAGATGAGTAACTAACTGCTGATCATATGAGTATCATTCGGAATAGCCCCTGTGAAACTTGTTTGGGCTAAGAAAGATGATAAGTGGAGGACACCTAATGAGCTTTATGACTTAGCATAGATTTGAATCCAGACCTCCCCATTCCAAGTCTTATGCTCAGTACAGCACACTGGGTCAAAGTCAAATGTGCCAAGGTGTGAATGGCTCACTCATGTTACATGCTCCCTGGTTAATTAATCATTGAATTCTACAGCAAAACCAGTAGTGTTTTTATACATAATTGATAGTAATATTAGATTAGGATGCAAAGCACAGGACTATGAAGTATCTAAAGCTGGATATGTGTAACAAAGAAGACCAGAACACTGTAGATGGATTATATACTTGGAAACAGACTAGATGGATCTTGGTCATGATTAGGGTCTAAACAATTATCATATTTGGAATAGCAAATAATTTTAACCTAGGACAAAATGGCTGTTGAGCGAGAATTCAGGGTATGGAGAGGTGATGGCTGGAGTCATCTGCCATTTTTTTATTCTCTGAGGACCTTGTGTCTAGCTTATTTAGATTGTGTTTATGGATTAGGGAGGGGATGACCTTGCCTTATGGCCATCTCTATGATTCTTTGGGTATATCTATACTTATTGTGATTTAAAAGGTATTCCCTCTCTTTAGAGAACCAAAATGCTTTAAGTGACTAAACTACAATTCCCAGAATTCTTTTCAGGAAAAGCCCAATAATGAAAAGTGGTAAAAAAAAAACACCTGATATAAGTTTATAGTGTAAATATGCCCTCTCACTGCCTAAAACAAATCCCTTAAGATAGGGATAGACTATCTTAGCGATAGACTAAGATAGTTAATTAATTAATTAATTAATTAATTAATTAATTAATTAATTAATTAATTAATTCAGGAAAACCCCAATAATGAAAAGTGGTAAACAAAACTGATATAAGTTTATAGTGTAAATATGCCCTCTCACTGCCTAAAACAAATCCCTTAAGATAGGGATAGTCTATCTTAGGGATAGACTAAGATAGGGATAGACTAAGGTAGGGGTAGACTTTCAAAAAAAGTTAATTTGCACTGGAGCTTGCTTAATACAAAAGTATATATAGGTTGGGATGGAGAATATTGAATTATTTGAAACTGGTATTTAAACTGAAACTGGCAGGCTAAAGTATGGGGTTAGAGTTCCCTGTGATGATCAGGCAGTGAACATACTGCCTGGCCAGTCAAAGTAGAATTTGGCCTATTCTTGCTGCTTGGTTGCTGCTTGCCACGTTTTACAATAGTCAAACTGTTAAGAAGAAACAAAGGCAAAATGTCGAAGAAGATTCAAAAGAGTTGTGGGGAAAATGGAAACCTCTGCCATAAAGATCTTCGGATTTTTTTTCAAAACATCCTGACTGATCTCTGTAAAGAATGTAATTGTTTTAGTAATTTGCCATGGGATACAAGCAAACAGCTGATCACTTTTTGGGGGTAAAACGATGTCTTCACTGCTGCGCATCTGACCCAGCACTAGTAAAGATCACATGTTTTTGAATACTTTTTTTGTATGCAGTATGTTAATATTCAAATATTTGTATGCAGTCAGCCTTTGGAGCAAGCAAATGTCCTCTAACTGTAATTTTAGCCTGGTCAAGGTAATAGACCTTTCTCATTAAATGCCTCCAAATTTCCAATCTATCCATGAACGTGAAAAATCTGTGCTAATTAAGGCCTGTCATATAGGCCAATAGTGCAGAGAGAAGGTAAAGAGGTTTCCTAAGAATTATTTTTAAAGGCACAGAATCTACATTAATATGAATAGGGGTTTCTGTCCTTGGTAATAGCATATTGTGTTTTTTGTTATTCAGACAATTGAACTTGAAAAGATTAATACTTTTTGTTCAACAAGCGATAAAGAAGAGACTTATATAGGAAGCTTGTTTAGTTTTAAAAATATCTGTGAAGTACTTGTTTTAAAGTGCAATCCTATGTGTTTCTTCCAGTGTAAGTCCTTCTGCATTCAAAGAGGCTTTCTCACAGGTAAATGTGTATAAGATTGCAACCCGAAGGAAAGAAGGGTTTGGTTAGATACCTGCTTGCTTTGCATGGTATGGTTTTCACTACATTCAATGGGATGTGCTAAGTAGGATTGCAAATGTACTCTGCAGTCTTGCATATTGTTTGGCAGCTTAACTCCCTCTGACCTCAGTGGCATTTGCTACCTAATGACAGCCAAAATTTGCAAAAGTCAGTGCTCTCATAACCTCAGAGTTCAGCCTGTCATTATAAACTAAGCCGCACTGATTATAAACTAAGCTGCACATGATGTTAGGAACAGTCAGAAAAGATACCACTTGATTTGATTACCATTTGATTTCTTTGGAGGATGTGGATATTGGGAGCATGTGCCTCCTAATCAAGATGGTTTAAGTTTTGCTGCTCTTCAGGATTTATATGTTGCTTGCTCAGTCTGACAGTCTTCCTTGAAACTCAGGTCCAAGCTGGACTTCAACAGAACTGGAATTGGGAAGCCAGGTTGTCAGCAAGGTTGTCACCAGTACAGTGATGGGGAGCAGTTGTAGACCTACCATTGGGCTCTATGGGGCAAATGCCTCAGGCACGAGCCACTAGGACCCCATGGAAGCCTCTCTGAGGCTCCCGATGGGGGGGCGGAAACGATTTCCCGGAAGCACAGTTTATAGCATCAGGGAACCTCAGAGAGGTTTCCCTGACGCAGTCCTGGGTTGTGTGAGGCTCTGTGAGCCTCCGGTGAGTGGGGGGACGACACTGGATTTTTGTGGAGGGGGTGGTGATAGCCTGTGGAGGGCACCATCGCAGACCTTTGCCCTGGGCGCAGGGCTGGGGAGGTCCGCCACTGATGGGGAGGTACAGTTTGCAGCAGGGTGGTTATCGGTGGGAGAAGATGACTTAATCTTTTTTCCCACCCATTGATTTTCCTAATGCAACCCTGGCTCCTCAGCTGGAGCTTGAAACAGTGTTTGTCACACTGTGGGGGAAAAGTTGATTCCAGGAGGGTACTGCAGTGGGAAAGGAATGGGCTGGACAGGATTAAGCAGCCCTCCCATGTCTGTGCTGCAAATTACCAATGCAGAGCAGTGGCTCTACAGCTGTTCTATGGGATTGTGATGGCTGAGGGGAGAGGTCCTTCATCAGGCAACTCCCTTTCTTCCCCCAACTCACACTTAGATGGGGGCTCTTACCTCACAGATGCATGGCCCAGATTCCTAGAGGGTACCCCAAAAAAGGATGCAGTCACATTGAGCTAGTGGTCATGGGAGCAAAGTAACACACTCTTTGCTAAGTCAACTGGACCATGCAGGTTAAAGATCAAAAGATGGAGAGGACTGGAGCATGAACTGCACTGAACCAGGGGTGGTGTGGAAGCAGGAGGATTTTGACAGTAGCAAGCAGACTTAGGCCCAATAAGATCAACTAGTAGCCAGATGGCTTATAAGGAAGTAAAGAAAAATCATTTTTATTTACTTTTCCTGGGCCGTCTGGGCAACCCCTCCCCTTGTTAAATGCAGTGCATGCTCCGTTGGAGCCACTGCTTTATGCAAGCTGGTAGGGGATAAGATTGGGCTGTTAGTCCCAACAATGGTTCCCATCCAATGTGGCATCTCTCTCCCTGTAAGGTGGGTTAGATCCAGACAATGCTCCAATCACCTGGTCAGAATCATGGTCAAGAGCATCCTTTGACCCAACCTTATAACTCTTCATTGCATGATACCACTGTTCCACCTCATTGGTCAAGTCATGGTCATCCTTAACTCATCAGGTGAACAAAGATTTCTAATCTGTCAGCTTTTGGGGATGAAGGAGCTTAATCCCTGAACAACAGAGTATGCACTGGCCCCTTATGGTAGTGATCCTAAAATATTTGTCAGCCCATTTTGAGACAAAAAGTGTAGGAAGAAGATCCAAGGATTTTCACCATTCTTATACCAGAGATAAGTAGTATGTTTAAGGATGGATGTCTCATGACACCCCAAAAAGCATATGCCTTTCAAACACTTCCTTGTCATAGGAGAACACATTTTCCATGAAAAGGTCAGTGTGCTGGGGAAATTTAAACACAAGGAGATCATCTTAATCTTTCACACAGCTGGCGTCTGCTGGCTGGGTGTGAACTCCTCATGGAAAAGAGGCTGCAGTTGGTACAGTTGATGCAGTGTTTAAAGGACTCCTACAACAGGAAAGTTTAAAACCTCAATTCGAAGAGGGAGGGCATTCTTTGGTCAGCCCCAATTTGTGACCAAAATATATCCATCAGTTCTGACCACTGAACAGCTGGTAGCGTTGATGTGTAGTTCAGTACTGTCCCGGCTGCTTGTGAGAAAAATGTATAAATACTGTTTTAAAAAGGCATCGTTTATCACGGAGACATATATCATCTGTGAAATGATTTGAACTAGTTTATTTTATATCCTTTTTAATAAAACACAGAGAGAGTAATGTGCTGACCTTTTACTTAAAAAAAAAACATACTTGGCATTATGTAGATAGTCTACATCAGTGTGAAGTGGGATGTAATGTAGTTTATTATCACTAACAAGGGGATGAGCCATAACTCTAAAGAGATGGAACCTCAAGTGAGCTATGAAGGTCATTTCCTTGCATCCAGAAAGGAAATGTAATATGATAGAATTACAGGCTTACTGTTTTGAAAGGGAAGAAAGAAAGTTCCATTTTTATTTTAATAAATACTAAAAATGAAGGTTTTCTAAAAGAACGCTGGGCTGTTAAATCTCCAAAGTGTCGAACAGAGCAACTATACAACTAGGAATATTTATAGTGAATAGTTTATAGTTTTAATGTGAATTTCTGTCCTACCAGTCTCAGGACTCACAGAGTTGAAATGAATATGAGGAAATAATTCTGAATTTATTTGCAAAAAAGGAGATTGAATTAAAAGCCTCCGAGAGCCCAATTGTATGCATGTCTACTCAGAAGTAAGTTCCATTATAGACAGGATTGCAGAGTGGACAGGATTGCAGCCCTACTCTTAGAGCAGACTTCTATGTTTGTCTTCTCAGAAGTAAGGTCTATTGTCTTCAGTGGGGATTACTCTCAGGACAGTGTGCATAGGATTGCAGCCAATTTATTCCAACATTCCTAAATATGAATGTTCTTATATGGAAGGTTTTATATGAAGGGGAGAGATAGAGATGTAAATGAATATGTACTGAATTTGGCAAACAGACCCCTTAATCAGGGGTTAATCAGCCGTTAAATTAATCAGCAAGATTTAAGTTATTTCTGCCCGATGTTGCTTATACACAACAGGGACCAAATGTGTACCCCAATGGGCCAGGCAAAATGGCTTAAGCTGGAGCCCTAAACATACTAAAAAGCAGCAATTCAATGCTATACATGTTTACTTGGAAGTAAGTCCCATTGTTTTGAGCAGGGGTTTTCTCTCCAGTTGGAGTCTATAGGACTCAATGAAACATATTTCCAAGTAAATACATTTAGGATTAGGCTATTTTTTCCCTATGGGTATTCCACAACATCCTGATTCAAAAGCAATATTTCAATTGTTTTTTAAGTTATGACACATTTCTTACTTGTTCACAATTTTGTCATAGTAGCAAAACTTTCTGGTGATTGGATATTTGCAAGGGGTTTGTAATTCTTTCTCCCTTAACCATTTTTTTCATGTTACTAAAGATTATTGTTCATCTGGTCCAGCAAGAGGAAGAGAGAGGATGAATTTGAAGTGCATTTAAGTGCTCAATCTGGTGCTGTTTTGTGCAGTTTCTCTTTTTAACAATGCACAAGTTACCCAAGGTGCTACTTTCGGCATATTTTAACATAAGGCAATATTAACTAAAATATGTTTAACAAGTCTGCCAAATGCCATACAATACTCACCCTCCCCAGCCTCAAATGTCACTATTTTACAGATCACTAGGTGCCTTTAAAGATTGCAAAGATTGATATTTAGTGATGCAAAGAAAAGGTTGGAGTTTATTAATCCCAAGACCACATTTTGATTTTTCTCTACAAAAGCAGGCACAGCATGAAAGCTGACTGTACTCTTCCATTCAACCGATAGTGAGGTAATAACTCTTTACCTGCTTTTATTGATTAGCAAGGAGAGAGGTAGGTTTTGAACATGCGTTTCTTGATAAACTTGTTAAGGCTGCTACATTTCTTAATCAAATACTATTTGCTATTTCTTCCAACTAGTTGTAGCCACCGACTCAATACCTGCTGACATTTTTCCCTATACCTGTTGCCTTAGCATGTTATTAGCAGCCCAGTCCTGATCAATTTTCCCATGCCGATACAGCCCTGAGGAAAGGGAACAAATGTTCCCTTACCTTGAGGAGGCCTCTATGCCTGCCCCCATATCATAGGAGGCAGCGCACATCTTGTTCACATGGAGGTATCAGTGCTGGAAAGTTAGTTAGGACTGGGCTGTGAAATACCTTGAGAAGGCTTATTGGAGGGCTACCTCAAAATCCAGTTATCAGTGTGTGAAAACATCCTTTGCCAAAGCTACAAAAGAGCCATTTTAGATAACTCAGGAGTGTTCGCAATGATATACCCGAAATTTTTAGGATAGGAATTGATCAAATTCTTATAAAATTCATATTGTTGGAATTCAGATGCTTTGCTTCTTGCAGTACTCTGGAGGACAGTGTAATGTTTCATCACCTAAGACATCTTTACCTGCTTCTCGGTGGTTCTTATAAGGAGGTGTGGTCCTTAACCCTATTTCCTTCCTTCTCTTCTTCTCACACTCTGTCTATTGCAGGAGAAGGATGTGTTCTGCAAGGGCTCCATGCCAGCAGGGCCCATCCTCACCAGATTTCCAGACAAAGGGAACAGCTCTAGGGTTCTCTGTTCCAAAGTAATAGGGGCCTGTGATTGCGATCAGAAGATGCATGTATACAACTGTGGATGTGAAGTATTTCTTATTAGACTTTAACCAAGCCTCCTCTCCTGCGTTATTGAGAGCATTATTGAGAGCAACTAGCCCAGGTGGTGGGATAGTTTTACTTAAGGAAAGTGGGCGTGTTTGCTAATTAATCTGCTTTCCCCCTTCCTTCCAACACATATCAGTTCAGTTTCTATGGATCTGTAGTCTCTCTTCCCCCAATGAAATGTTTCTAAACTTTCAGGACACTTTACTGAGTTGCTGAGATTCTCATAAACGCATCTGCAACCTGGCACACTTGAAATTGCTTTACTATATGAGCATAATCTAATCCAAAATCATAGGACCCAAACTGCTCTTTGAGTAACACCCTCTTGGAATCTGATTCCCTAACTAGACATAGATGTTTCACATATACGGCAATCCCATCAGAGTCAACTCACTGCAGTTTCCAGCTGGAACTCGATATCTCTTATATTCATCTCTGTGGTCATCATGTCTTCCTTG
Source organism: Tiliqua scincoides (assembly GCF_035046505.1). Taxonomy (NCBI): domain Eukaryota; kingdom Metazoa; phylum Chordata; class Lepidosauria; order Squamata; family Scincidae; genus Tiliqua; species Tiliqua scincoides. Next base: position 127,672,643 of record NC_089821.1, on the reverse strand, counting down.
GTGATAGCTTGTGTGATGTGTGTCCTTGTGGGGTGACAGGGACATTTAAGCTGAAAATCAAGAAGGAAAATGAAAGTGGTGATTGTTCTTGTTTCATTTGAAGTTAGCAGGGTTGGGAACTCGAGTTAGTGACTTGGACTCGAGTCGCAAAAATGCATGATTTTTGCTGACTCGGCAACTCGTGAGTCGCATGCTTGGAAAACACTGAAAAAGACTTGAGTCAGGGACCTCCTGACTTGGCACTTATCCCTATGCATGCTGACTTCAATCTGCCTGTGTCTGGGTGTGCTTGCTTACTGTTTTTGTGGTGTGAAAAACCTAGTGGGATTTCAGCATTCCAACTGGGCAAGCAGCAGGGAGTTCCAACCATGAGGCAGGGAAGGGTTAATGTTTCCTTTCCCAGCCGAGTGGGAGGGAGGAGGCAGGAGCAAACTTTTTGTCCTCTCTGATATGAAGGAAGAGACTGATTAACATTGGACAAAGGATGGGCGTTCTCATATTGTCTTTGGCTAAGGGAGGGCAGGAGGAGGAGCCAAGGGCATTCTTGCCTTACAATTGGCTGCATAAGCCCAGGGAGGAGGAGAAAGGAGGAGGGAAAAGGGAGGGGCTTCATAGCATCAATCACGCTTTCCATCGCATGGCTGGCTGCTGTAAACTGAGCTCCATTGTTACTTGGGACGGGGAAGCCTCATTGAGTGACTGACTGCAGTGGAACTACTTCTGAGTAGAGCTGTCACGGATCCGGTCATCCTGGTAAGCCTCGCAGCTGCTGCGCATGACCCTCTTCCTTTTTGCTGCTTCCATCCCTGCTCTCTCGCTGTCCCTCCCACCCCCTCCTGCCCTCATTACAGATGGGTGGGGACATCAGGGGAGTGATTAAAGTGAACTCCAACACACACACACACCCAGCAGCAGCCCCATTTTTTTCTGCAGAGCCACAGCAGGCTTTTTAAAGGGGGGCAATTCGACTCAAATCTTTTAGAGTCACTAAAGGGTGACTCAGCAACTTGGAAAATGCCCCCATTATGATTAGTTTTCAAGTTGCATTGCAGGGGGTGATGACTCAACTCGAGTCAAGCTGCACTGTGTTTTCTCATCCCTGGAAGTTAGCCCTTCAGCTAGGGGTTCTCAAAGCCTGGGTTGCATTCCCCAGAGAGACTGCAAGCAACTTTGGTTTTGCAAAGTATTAAAGAGCTAGGTTCAGTCCCTGGAATCTCCAGATGGGGTTGGGGAAGACTGAAATCATCGAAAGCCACTGCCAGTGAATTCAAGCAATACTGACTAGATGAACCAATTGCCTTTCTCCAGGGGTTCTCAAAGTGTGGGTTTTAGTAAATGACTAAGATCTAACGAAACTGGTACCCAGATCCATTCAGTAGTGTCCTTCCTCTGTTTTCATGCACAACTGTATGCAAGTACATGATTTGTGTAAGGGCACAATCCTAACCCCTTATGTCAGTGCTTTCCAGCACTGACTTAAGGGCATTGCAGCTCTGAGGTAAGGAAACAAACATTCCCTGACTTTGAGGAGGCCTCCGTGAGTGCCACCCAGCTGCAGGATGCAGCACACATCCCATTGGCACTGCTATGCCAATGCTGGAAAGTACTGACATAAGGGGTTAGGATTGCGCCCTAAGACACTCAAGAGGGGAGATCATGAGATCCAAACCCACTAGTCTCTCTGTGCTCTTGCTACATTCTGCACACATAGCCCAGCTCCCAATTTCTTCCCTATCATTTCTTGGGCCTTCTCCCAGTCAGCCTCCAATTTCTGGCTGTGTATTGTGAATATGGCTCTCTGAAATAGGATGCAGTGGCTGTTGCAGGACTGAATTCATAATGTCACATTGTGTGCTAATTTGGGTGCGGGATTTTGGATTATGCTGGGCTTCTTCCTGATCCACAAAGAGCTAAGAGAATACAACTCAGGTATAACATGAAAAATTAAGAAAATATTGGATCAGAAGATAAGACAGAGCAATGTGGAATGGTAAACACAATGAAGGCTTTCCCCTAATACAGTGGACCACAGTTTGGCAACTACTGGACTAAGACAATGTTTCTCAAACTGTGGGTTGGGACCCACTAGGTGGGTTGCGAGCCAATTTCAGGTGAGTCCCCATTCATTTCAATATTTTATTTTTAATACATTAGACTTCATGCTCCCATGGTATGTGTCTGCATTTGGGGAAATATAATAGACCTGTACTTTTAACAAGTTGCTATGTATACGCTCTGAACAATGATAGTCAATGGGACTTACTCCTGGGCAAGTGTGGGTAAGATTGCAGCCTACGATTGTAAAAAGTTTTCCTGTTTGATGATGTCACTTCTGGTCATGGCATCACTTCTGGTGGGTCCTGGACAGATTCTCATTCTAAAAAGTGGGCCCCGGTGCTAATTGTGTAAGAACCACTGGACTAAGGTCAATGGTGGTCAAGCATGAAGAAGGGAAAAGGTAGTTGTGGGGACTGCTGGCTGACAGACTGCATAAAACTGTCAGGGACAATCTGAAACCTCTTCTTCCTCTAAAGATGTATCAGAAATCTGGATCAATGAAAAGTAGTGAATTAATTATCTCTCCCTGTCTCATATTTTAACATTTTTTACAATTTTAAGGTGTTCCAATTATCTGTGCAATGCTCTCAGGACTCAGGCTTGAACAAATAATTTTCTCATATGGCTTTAGATGGTTCTGAATATCTTGCTATGAAGTTGTAAATCTAACTTTATATACTTATGGAAGACACTTAGCTGAATACTAACAATCTGAACCGCCTACATCAGTCAAATTGATGCATGGACAACAAAAACATCCCAAGCCACAAACCACCAGCAGGTAGTGCAAAAATCTCCGATTTAATCTGTTGATAAATTATTCAGTGTAATTGTGAGTCAAACATGCTATTTAATGTATTTCTAGAGGTCAAATTAGTAGCAGTAATGTTCCATTGCATTATCATGTTTGCTAATATATTAGAAATCCTTCTTGCAGTAATGGCTTCTGTTAACTCATTTTGTTGTATTAGCAAATAACATAAGCTTTGTCCCGCACAAAGCCAATGAGCCAATCCATTCAGTAACCTGTCGACTAATTTATAAGCCTTTATGATGACATTTTCCAGTATGTTTAGAAAGAAAAGTGTTACTAATATAATGGAACTATATATGACAGGACTGTGTGTGTGTGTGTGGTGTTAGATTCCCACACAGCTCTACACAAAGGCGTGTATTTGGATCTCAGAACACTGAGGCAGATTCCCAACAGTGATTCTTCTGTGACTCTGAACTGAAAGGGTTTCTTTGTGGACTTTCCAAAGGTTTTGAAAGATAAAATCTTCCACCAAATTCTTCACAAAAACCACAGCTGCTGCACAAGTGATGTGTGTCATTGATTTAAAAAATGGTGGTATCTAGGCCTGGGTCTCAAGGTGGCAGTCTGTCAATGAAAGGCACTTCTTTTTACTTGGGAGGTGGTTGCTGATTTCCAAACACCCTCCATGTAGCTTCTGAGCACTGATTTCAGAGGGTTGAGGAAGTCTCTAGAGAAGTTCTTTTTGCTTGGGTGTGTATGAGTACGGGGGACTCCTGGGGACTCTAGGCCAATTCTGGCAACACTTGCTGCCTAGCATTGTCACATCATCACACCCAGTAAGTAATTCCTGATTGTAAACATTGAGGAGAAATGAAACAGGAGTAAAAGGGCTGCTGAAGCACCAGGAAAGGGGGGGAAGCAACCCTGATAATCCATGGGTGAATAGCCTTGAAAATAGTACAGTCAAGAGATGCAATTAATTCAGGAGAGGTTATGCCCCCTCTCAAACGTCAATATTTTTGAGCTGCATAGCAAGCACAGAAGGCATTTTGGGTCATTCCCATCTGAACCTGGTAGCCTACTCACCTTCCATGGTAGTGCCCTATTTCTTCACAGGTGAAAATCTGTTTTCAAGGCTACAAAAAAAAGTCTAGGTCTAGACGTTCATTTTTTAGCAGCGTTGAGGCACCATTTAAAGAAAAAAAATCCTTTTGTTAAGACTGCGGAAATTTTCAGTAAAATGAAAACAAATTGCTCTAAGTAAACCATTTGTCACAGTCTGATTACTTTGCTGCCACACTGGGGACGCCAATTTGTCATGCTAGATCAGGGTAGCAGCAGGCTGAATGTACAAAATGGCAGGCTGCCTTCTGGCTCTTTGCTTTAAACCAGAAAGAGAACCGAAGTCTCCCACAACATCCTCAAAGCTACCCTGTGACCTAAGAGTAACTTATCTGAAAACAATCTTGAAAACAGATCTTCACCTATGAAAGAACTAGTTGACAGGACATGGTCTTTATGATGTAATTTCAGCTGCAATCCTATACACATGTACCTTGGAGTAAACTCAAGTAAACATTCATTGATTTGAATGCTCTGACAATTCTCAGGTTTATCTCAAGGCGGAGGCTTCCTTCTGAGACAAGAAACCTGTGTCTGGACTCTACTACTTCACACTGCATGTGGGACCTTGCTTCTCCATTTTAAAAAAAAAAAAATCCCTGCATACAGAAAACTAGCATGTCAGGGAGAATGCAGCACTTCTCTGACATGCTCAGTTTTTGTTTTGTTTTTTAAATGAAGGAACATTTATTTGAGTGAACCCTCATCTCTGATCTGATGCAGTACAGCGCAAACACAGGTTTATTACCTCTGTGAGAATGAAGCCTGGGGCTTACCTCTTCATGGCTCTATAAGACAACCTCATTTCAAAGGTTTTCCAAAATATGGTGTTGCAATCCTGACACATGCCTGAATCGTATGATGGAGTTCAGATGCTGGGTCGCAATTACTTGTCCGCCTTCAATAACTTCTGAGGTCTTCACCATGCCAGCAAAACCCAAGACCACATAGTGTCCATTGTGTATGGTGCTGCATCTCAAAAATAATGTGAGAAAACTAGATACAACTCATTGTATATCCCTGCATCCTTCAGTCACCCTTCATCTTTCTAAATACCTTATGGAAACTGGGTGAGAGCATGGTCCAGTCAAAGAACACATGCTTTGCATGCAAAAGATCCCATTCAACCCCTGGAATCTCTGGTTAAAGGAACTCAAGTAGCAGGGCGGGAAAAGACTTTTCCCAGAGAGCTGCTGCTAGGCAGAGTAGATTATACTGAGTTCAGATGGATCACTGATCTGACTTTGGGGCAAGGCAGCTTTGCCTGCTGGAAGCAGCAGTAGGTTCTGCCACAGATTTCCTGGATATAATGTCAAAATGGCCAGATGGGAGCTTGGCAAGTATATGTGATGTATCTTGTGCAAGCCAGATATCTTATGCCCAAATCACCTTATCCCCAAGCCAGCAAGGCCAGTTTTGTGGTAGTGTTACAGATATTCTCATACCTAGGGGCTGCACTGTAGTCCCCTACAGCAGCAATTCCAGAACTGTGTGCTGAGAATCTGAGGGTGTTGCAGGATGTCCTTGGTGGCACCCATCTTCCTGGCTCTTCTGGGCATCATCATCTTGGATTGTGCAAGATCCAAGATGGTGGAGAGCAGGGAGATCCCAGGAGATCCCAGGATCCCAAGATCCTAGGAGAACTGGGAAGAAGAGGCCGCTGCGAAAGAAGGGTGTTGTGACTACGGTAAGTTTGGGAACTGCTGTCTAAAGCAAGGCTTGCTTTGCAATCATTTTATGTCAGATTGTTCAATTAGAAATGATACCTGGTGACAAAAGAGCTGATGGTTCCTTAAGGATGCAATCCTAACTACCTGGGAGGATCACAAATCATAAAGATCCAGCCTCCATGGTGGCGGCGGCAGGTGAATTTGTGCCAGCTGAGCTTGGAGGTCTGGGGGAGGTCTGGAGGTCTGGGGGGAGCATGGGGAGGGCAGAGATGAGGTGGGGAGGAGGCATTTCGGGGTAGGGGAGGGCAGGCAGTTCCATGGATAGGCAAGCAGCGAGTGGGAGGTGGGGCCATGACCCAGCAGCGATGCAAGATCCTAGTCCCATTCCCCGGCAACATGGAACTGCTTCAGGCTGCTCCACTCTGCTCAGATCTGCCCCACCTCAAGAGGTTGTGCAGATCCAAGTAGACCCACTGGGGATCCTGCATCACTAAGGGGAAATTATTCCCCTTGTCCCGGGCTGAGCCACTTTTGACCCCAAACCCTGCTGTGGATGCGGAACAGATACACTGGCCTGTCCGCTCCAGGGCAGGTTAGGACTGAGCCCTAAAAGTGTTAATAAGTGCAAGAGCCTGTTTGATGCCTGTGACACTATTTGTGAAATGGATCACATTCTTCTCTATCCCCCGCCCTCAATGTTCCCTCCCACATTTTTATTTTAGCTGTCAATGTGCATCTATCTACAAACAGGCGTTTATGTGCTGTTTGTCTGAGTGGGTTCATCAGAAGCTCAGATTACTAAAAATCCTGACAGGCACATGTATTCCTTCACTTTCCTTGTTGTCTGGAGGCTGATACAATGGGAATAGCTCTGTTTCATTAGCTCAAGGGTGGCCAACCTTTCAACTTTAGGGCTACTGGACCTTTAACAATTGTGTAGTGGAGGGAATTTCAGCAGATGTCATCTGTGAGATGGCAAGCTACACCTGCTGAAATCCTCTCTTCTACACAGCTGTTAAAAGTCCAGAAACCCTAAAGTTGAAAGGTTGGTCACCCCTGCATTAGGTAAAGCTAATTATTCACCTACCTGTCTCTAACAGAGACACAGTTTATAACTTTGCACTGGGATCAACAGTACTAGCTTGTTTTAGGGCCAATGTGCCAAAAGTGTGGGCCTGCAATGTTGATGTAAGAGCTCTTTGTGGTTGCAAACATCAGCATTTAAGGTGCTGAGAGACAGAGTGGCAAGTTAAACTTTTAGCAGAAGAATACTGCACAAGTATTATAAATTGAACTTTTTTTAAAAAGTGTTCCTTAGTTTGTAACTTTGCAGAGGCATTTACCAGAACATAGAACTGTAGTGGAAAATGCCAGAAACCAAAGCATTCACCCACCTTCTGTCATCTTTCATTTAAAAACAAAAGCTACTCCAGGTCAATATCATCCATCAGGAAGAAAAAAGGAAAACAAGTAGGAAAACAGAATGTGAAACTTCCGACACACTTAAAATTGTACTGAATTATGGCCCTGGCTTTGTTTTGTTGCTAACCCAGCAATCTGATGACACTGCAGAGCAAAACATTGATGGAGTGTGAACAAAAAACATGGCCTCGTGTGCTCCAAACTCTTTCCATCTTTGCACCAAACCATCTTTGTACGAAAAAGTGCAGTAATTTTGCTCAGTCATAGATTTAAAAGTCAACAAGTATATTTGATCATTGCCTTGGGCAGCAATTCTTAACTGTGCATGCTTACTTGAGAACTCAATGCACTTATTTCTGAGTAGAAACACATAGGTTTGATCTGTTAAATAATTGGGTTCAATTTTCAGCATTTTTTCCTCAAGGATATGCAGAGCACGTGTTCTACTTGATGCTAGCCGGTGCAACCACAGGATCCAGGGGTTTGCCCAGTGGAAATGCTACTGGTCATTGCACCACGAGTGCAAATGTTGTAAGCAACTTGGAAATCTTTAATCTCTTTTTAAACACATGCTTAGAAGAAATACTCTCTTTAGTTTTGTTAAAACACCTTTGTTTTGGGAGTTATTTAACTCCCACCTCAGCATTCTGACAGTATTTCATTCAAGTGTTGAATAGTCAAAGCGTGCAAAGACCCCTAAGGCTGATTTTTAATACTTCATAGAAGTGTGCAGTTCCAACCCACAGCTCACAGGGACTCACAGAAGGACTCACAGAAGGCCCACAGGGACTCTGCCTAAGTTTTAATTCAATCACGTTGGGCAACTTCCCTAAGCTTGATTGAAGAACTTCACTGAATTGTCCCATGCAAACCAATAAGATCAGGGATTGCATTGGGAATCTTAAAAAGTGTGTGTGTGTGTGTGTGTGTGTGTGTGTGTGTGTGTGTGTGTGTGTGTGTGTGTGTGTGTGTGAAGGAGAGAGAGAGAGAGAGAGAGAGATCTTCATTATCAGTGACTTTCTAATTCAGCCAGTCTTCTTGTTCTTGTGTTATGAATCAAAACAAAAAAGGCATCAAATGTGCTTTATTGCATTATTCAAATAGAATGTGAAATGAATAAAATGTTGATTCTGGGAAACAGAGGCGTGTTTTGGACTAGTGATGCCGATCAATTTTCTCCTGTCTGTGAGTTTTAACTTTGCCTCCGGGCTCCTCAAGCAGCTACATAAACTTTTTTTACACCTTTATCTTTAATGCCAGCAGACACAGACCTGACCTCAGTGGCATTATTGTGTGGTCAACAGGCGAGCCACTGTACAAGCCCAGCCAATTCAATGAAAGCTTCACTAGTGCACATGGGTCTTGATCTTGACATAGTGGAAAGTCAGGGGTTATTCTGATTCCAGCTTCCAATCCCTTATCGTTTTTTATCTATCTTTTCCAGCATGCTTGAGGGAGAATAATTTGTCAGCTTCCCTTTTAATACCACCCAGGGATGCATTAAAACCATTTAACATTATTCTTTGAAAAAGCATTTTGACTAGTGGCATATCAGCTACTTTTCACAAACCTACAGCCAAGGCCAGATGGGTCTCAGAGGTGAGAACTGAGAGGCAGCATCTAATGATAAGCCTCCCCTGCTGGAACCTTTTTTTACAAAAGACCGAGTGGCAAAACTGATACAAAACAATCTCGGCAAGGGTGAAAGGACCCATATGTAACACTGTGGTTTTTCCCCTTGTTTACTGCAATATGTTTAGGTTGTGAAAAACCCCTTTCTTGTACAGTATTTCAGTTTCATCTTCTATAATGTCAGCATTTTGCACAGATGGTATTTTTAAAATTCCTTCCTCAATATTTTAAAAAGTTCCACACGAAACTTTGCTGGGCAACCCATGCTGCCACCCAACCAAAAAAAAAAAAAAAATTGAGAAAAAAACTGCAGGCCTCTCCGGTGCTTGAATGTTTGCAGATCACACTGTTGTTCAAGGCACAGGAGTAGGTCAAGCCACACTTTCCATTTGCTATATCAGATAAAGTGTTTCCCCCTCTGTACCTCCTCTTTGGCACTGTAAAACCATAGCTTGCGTGTGGGGTAGGCAAGAGGGGGAACACTGATATCACACTTTGCACACTGTATAGTTGCGGGGCGGGGGAAGCACTTTCAATGTCTGGATTTCCACTAAGTCATTTGTCAAACAGAAAACCAAACAGAAGATGTGAGTCAAAGAACCAGGTTCCTCACATAACAATCCACCATTTACCAGATGGTGGTGCAATTGACCATCTGGGTAGGTAACAATGTTGGGAACTCGAGTCAGGTGACTTGAACTCTTCACGAAAATGTGTGTTTTTCAGTGACTCTGTGACTCGTGAGTGGCGTGTGTGGATGACTCTGAAAAAGACTCACGTCAGGGCCCCCCTGACTCGACACTTATGCCCACATGTGCTGACTTGAGTCTGCCTGTGTCTGGGGGTGCTTGTTTATTGTTTTCACCACATGAAAAACATCGTGGAGCCAGCATTCCAACGGCGAGCAACAGGGAGTTTACAGCTAGGAGAAAGGAAAGGGTTAATGAATCGGATGGGGGCAGGCAGGAATGAGCTCTGTTTCCCTATCTCTGATAGGGATTATCTTTGGACAAAGGATGGGCATTCAGATATTTTTATTGGCTGAGGGAGAGCAGGAGGAGGAGCCCAAGGGGTTTCTTTCCTTACAACTGGCTGCAGAAGCCCAGGGAGGCAAGAGAAAACTCTTTTGCCTGATTCTGCTTTCCAACTTTATGGCTTCTTGGCTCTGTTGTTATTTGGGGGAGCAACCCTCATTGAATGATCGGCTATAGTGGGATTACTTCTGGGTAGGGCTGCCAAGAATGGGTCATCCTGGTAAGCCTCTCAGCTGCTGCACATGACCTTCCTCGCTCTTGCCGCTTCTGCCCTAGCTGTTGCACAGTTCCTCCACCACTCCTGCCCTCTTTACAGATTGGCCGGAGAGTACACCCGGGGAGTGTATTCTTTTATTTATTGTTATAAGCCACCTTGGGTCGCTTCAGAGAGAAAGGCGGGATACAAATGCAGTAAATAATTATTGATTTTTCTTTGTAAACCGCTTTGTGAACTTTTAGTTGAAAAGCGGTATATAAGTACTGTTAATAATAATAATAATAATAAATAAATAAAGTAAATACATAAATAAGTAAATACATAAATAAATAAAGAAAACTCTCTCTCTCTCTCTCTCTCTCTCTTCCCCCCCCTCTCTCTCTCTCTCACACACACACACACACACACAGCCCAGCAGTCTGTTTTTTACTCAGCTGGCTTTTTAAAGGGGGGGGGGGGCGACTCGAGTCCTTTAGAGCAGGGTTTCTCAAACTGTGGGTCGTGACCCACTTGGTGGGTTGTGACCTGAGGTCAGGTTGGTCACGGAAAGATGCGGGCGGCCAACTTGGAAACTGGCAAATTAGGCAGCCGGTGCCATCTTGGAAGCTGGAACTGCGTTTGCCTAAGCATGCTCTGTATGTGTGTGGCCATCTTGGAAGCTGGCAAATTAGGCAGGCAGCGCCATCTTGGAAGCTGGACTGCCTTTGCCTAAGCTTTCTGTATATGTGTGACACCATCTTGGAGGCTGGCGAACAGGGCAGGCAGCCATCTTTGAAGCTGGAACTGCCTTTGCCCCAGCTTGCCTGTGTGCACTCAAAGCTCCTCCCAGGAGCAGAAGAGCGGCTTGCACAGGAGTAAGTGTGCCTTCAGGGAGCCTTGCTGGATTATCTTGAGGTGTGCTGCAGCCTCTCCCTGTAAACAGGGGCATGCTTGCTTGTTTTGCTTCCTCTTTCACCATCTCCTTCCAGCTCAAGCTCTCCCATGCGATCCAGTTCCCCCTCTCCCCCCACTCCCATCCAGCCCAAGCCCTGCCCTTCTCATCCCCCTCCAGGCACTTAAACCTCAGCAGATCCCTGAAGTGGGGGAGGTTTAAATAGGTTTAAATATGTGTCAAGGTTTAAATAGGTTTTTTCTCCTTATACTTTGCTCTTGGAAAAAGGCTGAGAAATAACCCAATAAAAGCTAATAAAACACCATGAGATACTCTCCCTTTAATACAGTGAGCAGGTGGGATGCTTGATAGCAATGGCAGGGGGTGTGGTGAGAATTGAAACAAGCTTTTGAGCTGGACTATTTTCTATTGTCATTTGTAGTTTATGAACTACTGGGTGAGAACAGTGATGTCACTTCCTGCTTGATGATGTCACTTCCGGCCATAACATCACTTCCAGGTTGATGACATCACTTCCGGTGGGTCCCGCACAGATTGTCATTCTGCAAAGTGGGTCCCGGTCTAAAAGTTGTGAGAACCACTGCTTTAGGGTCACTAAAGGGTGACTTGGAAAATGCCCCCGTTAGAACTCAACACTGTTTTCCCAACACTGGTAGGTAATAACCCACCTCTATCAGCTAGAATGTAGTATTTCCCATCAGGGTGACAGAAAGGCCCAAGAGATAAGGCTTGCATTTTGTGTGTACTATTTGCAGTCTTCAGCAACTTACAGTCCTCAATTTGCAGTCCACAACAACATCCAGTAGCCATTTTGTAGGAAGGTTTGTATCTTTTTTAAGGCGATACAACTTTATCCAATAAACCCTGGTAGCAGAATCCTGCTAAAGGACAAAATGTGGAATGATAGGCCAACCAACCAATCTCTGGCGATATGAAGGATAGGCTGTAGTTCCCCAGAAGCTGGACAAATGAATCAGTGATGTCAAATCTTAATGGGTTCACACCTCAACACCTTATGGACTTGCAAAGCTTCAGGTAGTGAAACTGCAGTTAGTTCACTGAACTTGCACTTTGTGCTGTTTTTAGGATGGGTTATTCTGGCAAGGAACTAATCTCAAAGGAAAATATTTTGATAACCTGTGACCTTATGTATTGCTGCCACCCTTGTCATCAGCTGAGACACATCTAAGTTTATACTTCTCTGGTAGAAACAACAGTTCATTGATATCAAGGCATGCTCTGCAAAAGTTTCTTGACTTAGAATTCATGTTTCCTTCAGCCTATCCTCCCTCCTCCATTCCACAGCATGGTTTACCTTGATCTAAAGTTGGTTTTAGAGAGTCTGAAATAGACCAAGAGAGTGGCTGTATTGTACAACCACGAGCACTTCCAAAAGAAGAGGTGGAAAAGAGACAAGAAACTTATACAAGAAATTCTCTCTCAAGTCAAGCCCTACCACTGGGTGAGTGCAGGTGGTAGCCCAGCTGCTTTTGTGTGGGGGTTGTTTATTTGTTTCCCCATTCTTTATGTTGAGAAGAACTCTTCCCCCCCCCCTTTTGCATGCTTGCAAGAGAAGGTTTCAGAGCAGAAAATAAAATACAGCCTTGCTGCTATTGCAATGGGCACTCTCAGCACATCGGTTCTCCAGTGTGGAGGGAAAGGGGAGAAAAGAGAGTGATCTGTTCTCATATCATACTGTGTGTTCTGTATCATAGACTGAGTACAAAAAGGATTAAAGTAAAACTCATTCTGTTCCATCTTGTATGTATGTATGTATGTATGTATGTATGTATGTATTTTACGGCCCTCGACACCCTGTCAAATATACAATGTGGCCCTCATGCCAAAAAGTTTGGAGACCCCTGGCCTGCAAGGTTGTTCACAATTCTCCACCAGATAATTACATTAGCAAGAATAGGATTATGCATTCCTTGTTAAGATGTACAGCTCTGTTTTTGCACATGGTTTGCACGTAGAAGAATCTAGATTCAAATTACAGTAATATGTGAGAACCCTGAAGTTCCTGCACTCTGCACCAGCAGTCTCAATGCTACAGGAGCAGCATTCAGGAAGGGACTGAAAAGCAAAGCATATTTGGAAAGGAAAAGCCCTCCAGCTGTTAATGCAGGTGGAGGGAAACTTGTCTGGTTCCCCACCTGCATGACGTGGTGAGCAGCTATTGGTCAGGGGAGGGGGCAAGCTGGGCGTGTAGTTTAAAGGCTGGTGCCCACACTTTCCCAGCCTCTTTGTTCAGGGGAGCTTCCCAGTGCAAACAAGGCTTTGCTCAAGAGTGAATGGTTGCAGGGAGTTTTGGAGCCCTGCTGCCAGCCTGGAAATGAACGTAAAGCTTGAAGCCTCTCAGTGCCCCTTTAGCCCTTGGCGCAGTAAGTAATAGCTGGCTTTTCCCTCCCTATCTTCTCAGTCAATTCCAGAAGAGCAAACAGTGAGGGAAATGCAATTTAAATCCAGCGAAGCCTACAGAGCAAATTGCACCAGTGGGGGATCGGCATACAAAAGCAGCCCTTTTCTGCAGCTGAACCCATTAGCAAGATCATGTTAGTCACCAGGGTAAGTCAACACATTCTGCTTCATCACATAAGCTGCTAGTGTAAGTCAACAATTCAGCAAAAGTTCTCTGGCTGAAAATGCCGCAAGGTACCAGGGAATCTAGAGGGCATTATGCAAAGGGAAAATCCTGCCTGTGCTTGTACAGTTGATGAACAAGAAGGACTTTTCTTTCCCCTCACCTTTCCATGGGAGGGGTGTGAGAGAAGCAGAAATGGTCTGCGGACTACTTGTGTTAAAGCAGCATTCACCATGTTCTTGGCATTGCTTTTAAATCCACCAAATCCCATTCTCTCCAAACAGTTGTTTGGAGAAACAGTTAATGAAAAACAGAGCTTGTTTGTGGAGTAGAAGGGGGCCAGTGAAGGGCAATCAGTAAGTAACTGAGGGCCCAGTCATATCCCACCTTCCTACACTGAGGCAGTTGCAGCAGCAGTGCACCTCCCCAGCCCCGCGCCCGGGGCAAAGGTCCGCGATGGTGCCCCCGCGGGCTACCGCTGCCCCCGTGCAGAAATCAGCCCCCCCCTCACTCACCTGAGGCTCACGGACCTCCACCTGCCTCAGAGAAACCTCTGTGAGCTTCCCCGAAGCTTTAAACTGTGCTTCCGGAAAACTGGAAGCACAGTTTCCATCCCCGTCGGGAGCCTCAGAGAGGCATCCACAGGGTCTGGTGCCTCGCACCTGGGGCTTTTGCCCCATCAAACCTAATGCAACCCCAAAGTAAGGGAAATTGGATTGGATTGGGCTCTGAGTGCCAAAGAGTTAATAGTGCTCAGTAGATTAGGCACCTTTCTCAACCTTTTTTAATTTTTTTTTTGCTACAGCCCCTTAGCAGCAGTCCTCAATTTCCAGACCCTCCAATCAAACAACAAGACAGCACAGAGAAACATAAAATCATTGAATACCAAGTCTGTGGCTCCATTCAATGTGCCAGGGCTCCCCCAGGGGTCCATATGGCTCCCATTGAGAATGACTGGATTAGAGGACACACAGTAAGGCTGTATATGTGCTGTGATGTGCATTTGAGTGGCACTATTTTTGGACTTACCTTGTAGCTCACTTGTCAAAAAGAGTTGGCCATCATTAGATAGCACAGACTGCAGGGCGCTCTCTCTCTCTCTCTCTCTCTCTCTCTGCAAGCACCACTTTCTCTACAGACAGCTGCCATGTATGGGAAAAGGTGACTCGCCCCAAAGTAATTCTTTGGCCCAACCTCTTTTGAAGGGGAGGGCCCGATAGGTCCACACTGCCTATACTTACAGCCAATGCTTTGCTTCCCCAGCTATTTCCATTCATTTCCAATGAAGCCAGGCCAGCAGTGCTGTGTGACCCCCGTGACAGTGGTAGAACTTCACACACAGGTAGAATAATCAACATGGCCAAGTACAACTTGTCAACCTGTTAAGCACCACCAGTGCTGCTCATATCCCTGAATGAAAAGCACTGGTGTAGTGTAGTACAGCTTTCCCCATGTCCTCGTGTCATTATGCTGTTGTTTCCCCCCACTCTTACCCACTGACCCAGTCCACACTGAACCCTATATCTGAGCCTAACCAGTCAGGATGGAATGCTTCAGCACACACATAAAAGTTCTCTTCCAATACAAAATTAGCATGTCAGGGAGAATAGTCCTGGACATGCTAGCTTTTTATCTGCAGGTACGTATGTATATGGAGAAGCATTCAGTCACATGTGCCCCATATATAGCCCATGCATTGGTTTATCACCTCAGTGGTCAACTGGACTCATTTGTTGGCTGCCTGCATCAACAGAGCAGGAAGATGAAACACAATATCAGCAGAATTTTAGGCACTGCATAGGGAGCAGAGATACATCAACAGCAGCTCTTTGATTTTTATAATGTTTGCCTCCACCCTTCACATTTATAGCTAGATGCATTTATTATTGGCATACAGAAGATAAAGAATCCTCTTGGAAAATAACCTGTTTAGTACCCCAACATTTGTGAGAGATGGGACTATTTTGCCCTGACAGTTGACACGAACTCAGACCATGCAGCCTGATCCTAAATTATTTTGCCAGTTGGCAGTGAGGATGGCAAGGAAGTAAATTGTACTCTCCGACAATCTGTGGAATAAATATGGCTCCGTTTTGCCTGCTTCATGGCACTTTTAATGACATGTCCCCTCCAGGGAGGTAAATGGAATCAGGACTCTGTGGCTTGAGCAAGCTGGGTGGCTGTCATGCCTGATGGGGGTCCACCATTACAGTGGCAGCCTGGGGCTCTTGGAAGCTCGATGCTGTAGCTACCCTGACATTCTCAGCTGCCAGATGGTACTTCTTTCCCTTCAGGGATATGGAAGGACTTCAAAGAGTGTTTCTTACTTACGTGGGGTACAGGTGTCACCATGGTCCAGTTCTCTGATTTCACAGGGCTTAGTTGAGGTGCACTTTCTGAACACAAAGAAGAGAAACATCAGTGCTTGCAGATCTTATTTAACCCAGAACAACTTTAAAAGACAATTATCAGGAAAAGTGATACATTCTCTTACCCATTATAAGTATAAATCTATACTAAGCGTTGTAGGAGGAAAATGCGAGGTCATAGCTGGACAGCATGGTCCGAGTGCAACATATGGGAGTGGGAGAAAGTGGGAGTTCATGATATGCCTGCATAGGTCCTGGACAGCAAGTGGGTTTGAGTGTGGCACACAGTTAGGCCCACACTGTGCTGTTCACTGTTCTGCTGCTCAGTAGACTAGAGGCAAAGCCACATCAAGGCCCAGGAGCTACATTTGCACTTCAGTGAATACTTGTGGCTCATGTATCTCCATCCTTTGGATTTGACTTGTGGCTCCCATGCCAAAAGAGTGGTTACCACTCTGCTAATGTGCTTAGTGCCTAGAAAACATTGTTAAGTGTTCAAAAATACATTAAAAGTATGAGTTTGTATACATTATGTTTTTTGCAGTCTCTAACACTGTGAGGCAGGTCGGCATTATTATTATCATCCCCAAATTGCAAGTATCTGAACAGGGCTGAGGCTTGGAGCAAATGTCTTGTCTCGAGCCTTTGTGTGAGTCTGTGTCAGAGATGAGATTCAAACCAAGTTGACCTGTTGCAACTGCTGGGCCTTACCCAGGGGCAAGGGGACAAATGCCCCTTTACACTGAGGAGACCTCTGGCACCCAAAATTCCTCAGCGGGATGCAGAATAGCTTATACTGATGCTGCTGGATAATGTGCAGGATAATTTAATTAGGACTGGGCTGTTTGAATGGTAAAAATGCTGACAGTATACAAGAGTGTAAACTCCTCTAACAGGTGAATGAAGGAAAATAGAAGAATCCATAGAAATGGAAACAATGCAATGTATACCCCTCACAATGAGAGAAATCTGAGAACATTATTATTCATTATTGCTGGATTATACTAGAAGCAACAGCAGGACATTTCCTCTAGCAAAAGAAAAAAGAAAAAAAAGGAACCGGAAAGGACGTCTTTCTTCTCTAGAATGACCTTTCAGTAGCTCAGCAACATGCTATGGCACATATCATGGGTGATCTTTAGAGACAAAGTGAGGGAGGTGACAGGAAGTGCCCTTGGCTACTCATACTAGGGACAGCATTTCAGAATATAAAATTGTTTCCAATAAGGACCGAGGCAAAAAGCGCAATTAAATGTTAGCAAAGGCTGCCAAGAGACAACATGGAATCGCTGAAAATAATTTGCCAGCTCTGAATATATTCAGAACCAGACTTGACATTGCCTAGCAGGGATGATTTATAGCTAATTGAATTACTTCTGCCATGAGAATGGACTGCCTGAGCCAGTGCAGGAACTAGCTCTCCATCCCAAAGAATTCTCAGATTATAACCTGGTATTTTGAGAAAAAGAGACCCCACTTTCATTCCCCCACCACTGTTTCAGTGGTGCTGTTTCAGATTTCAGTGAGGTGAAAGGAAGGACGCTGTTCAGCCGTGTGCAAGAGCCAAGTTCTGTCTGAGTCAAAGTGAAATAGCGGTGGCTATCGCAGCAGAGTGTAATGCAGCAGTATTGGTTACGTTTGAGTACCTCACATAGATCCAAAATGAATTCAATTTAGGCTGAGCTGCCTGGACACTCCAGCCTGTGTCACGTGACAGATAATGCATCTAGCAAAGTGTAGTTAGCTTTCCCTGTGGGAGGCTCCCCTGTCACCACAGGCTGCAGTATTATTTATTAATTCCAACATTTCAAAGATATACCCCCACCTTTCAATCAAGTGGCCTCCAGGGTGATTTGCAGCAAGTTAAAACAATAATTTTGTTTTAAAACTGCTCAGTGGCAAAAACAAGCTGCATCTTGCTTCTGCCAAGTATTGGCACAAAGGCCATTCCTAGAAGGATGTGTACAGGAAAGAAGGGAGGTGTCGCTCGCTCAGGCCATGATACCTCAATGTCCATGTGAGCAACAGGAAGTGCCATGATGGCTGGAGTCAGTCATGCTGATGATCTGCACTATCTTCTCTACCAACATGAGTCCAGCCCAAAGAGATTACATTTGGGTCTAGCTCTTACTGAGGTGGTAAACCTGTGTCTGGGAAGTACAGCTTCCTGCTGTACATCAAAATATAACAGGAAGAACCCTTTTTTTTTTTTTTTTTTTTTTTTGAGGGGGGAGGAAGGTTGCAACTGTTTGGACGAAATGTTTTGTGCAATGAAGCTTTCAATTATGTTAGCCACTAACTACAATCTGAATTGGTGCAGCCCAGACATAGGTTTGCCACCTCATGGAGAACTAGACATTATTTTAGCCCCACAAAGGAATTGGGAATCTGAAGTCATACCTCCAAGTGGATGTGCTGAAAAACTCAGCCCCCCTCATCATAGTTATGATGTCTGTCTGCATAGGCAAACACTGTGCTTGAGAAAAAATCTTGTCCATGTTTTGGGATGCAGGGCTGAGACTTTCCTAACACTGGCTCAGAGCTTTTGTCTGACTCAAGTATACTTTAAATAAGGGTGCAATCCTAACCCCTTATGTCAGTGCTTTCCAGCACTGACATAAGGGCGATGCAACTCCAAGGTAAGGGAACAAACATTCCCTTACTTTGAGGAGGCCTCTGTGAGTGACACCCAACTCCAGGATGCAGCACATGTCCCATTGGCACTGCTATGCCAGTACTGGAAAGCACTGACATAAGGGGTTAGGAGTGCGCCCTAAGCCATGTACCCTGGGTGCACTAACTATCCTGCAGTTCTCAGAGTGTAAGTGCCCCCCACAACTGTTGTAAATGCCCCTCCCCCATTACACACAGGGTTTAAGGTTGCACCCCATATTAAGCAGAAGTTAAAGGTGTGAAATTTTACATACTCGATCTTGGAGGAAGTGATTTGATCTTCCTGAAAGGTATGATCTGCAAAGGAAAACAGGACACTTTTGTGGCATACTGTTACAAAATCCCCTGAATTTAAAAAAAAATGACCCATACCTATTCTTTTTCCATTCAGTGCTCTGCTTCCCAAAAATGAAATTAACTTGCATGTTAAACCAATTTAAATTTCTCTTGCTATTGTACCGCTGAATAGAATTAATATTAATTTGATTTTTGTGAGTGCTTACACAATGGTACTTTTTCATTATTAAAGACAAAAAAGCCTATTTAGCACATCTTAATGGAGAGTGAAATGTTTCAGAAAGACTTTCAGTAGCATCCATGAAGGTTAAAAGGCAGATTTATGTGCTCGGATATCCACTAGGTAGGTATCATAAGGGTTTCATGTAATCCAGCTACAAATTACTCAGAGTCAATTCACCCCTGCTGAAGGTGTAAAGAGGCACCTTTTAAAGTGGTTCTCTTCTTATATTTACCGGGCGGAGAACCACTGTTCTTCTTCACCCCAGCACAGAGTTTTTTACAAATGGCTGTCAGCTGCCATTTCTTTCTGTATCTTTTTAGATTGTGAGCCCTTTGGGAACAGGGAACAATTTATTTTTCTACATAAACCACTTGGTGGGTGTCACCAAAACATCACATCATAATATGAGATCATTATGGAGTTTGCTAGAAAGATCCATGCACAAGAATTAGAATCAATCTACACTCATTTCCCCCGGGGGCAGGGAAATACTTATTTCCATATTTATTTGCATCTAAATTCAAATGCAGAATTTTCCCCTTGCCTTGTCCATGTGTCTCTTCTGAGGATGAAGATTATACAAGTGGATAAGACCGTAAAGCAGTGGTTCCCAAACTGCTTCCCCAGGGAGCCATGGAAGCTAGCCAGGGGACCTACAGAACCATTGCAAAAAACCTACCACTCTATACAATGTATAAGACTGTAACCCTAATGAGGAACCACAGCTAATGTCCCAATAGGTTAAGGGAGCCACCAGTCAAAAAAAGTATAGGAACCACTGGTATATAGGACTCCTAACGTAACTGTAGCACAAATAAAACTGACTTCTTTGCTTTCGTCTAGGCTAATTTCAGTTTTTGTTTCTTTCTTTATCCATTATTCTACCACATTTGTACAGTGGCAGACCTCCCCAACCCCGTGATCCAGGGCAAAGGTCCACAATGGCGCCCCCTACAGGCTTTTGCGGCCCCCCATGTGCAAAGCTGCCCCCCCCCACTCACCTGAGGCTCACAGAGCCTTGCACGACACAAGGCTACATCGGGGAAGCCTCTCTGAAGTTCCCCGACACTATAAACTGTGCTTCTGAAAAACTGGAAGCACAGTTTCCAACTTCCTTGGGGTCCTACAGCCTCGTTCCCAGGGCATTTGCCCCACAGAATATAATGGTAAGTCTGCAACTGCATCTGTAGTCAATTATTGGGTCAATGCCCACAAATGGGTCATGGCCTGAACTAAAACGGGTCACACCAGCGGCATAATAACATTTGTTCTTTGAAGAAGAAAAAAAAGAGGTGGGTGGGAGCAGGAAAAGGAAAAAGAAGGGATGTCTACACCCACATTTTATTACTTCTGGTTCAGTTGAACATACATTGGCTTTGTTGTTTATTTGTTAAGAATCAGCTGAGAAGATTGTGTTACTGTACTATTCAATAGTTCCCCCCCTCAAAAAAACAAAAAAAAACTAAACCCTTGAGAATTATAGCTTACCAAGCTATACCAAGCTTACCAAGTCTGTGTTAGAGATCTCTATTGCCCCCTCCTGCAGGACTTTAATTCCCAGCATTCCCAAAGGACCAAGAATGGCTATTTAACTTTCCCAGGGAACTATGGAGAAAGATCAGGAGAAGAATGGAGAGTGGAAGAGGGAAAGGGAAAGAGGGATATATATTGTTAACATTAACAAATGTTGTCTTGAGATTAAAACTTAAAGGCGGGTGTTGATTTTGAAAAGACTGAAGACTCCTTCTCTATCAAACTTCACTGCACAAGTTTTCTTTACTCTGTGAAGTAAAAAGAATTTTAGCTCATTCAGCAGTTCACCATGTGTACTGTTTCCCATAATTTTCAAGAGTTCATCGCCACTGACTAAACTTGTGTTATATTTGGTCAGCTTTAGCTTGGAAGAGCAAATACAAGGCCCAACATCTTGTACTTAGATGGACATTTCTGTAGGATTAGTTTGATAATCCTGTGTTATATTAACTAAGTGTATTTTGTTTTATGAGTGCTTGTAGGAAATAATTATGTCAGCTCTTAATTAGCAAACAAAGTGAGCAACAAGCTTATGACAATACTGTAAACAAACTGTAGACTTTGCATGGGAAAGTCAACAAAGCTGAGTAGAGTTGAAGATATAAGTATAGCATTAAGAAGTCAAAAGGACTTATGCATACATTCATTAACAACCAGCCATGTTTAGAAAAAGAGTAACCTTTTGCCATAAAGCCAATGAAATAATTAAGGTGTTAGGCAAGCAATTTAGGCATCCCTAAGGTGCCTATGTTAGGTGCCCTAACATTGCCTGAGGTGTTGGGCAAGCAATATAGGCATCCCACCATATCCACGAATCCGGCCAATTCTATGCTTGGGATCATTAGGAAAGGTATTGAGAACAAAACGGCTAATATTATAATGCTGTTGTACAAATCGATGGTAAGGCCACACCTGGAGTATTGTGTCCAGTTCTAGTCGCCGCATCTC
The DNA here is from genome assembly GCF_035046505.1 of Tiliqua scincoides. NCBI lineage: Eukaryota > Metazoa > Chordata > Lepidosauria > Squamata > Scincidae > Tiliqua > Tiliqua scincoides. Next base: position 127,651,212 of record NC_089821.1, on the reverse strand, counting down.
AAAAAAGACATAGTGGAAATGGAAAAGGTGCAAAAGAGAGTGACTAAGATGATTACTGGACTGGGGCACCTTCCTTATGAAGAAAGGCTACGGCGTTTGGGCCTCTTCAGCCTAGAAAAGAGATGCCTGAGGGGGGACATGATTGAGACATACAAAATTATGCACGGGATGGATAAAGTGGATAGAGAGATGCTCTTTACACTCTCACATAACACCAGAACCAGGGGACATCCACTAAAATTAAGTGTTGGGAGAGTTAGGACAGACAAAAGAAAATATTTCTTTACTCAGCATGTGGTTGGTCTGCGGAACTCCTTGCCACAGGATGTAGTGATGGCATCTGGCCTGGATGCCTTTAAAAGGGGATTGGGCAAGTTTCTGGAGGAAAAATCCATTACAGGTTACAAGCCATGATGTGCATTTGCAACCTCCTGATTTTAGAAATGCGCTATGTCAGATGCAAGGGAGGGCACCAGGATGCAGGTCTCTTGTTATCAGGTGTGCTCCCTGGGGCATTTGGTGGGCCGCTGTGAGATACAGGAAGCTGGACTAGATGGGCCTGTGGCCTGATCCAGTGGGGCTGTTCTTATGTTCTTATTTTACTCAGAAGTAAGTCAATTGTATTCACTAAGACTTAGTGCCCAATCCTGAGCCCTGCGTGCCAGCTTACTGCCAGTGTGCACTGTCGCAAACGTGCCATAAGGCACATTTGCAAGCCCTTACTGCAGGCCCAGCACCAGAGCTAGGCCACTGTGAGCTCCAATGCTGGACCCATGTTCTGCCATCCAGTGGCCACCAAGACCGCTGAGTGGTGGAGAGGTGAGTGAAGGTATGGGGGAGGCAGGGAAGAGGTGTTTCAGGGTGGGGGGAAATGGGAGAAGAGTGGGTGGAGGGTGGGGAGGGTTCAACAGAGCTCAGGTTCACCAGATGGTCAAGTCGGACCATGTGACTTGACACGGACTCTTCTATTCTGCACTGGCTCCAGAACTGCTGCAGAATCGAGTAGTCCCATTGTGGGGCTATTTCCCTTACTTGGGAGAAGGGGACAAAAGTCCCCTTCTCCTGAAGAGGCAGTAGGGCTGCCTGGGGTGTGCTGGATACCGTGGCAGCCATTTTTGCTGCGACCGCAGCCCCATGCTCTGGCCAGCTCAAGAGTGGGCTGCCCGGGTGTAATCCTATCTTACTCACTAGAAACAACACCTTTTCTTATAGCGTGACATGCAGGCAGGCTGCAGTCAGCCTGAATGCTTGAAGAGATTAGATCGAAAGTGATCAGAAAGCAGTTAACTTCCTTGCCTCCTGTTAAAGTTCAGTCTAGTCTATTCAAGCATTCAGGCTGACTGCAGCCTACCTGCACGTCACACTATAGCCATACATGCTTAGTTTCCTGTAAAAATAAAGAAACATAACTCTGCAGTAAGTATCTAAACAGCACTAATGGGCGGGGGGCACGGAGATAGGGTTCCCCCGAATCCATGGCTTCCGCCATATCCGTGGTTTCCCTATCTGCATGGGGGGCTGGAACAGATCCATGCAGCTACGGGGTTAAATTAAATTAAGAGTCTAATCCTATCTTTTTCCTTGCCTTAGCATGCAGCTGCACCCAAATGGGTTGAACTATATGCTATGGCGGAGGGGGCAGATCAGGAGGCTTGGCAAGGGTAAGAGAAAATATTTTCCCTCACCCCTCTGCAAGCCTCCTAACTGCCAATTGATCTCCTTGGATCTGCACCAGCTCTTTAACCCTTTCCAGTTAAACCCAGTTTAAATCCCCATTTTGTTTTTGACCACTAAAATAAATCCTTCGTGTATCTTTCATTCCTGCTTCAATTTTCCTTCCTGTGCTGAATTTATACAGCTTTGAAACAGGATCCCTGCACACAACGATTTCACCCCCCCCCCCCGTGTATTCATGTTACATGTGCTTTAAAAAGCACTACTGGTAATGATGAGGGTATGTAGAGAGACTATCCACTCTCTGATTGGTTGGGGTCCCTGCCTAGTGCCAGAGCACCAACTCAGAGCTACTTGTATGGCAAACAAGATAGTGTCAATGACGACAAAGGCAAATACAGTAAAGTTAATTTACTATAGAGAAGGCAAAAATGCCAATCTCAAATAAGAGGGAATATTTTTTTTCATAGTCATATTATTCTGTGGCTGCCACAGTCCATGGCAAATAACATATGCAAGAATGTCAAGGGAATATGAAGGATTTCACCTTAGATGGGGTTCTACAAAATCTACTACTAATGGTCTGAAAGGCAGAAGTAGTTATTTGAAATGATGCGACGGTACAGCATTATCTTCAGAGATATCTTCAGCCTTCAAAGCCAGCTCTCATGGGAAGCCTGGAAATGCCATTGGTAGTGGAGTGTTTTTCATTGATAATAAAATAAAAACACATAACACCGCATTTTGCATTTCACATTTTTGTAAAAAAAAAAAAAAAAAAAAGTCTGCAAAATCTATGGGAAAAATAAAACCATTCTCTAACTCCTTTACATATTTTCTGACATCTCTACATGCGCGTGGCTGCACCTGCTGACATCATGCTACCTATATCACCTACCAGTACACTTTTCAAGTGGTTGTAATTTATAAAAACATGCCCTTGGAATAAGAACACATAATACCACTTTCTGCACTTTTCCTTTTTGTCAAAAAATAAAAAATAAAAATCTGCAAAAAATAGCCTGAAAAGCACACCTCTAACCATTTTCCAGTCGTAACTGACGACCCAATCCTAACCAACCATCAAGCACCGATGCAGCCATGCCAACTGAAACACACTGCATTCTTGTTGGGGGGGGGGGTTCATGGATGTCTCCTCAAGGTGAGGAAACATTCCAGCACATCAATGCTGGAAAGATGGGTAGAATTGGGCTGTAAAGCAGATTTAACTACTGCACACAACTGTGTGGAATTGTGGACCCTACAGTAATGGGACACTTCCAGTGCATTAAGCAGTGCCACTGTCCTATTGTGGATATACCCCTTTGACTCTCCTGCAAAGTGGCATAGCTAGCAAGGGGTGGGGTGTCTACCCTTGGTGCCAGCCTTGGAGGGGGATGACACCACAAGTGACCAAAATAGCTAAAATCGCAGTGGTTAGGATTAATACCATTTTGCTATATACTGTTGGATGTGGAATTTACATCAAAATGCAATAAAAAAAACCAGAGTGAAATATCTCCATTCTGTCAAAAGTTACGGCCAAAAAATTGGAAAACAAAAATGCACTGAGCCTTATGGAAAGTGAAACTGAGCCATATCGCACATTTACTGGTGAGTAGGTGAACTTGCCATAGTCCGTTGGAAAGGGCAGACTGAGAGGAATCCAACGACAACAGAATGGTCCCAATCTGATGAACACAGCCCCCCAAAAACACCCAAGAAGGACATCCCTCTGTCCAAGCTGTTGAATGTATTGAGCCCTATGGCAAGAGAAACAAAAGCCACATGGTTGCATTTACTCAAGAGTAAGGAAACGTGCCTTGGCTCGTGGTCAGGTCAGGCAAAGGGGAATGTGAGGCCATCAGAATGGTTCCAATCTAATGAACGTGGAGCACAACAAGTGCTCCAGAAGCCAGCCCCCCCCAAAGAATAAAAAAGAGCTGAAGCTGATAAGGTGAATTTTTTTCTATTTTGGTCTTGTAAAGCTAGGAGGGTCCTGACAGTGATGTGGTTTAAATATAATGACTTAAATTGAACAGGGTACTGGGTAGGGCTGAAAATCTCACTGGTATTTGGGGGGGGGGGGAGAGGTTGTAGCCAGGCTACAGAGAAAATTCACTTGGTGGAACAGGGTTGGTTTTCCCTTATTTAATTATTTTGTTTTTCTTTAATTTAATTATTTATAATTTTTTTATTTTAATTTACTTGATTATGTCACTTCCAGCTATGACATCATTTTCGGTGGGTGCTGGCAGATTGTCATTCTAAAAAGTGGATCCCGGTGCTAAAAGTTTGAGAACTACTGCCTTAACTCAAAATGGACCACTGAGATATCCCTAAGGGGGGAGCGACACCCTGGTGACCAAAATTCTGGAAATGGTGACTTTTAGGAATAATACCATCATATTATATACCATCTGATGCAGAATTTCATCCATTGCTTGTGGGGAAACAGTCACTGCATTTATTTTCTGGCCGTTATCATTATTCGTTTCATGTCATGACTATTACTATCTCTCAGTCTTGCCTACCTCACAGGGTTGTCATGAGGACAAAAGAAGGGGAAGAACCATACACATCACCCTGAACTCCTTAGAGAACATAATTAATCATGCCGTATGGCGTAACAAAAATTTTCGGGCCGCAGGTATCAAATGACCCAGGTACTCCACTGCTCCTGGGGTTTCTTTGGTGGACAGGTGTTTTTCCAGGCTCGGAACTTTGTGTGCAACAATTCAGAACTTTGTTGCCTTGTTAAGGTAGAATGCTGAATTGTATTCTGTTCACATTTTGTTGTGTTTGAAAAGGAGATGCTATGGTGGTACTTTTTTTTTTTATTTCTGGCCTCGAAGGAAGCGCATGGATAATAGGTGAAAGGTGAGTTATGAATAACCCCAGTAGTGAAGATAAATCTTTTGTACATAAATCTCACTAGGCAGTTTGCTGAAAAGCCTTTTCAGTTACTGGATGCATGCTATCACAATGGAAAATCCGAGTTTCTTGATTTTTTTTTATTTTAAGAAATCAAAACTACTGGGTAATTAGCTTTGTTTGATTTCTTAATAAAACATGAAAGCTTAATGGAGACATGCTAGCTCTAAAGTCACTGTTTAAATGCATACTGACAGAAGCATCAGCCCTCAAGGGAGAAGACAGCCACAAACCAAAGAGACTGAGGGAAAAGATGCCTTTTTATTCTTTCTTCCTCCTTTCCTCCCACCCCATCATTCTGTGAACTTAAATTTAAGAGTAAATCTTTCCAAAGTAATATATTCAAACTCTAGGATTCCACCTGTAGGTATAATATCAATTATACCATCATTTAAAAGACACCTGAGTTTGTATTGTCTTAATACGAACATGTGATGATTGATGGCCCAATCCTGCTACAACTTTCTGACAGTTGTAAACCTGACCTGCTAGAGCACCGGGCTGTCCACCACTAGGAGCAGTGAGCAACCAGCGCCACACAGAGGTGGACACTTGCGATCCACCACTGCAGGTAAGAGTGCATGGGGGGATGGGAGGGAGGCAAGAGGTGGGCAGGATGGGGAGCAGTGGGGGCAGATTGGGTCAATAAAGGGTGACCATTTCAGTTGCAGTGGCATATGCCAAACTCTAACCCCCATTCTGGGTTCTATCTGCCTTCATGGATCCTTGCAGACTTGCCCCAGCTGGCACAGGTCCGAGTTGACACACCAGTCTGGCAAGGGCTTACCCCGGGGCAATGGAACAAATGATCTCTTACCCTGAGATGGCCTTTGGAGGCTGAAACTCCCCCACAGGAAGCAGTGGTAGTCACATTGGCACTGCTGCATCACTACATGGGGCGTTAGGATTGCACTGTAAATTTCCTTTGTTACTTCTCTGCCCCATCTATTTTCAAGGTTCAATAGGAAAGAGGCTTCTCTGACATACTTTGTAATCAATGCCATTGCAGAAAGCCCGCATGGTGTAACAGACAGAAAGCCACATGACCTTCTTTGTTTGTGTCCAGCTTCACCTGGCTTAAGGCCAAGCCCAATGAGGCTTCAGTGTGATCCATCTTGGCTCCCTCAGAAAAAGCACTGGTGTGTTACCACACTGTCACCCACCTCCTGGGGACGAAAGACATGTAATGAACTGCCCCTTGTTACATGGTCAGTATTCTACTTCTGTTAATTTCCTTTAATTCAAGGCACGCGGGAGACATGCTTCTGAACACATGTACTTGGTGCTAGGTGGTTGTGTGGTGAACAAAGGGCAGGCTAGTAATTTGTTAAAGGGACTGATGGCAGGAAGTCACAGATCCACAGGTCAGGAACCACTGAACCATGTAATATCATCCCGCTTGTTAAATTATCCATGGAGTTCAACTCTCCAAATTTGAATACAGACCTGTTTACTCCTCACCAACACCATGATTAAGCTCAGTCTAAAAGCAACCTAGTGACCACCAAACTGGCTTCTGCACCTTCAACTAGGTGGAAAAACAAAGGCAGAACACAGCAGCAGTCCTTGACTAGCAGTAGAGGGAGCTGGGGAAGGGAGCCAAGCCACCTTGCTCGAAGAAATGTTTAAGGAGAAAAGCAACTCGCAAGATTATCAGTCCAGTCCATACTGGCTCAGCAGCTGTGGTAGCACTTGGAAGAGAGAGGGATAGAAGGGGTTGCAAGATCCTACCAATCCTGCTGCTGGCTGGTACTGTGGTTTTCAGTTGAAGGCTGGAATTGGGGTGAAAACACAACCCCATTGAACCAAGAGCAAGGTCAGGCAGTGGACCTAAATGAAGAACTGAACAATGAGCAAGTCAGGGAAGAAGCAACATGACACATTAAAGCCAGGGGGTATAGATGTTCTCCCTGTAGCTTTCTATGGGATTCCTAGTTGGAGTAACTCAATCATGAGTCCTCTACTGCTTCAGATGTCATCTTTGGGCTAAAGGAGGCTCTACCCTCTAGACCAGACCTCCTGCTTATACATAAGTATAGTTTATTTACAGAATCATTCCAATCTTCTGTTAATATATAAAATGTGTTTCAAATGTAAACACTTTTTCAGAAACAATGGTCATTTCTTGTCTCCTGAATTAGGTGCTTCTCTGTCCTTTGGGAAAATATTTGCATTTCTTGTTTGGGAAAATGCAAATGCTTGTTTGCTTCTGTCAACCTCCAGCACCTGGTGAGCTTTGCTGCTTTGTTTTGTTCAGTTTCAGAATTGGTGCTGCTCTCTTTTTTTTCCTGCCATATTTCACAACCTATTTCAAGCAGAAATGCCATACTGAGGAGTCAAAAAGGCATCTAGAACTCCCAGAAACCTGCAAACTGTAATGCTAATGTATATTAGCACAAGATGTAAAAAGGTGAAATACTGTTGCCCTTTTCTAATGATAGCTTCTAAGGTGGCTGACCTATCACTTGGCCTCGCTACTACTTCTCAGGGGCAGGTTTTAGCAAGAGCAAATTCATATTTCCTAACTGTAATGCAAACAGATCAATTAATAATTTTTTTTCTTTTTTATTAGACATTTACTGCAGTAAATGCAGTAAAGCATTATATTTTTTAATGCTTAATCTTGTGGTAGTTCTACATTAAGTACTTTCTTGGCAAATGACTGAGGGCAAAGAGTATCAGAGTTTAATTATTTAAGTAAAATACCTCATTTGACACTATAGGCCTCAAAAGGAACAAATTAGCCTATCTAATTACATCGGTTTCCTAGAATTGTGATTTTTGAAAATCCATATCCAACTTGTCATATCCAACTTGTCTCAGACACTGCCCCCCCCACCGAGAGAGAGAGAGAGAGAGAGAGAGAGAGAGAGAGAGATTCATGTAAAAGAATGATCTGACCGTATCTATTCTTTGTTATTATTGTCCATTCCCTTCCTGCAGGGAATGTGCCTTTGTCTTCTAGAAGGCTCTGTGGCCAAGACCCATATGAAATTGATTCTGCAAGTTGCTGGCCTTGGTGCTGAAATGCTCAGTAGTACATGAACATCTGTGAATCTTTTTCATTCTTTTCTTTCTTTCTTTCTTTCTCTTTTAATGTTGCTGCTATGGAGGTAGCTGCCCTTAAACTATATTTTTGTGTTCTAGTTTCTTTTATTTTAACATAGCATTATTCTACTCCTTTAAAAAAAAAGAAAGAAAAAAAGAATTCTCCCTCTCAAGCAAAGATGAAAGTTGACATGCTGTAATAAACAGCCGTTGGGATAACTATATATTTAGCCACTTTTAAAAACATGTCATACTGTGTAGAATTCAGAGTCATGATATCTATCACATCTGGTTAATCCATAATGTGCAGCTAATAAAAAACCAGGTACATCTATTGTGAGCAGGATGTTAAAACCACTATAGTAATTATTATCAACATATTTCATTTCAAAAACTGGTTCGTTTTGGTAGTACACAAAAGTGATCTGGAAAAGAATAATTAGGTACATGTAATGTAAGTCTGCACACTTGCGCTGACATAAACAGCAATCAGATATATGTCTCAGAGACTACTTAAAAACAAAACTGGAGCTTTTTGCCCTTTCTTTGAGTCATATTTCTTGTATATTCTCTTCCTTTCTATGTTGAAGATATGTTGTTTCATTCTGTGATTGACAGTGCTGTTTAAAACACATGTAATATGCGCACACAGGGTGAAAAAAACAACAAACACAATCATGTGTGGTGACCCAGTATGATGGCCAATTGTGCAACTGTCATTCAGTGGTGAAGGAAAATTGTGAAAAAGATGAAGGTGCACAACCGTGCCCTGTAGTTCTAAAAAAACTCGGCATGGCCGAATCACTGCTGGAAAGATGGATAGGATTGGGCCCTGAATGTGCCAATAGGTGACTTGATCTGTCAATTCATTCATCAATTAAAACTTACATTATTAAGTCCTCAAACTGTAGGTCAGGGACCCACCAGTGGGTCGTGATCCAATTTTTGGTGCTTCATGAAACTAACAGGGCAGATTAGGCTATGTGCATCAAGGGTTAGACCTCATAACTAGAGTGATCTTTGAACCATGTTACAATGCTTGTGATAGAATATTCTGACATGCTCATCTAGCAAGGGATTTCATTCAGTGGACCTCAGTGTGTTTTTTTCCTACACTTCTCCATTGCCCCCCCCCCCGTTTCATTTTTTTAAAATACCTGCCACTGTGAACAAGAGTGGCACAAGGGGAAGAGCATCAAGGATCTGATGAGTTACCATTGCAAACAGTGTTTGGTTTTGCCATGTGGTCTCCTTGCATGTGTGTTGTTTGGACATTTCAATGAGGCCAAGGAGTCAAATGTTCTGTCAGGTGTCCGTTTAAGTTCTGGATTTTAGTTCCAGCTCTTGGTTCTGTTTTGCATTGTAAGAGCCTTCATAAAAATCTGCAAATGAATCTGTGCACTAAGGTTATGCCAGTTTGAAACCATTATAATTTCCAGTGAAATCAGTAGTCATTCTGACAGTTCAAAAATAAGATAAGAGACAATTAGGACCCAGATATAAAAAGCCTGAGATAATGACAGGCATTGTGGTAATACCCTGACATCATATTCTTCATCAATGGAAGATAAGCATGATTTCAGCAGTTCCTGTATAAAAAAAAAATACTGCAATAAACAAACCTCGTCAGCAATAAAAGTAAAATTGGAAGAGTAAACCATTTTCCTCCTTTAACCCTGATGCAGTTGGCTGTGCTAAAGAATGCTTCTTGCTCTCTATGTCCTACCACAAGTTATTCCATTCTGTATTCTACCTCTGTGAGAAGATTTGTTTGTTAATTAGCTTACACTGGATAAATCAATTTTCTTCCCAACAAGGAAAAGTTTACATACAGAGATTCTGTAGTCAATACAAGATAAATTTGCTGAAAAGCCCAAAGATTATTTTTCCAGATAATGACTTGTCAGGAGATTGTGTATATTTAAAAAGGCCTGAAATGTTACAATTTTCAAATTAATTTTAGCAAATTGCCAAAAAGAGTCACCTAAAGGAAAAAACAAAACATATTTGATGGGGTTCCTTTTCTGTCTATCCTGCTCGCACGCCACTCCTGATGGTGATTTCTTATGGGTCTTGCTGTAATGATAAATCCTTATGGTTGGTATCTTTGTCAAAAGCTGCATGGGTCACTGTCTTGCCATAATAACATCCATATAAAATAATCCATTTACTTGACAAAGAAGCCTATATGGGCATTATCACTCCATAAAACATTGAATCTAGCTGAAAGTGCCAGAGTTTGGTAATTTAGTCTTGCCTCTTTCTTTTTTAAAGAACAACAGGCTATAATCCTGTCTTGACTAACAAATTCTCCTACTGAAACTAATGGTCTTATGCCCCAAGGACTGGGTATGTAATTACAGATCAAATCCATTGCCAGGAGAGGCTCAGGATTTCAGTGATTTCACAGTCAAATGTTTAAATTACATTGATTTCAAAGGAAAAGTTTTAAGCATATGCTTAACTCTTCTACGGAAGTCACTGGGTCTTGACTGGATCCAGGGATGCGCCAGAGCCACAGCCCTGAGACTTGAGTCGAGTCTAGAATCTCCGCCCTTCCTAGCTTGAGTCGCCCGTGAGTCAGGGGCCATAGCGACTCATTCAGAGCCATTTTTCAAGTCATCTTGACTTGAGTCTGAGTCTTTTTAAAAGTGAGTCAAGCAGCAAAAAAAGCAAGAAGCGAGCACACACACGAAACAGAGTCGCAAGCACACACAAAAGCGAGCCTTGACTCGAGTCTATTTGTGTCTTCATTTTTAGAGTAAAACCCCCGAGTCCCAAGTCAGTGCCCAAGTTTTTGACATGCATGACTCAAGTCTGTACGAGTTGTGAAAAACGTGTTTTTTGCAACTGGAGTCTGAAGGCCCAATCCTAAGCTTCGTGTGCCTGCTCTCCGCCAAAGCACACTATTGCAAATGTGTCATAAGGCATGTTTACAGGCCCTCGCACTGGTGCTCTGCTAGTGCTGACTGGTGCTGAGCTAGTTGCGTGGACCGCTGGGCAGCTGAGAGGTAGGTGGAGGCATGGGGGAAGGCAGAAAGGAGGTGTTCAGGGGAAGGGAGCAGGGTAGGAGGGAGGCGGGACCACCCAACACAGAGGCTCTTGATTCTACACCAACCTTTGCACTCGCTTTATCTGGGGGAAGGGGACAAAATGTGGCGGCAGCCATTTTCGGCACTGCTGCAGCCCTGCATGCCAGGCAGCTCAAAATTGGGCTGTGAGTCATCCGAGTCTTGGCCCATCCCCGGTTGGAGCATGTTCATAGTAGCCCGTTCAACGCATTCCAAGTTCCCCAGTTTCAAACTGAAATAAAATTAACTGAATTGATGCCAGTGTGTTTAATTTAGCACAGTGTATTCCAACCATAGAGCTTGAGCTTTCCAGTTTTAAAAAGAGTTGCTTTGGGCTTCCAATTGCTGTTTTACTTGCATGTAACTAGATTCCCTGGTTATATCTCCATTTCTAAATTTAATTGCTACAGAATGGAACTCCCCTTCCTCCCACTGATTTGCTTCTAGCAGCATGTTCTGATAACGCATTTTGGTCAAATGTTGCTTACACAGCTGGCCCAGCATTCAGCTCTACCATTTGCAGCAACCTTCTCTTTGAAATGGGGTCCAGATTATCCCCTTGTATCAGTTGCTTTATTAGTCAGAAACTGCATTTCTTGACAGCTTGACAAGCCATTGCTCTCATCGGAGGTGCCAATTTCACACACACAATGGCCGTTAGTTTTGATGTTTGTCGTTTGCCCCTGCTTTCACTTGGCATAGCAGACTCTTGTATTGTGCTCTGAGTTGCTGCCATCCATTTCTATATAAATTCAGCACTGTGTATCAGCTGTTTGGCTGCAAGATACTGTGTTCACTGCCATTTCCTTAAGAATGTGCATGGAATGATTTGGATGTACAACAACCCCCGTGGTATAAAGTTTTTATCTATTTAGTTATTTATATTCCACCTTTTCATTGATCTCCAAAGCATTGATCCAAAGCATTGATCTCCAAAGCAGCTACCAGCAAACATTTCTGAAATCATACATAGAATTGGGTTCTGAGCATGTTTATCCCAAGCCCAATTAGCTGTTAAAATCAGTAGGCTATATACACGGTTTACCATCTTGTTTATGATTGTCCTGATTTTGTCCTTTTCACTTCACTATACCCTCTCTGTGGAATATGGACCGTACCACTTAACACTGCAGGCAGAGGCTCACCTGACTAGAAATTCCTCAATAGCAAACCCCATCGCTTTCGTATTCTCCTCCCAACACACAGAAAACTTTAATGTCCTGGAGAAAGTTATTTATTCATTCGTTTTTTAAAAACAAAAATTATATTCCACGTATCTTTTAAAAAATCCAAAGCAGCTAATATCAATTAAAAAAACAGTAAAATAAAACGATCAATACACCAGCAGAAATCAAACAAGGCTAGGCAGCTAGAAGTCATCTGCAAGACCTCATTTAAGTAATTTCTGGTTGGTTACTTTGTTTTTTTTTTTGCTGGTACTCTCAAGTAAGGAGAATTTGCACCCAATCCCATCCAGCACAGGAGTGGCAACTCCAAATGACTGTGGCCAGATCCTGTGTTGGGTCTGAGAAGGCTGGAGGTCTCTTTGAGAGAAGGGAACATTTGAATAATGGGGCTTCTAAAGTCTGCACCAGCTGTTTCGCTGGCATAGACAAGAAGCCCAATGTCGGGCTTTTGAGCCCAATATGGAGGATAGGGTTTCGCGGAGAGGCCTCCACCAGTCCCGTTCCATTCCGGACCTCTCCCTCCCCTGTTCTGCTTTTCCCCCACCCTCCCGCTGTCCTCCCCATGCCCCTCTCCGCCAGTGGCCAGGGCTCCAACTGCGGTGGCGGTGCCACTTACTCCTTGAGTGGCATAACTGTGCCTTGTGGCACATTTGTGACACCCAGCACAATGCTGGGGTCTGCAAGGATCAACCCACCCATCTGAGAAATGTTTTCTTCTAAATTATTTACAGTTGGGTCAAATTCAGGATCCAAACAATGTGACATGCAAGCAGAAGGTCCTTAAGGATATAGGAGGTCAAAGTGTTTCCCTCTTCCAATGCATCACCCAGGGTGTACTGTAAGCTGCTGTGACTCTCTGGAGTGATTTTCAGTGGAGTATAAGGATCTACAGTGGGAAAGTGGTCAAAAAACAGTGGGGCATATATGGTGTTCCACCCATGAAAATTTGGATCCTAGTCTATTTAAAAAAAAAAAAAAATGTTTAAAACTTGAAGAATTGGAAATGTTACTTATTTCAAAGGAAGGCTCAACTCCATTTGCATATTGTATGTGGAATTAACAAGAATTCCATTCCGTACATTCTTTTGAAGGCCTTTGAGGAAATCAAAACAAGGGAATTTGTGTTGTGCTATAAGTAATTCATGGCATTCAAATTTGCTAGCAACCATGAAAAAGATATTTAATAATCAGCATTTCTTATTTGCTATGGTTGCTCCTTCTCTGGAGAGGGGATTTGGAGACCTTTAGAGAATGAACTTTCCACTTTCGTCTTCCATATTAATTAAAAAATTTCAGAAGTTTTGCCTACACAACATCATTTATTTTCCATCAGGACTCTTAACTTGGTCTTGTCTCCATCTACCATTTTCTCAAGTCATGGGTTAAACTTAAGTTTGTTTATGGTTACTTTATTGGTACAAGTGTTTGTTTTCAGCTAGTAAGATAGAATTAGAGCCTAACAGCCCAATTCTATGCTCCCCTAGTGTCCAAATGGTGCAAAAATGGCAACCGATGTATCCTATGGGGCAGGGAGGCAGTGCCATGACTCCTCAGGATAAACGTTATTTTACCCCATGTAATATCCAGGCAGCCCTAATGAGTCTCCTGGGATCTGCGCCCACTATTGAACAGGCACAGAACCAAAGAAACTCATGTCAGGTTTCCCAGCCTGGGGGAGGGGCAGTTAGGATACAGCGGCAGAGCCGGCCACCATCTCTGCCCCCCCTCCCAGGCCAGCTCCTCCCCTCCCCCGCCTTCCCCCACCCAGTTCTACCCTCTTCCCAATCATCGCCAACTCTTGATGTGTCATCTTTCCACACCCATTCTCTCATCAAGTGCTTTCTTGATGACAGTACACCTGAGACGTACAAATGAAGATTTCTTGTAAGTGCTTTCCTGTTCACTTGAATTAGGTAGGCAAGCATCTGCATGCTTGCAAAGGGGCAGGCACATAGATTTGTCTGTTCCATTGGAAATCATGAGGAAGACTATTTCAACAGAAGTTCATGTAATCCTAGCCTGAAGGTGCAGGAATTTGGGAAGTTTTGTGTAAACGAGGATATAAAAATTGATGCTGATAAGAGCTTTTCTTCCAAAGCAAATATATCTGTGGGTAGGTGGGGGGTGGGCTTCTAGGTTAGGATTGTTGCATGGGTAAAAGGCTAAAGCCCTCTACCCCATAGTGTGGTCCTGATTTGGATCTCTGCCCCCTCCTGCAGTTCCTATTTAGAAAAAATAAAGAAGCACATCAGCAATAATGACAAGCTGAAAATAATGTGCACTCTCTCTCTCTCTCTCTCTCTTATGCACACGCACACCAGACAGACAGACAGACAGACAGACAGACAGACAGACAGACAGACAGACAGAGAACTTTATTGTATTTTAGGATATCAAAAACAATGTTCTTTTATTTGAGCTTAAGCAGGATAACTTATAAAGAGTAAATTATTTCTCTTTTAACAAGGCAATTGTTCCTGTTATTAATGTACAAGAATTATTAGTCATATGAAGTTATTCATTCCTACAACTCAGGTTCAAAGCTGACATTCAGACCTGCATTTATATAAAAATATTCATCTAACAAGGAATGGAGCATATATTAGACATTCTTCAAAAATGCTTTTCTAAGAACCTGTGCAGAAAGTAGAGAGAAATATAGGCCTTTTAAAGCAGGGTATTCATGTTCATATTGTCTGATACTAAAAAGTGAGAAGGGTTATCATTCTTGCAAACAATGGGTGCTGGGTGACCATGATGGTTGGTGACCATGAACAACCTAGAAAGCTTAGAGTAGAGGAAAAGCAGGCTATGGGATGGCTAGCACTAAATAGGATCTGAGAGTCCCCTCAGAGTTTCCTTCCCTCCAAAGCCAAGGCACTTTTTCCCTTTAAGTCTGGAGGTCTGGTGAGGCTGCCTATAAATAGTTTGGGTTTCATTTCAGCTGGTTCACACTTGGTTGCACAGTGCCACGTTCTCAAACATGCTTGTTGCCTTCCTTGAAATCTCATCTTCATGTATACAATTGCACTTGCTTCTGCCCAGCTTGCTTCTTACCAACCAGAGGTTTCAACCAGCAGCCACAACTCTGAATTCACAAAGCACTGTGTATATCAGGGGTGAGAATCTCTCCTGGGTGTTCTAGAACAGTAGTAGCCAATATTCTTGTATGCACCATGGCACACACACTGGCCAATCTCCCTCCAAGACAGACAGACAGACAGACAGACAGACACACACACACACACACACACACACACACACACAGTTCTCTTTTTTGTCTCTAAGGAATGTGTGGGCAGCACTTTCATGCCCTCTAGGTTTCACAGATGAAAATAGGGACCCTTTGGTATATCAAGCACTTATTTTTATCTGTTTCATTTTTATATCCTTTTGCAGAGGCAAAGCAGATTGCTCCACTCTCCCTGACCTGGGGCGCCCTGCAGGCGCTCACGCAGGGCTCCCCGCACACAGGGACAGCTGCTGCAGGGACTGATATTATGTGCTGCTGCAGAGACTGATGAGTGCATCCCAGTCCCTGCAGCCCCTTGAGCAACGCGATCCTGGGGATCACGTCACTGCCTTCCCCCTGCTCCTGCTGCCTCCCCCCGCCCCCGCAAAGACTTACTACGGGTTTCAAACTCCCAGAGAGTTTGAAAACCGCAGATATACTCCTATGTCTTAAAAGATAAACAGATACAATGGAAAAACTATGAGGAATGAACTTTAACCCAATTTTGCCCAGCCCACAGGCAGCTGTGAACCTAGCACTGGGCAAATGGGGCAGATGCCCCAGGTGTTGAGCCTTGCTCGAATTTAGGACTGGCTTTCTGGAAGTACTGTTTAAGACTGCAGGTAAGCCTCAGAATGCTTTCCCAGTTGGTCCTTGAGTCATGTGAGGCTCCATTTCATTGGTAAGCATGGGGGCGATGTGATGTGGGGGGCAGTGGCATTGTGGATCTTTATCCCAGGGTGCCTTGAGGGCAGGTCTGTTACTGCCCACACAGGTGTACACATTTGGTCCCTGTTGTGTATATGCAACATTTGGCAGAAATGGCTTAAAAGAAATCAATATGCCCTTTTAAAATTTAGGGATTAAAAATGAATAGAGGGGATAGCCTTTAGCTCTGTGATGCTCTGGCCCTTCAGAGAAAAGGACAAGATCATATAATTTATAGTATTGACTTTTCCCACTTTCAAAGCACTCACATTGGTTCAGAAGATTATCTGAAGCACTATCCTGCAGGAAGATCTTTTTTCACTTGGTCAGTAAAAATTTTGTCATCTGCTATGATTCCTAGTTCATTATTCTTGTTTACAGTTGGTGGGGAGGAGTTAAGATGGCGACCAAGGCACTGCCCGATTGCTGTGCTCCGTCAAAATATCATTGCTTGGGCTGTTTATCAGGCAAGTTTGACCGCTTTCTCTCGCTGAAAGGATAGTTGCTACTTTGATAATTCAGGGAGACCAATTAGTTGGTAATTTAGATACAGTTATTTATAGTTATTTGAAGGTTACTGAGATGAGCATGGCAACTAGGAAACTGAGAACGAACTCTGTCTCATCTGCCTTGAGAGATAATCCAGCTCCATCCTCTGCAGAAATTGCAATGATTGTTGAGACAGTTACATCATTGAAAGATCAGCTCTTGATGGATTTAAAATATCATGCTAAACAACTTTCAAGTTTATGTGAGAATGGGAAAATTATGGAGGAATCACTACAACAGCTGCGCATTTCTGTTGATGCCATTCATGCTGATATGTCCGAGGTCAACAACAAACTTCTTGGACTGGAACAGCATGTCGAGCAACTGCAAGTGCAAGCAGATTCCCAAACAAACTCACATAAGATACTGTTTGACGGAGTCACGCAGTTGGAGATGGCTGAAGAGTCTCAGAACTTACGCATTGTTGGTTTACCATGGGATCAGATGCAGTTAACAAGAAGGAGCGACATTGTAATGGTTTTTGTGGGAAAAGTTCTCCGTGAGATTTTTCAGCTTCCAAAAGACTATCAACTGTTTGTGGAGAAAGTATTTCCAGTTTATCATTCACGTGCTGCGAGAGCCCAATTAGATCAACAAGTTGAATCAACCCGTCCACGGTTTTGGATAATACAATTCTTAAGTGTAAATGTAAGAAACCACCTGTTACATTTGGCCCGGGAAAAGAAGGAATTATATTGGGGGACAAAGAAGATACGTATATGGATTTATCCCGACTTTCCTAGAGAAATTATGAAAGAAAGGGCTCAGTTCAACAAAGTAAAAAATGTTGCTAAAGAGATGGGACTGAGTTATTTTTTAAGATCACCTGCTATTTTCTGTATCCACACTCAACTCAAATGCTTTTACTCACCTGAAGCAGCAGAAACCTTTTTGGAATCCTTTAAGCAACAATCTGAATAGCAAAGTAATAGCCTTGTTAATACTTTGAAAAGCCCTGTGGTTGGTGTGGTTGACACTTTAATGTAGGAAAAGTTTAGAAAATTCAGGCAGTTTAGTATTTTATTATTGAGAATAATTGTATTATCCAACATTGTGGTGGTCGTTGTTTTTTTTTCCATTTATGCAAAGAGATATTTTCTTAATTGTGCTTTGTTAACCATAGTTAGCCTTGAATAAGATCCAGTAATTATTGAGTTAACCAGCTGCAAGAGGGTTCCTACTTATCTCCACTCCTCTGGGCGTAAGCCAGCCTTATGAGCACACTGTTAACTTGCTTGGATTTAATTTGTAAACTATGATAAGCAAACTTTTTCTAATATTTAGTTATAAAATATGACTTAAGAGGAGTCTGTCGTGTTGGTGGTTGTAACAGGATGCCATCATTTCCCCACTCCTTGTGGGACTGTTTGTTTTTTTTCCTTTTTTCTTTTTTTTCTTTCTTCCCATTTTCACATACACCTTAGGAGCGCCTGTCTTTTTCTCTTTTTTCTTCATCTCTCCTTAGAGAGTCTATCAACTCATTTTTTTTCCCCTGTTGGGTGAACTGGCTTTGTGGAGCTATATGCATATACTTAAAGAATATTAAATACTGTTTAAATGAGGTTTATTGTATTACAATGTCATTAATGATGCTCATAATTAATGTCTTCTGTATGCTTATAACTATTTCAGTGATTTATAAGATATGGATACACAGGTTGTATTTTGGATGCATATCTTTGGATAGGAGCTTTGGAAACTCCTATATGTTTTATGCTTATTGGGTTTATAGGTATGGTATGGAGCATTACTTCTTCCTAGTTATTTCATTGTTCTTCCTAATATATGTTAGTATTTTGTAATGTTTAGCATAATTACTTGGAATGTTAGAGGGCTCAGAGATGTTAATAAGTACCAAAAAGTGCTTTACAAATTAAAAGAATTGAGAGTTGATTTGGCCTTCCTTCAAGAAACGCATCTTACTGTGGCTGATAAGGAAAATTTATATAAACAATGGGTGGGAGAGGTCTATGTAACGGATGCAGATAGTAGAGCAGCCAGGCGGGTTGCAATTTTGATACATAAGCAATTTTCTTTTCAGGAACTTCAATTTATTTCAGATCCAAACGGTCGTTTTATTATACTAGTGATTAATTACTTAGGTACTACTTATGCAATGGTTAATTATTATGGTCCAAACTTAGACTCTCCAACTATGTTACATTAATGTTTCAGCCATTTGTTGAATATATCTTATGGCTATCTGATTATTGCTGGAGATTTTAATCAAATTTTGAATTTGAAAATGGACAGAGCGAAACCCCCACGCAGAACACGAACTATAGTTAGAGAAACGATTGCAACATATATTGCTGAGTTTGGTTTAGTAGATCCATGGTGCTTATTGCATCCAAATGAAAGGGAATTTCCCTTGTCTCTGCAACTCATCATAATTGTTTCTGATTGGACTATTTTCTTATATCGGCTCCCCTTGTGTCTAAAGTATCTACCTGTGAAATTGACGTGATTTCTATCTCTGATCATGCACCTGTTTCATTGAGCCTCCAATTATTAGATGAGGTTAAACCTCAGCAGTTGTGGTGATTGAATGTGTCACTTCTGAATGATGAAAATTTTAAAAAACAAATGATCAAGGAATTAACAAAATACTTTGTCATTAATGAAGGCTCTACAACTTCCAGAGTTATTGAATGGGAAGCTGCTATATCTGTAATGAGGGGAAAGGTTATAGCCTATGCAGTATACAAGAAAAAACAGAGAAAGGCAAGGGAGGAAAGTCTCAAGAATGAGTTGAAGCATTTACTTCGAGTGTTGGCAGTATTCCCTACTCCATTAACATTTCGTCAGATGCAAAAAAAGAAATATGAATTAGAAGATTTACTCTCAGTAAAATTAGAACATTCTTTAATGTACACTAAACAAAAGTATTGGGTGATGGGAGAAAGAACTGGTAGGATACTTGCACATAAGAGACATGGGTCCAGGGCCAATTGCATCTTAATGGATATAAAGCTTTTTTGCTCCCTGCTATTAAACCTAATTCTAGTGAGCGCCCATCAGCAGGTTTAGCCATACTGGTGGCAGAGCATCTTAAACCTTGCTCCCTAGTCACAACTTCAGTGTGTTGTAAGATGCAAGCTTTAATGATATCCTGTGAAGCTATTGACTTATTATGTATTAACGTCTATATCCCCCCTATACTTAACAGTTCTCAGAGATCCCAGCTCTGGAGTGACCTCTTGACTGGTATAGATGACCTCAAGAGGAATCATCCTCTAGCTGAGGTTGTTTTGCTGGGCGACCTGAATTCCAGGGTTGGAAACTCTAATCAAATCTATTCTAGAGCATGGATGGTGGATGAAGAAGATTCTTTCCCCTCATTTTGTAAGTTAGATAGATGGTCAAAGGATTCTCACTACAATGCTAATGGCTTGGCCCTTGCAAGATTTTCTGTTATTTCTAATCTGCTCTGGCTTAATGGGCTAAAGGAGTGCCCCAATGCTGGTGAATTTACATACATGTCCCCCCGTGGGTCAAGCGTCGTAGACTATGCTCTCGTGTCCATGTCTTTGAAACCACATGTGAAAGAGTCTGACATTGGGGATCTTACTATTAGTGATCACTTCCCTTTAACTCTGGTGCTTGATCTACACTCGGGGAGAACACCAGCACACCCAGGGGTTGAAGTAAACACAGAGAGTAGCGGCAAAATCATAGTGAACAACACCCTTTCTCTAAATTTCCATCAGTTAATTAGGGAATCAATAAGTATAGATTCATTATTATCCATCTTGAAGGAGCCTGACCCCTTTGCCCAAATCCAGTCATTTGAATGCCTAATTGACCACATCCTTAGGACCCTGGGTTCCAACCCTAAGCGGAGCAATGTACATGGTGTATCCGATAAAAAGGATTGGTTTGATAAAGAATGCAGAGACCTCAAGGCATTGATCAGAGCAACTTATCTGGCCTTCAGAAAGTCTAATGCTCCATGTGAGGTGGTTAAATATTTTTTCTACAAAAAACAATTTAATGCCTTACTGGTAGATAAAAAGCAGAAGTACACCCATGTTCAATGGATCAAGTTGTTGCAAGCAATACAGCAAAAAAATAACAAACAATTTTGGGCCGTGGTATCAGGCTCTCTTAGCTCCAAAATGGATGACCCAGTTGTAATCTCTTCTTCTGTATGGATTAAACATTTTTCAGAACTATTTTTTGATAAGTGCAAATCCCCAGATACCCAACCTGACTTCAGTTCATCTGATCTACCTACCTGGCCCCCTGTGATGCCCATGGAGATTATACAGATAATAGATCAATTGAAATCAGGGAAAGCTGCCAAACCAAATCTAATACCTCCTGAACTTTTAAAATGTGACCCTGAGTGGTGGGCTCACTTGCTTGCACCCCTCTTCACAACGATCGATAGGACTGGCTTAGTTCCCAAAGATTGGGTCTCGGCAACAATCATCCCAGTTTTTAAAAAGGGTGACCCTAAGCTCCCTGTGAATTACTGGCCTATCAGCTTGCTCTCTGTAATAGGCAAAATTTATGCAAAATACCTAAATAATAAGCTTTTTACCTGGACCAACTCCAAGGATATCCTAGGTCCTGAGCAATCAGGATTTTGTTGGGGCAAATCAACAATGGATAACTGTTTAATTTTATCTCACCTAGTCTATAAACAGGTTAAGAAAGCCAAGGCAAGACTCTACGTGGCTTTCCTTGATCTAAGAGCTGTGTTTGATTCCATTGATAGAGATCTTCTTTGGTCTAAATTAGCCAGCATGGGGATTGATAAAAGACTATTGATGTTAATTAAGATCTTATACTCTAACACATCATGTAAAGTTAGATATACCAGGAGTGGTAGCCTCACACACCCCATTGCTATAAACAAAGGGGTTAAGCAGGGATGCATTTTGGCTCCCATGCTATTTAACCTGTTTCTGAATGATTTAGCCCCAGCCTTGAAGACAGTGGATAGTCACTGCCCGATACTTGGGTCCCATCCAGTGCCGCTATTACTGTATGCGGATGATGCGGCTCTTATTTCTCGAACAAGAATTGGCTTAAAACGTCTACTTAATCAATCTATAGAGTATTTTACATCCAACAAGTTACAGATTAACTACTCTAAATCTAAAATCATGGTGTTTGCCAACAATTGGAAACCATTTAAATGGTCATTTATGTGCAACAAAATGGAACAGGTAAAGACATTCAGATATTTAGGCATTAATTTCCACTATAAGCATTCATGGGTTTCTCATCGTAATGCAGTCCTAAATGCATCAAAAATCTCATCCCTTGCAATTTCCTGGTTTTTTTTTAGCCAAGGTAACAGATATGTCCCGGCTGCTTTAGAGGTATTCAAGGATAAGGTACTTTCGCAAGTTCTTTATGGCTGTCCAATCTGGCATAAGGCCTTGAATCATTCAACTGAGAGCATACAGGCCTCCTTCCTGCGAAGGATCTTGGGTTTTCCCAGATGTGTTCCATACTCTGCTATGTGTCTTGAAGTGGGTTTTATTAGACTCAAAACATTGGCTTGGTTGAGATCAGTAAAATTTTGGCTTGCAATCCTTTTCAGTGCTGCCCCGTATGGGCTAATGTACCAGCTTCTGGCTGATCCAGTACTGCCTGTGGAGGTTGCAGATTTACTCACCAAGCTTAAATCGATAGGACTAGACACAGCGAGCCTGGGTATGATTGGTTTAAGCGAAGCCTACAGGACTATCAAGGAAAGATTGCTCGATATTGAGCGTCAAGAGCTACTCTGTGCAGCTAACACCATTTGCTCCCCTCTCCATCTGCACATCCCAGTCAGCTTTGGGAAGCCGGCTTCTTTCCTTTATCATCTGCAGTGCCCACAGGCTTGCAGAGCATTCTCCCTTGCAAGATGCAATGCCTTTCCATCAGCTCTGCTAGCGGGCAGGTTTAGTGGCATTCCCTACTCAGAAAGAAGATGTACCTGTGACAGGAATTGTGTGGAGACATTACATCATATATTTTTTTTACTGCCCACTCCATGATACCCTTCGTAAGATCTATCTGGCTCCACTGCTGAACAAAATGCAGGGCTGGGAGGATTCATTTAAATTACAAACTCTTCTTTCCATAGAGGAAACTGACTCTCTTGACAAGGTTGCCAACTTTGTTTCTGGGATTCTGGCAGGACGGAATTCTGGGTCTTCCGCTATATTATGGTGAATGGGGGGAGGGGGTATTGGATGATTACGAGTGCTTTATTTTACTGTGTGTGTGTTCTGAATGTTTAATGTTTGGTTGCTGTTTCGTATTTCCATTATCTATGCCAATAAAGGTCTTATGTATGTATACTTGCACATCGTCTTGGGAATAAAAAGCATAGTAATCACATTTCTATTATTAAAGATGCAGAGAACGTATCATATACGAAATCTAATGATATTAATGCACAATTTTATATATTTTATTATAGATTGTATAGCAAAACTGAAGACCTACCAGATACAGAACTGGAAACTTTTTTCTCTAAACTTGACCTCACTACATTGGATATTTCTCAACAACAAATTTTATCAGCCCCAGTGGAAATGGAGGAAATTAAGTGTGCAATTCACAAAATGAAAAATGGCAAAGCCGCTGGACCTGATGGGTTTAGTGTTGAATGGTATAAAACTTTTTCAGAATTTTTGATTCCTAAATTATATATATATATATATATATATATATATATATATATATATATATATATATATATATATATATATATATATATATATATAAATAAATACCAGATATATAATGAAATGTTTGAGACAATGACTCTCCCTCCTACAATATATGATGCTTATATAACATTAATTCCCAAACCAAACAAAGACCATTCTAAATGTGCTAACTACCGACCCATTTCTTTAATGCTAAAATAAACTAATGTTCCAGCCACATGCCTCCAAAAGGTTATCAAGACATTAGTCAAGGCAGACCAAGTGGGATTTATACATGGTAGACAAGGTGCTGATAATAATTTAAGATTGGTGTCTGATCTAATTGCCTTGGAAAGTAAGAAACATGATCCATCAGTTATTTTGTATCTTGATGCAGAAAAGGCCTTTGACATGGTAGGATGGCAATTTATTTTTACTGCATTGAACAAATTAGGGCTCCCCTCAAATTTTGTCAAGTGGATTTCTATTTTATATTCTTGTCCAAAATCAAGAGTGGTGACTAATGGTTATATTTCTCCAAGTTTTTTTTTTAGAAAGGAGAACAAGACAGGGATGCCCACTTTCGCCATTGATATTCAATTTGTGTTTAGAAGTTTTAGCATGCGCTATCAGGCAGAATAGAAATATTTGTGGCTTTATAAATAATTTCAAAGAATTCAAGATTATTTTATATACTGACGACATCTTATTATTTATTTCAAATCCACAATCCTCCATAGTAGAACTGATGAAGGTAATTAATGACTTTGGAAAATTAGCTGGCTATTAAATTAACTGGACCAAGTCTGAAATTATGCCACTTGGTGATAATAACCTTCGTAGCATGTACGATTCCAATGGCAATTCCAATGGTGTCCGGGTGTTATTAAGTATTTAGGTATACAAATTCCTAGCGATATTACACAGATTACAGCACTAAACATTAACAAACTCAGAAATAAAATATCACTTGATTTGGACAGATGGGCCTCCTTGAATCTGTCATTATGGGGTAAAGTAAATACTATAAAAATGAATATTATTCCACACATTTTGTATGGGCTACATGCAATCCCCTTTTATATACCCCATAAATATATTCACAAACTTTATGTATTATTTAGAAAATTTATTTGGGGTTCTTCTCAACCGTGGATTTCATTAAAGAGAATGCAGCTTCCCTATATTGAAGGTGGATTTGGATTTCCAGATCTTGATTTATACCATCAAACATATCTTCTCTTGTCCACTAATTATTGGGACCATTCTATAAATTTTGACAAGCCTTCATGGGCCATACTAGAAGCCTCATATATAACCCCTCTGACTAGGTGAACAGTCTTAGGTTCCTCATGGGTTAAGATAGATGGAGTCCCACCTACAATCTTATCAATTAGACATTTATGATCCAGTATGGCCAGGAAATATAATCCATTCACTCATGCTTGGACTACACTTTGGGATAACCCTGAATTAAAAATTGGAGGAAAGCCTCTTTTTTTTGGAAGAGTTGGGTCAACAGAGGAATTCTTACTCTGGATCAGCTTGTCAACAATGATCAGGAGTTTTTCTCCTTTGACAAATTAAAGCGTAAATACAAATTGCCACCCTCAGTAGAATGGCAACTCTTGCAATTGCAGCATTTGTTAGTAAGTAGGTTTGGCCCAGCTGCAATATCAGCATCTCAAACACCTTCAATTTTAGCAACATTAGCTGAATCTAATAAGAAAATAAAGCCTACAATAGTGTTATATAAGCATTTAATGTCATTGAACAAATACAATCTTAATAGTCTTCAGGATGTGGATTGAATGAGTTGGAAAACCCCGTTTTAGATGAGCAATGGAAAATTGTAACAGCTATGCTTGATCCAACAAAAAATTCTTTTTAGAGTTTATTGGACTCCTAAACGTCTGTTCAATAAGGGATTTATCAAGGAAAAAACTTGCTGGCGATGTGGTGAGCATAATGCATCATTCCATCATATGTTTTGGTCTTGTGTTATTATACAAGGTTTTTGGATACAGGTCATTACTAATATTAATCAGGTTTTGGAGAAATCATTTTTTTTTTAAGATATGTATATTCTTTTGAATTATATTCCAACCTTATGGAAACTTTCTGAAGGATAACAAAGATGGACTCTCTGCGCCCTGACTATTGCAAAAAGACTTATACTTAAATACTGGAAGGACAAATGCCCACCTACTGTCACTCAATGGAGGGAAGATCTCCTGGCGCTATCTATATTTGAATCAGTTGCATATAAAAGACAATTTTGTGTTGATAAATTTTTTGATATTTGGAAACCTTTTTTAGATATTTTTGTATAGCTCTGTCACTTTTCTTATTTTTTCACTTTTTCTTTCTTTTTTCCTTCTTTATGGATATTATTATGCTCTAAAATTGTATTTCTTTTATTATGTTATTTATGAATAAAAAATAAATAAATAAATGCTTGTTTACAGTTTACCATATCCCATGGGAGGTAGAATAGGGAGAAGAACAGAATGAGCATCTTAAGAATTAAGTCCAGTGATTACATAAAAGGAAAACAATTAAAATGCAGTTTGGAGGAAGAAGCAGCTGTCGTGAAGGAGCTAAGAACTCTCCTGAGTACAAAGAGCCGGATGGCATGAGCTCTGTGCAGGGCAACTTCAGAGGGGAAAAACCTTCCTTCACAATCTTGTTATCTTTAAGGGTTGTGGTGGAGCAACAGTGTAATTACCTAGTACTTCAGTCTGATCAATGGAGACCATCAATGGAGGGTAAATCAAGATCAGACTTTAAACCAGACTTTCTGGTTTTAAGGGAATTTTCATGCTTTGATTTATATAAAAAAAAAGATTGTGCAACTTTGGGCAAGCAAATAATCACTGCATTAAATAAACAGACTATAAAAGCAGGACGAGGTTTTAAGACGCATGTATACAACAGCCCATTTGACTTAAATGGGTCATAATATTGAACACTTGATGCTATTGTGAATCATTGCAAAAGAGAAATATCTGCTAAGATGCATGGCTCTTTGCACATAGAATGCAGTGCCCTCTTTACAAAATTGCACACCCTTCTTCAGATGTGACTAGGTCAAGCCCACCTATTCATGAGATGCAGAGGAAAGCCAACATTAAGAGAAACCCCATGTACACCACTGCTCCTCACTCTCTTTTTGGCTCTTCACATGGCTGGCCACATGGGTCTTTGCCATAAAAAAGATATTAATGACAGCAGGCTCATCAGCTCCAAACATAGTTCTGCCACCTTTATTGGGCCAAGTAGCACTCCTGCTCTCTGCTTATGTTCACCCATTTCGTAAGATGTGATCGATGAGGCCTGACTGCTTACATGCAAAGATTTACTAATATACAGTAGAACCTCTTTAAGTTGACCACCCAAGGGACTGGAGGAATTGGTCAACATAGGGAGGTGGTCAACATATGGAAAAAAGGCATTTAAATATTATCATGTTTAGTTCCCAGGACAAAAAAATGCAAGGCCAAGTTATTATTTAGATTGGATTTTTAAAAAGTTTTACTGCAAATATCAATGAGAATTGATCCTCTTGTGATACTTACTAGTTATATCATCTATATCTATATCAAGAGACAGAAAATAAACAGCCCACAATCAGTGTTTTAAAAAACCCCTGTAAAATCATAAGCTTAAAAAAAATTGTAAGTTAAAAAAAATACTTGGTTTCATAGCAGACAGGCAGACCAATGCTATCCCTTGCCAGTCCATAGCATGTAGCATGTTTGATACAGTCCCTCACTAAAAGCTGTTGAGAAAACACCACAGTCAGGGAATAAGAGGACAGGTCCTCTCATGGATTGGGAACGGGTTGAGGACTAGGAAGCAGAGAGTGGGTGTCAATGGGCAATTGACAAAAAAAGTGGAGAGAGGTGGCAAGTGGAGTGCCTCAAGGATCTGTCCTGGGACTGGTGCTTTTCAACATCTTCATAAATGACCTGGAAACAGGGATAAGCAGGGAGGTGGACAAGTTTGTGGATGACACTAAGCTTTTCTGAGTGGTGAAGACCAGAAGGGATTGTGAAGTGCTCCAGAAGGACCTCTCCAAACCAGGAGAATAGGCAGCAAAATAGCAGTTGTGTTTCAATATAAGTGTAAAATAATGCACTGGTGATGGGAACCAAAGTGAAAGGACAGTGGCTTCACTATGCACAAGCAACCTCATGTCCCTCACAACTTGGTACGTGTCCAGGTACAGTCGGCAGCCGGTGCAGGTCTGTCGGCTATGTGCAGTGCGCCCACCTATAAAACCCTTTCGCACTCGCGCTAGCAGGCATAGGGGATTGATTGTCGCGTGGCTTCTTGCTTTTCCAAGATGGGACAAACCAGACAAAACACAGGCCCACAGTTCAGTGGGCAACTTACAGAGGGTAAATTAATACTCTGTGCAATGGTCGAAGTGGTCAAGATACAACTTACAGAGGTGGTCAATATAGAGAGGTTGGTCTCCCATAGTGTATACACAGTGTCTGACCATACTGTGAAAATTAGGTCAACTGAAGGAGGTGGTCATTATAGAGAGGTGGTCAACTTAGGAGGTTCTGCTGTAGTTGGATTGTTTAACATGTTCTGTATTATGGGGTGATCCTGGGATGTGAAAGCACTGGGAAAGACTCTGAGATCTGGGTCAGAATGCTTTCAAAAAATGAATTAACCAAGCTGTACGCATTGCAAGATGTATGCACATGTTGGGCAGATTAATGCCTCATTGTCCATGTGTACAGCATCTGCCACTAATTGGGGACAGAACCCACAGGAGGCTAACTTGAATTCTAACAAAACCAAATTATTGGATATACTGGACCTATTTAACTCCTAAGATTTGATGAATTGTGATATTACATGAAGATTCTATAGTAAATAATCAGGCAAAAAGAACCAAGGCTCTGTGAGCCCAATCCTATTCAATTTTCCAGCACCAGTGCAGCCACAATGCAGCCCCCAGGTAAGGCGACAAATGTTCCCATACCTTGAGGATGCCTCTGTGACTGCCTCCCCACCACAGGTTGCAGCGCATGCCCCACTGGTACTGCTGCACCGGCTTTGGAAAATTGGATAGGATTGGGCCCTGTGTCTGTTATTTATCAGGATGACTCTTTCTTTCTTTGCATGAATGCTGTGAGGAAATATCATTCTATACAATCTCCGCAGCAGGAAACATAATTGATCTGTTCTCTGTGTAGGCAGTTCATGCATCAGAAGAAGGTGTTTTTCTTTATCCCTGTTCCAGTCACTGCCATAAAAACATTCCCCCCCCCCAAAAAAAAAAAAAAAAAATCCAGGGTTGCTGGTATAATGGATACCATGAAATTCCCAATACAGCTGTTTATTCCACACAGGCTCAAAAGCTCAAGCTGTGCATGAACGAAACCACGAAGCAGGCCAAGCTTCACTGAAACACAGCTCTGAGACTTTCAAAGGGCTATGCATAGTGTTCTAAGGAATGATACCCAAGATCAAACTTATTTTTTCCCTTATCACGTGGTGATCTATAACTTTCAAGATCTGAGAAAGATTCTAACACTGCAAATGCAAGGGGTTCAAACCTGACAAGACATTTGCTCTGGGCTTGGACTGCAATTTGGGAGGGGAAGACTTAAAACTTTTACCCCCGCCATGGTCCTGATCTGGATCAGACTTTCCTGCAGTTGCAATTTGCCTCATAAGGGAAGCTCCCATTTGTCCCTTCTAAGGCAAATAGCAGCATTGTACGTGTAATACAGAAACAATTATCAGTTTCCTCATTTTTTGACTAGGTGCAAATGGAGCCCTTGTAGAGAAGGCACAAACTCCTGTCAGGAAACAAAGGCTCATAACAGAGCTGGATGACAACAGCTATACCTCATATACTCATATTCTTCATATGAGAAAATTATGCTAATCAAATCCAATTCAGCTCTCCCAGGTCCAAGAGCATCATTGGCTACCATGTCTGCTTTCTATAGTGTATAATCAGCTGGCAACCTCTACCATTGTGTTGTCAGGCTGCTCTGCACCCAGGCTGTATTGAACTTCCAGTGTTTCACTTTTCCCCTGGCAAGTGTCCCTCTGAGTGGGAAAAGAGCTGTGACTTCTCACTTAGATGAGCACATGCCAGTTAACAAGTGGATCTAGCCCTTTAAATAATTGGTCAGCTGGCAGTCAGCGTCATTAGGGGAAATGGAGGGGAGTAGACCACACCAGTTGCTACCCAGGGGTGTGGCACCACTGGTGGCCAAAATTGTGGAAATCTTTTGGAAAAGTTGTACTTATGACTAATACCATAAAGTTATACAGGCAACCCCCACAGTATCTACAGGAGATATGATCCTTTCCCCCTCCCCATGGATACTAAAAACTGCAGATAAGGGGGGACTCTATCTCCTTTCACCCCTTTCACCCTTCATTGATCTTGTTTAAACTTGTGCGAAGCAATCACCATCTTGCTTTTACAGGACGCTATACGCAGAAAGCTTATAGACAGACAAGCAGACGGGAAGCCTGCATGCTAGAGGGGGTGACTCAGTGAATGTTAACAGGAAGCAGGAAGCTGTCTTCTGGCAGACTTCTGGCAGAGTCTCAATACATTTGTCTTCCATTCCTCCTGTTCACTTTTATGATGACTTGGTTTGGTTTCTGCTGCTGCTATTATTATTGCTTATTTTAATGCTGTTTTTTTTAATTAATACAGTTTCAGCAAGCACCCTTTATTATAAGGGGGAAAGGCAGGAGCGAGGGAGGGAGAAATTTACATACCTGGCTAAAAGATGAATGGTGTTAGCCAGTGTACTAGGCAATTAGATGGAACTTAAAGGCTAAAACCACTGGTCTTTCAGCCAATGTGCGTTCTTATTTGTTGTGCAAGTTATCATGATACTTGACCTAAAGCCATCTCTTTAGGTCTCTTCGAGAAGAAATCTCTTTGGGATTTTCAGAGAAGGAGAAGAAATATATTTATTAGTTTCATTATAAACAGACCATTTTAATAACTTACATTGTGAGGCTTGCATAGAGGAGACTACAGCAGAAATGATTCCAAGGCGTTATCAACTCATGACCCCAAGAGATATCGCAGGCAGCATTAGCATTACAAGCTTGGAAGAGATACAGTGAAAACCACTAAAGCTCCAGGCTCCAGAAAGACACATAAAGATGAGCAGAACAATTACCTGATTTGAGGAGAAAGAGTGTGTGTGTGTGTGTGTGTTGTATAATGTAAAGAACTGCAATAACTGGTTGTTAAGGAGAGATATAATGAAGAGTGTTGCAGTTACTTGGCACTGACAGTTCTCTGTAATGACAATCATTAGTTACCCAACTATAAGGAGGACACATAATGTGTAATATTATTGTTATCTGCAAAAGAAAGGAAGACATGAGCTGACATGAGTACTGGTAATGTCACCTGACAAGGCTTGCAGTTAACTTCAGCTCAGACTGAAGGATCCGAAGAGCAATGCCAGTTAGGAAAGTGGTGATAGAGACTAGCCCTTGTACCACAAATGAGTGGAATGATTTCAAGGCCTGCTGAAGGGCTCACACATAAGAAGAGCCCCGCTGGATCAGGCCAAAGGCCCGTCTAGTCCAGCTTCTTGTATCTCACAGTGGCCCACCAAATGCCTCAGGGAGCACACAGACAACAAGAGACCTGCATCCTGTTGCCACTCACTCACACCTGGCATTCAGATATAATCTACGTCTAGAACCAGGAGGTATACCCACCATGGGTTATAACCTGTGATGAAATTTTCCTCCATAAAATTGTCCAATTCCCTTTTAAAGGCATCTAGGCCAGACACCATCACCACTTCCTGTGGCAAGGAGTTCCACAGATTAATAACTTGCTAGGTAAAAATTAATTATGTGCTTGCCAGGAGCCCATGTTCAGGCAACAGAGAACTGCAACTCAACCATGCTCTTTTATCTTGGGATCTTGGGAAACCCTGGAATTTCTCTTGCTTCTCCCCCTCCTTTCCCATAGCCCTCCTCCTCTCCCCTCCTGCTACTACATCCTTACCCCCAGTTCTTCCAATGTGCATGAATATGCATCCTATTGATGTAGACCAAGCAAGTATATTCAAGAGACTCCAGAGAACGTATGTGGAAATCTGAGACTATGAGATTGGAAAGTGTACAAGTCCATTGAAATAAATAAAAGAATCTGTTGAACTAGGCTTACCTATTGTAAACTTACTATACCTGATTTACAAATTCCAGCTAGTCCACGACTGAATCAATGATTCATTTACAAATTAAACCCCTACTTGGGAAACATCTGGCTATACCCAGACAGGTATATTAACCTCAGGGTAAATGCAGATGAGAAAATGGCAGAAATGATTCTGGAACCCTCAAATTGCTGGTTGTCCTAGACTAATTCAGAAACCTTTTTTTTTGTGGGACCAATGTTCTGACAATGGCCCAGAAAGTATTGGTGAGATTTCCCTAAATTTTGCTCAAGCATATTCAGACTTCACCACCACCATTGATCTGCCTGTAACTGAAAGCTGCAAGTATGCCAGTCCAGGGAAAGTTGAACTTTGATCCTTACAGAATATGTGCCACCATCAGTTCCATTGAACTTTGATGGACACCTACCTGCCCGAGAGCTTTAAGGACTATGAGGCCATCAGTATGTCTCAAATTACAGTATGTACTTCCAGGCAGAGTTTGCTCAGTATGAATGTTCTAAAGGTGAAGGATACACTACATTCTGTTTTCAGAGTCTGGAGACTCTAAGGTGCCTTATATCAAGGTCAAATAAGAGGCTGGTATTTTTTTCCTCAGGAGTGAAAATGAAGAAGCCAGCAACAGCAGCTCTTTAAGTCTTCTGACTCACCCTCCATCTGCTTACTGCTCCCCACAGTGCTTGCTGATTACCAGACTCTGAACAAAGCGGTTTCACAGGAATATAGGGAATGTTTCAAAGAGATGCCTCATTTGTGAAGTAATGGTGGGCATCCAGTTCCTTACCTTTGTGCCTTGTTTAGTTCATTTGCAAATAAGGCTTTGAAAGGTATAATGTTGCAGTTCTCTAGTCTAAAGGGGGATTGCACTGCTCAATTGGCAGTGGCCACTGAAAGCGAATCACACCTTTCATCCTGCAATGGCTTTTAGTCAGAAGGACCTACAGAATTGTATTAATCATTCACTGTACTGTCTCATTGCTCACAGGGCTAGTAGGAAAGGCACACTTCAGTGCCCTTTTACAAAGATCAGGGAAAAAAAATCTGGCATTGTTGAATGTGAATGGTATGTTGACAGCTGTGCTCTCTGGGGGGGGGAATATAGGCATCACAATAGGGACAATCATGCATAGGAAGTAGCTTTCAGTATGGCGACCAACATCTTCTGGTAAATGCGGTGCCACTGGAGGGTCATAGCTCAGTTGTAGAGCACTTAGCTATGCATGCAGTGAGGTTACATCTCTGGCATCTCCAGACAGAGCAGGGAAAAAAACACTGTCTGAAACCCTGGGGAGCCACTACCAATCAGCACAGCCCCAAGAGACCAATTATCTGACTGCATAAGACTGCTTCCTAGGTTCATTATGTCCCCTGCAAAATACATGGTAGAATACAGAATTGGGTTTATACAGTCCAGTCCTATTCATGCTTACAAGAAATTATTCCTATTGATTTCAGAGGAATTTGGGCCAGAACAAGCCATTGCTATATACATTTGACTGCTTCTGAAAATGGTGCACTTTCCTAGTACATTCTAGGAATAGGTCCATTCCTAGCACAACTTATCTGAGCCTGATGTCACACCATTTTGCCTTTCTCTGTTCCTTTTGCAACTGCTCACAATCCCAATGAAAAAGAGTGACAGCTAATTATGCTTGTTTTTTGTGTCAGCTGCATGCATATAATAATGACTAGTTCCAATCTCACCTCTCTCCAAAAGTGCCTTGAATTGTAGGCTTAGAAACCTGTTCAGTTTCTCAAAGCCTATGTAAGGAAATTATAAAGAACATTTGAGGGGGGGGGGAGCCATAGAACAGTGCTTTCCAAACTCTTAGGCAGTAGAACCCATTTTTTAAAACGGCAATCTTTTGTGAACCACTAGATTAAAAAAATCGACAGAAATATTTTAATATTAATAAAATTATTAATTAATATTTTAATATTAATAATATTATTTTTGTATTAATAAAATTATTAATTAATAATCATCAGGGTCCTGTGCTCCCAAGGCTGCTAGAGACTTTACATATAGTTTTTTTTGTGTAGACATTTGCTAGACTCTCCCTAGAAATAGAGTCCTTAGAAACCTCCTAAGGACTGCTCCCCGAAACCTTTACAGTTATTCCAAGGTACCCAGAAGGCTGAACTGGAGAGCAAAATGTGCAGTTAGGGACTTCCAAGCCAGACGAAAGGCTGAAACTGGGTTCACATGTAATCTACACCATGCCAATTACTAGAGAAAATAGGAAAATGTAACATTTTAATTTGGGGGGTATGGAGATTACCTTATACCACAGGTTAGCATTCCACCTAATAATTTTCTTCTGCAAATCAGGCAAAACCTTGTAAACTTTTTAAAAATGTTTCAAAAGCTTTTCACAAACCACCAAAAACCAGCTCAAGACCCACTGGTGGGTCCTGACCCACAGTTTGGGAAACACCGCCATAGAAAATTCAGAGTCGTACACTGTTGCTTTAATGATAAAATGAATGGGTCAATTACTTTTTTTTTTTTTTACAATTAATTGCAATCTAAATCCACACAGATTACTGCTACCACACTCTCAAGAATTACCTGAAATGCAGCTTCAGACAATTTCACCAAATACATGGAAATCTCAGAGGGAACGTGCAAGAGTAGATAAGCTTCAGTGATTCACAAAGTGTGTCTTAAACTCCCCCTTGCATTGCTGTACTGCTTTCTTCTTCAAAAGCTGAGCTGGGCATATCTCAAAGTGTGTACTTGTATAACCCATGTGATTACCCTGGCTTTGGTATGCTTTAGCAGCAAGTAGGTGCGGGAAAACCAACAGAAGACCCCAGGCCTTCTTTGATTCACCAGAACTGAACAGCTAGTCTCTGGCTAGCTAATGTTTGCAGGTAGACAGAAGCTGAGAAGTACCTTGGAGCAGATTCGGGTAGCATTTCTGGAATTTTCAGATAACTTAATGGGCTCAGCTGGAAAAGTGCCATTTTTGAGGAATGTTGAAGGCTTGTCTTTAATTTTCCTATATGCATTGGAAATCCCACTTTCACTGAAAGCAGTGACATATTATATTAAGAATATTTATATACCGCTTTTCAACAAGAGAAGTTCTCAAAGTGGTTTACAGAGTAAAATCAATCAAATGGTTCTCTGTCCCCAATGGGCTCACAGTTTAAAAGAGATGCAGAAGAGACACCAGTATCAGTCACTGGAAAAGGCACCATGCTGGGGTGAAGAGGACTGCTGTTCTCCCCCTGCTTTAAGAGGAGCACCACTTTAAAAGGTGCCTCTTTGCCCAATTAGCAGGAGTGGAAAAGTACATGGAAAAGTATTTGTAAAGGCCAAAGTACACACTGAGTTAGTATTGTCATTTGGACCACTGTGTTTGTTTTTCAGAAAAGTTCAGTCATTTTGATTGGTGCCATTGGGGAATGAGTATGATTGCTTAACCCTCGCTCCACAAGCTTCTGGGCATTAAAAACCATCCTCCGAAGGTGCTTTCTCTCCTGTGGGGGAAATGATTCATGGATACCACATTGATATACATGTAATCCCCCTGGAAGACAAGCAACTGGAAAGGGGATTCATCCTTAAGCACCCCACCCTTCTCACTTTCAAATCAGGTGATGCCGTTCGGCTACATTAATGTAATAAAGTAAACCTTTTGAGACATTTCAGACATCATCACATCTAGTTTAGCCGTAAGATCTAAACAAAAACACAAAAAGGAAACAGAAAGAGTCCCTGGTTTACCTACCTTATAAAACCCAGCAGTCTTTGGCCTTTCCACTTCTCTGAGAACTGGATGAAACCTCATCTTCAGCTCTTTTGCTAGATGCCTATTAGGAGTTCTCAGCAATGGTCTCAGCTGCTCCTGCAGGATTTTAAGGTAGCTGTCATTTTTAGGAAACAATGGATATCTAAAATGTGATTATTGCACATTCATATCAAACAGAATCTGTCTTTAATACTGTCAAAAAATGACACTGGCTTCTGCAAAATCTCCTTCCTTTTCCATTGTCCTACAATTATTCTTTTGAAAGTGTTCATGTTCTGGACAGTAACCTTAAAAAAAAAATATCAGAGACACATCTTAAGTCCAGTGATCATTTTAAAGGAGACGATGCATGTGCAAAAAATAAAATAAAATAAATTTTTAAAAAGATATCAACAAGTGAAACAACATGATATCGTACAAAAACAACAAGAAGTGATAGCAATATGCAATCAAGGTTCCAGAATGTTCAGGAAACAAAGAGCAGAGAGGAAATCAAAAAGATAAGCAGGAATAAATTAAATCAAGAGATGCTTTCTTAGAGGCAACTGTACCAGTTACTCCCAAAGAACTGTTTACACTGTCTTATATACTCTCTGATAATGAAACCTTTCTCTATAAGCAATCTGATTCCTTTACACCTTTGGAGGTTTCCTTTCCTTGCCAGTGGTGCCTTCCTTTCCCCATTTTTTCTCAGATATTGGTGTAGGAAGCATCAAAGATTACTTGTGGATCTAATTTCCAAGTCAACATGAACGGTAAAGGGATACCACTGGAAACGGAGTCCATAGCGGGAGCTTGATCCCACAGAAACTCCCAAATGCATGGTTTTTAATGGACAATAGTTCAAACAATAATACATGAATTTTTTTTAATGCAAGCAGCACACCCAATCTCAGTCTGTTATTTCTAGTTTCATCTGTAGTGCTTTGGCTTACACACACATGCTGCATAATGTAAGCAAATAGTTCTTATAGCCAACTACACAATTCTTACAAGACAACAGAGAGTTTTTCAATGCCTCAATTACAAATCCATGTCAGTTATGCATTTTGCTACTGCCAGCTTTGTCTTCTGTATGTTTTTGGTGTTATACAACACACAGCATCAGCTTATTATGTTTGAAATTTTTGGTGCTAATTGTCACTACCACTTTGGGTAATGCTGCTGACATGCGTACACGCAAGACAGAACAGACAATATCTGAATATTTAAAAGACACTTCCTAAGGTTTTTGTTACTCTTCTGAAGCATTCATTGATGTCATGAACATCTTTTCATGGATGCAAAGTCGAAGTGAATTTCAGGTTGTGATCCTAGGCATGTGAAAGAAACTGTATTCCCTGAAATCAGTGAGAATTACTTCCAAAATAAATTGTATGTGTTTATTTTGATAAATAGCTTGTTCCTAATTACAGGGGCTAAAGGGGAAGGGGGTGTACTCATTACACTTATGCTTTAAAAAACTATCCCCCGAGAGATCATGGTCTACTGTCTCCCTTCTATCTTATTTTTATTTTATATAATGCACCCACAACTTATGATCTACCAAGAAACACTGTCTACCATGTACAGCTGGCCCCTGGTTTTCAGTGACAGCTTCTGGTTTTGCCTCCTGCTCCTGACTACAAAAACAGAAATGGAGGGAGTGTTGTAAAACATCTAGCAGGCCACAATTCATGACTGTGGAGCAGTATTTGACTCAGCAGATCATGAGTTGTGCAGAACGAACCCAGGAGTACCTCTTTCCACCAATCCTATTCCTCCGTTTTTTTTTTACATATCTCTTGTCCAGTCTGATCTACTGCTTCCCATATCTTCTTCCCAGCATCACACAATCAAAAACTTATCCTTGGCTGGCTATTGCATTCTTTACTGGACTGCTGGGCAAGTGAAGGCTCCCTTGGATGACAACAACTAAGCTTCCTCTGTGAGTTGGTCCTTTGCAGACTCCTGGAGTTTGCTAGTGGACAACTTTCCTTCTCACTATCAAAGGCAGCAATTTCACATTGCTGGGAAGGGAAGGATTATTCAAAATTTCTCCATAGTGGAAGAAGCATCCATTTTAACTGGGTTGGTCTCTCTTCCAACCCAGACTGACCCCAGATTCTCGGGGCTACTTAGCACATAACTAATGACTTCAGCTTCATATGATGACATGCATGTGTGAATCAGCAGATCAAACAACACAGATAAAAATACGTGTCCCTTCACATTATCTCAGAAACAATGCCTTTCATTGGCTCAGACAAGGCAATCAGTTGTCTTGATTCATTAAATTGTGTTAAATCAAGTCATTATGCACTTGCATGTGTTACCTCACTGTGCCTTCCTGAGAGCTTGGCAAGGATCTAGCTGAGAATGGCAACATGGGCATGTTCCATATATCTATTAGTGCTGAAGTTTGGGGTCATTCTTCAAGAGAGTCCTATGCTCAAGTAAACCAGGATTGGGAGAGATTGCTGAGCCTGAAAGTCAGCTGGCTTGCCAAGAGTCTGACAAGAGGTTACGGTGAAAATGACTACAATTCAGAAAATGAGAATAAGCCAACTGACCAAGAAGTAATAAAGATACTTTAAGAAAGCTCTTACATCTTTCCACCCCCAGTTGCTTATCCACAAAAGTGAACATCGTACTGATGCTTAGAAACAAGAATCAGACTTGGAAGTAACAGTCATTTAAAAAACTTATGAGAAAAAGGCCAAAATACAAAGGCCTTCCTAAAAAATGGACCCCTAAAATCTAGTGGAAACACAGAGATAACTGAAGAAACAAGCTGGAATTGTTAGCCCTTAGAAATAAATGCTTCCTAGCAGAGGCACATCTATCTTAATGCCATGCATTGCCGTCAAATTTCCAAGCCCCAACAAAAATATAGGCAATCTTTCAGTACAAATTATCGGGTGGCTATACTGACTTTGGTAGATTAGAAAAAAAGGATCCTATTTCATGTGTGTATGTTTTTTCCATTGAAAGAAATATGCAGCTAAACCACTCTGGATGTCCTATGTCAGATTTTGGCCAACATGGTAAAACATACATAATGTGTTGAGGGTTGTGTGTGTGTTTTAAATACAGATGTGTGCCACTTTACAATGTTCCGGTTTATGCCGGGATCACATAATCTATGACCACATGTGGTCACATGATCACTAGGGGCGCACACCCCAACCCTCTGAAAGCAAGGGGAGCTCTGCTCCCCTCCCCTCCAGAGCCCATGTCCACGTGCTGCCTCTGCAAGGCTCAGTCAGAGGGAAATCATGCCTCTTGCACGATTTCTGGTTTCCTCTGTGAAACTGGATGTTACACGAGAGACATGATTTCCCTCAGTCTGAGCTGTGCAGAGGCAGCAAGCAGATGCGTGCAGCCTCTGGGAAGCTCAGGCGACCCTCCAGAGGGGAGGGTACCATCCCCTTCCCTGCTGAAGGTCCGGTTTGGGTCAAGTGCCGCTTGACGACAGGGACTGTACTGATTAATGTTATGTGCTATGAACCTTTAGAAAAGGGCAATTTATGCTTCTCTTGAAGTATAGCTCTTAGTGTGTTTATAATGCTTTTATAAATAATAAATTGGAATGATGAAATGTTGTTTAGTTGGCATCCTTCAGTCTCGGAAGACTATGGTATCGCGCTCTGAATAGTGGTTCTGGAACAGTGTCCTCTCCAGTGCGCGAAGCCTGGGTAAGGTAGATATGGAGGATAGACTGTTACCCATGCAGCAAATCCCCCCTCTCCACGTCGCTGAAATGGTCCAATGGAAAGGCAGAAGCCAATACAGTTGGTTCCAGTGGCGTCGCAGGAGTTGCCAGAACGTGACTGTGTTCAGCCATGAACTGCCTCAGGGACTCCGGCTCCGGATTTTGCCTCGAGGTTGACTCCTGAAGCCTTTTCCGTAACTGGATGTAGCCACAAGGCAGTGGAGGTTTGGGATCAGAGTTTTCCTTCTCTTAGATGAGCTGCCTTCCCAGGCTGACGAGCCTCATCTATCCGGTGGCTGTTTAGTCGCCTCTTACGACAAGCACAGCCAAACTGAGGGCCTATTCTTATTCCCAGCCCCCAGGGGACAATGATAAAATGATGATCTGCATAAATAAGTACAGTAATATCTGCTTAGGTTCCTTGTTGCTTCTTTCCCCTGAATCTACTGTCTGTTTGCTGCATTATCTCAGGGCTCACATGTGGGGCTAATTTAAATGACAGGGAGGTGTGGAGTTAAAGCTGCTTTGGGAGAGACATATGTCTGCCTTTGTGTTTTAAGGAGGAGGAACCAATAAGAAGATGTGGCTTGGCTGCTATTGGAGTGACTGGCAGCTGAATACATGCCCACGCTAGAGGCAGAATATGAAAACAAGATCTTTTTAATTCCTCAGGAAATCTTGCATGATCAGCAACACACACAAAAAGCACTACCCTTTTGTTGCACTGGCTGTTTGAAAGGGAACTCGGGTATAAGTGTTATTCCATTGATACATCCACCAAAATTACTTATTGATTCTTGTGAATGTTATGGCTAATATCCAATTATTATCCACCAACTCCGTCAAACCTCAGTGTAACTGTTGATTCTAACGACCCGTGAGGAATACATTTGAGGCCTACTTCTAAAGCTGTTTTTCTCCATCTGAGACCTCATGCTTTTGTTATGGCTGCAATTGATTACTGTAATTCTGGCTGAACTCCCAGATAATGTTCTACATCATTTTGGGCTCATACATAACACTATTGCTGAGAGAGAGAGAGAGAGAGAGAGAGAGGAGTGCATTCTACAGATACTAAGATTTGTCTTGGTCTTACTCATTTTAGACATCCTTCAGAAGTAAATTTCAGACACTGGTTTTTACACATTTCCAGGGCTTGATTGCTTCATAATAATTTCTCTCAATGCTTGATATAAGGGGCATGCTTACTACACCGGTACAGCTAATGAATTCCTAAGTGAGAAAAAAACGTGCTGATTTCTGATCATGACCTGTTTCGTGGCATCATTTCCTGCTTAATGACATCATTTCCAGCCCTCAGCAGGCATCATGAATGCTGTTTGGTCCACTGTACGAAATGAGTTTGACACCTCTGTTCTAGACCGAAGAGCCTCAAATGCTGTAGCCTTTCCTCATAATGGAGGTGACCCTAGTGGTGTCACTTGGTGTCATCCAGTGTGGAGGGGAGGGGGAAAAGGGGGCAGGGGAAGGTGGCAATAACCAAGAAAGTCTCCTAATTCCAAGTCTACCGGACATCCCGAAGTGGAGCTCAGGTCTACCCTCTAGGTAGTTAAACTCCGCCTTCCTTTTCATCTGCATTGCCAGGTCTACTCTACCCATCTGTGGGGGCGGGGGTGAGGCTCCCCCTCCCCACAGGCATGGCAGCCATACCCATGGCAAAGTTGTCAACCTCCAGCTGTGGCAGAGGTTCCGGAGCTCAAGTCTATCAGGCTTTCCGATGTGGAGCCCAGATCTACCAGTCCAGTACATCTGGCCTCTGTCTTTTACCCTCCAGCTCTGCTATTACCTCCCAATGGTGTCACTCAGTGCAGTCCACACTCCCTGCACCCCCCTAGTGATGCCACTGACCCCAGCCCACTAGTAATTTTGGGGTGCAATCCTAACCCCTTATGTCAGTGCTTTCCAGCACTGGCATAGCGGTGCCAATGGGATGTGTGCTGCATCCTGCAGTTGGGTGTCACTCATGGAGGCCTCCTCAAAGTCAGGGAATGTTTGTTCCCTGACCTCAGAGCTGCATTGCTGGAAAGCACTGACATAAGGGGTTAGGATTGCACCCTACGTCAGTCTCTTCTGCATCTTTTATTGTGGAGCATTAATTGCCAAGCATGGCATCTGCTTGGCCATGCACTCCACCCCACAGAGACTGACCATGCAGAGAATCGATTGTGCCCTTAGCCATTTCACATTCAAGTAAAAATTCAATAAGATCTTGTTTTATTTTTTTGTCTGCTATAGCAGAGGTTGTATGTTTTTTTTCTTCTGCTATCACTGATGGGCTCCTATATATTAAACCTGGTTTTTAAATAAATAAATATCCAGCGGGCTTCCCAATCATTTGATTAAATGGATGTGAAATGGTAGAAGCAGCCACCCCCCCCCTTCACATTCTAAAAATGATCATTTTAACCATACATCTACAATAAAGATATGAGAAAATGCAATCGCCTCATAAATTCTTCAACATTAGGTACATTGCAAGATTCTGGTTAGTTTTCTTTTTATTGTATTTCTTCAGGCTACTGTGAATGTGATGCATTATTATTTTTAAAAGTCAACATCACTTCTCATTTACCTGTCAGC
Organism: Tiliqua scincoides; assembly: GCF_035046505.1. Classification (NCBI taxonomy): domain Eukaryota; kingdom Metazoa; phylum Chordata; class Lepidosauria; order Squamata; family Scincidae; genus Tiliqua; species Tiliqua scincoides. The sequence continues at coordinate 127,609,893 of NC_089821.1, read as the reverse complement.
GTTTGCTGCATCAACGTATGCCTTTTCACTCTTTTTTCCCTTCATTTCATTACTTTGGCAGATAGGGAAATTGTGTACTTAGATATAGTTTATAGACCAGCATGTGTGTGTTCTGTGAGATGTGTGCTTCACCATATATATATATACATGCAGACTTTTGTATCTTGCGAATCTTGGTTTTTGGTTATATTTAAAAGTTTCTAGCCCTCATGATTTTTGTCCTGGGTTTTGTTCATGATTTTTTTTTTCTGTGTGTATGTTGAAAACATGCATGATGGGTAGTTAAAGGCTCAGAAAATTGGAGGGAGTCTGGGCAGCATATATGTCATAGGTAGTGTGGGGTCATAGAAATAACAGGAGTGAAATAAGTACTGTAAAATTATTATTTACAGGCAGTAATTCAGTGCTACCCTAACAGCTGATTTAAAAGCCAAAGCAGGGTCACTGTGCCCCGAGCCCTGCTTCATGTGGGTAACTGCCCCCAACTTCCTAGAAGAAGTCCTGCTTTTATGTTGCTGGAGAACATTTATGCTTCCTAGAGAGCCACTGCTAGTCAGTGTTGACAGTACTGAGTGACTTGGACTATGGTCTACTCCATGAGAAGTTAGCTCCATTTGATCATATGAGCCTCAGAGCCTGGGAGCTCAGAGATGGTGCCCGCCTAGCAGGCTGATCAGGGGATGCTGCTGGACAGAAAGTACTGGGTGAAGATGTGCACCTGCTTGAATGGGGAACAGCCTGGTGATGGACATGGGGAGGCAGGGGGAAATAGTGACAGAAACTCTCAAGCCAAACAGAAAGAATTATCTCCCCTCCCCCCCCCCAATTACCCTACCATCACCTTGAAACTTTACTTCTTTCCCTGCAGACCCCAAGAATGATTAAAAATCCTGAAACTGGTATTAAAATCCTGTCGGGTAAGAAGCTGAGACTTCGCACCACTGCTTAACCGTGACACCTCTAGAACTTTTAACCTCAGTTTCTACCATATACAATTCCTGACCTCAGGTTAAAGACCTAATTCTTACTCCGCATGTGCTCATTATGAATGACCATTTCCCTTTTCAGTGGACTGAACTGCACTAAACCTTGTTGCCGTCCACGTTTATGTATTTCTTTATTTGATACATGTATTAGTTGCTTTTCAGCTGAATAAGCTCTCAGGGTGACTTACACTGCATAATTAAAAAATTATATGTATTGCTCTTATGCTGATTAGTAGGAGTTAACATTATTACTTTTCAGTAGTCTCAGGTGAAATGGCTGGCTGTGAAATGGTAAGGGGGAAATTGCCTTCCTGGTCCCCTTAGGAGATGGTAGAACTCAGGGAACCACCTCTTCAGTGGGTTCAAACTGTGCTGGGGTGCAGTTCTCACCCTCCCACAGACCTGACTATGGTTTGGCTTGGGCCACAGGGTAGTTCACTTATCTTGGAAGGGCAATGTTTTACTGGCAGGTGCACACAAAGCAGGAAGCAGCTGTGTACTGGGATCCTGTGTTGAACTGATGGCACGTCTATGTAATTTGGTGGTGGAAGGTGACTGAGGGAAAAGCTAAGGTCAACCAGAGTTTACTTAAAAAGTGCTCAAAGACCAAAGCAGGGGGATTGAACTGGGATGGTTCCCAGCACCTCACTTAGCATGCTCACTGCTTAAACTATACCAGGGGAATTCTATCGCTAGTATGCCCTGTAGCATTCCCAGAGGGGGGGGCAAAGTGCTACATTTTGCAGGCTGCTTCAACACGCCCTGTAAGCTGCCCTTCTCTCTCACTATCAGAGCCATTCTGAGTGGTGAGAGTAACACAGAGGAGATGCTGCCAAGTTGTTCTCACCTCCAGGAACGGTTCCGACAGTGAGGGGGAGCTTACAGGGTGGGTTGGGGCACCCTGAAAAACTTAGGGCTTTGCTCCCCCCCCTCCGGATCGCTACTGAGTATGCACATGCAAAGAAGCCCTAAAAAACCAGGAGGAGAAGCGAAAAAGAGAAAGGAACTTCTTTGAGAAGGAGAAGGAGCTGAGCAAAGAGACGTAACATTTGGGGGAAAGGGGAGATCAGTTGGCTTCCCAGAAGAACCCAGGGAATGAAAAGGAAGGTTCTGGGGTGCAGGAGAGGAAAGAAGCACTAAGAAAGCTGGAGGGATTCGTAGAGAGGAAAGGAGCAGGGTGCAGGTAGTTCAGACCACAGCTAAAGACCAGAGCAGCGGTTCCCAAACTTTTTAGTGCTGTGACCCACTTTGCCCTCCATGGTGCATATAACTGCACATCCAGTGCATGCCTCATTACTCTGCATACTTCATTCCCAGTGAAGAGTTTGGGTTTCCCTGACACCTTATTTTGTTCAGAATACACTTGGGCGTTTTTCCCTTTCTCTAACAAAATGGAAATGTTGCTCTATTTATGACACAATAGGCTGTCCAAGTCAATTTGTGAAGGCTGCATTTGAAAATCAAATGCCCATGACTATCATTGTAGAAGTGTTGTGTCTCTTTCAAGACATCGGTTTTCATAATAACATTTTTTTGCACGTATCCTGCTAGCGTGTTGGAACTAAGCTGCTCTGACATCTCAGTGGTGTTGATATCATTTAGCTAGCAGGAAGTTATAAAGCAGTGAATGGAGATGAATGGATTTCTAAACTGTCATCTTGTATTTCATTTTGCATAATGTACTTGGGAATTAAATTGCATTGGAAAAATGTTTAAAATACCACAGGACTGATGAGACTAGATCACTTGAATCATCTGTGCTGAAACTGGAGGTGGTAATTGCTTATTAGCACTTTGTTTTCAAAATGTGGTCTACATTTTCAAAAGTACTATTGTTATTTATTTTGAATAACAAACTTTGTCAGGAAGTCTAGTTCCTTGAAAGCTAGACATCCAGGGCCTTGAACATGTTGGTGGTTTCCAGTTCAGAAAAACAGAAAGCAGCCTTACTCTGAATCAGGTAGTGTTCTGTCCTTTAAGCAGTAAATCAGGGTTCCCCCAAGACGGAATCCCTCCCCAAAAATTGAGCTCCCCTTCTTGCTTCCAAGCAGGGAGTTTCCGCAAAGTTAATTGGGAGGACTAATTGATTCAGGGTCACCCAGGAGAACTGACTCTGGTTAGAACCAGGCAGTAGAGCCCTGGGCTCACTGTCCAATATCAATTAGCGTGCTGTGCAATTATGATTCAATGAGGGATGGACAAGCACATCTCTGTTTTCTTCCCTATACTTCACTTTTTGATTCTGAGAACCTCAAGAAGAATGAGGACATGTTCATTAGGCAACATGGGCAAAGGAAAGAAAGTAAAGCAAAAACTGTTCATTCTACATGAATTGACTTGTGGAAAAACAAGTCCCAGAACCCTCCGGGGCATACAGTATCTGCATATTGGGGTTTATGTGTTGGATTGTGCAAGAGATTGCTCTTCTGAGAGGAATGCACCTCCTGGTCCAGCAAGGCTGTGGCAAGAAGGGCACCACAGCTGGATGTGCACACATTTTGTTGACCCTCTCCAGTTGCAGGACCTTTGCAGTGGCTTCCACCATGGACTGCCTGCTGGGCACTGTGTTCTAGATTGTGCTGGGAAGTTATGAAGTGCTGTGTGCTTATCTGGACCAGCATGAATCCATTCTGGCTTATGCTATGACCGTGATAGATGGTGATGGTGCAGAACAGACTATGGCTCATCGGTTACCCTGTCCATCCTTAATTCCTCCAATCTTGCCATGCAGTATTTCTTGATGTCCATCTTGCATGTCATCTGAAGGTATTGTTGTTGATGTGGGACACTGCAGAAGCAGAATGCTGAAACACTGATGACACTGATAAGCTCCTGCCCAAGAACTCTTTTGGTAGTGCCTCGCAGCGCCCTTTGGTGGAAAACTGACATGGTTAGAGGATGGGACAATGACCAGTGAGAGGCTACTACTGCATATCTTGATCCACTTTCATGGGAATCAGGGACAAAAATAAGGCCACGGCTAACTCAGAAGTTGAGCCCAATGCAAGAGCCAATCATCCCCAAAAAACAAGTAGCCATGTCCATTTTCAGATGGCCTCAGATTCAAACTGCAGGACACTGTGGAGTATGTAGCCGCCATTTCAACAACTATTGTTGTCTTTGCAGATGGTTGTGAGATGATCACAGAGGCCATGATGGGGTCAGTTGAAAGGCTTGATCATCTGTTACAGAGGGATTCCGTGCAAAAAGACTTTGTAAATTGTATTCACGCTCACGACAGAAGCCACATTCTCAATATCCTGTGGGTTTCCTCATTCTGCCTCCATTTGCAGTTGCTGCCCTTGTTCTCATCCCCAGATCTTGCCTAATCTTCTGTGTGGTTCAGTCCAGATCCTTCATTCCTATTCCTTTTCCCAGACCAATTACTCTTCCCACTATTTCCAACTACCCTCCAGTTGTGTTCCTTTACCGTTTTTTATTTTAAAGTGCCTGCCTGCCACCTCCACTAACTGAGATTTTTTGTCTCAAACTTTTGCCAGTGGAAAAACATTTTACTCTGATCCTTTGCGCCCCCTGCCTTATGCTTCTGATTCTGTGCAAATGTACCTATGGCCCTCATCCTGAAAATGCTCTGGGTTCACCAATGCCCAATAGAGAGAAACTGCTAATGTAACTTCTTAAGATAAATAGGTCTCTACTTACCACAAATGTGTCACTATAGCTTTCCGTTGTTTTTCCAACTTTCTTTAGCCTGTCTGAGATGTCACTTCTTGAATCAAACCTAAAGGAGATGAAGAGAAAAGACGACAGTGCAGGAATATTTTTCAAATAGCTCTAATTAAACCTCAAAATACTGTATGTTCAATTCTGTGTTTGTAACTGATGCAAAAGTTGGTTCCATGGAAGCCTCAAGAGATCAAATGGAAAGTCAGTAAGTGGTTATTGGACACCTGTTGGTGTAAGTTTTCAGGTTACAAAGAGCTATTCATCCAGCTGAAGTGCTTCATAGGCAAGGATTTACTCATGAGTAAAGAGCTAATGAGCTTGTTCTGTTATGAGCTTGGTGATGGCAATATTGTCTTGTGACATCTGTCCAAACATTAAGAGAAACAGTGTTTAGGAAGGTATCTTTTTCACTTTCCATGGCATCAGTTTTCCAAAGAATGCCTATATAACTGTGGTTCTCAAACTCTCAGGGAGTTTGAAGACCACAGTAAGTGCCTGCGTGGGAGCAGAGAAGGCAGCGGGGGTGTGGGGAAGGAAGCAACGCGATATCCAGGATTGTGTCACTAAGGCGGCTGCAGGGACTGGCATTGACTTACCAGTCCCTACTGCAGCCTCCCAGGGGTGTGGGGAGCTCTGCGTGACCCTCCGCAAGACTCCCCAACCTTCAGAAAGCGAAAGCAATCACTCTGCTTTCACTTTTATGAAGGCTGGGGAGTCCTGTGGAGGGTGGCACAGGGCTCCCCGTACCCCTGGGAGGCTGTTGCAGGGACTGGTAAGTCAATGCCTGTCCCTGCAGCTCCCTTAGTGACGCAGATCCTGGGGATCACTTTGCTGCCTCCCCCCTTCAAGGGAAAAAGTCCGGGATCCTCAGGCTGGGGTGTTGCAACACCCCAGTCTGAGAAGCCTGCTATATAAGATTGTAGGGCCTGACTTGTTGGACCTGATCAGAGCTCATCTAGTTCAGTGTTGTAACAGTTGCCAGCAAGATCACAGAAACACATACAAGCATGGTATGAAGGTCACAGTTGTGCATTTGCCCCCTACAGCTGGTGTTCAGAGGTATGCTGCCTCTGAAAAATTGGAAACAAACTCCATGTTGTGGAGTTTATGAAACTCCACTCCATGGAAACAAATTCCATGTAAATGGAGCCTTTGTGAGAGGTATTTCTAGAATAAGCTGTGGACTGGGGTATTGAGGACGATATCTCATCTCTTTGTTCTGCAAAGGACTTGCTGCTGTCCTCTAGATGTTCTGAAAGAAAAAGAAGAGATCCAAGCATGCTGCAGATGTCACTAGGCAGGCTCAATGGTCTCTCAGCAGCTTGGTCCCTTTCTCCAAGAGAGATATGAGAAAAGATGAGTCAACTTCTGATTGTACCCATCAGCCCCTCTGTGCTAGCTCCATATTTTAAAGTGGATGGTTGAACGGGCAGGAGGTCTAGCTCAGTTGGTAGAGCTGCCGCCTTGTATGCCTGAAGATCTGAGGCTGCCAGTTCGAAACAACCGGAAGTACCCGAGAACTGACGACACGCTGCTGACTGACGATACTGATGAGCCGACCCTAGGTGGCAGAGAGGAGTTGCCGTCAAGTGGAGCGTGGGAGGCGAAGGGCCAGAGAGAGACCAGACCGGGAAGGAATCCAACTGGAAAGAGGAGTTCTACGAAAGACTAGAACTATTCAATTGTAAAAATCGCTATGGGGGTTTAGAACAGCCTGCCTATGTAAACCGCCTTGGATTAAAGTCTGAGGAGAAATCTGACGACCAAAGGAAGGCGGTATATAAATACCTGTATAAATAAATAAATAAACTACATGTTACATTGGAATACTGCCCCCAAAATGGTTTTCCTATGTCAGGGGTGTCCAAAGTTTTTGGCAGGAGGGCCACATCATCTCTCTGACACTGTGTCGGGGGCCAGGGAAGAAAATAATTAATTTACATTTAAAATTTGAATAAATTTACATAAGTTTACATAAATGAATATATTAAAGATGAACTTTTATGAATGAATGAAGGTCTTGCAATATCTCAAGGCCTATAAAAGGCCTTGCATAAAGCAAGGCTGGCCTTTCCTTTGCTGCCGCTGCTGCATTACAGACATGAAACAGCAAGCAGTGGAGGCAGCCCTCATCCCACAGCTCACTCGAGAGGTCAAACAGTTGCCCTCACGCTGAGAGCAGTTACGTCGGGCCAGTGTGGGCTTCAACAAATCTCCGGAGGGCCAGAGGCTCATTGGAGACTGGGGGCTTTCTGAGGGCCACATTGAGAGGCTTCGAGGGCTGCAAGTGGCCCCAGGGCCGGGATTTGGGCACCCCTGTCCTATGTTGAGTTCTACGGTTTCATAGGTTCATAGTTCATAGGTTTTCCTATGTTGACTCCTGTAATGTGTGGAATTATTTATCCTGTGCTGTGACATATCTTCGTTCAATATCTTTGGCTGACATTGACAGAGGCATCATGATGATGTCATAACACAGGGTAAGTGATTTTACATATTATGGGGGAAGGTGGGAGAACATAACATGAGGAGATTGTTTTCAGCAGGATTCCTACGACCCACATAATGTGTGTTTCCTGGGCAATGGCAGATAAAATTCGCTGAAGCTGCATCACAGCACTTGTACCCAATTCCCCACTCGTTTCACTAGAACTTGCCCAGAGAGATCCCTGGTGTAAACAGACATATGTAAAAGTCAGTGCCTAGAACCTCTTCTGGGAATTAAGATGTATGAGGCAGTTTCCATGTAGTTGAAAGTGGCTGGCAAGAATCTGGTTAATATCTCCCTCCAGGGCTGTTGGCTTGTTTTATATGTAATTGATTCCTCCACTACTGTTGTACTAGGAAATAATACAAACAAGGCTGGTAAGGAATGGGAAAGACAGCAAAGGCTTGTGCACTTGGCCTTACTCTAACACTGACATTGCAAGGCATCACACACATCCTAAAGGAGAAGTACCACAGTTCTCCTGTTGAACATAGGTTTGCTTTCTAAATGAAAATCTCATTGTTTCTAGGCATTGGTTTAGATCCACTCTTGTATTAGGGCAGGGGTGTCCAAAGTTTTTGGCAGGAGGGTCTCATCAGCTCTCTGACACTGTCGGGGGGGGCGGGGAAATAAAGAATTAATTTACATTTAAAATTTGAATAAATTTACATAAGTTTACATAAATGAATATATTAAGGATGAACTTCTATGAATGAAGGTCTTGCAGTAGCTCAAGGCCTATAAAAGGCCTTGCACAAAGCAAGGCTGGCCTTTCCTTTGCTGCCGCTACTGCATCACAGACGTGAAACAACAAGCAGTGGAGGGAGCCCTCATCCCACAGCTCACGCCAGCACTCGGGCCAGCACAGGCTCCAGCAAATCTCCAGAGGGCCAGAGGCTCATTGGAGACTGGGGGCTCTCTGAGGGCCGCATTGAGAGGCCTCAAGGGCCGCAAGTGGCCACAGGGCCAGGGTTTGGGCACCCCTGTATTAGGGAAATCCACTTCTGTTTATGGAAGGGAGGACCTTTGATTTCTCCCCTCTCCTCCCCACTACACTGTACACAGTTCTAAATCATCTGGCAGCTTTCAGGAATGAATTTTCAGGGGGCTCAAGTGGCTTGCCCAAAACCTCATTGCATGTGGAATCCTGCCAGTGGTTGTTCAGATCCAAAACATTATATATTTAGGGCAGAATTCCACTTTCAATGAGAGCTTCATGTTGGAATGTATCCTCAGCATTTTGTAAACTAAGGCCCCAATACTATCCAACTTTCTAGCACTGTTGCAGCTGTGCCACAGCTCAATCCTGAGCTACCTGGTGCCCAGAGGAGCAGCGGCACCAAAATGATTGCCGCTGCATCCTATGCACACCAGGCAGCCACCAGCATCTCTTCGGGGCAAGGGGACATGTGCCAGCAATTTTACCAGCACAGAGTTGAGAGTCCTCATGTTGGGCTGGAAGGCCCAACACGGAGTTTAGGATACAGCTGAGCTCTGCCCCGCCAGTCCTGCCTCCATCCTGTCCTGCTCTCTCCCCCACCACAGAACGCCTCCCCCCTGCCCCTACAAACCTCTCCACTCCCTGGAACTCTTCCCTTGCTCCGGGCTGCATGTGGCAGGCTTCTGACTGATACTGGGCTCAGCGCAAACTAGCGCTGAGCTGGCACCAGTGCTGACCCAGAGCTGAGTGTTCCGGGTGTGCCTTACAGCATGTTGGCAACACTGAGTTCCAGCATAGGGTTGGCGCTAAGAGCGCAAGCTTGGGCTCCCAATGGGATGCATCCCGGGCTGAGAGGCAGCCATAGAAGCCTCCTAAAGGTAAGGGAATGATTGTTCCCTTAGGACTGCAATGTGGCTGCATTGGTATTGGAAAGTTGGTTAGGATTAGGCACAATGTGAAACAGATACCAGCTGATGATGATGATGATGATGATGATGATGATGATGATGATGATGTCTGCTCCATTATCTGTCACTGCATCATGTCAATAAACTCAACTTATCAAATTCATCAGAAACAAACCGTTTTTCACAGGAAGTCGCATCAGATTGTTTACGTATTGGTGAACACACGAAGATGGCTGCCGGTGCAGCTGTTTCTTCAGAGTGCTCCGGCTTTTAACTCATAAATATTGGTGAACATGAGTAAACACAATGGAAAAATATTAATTTGATATGCCAATTAACATTGCCAATGTTTGAGGAGAAGCATATAAGATAAGAGTATTTCAGGGCCAGAATCTATCTCAAATCACCACAATCTAAACATACACCTCTAGCAGCAACTGTTACCCTGCACATGCCCGATCTCGTCTGATCTCAGAAGCTAAGCAGGGTCAGGCCTAGTTAGTACTTGGATGGGAGACCGCTTGGGAATACCGGGTGCTGTAGGCTTCTACCATAGTCTTTCGAGACTGAAGGTTGCCAACCAACCTCTGTGTACAATATTCGTAACATGTTTCTGGGGGTCCTAAAATAAACTCCCTTGGAAGTAGCTCCCTTTGGGGGCTTCCCAGACTGCAAACAAGGCTGAAAAGTCCAGGTTCCACATTACCATTATCCAATTTTCAAATTACTAGTGGTGTCGCTAGGGGAGCATGAGGGATTCAGGCCGCATTGGGTGACGTGCATCACTACTAGCTAAACTTCTTTAAAATCTTGGAATTTTCAAATAATACCATCGTATTATTTATCAATTGATGCATAATTTCATGCAGAATGCAATGAAACAAACTATTCTATCAAACGTTGTAGCCAAAAAACCAGTAGTGGTGGGGTGATGGTACATTACCATGTCCACTGCCCAGGGCGTTACCTTTTCCACTGCGTGGGAGGAGGTCCATTATAGGGGTGATGTACTGGCCTCCTGCATTAGATGTTGCAAACCCCAGTGATGCCACTGCCAATTGCTCACCATCTAGAACTGATTCTTTCCAAAAGGCCCAAGAGTAGAGTCAGGAAGAATGAGTCATGATAAGGAACAGTAGGCTTGGAAATTTCTTTCATGTACCCACTGTTTCTCAGGCAAACGCTTGTCAATGAAAATCCCAACCAGAGCATAGAATAGCAATGTCATAAGCCATGACTAGTAAAGGAACCCAGTATGTCTGGCTCTTGCCAGCAATGTGGGTAATTCTATGAATAATGGAACACTTCAAACTAGCATAAAACATTTTTATGGGTATTTTGTCTGTCACTAAACTATTTAAACACTGCAGCTAAAGATTTAATTAGATCTAGCCAAAATCAAATTTCATTGCCTTGTTTGGATTGGAAGATCTTCTGTCTAAAAACACCAGAAGTGTTAATAACTCATCTCAAGTAGAAAGATGAAATTGCTTCAGTGAAATATACTTGAGTGGGATCTCTTTTTAAGCTTTATCAATTCCATCCTAATTCACCTACCCTACGTGTTAAATCATGGGGTGCTACATTGGATTAAACCTGTGGATTTCACATGCTTTGCGCTGGAGGAAATGTAAACTGTGTGACTGTTCATCACTGAGTTTGCAGCAAATATAGGACAATTTGGAATTTAAGCACAACAGAGTAGAAGCCATTTGACTTTCACTTTTCAAAACTTTCACCACGTGAAACAAGAGTTTAGGACAGTGCTGACATTTAGATTTAGAACAAAACATTTAGAACAAAACGGCTAATATTATAATGCCATTGTACAAATCAATGGTAAGGCCACACCTGGAGTATTGTGTCCAGTTCTGGTCACCACATCTCAAAAAGGATATAGCGGAAATGGAAAAGGTGCAAAAGAGAGCAACTAAGATGATTACTGGGCTGGGCACCTTCCTTATGAGGACAGGCTATGGCATTTGGGCCTCTTCAGCCTAGAAAAGAGACGCCTGAGGGGGGACATGGTTGAGACATACAAAATTATGTAGGGGAAGGATAAAGTGGATAGAGAGATGCTCTTTACCCTTTCACATAACACCAGAACCAGGGGACATCCACTAAAGTTGAGTGTTGGGAGAGTTAGGACAGACAAAAGAAAATATTTCTTTACTCAGCGTCGGTCTGTGGAACTCCTTGCTGTGGGATGTGGTGATGGCATCTGGCCAAGGGGATTGGACAAGTTTCTGGAGGAAAAATCCATTATGGGTTACAAGCCATGATGTGTATGTGCAACCTCCTGATTTTAGAAATGGGTTATGTCAGAATGCCAATGCAAGGGAGGGCACCAGGATGCAGGTCTCTTATTATCTGGTGTGCTCCCTGGGGCATTTCGTGGGCTGCTGTGAGATACAGGGTGCTGGACTATATGGGCCTATGGCCTGATCCAGTGGGGCTGTTCTTATGTTCTAGATTACATATGAAGCATCCAATTAAACTGAACACATTAAATGCACCAAAGAGGGCCTTAAAAATAATCTAGAAAGGAGCTTGAAAATATAATGAAAACTCTTATCTATTGAATCAGACCAATATGGAGGCTAATACAGCATTCCGTTGCAAATAGTGAATAGGCCATTGGCCCTGGGAAGCCCATAGCAGGGCAAGAGGTCAACAGGCCTTCCTTGCAGCTGGCAGGCCAGCTATTGGATTTAGGAGGATACCATCTGTGTTTCTGAATCTAGAGGTTCCATTTAGCTATTGTGGGCAGTACTTCTTGATAGACGACTACTTCATAAATGTGTCCAATCACATTTTAAACCACCAAAGCCTACAGGCTTCACCAACATCTCATTTCAGCAAGTTCTCTAAGGGTGCAATCCATCCTGTGCTGGAACAGGCAAGCCAGGAGGCTAGCGCTGTATCCAGCGCAGGATAGTGGCCAGAAGCAGCTTAGCCAGAGGCAAGGGGAAAATTTTCCCCTTACCCCTGGGTAAGGACTGCTGGCCCCTATGGGTCTCATCAGACTTGTGCCACCTCTGGAGGTGGCAAAAGTCTGAGGAGAGTGGAGCAGCTTAAAGCCGCTCCGTTCTCCCCGGGAACGGGGGTTGGGATCCAGCATAACTGCTGGATCCCAGCCCCGCCTCCCTCTCCCTGCCTGCTCTCTCCCTGCCCAGGAACGCCTCCCCCACGCCTACCTTTTACTCACGCGTCAGCCCAGCTGGGACAACACAAGACTTGGCGGGGAAGCCACCACGGAGGCTGGATTCAGCCTCCATGTGTCAGCACATCTCCTTGCGCCAACATGGCTTCCTTGTAAGGAGCCAAGGGACTTGCGTTGGCCCAAGGCACAGTTAGGATTGTGCCCTAAATTACATGCAGTGTGAAGAAGTACCTTCTCCTAGGACCTACTCCTAGGTAATTATTCATAGCTGTATTAATAGTTACAAGAATTCTATATTCAGGGAAGAGCAGAAGAACTGTTTTGCAGGGACGCATCATGTAGAACAGTGACGTTCAACTTTTCACGCCCAATCCACTCATGCAACAAACTATTTTGTTGTTCTGGTCTCCCCATTGCTCCTTGCCCCCTCTTCCCCTTTTCACAATGGGAACTGGCCTTAATGGACAAAGACCCAATCCTATGCAACTTTCTAGCGCTGATGCAACTGCTCCAGTAGGGTGTGTGGTGTATTCCTGTGATGGTGGTGGGTCATCATGGAGATTTGTTACCTTGTGGCTACATCAGCACAGGAACGTTGGTTAGGATTGGGCCAAAACTGTTAGTAGGTGGAGACTTTTTGCACCCTCTGCTTTTTTAAGAGCCCCATTTATCGGTGCACAGAGGGGGGGGGGCTGTAGGCCAGTTACCTCAAAGAGCATTTGTTTCTGGGGCAAATGCTTGCAATAATCAGAAACAGATCCATACGCTGGAATGATGTAGGGCAGGGAGGAAACCAATATTGAGGAAAAAAAAAACAACATTTTTTCCCTTGGAGCTGAACATGTCCTTTTGTATTAATGAAGTAGCTCAAATGACTGTGTACACAAAGATTTCTGCAGTGTTTCTCATGTACTTGAGAGACCCATCTTAAAAACAGTCACAATCCCATCTGTAGGCATCGCGTCCTAATCTTGTAATAATTGGATTGTCTGAACAATTTGAGAACTACTTCAGCCTGCTGTCAGCTTTCCCAATTGAAATCCGCCTTCCAGTATTTTCCCCCTTCTCAGATTTCAAGTGCAGCATCTCCCCTTCATTGCTATTCAAACGACTAGACTTCTGGTGATAATCAGTTCATTAGCTAAGCTTACCAGGATGACCCTTGTGTCCCCTTTTCTTTTTTAAGTTGCAGGGATGATGATCACACCAAGCATATTTTTGCCTCTAAAGAAGCCCAGAGATGCTGTATGAAATCTCAAGGAGTTAAGCCAGTGCATTAAGACATATTCCTTCCTTCAAGTCCAGAAAGGTAGGAAGTTACAGGACTGGAGGAAGAGGTCTCCAAAGTACATACAGCTTGTAGACAGATCAGGGGTGAGAAAGATGGGCTACTTTCCTAGTGGAAGGATTACAGGCTTGCTCGGTTATGCCATCTTCTGGTCACTAAGGGTATATATTCTCAGCCCTCTCCATTCTAGCCCTATATTTTCAACTTCTGTCTAGATCTAACCAGATCAACAACCCAATCCTAGCCAGTAGCTGGAATGTGTGTTCTGTGTGTGGCATAGCACACTTTAAGGCTGACACAATTAAACACACACACAGGCTGACACAGTGGCCTGGCCACTGCCTCAAATGGTTAGTGGGCAACAGCTGTAGTTGTGAGTGCCCTGGCACTGGTAAATTGCTGCAGGAAGCAGGTGATATGGTGGTGGTGAGTGGAACAGGGTGGAGAGGAAGAAAAATGGGTTGGAGACCAGGGCGGGTAAGGGGGTTCGTCGAGAGGGAGAAGGATGCAGTTATTGGCAGCAGCAGCAGCTCTACCGATATCCTATCCCCCTTTCCGGCCTTGATCCACCTACCTGGGTCCACTCAGACTTGCGCTAGCAAAATCGCTGGCACAGATCTGAGTAGACTGATTGGGGCACTGGCATCTTACCCTAGGGCATTGAGAACAAATGTTCTCTCACCTGGAGGAAAACTCTGGGACTGCCTGCAGGATGCAGCATGTATTCCAGTGGCATAGCTGCATCGGCTTGGGGGGAGTGGGGGTTTTGATAGGACTGGTGGCTTGATACGCCTTTCTTAATTTTTAAACTGAAAATTTGCATAGAACCCTCTTTTCTTCTTTTGAAATTCTTTGTATCTTTAGCTATTATTGAAACGTCCCTCTGTGTATCAAACTGGCAGTCCTGTTCTTAATACCTGCTGTAATACCTTAATACATTCTTATCAGCTGACCACTACAACAGTTATATTGCTAGATATACAAACTCTTTTATTCCCTATAATATCCTTTCCATTCAACATACAGGCAGGTCCCAGTATCCACCTCCCCCCTGCAGATAAGGAAATCATGGGTACGGGCAAACCATGGGACTGCATGATCAGTTCCTGACTCTTCTCCAGCATATTGACCACACTGCTCTGGCCTATGTGCAATGTATTTCACATTTCCAAACATTACACGCACACAGGGATATTTGGTAGTAATGGAAGTGGGACAGGCTTGTGGGGTGGGTATGGAGGGAAGGCACAATCTCATTTTCCCACCATGAGTTGGGAACATATAAACTGGGCCTTGTTTTCCACCACTGATATCAATGGGACTTAATATTTAACACTTGCTCTATTGTGCCCTTTGTTAATACTGGGAGAGCTCGTTTTCATTCTTAGTTGTTGAGCAGAGGTGAGCTGGAAAATTAAGATTGCTGCTTGGTTGGCTGTTAAGTGAGATAAAATGGAACCTTATCTCAACGGATGTCTGCTAATTTTAGTATTGGAGACAGAGTGAGGATGAAAGAAAAATATAATTGATGTAAGTATTGCAGTACTGATGTTGGCCTTGATGCAAAGCCCTGACCAGGAGTCTTTCTGTCTTTTTCTAATGAAGGAAAGGAGATTTAGTGAATGGGATTCAAGTTTCCCAAGGTGCTCTGCTCATCAAAGAAATGGGGAAAATCCTGTACGAGCCACATATCTTCAGAGACTACAATGTGATTGCAGCAGGACAATATTAGAATACCTCTGGGATTAACAATAATGGCTTAAACACTTACAGAACCAGTAGATCTAGGAATTTATAGTCCAGCGTCTTCTCCAGTTCCTCTACAATGTTTGGTTCTGTGTACCATGCTTCCTTCTTTATCTTTCGACACATCTGTTACAAAATGTGCAGATCTATAGTCAACTCTAGTGCTTGACAATTTAATCTAGACATAACTTTACCTTAGGTGAAGGAACCAGGAATAGCTTGTGAATTCCCTAATTGCATGTGAAATCTCTCAAGATTTGGTTGTTGTTGCTTGCAGCTGTTGTGAGCATTGGTTAAAATGAGCTCAGTGATGCTCGCTAACATCCGTTTGGAACCCTAATTTAGAATCTGAACGGGTGTTTAGGAGTGCTCTGAGGTTAGCAATGGTTTCATCAGAATTAGCAGTGGTTGCAAGAAAAGATGGTCCTGGGAAGAAAGAGCAGGGAAATTCATGTGTGAGTAGGGAAAGGCAGAGAAACACATGATCTTATGATCTTCTGTCTTAACTCGGGTAACATGGCATCTGTATATGAGCTAAGAAAACAGCACTTTTTGAAAAAAAATGCACACTCATGTCACTCATCAGATTGCTGGCACAGAACAGTGGTAATAAGACTAAACTACAAACTGGGGAGTCCAAGCAGTACAATTTCAGATATGAAGATTTAATGCTTCTCTGCAAACATGCACACCAAGAACTTCCCTCGTCATAGAAACCTAGTGTGTCAGGAAGAAGGCTAGGACCTACCATACATCCTGACATATAGTTTCTATGTGGAGCAATGCTTTTTTTGTAAAGAACATTCAGTCACAGCCCAAGTGGGTTCTTATGGCGCACAATCGACCACCATAACTGCCGTTGTGGCATTGCAAAAGGTGTGCCACTGTCATGCACTGCAGGACTGCCGGCACAAAGACCGGTGCACATGCCAGTATCTCCTTGATGCTGTGCTGGAGCAGGTAAGGTGGCAGTAGGAGCAGGTTGTGGCCGGTTTGGGGGAGGATCAGGACAGGATCAGGAATGGGGAGGGCAGGAGGCGGTTCAAGGGCAGGAGAAGGTGGATCTCAAAGACAATCACACATGCGAGGATCCTAACATCCTTTCTCGGCCTGAACCCAGCCTCTGAGGCTCTTCAGGTTTATGCTAATTAAAAAACTGGTGTAGGTCCAAGGGGACCCATTGGTGGCCAGACATCCATGGGTGGTCAGAAGGCCATTGGTGAGTAAGGATTTTTTATGTACTCTCCTGGGCCGGATCGTCACCCCTCCACCATAGGATGCTGCGTGAGCTCCATTGGTATCTCTACATAAACTGATGGGGAGGGGGGGGGTAGGAATGAGGCCTCAGATGAGCTTCCATTTAAACTAATACAGCCCAGAAGCAAGATTATTATCTTATGGCCCAATCCTACCTAACCCCCAGCACAGCAATGCCGGGGCACCAGCATGGTGCCTGCTGAATCCTGCAGGAGCGTTTTGGCCTTGGCAGGCCTCCTTGGGGGAAGGGAACATTTGTATGTATGCCCCTGCCAGTCCACTGGGTCAACTTGAGCATACATCAGTGGTATTGCTGGAGTAACACTGCATTGACCTGTGAAGGCAGATCAAGCCAGGGAGGGGATTAGGACTTGGTGGCTGCCACTGTTGAACCACTCTTTTCATGGACCCAATATGCTTGCCCAACCATCACTTCCCCATCCTCCACCCTTACCCAGCCTTATCCCACTTCCACCTCCATCCTACCTGCATTGGCAGGCCTTCCACAATCCACCAGCACACGCGAGGAGGCTCCAGCCTTCCTGCTGACACCCTGGCAGCACGTGAGTATGTGCACTGCCAGAATGAATTTTGCCACCGCCATCAGGCAGTTTATGCTGGTGGAATGCTTGTTCTACTGCAATCTTCCACACCAAAGGGGAAAAGTTAGACCATCAAGCCAAATCCTGAAGATAGCACCAGACCTGAAATACCATTCAAACACCTAGTGGGAAGAATTTGCCCAAAATGTAAGAATTCTTAAGAACTCCAGCCATCAACACAGTTCTTGAAAATGACACATATAGCTTTTTTCTGCTGCAATGCACAAGGAACAGCTGTACGTGTTGATCAAACACACAGTCACATTCACAATCCACATGTGCTAGGCTTTGCATAAATGAGCAGCTTCAGCAATTATGATTTGCCAAGAAAAGTCTTCAAAGCTTTCTTTCTTTTAATGACAGATGTGATGCCCCATATTTAGGCACTAATTTATTCCTAGACTGGGCAGCAGCATAAGGAAAGCACATGGTGTATTTACAAAACCAATTCACTTAAAAATGTACTTCTCTTTTTTTAAAAGGAAATATCTTTCCCAAGTTCAGCCTCAAGCTGCACATTGGTATGTCTGATAGCCCTGTCATCCTGCTTAAATTGGTAAGAATGAATTTAAGCAAAATGGCTGTGAGTTTGTCCCTGCCACCCCCTCTTTTTAGGGGGACCATTTCTAATGAAGAACTAGTGAAATGAAGGGCGCTGCTTTATTTGGAGATAACTCACAATAAATTTGGATTTCGCAAAAAATATGTCATCTATGTTCAGCCTGATTCAGAATGGGTCTGGAGGTGTTCACTGCTTGCACGATTGTCTACCCCCTTTCCATCACATACGTACGGGGATGCAAGGATAGTGGTGAGCCTCTAGCATAGTGATTTTCAACCTTTTTTATTTCACGGCACACTGGCAAGGCAATAAAATGGTGAAGGCACACCATCAGTTTTTTTAACAACTGACAAGGCATGCTGTGCTGCCAATGGGGGGAGGGGCTCACATCCCTCAATGTGATGTGATACCAATAAATGACCCTCTCCCAAATTCCTGCAGCACACCTGGGGTCCATTCGCGGCACACCAGTGTGCCATGGCACAGTGGTTGAAAATGGCTGTTCTAGGTTTTCATGCAGCACCTCTAAGAACTATGGGAGACATAGTCCCAGTGGTCCCCAGACATTCCAAAATATTAAGTTCATGATAACTACATCGACTATGGTTCTTGGTGGCCTGGTGGGAAAACAGGAAGCAGGAAGGGGGCACATGCACACTAACCACTAGGCACCACTCATCTGAGTCAACCTAACTTCTAGTGCTATCCCTGTTTCCCTGTCCACTCTCCATACATTGGCTTCTGCCAGTGGGGATGGGAATCAACACCCTGATGACATCACAATGCAAGTATTCATTTATGTTTTGGAGCAGAGGAAGGGAATTAGACATAGGAATGCTGTTTTCGGCATCATCCCCCTGCTACCTGCAACAGGCAGTGCTTCCCAAAGAGCCTAAACATTTCAAATGGTGCACTTATGATAGCTGATGCAATCATGTAATCAACTTTCCAGAATAATTTCTTTTATAAACTGATGAAATTCCAGGGTATCTTCTCTTTGATTAAGAAATTCCAGCATAATGAAGGTATATATTTAAATGACTGTTTATCCAACCCTTCAACATATTACAGTTCCACATTGCTGGAATGGGAAGATATTGCAATGACATTTGTTCTGGCAGAGGGCAGAAGATCCCCAGGAGATGCAGCTTTGGGTGACAGGTCTGCATTAATATTGCATTCTATATTGCACTGATCTTATTAGAGCTTCCTTTGGGGGGGGCACACATTTGAATGACAGCATCATATGTTTTACCTCTAAGCATTAGTGTATGTGGAAGGGAAACAGGGGGTGGGGATTGTTTTTGAATGGAATATTGATGGGTTGTTGTTGTTTTCTTAATACAGTCCAGTTCAGTGACCATTGAAGCAGGGAAGCCCTAATACTAGTGGGAAAGGAGAAGGAGCTGGGAAGAAAGCTTGGATCCTGGATTCAAATCACTGATGTAAGCGAAAATAGCTGCAATTGAACTATAGTGTAGCCCCATTTAATATGATTTATGCTTTTAATTTCCTTAACGTCTCTAAATTGTAAATTAATGGGCCACGGTTGCCTTATAGTATCAGAGCACCTGAAAATGAACTTGGGTGATTCGACTGAGCGCTTTTATTTTGTAAAAGGGAAAAATGGCTCTGTTTTTTATCTCTGAGAGCAATCCACATGTTGGATAAACTGATCAATTGCCGACCAGCTCCATTCAGGCGGGCTCATTTTGTCTTCACCCAAGATTTAATCCATCACCCTGCCTTTCCTTGTCAACACGACCAAGGAACATCCAGTTGATAATGAAAAGCCACAAATGTTTGGAAACAAATGTAGTTCATTAGGTAGAAAGATAGCCTGGCTTCTTAGATGGGAGTGTAGTGCACGTATTTGAGTGTGCTCAGGGATATGTGTGTATATGTGCTTGTCCAAGAAAAGAGAACATTGCTGCAAGAGTACGCTAACAAAGCTTTGATGGTTCAACAAAGGATTTCCTTGGTGCCCATATTAATGCATCAGGGAATTGCTAGGCCTCAAGCCTGCCCAGAAGTCCCACACTGTGACATGAAAATTCTATCTTGATGAAAATTCTTGATGTCCCAGATTTGCCTGCTTTCACCAGCAATGAGGGAAAGGAACCCTACATGTGCTAAGAAATGCTCTTCTTTATTGTTACCTTGCATGCATAGCTTGTATGAGACCATATTTCAAATGCAAGGTCTCATATAAGGAACATATAAAAGGCAGGGATGGGCTGCGACTTGGACAACTAGAACTTGAGTCGCCAAAAGACGAGTTTTTTGTGACCTGTGGTGACTCAAGTCACATGTGTCAAAAACTCAGGCACTGACTCGAGACTCTGGGGTTTTACCCTAAAAATGAAAAAAAAAAACGCGGATGGAGTCAAGTCAAGACTTTGTGTGTGTGTGTTTCTGACTCTGTTTTTCGTGTGTGCTTGCTTACATCTTTTTGCCACTTCCACAACTCGACTTATTTCTCAAAAAGACTCAGACTCGAGTCAAAATGGCTCTGGACGAGTTGTGAAGACCCCCCATTTTGACTCATGGACGACTCAATTCAAGGGGGGTAGAGTCACAGGTCTCAAGGGACTTGGGAAAGTGACTCCAGCACATCCATGATACAAAGTAACAATAAAGATGAGCACCTCTGTACACATATAGAGTTCCTTACAGTGTTGAATACTCTTGAGCTTTGAAAATAAGCCCTGTGTAGACTTTGAAAGGCAAGCAGATAGGAAGGTATCTCTGTATTTTCAAGGCACACTGCTGCTTTTCTGACATTTTGTGACAAATTTCCATTTTATTAAGAAGGATGGAAGAAAAAAGAGACAAGCTAATCAACTAGACTGAACATAAATATACCCCCTTCCCGTGTGTCCCAAACCAGTGTGTCCCAAACACTTATATGTTAGGCTTTGCTGTTGTAATTCTAGGCCATAATTAGTGGTTGTCTGAGATCCACTGAAGGCCAGTTCAGTTGTAACCAAGGACAACTTCAATGGGAGGAAGGAGGGTGATATCTTTCTTTCCTAATTGAACAGGACAGTTAATTGATCATGGAGGTTTTGTTAGAGATTTCGTTACCATGAAAATGTGTATCTGTGTCACCCAGGAATAGTTGGTGGTTAATAGAGCTGCTTAAAGGGACAGTCCATTAATACTATAATGTGATTTCCCTGACACCGCCATTTCAGAGCGGAGCTTCCCTCGTTTTCACACTGCAGTAATATAACCCAGTGGAATAAGAACAATGCAAATCCAGCAATTTGGCCAGCTATAGTCTGGCTTTGTATTCTGACTTCTTGAAAAAATCAAATTGCAATTTCAAAAGGGCTTCTGCTGGTGTGGAAGTGTGCAGATGTTCATATTATTATTACTAGTAGTAGTAGCATTTCTGCTATTCGCAGCCCAATCCCCCTGCACCAGCTTTCGAGTGCTGCAAGCATGCCATAAGGCACATTTGCACTAACTCAAGACATGCTTCAGCCTGCCAGCACCAGATCCCACAATTGTGCCAGCTGACACAGGTAGGATTGTGCCAGGCAGTGCGGGGAATGGGAAAGGGTGGCAAGAGGATGTTCTGGGAGTGGAGAGGGGGCATTTCTGAGTGGGGGGAGGCTCGGGCCCAGGAGGAGGCCAGGACTGGAGGTTGCAGCGCATGCTGTGTCATAATCTCCTACTCCTGGGCATGGGAGCTCTATACAGTCTGCTCAGATTTGCACCAGCTAAACAGCTGATTCAGACCCAAATAGCCCCATAAGGCAGGCTGGGGTGTTTGAAGGGTTGGAAATTACTACGTCAGTATTGATGCTTATAGAACAATTTGAAGCCTTGGTCACATATTCCTACAGCCCTGCTAGAACAGGCAGGCCAAGTGGCCTATACTGTATGCAGTGCAAGGCAGGTGCCAGCCAAAGTGCAACTCAGGGTAAGGGGATATTTTAACCATTACCCTGTGCTGTGTGCTGGCCACTCCATGGGACTACTCAGATCTGTGCCAGCAAATTCACTGGCACAAATCTGTGCAGCCTGTGTAAGGCCAATCAGGTCAGGACTGGGATTTTGGATGCAATCTAAGGTGCTGCGGCTGATCCCACTCCCCTCCTGGGTCCGATCCACCTACCAGTCATCCATCCATGCCCAAAAACACCCCTCCCGCCCACCAGACTGCCCTCCTGCCAGCCTCTCCAAGCTCCTGCACCAGCCTACCTAACACAAACTTGCTGCAGCTGAAGCTGGAGCTGGAGCTGAATCTGGTGCTGCAAGGCCAACTCATGTCCTTGCGCTGGCCTAGTCAGCTCACAAGTCGTCGTGAATGTGCTTTATGGCACATTCACAACACGTGGTCCAGCACAGGAGGCCTGACCGGCTTAATGTGTAGTTAGGATTGCACTCCTAGGCATCTGAAAGAACTTCAGTACTATCAAGATACATACACAGGCTGCTACAGGAAAATCCTGCAATATTTACAGGAAAGTGGACTACCAATTATTTAAGTGGAATTAGCCAAACACCGCCTTGACTACAAAACTATTAATGCTTGAACCAGCTTCTCTACAATTAATTTTATTAGGAAAGTGCCTGGGGGAGTGAGAGAGGTCTATGTGTAAAAGCTGGGCCTTTTTGCCCTAGCAACTGTACACAAATAACTCAAACATAATTTCTGCTCCAGAGAATTTTTGCATATAAAATGCAGCAACATAACACCAGTGTGATAAAATAAACAGATGGAAGGAGAGCAGAAGGTAACCAGGAGGCAATTATGATTAACGTTCAAAGCAGTCGCAAGATAACAGATGCTGAGACATCACTCTTACGGATGAAACAGCACAACAATGGTGCAAGGGCAGCCTGATAATTCCTCTGCCATGGAACATTGTTTGCATGGCTGATAATGCGCATACAGGCCCACATGGTTTTGAGTACAAAACCATGGGGATATTTTTTCTCTTACCCCATGTCGAACCCCAGTTACCTCATGGAGTTTCTCGGATCTGCACCAGCAAGCGCAGGCTGCCCCAGCCAGCTCCATCTCCCTCCCGGGCCATCTCCTGGACCGCCTTCCCACTGCCCCAAAATGCCCCCTCTCCACCTCTGTTATGCTCTCCCACCCCCTCTGCTCCTACTTCGGGTCGGCGCAAGGATGGAATCTAGCGGGAATAGGCTAGTGCCTGCTCCCAAGTGACCACAAACGTTTTCTTCAAAGGAAACTGCCCCCCCCCCAAAAAAAACTCAGTCATTTTTTACTTTTAAAGGAACATTTTAGTATAATGCTGGGAGTGGTGACAAAAGCCTATGCGGTGAAGATAATGGTGGCAAGGTGCACATTTAAGGGTATGGGAGCATCACGTTTTTGGGGGTCCTGGGGTAAAATCCTATAATGGGCCATGTAGGACCCCAACCTGCCACACACACCTTGACAGAACATTGGGTGCACCCACTGTTATCAATACTGAGGGTTCAGGGCTTGACCAGGATTCTCACTGATGGGTATGGGCTGTCACCCAACGCCCAATTTGGCCAACCCCTAAATATCCCTGTGGTGGAAACACATAGGTGCAGCTCTTCCATTTGGACTGGTCATTGTTGGCTTCTCTTGGATGCATGGGGTAAGAGAATTGTGTACACTTCATTGGGGTTCCAGGGTTCAGAATAATCCTGGCCTGAGCTATAAATCTTTGTAGATCATGCTTGAGGATGTTTATGCAATCTATTTCTCTGTGTCTATATGAGGTGTTCTGATCTTGTGAGATTTGTTGGACCTAAACAGAAGCAGCTGGCAAAGAACAAGCAATCTGAACAGGGAGCTCCTGCCCAAGGTGTGCCTCTCGAAGAGAAAGGGACAGAGTTTAGCAGCCCAATCCTATTTGGCTAGTTGCAGCAGCAGAACAGAGTTTCACTGTTGTATGGCAGTGTCCAGAGCATGCCACAGGTGGCTATTTTGTAACTGTTACTGCCATAGCTAGCAACTTGCAGGCAAGCCAGTGGGGGGGGGGGGAGAGAGAGAGAGAGAGAGAGAGAGAGAGAGAGATTGTGGACAGGGAGGGGGTATCATGCTCAAAGTAACCCACACAGATTGTCATTTCTGGGACACACTTTGAGGTACATTTGACCCCATGCCAGATTAGTACAGTACACTTTAATTCAGGTGAGGGCCATGTTAGCATGTTGTAATTTTCAGTTTTCTTGCTTAATCTTTTCCTATACATTCTCAGCTAAACCCTTTCCACCAGGATCTCAGTCATTGTAGCTCAATCCTCCAGTGAATTAGAAAGAGCTAACGAAGTGCTAATGTTCTTGCAGTTCTGCTGACTAAGGATGTTGGGATCATGATATTAACGATCATGTCTTGGGTCCTGCAGGACTAACAGATGCATGAAGATCCCAGTGGCCTGGAAAACAGCAACATATGTTGCAGTCATTAATGACTTTTTTGTTTGTGTTTAGCAGAAAGGGAGAGTGACACAACTAATTTGCCTTACCCTCAACAGAAGAGAGAGTAATTATGGAAGAAGATACAAGATAGTTTACAAGACCATCCAATAAGGAAGTGAAGAGGAAGTTTACATCTCCACGCTAAGATACACTTATACATCTATCATGTGGTACATCCCTGTCTCTCTTTTTGATTATGCTTGCCATTCCCACTGTGATTTTAACTATCAGATTCTGCACTACTGAGATGAATGAGCCTGATTTTCCCACTGTCCTGCATTAGAGTCCAAATGACTCACTTATAGTAATGGGAAATGAAGGCAAAATGGAAACCTCACAGATCCAAATTTTGATACACACTTGAAATTTGAAGCTCGACATTTGGAATGTTTATCATATGGGTCAGGTTTTATTACACATATAAAAAAATTTCTTGTAAATATTTGTATGGCAGTTCCACGGCATATGTCCCAAGTGGTTTACAACAACAAATCCAAAATGCCTTACACAAAAAGGGAGTTTTTACAGTCTTTCTAAAATGCAAACAACCTCTGGACACTAAAGAGGTACTGGAAATAAGTTCTAAGATACATAGTTCATGTGGTCACTGGCCAGTTGGGCCTCACTGCTGTTCTGTGCAAGGAGAGGGTAAACTTAAAAGACACCTTATGCTCACCTGTGACGGCACGCTGTAGGCAAAGGTCAGCATTGGTGAGCCAGCTATCCTTCAAGAAAGCGTATCTGCGCTTCATAATCTTTCATGTAGGAACCTTTAGTATGTTTCTAAGGAACCTCAGGGCTCCCTAGAAAGTAGCTGGAAAATGACTGGAGTTTGCTATAGCTCTCTGCTTCAACAATCTCCACCCCAGCAATCTCTGTGACATTACATTCCTGCAAATTCTGTCAGCAGTTTTTGGAACAGACACATTATCTCCTCCACATTAGGGCATTAGATCAATGCACAGATCCCCATAACAGAAATTCATCTGTGTCAGCTGGTTATATGTGTGTGCAACTCATGAAGCAGACAAAACATAGATTAGAACTGTATTGTAAGGTCCACCTCTTGTTTCTTTGACTTAAAAAACTGTGTTGCGCAAGATACATTCCTGAGCATTACACAGGTGTGATTCCTTTCCAAAGGTCTCTGTCCATAACAGTAAGATCTGCCTGGCAACAAAGTACTTTGTCCATCGTCCAACATTTTATCAATGTGCAGTAGAGAAATAATTTGGCTTTGGAACCATTTCTTCCCAAATTAACACCTACCCTTTGGGCTGTGGACAAAAGGATTCTGTAGTCATTTTGTTGAGCGACTGATTTGAGAGCACGGAGGCAATGCTATTTGACAATTCCCACACATCCTTCATCCTGTGGAGGGAATGCGTTCTGCTATCTGTCCAATCAATTATGCAGACAAAATGAATTTCATCATAATTCTGTCAACACAATACTAACTTGCTTGAATTATTCGCTCGGCAAAATAAATTAACTTAAAATCCTTTTGTCCACAAAATAGATTTAAGCATTTAAGGAAGTCTTGTAAATAGTCTCCTCTGTTAGTTTAGTGTGCGTAATGCAAATATAGGGCTTAACTGATTCTCACTCTTTCGGAATAAAATGGCTGCTGCCTTTGGCTGTTTCAGCATTTCCCGTCACTTTAAGGTCAGCGTAAGATCAAGGGCAGCTTATCCAGAACTCAGGATGAAAACAACTCATGGCCAGACCATGCAATATTATCTGTTTTCTCTCCACCCTCACTTCTCTTCTCCAGTTTTTATTTAATCACAGGCAATTGGGAAGCAGAGCTTGACACAGGTTATAATTGTAGCACTCCCTGGCAAATCAGCCTGTCAGTCAGTCAAACAGGCGGGTTGATGCGTGGAGTACAAGTCTGACAAGGAGGTTCTTAGACAAAGCTGAGCATGAAAGAGCAGTTTAATGAGGGACTGCAGCATGAACGTCCTTGTGGGCTTTATGTTAATGTAAAAGAGAGCCTCATTTTTGTCCTTTTAGATCACTTTCACACAGAATTAGGGCTTATCCAGCCAATTTAAAACATCTCAACGCTACCCATAAATCTATATTTGTGCTAGCCACAGTCAAGCAGCTGCCATGTGAAACTCGTCCCTATGTAATGGGGTAACCTTGCCACAGGGAAAGTAGCCTGTTCATCCTGCATGGCTGCGCCTAGTAGAGAAAGAAGAAGCACACATTTCCAATGAAATGCAAACAAAAAGTTTACAGAATGCTGGGCTATTGCTGCAAGGGATGTCCCAATCACATTTTCCTAGAAGCAATAAATTCTTTTTTGAGTACAGGGAAAATGTGATATGTGTTCCCAAAATAGAAGAGATCTTTTTGGGTGCAAGGGGGAAAGTTGACCCAAGGTCCTGAGACCTTACTGACTCTTCACTGTTGATGTCTGTTTGAAAGAGCTGCATGAGCACTTCAGTATTTGAGTAACAGAACTGGGTATGCTCCGTCTTAGTAGAAGTAAATCATACTACCTGGAGCCGGAATTACTCGATCCAAGAGCAGTCTGCCCAGCAGGCACAAAGTTAGATGCAGGCTGGGAGCGTCTTCATCAGGGCAGGGCACAGATTGTTGGCCTACAGGGAAGAGTGTTCCTGTGTGCAACGGAGCAAGTGAAGAGTAGCAAGGCATGATAAGTGCCTGCAGGAGCTTTCCTACCTCCCAGCAGAGGAGACTTGGGACCCAGAAGGTGATCAGGCCAGGTGACCGGAACCAGGAAGGGGGCCTGAAGGACCAGCCAAGGCAGGGGAACATAAAGAGAAAGCCAGGTGTGAGAGAGGGCTACAGCAGTGATTTTCAACCTTTTTCATCTCACAGCACACTGACAAGGCACTAAAAAGGTCAAGGCACACCACCAAAAATGGCTGGGCTAGAGAGGAGCTAGAAGGGAGACTTTAGTATTGCGTGAGCTCAGCTGGGGGATGCTGTAAGCCGTCTCCCTGCCTCTGCTCTGAAGCTGGCGGGAGTATGAGAAGATCAGCCTGACAACCTCTTGTAGACTGTTGCCCCTATCTGGGTGGAGATCCAGGGGATGGACAGGAGTCTGAGACTCACCCCCACTCCCCATAACTAGGAAAATTATCTAATGCTGAACATAGTAAAGGGACAAAAATCTGTAGTCTCAAGTAGTTCTGGGCTCTTGCTTGCCATTCTGGCCCTTTTTCACTTTGCTTCTGTTACCTGTTGTCATTAGTCTATTACTGGGGCATCATGCTGGCCACCACGTTCATGCTAGGTTGATCCATAGAAGGGGGCCATGTGGAACGACTTTCTATTTGACCTTTCAGAACACCTGCCAGTGAACCTGGATTTTTTAAACAGCACTTTGTTCTGGAAAACACAGTATTCTATACCTCACAAAAGTATCACAAGCACTTCTGGCCCCATTTACCGACTAGATGGTCTCATTATGTCTTTCAGGGCATATACACTAGTAACTAGAGTCTCCATGTTGGCACCCTTCAGTCTCGAAAGACTATGGTATCGCGCTCTGAAAGTTGGTTCTGGAACAGCGTCTAGTGTGGCTGAAAAGGCCAATCCGGGAGTGACAATCCCTTCCACACCGGGAGCAAGTGCAGTCTGTCTCTGGTCTGTCTCCCTGGCTATGGGCCTTCCTTCTTTGCCTCTTTGCCTCAGACTGTTGGCCAAGTGTCTCTTCAAACTGGGAAAGACCATGCTGTACTTCTTCCTCCATAGAGTCTAGTTCGCTTGATATACAGGTGATGCCTTAGTATCTGCCAGGGATTCGTTCTCGGATGCTATGTGGTTACCAAAAACAGGGATACGGAAATTCATGGTTTTCACCCCTTTTAACATTCCAAAAGTGACAGGAGCTGTGCTCCAGTCACCTCTGGAAGGCTTTCTGAAGCCCAAAGATGCCGTGCGCATCCACTCATGGCCTTCAGAATGGCTGTATCACGCGAAACCAGAAGTCATGTTTTTCAACCTGAAACAGCCATTCTGAAGCCCACAGAGGCTGCAGGCAGCCTCTGCGGGATTCAGAAAACCCTTCAGAGGTGACTGGAGCACAGCTCCGGTTGCCTTCAGAAGATTCCGTTAGGCCAAGTCTGGGCTCAATGCGGGTTCTGGTGGACCCATGTTGAGCCAAATTCACAAATGGAAAATCCACATATATAGGCTCAACTCAACCTGTAGTTATCTTTTAATTATGGTACTGAATTCACAATCAAAGTGGTTAAAAGGAACTGACTTAGAATATTTTTCCTTTTTGTATGCATGTGGCTGAAAAGGGCATTCAAATCTGTTAGCGATACAGTGCAGTAAGTGGGGTTTAATCCCTATTAAATGTATTTAATTGCAGCCTTAGTGATGTTGGTGAGATAGCGATGGGGTGATGTGGGATAGCGATGATGGTAGCGTGTCATATGTATGGAGTGCAGGGATGATTTTGACTGTCTTCTTATCCTATAGATTGTGTATGTATGTCTGCATGTGTCCTGGATTAAAAACCAATGTTTAATCAGGCAGAAACATGACACCTGTGCATAGTAATATGGATGGATGACTTCAGGGAGTAGTTCTGACTCAGAGAAATTTTGCAAGTCTCAAAACATTTTGGGAATTCCTGGGAAGGAGAATGCAAGAGGGCATAAATAAGTGAACATGTATATGGAAATGAACATCATAATGCATACAAGAAAGGGAAGGGAGGGGAAATGGTAATAAATTATTATGCCTGGACTGGCATTATATATTCATGAATTCCGAGGTAATGTATTATATTTTTCTCTATTGCTTAGTTAATAAATCACCGCTTGATTACAAAGGGAAAGTATCTGGATAGGAGAGGAGCCTTAACTGGAAATTGGCTCTGGCAGATTTGTGAAGAAATCCATTCTCTGACCATCCTTCGTTTTGAAAAATGAATGGAAAGAAAGGACGATGGCACTGGCTTGCTCGAGCTAAACCTCACAGACAATTCTAGCAGCAGATAACTATCCCTGATGGACTGAGGTTGTAGGTCTCTGCTTGGCTTGATTTTCATTATCCCTCCCTGACAGCCAGCAGAATGTCTATTAACAAGTGCAAAGGAGGTTATGAAAGAGCCATGCAAACATACTGATCTCCAGCTAGTAGGTCTGTCTGTCTGATCTATGAAAAATGTACACCTGCACTGTACATTTAAAGTTGTCCAATCCATCAAATAGATCCTTCAGGGGTCATTGCTCTTCATAAGAACAAAACAGATTCCAAGAACAGGGGAGGGGAAGGGAGGAAATGGACCAGTCCAAAATTGCCTGCCCTCTGTTTGGCTCCTTTTCATCTTGACTTTGTGATTCTCTCATTCCCACCCCCACCCACCCCCACAGGATTCTCCTATACCCTCTTCCAAAAACAAATGTGCTTAATCCTTAGTTGCTAGCATAGGATCATTCTTCATTTTCCCTATTAGGTTCGTGAGCAGCCAGCCCATAATGAAGGTGAAAACTGTGCCCTTCTGATGAACCGCTCCAAATGGCGATGCAGTGAGGGGGATGCTGCATGTCCCTGAGAACTGAAACAGAATAGTTTCATTAGATGACAGCATCATTCGATTGAAAATCGTATAGATATTTTATTTTTCTTACTCTGCTGCTTGACCAACGGCGTATTAGAGACTATGGCTTATGATTACCACCAATAAATGAATTAATTTTTTAGATTCATGGCACAGTCCTATCCTTCTGCTCCACCATATGAGGAGCACAGGATCAGTGCTAATTCCCCTTGCAATATATTCCAACTTCCAATATAGACAGGGGCCCTCAATACCCCTTATTTGTAAACATGGGAAACTGAACCACAAATGCCCTTTATTTTTTTTTCAGGAAAGCTGCTTCAGGTCAGGACAATTTGCAGCAGAGAAAGTGAAGTAACATTTCCCTATGTGTAGCATCTCTCCTCCAAAGTGCTGCATCTCTAAGCACCTCTTGGGAGGGGAGGGGGGCCATCAGGGTTTGGTTATATACTTTTGCATGTAACAGGTGCTGTAATTTATTAATTAGAAGAAGGCTATGCGCTTCCTACAGGGGCCCACTCAAAGCATTCAAGTTCTTTTCCAGGACACAAGACTAAAAAAGAGGACATATCCTGGAAAAAGAGGATGTCTGGTCACCCTGACTATAGCACATCCTCTAAACACATTTCATATGGAAGTTATGGCATTCATGGTGCAGGTTGCCATAAACAAACACTTTGTTCGCACAGAGGAACTCATTAATTGCGAATGACAGAAGGGAAAATGTGTAAATCTTGATCATATTTTCAAGGTATGGGAGAGCCCGATTATCAAATGGGTTGTCCTTTTCAACTCAGGTGCCCTGCGAAGTGACACCTTAGCACAGGGGTGCTCAACAGGTGGATCGTGATCTACTGGTAAATTGCGAGGCAAAATGAGTAGATCGCGGAGCCCTGTCTCTCCAAACTGTTAATATGTCAGTTTCGTCTAGTGACTAGACGAAACTGACATATTTAGCTGACACTAAACTGAAACTGACACTTTAGCTGCTCTTCAGGCATGCAGCAACAAAACTGACGAAACTGACTAGACTCCAGCAGGGGCTCCATACATTAAAGGGGGTGTCTGTCAGATGCTTCCTTCCCCCCTGGTAGATCTCCTTGCTGGGTTTCAAAGTAGCTCTCGAGCCAAAAAAGTGTGAGCACCTTAGCAGAAGCGGCGCTGCTGAAAGCGTGGTGCTAGAAGAGCTTAATTACCATGTAGGCCAGATAAAGAGTTTCAGTGGGCCTTATGTTTGACATCCTGGCTCCAGAGCATACAAAAACATCTTGCATATCAAAATGTGTGGCATGGGGCATTCACCATGTCTTCTCCCTCCACTAAGTACTCCAAGAACTGGCTGGTATGTGACGACATACAATGCCTACACAATGGTATGTGAGGATCAATCAATGGTCACCGGGTGTTCAGTCTCCCAAGAGCAAGGGAAAACTGGATCTAGAATAAATCTCCCTCATTTAGAAGTTTGTAGAAGTGGTTGTCACAAAGGCAGCACAGCTTAAAAATGGAATGAGCACAAGAAGCTGCCTGAAACCCACCACACCCAAGCTTCAACCGTACAGCGGAGTAGGAGAGCAGAGGCAGGCATCTCCTCTGAAAGACTGGAACTGTGGCAAATAATGGAATGTGGTTGTTCATAGGGGTAGGTGGATTGTATCAGTCCACATCCAGATATAATACAAACATACTGGATTATTTTGTGGGAGGTATGGCAGGCATATGAGTATAATCAAGTAGGTCTATTGCGTTTTGCCCCATAGAGTTCCTTTACACAAACCTTTCCCAGCCCAGCGGTCGCTATGTTCACAGTTGCTGGCGCACCAGTCTGGTTATGAGGATAAACACCCTCCTTGATGATTCAGTTGCTTGCCATGTTTTGGGAAGTCATGGTTGCTCTCCTGGAATGGCATATTAACACTGCCATGGCAGCAGCAATTGCACTGGGCAAGGTTCATGTAAAAGGGGTCCTAAGGCCCAATCCTGTTTGGATGATATGCTAATGTCACACAGGCATTCATCATACCCCAAGTCCATCCTAGACCAAATGCCAAGCCTGTCCTGGCAAAACAATGCTGGTGCAGCCCTTCCCAGTAACACCCCTAGCCTCCATGGAAACATGCTACAGAGTGGCATCCTGACAACAGATATTATTCCTGTCACATTGGTTCTTCATCTGTATTACATTCATCAGTACATTACCTGTGTAGCAACAGTACGATGTCCAACGAGCCAAGCACTGCATTCAATCAGCTCAACACTGATTGGATTAGCACCCAATCAACCCCAACACTGGAAGCTAGAGAAGCACCACCAGGCTGAACTGGGAGGTTTCAATGTTAGGGGGACACCTCACCTGCCAGCCTCTAGGAATGAGCAACACAGCAACAGATACTACCCCCAACTATGGGAAGATGATGTGACGCGTGCCACAGCAGCCCATCTCCTCAAGGAGTAAAAGTGGCAACAGCAGGAAAGGGGAACAAGCAAAGAATTGCAAGGAGTTCCAGCACCCAGGGTTCAAGACCCTTCATCCCACTCACACAAACACACATATCCAAGGAATACATTTTTGAGCAGAGCAGAGCAAGGAGAGAACAAGTGGAAGAGGGCAGCCATGTGAAACAAAGGGACAGGTCTCTCCATGGCAAGGGTTTGAGTCTTTGCGGTGAAATCTACTATGTGGAAGGACCCCTTATGCTAGGGGAGGAACTGGCTAAACATACTTAGGATTGGACTGTTAGTTGACGTGAAATCAAAGGAAGCTTGTCCCCTTAGAATCATAAGATTAAAAAATAAATCACAACCACTATGTATGTAAGGAAGCATTGTGTGCATTCCTTTTTGCTCTGGTTATCGGTGCCTGGAAAAATGATTTTTAACTCATCAAAACATCCTGAACAACAATGAAAACATGTGGTCTTCCATATGCCTCACAATTGCATATCATCCCAATGGAAAAAAAAGTTTAAGGGAATATTTGCAAAGTTATCAGTACTCTGAAAGTGAACAGGAAATGAGCTGTGTTCATGGTGGGGGGTGGCAACTGGAAGGGATTTCCTAGGACCTTTAGCCCAACACTGATACAATGCAAAGGAGTCAATGACAGATTTCCCTCTAGTTATGGTTATGTGCTAAAAACATCCCAGGAAGAAGATTTTTCCCCTTTCTGAGTAGAGGTTCCATTCTTGCAGTTAAGAAATCATTCCAGTTGCCCTATGTCATTGCAATTTGAACCTCTCTGTTGCATCTTTGCCTTTTTCTTTATGGAAATTAAGAGCGGTAATTAAGAAACTTATGGTAATTAAGAGAGGTAATTAAAATAATTAATTTTAATGACTGCCATGACTCATGATGGATTCACGGCCATTGGCAGTACCGTTATTTTGTATGTGATACTTAACACAGTACTTGACATACAACACAAATAAAGCAACGGCATTACTACTCAACTTGAAAGAGCCTCCACTCATGCCATCCCAGCCCCTTTTAGCTGCAGACCACTCAAGGATCAGTACCAATCGCCAAAAGAGAACATAAGGACCTTTGATTTGAAAGTTAAGCAGCTGTTAATCAGAGGGACAGGAACAAAAATCAGAAGATTCCTTGATTATTTGGTGGCTAGAAAGATGTACGTAGCATAACAGAAATTGTCGTTTTCTCTGCCCAGTGCCAGGTACAAAGAGCACATATACAAAGTACATACTTTCAGTAATGCTCAGACATTCAGTTAATTCTAAGTGTATGTCCACCCTGTAGAGCAGCGATTTTCAACCACTGGGCCATGGCGCAATGGTGTGCCGCAAATGGTTTGCAGGTGTGCTGTGAGGGTTTGGGAGAGGGTCATATATTAGTAGGGTCATTGGGGGATAGTGAGCTCCTGTCTGTAAGTGCAGTGTGCCTTTTCAGTTGCCAAAAACCTGATAAAGTACCTTGACAATTTTAGTACCGTTTTAATGTGCTGCGCTGAGATAAAAAAAGGTTGGAAATCTGCTTTAAAGCTATTATTTTGTACCTAATTCCAAGGTGAACCCATGGGAGGTGTCAGGGGTTGAACAGGCTGGGGATGGGTCAAAGGCCCACCAACTCCTGAGAGTCCAGCTAGCTGACCCCTGAAGCCCCAGCAGCCAGGAGGCAGTGATGCCATGAGTCACTCAAGTGACTGTCTCCTATCTTCTTTGGCTGCACCTGAGTTTATTCAGAGGGTCCTGAGAGATAGTAGAAAGGGTGTGGATTGGTCATTGGGATTAGGGAAGTGTCCAAACTAGCACTTCATCCTCCCTCCACCCTAATGGCCAGTGAAGCTTATTCCCACAGTGTCCCGAGGGCCACAATCTGGTGCTGGCCTTGTGTGGACTTCAATATTCTAATAAAAAACAAAGTAAATTGCACACAAACCTGGAGTTTCTCCACAGTTTCTCTCAAACTTGGAAAATAATTTGGGGCACTTCAAAGGAGGGGAACATGGCCCATTTCTAGATAGAGGTAAGAGCCTGGGTGACAATAATTCAATACAGAAAAACTATTGGTGTGGGAGTTCCTGGAACTCCAAGAGCCACAAATTATCTTCTTTTCAGAAACATGGTGGTGCATGAATGACACTGTTGGGCCCAGAACAAAAGTTCAGAAGCCCATGCGAAAACCAGCATTTCCTACAAATATAGCGCAAACTGGGTTAGAAAACACACATGGATTTCCTGAGCCATGGGTTTCCCCTCCATGAAATAACCATGTATCTTTTCTACTTCTTAATGCATGAGTTTGGAATGTTCCACATGGGTTTTGAACATATGGTTAGAAACTCATTCAGTTATCAGTGGATTCTGTTATCAGTGGATTGTGTGTCCTCAGAGGAGCTAAGACCACATGAGGCTCAATTATATGGCGTCCATCGGAGTGGACTGTGGGGTGGCAAGGATGCTCTTCACCCTGTCTGCTCCTACTGCTATCGGTGCCACCTCCCTCCAACCTGCTCTGGACAGAAGCTGCATTGAACCACTTTCTGTCTGCTAATAGTGAGAGGAAAGTGGATCAGCTGCCTCCTTGCCATGCTCCTTGTGAGGTTTCTTCAAATGTGGATGTAAGGGATTTCCAGTTTGATTTCCAGGGACAGTGCAAACAAGCTCCTTTATTTGCACAGTCCCTTTAAATAAAACCAGAAGTCCCACACTTCTACAGTTGACAAAACCATGCAAGTTGCATGCCGAGGGGTTCTTTTTCTAGGGTAGAGACAGACTAAGGCCGCATTGGGTTTGCCAGGTTGCACCTCCCCTGGGTGAGAAGGGGAACTGGACTGTCTCCTGAGAGGAGTCTCTTCTTCACCAGAGTTTGTCATCTCCTTGTTTTGACAGAAGTCAAATTTTCAGAGGGGGGGGGGGAAATTCCCACCCTTTTGTGCAGACACAGGAAGACTGCCGAAGGAGAACTGACAGCACCAGAAGAGGGACTTAGCATGGTCCACAGATAAACCACTGAACTGGAGTGAATGTGTGAATGTGTGGTTGCAAATTCCACATGGGTTGACACTTCATGGATGGCATTTCCCATGGTTGTACTGCACTTTTGGTCTGGTCCTCATTCAGCAGTTCTAGCAGTAATTCCCACCAAAGATAGGGGTTAATTTTCATTTTGCACAAGTAAGGGTTTGTGTGGCCGACTGCCCACCCTCACCCCACACTCACTACCAACAATGCCCTGTACAGCTCTAAAGAAGGCAGTGGGAATAATCCACTTTGAGACATACCCAAAAGCAGAAAGTACTCTAGCTGGATTTATACAGTCTTAAAAACTGAACAATTACACTTCATCCATTGAATTCTGAGAAGCACATCTGCCCACTGATTTTACACATGTGCGTCACCAAGGTTTATATGTATTAAATTGCGCCTTTAAAAAAAAAGCCGAAACCATACCTTTTTTCAATCTGGCTATAACAGACCACTCTTTCTCTTTCACAGACCACTCTTTCTCTTTCACAAACACATTGCTATGCACATGATAATCCATTGGTTTTGTGTTCTCAGAAAACTGCAGGAATACTCTAATAGAATCGGTTAAAACTGCTCGCTTTGCCTAACAATTATACCTGTGACGGTTCCATTTACCTAGCATTTCAGCAGCTTAATCTACACCACTGCTTCCAAGTTAATTGTCAAAATGCACTTTTTTGGCAGTAATAGGTGTTTGAGTATGTTCTACACTGAATAAGCTGGAACAGAAGTTGCTTTTTAAATAGCCTGCTTTACAATCAATTATACAAAAGAAATAGCTCTTGGTACCTGGTCGTAGCAGGAAATCATTTTCATGTTTGTGTCAGGAAATTAAAGAAAACAACAGGGAACGACAAGTGACATTATGAGACTTCAGAGGTGGATCAGAGCTTCTATAATGCATTTGAGCAGAAGTACTGGGATTGACACTGGTTTAAGACCATGGGCTTTGTCATAACTTACAAGGTGACCTTCAGGAAGACTCAGGTTTTCAGGGCAATCCTATGCATGTCTATTCAGAAGTTAAGTGTGAAGTAGGGGATTCTCAGGTAAATATTTATAGGATTGCAGCCGTAAGTGCCTTTATGTCCCATTTCACTGATTTCCATGGAAGAATTAAGCACACGCTTAAATCTTTCCTACTGAAGCCCATGGTACTTAAAAAGTGCTTAAGGTACGTTAGATCAGCTCCATGATCTGCAATACAACTGAAGGGCTACAATCCATCTACTACACATGCTTAAGCTCGTTGATATGAATGACCTTAAGCATGCCTACCCCTTTTACTGGATGAAGGCCAAGGAATGCTCTTTGTTTCCAGTTTTTAGCAACTATAATTCTGGTGATCCTCAACAACTTTCTAAACAGTTCCTAGTATTTTGACAGAATTTGGCAACTGTGAAACCTCACACTTTGAATTCTATTTTCAGTTCTGTTTTTCCAACCGTGTGTCATCAAGTGGGCAATATGTTGCTTTACTTATTTTATCTATAATATTTATCCAATGGATTCTGTAGCAATGTAGTTATTTATTTATACACTGCTTTCCTAAAACTCTAAAGCTGCTTTTCTAAAATTCAGAGTGGTATACAACAAAAAGATAAAACAGAGAGAGGATAAACCAGCTAAATAAGAGCATTAAAATAAAACCAATTCAAGCAATTAAAACTAAAAAAAAAATGGAAAAGTAGATTAAAATGTGCCCCACATCCCAAGTCTGCTGCCACCTCCGTCCAGCCTACCACAGATGCTCCCATGTTCAGTGAGCAGGAATTCAATCCCCGTTTCCCTCCGCACATTCCATCCTCACATGGGTTTTCAAGTTTAAAGTGTCCCGTTAAACTTTAAATGCTGCACAAAGTAGGAGCACTTTCCTTTGCTGCCCCCTGGCTCCACACTCGCCCAGCGTTTAAAGTTTAAAAGGGATGGAGCACAGTGACAAGGTAAAGAGCTTTTTTCTTCCGCATTCTCTTTCCAGTGCTGCTGGAAGAAGAAGACTGCCATGCTCCAGATCACACCTTTCCAGCTATGTGGTGTTTATGAAGGGATAGGTGGACTGGAGCCTGCCCCTCCTCTCTTTAGTTCACTTACCAGGAGCATGACCTGCACCCTGCCTGGTCCATGCCACTTCTGTTTGATATGGAAGCGGTCTGGATTACCAGCTGCTGATATATAAAGGGGTGACATGCACAACATCTTTGGGGAATATGCTTAGAGGTGGCAAGAGCATCTGGAGCTCTTGGGCCAGCCGGGTATATTTCATACACCAAACACTCAGGCCCTCATTCCTGTGTTCTGATGGACTCCAGAGTCATTTCAGAAATGAAGGGAATGATAAAAAGAGCATATCAGATGAAGTCATATTTCAGTCATATTTCAGTCATATTTGTTAGAACTTACCACTGGAAGCCCAGAGAGATCCTATCTTCAGAGGAAGCACAGCAGAAGCGTTCTCTCTGCCAGGAACAGAGCCCACTTAACAGCCAAGTTGAAGGAAAACAGCCCCTTATTCTTTCCAAACTGCCTCCTTGATGTCATCGGATTCTACAGGTGTTCTGCTGTCATAGAGTTCTATACCGTTGTAAAACGCAGTGATTTGTTACCATGAAAAGAGAGCCATTCAGTTACTGACATAAACCTGTAACAAGTAGCTCTACTCAGCAAAACATTTATAGCCACACTTTCTGAACTGCTTAACATGCCTCCCCATACAGATGTGCACTTGATTGAACTGCATGTTTCTCTACATATGTTCTTGAGACCCACAGCTGCTGTATACATCAAACACAAACTGATGAAGCAGTTCCGAAAGATTGTTGGAGGGGTATTATTGTACTGCATTTATATCCTGCCCTTCTGAGGTGTTCAGAATCACATTCATTGATCTCCCCAATTTTACCTTCACAACAGACCTGTGATGCTGACAGTCAACTGACAGATGATTGTCACTGAGAAAGCTTCGCGGCTGCAGAGATTTGAACCCAGGTCCTGCAGATCCCCATCTGACATAGTCACTACACCACACTGACTCTTAACTCTGATAAATGATACGTTTCACATTTCAGTGAAACTGTGGCTCTAGAGTTTGCATTCAGAATCTGTATCTGTAAACATTTTAGACAATGTTTGCATTGTCTAAAACTTTGAATGTTGACTTGTTGGACCCAAAATGTTAAAAATTTGTCAAGTGCTTTTTTTTGGTTTTTTTTGCCATTATTGCATTTTGCTTGATTGCAGAAAATGTGATCACAACATATTTGGCTTTCTCTATGCAGGTGTTTATCATGCCACAAATACACTTCTTCCATTGTGCTATTGTAAAGGGACTTTGCAGGTTGTATGCATGTAGCGTAATTTGTCAGACATATAAGTAGAATATTATAAACCTGATAAAACCTTGGTAAATAGATGAGTAAACATGTGACAGTAAGCACAGCTATTGAACTGTCAGGGAAGATATAAAAGGTGGATGAAGAAAAGAAATAAAATGATCAAAACTGGCAATATCTCTGTTTCTATTACCAATCTAATCTGTTCTTTGAAATTTAACTAAGCTTTAAGTTGAGTAGGGCTGCAATTCTATGCAATCTTATCTGGTAGTTGCTTTCATTGAAATAAATGGAACTTATTTCAAGTGGAATCAGGCTGTATGATTATGGGCGCAATCCTAACCCACTTTCCAGCGCTGACATAAGGGCAGTGCAGTTCCGAGGTAAGGGAACAAACAATTCCTTTACCTTGAGGAGGCCTCCATGACTGCCCCCCAATTGCAGGATGCAGCACATGTCCCATTGGCACAGCTGTGCCAGTGCTGGAAAGTTAGAATTTGGGCCTATGTTGTGTTGGAACCCATTTGAGCTTAGAGATGCAGGGAGAAGACTCAGCAATCCCCAAAGGTCTTCTCTTGGATATATTCAACGCAAAGTAGTAGAAAAACCTTCATTCCTTCTTTCTGATAATAATGTTAAGATATATAAAATATGTGGTCAGAAATATGAAAAATACAGTTGCCAAAATAGTTTTTCCCACTGACCCCATAAAAAATACAGTAGGAAGATCCCCAGCTACTAATGGGCATTTACTGTGATTATTTTCTTATTTCTTACACCATGCATCTTCCCCTGGGGGCTGGGGATAAGAATAGGCCCTCAGTTTGGCTATACTTGTCGTAAGAGGCAACCAAACAGCCACCGGGTAGATGGGACTCATTAGCCTGGGAAGGCAGCTCATATGAGAGAAGGAAAACTCTGATCCCAAACCTCCACTGCCTTGTGGCTACATCCAGTTAAGGTAAAGGCTTCAGGAGTCAACCTCGAGGCAAAATCCGGAGCCGGAGTCCCTGAGGCAGTTCGTGGCTGAACACAGTCATGTTCTGGCAACTCCTGCAACGCCGCTGGAACCAACCGTATTGGCTTCTGCCTTTCCATTGGACCATTTCAGCAACGTGGAGAGGGGGGATTTGCTGCATGGGTAACAGTCTATCCTCCATATCTACCTTACTCAGGCTTCACGCGCTGGAGAGGACACTCCCTTCCAGAACACTATTCAGAGCACAATACCATAGTCTTCCGAGACTGAAGGATGCCAACAACACCATGCATTGACTTACCAGTTGATCAGCAATCAGTCTCCCATTTATGCTGCCCACATGCACATGTATTACTTGTCACAAAGTAGCTTGTTAACACTTTTGTAACTTGCAAAGAAAAAAATGATTAACAGTAAGCTGTTAAAAAAATTAAAATAAAAGGCAGAACTCTTAGGCAAAAAGAAGCACACTTTTAGGAGTAGATTAGGAGCTTGTTCCTACAGTAAACAGTTTAAAACACTGTTATGAACACAAAATGCAGCAGTTACCATAATGGATATAGTATGCGCAGGGGCATATCTAGGGTGTGGCAAGACAGGGCATTTGCCCTGTTCATCACTTAAGGAGGGGTGCTAGGTGTGGACCTACCATGATGGCGGCAAGCAGTTGCAGCAGTGCCCCCCCATCTGCAGTGCTCCAGGTGTTTCCCAGCTCTCTGCGATGGAGTGTTCATTGTCCAAAGTTGGCCGCCACTCCCAAGACTCCATTTGGCTTTAAAATGAAGCCATTACAGGTGGGAAATGTTGTACACAGTCACAGGGGCAACATGATGACACAGGGGGTCACATTGCTGTGTCACTATGTCACCCTGCCTCAGAAACCTTCAGGCCTTGGGACTCAGCTGCATAGGTGTTGGGTTTCAAATTGTGTCCTACCCAGGAGTAGCCCTGCCATTGTATTGGCAACCTTCAGTCTCGAAAGACTACGGTATCGCGCTCTGAAAGGTGGTTCTGGCACAGCGTCTAGTGTGGCTGAAAAGGCCAATCCTGGAGTGACAATCCCTTCCACACCGGGAGCAAGTGCAATCTGTCCCTGGTCTGTCTCCCTGGCTATGGGCCTTCCTTCTTTGCCTCTTTGCCTCAGACTGCTGGCAAAGTGTCTCTTCAAACTGGGAAAGGCCATGCTGCACAGCCTGCCTCCAAGCGGACCGCTCAGAGGCCAGGGTTTCCCACTTGTTGAGGTCCATCCCTAAGGCCTTCAGGTCCCTCTTGCAGATGTCCTTGTATCGCAGCTGTGGTCTACCTGTAGGGTGCTTTCCTTGCACGAGTTCTCCATAGAGGAGATCCTTTGGGATCCGGCCATCATCCATTCTCACAACATGACCGAGCAAATGCAGGCATCTCTGTTTTAGCAGTGCATGCCAAGAATGCTGTAGATCCATAAAAACTGAAATGATCTGTCTTCAAACTGTTAACAGTATAAATCTCAGCTAAATAGAAGGAGACATTTTTTAAAAAAATTCCTGTATTTCCCGGTATGGAGGAAAACATCAGGGGGACTTAGGGCCCAATCCTATTCAATTTTCCAGTGCCGGTGTGCCTGCTGTACCTATGGGGTATGCACTGCATCCTGTGGTGAAGAGGCAGTCACAGAGGCCTCCTCAAGTTATGGGAACATTTGTTCTCTTACCTTGGGGCTGCATTGGGGCTTCACCAGTGCTGGAAAGTTGGATAGGATTGGGCCCTTAATGTGTTTTAATGAAAAGGTAGAGCACACAAATTCCTTCCATTCTCTGTGTTGCAGTGGTGCAACAGCTCTGTGTAGTAACTCCTCTCTGAGCCTTCTGGCCTTGTCCATAGCTGTGGCTGTTTGTAACCCCCTCCATCTCTTTGGAGTAGAAGGAAGTAGAGTTTGACCAGTAGGATTATCCGTACATAGCCTTCAATTTTCATGTGAACGTGTGATCCTGTGTTTGTTCCGCTGTAGGAAATGAGAACTACAAACGAAAACTGTCTCTTGATCTTAAACAAGGCCATTGTTCGTTTCTATTCCCAGAGAATCAATACTAATCAAGCACGATTATCAACTCTGAACAGCTGCAAGCCATCAGGCGGGGCTCGCTTCAATGGCACTTTAGTGATGACACTGTAAGTCAATACATTTTGAAGGCATTCTTTATTAAAGAAAGAAAAATCTGAGTTTTGGACAGGAATGTCATAGGAACTCATTTACCAGACAGGGCTTTCTGCATACACAAAGGCACAGCATGGGATTAGTTAACCAATACAGGGTATTTATCACTGTCAATTTCAACTTAGCTCCCATTTGTGAGAATGCTGGTCTGTGAAGCTTGTGAAATGTGTTGCAAAGCAGGTTGCTTCTCTTGTCAGTGTTTTTCTTCCTTTGCCTTGGAGGGGATTCCTAGGAGATAATGCTAGATAGACATGGATGGAGAAAAGATTTGGACATGTAAAAAACTCTAGGTGGAGTTGATTTTCAACAGTTCCTTACCAATCAACCTTCTGCAACACAATGTATTTGAGAACTGGCAAGCTCATTGGATTCAAGCTGCCACTGAATTGCTCCTCCAAGAAAACTGAAAGAAAACTTTACCTGTTGGATTTATACTCGTCATGCATCTATATTCAATTTTGAGAGGAAGAAAGTGGCAGTCCAAGGTCGTGCTGGGAGATACAGTAGACGGAATTGAATGGATGCCAGGATGGTATAGTGGTTCAGAAGTTAGACCTGGTAGATTCAGACATGAAGCTTCCTGGATGATCTTGGGCCAAACGCTATCTCTCAGCCTCACCAACCTCACAGGGTTGTTGTACAGACAAAAGGAAGAGAGGAACTGTGTACACCATCCCTAAGCTCCTTGGAGGAAGGATGGTATAAAACTGTGAAAAAAATAAATTAGATGGGAATACAGTCAGCCTTCATCTTTTGTGAGCCATAATCACATATAGTTGAAACTCCCGAAAAACCAACAAACAAGTGTACTGTCTCTTTAAGAGGGAAGTAAAACACTGTACAAGAGACATGCAGGAACTGGGAGCAGTTGCTTCATTGTCCCTTTTCAGGCTCTTTTCAGGGCATAAACAGAGTAAGTGGAATGGCATTCTATTTAAATTACTGGTTTTTCCTTTATATTTGGGAGGGGGGGTTCATATACTTGTATTTGAGTATATTGTGCATAAGATGTGGGTTGATTGTATGGTACTCCTTGTTATGAACCTTAGAGTGCAAGAAGATGCATTTTAACCTGTAAGCTTCTCTGGTACCTTTCTACTAGGTTTCTCAAAGTTTGCACCTAGGAACCCTGGGGTTCCCCGAGACCCCCTTCAGGGGTTCCACCATAAGTGGCCACCATCTGATCGATGCTGTGCCACGCAGCCTGACATAGGACTCTGATTCTGTGCGGGCTCAAGAGCTGCTGCAGAATCAAGTAGCCCCATTGTGGGGCTATTTCCCTTACTCGGGGAAAGGGAACAAAAGTCCCCTTCTCCCAAAGAGGTGGTGGCAGCTGGCTGGGGCACCTTGGATACCACGGCAACCGTTTTTGGCACCACAGCAGCACCGCACTCCGGGCAGCTCAGGATTGGGCTGCCTGTTCAGCAGTGTAAAGAGCTCCTGAGCAGAGGCATCCCTAAGGGTTAGCATCATCTGGTGTGAGAATTCATTGTGTCACTGCCATGATGGGCCTCCTCCTATACTAGACCATACAGAATAAATTCCAATATCATAAGCACAGGCTAAATGCAGTACTAGGATTGGTGTAACTCCCATTAGCTTTATTTATTTATTTATTTATTTATTTATTTATTTATTTAAATATCTGACAAAGCAAGCCACCCAACAGATCAGTAACCAACAAAAGAACCAGTGGCCAACTTGCTGATAGTCACACAACTGGATAAGAGTGTATTAGCTCTGATCCATAGAAATGAGAGCTGACTCATACTAACACCTTACTGGTTCCCTAGTGTGTCATAATGACACCTCATTGGCTCTCAGACCCATCAGTCACATTGGTTAGTTTTAAGTTAAGCAAATCCAGTTTTTGTTACATAAGGCAGTTGTGTTTTCCTTTTCAGGTTAATTGGCCATAATGTTTTATAATATACATATAATTCAGCATGGTGTGTTTCTTTACATTCTGCGTGAAATTACCTTTCCAATGAAATATAACATGATGGTATGTGTTACATAAATACAGATTTTTCCAAAGGTTTCCAAAATTTTGACTGCTAGGAGTGTCATCCCCTGAGGGTGCCAACCAGTGTAGTCTGCAACTCCCACATCCCCTAGTGATGCTACTACTCCCAAAATAGAAAAGTTTCAGAACCGCTGCTTTATACTATCCCAGAGTTACATCTACAAATTATGTGATAGTTGGAGAAAGGAGACAGCAATTGAATCAGTTTATGAGAAACTAGTTACCCTTTATTAAGTGCTGTAAAACAAAGTGCCTTTTACCTCGCATATCGTTGTCAGTTATGATGCATTAACTTTATTGACATAATAGTTACTTGACTCTCTTCCAATGGTAAATTCCACTGTATAATCTCTGTGCCTACTACAAGTGTATAATTATGATAAAAAAAGATTTATGCCTAATAAAGGTTTTGTTGACTGACTGTTGACTGATAAAAAAAAAAAAGATTGGCATGTAAATATTCTACATAAGTAATCACCCTTGGGGCCATGGCATGTTGCTTCAAAGTGCTCAAAAGTAGATCCAAAAATTG
Organism: Tiliqua scincoides; assembly: GCF_035046505.1. Taxonomy (NCBI): domain Eukaryota; kingdom Metazoa; phylum Chordata; class Lepidosauria; order Squamata; family Scincidae; genus Tiliqua; species Tiliqua scincoides. Next base: position 127,565,728 of record NC_089821.1, on the reverse strand, counting down.
AACCACTTTCAGTTACAAATCTACACCAGAACAAACCTGATGCTTCAGATCTCTACAGCTGCCAGACTCTGCTTCCCCTGGCTCCTGCCACCAGGAGTTAAGGCCAGAGTTGGCCAGTGTCAGGGAATGAGTTTCAATCTTCTAGCAGCCTTGCAGGTCGCAGCTGAGTACCACCATTCTAAAACAAAAAAATACAGACCCCAGAGATGGACACATACTAAGCCCTTCAAGCCTACTTGATAACAGTCCTTTTGTCTGCAGGCTGCAAAATCCATTTCATGGTGACCTCATTCACACTGAAGTGGTCACCTGTGTCTGATCTGCAAGAAACACTTTCAGTATGAAAGTACAGGTGGGCCCCTGTATCTGCAGATCCTGTATATGTGGTTCCAATTATTCCAGATTTGGGGGGGGGCACCCCCTGCATGCCCATTAACGTGCTTTACAAACTTCCCCCAGCACAAATGTCTTGGCAATGGTAATTGTTCCAAATGTGTAAATGCACATACACCACACCTCCAAATTATGGAAGGTTTATTATCCTGTTTAAAAGGAGTCATTTTTGAATGTTTTATGGATTTAGAAAGCAAAGTACTGTTGCACTTTCAATCTCTCTCTTTCTCTCTCATTTATTCATTCACTCACCCACCTTACACCCCTGCTCTCACCTGACCAACACCACCACCATAATATCAGGGGACACAGCAGGTCAGAAATATGTGCCTTGTTAAGCTCCCCTTGGACATCCAGACAAAACGCCTGCACACAATGAAGTCTTGCAATGCTTACCTCTCTGTCATTATGCATATTCAAAAACTATCACCTCCAAGTACCAAGGAGCAAAAGACCACACAATCATCAGCTGTTTCAAGGCAGACCAGTTCCTCCCTCTTCATCATCCGTGCAAGGCAGTGGTTCTCAAAGTTTTTTGAATGGCTGCTCCCTAGACCTACTGAGCCACTGGCCGCAGCTCCCCATTACAGGTACAGTTCTATTCATTGTATAGGAAACCTGCAAGGAACCTGCAGGAACATTGCAAGGAACCTGCAGCTCCCTTGGCTGTTTTCCACAGCTCCCAGGGAGCCACTGCTTACAGTTTGGGAACCACTGATGTAAGACATGCAATCGAGAAGTCGGTGTGCCATAACCAGAGAATAGACGTGTTACAGAAAGGTGCCTCCTCTTGGATTCAGACTCGCCTAAATGCTCATAGGTGCCATCGGCATCTGTGACATGAGGTTGTCATCCTAGCCTGTATACAAGTTCAACAAAGGGCTTACAGATGCAAGCAAGGACTCTACCTTGCTCGAATTCAAGGATGGATAGGGCTGAAGCCCATGAAAAGGTACATAAGGGTATTTGGAGATTGGATATTTTATTTCTGAAGCATCATCTCATGTCTCTTGTTTGGAAGTCAGGGGTGGGAAAAGAGTTATTTTTATTCCAGCGATCACACTCAGCAATCACTCACATCACCTTGGAATTGGTTCAGCATAACCAAAAGCCAAAGATGACAATAATAATAAAAATAATGTCCAAATTGTATTCTATTTATAACTATAGCTATAAAAATAGGTGATGCAAATATAGCCATCTCGCCAACATCTTTGTTTATCCTAGTCCAAGCTGCCCTGATTGTTTCCCTCCCAAGGGACAGTGTGACTCTATAGATATATTTTAGATATAGTTGCTCATGTTGTGCCTTGCACTGCCACAGCAAAACAGGTGCCCAATACCTGTCAAGGATGGAGTCAACTTGCCCTGACCCTTGCTTAGGAAACCCATTCTCCAAATACCTTCTTATCAGACAAGGTTTCACTACCTTCCCTAGCAGTCTTTTGGCTGCTAGCCTGCCACACTGCAGGACCACATGTAGCACCAGGCCTGCCTTCCCACCATGACAATGAATAGGTTCTTTCCATTCAGAAAAGGAACCTGTTGTCAGTAGACAACTTGTATGTCGCAGTGGCTAAGCAACCAAGCTGCAAACATGGAAGTTTGTTCCTGGTCAAATCTTGCCCCTGCTCTGGATTTTCTAGGTCAGGGATGGGCAAACTTTCAGCTTTAGGGATCTTGGACCTTTAACAATTGTGTAGAAGAGAGAATCTCAGCAGGTGCAGCTTGTCATTTCACAGGTGACAAGCTGCAGCTGCTGAAATTCCCTCCTCTACACAATTGTTAAAGGTCCAAGATCCCTAAAGCTGAAAGTTTGCCCAACCCTGCTCTAGGTGACCATAAGGAAGCTACTGTGTTTCAGATCAGCTTTGCACTCTCTGCAAGAAGGGATAATACTTCCAGGTTTATTGTAAGACATTTTGTTATACATGCAAAGTATTGTTGTGAAAATGGAAGTTGCTGGCGCTGGCAGTTGGACCACCCCCTCCAACATTTCACATGTTTAAAAGGCATCCCCCAAATTCTCCACTGAAGGACAAATAGGGATGGAATCTTACCTGGAAAAAGTAAGAGACAAAAGGGACAACAAAAATATATATCTGAGGTGAACACAAATACTGGCCTCTGTATAGTTGTAATGGAAATGTGCAAGATTCCTTGAGGAGATAAGGCATGGTGTCAACAGTGGCCCCTTGCCAGCAAGCATGGGGTTAACACCAGATCCTTAGATTGCAGTGAATGGGCTGCATGGCTTGGAGGCAAAAAGGTCCTCACAGTTAAAAGCAGCCCCTGTAGGAAGGAAAAGGGGTGTGGGTAGTAGAAGGAGGAAAGCTTGGAAGAAGGAAGGAGAACTAAATTGATAGATTAATGGACTGAGGAACTAATGAACTGGCTGACAGACCACTGGACCTGCTGACTAACTGATAGCGCAACTGACTAACAGAAACATGGTTGAATAGACTTCTGAGGATTACTAGGACTTCCGGAGACTGGTGTGTGGCTGCCACTCCCAAGATCTGCTAAGGAATAAGATGTTGCTGTGGTGGCTGGAGAAGCTGCTGGCAGGAGAGGGAAGGACCTCTGCAGGTTGAACAAGTGAACTACACTGGTGGTTGGGTCTAGCAGTGCTACAGTGCAGAACTAGGGCCATTGTTGGGCATCAAAGGGGAGCTAAGTAGCTTAAAGTGGGTATAGGTTTTCTAGGTGAAACCTGGACAGGGAATTTGGCAAAACAATAGTCTTGCTGATCATATTGCTTATAATGCTGGTCTGCAGGAACTCTAAGGGCCCAATTCTATCTAACTTTGTAGTAGTTGCTGTGCAGCCCTGAAGTGAGGGTACAAACATCCCCTTACCTTGAGGAGGCCTCCATTGACTGTCCCTCTGCAGGATGTAGCTTACACCCCTTTGGCATGGCTGTATCAACTCTGGAAAGTTGGATTGAGCCCTAAATTATCATGTATTAGTAGTGAAATAATAGTGATGAAATCAAAGACTTTCATGCCTAGGGAATATAGTATTGTAGTCAACTAACAAGAGGGATCTGTATCCTGCATGAAATGTCTAACTTCCCTCTTGGCACATGGTATCCATGGAGGTTTGTACAATGAGCAATCAAGGCTACCTTGAATCTTCTTTTGCTTCCATGGGTCAGCAGCTGATCCTTGACATGCAAGAATGGGAGTTGGGTGAACTTATCCCCCCCCCCCGGCCAACATTTACCAATCACGGAATTCCAGAGAGAGTAATTACAGGAAATAGACCTCCATTTGCCTGTCAGTAACTTGCTGAGTTTGCCATCTCTCCAACATTTGAATATGTCACATTTTCTCTGTATCGTATTCAACCTGACAACTACATGGAAGCAAATGTCAAAATCTCCAAGAAAACTAAGACATTCGTTGGCCTCATTAGCAGGAGAAATATAATGAAATAAGCTCAGCATAAAAGCAAACAAATAAGAGCAAAATGAATAGTGACACTGACAAGCAAGATCGGATTGTGAAAGAAAAGCAACATGGAAGCAATAACTGGAATACAATGAACACCTGATGTCAAGATTCGGAAGCTCAGTTCAGACAACACATGCATAGTGACTTCAATGCATGCTGGAACAGTTGGGGGAGTGAGAGAATTGGGGTTGTTTCTGGTGTCCCCAATTGTTTTTCCATGCGTTTATCATAAGTAGAGATTACTTACAGTATTTTTCGCTCCATAAGACGCACTTTTTCCCCCCCAAAAAGTGGGGGGGGGGGAAGTGTGTGTGTCTTATGGAGCGAATACTGCAAAAAAGTGTGCACGTTGGGGACCTTAATGAAGGGGGGATCTTCATGCCAGTTTATGTTCCCATTCACCCTAATAAAGGGAGGGATCTTCATGCCAGTTTATGTTCCCATTCACCCTAAGAAGGGGGGGATGGTTCAAATGTTATTCTGTTATAGTTTATTAAATATTTTATTACACTATTTGGTTCAGAATATTTTTTTTCCTGTTTTCCTCCTCTAAAAAATAGGTGCGTCTTATGGTCAGGTGCGTCTTATGGAGCAAAAAATACGGTCTATAGTTTGTACGTACATATGATATATTTAGGAATTATGGTGAATACATAGGGGGCAGGAGAGGGCCCAGCACCTGTACTTGCAATCCCCTCATGTGTATGTGCTCACCACGCATATGTTGTCAGAACAGGGTGAAGGGAAATGCCATCTTCCAACTCAAACCTTACGGCAGCAGCTATGTCATAAGGCTATAATAACTGATAAGCTTGTCTTGTTTTCACCAATTATCAGACCTATACAATTTATGTGTGGTAACATGCACACAAGGGCATCAGTCTACCACTTGGTAAATGGTTGTTCAAATGTAAAACCACTGTGTCTCTATTTGAAGAACAGCTTTTCAAGTCACTTGGGCATTCCCTGACTGAGATGCTTTTGTTCCATTCAGAATCTAGCTACATTTTAAGTGCTGTGAAGCACACTGACTTGGGGTAGGTGCAACTTTCCCCACTAATAGGCTGTCCTAAAAGAAGCAATGTAGGTGAAAACTTCTGTTTTCCAAAGAGCTCTTCACAGAGCTGGAGTCATTTGCTTTTGGAAATATGGTGACCCTGTTCTTCACATTTCTTGCAGAGAACTAGATTACGATCCCTTTGCCTTATATGCATATTATATGAAGGATTAAAGGACTGTGAGCACAATACTGTCCAGTTTTCCAGCTCCAGTGCAGCCACAATACAGCCTCAAGGTAAGGAAACAAATGTTCCCATACTTTGAGGAGGCCTCTGTGATTGCGTCCCCACCACAAGATGCAGTGCATGCCCCAGTGGATAGGATTGGGCCCTCTCACCTCTTCCTTGGCTGGCCTGTGTCTGACTTGAAACCAGAAATGTTTGTCAGAAAAGGTTGCAGGATGCTGAACTGAAGTTCACTAGTACACAAGGACCATTGCCTGCATAGTCAAACTTTATTTTAGCTGGAGATACTGTTTGATAAAGATAGTTATTTTATTCAACACATGTGGTGAAGAAAACAGAGTTTCCTAAGGTCTGAACAAAGGTCCATAGAGGGAGGGTAGCATGAAACTAAAGTATTTCCCTAAAGCCAGTTTGTTTCCACATTAAAGCCCTGTAATGCTGTAGAGGTATGGCTTCCGTAATTACCAGGATGTGGAATTAAAATGGTGGTTGCACACAGCACTTAATAAAGCACTGCATTATTCAGCAATGCCCTTCCCCTTGGTCAAAATTCTTCTCTAATGTGACAAGTAAGCTTCACTCAGCAAAGATCCTTTCTGATGATAATGGAAAACCTTTGGTTTCCAGGTTCAGCCCATTTTATTGCTTCTCTGTTCATGCTGAATTGGCCTCTAATTGCTCCTCATTCAGTCTACTTTTGTTCAGTTAGTGTGATAAAATTATGGGTTTCTTTACATTGTTCTTTTTTCCTCTCTTTTCTTTCTATTATACTGAAACAGCAGCAAAATCCTAGCTGCCAGTGTCAGATGCCTCCATCTGACAGAAGGGCAGGAACTCAAATGTCAACATTTGGAGTTTGTCATGAAACTTTAGTTTCAGGAAGAAATGCTGGCTACTTCTTCCACTCTGGTTCTCTGGTTCTGGTTCTCAGTAGAAACTGACATTTCTCACATAAAACCCAGTTTGATTAGATTCTCATTTGAATTACATAATTTTGAATTTGAAGATTACAATCTCTGGGGTGGAAGCAGGGAAATTAAAAACCAAATAAATAGACAAGAGGTCACAATGAATGTATGGGTACATAGAATGGTTTAAGATGGACAGCACAATAAGAAAGATATAGGGCGCAATCCTAACCCCTTATGTCAGTGCTTTCCAGCCAATGGGATGTGTGCTGCATCCTGCAGTTGGGACTCACAGAGGCCTCCTCAAAGTAAGGGATTGTTTGTTCCCTTACCTCAGAGCTGCATTGCCCTTATGTCAGTGCTGGAAAGCACTGACATAAGGGGTTAGGATTGCGCCCATAATCTCGCAGGCCATAATAATAATAATAAGCCCAAATGAAGCAACAGATGTGTATGCTTCTGAAAGGAGGGCACACATATCTCACTGTTGCCCATGCTGAATAGTATGTGTGTATGCATCTGTGTCATGTTTCCAGCTGTTTCAACTGTAACACACCCCAAAATTAGTCAGTTGGGAAGCAGGAAGCAATTCATTTTAGCAATTGCCCACATTCACATGTAATAGATGTCCTGAGACAGACTCCCGATGTGACAAGGGAGTTTTTCTAATAGAAGTTAAGCCATTGTTTGAGATAATGTGATACCCTTCACAGATACATCTTCTGTGCTCCTCATGTCTGTCACAAGGAAATATATCACCCAGCTCTAATTGCTGTGTAAGGAGCCACAGGAGTCTTCTGCCCTCTGATCTTTAGATCATGGGTATCAGCCCATGGCCACTTAACACCTCAGGCAGCATGCCAAATACTTTCCCCTTTACTCAGTGATAACCGATGCTGCTACCCGTCTTCCCGCTTTCTTCATCCTAAAAAGGAAGAGAGAAATGGAGTGGAAGTTGACTTGTAAAGGAGAGGAAAGTGGTAGGCTAGAGCATCAGAGGCACTACTCCTGCACTCTCTGTTACTCCACATTTCCTCTTCCTGTCCATTCCCCTCTTCCTTTTCTAATTAGGAAGTGGAAGGATAGGAAGCAGAAACAAACAAAAGCAGGTGCCAGTAGTAGACCTCCCCAGCCCTGCAACCCAGGGCAAAGGATTACAATGGCACCCCCCGTGGGATGCTGCCACCTCCCACATGCAAATTCGCTCGTCCACTTAACTGGAGCGACACGGTGCCTGGCTTCTCCAGGACATATCAGAGAAGCCTCCCGAAGGCTCCCCGACACTTTAAACTGTGCTTCTGGCAAACCGGAAGCACGGTTTCCAACTCAGTCAGGAGCCTCAGAAAGGTGTGTGAGGCGCTGTGCCCAGGGTGTTTGCTCCATCAAATGAATGGGAGGTCTGCCACTGGCAGGTGCCCTCCCTCAATCCACTGCCTGAGGCATTGACCTGTCTGTCTCATGGATGAGGTCGCTCTGACAGAAATGATGTTTCTTTTCTTAACTACTAGAAAAATCAATTTTTCTCCCAAAATTGTGGCCTACATCTGGTGAAATGCAAAGCCAACAACCTGGATCTATTCTTGGCTTGTACCACATGCTTCCAGCCATATTATAGTCAAAGATGGGTGGTTTGTCTTGGTTCTGAATCAGAGTGAAATCTCCTGAATTTGCACTTAGTTTGCTTGGCATTTTCTGCTTTAAATTGCATGTTTGCCCACCTAGATGTCATCTCAGATCACTACTATGCATGATCTTGAGGTAAATATGTGATATGTGAATGGCCAAGACCTTCTCAGTATTTATAATGGCTCTTCATTATAGATATTAGCCAGGGACCTTAGACAGCAAAAGTCATTTTAAAAATAGGAAAGGCTGATGTAGAAATAGGGTTGGAGAGGAACTTATTTCCTTGGGGATGTCAAAGAGGAATCACAAAAGTGTATGTAGTAGAAACATCCAGAAAGTTCGTGGCATTGAGTAATTTATATTCTTATTAGCATGTTTTCTAATGCAGAAACAGTGCATTGAATAAGTAAATACAACCATGTTGATAACAATTATTGGCAGCTAGAAAGCCTCACATGCTGAACACACCAGCAAATATCACAGCAAAACAGCAGCTTTGCTGTTATTATAAAATTTAATTATGTCCTCCTAATGGTAGCCAGAGGAAATTTGGAAGCCTTATTGGTGAAAGAGAGGGAAAGTGTTTATGCAAAGGTATCACACACCTTTGTATCTACTGCATGCAGTGGTAATTTGGGGAAAAAGTACACCTCATTAATGTTTCAGGCCGGCTATATTCATTAATTAAGAGCCCAATCCAATCCTTCTCCTACCCCACTGGTGCAGCTGTGGAAAAACAAGCATGCTGTATCCAGTGGGGGGTGGGGGTGAGTTAGTAGATCAAGAGGCTTCAACAGGGAAAGGGGATTTAATTCCCCGTACACCGTGTAAGCCTCCCAACCTGCAGTGAGTGTCCTTGGACCTGTACTAGCTATACTGCTAGCATAAGTCCAAGGAGAGAAAGGGGTACGAAGGCAGCGAAAGGTAGGAATAAATATTTAGGGGGAAAAAATTATTGAAATGGGTTCAGTTACACCAAAATGGTGAAAGGGGAAGCAAAAAGCTAAAAAAAATTAGACAGAGGTAGAAAAGATGTGACAACACTGCAGTAATTGAGGGGAGGGGCTTGAAAAAGGATGGCACAGGAATTAAAAGGCAAACTGAAATAAAACAAAACATGAATGTGACTTGTTAGGTATGCCAGTCCAGAAACTTGATCCTTACACCCACACCTAGGCAGGCAGGTAAACTCCATCAATACATCTGATGCTTTGAAAGAGAAGAGCTGTGCAATGGGGAGGTGTGGGACAGGGCCTAGGAGAGGGGGGTAAAGGAGGTAATTTGTACCCGGGCCCAGGGACAGAAAGGGGGCCAGGAGCCAAAGGAGGGGACCCAGAAAGTTCCTGGGACCTGACATTTTCCTATCTCACCTGAACTCGCTGCCAGCGCATAATGCTGAGACACCACCACGTGCATGCAGAGTTTGCTGCTGCTGCAAGCCATCCACACCAGGCCCAGGAAAGTACCCATGACCCTCCTTAACCCAGTGTCAAATCTGGGAGGAAACTGGCCTGCTACAGTTTGTCTTGTGGATCCCATAACCATGAAGGAGTGTCAGAGACCCAGCTGTGCGGCTACAGCTGCTGCAGAAGTTCATTTTGAACCATTCTAGTGTGAGCCTAAATACAAAGATTTTCTGCAATCAATTTTCTGTATTTCAAAAATTTTAGAGAGACTTAAGAGTGTGTTTGGTTTTCCATATTTATCTAGCTGCCAATGCTGCATGTTTGGGTAGACCTGGGCTCTGCATCAGGAAGCCTAGTAGACCTGAGCTCCAAAGACTATTGTGGCTGTCAGCACCTTCCCCCTCCCCTATTTCCCCTGCCCCCATTGCCCCGCCTTCCCCTTTGGGAGGGCACCGAAGAAACTTTATACCCCCTGCCAAAAATCCTCTCATAGGTCCTGGTGTCCGACCCCACATTTTATATCCTCTGGGTCTTAACCCAGTTTTACATTTTAGATTGGTTACTTGGGGGAATGATGGTAATTTGAGTTACCTAGTCTGAATGACTTAGCCTTAAGGTTGTAGATTCCTTATAGGAGACTCCTAGGTGATAGGAATGTCTGAAACTAGTTAAAAAAAAACACCAGAAAATCTGGGATTTTCACCACAATCACACACACAGTAACACGCACATTCTATTGATTTTTGTGTTTTGATTTATTTTCATTGTCGCAAACCCATCTGGATTCTTTTGAAGAAAAATGGGCAGAAGGGATTTTGAATTGTCCACTGTGTCCACTGGAAATTGTCCACTGTGTTGGTGATTTGGTAGGGATTTGAACCCAGCTCTCTGGGTTTATCACAGTATTAGTTCTTTCTGCAGCAAGCCAGTCCTCAGTGTTATGAGGCATCACTGTAACCTTGCAACCCACACTGTATAGAGTGATGGAGTTGTTTTTCTTGCCGTCTCATTCACTGTTTTATTGCCTTTATGGTCTAGGATGAATACCATTTATTCTTTTTGACATTTCCCATCCATGATGGGCTAATCAAAACAGCTGTTTGAATACAGTCCACATATATCATTTTAAGAAATGTCACAACAATACAAAATAACTAGAAATATCTCACTGTCATCCATTTTCCCTCTTATAGGTAAAATACAAAATTCAATCAGAGTGCTATCATTGTTTTTATTACAAGGTATAATGGCAGTTGCTTTGAAGAGGCAGGTGCTGCCGACATTCCTAGTATCTGAAATCTGGGTCAACTATTGCAATTCTCCTATCTCCAAATTTGCGTGGAGTAGGATAGAAACATTCTCCTGTCTCTTCTGAAATCCACCATACAGTCTCTGAATTCACTTATGAGTTCTGTAGAAATGAACTGCACAGTGGTGACCAATGGGGTATGCTGTTGAAGACTACCATTGACCATTAGTGAGGACTGACCCACCCATGAAGCGAGATAAAGCAGCCACTTTAAGTGTCCTATGGGGGCAGGCAGTACCTTGCAACCATCAGTCACTTCCATGCTTGTATCTTTCCCTTTATTACTACTTCCTCCTTTTGGCCATCCCACTCTTGAGTTTTTAAAACCCATTTTTGCCCAGCCCACAGGTGAACACATTTGGTCCCTGTTGCATATATGCAACACTGGGCAGAGATGGCTTAATGGCAGAGCTTCAGAGCAGGATTTGACTCTCAAAAAGGAGAAGCTTTTCAGAAGTGGGCAAGGAATTTCTTTTTTCTGTCCTAGCTCCTTGACACTATTTCAAATGTACCTATGGGGGAGGAGTAAAGGGGGACATTTGTCTTAGATGTAAATTTCATGCTGATAGGGGTTGGAGGAAAGCCAGAGGTAGCAACTCACAATACCATTTCAGGCATGGCTGGGGCTTGGCTGGGCAAACTCAGTCCCATGCAGACATATAGCGGGTAGCAGTGCCCAGAACACATTGTTGACACAATGGCCAATGACTGTTGTGTTGATTCTGGAAGCCACATATGGGCCTCCATGATGCTGAAATGACAGCTGCCGTGTCTCCTTTGGAGCCTTGTGATACCCTCCAGGTCCCCCTTTTTTGCTTTGAACCATAGGCAGACTCATGCTGTTTTAATATTTTCATACCTAACCATCTTTATTTTTGTATAATGTTGATCCTTTCACACTGAAACTTCTATTGGAATATCACCAAAGCCTTTCCTATCAACTGTGACAGGAAAAATGAGGCTAAATATGTTCGGTGTCAACTTCTCCTTTGTTCCCTTCAGTTTTGTAAAGAAATTACAGTTTTATGATCAGGGTGTGAATTAAAATCCTCTTTTTGTGAAATCCATGATGACAAGAATCTCTCAAACTTGCAGAAGAATATGCAGATTTAAGACCACAAAACCCATGATGCAGTGAGGGAAACATCTGTGCATGAAAGCCAAGAGTTTTTTTTGGCAATGTCTTCAGTGTTATTATGTTTAATTAAAACTTAAAGTGCAGTGAAGAATCAATATGAATGAATGCATTTGCAGTAATTAGTCAAAAACTGAATTAGCAGAGCAACATTATCAACAGAAATCTGCTGTTTGGGACCAGAAAGACTAGACTGAAAATGAAATGTTCAGTCTTCACACATAATAAACAATAGGTGTGTTTTCAGCATTTAGAAAGCAACCTTAAACAGCTTGAGAAATTGTTCACTAACCATGGCCACTCAAGCATTAATTCCTTATGCTACGTTCCTCTACATCAGTGGTTCCCAAACAGGTGGGTCGTGACACACCAGCCAGGGAAGCACGTGTCCCTGCCCCTTTAAGGGGCAGGGAAGGGGAAGGCAGTAATGTGATCCTCAGAATCACACTGCTGCTGGGGATGGGGAGGTGTTTTTTAACCCATCAGAGTCCTGGGGGGGGGGGTGCAGGGAGCCCTCCAAACATCTAAAAAAGAGAGAGAGAAAAGGGTATCATCACAAGAAAAAGTTTTCATCATAAGATCAGATGTGCCAAAAAATTTTCATTTTTTTTACATGTTTGGATGGGCAGGGAGCCCTAAGGAGGGCTCTCCAGGCCCCCCCCCCACCCTTCAGGACACCAGCGCTGGCTGCCAGTAAGTAAAAAACCCCTCCCATCCCTGGCAGCAGCATGATCCTGGGATCACGTTGCTACCATTGCCCCCCCCCCCCGATACATTTACAGTGCTCCCAACTCTCTGGTAGGAGTCTGGGAAAAACTGCTGTACACACCTACAAGACTGATCATGCAGGTATTATTATCATGGTTGTCTGTTTCAACCTGAAACACAGACAAGTCAAGAAGCTCCTCACTATACCAGGCCTCTTTCTCTCATTTGCAAGATACATTTAGCATCTCAGTTGGTGAAAGGAGAAATGACAATGCAAGCAGTCTAGTGGCTCCCAGTGGTTGTCCCACCAGCACTGAGGCTCAGTACCAACTTGTGCTGGCCTCCCCACTGGCACTGTTCCTCTTCTGGCTGCTGCATTGTGCCTTATGGCACATTTACAATGGCTGTTGCTGGGGCAGCACACCGGAGACTGGCACTGCCCAGCAATAGGATTGGGCTGCCCATCCCATTGAATACAGTAGGACTGACTAAACATACATAGCATTCTGCTGCTAAACTCTGACATTGCACTGCAGTACAAGGTGGCAGGAGGGCCACAAAGCATCCCTGTTGCCTCCACTAATGCTTTTTCCTTTGGTCCTGAATTTAGCAGGGGGAGAGTAACTGGCCCACCTCACACCAGCACTGTCTGTTCTAGTGGCTGTCTGCTGGTATTCATTTGCATCTTTTTAGATTGTGAGCCCTTTTGGGACAGGGAGCCATTTAGTTATTTGATTTTTCTCTGTAAACCGCTTTGTGAACTTTTAGTTGAAAAGTGGTATATAAATACTGTTGATTGATTGATTGATTGATTGTATTTTCTCAGAAAGTAGAAGAGATGTTTTTAAAAGTGTTGCTGTTCACTCTTGGGCTGTGATGGAATTCCTGATCATCGATAGTGAAGAATTGGACTGAGTATTTATTTATTTGACAAATGTATACACCGTCCTTCATCCACTCTCTCAGGGCAGTGTGCAAAAAGAAAATGACAAAATTTAAAACACAAGATGCTACACAGGTCTTTTGATTCTTCAGATTGTTCTAAGCGATTGTCTGAAGCGCCCCGATCAGACAGGCGGAGACAGGGCTTCACTGCAACAGAACATATTGGAAAACTGTCTGGTGTCCAAGTGTACCGTCTTCCCTATGACCTTGAGAAGAAGTGTATCGTCACGCCGGGGGAGAAAGTGTGGCTAGAGAAAAGGAATCACGCTTTATGAGTAAGAAAAAGAAATGAGACTCGGGGCAGCTTTGGTTGCTACTAGCCCTTGACATCATATTTTATAATCACTACAAAAGCCATATATTAAAGATTTCCAAAAGTCTCCATCAATAGTCATCCTGTTATTCACTGTGATTATCCAACTGTAAAAATCACATCACCAGCAGATATTGTACCCAAGTCCAGGGAATGTAATCTAACACCTCTGATTCTCAGAATCCCATAAATCTTTTGTGGCCTCTGCTGACCGTAAGTGTAATGATGATGAAAGATCATTCCTTTGCACTATTGCATCCCCAACCATTACTAGAAACACAGCGGAGCACACCAGCCACTCCTGATTTCTCCCAAAATGCAATGTCCACGTGACATATTCTGCCCAGGATCATTTTATTTTTTAAGCTATAAAATAAGCAAATGATATTAGTAATAAATTTTAACAGAATGCAACAAGCCATTCAGTATGGCCTAGTGGCTGCTGCAACCACCAAGCAAGGAGATCTGAGCACCAGCAAACCAGGGAACTCTGCTGGCACTGGTAAGTCAGCTTAGTGGGATGGAGGGAGGTGAGGATGAGCTGAAATGGGGGTGGTATTGACAGCTGGTACGTGATGATTTCCTAACCCCCTCCCTGGCCTTAATCCCCCAACCTATATCCACACCGATGCGTTTGTTTAGTTCGGTATCGAGAGAAAGAGTGTCGGAGATCGTTGAGCCAAGGTACACAAAGTCATGGACAACCTCCAGTTCATGCGCAGAGATTGTAATGCAGGAAGGTGAGTCCACATCCTGAACCATGACCTGTGTTTTCTTAAGGCTGATCGTCAGTCCAAAATCTTGGCAGGCCTTGCTAAAACGATCCATGAGCTGCTGGAGATCTTTGGCAGAGTGGGTAGTGACAGCTGCATCGTCGGCAAAGAGGAAGTCAAGCAGACATTTCAGCTGGACTTTGGACTTTGCTCTCAGTCTGGAGAGATTGAAGAGCTTTCCGTCTGATCTGGTCCGGAGATAGATGCCTTCTGTTGCGGTTCCAAAGGCATGCTTCAGCAGGACAGCGAAGAAAATCCCAAACAAGGTTGGTGCAAGAACACAGCCCTGCTTTACGCCGCTTCGGATGTCAAAGGGGTCTGATGTGGAGCCATCGAAGACAACAGTGCCCTTCATGTCCTTGCGGAAGGATCTGATGATGCTGAGGAGCCTGGGTGGACATCCAATCTTGGGGAGAATCTTGAAGAGGCTATCCCTGCTGACCAGGTCGAAGGCCTTCGTGAGATCTATGAAGGCTATAAAGAGTGGCTGTCACTGTTCCCTGCATTTCTCCTGCAGTTGTCTAAGGGAGAATACCATATCAGTGGTGGACCTGTTGGCTCAGAATCCGCACTGTGATTCTGGATAAACGCTCTCTGCAAGTACCTGGAGCCTCTTAGTGCAACTCGGGCAAACAACTTTCCTACAATGCTAAGGAGAGAGATGCCACGGTAGTTATTGCAGTCACCCCTGTCTCCCTTGTTCTTGTACAGCGTGATGATGTTTGCATCCCTCATGTCTTGAGGTACTCCACCTTCTCTCCAGCAGAGACAGAGGATTTCATGCAGCTCAGTGACGATGATCTCTTTGCAGCACTTTAGGACTTCAGCAGGGATGCTGTCTTTTCCAGGTGCCTTGCCAAAGGCAAGGGAGTTCAGGGCCACGTGAAGTTCTTCTAGGGTTGGTTCACTGTCAAGCTCCTCCAGCACAGGCAGGCACTCAATGTTGTTCAGCGCTTCTTCGGTGACTACATTTTCTCTGGAATATAGCTCAGAGTAGTGCTGCACCCAGCGTTCCATCTGCTGCATCCGATCCTGGATGACCTCGCCTGTGGCAGACTTCAGAGGGGCAATTTTCTTCTGTGTTGGACCTAGGACCTGCTTGATACAATCATACATCCCCTTGATGTTGCCCGTGTCAGCTGCTATCTGTATCTCGGAACAGAGCTGGAGCCAGTAGTTGTTGTTGAACTAAACAAATGCATTGGTAAAGCAGCTACCACGTTTTCCAGACTCACAAAGAGAGTCTGGTCCAACAAGAAGCTGACGGAACATACCAAGATCCAGGTCTACAGAGCTTGCGTCCTGAGTACACTTCTGTACTGCAGCGAGTCATGGACTCTTCGCTCACAACAGGAGAGGAAACTGAACACTTTCCACATGCGCTGCCTCTGACGCATTCTCGGCATCACCTGGCAGGACAAAGTTCCAAACAACACAGTCCTGGAACGTGCTGGAATCCCTAGCATGTATGCACTGCTGAAACAGAGACGCCTGCGTTGGCTCGGTCATGTCGTGAGAATGAATGATGGCCGGATCCCAAAGGATCTCCTCTATGGAGAACTCGTGCAAGGAAAGCGCCCTACAGGTAGACCACAGCTGCGATACAAGGACATCTGCAAGAGGGATCTGAAAGCCTTAGGAGTGGACCTCAACAAGTGGGAAACCCTGGCCTCTGAGCGGCCCGCTTGGAGGCAGGCTGTGCAGCATGGCCTTTCCCAGTTTGAAGAGACACTTTGCCAACAGACTGAGGCAAAGAGGCAAAGAAGGAAGGCCCATAGCCAGGGAGACAGACCAGGGTCAGACTGCACTTGCTCCCGTTGTGGAAGGGATTGTCACTCCCGAATTGGCCTTTTCAGCCACACTAGATGATGTTCCAAAACCACCTTTCAGAGCGTGATACCATAGTCTCTCGAGACTGAAGGTTGCCAACAACATATCCACACAGACTTGAGTAGGACTGAGGTTTGAGTAGATCTGGTGGCCTGGTAAGGGCTTACACTGGGGCAAGGAATAAATGATTTCTTACTCCAAAGAGGCCTCCAGAAGCTGAAACTACCCTGTGGCATTCAGTGGTCATCACATTGGCACTGCTGCAGTGCCACACAGGGAATTAAGAGCTGCACAGGGAGTTAGGGAAAGTTATATAAAATGGGAAGCAACAAAACAAGAGTTTTCATGTTCTCAGTGGTCTAAAACCTTCTGGATTGCTTTGCTAACTTAGGAATTAGCATGCTTTTGCCAGTTTACACCAGCAAGGGAGCTGGCCCATTAAGGAGATGTTTTGTGTTCCTCCGTGGAAAATTAAGGATCACTTTCAAAAAGTAATAAACGTGAAATTCAATTGTGGGAACATAATATCATCAGAGATTTTCATAATGCCAACTTTTGCGACCAAGATGCCGCACTGGGGAAAATATGTTGTAAAACTTTGACTAAGGACTAAGTTTTGAAGATAAATAGTTTCCAGCAAACCTAAGTCATTATCCTTTTAATTTCAGAAACTTCATTTGATTCTTTATAAAAGCCAATTTACATGTCAGAGATCCTCCTGCTACTGCAGCCTAACAGGAAGTCTAGAACTAGCAGTTTTCTGACACAAGTAAACAGTTGCTCTGCTAATTTTTAAGAAACATGCATGGGCCCTTTATGCGAAAGGCCTTTAGAAATGAAGATTCCACCCAATGTGATAGAAAATACCAAGTGCAGTAGCTTGCTGTTTCTGGAAGTCATTTAATTCACATTCTTTAATTCACAAGTAATTAGTTTGGATTTGTTTAAAGATTATTTTAAATGAGAACATATTTATTTTTAATATGGGTCCTCCTTAATACAACTAGGCAAATAATGGCAAAAAATGGAGGTCACAACAGATTCCAGGTCAGCTGAAATGGCTTGAGAATTGTATTTTAACAATGATAGTCAATGGGACTTACTCCTAGGTAAGTGGGTAGGATTGTGGCCTAGCATTGTTAAAAATGTTCCTGCTTGATTATGTTACTTCCGGTCATAACATCACTTCCGGTGAGTCCCAACAGATTCTCTTTATAAAAAGTGGGTCACGGTGCTAAAAGTTTGAGAACCACTGCATTATCTGATTGATTGAAGAGCAGTATGATAACCATTTGATAGAAGTTTGGCATCCATACTGTGACTTCTAGAATAATCTGAGAAAAGATATAAATACTTAAATCATGCTTCATTTTTGTAACTTTGCTTTTTTTAAAAAAGGCTTAACTATGTTTATTCTCCCTCTTCTGTTAACATAGTATACTGTTTCCAATAAGTTGATAGCACCAGCAGCTCCTACAGAGTTTCATATTTCCCTAATCGATGAATCATACATATCTCAGCTGGGATGCCAGCTGCAAAAGGCATGCGATACATTGGAGTACATGGTAATATAATAACAAGGAAAAATGATACCAAGAAAACATCCATAATCATTTAATGGATTTATTAAATTAGTTTTCATTTGTGGGCTTCTCAGTCTCTCAAAGACTGAGAGAAGGTAGCTTAATTTTTTATGCTTTGGGGACTTGAAGGTTCACAAACTCAAGTGTTTTTCACGTGTTCAGTGAATGCCTACATGTACCCAACTGGGTGATCAAAGACCCAGATCCCTTGGCAGAGATCCTGATCATTCAGAGTGAAACTCCATGCAGATATAACTTGCAAACATCGGGCAGCCCAATTCTGAGCTGCCTGGGGCGCCCAGGCTCGGTGGCACCGAGGAGGGCTGCCGCAAAATCCAGTGCCTCCTACACTACAGCGGGAGGCACCTCGGGAGAAGGGGACATTCGTCCCTTTTTCTCGAGTAAGGTAAGCAGCCCCGCAATGGGGCTACTCACTTTACTGCCTACCAAAATGTCGGCAGTAAGAAAAAGGCCCTCCATGAACGCCCTGGATCCTGCGGAGTGGAGCTCCGCAGATCCTCCTCCCTCCCTCCTCCGAGCACGCCTCCCACCGCCCTCTCTCTGCTGCCCGCTGGCCTCCCCCCTCCCCGGAACGCCTCCTCCCCTCCTCCGTCCCTGCCCCAACCTGCCGTTCCATAGCCTGGTGTTCCGAGAGAACGCCGAGTCACAGAACCTGGGCAACCGCCCCATGCTAGCCCAGCACCAGCTGGCACTGGGCTAGCATGGGCGGGAGCCTGGCGGTGAGCCCCGTGAACATGCCTTACAGCACGTTTACGACTGCGCTCAGCGGCACAGAGTCATGCCGCCAACCACAGGATTGGGCTCTAAGTTATCACTCATCTTTGAATGGCAGCCAAGGACAGTATGCTTCCCCCTCCTAGAGAAGCTAATAAATGCATGATCTCATGTCCTTTCACACTTTTTTGGTTGGAGCATAATTGTATAAATCATACCCATACAATGCCTATAGATGTCAAGCCCTCTCCCTTCCTATTACTTTATGAGTAAGGGAGGCACCTCTTCCTCCACCATATGGGTAGACATTTGGCCACATCCTTTGTGAGTCTTGGCAGATATCAGACATTTGATTTGGGACTCCTGACAAGATATGTGCATACTGATAAATGTTACTTGTCTTATAGAAACCAATTTTTTACTGCCCTTGAAAATTATCAGAATTAGACATGACCTTAAACATGCAAGTCAACTGTGGATATTGTGTATTTATGTAAATAGCATGCAGGGGGAACAAAATTGTTTAGTAGCTTGCCCCCACCATGGTTCTGATCACAACTGCATGCCCCTCAATGCACTATTTTTAATGGGAAAAAGTGTCCATTGGTTCACATGTTTACAGTCACATCTAGTTTGACCTGCAGATGTTTTGGCCTTGGGAGGAACTAAGAGAGTCACTTCAAATTTCCCTTTGAAAATGCAGATCCGCATGATGCATGATGCATGATGACATCATGCTCCTTTAAACCAAGCATGTGCAATCCCTTACTATATACTCACCTCAAATAAATATACATTTAACCCATTCCACCATGGTGCAAACAGAACTGACAGCCAGAAGTTCAAGGACACATACATCTACAAGGAGAAAAATGCTGCCTTCTTCTCTGACCAATGAAGAATGTGAAAGAGACAAGAATTCATTGTGCTCTCCTTACCAAGTAGCTCTCAAATAATTTCATTGTAACAATAGTCAAATTTGCTAGGAGGAATAGTCTGCAGCACATCTAGCCCTGCAGACAAATAATCCAGAGATAAACTCTCCTTGGTGGAAAAACTTTCACAATGTTGTAAAATTATCCATCAGCCAATTGACAGTTCCTTCCGATTACCAGCACGAGTTTTCCTTCATAGGAGGCCATTTTTCTTTAGAGCTTAAATTGTGGCAGGCTACTTAAGGGGGAAAAAAACTCTGAACAGTAAAAGACTCTATTAAAGTATTAAATATAATAGTGATTGAAATTAAACACTCTTCTCATGAAAGCTCTGGAATTTTTATGACAAGCTATAAGCAATATCCAGGCTATTATCGAGTTGGAGGTATTCCTCTCAGAATTATGATGCTGCAAAATTCACAATGCAGCATTTTAAAGGTCAGGGAGCCTCCACTGGTTTAAAATTCACATGGCATTTTGATTTGAAGGAAGTCCTGAAACTGTGTGTGTACTAGCCAAGTGCCAGGCCTAAGGCAGAAGCAGATAACTTATTTTAACCAAAGAGTTATTTTTGACAGCTTACTTTTTGGTTGCATGCCAAGGGAGGCAATGCCATCTTTTATCATACCATGATTGCAATCTCAAAGTTCCATTTACAACCCAATCCTATGCATTTCTACTCAGAAGTAAATGTAATAAACAATAAACAAAATGGGGGGGACGGACAGTTGATTGGTGGACATAGTGGCCTGAGCCTGAGTCATATTCCAAACTGGTATCAACCAGTTGGAATCTACATTCTTGGCCATCTTTATTTGTTTGGTTACTCCAATGCCCAATCCTATGCATGTGTGCCAGTGGGCCTGCATTGTATCCAGCACATGTTTTGGGCCATCTGAGGCTCGACCTGAGGCAAGGGGAAACTTTTACCCTTACCCCAGGGATAGCCATAGCGGCACCAATGGGGCTACTCAGAACTGCGCCACATAAATCAGTAGTGCAAACCTGAGCAGCCCAAAGTTGCCCAGGGATTCCTGGGAATGCGGCTAGGATCTTGCATAAGTGTCAGATCCTGGGCCCACCTCCAGCTCCCCATCTGCCCACCCTGGGAATGCCTACCACCCGCCCTCTCCTGCCGCCGAAACACCTCCCTCACGCCTCCTTCTCGCCCTCACCACACTCCCCCAGACCCATGCACGAACTGAGCTTGGCTGACACAAACTTACTGGGCCCTGGGACTTGTGCTGGTGCCATGTCTATTTGCTCCAAGAGTGTCGAGAAAGTGCTTTAGCCCGTAGCCTCTAGCAAAGGTATATATACTAGGCTCATTATGTCACAGCAATTTCTCCTAATACCTCCTAATCAATGCGCTGCATGGAGCATGCAGGTAGAGGTGAGTAATGGGCACATCCATCACTCCATTACATTACAGTATCTAACAAGTCTAAGGGGAAAGGACTGCCTACTGGGCCTTGCTATGGTTGTTGTGGCTGCTGCCAAACCCATTCTCCACTTTTCTTTGCCCTTCCCAGCAAAATGCTGATGGCAAGAGCCCTCTGCAGATGGTATGTGCTGGGGCAGACCTCTGCTTGTGGGAGAGCCGTTGGTATGTGTACTAAAGAATCACTTAGGTTTCCTTGGGAAGATCTATACATTCAGCATTAGCCCTTTGCCCATGGCATGATCAAATGCATTTCTTGGGGGAGTTTTCAGCAATGTTTCATTGTGTTGGGCATTTTTCCTAAACCATTCCATTTTCTTGGGTGTTATGTATTAGTAGTAAGGGAGTAAAAAGGATAAGGGAATGTTCAGCAATCAAGATTTGTTACTGCTAACACTTGTGCCATTATTGGACTTCAGGGATGCTAGTCAATCAAATGTCTTTATAAAGCTGCAAAACAGGTCAGATTTATACTCTAACAATATATTTGTTAGCTCAACACAACCCTGAAGTACTCACTGTACAAATGGAGCTAATGTTGATCCTCACAGGATGGGGAAGTCCATACCCATCATTCTAACAGCTCCTTATCCAGTTAAGCACCTGAACACCAGGTAAACTCTCACTGTGTACAGTGAGAAAATACAAGAATTACAGACAATATAGGTGTTGTGGCCAAACATTTGTCTTCTTCCTTGGAAGAGGTGTTAGAAAATTGGGCCCTGGGGCAGGGAGGGGCTAGACCCCCTTCTCTGGAACTCCCTCCAGGGCACAGGAATGGCTGGTTTCCACAATCCTCAAGAGGTAGCAGGACTATGCTTAGCTTGGTAAGGAAATCGCACTCAGATGCAAATTCACTAGTAAACTGCATTTTATTCAGAACTCAGACACAGAATAGCACAAAAGGAGATCTGTCCAGGAAACTTTTGCAGTTCATGAACAGATACACTAACCAACACAGATAATATTACCCAAGCTAGCTATTGCACCAGAGGTGATGAATCCCCCTGTCAACACTGAGGTGGACCCCTCAGTGGATGGAAACAGAGAGGTCCTGAATCTAGGTGTGCAAACTCTTTTCCTTCCATCACAGCTCCTTTGCAACCCCTCCTCCTTCCTTGCTAACTATTGGACTTTCAACAGTTGCAACAGTTGATTGGTGGGCATAATGGGTGTAACTGCCAGGACTAGAGTCAGAATCTACAGTCTTGGTCATCTGGTTTGTCTGGTTACCCCAATGCCCAATCCCATGCACGTGTACTCAGGAGTAAGTCCCATTATAGTCAGTAGGGCTTACTCCCAGATAAGTGAGCCAGTTTGAATGCCTGTCAGGGAGATAAAGTGGGCTATGAATGAATGTGCATAGGATTTCAGCTCCATTACCTCTCCTCTGCTTCAGAAAATTGAAGCTTAGTGTCTCCAGCTGCTGGCTTTGACCAGTCTCCACCGCCTTCCCTCCATACGTGATAAGCTGTATTGGAATATCGGTAGATCTGGCAAGGAGGTAGGGTGTGGTGTCAGTAGTGGCCCCTTTAAGGGTAAGGCCTGGGCATCCAGCAGAGTGTGCTGCACAGCTGCAGCCACTGGAAGGCAATAGGGCCCTCAGGGATGTAAGGAGCACCTGTGGCAGGAAGGGTTTGTGGGTTGTAGAAGGAATGCAGGTTGGAGGCAGGAGACTGGACTGATTGACTTTGGAATCTGACCTTGGACTGTGACTTGGCTTGTTGACTTTGACTTGGATACTCTCACTGATTTGACTGGCTTACCTGGAATCTGACCTTGGACTGTGACTTGGCTTGTTGACTTTGGACTTTGACTTGGATACTCTGACTGATTTGACTGGCTTACCTGGAATCTGACCTCGGGCTGTGACTCGGCATATTGACTCTGGACTCTGATTTGGCAACTCTCATTGATCGGACTGACTTACTTGGAATCTGTGGCCTGGGACCTGACTCTGACTTTTGCTTGCTGCACTTGTGAGTTAAACAAGGGAAACTAATCAGCCTTAAGTGGGCACGAGGCCCAGTGGGGAGGAGCTGTGGCAAGACATAAGCTAATTGGTGGATTTTCCAAAAGTAGCAGATTAGTGCTTTTTGAAAGAGCATAAAAAGGAGCAAGATGGCAACACTGGTTAAGTAAGCTGAGGCCCTCTTTGGGTTCTGACAGAGGTATCAGTAGAGGATTAACTGAAGATCACCAAGGAACTGAAGGAACCCAGGATTTGAAGAAACTTTCCGTACATTGAGTTTGGTTTCCATATATTGCAGGCAAATACTGAATGGGCAGTAGTTGGTGGAGAGAGGCAAATGAGCACAACTGGTGGACAGCATCCCACATATTTGCCAAATGCAGAGGAAGATGATCTGTTCAATCCTGAACATTGGGCACCAGCTTACCGCTGGCACACACTGTTGCAAACATGCCATAAGGCACATTTGCGTACCCTACCACCGGGCAAGCACCAGTGCTAGTCCAGCAATGGCTGGTGCTGGGCTAGCACTGGGCAGCCACCAGAGCTCTGCTGATTGGCAGTCACGCTGACTGCTGAGCAGCTGAGCGATAAATGGGGGCATGAGGGAGAAGACGTTCCACGGAGGGGAAGGCGGGTGGAGGGCAGGGAGAGGGTGGGAAGGAGGCATTATGGGGAAGGGGAGGCAGGGGGAGCAGGGAGGGAGGGAGGCGGGACCAGTGGAGTAAAGTTCCACTGGATCCAGAGCCTCCGTGTCGGGCTTACTGCCTTACACAGAGGGTCTTGATTCTCCGCCGACCTTTGGGTCAGCGGAGAATTAAGTAGCCCCATTGTGGGGCTATTCAATTTACCTGGGAGGAAGGGACAAAAGTCCCCTTCTCCTGAGGAGCTGCCAGCGGCTGCCCAGAGCATGCAGGATGCGGCAGCAGCCATTTTTTTGTGCCGCTGAAGCTCTATGCTCTGATTGGCTGGATTTTATCTGAACAGGGCTTAGATCTATCCATTTCTATTTGCTAAGATAGTGAAATGGAATCTCCATTTCCAATCTCAAGGGCACTATACTTCTGTGTGACATATGGGCACAAACAAGAGAGGGCTACTGTTTTCAAGCCCTGACATATAGTAAGTAGCTTCCCAGAGGCATCTGACTAGTGGCCACTGATGGAAATGTGATGCTGAACTAGATGGACTCTTATCCAGAGGCGTAGCTAGGTCATTTGATACCCGGGGCCCATAAATTTTTGTCACCCCATATGACTTAATTAATCAATTAATTATTAATAATTATTAATTATATTGTTTAATTAATTAATTCACTTTTTATACCACCCTTCCTCTAAGCAGCTCAGGGTGGTGTACATGGTTCCTCCCCTTATTTTGTCCTCACAACAACCCTGTGAGGTAGGTGAGACAGAGATAGTAATAGTCATGACATGGAATGAATAATAATAATAATGGTCAGAAAAATAAACGCAGTGAATATTTCCCCACAAGCAATGGATGAAATTCTGCATCAAATGGTATATAACATGATGGTATTATTCCTAAAAGCCACGATTTCCAGAATTTTGGCCACTAGGGTGTCACTCCTCCCCCCGGATGTCTCATTGGCCTGTTTTTAGTTAAGGCAGTGGTTCTCAAACTTTTAACACTGGGACCCACTTTTCAGAATGACTATCCAGGACCCACCAGAAGTGATGTAGTGGCTGGAAGTGACATCATCAAGCAAAATAAAATAATTATAAATAATTAAATTAAAGAAAAAGAGATAAATAAGGGGAAGCCAACACTGTTTCACCAAGTGAATTTTCTCTGCAGCCTGTCGGCAATAACAAGCCCCCCACAAAAAGTCAGTGAGATTTTCAGCCCTCCCCAGTGCCCACCTTACCAGATCAAGCCTCTGGTTTATTCTTTGGGGGGGGGTTGCTACCTGCAATAACACCTTCCCTACATACACAGATAAATCAGTGGCTTGAGCTGCAAAAAGAATAAACCAGAGGCTTGAGCTGGTAAGGTGGGTGCTGGGGAGGGCTGAAAATCTCACAGATAAATCAGTGAGATTTTCATCCCTCTCCAGTGCCCACCTTACCAGCTCAAGCCTCTGGTTTATTCTTTGGGGGAGGGCTGCCTTCTGCAGCATTTGTTAAGCTCCACTGTCATTAGATGGGGACCATGCAGCTAGCCTTGCATTCCTCTTTGCCTGACTTGACCAGGAGCCAAGGCAGATTCGCTTACTCATGAGTAAATGCAACCATGTGGCTTACTTTCACTTTCCATAGGGCTCAATACATTCGTCTGCTTGGAGGGAGGGACTTCCTTCTTGAGTGTTTTTTGGGGGCTGCTTTCACTGGATAGGAACCATTCTGGTGTCATTGGATTCCTCTCAGCCTGCCCTTTCCAACAAACTATGGCACGTTCACCTACTCTTGAGTAAACGCATGATATGGCTCAGTTTCATTTTCCATAGGGTTCAATGCATTTTTTGGTTTCCAGTTTTTTGGCCATAACTTTTGATGGAAAGGAGATATTTCAATCCGTTTTTTTGCATTGCATCCCGCTAGAAATTCCACATCCGACGGTATATGGCATGATGGGGTTACTCGTAACTTCCGCGATGTTAGCAATGTTGGGGCATTTGTGGTGTTACACCCCCCCAAGGGTGGTACCCGGAGCAGACCGCCCTCCGCCCCCACTAGCTATGCCACTGCTCTTATCCAGTGTATTCTTGTTGTTCAGACATTAAGTCATGTCCAACTCTTCATGACCCCATGAACCACAGCACACCAGGCCCCCCTGTGTACCACTAACTTCCAGAGTTTGTCCAAATTCATGTTCATTGCCTCCATGACACTATTTAACCATCTCATCTTTTGCCACCACCTTCTCCTTCTGCCTTCAATTTTTCCCAGCACCAGGGTCTTTTCTAAAGCGCCCCCTCTTCTTATGAGATGACCAAAGTACTTAAGCTTCAGCTTCAGCATTTGTCCTTCCTGTGAACAGTCAGGGTTGATTTCCTATAGGATTGACTGATTTTATCTCCTTGCAGCCCAGGGGACTCTCAAGTCTTCTCCAACACCATAATACAAAAGCGTCTCTTCAGCACTCAACCCTCCTTATGGTCCAGTTCTCACAGTCACACATTACAACTGGGAAAACCATAGTGTATTCTTACAGGTATTTTAATATGTCCTAGGAGGGTAAGAGCCTCCTGACCAAAAAAGAAAAAAAGTTGTTTTTCTGTCTTTAGCAGACTCTTGATCTGCAAAAATCTGCAGAAGTTTCTTTGGTTTTCATTACCTAACATTCAAGCTGCAGTTAAAGGCAAAGACAGAGCTCCCCACATTTGACAAGCATACTCTCCATCCCCCACTTCTCTACAGAAAGGCAAAACACCAGCTCAATGCATTTTTCCTTGTCATCATCATTCTTTATTTACGGTCACAGACCCAACATATTTTTCCTTGTCAGCTTGAACGGGGGACTTCCTTCTCGTGTTTTTGGAGGCCTGCACTATGATTGGGTTCATTCTTGTGGCGTTGCATTCATCTCACCCTGCCCTTCGAAGTAGGCTGAGGAGGCATGATCACCTACTCACATGTGACTCATTTTCACTTTCCATAGGGCTCAATACATTTTCCTTGTCAACTATCCGCTTTCACGACCCACCAAACATTGAATAGCAACCCACAGTTCAGGAACCATTGCCCCATAAAGTTTAGCTACTGAACCTGCACAGGAGCATCTAGGGAGTTAAAAGTGTCCAAAAATACAGAAAAAATTACAGAAAAATAAGGGGAAAAATAGGACATTATTCATCACACTGTCCTGCTGCTAAGTTACAGAATGGATGGAATACCTTGGATGGAGTATGAGAGAAAAGAACCCAGGGGGTGGTTAAGTCAGGCAAGCCAGAGAAAGAATCCTCTCTCTTCCTGTTCTGATGAGGTTGTTTTTTTAAAAAAAAAAAAAAAAATCATTATATATTGTCAATGTGGCAAAAAATAAAAAGCAGCTGAGAACTGTTCAGACAGAATTGCTGCAGCTCGGTTTCTTCCAAAGTGACCATCATTCTATGCAAAGAAATTAGCTAACTATACATCTCTGCATGAATGCTAACAGGGCAGTTCACTCATACAAAAGGCAAAAATTACAACTATTACAGAAAGGTGAATCAGAGGCTGTGTTTCAGCTTCCATAATTTGCTGCTTTAGGAAGCTTCCATCTTCTTCTCAGATGAGGCAGCTAAGTTTGGAAATGCAAGATCTTCCTAAAAATGTGACTTTGTGGTTGTGTACAAGTTAAACATTTCCCCCAAAGTGTAGCATTCATGAAAAATGAAAATGTAATGTTAACTAGCAACGATTTCTTTTAAACTAGCATTGCAATCAACTATTTAAGCCCTAGGTTGGCTCTACCCTTCATATCAGAAGGAACATATTCCTTAACATTGCCCTCCTTGTGATCGCTGACCCAGGTCTCAACATTTTTTTTTTATTTTTTATTTTTTTTTTTGGGGGGGGGGGACCACTATAACAGTTTTATAAACAAATTTGAACTAATAATATGTTTTATTTTTGGCCTGAGCCTAGAGAGGAGGAGATCCATTTGTCTTCCCTTTGCCCATCTGCTGTCATGATATAGGCTTTGCATGAGAGTCACCGAACATGACCAAAACAATTTTCCTTTGGCTCCCCATTTTGGTAGGGCATAGAGGGCTTGCCTAGGACTATATGGGAACTGCATAACACCGATATGTGGTGCAAGAATCCTCATCCTTCAGAATTATTGAACAGAAAACAATGTATTTTTATTTAAATCTGAGGATGTAGATTCTATTTTTTTATTTTTGTCTCTGGAGCCCTTTTGTATTGGCAACCTCCAGTCTCGAAAGACTATGGTATCGCACTCTGAAAGGTGGTTCTGGCACAGCGTCTAGTGTGACTGAAAAGGCCAATCCAGGAGTGACAATCCCTTCCACACCGGGAGCAAGTGCAGTCTGTCCCTGGTCTGTCTCCCTGGCTATGGGCCTTCCTTCTTTGCCTCTTTGCCTCAGACTGTTGGCAAAATGTCTCTTCAAACTGGGAAAGGCCATGCTGCACAGCCTGCCTCCAAGCAGGCCATGCTGCACAGCCTGCCTCCAGGATTTCCCACTTGTTGAGGTCCATTCCTAAGGCCTTCAGATCCCTCTTGCAGATGTCCTTGTATCGCAGCTGTGGTCTATCTGTAGGGCGCTTTCCTTGCACGAGTTCTCCATAGAGGAGATCCTTTGGGATCCGCCCATCATCCATTCTCACGACATGACTGAGCCAACGCAGGCGCCTTTGTTTCAGTAGTGCATACATGCTAGGGATTCCAGCACGTTCCAGGACTGTGTTGTTAGGAACTTTGTCCTGCCAGGTGATGCTGGAGCCCTTTTTACTCCTTTTTACATTTTTAGGAGCCCTTTATACTCCTAAAAAGAGTCTTGGGGAACTCTGCTGGTGCATTTGCATAGTCATGGGGAGCTCCAGAGTGCTAGCACATGCATGGAGTGGTGCAGAGCCAAGCAGATGGTAGTCACTTATGGTGTGCTTGTGGGGCCCCTGAAGGGGTCTAAGGAGCCCTGGGGCTCCTAGGAGCACACTTTGAGAAATGTTGCTCTAGAACAGGGGTGTCCAAAGTTTTTGGCAGGAGGGCCACATCATCTCTCTGACACTGTGTCAGGGGCAGGGGAAAAAAGAATTAATTTACATTTAAAATTTGAATACATTTACATACGTTTACATAAATGAATATATTAAAGATGAACTTATATGAATGAATGAAAGTCTTGCAATAGCTCAAGGCCTATAAAAGGCCTTGCACAAAGCAAGGCTGGCCTTTTCTTTGCTGCCGCTGCTGCATCACAGATGTGAAAGAGCAAGCAGTGGAGGGAGCCCTCATCCCACTGCCCATGCAAGAGGTCAAACAGTCGCCCTCACGCTGAGAACAGTTGCGTCGGGCCAGTGCGGGCTCCAACAAATCTCCGGAGAGCCAGGCTCATTGGAGACTGGGGGCTCCCTGAGGGCCACATTAAGAGGCCTCCAGGGCCGCATGTGGCCCCAGGCCCAGGGTTTGGGCACCCCTGCTCTAGGAGATCCTAAAGAGACATATGTCACATTCCTATCACACTTTAAAATTGCAAACGAAGGGGAGCTGATGCACATAAGCAATCAGTAATGCTTGCAAACATAGGGTTCCCTAGATGAAAAATTATTAAATATAAAATAAATCTGAGAGCAATTAGATATAAGATTTTTAAAAAGCAAATGAAGCAATCTTACATGGTAAAAGAAGGTATAGTAGCAGATGTTGGATGGAGTTGAGGAAAATACCATCCCACACATTGTCAGTTGTATGAGATTTCATCCCTAGGCTTTGCTCTGCAAAGGCTCTGCAAAGCCTAGTTTGGTGGATCTGGAATAAACTAACCATTCCAGGAGCCTGGGATAGCTTTCAGGTCTGCACTTTGACAAGTAATATGACCTGGGACTGTACCAGGCTTACCAAACACACATGCACACATAGACATACCACATCAATGGAATATTGTGATAAAAAGGACATTTGCGACATTCTTAGCACAAAGGCTGAAAAATGCAGATGGTGGTGTTTTGATGGCTCATGTGGCCCTAGGATGCTGATCCTGCAACATCCGTTACCAGAAGATGTGATAGAATATATTAAGTATTAACATCCTGTGAGAAACACTGAATAAGCTTTCTGTCAAAAAAAATTCATAGTAAATATTCCTGAACTGAACAAAATGCTATCTATCAATTTCAGATGAGACTAGACATTGTATGCATGACATGGATAAGGTCACCAAAGGGGAGGGGGGCTGTATCTCACATCTTTTCAAAACTCTCTTAACCTCATTAAGAACAGAGCATGATTGGTAGACCTTGGTCTTTGGAAAAGATTGGGACTCACCATCACTGCTGGCATCTAGCCCTTCTTGCCAAGTCTTAGGGTATTCCAATTCATTACTCAACCTAAACACTTGGATTGTGGTTGTGGCCACAAATGCTTTCTACCAGCTCTACATGATCTGACTTTTCTATGTGATCAGCCAGATGGAAACCTTGCAACCATCAGTCTTCGCCTCATAAATTTGAACTACTGTATTAAGTTTTATATAGAGTTGCACTGGTGACAGTTATTGGACTTCAGGTGGTGCAGATTGCTGGGGCATACATTCTGAAAGGGATGGATCATTGGGAACATATTACACCAGTGACCCAATATCTGAGCATTGGCTTCCCTATTGCCTTCAGATCTTAATTCAATCTGCTGGTGATTACCTATAAAGTCCTGAAGATGGTGTCATATTCCTTATGTCTAAGCTCCTTAGTTTTTGACCCAATTCGATCCCCCTCCCCTGCTGGCATAACTAGTATTGCACCAGCAGAGACTGCTTTACAGCGGCCAGTCACAAAGCAGCCTCTGTCAACAAGCACAATGGGTCCATTGTGGGGAGGCCAGAGGTATGTCTGTGCAGGGGGTTGGAGGGAGGTGGGGAGTGAGTTAAACAGGGTGGGGGAGGGCTGAACAGGGTGGTTACGGGGTGGGGAGAAAGGAAGATCAAGTCCAGGAGGTGGCAGGATGTGCGGCAGTGGTGCACATTGAATCCCAGCCCTCTTCCCAGGCCTGATCTGCCTTCCCAGGTCAACACAGACTTGTGCCAGCAATCAAGCTGGTGCAGGTCCAAGTTGCCCCATAAAGGATGCTGGGGCTTACCCTGCAGCAAGGCAACAAATATCCTCTTACCCCAAGAAAACTTCCAGTAGCCAAAAATCTCCTGCAGGACACAGTGGTAGCCACTGCTGTGTTGTTGTGTGGATATTTAGATAGGATTGTGTTGCCCATATATGGCAATAACTCAATTACCAGTTTCCCTCAGTTTGTCCAATAAATAGAGAGAAAGTGGAAAGCAGGAGGCTACAGGATAGATGCTAACCACTAGACCCTACACCCCAGCATGTTACAACTTCCCTTGTAGAGACTTCTTTTTAAAGTACAGGTTCAACCTTGTTATACACGGATTTTTATACAGGGATTTGACTCAACACGAATGGCCCCTGCAAATGGGCCATTTGAGAAGGAATGTGCTGATCCCTGCAGAAGGGAAAAAAGGCATCCCTTTAAAATCACAGTTTAAAAAACTGAACAGTCCTTTAACAATAGCCTCCTTAATGTGAGGCAGACAGACAGACAGAGCAGCTGGCTGACAATCCATCAATCATTCTCTCTCCAGGCAACCCCTCCCTTCCCCCTGACCACTTGAGAGAATGATAATCACTTTACATTGATGAAGGGAGGTGTCGAGTGAAGCCTTTCTAAGCACTTGGAGGGAGACTGATGGATTGTCTTCTTAATGACTCTGTCTTACATCACAATGATCAGCAAGACTGCTTTTAAATCACAAGAGCAAAGGAACTTTGTTTTTTAAATTGATTTGCTTTTACTGCAATTGTGAACAGAACCCTCACAAATAATGAGGTGCAACCTGTAATCATAAATGATTCACTTAACAAATGACTATGGCCAGATGAAATGTATGTCTATGATTTCTGTCAAGCACTACAAGGAAGTTAGCATCTGAAAAGTTTTATCCACCCCATTTTTACAAAAAGAAAATACTTGCTCTTTGAGGGATGAATGGGGAGGGGGTCCCTTCAGTAGAAGAATGAGTACAAGAGGCATTTTTCTGCTGATGGAAATGTGGCTTGACATCTGCCACCAGTTTCAGTGGCACTTGGTAATTCACTCTACAAAGAGGCAGGAAGAGATTTTTGTGTCTGATGAATTTTCTTTATGCGAGCACAATTTTCCTGTTTATCATTTTTCAAGATGAAAAATAAGCATCTATTTGGCATGATGCCAGAGCAATGGTCTTTAAATCATAATTACCCTAAATTTTATAGACAACATCATTGCTATTTTGTACAGCAAAGCTGTACACCACGAAGTAACTGGCAACAGATGTGGGCTTTTTTCCCCCTCCAAATCTGGTAAATGATACTTTTTTATTTTTAAAACTGCAATATACTTCTAAAAGAAGCCTTCCCTATCTGAAGACACTTAACAAAGCCACAGATTTTCCCCTTAAACTTATACATGAAAGATATATTTTTCCCTTTTGTGGCACTAATTTTCAATCGGTGTAGTGCAGCTCTTCTCCCTCCAACTGGCATCCATCCTTTCTTATACGTTATGGAAGATCAAGTCAGGTCACAACTGAAATACAAACACCTGTGTTCGAATTCAGCTGGTGTGTAATTAGTGGCAAATTTCCCACTGAATTCAGTTTTTAGTGGAAAAGAAGATGCTGTAAAAAGGGTGACATGATGTAATATAGTGGACACTAGCTTCAGGAATATTTCATGTCCCTGAAAAAGCACTTCCCCATTTTTAGTGATTTTTTTTTTTCAGGGGAGCTTGAAAGACATAAAAAAGTTTGTGGCATCTGGATTTTTAAAATACCTTTTGTTTATGCACATCTGTACACAAAAACATTGCTTCCAAGTCTTTCAATATACATTAGTGTTTACCAAGCAGCCTTTGGAAAGGGTCCTTTAACCATGTTAGAATACTGTAATGGTCTTAACAAGATCTTTTGTGGCTGCCATCCTGCGCACTCTCACTTAGCTGAGAGTGAAAACTGGGGTTTACTTCTGAGAAAGCATAGTAGAATTGCACAATCCTGCAGGGTTTTTTTTAAGTCAGGCACATATGCATATTAGCATATGGCAAAAGTTTTTTGTTTATCTTGTTTTAAAAAGAGTCTTACATTAACATTCACATCAGCTCAGAGACTGAAAAGATTATGATGATGAATTTATACAGTGACATAAACATACATTGTGCTTCATGCAGAATGTGAGGACACAACTCTGCCCTGCAGGGCTTACAATGTAGATCAGCTATTTTCAACAGTGTGCCATGAATGTTCCGCAGGTGTACCTTGCATGTTTGACTGCAGAATGTATAGTAGTGCTGAAAAATATACGTGAGGATGACTTTTAATTCATTCATGAAGACATGGGCCCTCTATCAAAGGAATGCCAAAAGGCAGGGATGGGAACTTGAGTCAGGTGACGCAAATCTGAGTTACAAGAATGTGTGTTTTTTTATGACTTATGTACACTTGAGTCATGCATGTGGAAGACTCAGCAAAATACTTTAATCAAGGGCCCCTTGACTTAGCACTCATCCCCATGCATGCAGACTCAAGTCTGTCTGTGTCTGGGCGTACTTGCTTACTGTTTTCATGTTGTGAAAGACCTTGTGGGGCCATTATTCAGCAGGTGAGCAGCAGGGACGTTCCAGCCAGGAGGCAGGGAAGGGTTAATGTTTTGCTTTTGCATTGAATAGGAGGTGGGGGGCAGGCTCTGTTGCCCATTTCTGAAAGAACTGATGATAATTAGATGAAGGATGGGCACTCTGACATTTTCTTTGGCTGAGATAGGGCAGAAGGAGGAGCCCAAAGGGGTTTTTGCCTTGGGATTGGCTGGAAAAGCCCAGGGAGGGGGAGGAGGCTGTTCATAGTGATCATGCTTTTCTTCTCATGGTTCCATTGTTACTTGAGAGAAGGAAGCCTTCATGAACAACTGGTGCAAATGAGATTACTTCTGAGTAGAGCTACAAAGGATTGGGTCATCCTGGTAAGCCTCACAGCTGCTGCATGTGACTCTCTTCCCTCTTGTTTCTTCTCTCCTGGCTCTCACATAATCATCCCACCGCGTCCTGCCTTATTTACAGATGGGCGGGGACAGCAGAGGAGTGTTTAGAGAGAACTCCAGCGCGCGCGCGTGCGCGCACACACACACACACACACACCCACCCACCCTAGTAACAGGCCTGTTTTTTTCTATGGCAGGCTTTTTAAAGGGGGTGACTCGTGACTTGAGTTTTTTTGAGTCGTGAAAAGGCAACCCAGCGACTCAGAAAGTGCCCCCACTATGACTTGCTTTTGAGTCAAGTTATGGGGGGCAGAGACTTGTGACTCAAGTCAAGCCGCACTGAATTTGCCCATCCCTGCTAAAAGGAGATTGAACTTTGTGTCTGTTTACCTGCTGAACAATTCCCTGATGATGATGATGATGTAGAATGTACATGTAGAATGTACATACAGGAATGTACATCCTGTAGTGTTTTTCAGAAAAAAGGTATTGAAAGCCAACTTTGACACTGCAGAAAGACAGCAATGTTACGTGTTGTTCTGGCTGTTCTTGAAAAACAAAAGAAATGGGGGAAAAGAGGGGGCTTTTAGATCAATTTTTCATAGCAGTGAGTTGCCACAGGAGTTGCATTTATTCTTGTGTCAGGCAGCTCACATGGTATAGGCCTAAGGAATCTGCAGGCTAGTCAGAAGACGAAGTGCTAACCAATGACTCCAAGGTTACAAATGTAATGTGCACTTTATTTTTAGAGACACAAATAGGATCTTATTTTTTTAAAAAATCATCTAATTAAAACACCCTCTCCCAGCCTTTCAAAGGCAATATATAATATTCAAGGCAAGCTACATTTGGCTTTTACAAAACCCGCAATACCCGAGGATGGAGGTGGGGTGAAATCCTACATAGGAAAAAATGCCAGTTCAATTCTTTTTCAGCAAGTCTCTTCTAAGCCTTCATGAGCCATCATAGTATTTCACAAAGCTCTGACCACAATCCAAGATTTTGGGGGGCTTCAGGAAGAAAGCGATCAAGGTGAAGGAATTACTTACTTCATTTCTACCAGCCTAGTGAAGCATTCAGGAGTCTTACCTGAATCCCAGGCACATGGAGAATCTACAACACTCCACACACAGTGAACAATTTGAATGATCATTCGAGGTCTTCTATTAACTGATGAAAATATGCAGGATTGTATGCAAGAAAATGGGTAAAAGGAGGAAGAGACAGAAATTTCCCCAATTTAATCCAAAGGCATTTTGCCTTGCTGGCCACAGCTATGGGAAGGCGCTTGCGGATTGCCAAGTTCAGTATTGAAAACTGCATCCTAGATACCATGCACAAAAATTTTCTTCCCAATCCGAGTGCTTGCTATGCTGTGAGCCATCCAAAGAAAAGTCACTTTAAAAAGCACCACAATTATCCTCTTTACCAGGGTGTTCTAATGAGGACTATTTATCCATTTTAAAATGCTTAAATTGTTTAAATTTAAAAGTGTTTCAGGGTTGTGAACTTCTCCACTGCCCCTTTCACCTCAACATGATCCTTAGGCTTTTCAAGGTGATACTGTTCATCTCTATGTTGTGAAAAGTATCCTGTGCCAGATGTCTGCACAGCTAAAGGCACAAGAGCTATTTTTTTGAATTTCCCTGTCAGCCGGCAATCCTATTTATCCCCCAGTCCCTGGTACACTTGCCCGTTCGCCTACATCTGGCAGCAATTGTGTATTTGTCTCTCTGCACCCCTGAAAAACAGAGGTTGTAGGGATGAATGTGAGTAAAGAAGCCCATCTTCCCACTAGGATTTTAAGCGTATTCCTCATTATTTGTCTCTGACCTGCCCGAGTTTTTCCTTGCATATTCACATAGCCTCAGAGAAGGGCTTTTAAAATACATTTTTAACGCCTTTCTGATGCTCTGCTCCAGCGACCAGGGTGACGTGAACTTCTACTAAATTGTTTCTGGCACAATCAATACCATGGCCTCTGTGCCCTGCAGCATATTTACAAGTGTGCTGCCTCAGCGTAGCTGAAAAATAGTTATTCATTTATTCCCTTTGCTGACTTGGGGAGTATACACTAATAAAACACTCCAGTAATCATCCCTTACTGAGTTTCCTATCTGGAGGACTCACCAAGTAGATTGTGTAAAAACAAAAGCAATCTCTACTGTACGCCAATGTAATGTCCATCATTATGACAAGCAAGCAAAGGTCCATGTGTGGGGGAGGTCCAATGTGTCTCTGCACACTGAGATTAGGCTTAGCCTGACAGTGAAAACAAATGAAATTCTAGGCAAATTTCAGGTTCTCTCCTAAGAAAAATTAGGAGAGGATTACCAAGGAAAGGCAAATGAGTATGGCATGTGAAATTTCTCAGGGGGAGAGGGGTTCCTGCACTTCCTTAAGAGATGCATTTTATATACATGCACATCCCTCTTGCAGGGCTGACTCCAGAAGCTGGCAAAATTAGGTGTTAGCCAGGCATCTATGACTAGGGTCCACTGCTACAACTTCAGCATCATTATCCTTATGCATGGCACTTCCAAGAAAGCACCTTTACAGAATTCTTGGTCTGGCTCTTCCAGATTAAGAGGGCCTCCAGAAGGGTCCCTTTGTCCAAAATCCTGGAAGTGGGAATGCCTCCTCCATTGGAACCTTGTCACTGGAGGAATTGTCACTCACTCTCAGGGTGATAGGGGGGTGATGCATAATCCTACCTCACAGGGTTGTTGTGAGGACAAAAGGAAGTGAGGAACCAAGTACACCACCCTGAGCTCCTTGGAGGAAGGTTGGTATAAAAATATGATAAAGTTTGTTAGTGTAAACTTTCAGCTCAAAATTGGTGAGGCTGTGGTTAAAAAAAAAAGGCCTCCCAAGAGGTATGGATTTCAGGGGGGAGTACAGGAGTATGGAATCCTAAATGCAACACTGTGCTTTTCTTTACAGGTATAAATGGAAGCTGTTCACATCTGGGAACAAGTAAATTGACGTATCTGTTTTCCATGCTCTGAGCCCAGATATGTGCAAAGGTGTCTTGCCTCTAGGCTAAGGTGGAGTGCTGAATGTTTCTGCAGTCTACTCTGGAGCCTTGGCAGAGCAGAACTGGGCCATTTGGCTCTGCACCAATGGTGATGGGTAAATCTGTTCCACCATCCCAGGTGTATTTGTCATTGGTCTCAGCAAGCCAAACAATTTTCCTCCAAGTTAAAAAATATTTTTAATTATTCCAAGTCAATTAAGCGCAGTGGAAATGCAGAAGATATTGCAAGGAGATAGTATGTGGTGTCTGCAGTGGCCCTTTGCTCTGACAAATCTGGGAAACATGGGGTTAAAGCCTGGGCTTTCAGCAGTAGGTGTGCTGCACAGGTGCAGCCACTAGAGGCAACAAGGTCTTTAGGGAGAAAAGTAGCACCTGGAGGTTGGAGAGACTGAGAAGGACCTACCTACCTGGCAGACAGACTAATGAACTGGTAGATGGATGGACAAATAACTGGTGGACTGACTCACAGACTAGCTAACTGGCTAACTTGCTGCCTGGCAAACTAGCTGAACTGAGATTGGCGAGTGATAGAGAGCTGAGGGGGCACTGCTGTACTTAGAAGACCTGCTGCTTGAAGGACTGGGAGAGAGACCCTCCAGTCCCATACACAAGCTACATACTAGTTACCTTCTGTGCTGGGGCACAGTGGTGGTTTTGTGTGCTGCTAGAGCTAGCTGTGTTTGAGCCAGGGGAACTAATTAGCTTAAAGTGGGCATAAGTTCTCTAGAACAAACTTGGAAAGGGAATTGGGCAAAATATTATGGACTAATGTCAGACTTTGTCAGAAGCACCACAAGGTCTGATCCTCCATGATCTCACCCAATCCCCCTTTCCCATTCCCCAAACCCCTTTATCTGGTGGCTGGCCATAGATGCTGCTCTAGCATCTGTATAGATGCTAGAGCAGGTTTTGCAGGTGTAGCAGCAGACACTGAGTTTTTTCTCTTCTCCTCCCCCCTCCCCCCAGTGACTGTAACAGCATTCCAGAAACTGAAGTGGGGAAGGGTGGAAAGAATGAAAGAGAGCTCCCTCTCTGATGTTGCCATCTCCTTGGAGAAAGGAGGAATTGTTCTCCAACTCAAATAAAAGGCCAAGTTGAGAAGAACTTTACAAGTTGCTGATGGTTGTATTTTTTTTTTTTTTTTACCAAGGAACGATTCACAATTTTGGCAACTTCACCACCATGCACCAAAAACTTTTGGAGTGAGACAAGCAGTTCTTCCTTAATGAAAGAAATTTGAAGTCTCCCATGATATAAATGCTTCTGGATATATACCAGTGTGCCCTGGAATATGTGACATGTTTGGGGGTATAATTCAAGTACGTAAATTGTAATGCAGACAATATTTGAGAGTTCACCGACTTGTTAAGTATTTGCCTTATTTTTTGATGTCAGTGTGAATATGGATAGAGATACTTATTGAGCTCTGCGGAGGTTAAACTGTTGCATTTTAATGTCAGAACAAAACCTTTCTTCTTAGAATAATTAAGGGCGCCTAGTGGTAGCAACCCACTTATCTGCATTGACAAAACCTTGGCATTTTAAAACCAATGGACTCAATAGCGAAGGGCACCATAAATCTTTCTCGGTTCACATAACAGCTGTAGCTCAGGTATTGTACACACTCACAAATTACATATTTCAACTGTGTCTGCCAACACATAAATGCAGCCAGTTGCCACCCCCAGTACAAATGTTAAGTGAAGTGCTGATTCAGGAGTGGACTTAAGGACATGCTTCTTCGCTTTATGTTGGAGTTCCTAAATGAAGTTCATTCAGAACAAAAGCATTTCATTGTGTCACTTTGACATCAAATAGTGGATGGGAAGCATAATGGACCTTCTGAGGCCCAGACCAAATGCACAAAATTCTACATGGAAATGAACATTCAACAGGAATAGTTCACAAAGTGGTTTACACAGTAAAAATCCATCAGTGGTTCCCTGTCCTCAAAGGGCTCACAATCTATTAAACTGCAAAAACTCTATTTGTTATAAAAAAGGGGTTTGGTGATAGCCCGCCTGTGTGAACCACCTTGGGTCTGTAAGATTCTCACTCATTATGAGAGTCAGTGAGAAAGGCAGTATATAAGTACTTACCATAATACAGAAGTGATACATTAATCAATGCAAGCATTATAAAAATTCATAAAAGCAGCACGTTGAGGTGAATTTCTGCTTTTCTTTCCCTGTCATTCCTCGAGTATGTCTTCCCCCTTGGACCACTAGTAATTCACTTGCAGTGGAATATGAGGATGGCAAATTGTGTCCATGAGTCATCACCCCTGTTAGAAATTCCTTGCTGGCAGCAGAAGCTTCATAAACATTAACAATTGTTTTAGTGGCATGTTCCTGAACGAAGCTCAGTTATGAACCAAACCAAGCTATAACCTTTGAATGAAGCCCTGCTGTGATCAGCCAAAGCACTGTGTAGCAACAGTTTCCCAAAAGCAATTCAGACCCGGAACACAACATCAATTTCTGTAAACAGTAGGTACTTCTGACATGGCTTGTCATGTTCAACTTAGAATGGTACCAACACTATAAACTCATTCCTATAAAAATTTGTCAAACACAATAAATCACCAGGCCTTCTGCTTCCCAAACATCTTTTAATCTCATAAACTCGGAGCTCTTCTATGAAGCGCCTGAGTCATACATGCATTTAAAGATAATAGGCAGCTGATGGCCCACACTGGGTTCTGGAGGAGAAAAGCTTTTAATGGGGCGAGGAAGAAAAACAAAGTTTTGAAATGCCATTCATCAAAACCTCCTCACTGCTTAAGGGAAGCCGTCAGCGCACGCCTGGAAAACACTTGCAGAAAGTCAGGCATTGCATCTCGCTTGCCCACATTCAAGAATTTTACCTTTCATCCTATTGGTAGCATAACTTCTAAACAGACCCAAGGTGAAGTTCAATCCATCCGTTTTGTGGGTATTTAAACTGCTTGACTTTCTCTGAATTGCAATTCTGACTTCCCCTTTCTAAAGCCCGTCATCTTACAAAATGTGGATCTGAATGATTTCTATCAATTAAAAGAAACTAGAAGACCACAGATGTCAAAGGCTGCATGTACAGTTTAACCTGAAGAGTCACAGTCATTTCCATTTTCAAATATTCAGCCTTCTGAACAATATCAGGCAGTGGTCAAATCTAGACCAAAAGGGCATGTAAAGCGATACTCTTAGAAGCAGCCTCTGTGATGCCGTAGTTGTGTTTGATCAGCTTAATGTTCTGTAGCATCTAGTTTACCCAAACATGATTCAGATAAGGAACATACATTTCTGTAAACAAGAGGGACCCTTGACATAGCTTGTCGTGTACAGCTGGTTCATCATACTAGATCAGAATACTTAATGCTATTTTAGTCTTCCATCTCTTAACCGTGAAGAGTGAAGAACCATGAAAAATCTAGATCAGCCATTTTCAACCACATGACAAACTGTTGTGCCGCGTATGGTCTGCAGGTGTGCCACTGGAGTTTGAGGGGAGGGTCACTTATTAGTATGGCCATGGGGGGTGTGAGCCCCACCACCACCACCAACAGCATGGTGTGCCTTGTCAATTGTCAAAAAACGGATGGGGTGCCTGGACAATTTTAGTATCTAGTCAGTGTGCTGCGAGACAAAAAAGGCTGAAAATCACTGATCTAGGTGGATAAATGCAAGGCACAAAGCACTAGGTAAATGAGCAAGACAAGAGTCATCAACAATCATTGAAATTGGATTAATGCATGTTTTACGTTAATCATGCATGTTTTATCTCTTGGGAGAAGTGTTTGCACACAAAGGTACTCTTTGCTGGGTGGGCATGCAGGAATGGTCGAAATGTACTTAATTTGAAACATCCAGTTCTTGCTGGTCCAGGGCTATCACCCCTGCATGAAACCACCACCAAAGGACTTGCTGTACCTCTATGAAAGCACCAGAGCGGCTGTTCGTATACTTTCAGTATTTGCTTGTGGGCAAAAGTACAACTCTTGGGTGCCTCCTGGGCCAAAGCAACTACAACACAAAAGGGTGCTGTCATAAGAATGTTCCTTTGGTCTTAATTTTTAGTCACATCAATCCCATTATGCAATGGGCAGCCCAATCCTGCCTAACTCCCCTGCATCCATGTGGCATCCGCTGCATCCCCTGCATCCCATGTGACATCCACTGTATCCTGCAGGGACGTTTCAGCATGATGAGGTCTCTTCAGGGGAAGGGAACATTTGGTAAGCCCCCACTGGGTTAAAGGGGACTGTGTTTTGTTATTCTGTTGTCAGAGATCAGGCCTCAGTTTTTTCTCATTCTCCCCTGCACCTCACAATATCTCAGTGCTCTCTGTGCTCAGCTGCTTCCATTGTCCTCTCTCTCCCTTCTGCCCACAGGAATTCCCCAAATTTCAATGTTATTCAATGCCAATGAGCTGTTGTTTTTCCCCATTGCCACAGCAAGGGGACGCTACTTTTAAAGTTATTGAGCTGCTCAGATTGTCTCCAAGCAGCTTCTTTGGCAAGTTGGATGTAACTCAAATGACAATAAGTCAGGGACATTCTGTTGGGGGGGACGACGACGACAAGAGTGGATCCCATATCTGAGATTTCATGTATCTGTGGATCAGGTCCATGCCCCCTGAGGCCCCCCCCCCCCCCGTGTGTCACATCCAGAGGCTGTTTGGCCATTTGGGCCCAAAAAAAGTGACTTCTGTTTTCCCTGGGAAACCAAAAATTACATTTTTATTGCCTTATAAGGCATTCTGAGACCCAGGGAAGCCCCAAAGGGCCATTTGGGCCCAGAGGTTTCCCTGGATCTCAGAATGCCTTATAAGGCAATAAAAATGACACTTTCAGTTGTGGTTTTTTGGCCCAAATGGCCATTCTGAAGGCCACAGAGACTGTGGGCAGACGCATGCAGCCGAGTTCAGACCCCCACAGATACTGGGACATGCCTGCATATGTAAATGAGCAATTCCAGAGCAAACACACATGTGAGAACTACACCTCAATTCCAGCACAGGGTTTTTCATTGTCATTGGTCCTTACAATTAACTGTAGGTTGTCAGACTGAGAGCAGACCTCTCCAGACTGAGAGCAAAGTCCAAAGTTCAGCTGAAATGTCTGCGTGACTTCCTCTTTGCCGACGATGCAGCTGTCACTACCCACTCTGCCAAAGATCTCCAGCAGCTCATGGATCGTTTCAACAAGGCTTGCCAAGATTTTGGACTGATGATCAGCCTTAAGAAAACACAGGTCATGGTTCAGGATGTGGACTCACCTCCCTGCATTACAATCTCTGCGCATGAACTGGAGGTTGTCCATGACTTTGTGTACCTTGGCTCAACGATCTCCGACACTCTTTCTCTCGATACCAAGCTAAACAAACGCATCGGTAAAGCATCTACCACGTTTTCCAGGCTCACAAAGAGAGTCTGGTCCAACAAGAAGCTGACGGAACATATCAAGATCCAGGTCTACAGAGCTTGCGTCCTGAGTACACTTCTGTACTGCAGCGAGTCATGGACTCTTCGCTCACAACAGGAGAGGAAACTGAACTCATTCCACATGCGCTGCTTCCGACGCATCCTCAGCATCACCTGGCAGGACAAAGTTCCAAATACAATCCTGGAACAAGCTGGAATCCCTAGCATGTATGCACTGCTGAAACAGAGACACCTGCGTTGGCTCGGTCATGTCGTGAGAATGGATGATGGGCGGATCCCAAAGGATCTCCTCTATGGAGAACTCGTGCAAGGAAAGCACCCTACAGGTAGACCACAGCTGCGATACAAGGACATCTGCAAGAGGGATCTGAAGGCCTTAGGAGTGGACCTCAACAAGTGGGAAACCCTGGCCTCTGAGCGGCCCGCTCGGAGGCAGGCTGTGCAGCATGGCCTCTCCCAGTTTGAAGAGACACTTGCCCAACAGCCTGAGGCAAAGAAGGAATGCTCATAGCCAGGGAGACGCACCAGGGACAGACTACAGTGTGGAAGGGATTGTCACTCCTGAATTGGCCTTTTCAGCCGCAGCAGACGCTGTTCCAGAACCACCATCCAGAGTGCGATACCATAGTCTTTCGAGACTGAAGGTTGCCAACAACACTGTCACATGCCAGATGATCAAATAATGTGAAATAAAGTAATTAGTGAGCCATAAAGCTGCTTAAATAGTAATACTTTAATTGAACTTAATAGGAGATTAGGTATGATCTTGCACAACAAAGCTTTCATCCATCCTACCTGCTGAAGCTACAATGACTACAGCCCACCAAAACTGAATGATGAGAAATTCTATTCATTTCAGTGGCTCAGCTGAGTCTTTAAAGCACAATTTCTTCCACTGAAATTAACTTCTGTGTGCTTAACTTTGACTAGTTTGTGACAGATGTTTGTTGGGTCCCATAAAGATAAACCTTGAAACATACAAATGCAACTAGATCAATTCAGCAAATGTCCATAGTTGTTCTTCAACTCATTGGAAAATTATCATGCTACACTCGTCTTTGGGGTAATTATAGCTTCCCTATCATCAGTAAATTTTTGGTGGCTTCTGAACAAGTCCGTGTGTTCCCATATGAGCCAGCAGTTTTTTGGCCTGTCTACTCAGTTAAGGGCTCTGTGCCAATTCATAATATTAAGCTTTCCACTTACCAGTCCCATAGCTCATAAACACCTTATGCCTGCAGGCTCACCTTGACTGTCAACACCACCTAGTTGCAAGCCAGCTCTATTAAGGGCTCCAGCTTAACATTCAAACTTCAAAGCATGCACTCCACATAGTTCTTTTCAGTACATTGCCATTAATTAAAACGAGTATTCTGTTTGCAAACACATTTTCAGAGTTGACAAAAAGTGACCATTTGGGGGAAAATCAGCAACAATTAAATAATGATTGGCCCACCACAACAGAGTACAACAACAACAAAAAAAACCCTTACAAATCATAGCCAACTTTCCAGCATGGATACAGCTGTGTCAATTGTCCATACAACCAAAATAGCTACTGCTGCATCCGGCAGCACTGCTGAGGCTGCTGGGGGTCTCCTTGGTCACTGGAGTTCTTCTCCCCAGTCTCCTTTTTTTGTCCCCTTCCGCTGGGGAAAGCCCCAAGCCCTGCAATGTGGTTTCTCAAGTCTGCACAGACTATCTTGCCAGCACAGACTTGAGAGACTCTGTGTCAGGCCTTTTGGTGTGTGTGTGTGTCTGTGTGTCCCCGAAATACCTCCCTGAGGCCCTCACCACCACTCTGAATTCTTATCTAGCTCTGGGCAGCTTCTGGCTGGTGCTGGGCTCACTGCCAACTGGGACAGCACCAGTGCTGACTCCACGCAGGGAGTTGCAGATGTGCCTTATAGCACATTTGTGACACCAAGTGCTGGTGTTGGGCTCAGTGCCAGCGCTGGCCCAGTTTAGGATTGGGCCCTAAACCCTTTGGATGATCTCACATTCTAGTATTATGTGGGAGAAAGGATCTCTTGAATCACTTACTCTACACTGTGCCTAATCTTATAAACCTCTATCATGCCCCCTTTAGTCGTCTTTTTTCTAAATTAAAAATCGCAGACACCCATGATTTTATGTCTTCCATTGTGCTCTTTTATCAGCTCTATGATTTCCTTTTTTAAACCCTACTCCCTATAAAGCAATATGTTAAGGAATCTGTGTTGACAGAAACATCATAATGTTTACAGCTCCTCTGGTGCATTTCTGTGTGCTATGTTAGTTACACTAACGTGACACCACTGAATTTAGTGCAAAGTTTAGTGCAGGAGTGTTAAACATAATGGACGCAGGGCATAAGCTCTTTATTCAGCCCGTGTGATAATTGGTCTCTCCAAGCATCACCTTTTCAGAAGCACCTCTTCTGCTGAGGCTATGGGAGGAAGAGACAGAAGGAGGCCTCAGAAGGCAAGGAGCACTACGTGACAA
Source organism: Tiliqua scincoides (assembly GCF_035046505.1). Lineage (NCBI taxonomy): Eukaryota > Metazoa > Chordata > Lepidosauria > Squamata > Scincidae > Tiliqua > Tiliqua scincoides. The sequence goes on along the minus strand of NC_089821.1, from coordinate 127,521,369 downwards.
GGGGCAGACCAAGATGGGTGAAAATGGGAGATGCTGTTGAGACCCTGGGACAGCCCAACTCTCATGTGGGTGACCCTTTCAGCAGTGCTGTGTCTGCCAAGCAATCACTTTGCAGAACACTTCTCAGCTGCTGTGCTGCGAAGTGATGCCTCAGCAGAAGCAGTGATGATTGGCTCTCCCATATCTTGAAATTACGATCAAGATTTGCATCTTTTCTCTTCTGTCATTTGCAGCTAATGAGTTCCGAAGTGAGAACAAAGTGCTTATTTCTGGCCATAATTTGCTTAACGATATCACTTCCTGCTTAATGATGTCACCTCTGGCCCTCAGCAGGCACCATGAATGGTATTTGGCCTGCTGTATGCAATGAGTTTGACAACTCTGGTTTAGAGGTTTGAGGGCTAAACAACATATTATGTTAGGAAAACAACTGGCCTAGGTGTGCTTGATCATTCTTCTGTAAATAGCAGACGGGAAGATCTGGCCTGGAACTGTGGCTTGAGGGAGGGGCTCTAACCCATTTTACCCCCAAAAGTCCCAAACCAAATCAGGCATCTTCCTCTCCTGTCCCACAGTTGCTATTTGCCCTTGGAAGGAAGCTTCCATTGATGCCATTGGGAGTATCTCTTCCAAGGTAAATAGCAGCTGTGGGAGGTTAGGTCAGTCAAGTTAGTAATGCAATGTGTAAACTATGCATTGTGCCCTGTCCCTACATCTCCCATAAAGTCTCAGAGCTCCAATTGACTTGCTCAGAACATCTCTCCTTAAAAATTCCTGTTCTCTGCAGAACTTGCCTATGGGAAATGGCTTGAGGAGGAAACTTGTGACTTTTCTATGGAAATCTTGTCTGTAGCAAGGGAAAATAGTTGTTGAAGTAAATACTTTTTCTCCCCCCGGCCCCCGACTTGTTAAAAAGGTTTTGCAGGAAAAACCTGGAATGCATCTTCTGTGTAAAGGGCTAGCTATACAGAAAGCTGGCGAGGGAGGTAAGTATAGGTGGCTATACAATACTCGAAGCCTGATCCTACCAAGGGATGGCAAATGAGGTTGTCCCCCCTCTCGTGCCTGAAAGCCCTACATGGGTCTACTTGGATCTGCACCAGCAATTGAGCTGGTTCAGATTCTAGTAGACCCATAGTGGCTATCAGAGTTCAATATGGGGAACAAATGATACCTCAAGGAGACCTCCAGCTGCCTTCCTGTCCCCACAGGATACAGCAGTGGCCATTTTGGCACCCTTGTACCATGGTAAGGTAAGGTCTATTAGGATTGGGCTGTAGATGACTATATTTAGTATTCCATTAGAGAATATGCTCTACACAAGTTCTAACACACACTGCTTTATTGCATCACAGCAAAATAATAGTACAGGGGCCCCCCTTATCTGTGCATCCCATATCTGAAGCTTCACTTATCTGCACATCAGGAATCCATGCCCCCCTGCGTCCCCTCTGGAGCAGAGCTCTTCTTGCCTTTTGAGGGTATTCTGAGTCCAGCAAAGGCTGCATGCATCTGCCCATGGCCTCTGCCAGGCTCAGAATGACTGCAAGTAACAAAAACATCACTTCTGGGGTTTTTTTTGGCAAAACCAGAACTGATGGTTTTATGTCCCGGCTCTCACAATGCCTTTTAAAGGCACAAAAACATCATTTTGGTTTTTCCAAAAAAAGGAAATGACTTTTTTTTTTTTTTTGCTACTTACAGTCATTCTGAGCCCAGCAGAGGCTGTGGGCAGACGTGCATGGCCTCTGCTGAACTCAGAAGACCCTCTGGAGGTGTCGGGAGCAGAGCTCCCCTCGCTTCCAGGAGGGGTCCTTCCATATCTGCAGATTCCAAAATGGAACCCCCTGTGGATACAGGGGCACACCTGCAGTAGTAGTAGTAGTAGTAGTAGTAGTAGTAGTAGGTAACAGCAGTACCAGCAGCAATCTGTATTGTATTGGCAACCTTCAGTCTCGAAAGACTATGGTATCGCACTCTGAAAGGTGGTTCTGGCACAGCGTCTAGTGTGGCTGAAAAGGCCAATCCGGGAGTGACAATCCCTTCCACACCGGGAGCAAGTGCAGTCTGTCCCTGGTCTGTCTCCCTGGCTATGGGCCTTCCTTCTTTGCCTCTTAGCCTCAGACTGTTGGCAAAGTGTCTCTTCAAACTGGGAAAGGCCATGCTGCACAGCCTGCCTCCAAGCGGGCCGCTCAGAGGCCAGGGTTTCCCACTTGTTGAGGTCCATCCCTAAGGCCTTCAGATCCCTCTTGCAGATGTCCTTGTATCGCAGCTGTGGTCTACCTGTAGGGCGCTTTCCTTGCACGAGTTCTCCATAGAGGAGATCCTTTGGGATCCGGCCATCATCCATTCTCATGACATGACCGAGCCAACGCAGGCGTCTCTGTTTCAGCAGTGAATACATGCTAGGGATTCCAGCACGTTCCAGGACTGTGTTGTTTGGAACTTTGTCCTGCCAGGTGATGCCAAGGATGTGTATAATTATAAAAGTTATTTAATTTAAAAAAACCTTCAATTTTACTTTTGGAGGAGAGTCTCAGAAGGTGAAGGACGGAGAGAGGGTTTAAAAAGTTTGAGAACCACTGACCTTAAAGAATGTTCTGCTTTATGTCCTTGGGTTCTTGAAAATATTCAACTGCCCTGGGAAACGGCAAGAGCGAGCAAGCTGAATTATTTATTCCACACAGCACATTCAATGAATTTTAACTTGCTAAATAGCTTCGGCAAATAGATCTGGTGTCCTCATTATTTAAACACTTTCACATATTTATCTGCCAAATGATATTATGGAAAGTTATTCTAATACTAATGCCCATATGGCTAATAATGGTTGTTTGAAAGAATTGGAGGTCTCGCTGCAACTTGTTGAACAAGGCAGAGAGGAAGGGAACAGAGCAAAGGGTTTCATTTACCCTCATGGTGTGCTGTGGTTTATTTTTTCCTTGCAGGGGAAGTAGAAAGCGCTCCTTTAAACTTTTCTTTCTTCACCTCTGCTGGAAACATCTGCAATATTGTCCACCTCTGAAGTAAGAGAAAATTCCTGGTGAAGTGGAACATACTGAGTATGCTGTGAGTATGTATACTAATAGGTCAAATGCTGTGAGAGTGACCATGGAAACAATCCCTTCAGGAAAACTCTGGTATCTTTACCACTAATCATGGGTAGTGTCAGAAATCATCCTTGTCAGGCACTGACTAAAGTCCCATGCTTAGCTGAGGGTCCACAGAGCCAATCCCTGATAGTCCCCTTTATGATGTCCCCATAAAGAAGCCCCCTTTATGATGGCCAGCAGTAGAAGAATACATAAATAAATGTGTCACTTGCTGCCAAGGTCAGTTGGCTGGACGATGCGCAGGAAGAGCCACCACTTTTCTGCCTTCTCTTCCTGTTTCCTTTCCCGCATCCCCAATCAGGTTGTTCCACCCAAACCCTCTGGATACAGAGGATCCAACATAACAAGTGTGATTGGCTGGAGGGTACGGGATACATGAAGGGTGTCTACGTCCAGTCTCTCTGCCTAACATGCTTCACACATTCTGAGACTAAAATGACAGGAAGACAGAGGGGTCCTTCTATATAAATACAGTCGTAGAGAGACCTTTAAGATCTTCTTTCTACCTGAGGAAGATTTGAGCTCTACTGGTGCAAGTTGCTGCAAATACTGGATTTCTTTTCCCTTTGTGTTGACTTGGATTACAAAGGAAAAACAAAACACTTTCTGTAGTGTAAAAGTATACTGAGCAAAGACAACTCAAAATGGGGGCAAAGGAGACAGCAGCCATTTCTTGTAAACTATATACAGTATATGTAGTACAATCGCATTTATTTAGCCCCCTCCGCATACATAAGCCCTGTGGCCTTTGTGCCATATTAGCATCACAACTCCATTGCATAGACACATGGGGTACCCTGATTGTAATAGCTTCCCAGAAGGCCTGAGATAGAAGATTCATACGATTTGAATGACTTCTCTTCCCTTGGTAACGGCACTGTTCCCCCATGAACACCTAAAAGCTCCTGTCTGAGCTGCAGTGGCACTCAGATAAAATGCCAGCACCTTCTCTAGCCTCCCTAATGGATTTCTAAGTGATGTCTTATCAGTGAACTGCTACTTCCCTGGCCTCCCCCCTTTAAGGGCCATTTCCCATCTCACATCCTGATTTATTAGTGTAGGGAAGGATGATGAGCACAGCATTGTCTGAGACACCCATTGTGCACCTACCTGCTGTCTTCTGCCAAAGCTTGATTTCGATGTAGATATTGAACTTAAAAAAAAGAGAGAAGAGAAGAGCACAGACAGAAAAAAATCTAATGGATATTTCCCCCCCTCCCCTCCATGACTCTGATTCATGCTCAACACTGAGCTTATATCTCCCGCTGACTGGCATTAGCAGACACCAGTGTGTCTGAGGGAAATAATTTTAGATCTTATCAAGGAATTTTGCTGAGCCACTTTTGGATCATTCGACACCCATAAACCTGTCACTCCCTTCCCAGCGTAACTTACTGTCTCTTCTCAGTTCTTTCCTTCCCTCCTTTGCTCTCAAAGGCCTGTTCCGCCATCATTTATTCATCCTTGCCTCACTGCATCTGGCAAAAGGGGTGCTGAAGCTCCCCATCGAAAACATGCAGATTCCATTTCACACATCCCAGGCTGAAGTCGGAGCACAACTTTCTTCGTTCATTCCTTCCGTCTCTCCCCCCTCACCCTTTCCCAGCTCACAGGCTTTCCTTTGTCAGGTTTGTTGGCCTGTGACTGACAAGCAATTACAATAAGTAATTTCATTTCTGTGGAAGATAATAAAACGTGATACCATAACTACCCACAGAGCCTCAAAAGTATTTATGTTCAGTCTAATAACCTGGTGCGATGCTGTTAATCTTGACAAAGGGTGCCTGGCAGGTGCTGGGTAGCTGGATTTTCATATTTTTGCACTGTTTGCTGAGCCTTCCGTAGGGAAAGTTCCAAGCTGTTAAAAAAAGGGACTCCAGACTAGTTTTTAATTACATTTAGTTTATTGGAGGCACAACCAGATGCATGTGTAATCCAAGAAACTGCCACACCTCGTGAAAATAAGTGTGAGACAAAGACTGAGAGAGATAAATTCCATTTTTAACTACAGCAGCGGCTGCAGGGCACTGCTGACCACAGAAAGGCTTGTGAATTCCTTGCTGCACCAGGTCAGTGACTTGGTTGCACTAGATCAGCCATTGATCTAGGTTGAAGCATTCATCAGGTTGAACCACTGTGTTGCCGCACTTTGGTATACCATGACTGGTCTCCACATGCCCTGCAGGAATTTGGGAGAGGGTTATTTATTAGTCAGGCCATTGAGGGATGCGAGTCTCCCACTGGTAGCACAGTGAGCTTTGTCAATTGCCAAAAGAACTGACTTTTGACTATTTTATGCCTTCCCAACATGCCATGAGATGAAGAAGGTTGAAAATCACTGCACTAGATGACCATTGGATTCTTTGCAAATTGTTGTGTGTGAGTAACTAAGACTTGCAAGCCTAACCACACTTTCCTGAGAGTAAGCCCCATGGAACAAAATATGACTTACTTCTGAGTAGACCTAGTTAAGATTGTGCCCTAAATATGCGAAAGACAGCATTTGCTATGGAATTTCAATTTAAGATATTCACATTTATGACAACCCCACTTCAAAAGTTTGTAAACATACGTTCTACAATGGACAGACACTGTCTGTTTCAACCATTGGTGCTTTGTCCTTGCTTCATAATATGTTCATTTCTCCTTGTTTCTTTAGTTGCATTGACTAGATCCAGGATGGTGTAGTGATTCGGAAATTAAACTTAGTGCTGGAAGATCCAGGTTCAAACCCCGACTCAGCCACGAAGCTGCCTGAGTTACTATGGGCCAGTCCCGATCTCTCAGCCTCACCTACCTCACAGCCACCCTGAGCTCCTTGGAAGAAGGGCGGTATAAAAATGTAAAAAATAAACATATAGGCATGCCTTTGGACTTTTACTCGCACATTTCTGCCTGCCATTATATAGTCCATTATTATACAAAGTTAACCTTAGTCAAAAAGAGAAAATATCAGATTCAGAAGAAATCATGCAAACTAAATGGTTTCCATTGAATTGCATGATGGGGAGAGGGAATTATGCTTTTTCTTCATTCAGATTTTGGAATTAAGGTGCCACCAAGGCATAGCCAATGCTGCTTACAATTCTACATAACTGAGGATAGCAAAAGATATAATCACAAGCCAGCTGTTTTTTTATAATAGAAGCAGTTGCCCCCATCTGCCTCCAAGGGACAGAATATTTCCTCTGAAAAGTACGTAGCTACCAATGCAGTCAAGAATTCCACGTTCATATTAGTGCATATGTGGATATCTGGGCTGAGATAAATTCAAAACATTAAGAGCCTACATCTTCATTCCATTTTTCAAATGTCACCTGTGAGCCCGTCTCATCTGTATGAGAGTTGCCACCTTATGTGATAGTATACAGCTGATAGTATGCAATAGTATACAGTATACAGTTCCCCCTTATGTAATAGTGAAAGGACAAACACATGGGGCAAGTCCTTTTCCAGTAGATGAAGACAGGAAAGCCCTACTGTACCACAGGCTGTCTCTGCTGCTACAGAAAAAAAATCAGTAGGATATACATAGCATGGCTAGGTGTTTTGCCAGATTCCAAGGCCAAACTCTGCCTAGAGAATTTTGCCCATTGTCAGTTAATTAGCTCCCCTTCTTCCCCCCAAAATGGACCTGCTTCTGCCTTGCAGCACTGCTGGACCCCAGCACCAGGGCAGCTTGCCTATTAACCTGCAGAGATCCTCCTCCTTCCCTCTCCTGCCAGCAGCTCCTCCCACCACTATAGAAGCACCTTGGTCCTCAGCAGGCCTTGGGCATGGCAGCAAAACACCAGTCTCAGTGTCTCCAGCAGTCTGTTCTAGCTGTCTCTAAAGTCCATTCACCAACCAGGCTATCATCAGTTCCATTAGCCATTAATCCAGTCTTCCTCAAGCTTTCCTTCTTCTATTACCCACACCAAACTCTCCTTTCATCAGGTGCTTTTAAGCCTGAAGTCCCTATTGCCTTCAAGTGGCTGTAGCTGTGCAGCACACTCCCTGTTGAATGCCCAGACCTTAAACCTAAAAGGGGCAAGGTCAATCAAGAAATCTCGGTACTAGGAGTGAAAGTTTGCAGGCTCTTTATTTCATTGCAAGCAATGGGCACCCATGGGACTCTCGTCTCAAAACATGGGAACCAATCCCAATGGTGTCCAGACTTTTTATAAATTTCCCGGCTCTTTGTCTCAAAATCTAGACATTCCATTGCTGAAATTTTACATCAGAGATGGGGCAAACACCTAATAGGTTACAGATAAGATACAATTTGCATTAAAGATGGGAAATAGGTGGGTGATTGGTTATGATTTACATACAGGTGGGGTTTCACCTTAAAACCTAGAAAGCACAAAAAGTTTCCAAAATCCAGCAGGGTGCATTATGATACCATTTATCCAGTGCTAAATCCTATTCACATAATTCAAACCAATTATGCAGATTGTTTTGACAGGTTTTAGAATAACATCATTAAAAAGAGAAGGCACTAGTGTGATCTGCTTGGCACTCTTTATCTGCATTCTTTTTCTATGTGCTAGTATAGGCACTAAGCAGCTATGGGGCCTTCCTGCAAAACTAAGGCTTCTTGTCCTTTTATTAAAGAGGTTTTTAAAAGCTTTACTAAAACCAAGCATTTTGGTCTCTATGGCTTAATTTTATATAACTATTGTGCCCTATTACCTTGGGTACAGTTTGGTATCAAGGTTCACTTGGTCTCTAGATTACATATGTGTCCTTTTGCTCTAAAAGCATAAAAGTTTCAAGGTTACAAAGTTACAAAGCTGGTGGATACAGGCATAAATCAGTGAATGTCTTTTAAGACTTGCCAAGGCATGAGCTCATTCCTCTTCAGTAGCTGCCTGGCACCTGCTATCTCTTGAGCTACAAAGTGTAAACACAGCCTCTGAGGCCCCAAGTCCCAGCTTCAGTTAGACTTGCAATATTGCTCTTTAATTTTACCATCTTATGTGTTGCTATGCTTTAGTAGTGCAGCTTTTAGGCTGTTGACTTGTGGCCTGTCTGTCACCCTGGTCACTCTGCCACCTGCTATCAATCTGCCACCTGCCATCTGGGCCACTGTTGACACCACATCCTATCTCCTCGAGGTATCTTGCACATTTCCATTACACTAGGGTGAGGGGTGGAGTTTTTTCATGCATTACAATTTTCTGAAGCACAAACATCTCTATAATTCACATGAATGGTTTGATCTTGGATTGTGGCCTTTGCCTTTTATTTTGCTAATTAAGAAGTAGCTGAATTTATGAACAAAATTAATTTAGCCTTATCATACAGATAGGTTCAAATCCAAATTAATCAATTATTAAATGTCTCCTTCTCTGAGATGCAAAATTGGGTTTGGAGTTGTGAATGGTTCACTGAGCTCAGAATTTCAAGAGACACCGCATAGAGAGATAGTAAGAGACACTGTTTAACCACTTTGCTGCTGGGAATAATAGCCAACTGTAAGGGATTCACTGAAAGAAAAAGGGTATGCTTTTTCTTGTGATTTTCAAACTTTCTCTCCTGAGGGAACTCTTGTGAGAGCAATTTGTCTGCTGAGGAACCCCTGCATGCCTTTTATAATAATAACAACAACAACTTGGTATTTATATACCGCCTTTCTGGTCATCGGATTACTCCTCTGACTTTATCAATCATAGAAGTTCTCTCTTTCGAGAACCAACAACATTTCAGAATGGATCTTGCGGGTCTGATCTCACTTCTGGCCTCCAGTGCCTCCCACGCAGGCTGGCAAGCAGCTCCATCTCTCACATGGAGGGCAGCCACGACGCTTCTTGCTCACACCAAGAGCAGGTGGAATCACTCAGCTCAGCTTGTCAGCTGCTTCAAGGTCTCGCCATTCTCAGCCGTTCAGGGAGCTGCCAGTGTCCTTAAACTGGCGACCTTCTGATGTTATCTTAGGGCAGGGGTGCTCACACTTTTTTGGCTTGAGAGCTACTTTGAAACCCAGCAAGGCCCAGAGATCTACCAGAGTTTTTTTTACAATGTTCGCGCCATCATAACATATAACATTTATGTGTACAATGTATGTTGGTGTACCTTGAGCCCCACTGAGTATAACATAACTTATTCCTGAGTAGACATGCCTAGGATTAGGCTGTGAGGCTGCAATCCTAGCCACACTTACCTGGGAGTAAGCCCCATTGAGTACAATGGGGCTTACTCCCGGCATTTCCTCCCAGAGGCACCTGAAGGGGGGGGTTGGCACTCCGCGATCCACTCATTTTGCCGGTAGATCGCGATCCACCTATTGAGCACCCCTGTCTTAGGGCTAACGGAGGCTGTACCCTCTAGACCAGACCTCCTTGTTGGTTGCAAACATAAGAGCATAAAAAGAGCCCTGCTGGATCAGGCCAAAGGCCCATCTAGTCCAGCTTCCTGTATCTCACAGTGGCCCACCAATGCCCCAGGGAGCACACAAGACAACAGACAATCTGTGTCCCGGTGCCCTCCCCTGCATCTGGGAATCAAAGGCAGCCTGCCTCTAAAACCAAGAGCTTGCACATACCTACTGTGACTTGTAATCCATAATGAACTTTTCCTCCAGAAATTTGTCCAATCCTCTCTTAAAGGCATCCAGGCAAGATGCCATCACTACTTCCTGTGGCAAAGAGTTCCACAAACTAATTACATGCTGGGTAAAGAAATATTTTGTTCTGTCTGTCCTAACTCTCCCAACACTCAACTTTTGTGGATGTCCCCTGGTTCTGGTGTTATGTGAGAGAGAAAAGAGTGTCTCTCTAGCCACTCTGTCCATCCCCTGCATGATTTTGTATGTCTCAATCATGTGCCCCCTCAGGCGCCTCTTTTCTAGGCTGAAGAGGCTCAAACACTATAGCCTTTCCTCACATGGAAGGTGCTCCAGCCCAGTAATCATTTTCATTGCTCTCTTTTGCACCTTTTCCATCTCCACTATATCCTTTCCCCCCCCCCCCGGGGGGGGGGGGCTGGGGATAAGAATAGGCCCTCAGTTTGGCTGTACTTGTTGTAAGAGGCAACTAAACAGCCACAGGGTAGATGGGACTCATTAGCCTGGAAAGGCAGCTCATCTGAGAGAAGGAAAACTCTGATCCCAATCCTCCACTGCCTTGTGGCTACATCCAGTTATGGTAAAGGCTTCAGGAGTCAACCTCGAGGCAAAGTCCAGAGCCAGAGTCCCTGAGGCAGTTCATGGCTGAACACAGTCATGTTCTGGCAACTCCTGCGACGCTGCTGGAACCAACCATATTGGCCTCTGCCTTTCCATTGGACCATTTTAGCAACGTGGAGAGGGGGGATTTGCTGCATGGGAAACAGGCTTCGCACACTGGAGAGGACACTGCTCTAGAACCACCATTCAGAGCGCGATACCATAGTCTTCTGAGACTGAAGGATGCCAACATGGATATATCCTTTTTGAGATGTGGTGACCAGGACTGGAAGAATTCTCCAGGCATGGCCTTACCATCGATTTGTACAACAGCATTACAATATTAGCTGTCTTAGTCTCAATGCCTTTCCTAATGATCCCAAGCATTGAATTAACCCTCTTCACTGCTGCTGCACATTTGGTCAATGCTTTCATTGATCTGAGACATGTTCAAATGTTTAGTTTTAATGTGGATCACTGACTGTCAGGTCTATGTTCTGGATAAGGCAGAAACACAGCCAACAAGGTGGTTCAGGAACAGGTGCAGATTGCTGGAGTCAGCAGGATCAGCAAACACCTGTGACTGCCTCACCCTGGGTGTGGCATAGCCTACACTGATTGGCCACTCCAACTACTTAATGTTTGGTCTGTTGAGCTTCCAGTGCAGCAGTAGGAGTGTAATAGGAGACTACTGAACTGCTGCTAGTAACTTGGGAGGCTGGATGTGAGTGTATACATGTTGTTACTGACCATGGAATGAACTTTGACTGTGTATCTTGGAAAACTGATTTGGATTTGTTGTTTATGGACTGACTGCTCATCATGCTGACTAGGACTGTTTACTGATTACTCTACCTGTGATAACCCTTGCTCTGAAATATAACCACTGCATTCAAAGAACTCTGCTGGTGTATGCTGTTTTGTGTGCCTGCTCATCCAAGGTTCCAAACAACTCTTTATCAGACAAAGGGTTGCAACTCTAACACAGGTTATGGGCCCAGCAACTTCTGAATTGGTGGGCTGGTGAACTACAAGAGCTACTGTTGCTGTTGCTGTTAAAGCTACAGGAGGCTACAACTCAAGAGAGCATGGAGATGAGTGCAGTCACAGCCTCTGGGTTCCTGATAACCCAATTAAATGGACATAACTATGCCACTTGGTCTCGCAAGGTTACATTGCTACTGAAGCGTGAGGCCCTGTGGAATGTGGTAGTTGCTCCACCAGATTTGGGAGCCCTTGATGAGGAAGATGATGCAGAACTTATAGAGGCCTACCACAGGGACAATGAAAAGGCTCTGTGTATTATTGGCCTGACTTTGGAGGATCAGCAGCTGGTCCATATAGATGGACTAACCTCAGCAAAGGACTGCTGGGATGCCCTTTGAGCAATTTATGTAAGGGACAGTGTCGGTCCACAGATACACCTAATGCAAAAATTGCTCTGGGCTTGCCTCCAAAGAGGAGGAAACATGCTTAATCACCTGGAGTTTATGAAACGAACTCTAAGGGAACTCCAAGAACACGAGGTAATATTTACTGACCTTCAGCAAGTGTACATCATTCTGTGCTCACTAGATGAAAGCTATGACCAATTTGTAGCAAACTTGGAAGTGATACCAGGAGCGGAATTGACAATACCCAGCCTCACCAGTTGACTCCTTGATGAGGAAAGGAGGAGACAAGACAACAGAGTGCTTTGAGATAACAAGCAGCATTCCTCAGCTCAGCACAAAGTGAAAGCAGCTGTGGAATGTGACCTTGACCCTGTTGAGTCTGCAAAGGCTTATGCTGTGAAAAGATGTTTTTGATGCCAAAGCACTTCTCACCTAATTAAGGACTGTCTTTCCAAGAAAGGCAAGAAACCCCTGCGTTCTGGCAAAGGAGGAGGGGTGAATTTAACAGTCACCAAAGAAACAAAGGACTGTGTTGATTGCTTTGTAATTGATAGTGGGGCCACGGCAAACATTTGCAACAGCAAGGGACTGTTTAAAACGTTTGAGGCAGTGAACAACCAGTGTGTCACGCTTGCTGATGGAGTCACTGCCAATGTATGTGGGAAAGGAAAGGTCTTTCTATCTATACTGAACAGAACCCTTGAAATGGTTTACATGCCTAACCTCACTAATAAACTCCTGTCTGTTGCTGCATTGACAAGGCAAGGATACACTCTGACATTCACTGAGAAGGAGTGTGTGATAAAGAAGGATGCTAGGGATGTGGCCACTGCTGAACTGCGTGGTGAGTTGTATCTGTTAAACACCACTTCAAAGGCAACTGTGGGGTCTGTGTTTACTCATGAGCCAGCGCATAAAGACTGTATTCATAAGTTACATCGCCAACTTGGTCATGCGTGTTTCCCAGCCCTCAGAAAGACTGTTGAACATTCTGAAGGGATAAAATTAAAACCCTGTGGCCTATATCTGGACTGTGAGGTGTGCAAAGCTGTGAAGTCCAAGGCTGCACCCACCAGGAAGCCTGGTAATTATGAAACTAAAGAGGTGCTGGACCTAATCTTCATGGACTTGATTGGGCCATTCTCTCCCAGCATGGGGGGAGCAAGATTTGTATTGTCCATTGAGGATCATTTTTCTCATTATGGTTTCTGTTATCTAATGAAAACAAAGGCAGAGACTAGCCAGACTGTAGCGTACTGGCTTAAGTTTGTGAAAAGAAAGACAGGCAAGCTGCCAAAAACCATCATTACTGATCGGGGAGGAGAATTTGTTAATCTGAAGTTTGAAAGGTTACTAAAAGACAATGGCATTTAACATCGCTTGACAGCTCCGTACCGACTGCAGCACAATGCACGCTGTGAAAGGCGGGGCCAGACATTACAAAATATGGCTTTCTGTATGATAAAGGACAGTAGGTTACCCTTTAAGTATTGGGGCGAAGCACTGATGTGCGCTTCGCATACTTTAAACGCAATCTGGCATTCTGGTACTGGACAGATACCGTACAAGCTCTGGCACGGGAGGACACCCTCTCTGGACTATTTACATGTGTTTGGTGTCCCCGCATATGTCCATATATCTAAAGCACTGAGACGCAAAGGGCAACAAAAGAGCAGGAAAATGTATTTCCTTGGTTACGATGCAAACCATAAGGCTTACAGGTTTCGGTATTTGCACTCTAAGGCCATTGTGATCAGTGCGAGTGCAAAGTTCTTGGAAGATACTAGGGTGGGAACGTTTAGGCCCCTGTGTCTCCACTTCCTACCCGATGATAGACCACAATGGAAAACAACCACAGAAAACTGTCCCTGTTAAAGGGAAATCACTTAAAAGGCAACTTCCAACGCTGAAGGAGGAGCCTATGGAAAGCAAGACATCCCTTGATATGGATGTAAGTAGACCCCAACCTGAGCTTGAGCCTGAAACACCAGCTACACAACCTGAGGAGGAGGAAATCACTATACCTCGTAGATCAACTAGGGAAAGGAAGGAACCTGACCGGTTTAAACCAGGGACTGTTTGTCAGGCATTCATTGAACCTTCCTCCTATGACTCCATAAAGGACATGCCTGTAGAGGAACAAGCAGCCTGGAAAGATGCCATGAACTCTGAATTAAATTCCATGTCTGAATTGGATGTATATGAAGAGACTGATCTCCCACTTGGGGAAAAGGCAATTGGGTGTAAATGGGTTTTCAAAGTAAAAAGGGATGCAAATGGTCAAACCAAGTGCAAGGCTAGGTTAGTTGCGCAAGGGTTTGGGCAAGATGCAACTGACTATGATGAACTGTTTGCACCTACCCTTCGAAACAGTTCACTGTATAGTGCTCTGGTAATAGCGTCAAAAGAGGATTATGTGATCAGACATCTTGATATAAAAACTGCTTATTTGCATGCACCTCTAAGACATACCATTTACAAGTGAAAACCTACAGGAACTCCTGAAAATGATAAGAAATTCTGGTTACTTAAGAAGAGTCTATATGGGCTCAAGCAATCAGGGTTTGAATGGAACCAATGCCTTTCTAAGACACTGAAAGATGAAGGTTTCCACCAAGGTATAGCTGACCCATGTGTGTTTACCAGGGGTAAAGGCCAGCGAAAATGCATAGTGCTATGTTTCGTGGATTATTTAGCTATACTGTGCAAAACAACAGAACAAGCAAATGAACTGGTTGAGGTATTGAGAAAAAGGTTTACATTACGGGACATGGGTAAGATACGTAAATATGTTGGGGTGGAAATTACAGAGATGTCTAACGGCTATAAGATCTCGCAAAGAGAAAAAATAGCCCTATTGCTAAAGAAATTCAACATGGAGCAATGTAATGGGGTGAAGCCTCCTATGGTGACTGGTTTTGATAAAGATAATACACCCAGTCCCATTTTCGATACCACAATGTACAAGTCATTACTGGGGAGTCTGATGTACCTTAGCCAATGGACGAGGCCTGACATCGCTATGGCATGCAGTTTGTTAGCCAGAGCATCGAACCAACCCATGCAGAGACAACCCACGCCTGCCCTATAGGTTCTTACCCTATATCAACAGAGTGTGCACCAAACGGAACACCCCCATCACTTCCCTGCAGCAATGCTTTGCAATGTATGATTGGTAGGCCAGATGACTTTCAAGAAATTAATACCTTCTTTTTGTGGAACTGATGAGCTTCTGAGGAACCCCAGAGTTCAGAACACAGACTGAGACCTGTGCCTTAGTCCTACAAGTGGGACTTTAGTATCTGCTGATTTGGCATCTACTGATTTGACTCACCACCGGTGTCCACCTTTAAATGCCTTGTAACAAGCAAAAAAACCCCACCAAAATCCAATTTCCTATCTTTGCACTGTTAAACTGCACTGGTTGCAAGCTTCTTGGAGTTACAAATAGCTTTAAAAACCCACTTTTGGTTTTCTTACTCCTCCATTGTCACCCCAGAAAGCATCCGTATAGAGCAAGAAACCAAGAAGTGGGTCTTTTTTTCTACTGAATTGGTATGCACTGATTTTTTTTTTTAACCACTAGGGGTTCCAGAATGGAACCTCAGTGGATAAGGAGGCACAACCTGTATTTGCTTTTTGGCCTATCAACAGCCAACACATGGGTTTAAGCACATTCAAAAAAGGGGCAAGATCCTTTTGCTTTAAGAGTTGTGTAGGCAAGATAATTTTGTGGAGGTTAAACTAATTAAAAGAATTAAGTTGCAGGTTAACCTAGGGGAGTGTCTGACCATAGTTTTGTCTGATTTTACCCAAGGCCAGATCCTGAAAAATAACCTATCAGGAATTGTTACCTCTGTGCAACTATAACTATAAATATATAGTTAAGATCCTAAGATACAATTTTATTCATTAACTTTTAAAATTCTGGTCTTCACAACCTTTTTGTAAACACTATCAGAGTAAGTCCACTGTAAACAACATATGAGTAGAACCATTAATCAAATCCTTCTTTAGGGCACCTGGTGTGTTAAGCCTGAGGTGCAACATATAACATACAACTTTTAACACCTAACTGGGAGAGTGTAATTCAAGATTTACACAGAAGTAGATCTATTGCTTTCCATGAGTGTTGTTCTTAAGTAATGGTGCACTGAATTGTAGCCTTGCACTTTGTTTCAGATAGAAATGAGGATTACATCCTGTTTTAAAAACTAGAACTTTGCCAAACATTTGCAAAATGAAAGGAGGCTTCAGAATGGTCAGGTGTGATCCTGTCAAAGAGAACAAAGTTTGCATGGTTTAAATGGAAGTGTTGAGCCCTGGCTTACTTTTTTCTCAGGAGGAGTGAAAAGGTTAACTTTGCAGCTTGCAGCCTTGGAGACTGCTTGCCTTGTAATTATCCCTGCATTGTCCTCTTGCTCTCCTCTGGGCTTCTCCTGGCTGCCTGAACAGCCCTGATCTCTGAGTGACCAGCAGATAAGGTGAGATGATTTACACTTGATTTATTGGCAGAAATTTCTCACCTTATAGGCCAGTATCTATGGCATGAGTAAACATGTACATGTGACTCGTTTTGCATTCCATAGGGCTCTACACATTGTCAGCTTGGAGGGGAAGGGACTTCCTTCTGGATAATATGTTGGGGCCTGAGTTCATCAGATCAGTACCACTTCAGTGACATTCCTCTTGGCATGCTCTTTGAAGTGGACTGCGGCTTGTTTGCCTACTCATGAGTAAACAAGCATCTGCTGCTCCATTTCAGATTCCATAGAGCTCCATACATTTTCCTTGTCAGCAATCAGCTGGTCAATTTTGAAAGTGGTTGTTCTATGCAATTGTTAAAGGAACAAGAGCCTTGTCTTGCATCACAGCTGCCCAAGTGTAGCAGTAAACCATCATGCATAACCCCAGGTGTCCAGAAAGCTTTGTTGTAAAGAACAATTCTGACAATACTGGCATGTCCTTCATTCAACCTAAACATTTGGGAGAACATCTGACCCATTTCCTAGTCATGATGTGTAGCAGTGATGCACCTTAGTCTGAAAATACAAGAGGTCCCCATTAAAAACAAAACATACATTTAAGGCAGAATATGTGATATGCAGTTTACAATTCCAGTTTCATATATCAGCACTTCCCATTGTTAAAAATGGATACTTGCGCAGAGAAATACCCCAGTTAGCTTCTCGTACTATCAAATGAGATGTTAAGTTGTGAAAAAGGCTCCTTTAATGAGGTACAGCTGAGGCAGATGCACTGAATTTCTGACAGCTAATGCAGCTTGTCAGAACTGCTGGTTCAGACTGATCATTAGTTCTTTTTAAGTGATGGGCATACTGATGTCATTTCCAGCAGGTAACCAAGAACAATGTGTCTACATGATCCTTCCTGCTTTAAGCTGGTTCTTGCTACATCCTTCCACATTTACTGTCTTTCCACTTAAAGGGTCCACATGCATGCTATCACTGTTTGACAGATATAACAAAAGGCCTCAAGAAATGGCTGATCCTAACAGCCAAGATTGGAATAATGCAGAGATCTGAACTCATTTCTAAAGTAAACATCAGAATATTTTGTTTGAATAGTATAAGGAGCTTAGAAGAGAGAACCAGGGAGGTGTCAGCTTGTGACTGACTGGAGCAAGGTTTGAGTTGTTTACTGTTTACAGATATTTTCTGAGCCTCCTGAATTTAAAGGTCATTCATTATTATCATTCAGCTGTTCACCTCACAGGGGAATCACCCCTTCTGGAGGACTCTGAATGGAGTTCTCAGCAAGACACTTTCACAAGATAGTAAGTATACTCTGAGAGAGCAAATGCATATGTTACCTCCAAGGGCCAAACTAGACACTACACAGAAGATTTGTGTTAACAGTCTCCCAGCTTTTTTTTTTTTAAATGATAAACAGGCAGTTGCCACAATTGGGAACAGAGGAACAATGAGGGAGGTATACTCAAATCTTTGTCCCCACGAGGTGAAAAAGCAGCATGGGGAGGGGGAGAGAGATTTTTACACAAAGCAGAGTTGTGAGGGAGAGATTTTTACACAAAGATTTTTCCTCTCTGGCTGCCACAAAGCAGCCAGAGGAAAGGGTTAAGCAGTTCCACCAAAAAACACAGCCATTCATGGATCCAAACTGCCAACCTCCCATGGCTGTGTTTCACTTAAAAAATATTATACTGTCTTTTTAGACATAGGTATCTCAAATGAAGAGCCAGGATGATGTAGCGGTTCTGGTGTTGGGTTTAGACCTGGAAGAGGCAGATTCAAGTCCTTGCACAGCCATGAATTTTCCTGGGTAATCTTGGGCCAGCCACTATCTCTCAGTTTCACCTACCTCACAGGGTTGTTATGAAGACAAAAGGAGGGGAGGAACGATGTGCACCACCATGAAATCCTTGGAGGAAGGAGAAAATAAAATGATAGTAAGCTCATCTCTGAAATATGTGAACCAAATTATTGCCTATAGCTGTTAAATCCTGTCAGGTTTATCATCTTACTCCAAGTACAAAATGGGGTCCATAAACAGTATCAATCAGCATGAAAGCCTTCAAGGGCACAATCCTAACCAAGTTTCCAGCACTGGTATAGCTGTGCCAGTGAAACGTGTGCTGCATCCTGCAGCTGGGGGGCAGTCACGGAGGCCTCCTCAAGGGAAGGGAATGTTTGTTTCCTTACCTTGGAGTGGTATTGCCCTTCCCTTGGTGCTAGGAAGTCGGTTAGGATTGCACCCTAAGTTGATTTGGTCAACGAGCCAGTAAGCCTCTTCTTGTGTTTAGCTGGGGAATTAAGAAGGCACAGCTTTCATACAATTCTGAACAAAACCCATAGTTATGTTAAGATTGGGGGTGCTTACAAAATTCTCATCTGCTGAATTTCTCCCTGTGTTTTGGTGTTATACGAGACTTACTGGATAAGTTTACCAGGGCCAAACTGATAATACAGTATCAGGAAGCTTCTTATTTGCATTTGAGGCTTTTGGAAGGTAAATTCAGAGGGAAAACACCAGCAATTTCATTTAAAAGCAATAAGTTTTATACCCATTTCTTTGCCTTCTCTAATAATGAAAGATCTTATTTGCATTTGACATTGATTCTTATGGAAAGAAAGTTTCTTGCTGCACCAGTCCAGAGTGAAAAAGATTTTTGAAAAATCAAGGCAAGGAGGAAGGCTTTGTGAAGGGCTTCTGGCTAAGCTAAGGGTAGTTGGGTTGGAGATGGATGGTCAGATGCTCAGAGATTGCCCTGCTCCTTATTCCAAAGGTTCCAGTGCAAAAAGCTTGCCCACAAATCACTTGGGTGGGGGGCTTTATAATTCTGCCAAAACTGTGATTAGTGCAGCACAAGCCACTTTATGGTGGTGTGGAAGCAGGGCTGCTGTTGTGCATTTCCAAGTCACTGCTGCAAACGGGCAATGATGCCACATGCACAGTAGTGCATGTGATGCTAGTAAGTTGGTAAATCTGCTGGCCGCAGAAGCAGGTCATTCATGGGGAAGGGGAGGAGAGTTCCAGGGAGGGCAGGAGGCTGGGATCTCAGCAGCACCAGTGTGCCCCAGATCATATCCCCTCCTTCTCAAGCTGCCCTGCCCCTTTTCTTCCCTCAGGCATACACCAGCAAAATGGATGTTACAGGTCTGAGACCCATAGGTAGAGGTGGTCTAAAATGATTTTATTTTTTCATGGATGGTGGTGTTATCCTAAAACAAATAGAAGAGGCTGAAAGTAGTGTGATAGCAGTGTTATGTGTTTTTATTCCAAATTAATATTTTAATCAATTTTAAAGCATTTTTATCAAGTATAATCACTGTCATATAGGTGGTGTATTATATACAACACACACACACCACACACACACCTGTCAGCAGGCAAAGTCACAGGAATAAAACAGGCATAAAACACCCCCCCCCCCCACTCACTCACCCCAAAAACACAACTACATAGTCAACTACTGGAATTAAACTTACAGGAGCCATTTAAGATTTGCATGCTACTTGTATGAACAACTACAATGAATCCAATGCTGCCAAACACAAACAAATTAAGACACTGCCAAATTAAAACATTGAGAAGGTAGCAACTTGGACCAACAGAATTGAACATAGCATTGAATTACTATGGAAACAAACTGTTTTTAAAGTGCAGGAAACAAAAATACAGCAACATAGCAAGGAACCATTAAACATTTGCTTACTCATGAGTAAATACAAATGTGTTGCTCTGTTTCGCTTTCCATACATTTATCAGCTTGGAGGGAGGGACTTCCTTCTTGAGTGTTTTTGGGGCCTGCATTTATCAGATTCGGACAATTCTGGTGGTGTTGCATTCCTCTTGGCCTGCCCTTTCCCATGGACCAAGGCAGGGCTGCCTGCTCATGAGTAAATGCTCACTGTGGCTCAGTTTCACTTTCCATAGGGCTCCGTGCATTTTCTTTGGCAGCTTCCAAGCAAGCTCAGAAGACTCTACAGCCAGTGAAAGCAACAGAGCTTTGAGAGTGTCAGGGGCTTAGAAACACAGTCAGAAACACATGCAAGAAAGTTTGAGTGTGACTAAAAAGGCTTCAACAGGGCAAGTTAAATGTCCAAAAAGGTTTCTGCACATCTTTATTTACAGCAGGTAAGAGCAAAATACTGCGTGGACCAGGAAGAGTATGGACCATACAAAAATTTGTGCAGGAATCTATGCCTGCATATCTGTGTCTGTGGAAGTGTATGCATTTCTACGAGTTCCCTACAAATCAAGGGCAGAAGAAGTTCTTGGACAAAATATGGAGAGAGAATAAAGATATTAGCAATATCACTGTGGCAAAAAGATCATTTCAAAGGAAATGATTAGCTAGCTAAAGAGCCAATTAAACAAAATATAATTAGGGCTAACCTGGCCCTTTTCCCAGAGTTCATAAACCCATAAAAGAAGCTCTTTAGGGGACAATACAGCTCAAAGTGTGTCTTATATAATCAGGCCATTTATAGAACTAACCTTTTTCTGACTTGCTTCTGCTTGAGCTCTAGCTTCCCTTTGTACAGTCAACCTTTTCTTATTACTTGTGCTGTGGTACATGACTTACACGCTGCCTTTTCAGTTGGAGCAAGGATCACAGGTGGGAAAATGAATCATGGCGCATGTCTGAAATGGAGGACTTTGCTGAAATACATCTCCAGCCACACAGATAGAGGGTCATTATTTACCCAAGATATCTGGCCCGTCCAGCAGGAACTGTTACTCAGAATTTGGGGCTTACAGCCTTAACATCAAAAGTGGAATTAACCTGAAATATGAGACGCCCCTGTGCTACCCTCAAAGACCAAAGAGTGCGCTGAAACCATCATCAATCTTGGCTTCTGTTCATGCCATCTACAAATGAGCCAGCCTGGTCACTGGCAGCAGCATTTTCTAGTCAGCTTCTCAGGTTTCCCATAATGGGCAAAATGCAACCCTTTGACGGTTTCTCAAACATCGGCAACAATGGAAGGCCAAACCAGGTGATATACCAGAGAGGTCTGAACATGCTCCTGACATATTTCTTTTTGAAACAAAAAAGCAGCTTCAGAGATCATGATCAAGTGTGGAAGAATAATAGGGGAGAGGGTGCATAACCCTTTCTTTCCTCCTGGTTTTTTTTTTTTTTTTTTTTTGCTTCAAATGATGTGATCTCACTGGTTTTCCAGCCATGGCAGGAATGATACTGGATCCCCATATCTTATCCTCCAAAGAGAGAAAAGCAGCTCACGGAAGACAGTTTTTAATAGTTAAACAATGAAGAAAAAGTTAGGCAGAGGACTGAAAAGAAAACGACACTCATCATGGAGTTTAGAAGTTTATCAAAGAGCTTAGAAGCATTCTTTTCAGCCCTTCCTGTGAGTGCTTCCATTTTGCAGTCAGCAAAGAGCCATCCAGACCCAGGAACAGTGGCAGGAAGACTGCAATCGCAAGCAGATAAGTCATTGGTGCGATTGGGGGGGTGATGGGGGATTTTTAAACCGCTTTTTGTAGGGTTCCCTTTTATCCATGGTTTCCATCCACAGGGAGTAGGGGAGTGTATCCCCCACAGATAGGAGGGGATATATGTATAGCAATCTTGTCAACCCGTCAGATACCCTTTTGTGCAAAGTAAAGGAGTTTGTGTTATTGTCACATAGCATTCATAGCATACAGACCCATTTAGTAGCTAATCACAAGTCATACTACTGAAGAATAATATCAGGAAATCTGAAACGCAGGGGTAGGGTGTGTGCTCCTTTAATAGTACATAAAAACAATATACGTAGTTCTCAAGATAAGGAGGGAAAAACCGATCTGGAAATGGCCACCGCTTCTGAGAGAATTAGAGAAGACCTGGCTTGGCTTTCTAAAGAGCCCCTTATTTTCCTGGCACAGGTTTTCCCAGCATCCTTCCAAGGTTCTAAGTTCCTGACCTTATAACCACATTCTTCCAGCTCTGTTTTTCCATCTGATTTTCATTGCACAGTCTCCAGGAAAAAAAAAAAAATTAGGAAAACCTTATTAGATGTTTGGAAGAATATCCTGGTTTCACAACAAAATTGAGTATGCATGTTAAGTATTAACATGGAACCAATTTGCAGGATTTGTTCCAAGAACAGAATATGGTTCTTTGGGGTGCAGGATTGAGAATTCTCAATGTCTTGTTTATCACTAGCTAGTCCGGTCTAGGTGTCCTAAGATCATCTCCACATCTACACTGTTATCTTACATTGGGTACAATCCTAACCAGGTCTATTCAGAAGCAAGTCCTATTTTGTTCAGTGGGGCTTACTCTCAGGAAAGTGTGGTTAGGATTGCAGTCATTGTCTCTTAAGACACACTGCTATCAGCCTGGGGATCTTTCCACTAGGCTTCCAGGATCTACTGATGGGCTGCAACATACAGGGTGACCCAAAAGTAGGTGGAATAAATGTTATCATTTACTGTCCACCTACTTTTGGGTCACCCTGTAGTGTGGAATTGCTAATCTGGGATAAGTTGCATTACCAATCAAAAATCAACTAATACCACTATCCAAAGCAATGGATTCATTTTGAGCGTTCATATTTTCATTTGTTTACAGAAAAAAACAATGGATACAGTCAGATTGCAAGATGTGAGCTAGGCGTTGAGGGAGATCAAGAGTTACAGCTTCCACAACCGTCTCACACTTATTTATGAAGTTGATAATGAATCATCAAGACAAAGATATTGACTTAGTTGGGGGAAAAAATCAAGTCCCATACGTATATGTACTGTAGAGACAATTTGGATGTTTTGCATAGGCATTCTTTTATCCTCCTCTAAGGAATGGAAGCTGCTGACAGTTACAGAAACGAAAAGAGGACATGCTCTAAATAAATAAACCAATTAATATGAAGGCTCAAAATCAAATTACTGTTTTGCCAAATTCCCATTCCAAACTTTACCTAGAGAATTTATGCCCATTTTAAGCTAATTAGTTCCCCTAGCTCAAACCCAGCTCGCTTTAGTAGCATACAAAACTACTATTGACCCTCAGCAGTAACGGGAAGATAACCAGTAGGTAGCTTGCCTGTGGGGCTGCAGGGTCCCTCCTCCTGGTTTGCAAAGCAACAGCTCTTCTGGGTACAGTAGCGCCCCTTCAGCTCTCCACCATCCAGTAGTCTCCAGCCATCCCCATTCTAACAAACCTCAGTAGACCGTTCACCCATTCATCCGTCAACCAGTTAGTCAGTTCATTAGTCAGTCAGCAGGTCCAGTAGTTCATCAGCTTGTCTGTCCATCAGTCCTCTCCTTTCCTCCTGCTGCTACCCACAAACTCTCTCTCTCTCTTCCAGGTGCTGCTTTTATCCCTGAGGGCCTTGTTGCCTCTAAGTGGCTGCAGCTGTGCAGCACATTCATTGCAATCTAAGGCCCTAGTGTTTATCCCATGCTTCCCAGACCTGTCAGAGCAAGGGACCACTGTTGATATCACACCCTGTCTCCTTGCGGGATCTTGCCCTTTTCCACTAGGATTACTAAGAGTAGGCCTTAGCAGGTCACGGAAATCTGTACACAGAACCACTTCCGCCTGCAGTATAATAGAAGGTTATTATACTGGTCAATCCGGAGTGTAACACAGGCACTCATTTTACACTACCTTTTTTTGCTCATTTCCACACCACTCAGGTGATGTGGGAAAACTCAGGATGAGCCCATACTGTGACTTTACAGCTTACAAGCATTGTCACTTCTGGAAATAATAATTTTAAAAAACATTTTTTATTTTTTTTTTGCAAAGGAGTTTTTCAGTTATTGTTCTATGAGAAACTTGTAGAACCCTTCATTTCCAAATGTTTCCCTTCATGGTATGGACATCATTCTTTGTGCTGCACATGACTTCCAAGCTTCCAACAGGAGCAACTACAAATCAGTCAGGCTATTATTCATTCTCGGCAGCTGAACTCCACACTCCTCTGCCTTCTTATGGCAGCTTATACTTTGTGTCCTTTGCTCTCTCACAGCAGGTTGTAGGACTCTGTTCTCTCACAAGGGCTTGTCAGCTTCAACTTCAGTCTCCCCTCCAAGGCATGGACAGAGTGCTTAGCTTTTTGGGGGCAGATGACAGCTCATCTTCAGATCACACCTCCTACAACACTTATGTGAAGAGCTGAAGAACTCCTTTCACATGGCCTTTGTTGCCTTTGAGCAAAATACTATCTTAATCCAATAACTTTGCCTGGTGCTTGATTTAAAAAACAATTAAACCAACCCCAAAAGTGAGCAGCCCACCTAGTGAAGGAACAGCCATCAGTTTTTTTCCCCCTGAGACATAGATTGCTTTCTACACAGGAACAAAGGCAGTGTGGGGAATATAACTCACCCTGAAGCCAGAAACCCCTGCATCTCTTTCTACATAAATTGGCAAGCAGCATTAGAGCAGGACTTTTTTTTTTTTAAGTGTCAAGCTAGATTTGATGGCAGTAGACCCTACTCAGGTCCTACTACATGTGTATGCAGTAGTGACTGAAAATGAAGAGGGAGCAGGTGGAAGTTGAACTTCCCTTTCCTCCTGCTTTGTGCTTCCAAACTGTGGCACCCCAGCAATTTCTGTCCCAGCTGATGTCACTTCTGGTGTCAGGCCCCAACTAAGAAAAAAATCTGGATCACTGCAGTTATAGACCCAAAAGCATGGGGAGGAAGTAGGCATGACCCTCTCGTCCCACCATGCTGTGCTTTCAATTCCCACCCACCCCCAGCATCTCACTTTATGTGGGTATACCAGATTGCAAGCATCTGGTCTGGTTTGCCTCAAAATGAAAAGAATGTTGCTGTTTTCTGTGAGGCACGCTGAGGGCCCAACCCTATCCAATATTCCAGGGCCAGTGTAGCTGTGCCAATGGGGGTGTGAACTGCATCCTGTGGTGGGGAACCAGTCACAGAGGCTTCCTCAAGGAATGGGAACATTTGTTCCTTTACTTTGGGGCTGCATTGGGGCCGCGCTGGTGCTGGAAAGCTGGATAGGATTGGGCCCTGAAGCAGCTCCAGCATCAGAACAACATCTCCATTGAGACAAATAGCCCAGAAAGGCAGGAAAAGGACATGCCCACCATCATAACAATGGAAAGGCTCCTCAAGTGCTGCAGCTGCCAGCTATGAACATGGCAGTGTGTAAATACTGCAGCTTTGCAAAGGAAGGCATCTGATCATTGCAGTACCTGAAAGGGCAAAGAGGATCCAGAGATGAAAGGAAGGTGGAAGCAGCAGCAGCAGCATGGATGACCAGCATGTGAGCAGTAAGCCCAACTCTGCAACTTTGCTATGATTGTTGTCTCCACAAGGGTAACAATTTGTCTGTTCATTGGCAGCTAGAGACAGTAATACAGAAAATCACTCTCCTCTCTAAAATTTTCTAAATGTAGAAAATCATTGCAGAAAATCAGCATCACCATGTTTCAGCTCACACCAGAATGGAAAATGTCATGCGTATATCAAAACATGCTTCTGCAGAAGCCCCGCAGCTGTGTCCCTGAGCACCTATACACTCCTTCATGATTACCAGATCCAGTTAATAAGCAGCAAACTCACAACGTTTCAGGACCTAGCTGAGCACCGGCACATATGGAAACACATGTGGAAAGGTAGCCCAGCCACCCCCCAGGAAGCACCCCCCTTAATAAGCAACAGTACATCACTCACAGCCAGTGGAGTAAAACGACTTCTGTACATTCCTTGTAGCTGGGTCCAAGGCAACGGTTGTTGCAGCAGTCATGATCTTAGTTCCTGTTTCCACCTCCCCACATGCTGCAGTCTCCCTCCTGGCTGCTCTAAGCAAGCCCTGAGGCCTCAGCTGCTCTTAACAAGTCCCATCTCTGCAACAGCCACAGCTGTTCCAGAGGTCCCAATGTCCACCACTGCTCTAGCACTTAGCAAGCCTATTTATAGGCTTTTTACGGGTTGCAGGAGAGCTCAGGAGGTCTTGGCAGGTCACAGGAGAGCTCTTTCAGCCTCACACCCATACCTTAGCAGGCCCGTAGGCCAGGGTTTGGGCACCCCTACACTAGATGAATATGTTACTGGTGGTTCATGCTCTCCTAGCAGATAGTGTGTGTGTGTGTTTCCTACGTGCTTTGAAATAAAAGGAAATAAAAGATTGCCCAGGTAACACCAGTTGTGAAACCTGACCCAATCATTGAAGACCAGTGATCCAATGGATAAAGTCTTGGAATTGAGGTCAATTTTCACATTACATTCCCACCCTCATCTGCTTTTAATCAGGTTACCCCAAAGAGATAAAACAACAAGCAAACAGGAAATTATGGTGCATAAGCATATGCAAACAATATAAAAACACAAGCAAACATTAAAAATAAACAAATCAAATAATTATTAACACATATGTGTAATTTCACAGCTTGGTTGGGGATTTTAGTACTTTGAGATTTGCTCTTAACCCTTCTCTCAATTTGATTGCATAGGTTAATTTTCCTGTGTGAGAACTTCCCACATCTTAATTAGTCATTGATGGAAAGGGGAACATTCTTTTGTTTCCAGAAATTTCCAATTAATACTACTGCAACTGACAACATACAGAAAACAGTTTCTCTTCCTTTTTTACAAGATTCAAATAAGCTAATAATAAAATTTCACATTCTCTTGGCCAGGAGACACATAAAAATGTGCCTATCTTTCACATAAATCTGTTTCAGAATTTAGTGATAATTGTATAGTTCTGTCAGATGCCTATTAATTCTACCATGTTGGCATCAGTCCTTGGGGACTGGTGAAACCTTTTTAAAACCTTGTCACAGGTTATGTTTTCTATGTGTGCATCTGAAGTGTGTTAAATGTACATTTAAAATGTAAATTATGAATATGACAAACACATTTACCAACAAGTTTATCATGCCAGCCATAGAGTTAGGACCGGCTGCAATTACTTGAGTATGTCCCAGGAGACAAACCCATGCTTGTGCCACATCTCTCTCTCTCTCTCTCTCTCTCTCTCTCTCTCTCTCTCTCTCTCTCTCTCTCTCTCTCTCTCTCCAGTAACCTTTACTGGCATATTAAGAGTTTACAAAAACAAATATATCATAATAAAATAGGTACAACTTTACAAAAGAATGTTAGCTTCTGATTTTAGCCTTAGAGACCAATGCCAAGAATTCCGCCACCAAGTTGGTAATGGGAGGGGGAAAATCGCTAAGAGAATTGGGAAAGGATCGACAAGGGAAACAGGAAGGGAGGAAAGAAAAGAGTCAAGTAAGTGAGACCTAAGATTATAATGAGCAGTGCACCGAAGGAGGATGTGATCTGGTTCAGCTGAACAAAATAAACATAATCTGTTTGGATGTGGGGTTTTAGAAAATCTCCCCTGGTGTATTGTGGGTGGAAATATATTCAATCTCGCCAACATAAAAGCCCGTCTTTTACTAGGGTTAGTAAGTTGGACAAAGTAATTCGCAGGACGACCAAGGGAGGGGGACAAACCAAAAAAAGGGGGTGAGCAGGTCGGATTTAAGTTAGACAATAATATTGTGTGTTCCTGCTCCCAAAGTAAGTTTAATGAGATGATGCACTTTTTGAAGGTCCATAGCTTGCACCACATTATGTTTGGGATGCCCCTTAGATCAGGGAGACCCAAGTCCAAGTCTTTCATGGCGCGTGGCTGCTGCGGTATAGAAAACGGCTGCCACCGCATCCTGCACATCCACAGCAGCCACGGACGACACTTCAGGAGAAGGGAACTTTCATCCCCTTCCCCCAGGTAAAGGGGGTAGCCCTGCAATGGAAAAGTAGGAGCCTTTGTGTCAGGCGCCAAGCCTGATGGACCATCTCTCCACTGGTCCCGCCTCCCTCCCCACTCCCTCCTCCCAGCATGCCTTCCCCCGCCTCCCTGGAACACCTCCTTCCCGCCTCCCCCCTGGCCCAGCTTTCCTCTCCACTGCTCAGCAGTCCATGCGACCGCCAAGCAGCAGAGGCCAGACACCCACCCAGCACTAGCCCAGCACCAGCCAGCACTGGGCTAGCACGGCCACTCCACTGGTAAGTCGGCGTGTCGAACTCAGGATTGGGCTCCGAGTCATGAAGCTTTGTATTCTCAACCTAACCTAACCCTTAAGGTTCTGTATACATTTTATACAACAAATTGTTTAAAGAAACTGAACAGGTCTCAACTGCATGTCATGATAACTTATTAATCAATTGATTCAGCCAACATTTTTAAAAAATCCTATCTTTTAATGTAAGTATTTCTTAGGCAGCTTTACCAACATGTTCTGGATGTAGAACCATGTTAATGTCTTCACAGTACAAATGCTTGTCAGTCACTTCTCCCTTCATGCTACCAGCAACTTTGGTTGAAATTATACATTAAACAGAGTGTGGTCTTTTTTTTCCTAAAATGTGTGTTTCATTTTTTAAAGCTAAACTCAGCCTGGGTAGGTCAGGCACTCAAAGCAGGCTAGGCCACTGGTTCCCAAACTTTTTAGAGGTTGCTGCCTAATTTATGAATGCCAAGAGGTGTAGCTATAATGGTGATTGGGCAGCAGTGCCTCCCAAGTAGTAGCTTGTTTAACCCTTGATGCACATAGTGTAATCTGCCCTGTCAGTTTCACAAACCACCAAAAATTGGGTCACAACCCACTGGAGGGACCCAACCCAAAGTCTGGGAATTGCTCCTCTAGGCTTAGTAATGTCCTTTCTGCCACCACTACTGGCTTACATGATGAGGTATATCTCTAGGTATCTCTCTCTCGCACACACAGAGAGAGAGAAAAGTAGGAGCTTTTGCCTATGTTTCATGGCTAAACTCCTTAGCAGCTAATTGGATAGCTAGGAAGTATCTGCCAAGGGATACGAGATAAGTAGAGAGAAAAACAAAGCAGAAGATAGGTGACTAATGATCTGTTTCCCTATGAAAAACCCACAATTACTTCAGCTTTCTCTGCCCAGTTCCATGGAAGCTTCCAGAAACTTTAGCAGTCAGAGCAAGGCTTCCAAGGGGCTACTTTTACATGTGTTGGATATAGCACGTAGCCAGGCTGTGACTTATTTGGAGTAATAGAATGGTGGCAGGGGCAGTTCTGTCTAGCACAGGAGGGAGAACAGAGTGTATGGAGCCTTCTCACTCCCAGCTGCATCACAATAACAATGGAGTCAGCATGGGTGAAGATGGGTTCCGATCACCCAGCAGTGCAGATAGATTCTTAAGGTTTACCTAAGACAGGGGTGCTCAATAGGTGGATCGCGATCTACCGGTAGATCGCAAGGCAAAATGAGTAGATCTCCGAGCCCTGTCTCTCCAAACTGTTAATATGTCAGTTTCGTCTAGTGACTAGACAAAACTGACATATTTAGCTGACACTAAACTGACACTGAAACTGACACTTTAGCTGCTCTTCAGGCATGCAGCAACAAAACTGACGAAACTGACTAGACTCCAGCAGGGGCTCCATACATTAAAGGGGGTGTCTGTCAGACGCTTCCTTCCCCCCTGGTAGATCTCCGGGCCTTGCTGGGTTTCAAAGTAGCTCTCGAGCCAAAAAAGTGTGAGCACCCCTGACCTAAGATATGGGCTGCTTGGGTGTGGATAACACATCAGCTGGCTGGGACCAAATCACAATCCTCAAGTGTAAGGAAAGAATAAAGAATGGGAGAGGGTGTGTTGGGTAAACCTACCCCCCCAGATGACTGACCTAGAAGCAGTCCTATGTAAACATAATTATGCCTGAAGAAAAAAACATGAATACCCCAGTGCATCCAAGAAGAAATATATTCACTTATCGCACTCACTCTTTCATCTCATTCTCTTTATTCAAATCTCTGTCAACATCTTTCTCTCAAATTACCAAGTTTCTTCTTGTTCTCTGGGTGTTTTGTGTGCCTGCCTCCCTCTGTATGGATACACACATCTCTTAAGTGTAAAATAATGGAAGTTGGATCTCAAAAAAGACAGAGTACAAAAACGATGTAAAACTCTCCAAGTTCAGCCAGTGGACTCCCTCCTTGGAATGCAGTTTCTGATGGCTCAAATCAGCCTGTTGAAAAGGTAATGAGATCCTGCTCATTGCCTTTAATTAAGTTATCCTGGCCATTAGGAAGCCATGTAGGGTGGAAAAATGGTTCCATTTGCCTAATGAACAGATACAGAGATCAACAGAGGGGTTGCTTCTGTGGGCTGGCTTCTTTATCCACAGCCAGATCAAGTCCATCTGCAGTTCCTTCTCCCCTCTTTCGCCCTTTGGGAAGGAAGAGCTCAGAATCTAGACCATGTTGTCAGCTGGCAAGGACCAGATGAGTTGGGGAGGCTCTATGCAGTGTAAGGAAGCATCACACAACTTGGCCATGCAACCCTCCCCTCTCACTATAATTATACTTTTGTGTGCTTTTTAAATTGTAAGCTGCATTGGGAGCCAAGAGGCTGAAAAGTAAATACATAGGTACACACATAGGTACAAGGACATCTGCAAGAGGGATCTGAAGGCCTTAGGAGTGGACCTCAACAAGTGGGAAACCCTGGTCTCTGAGCGGCCCACTTGGAGGCAGGCTGTGCAGCATGGCCTTTCCCAGTTTGAAGAGACACTTGGCCAACAGTCTGAGGCTAAGAGGCAAAGAAGGAAGGCCCATAGCCAGGGAGACAGACCAGGGACAGACTGCACTTGCTCCCAGTGTGGAAGGGATTGTCACTCCCGAATTGGCCTTTTCAGCCACACTAGATGCTGTTCCAGAACCACCTTTCAGAGCGCTATACCATAGTCTTTCGAGACTGAAGGTTGCCAACAGCCAGGTACACACAAAGAAGAGTGCTGTGAGTGGTACTTAATTTGCATCCCTTCTAATTGTGGAGCTGCGTGAAGAGCAAAATGGACATCTGTTAAATGGTTGGTGACTCTTGGATTGGATTACTTGCTGGTTTACTATCTCCACAGAAGAGTCAAGCCACTCAGGCATAGTGACCTAGACCTTTCCCCAGTCAGACCATGACTGTCTCTTCTAGTGTTACTGTTAGGTTGTTCAAAATGAAAACAGCCCCTGAATCTACAACAGGACCTGAATCTACTCAGTTTTTAAATGAACAAACAAACAGGAGATGATTCCACTAAAGGATATTTTCAATTTCTTTCTCAAGAGATTTTGTATATTTTTATAGGCACCTTGGGCTTGAGGCAACCTGGGAGTAAGCCTCATTGCCTACAATAGGACTTTCTTCCAGATAAATATGCATTGGATTGGACTGTAAGACTGGGAGCATAAGCTACACCAGGAATTATTGTCCTCTATATCAGGGCAGTGATCTGTCAGCAAGTAGACCCCATTTTATGGGGTCTGTGGAATCCCTATTTCCCAGAGTGGAAAATCTGAAAGGAACACAAAAATAATGGTGAGCAGATTGCAAAATGAAGGCTCATGTGAGCAGTGAAAAATGTCTAATCTGCAAGTTTTCAGGCAAGGGAAATAGAACATGAAATTTGGGCCTGAATCTACTCTTAATTCTGTCCACTGGCATTTGGGTTCTAGTCATACAATGCTTATTAAACACAGCTGTGTACATTAATTTTTGTGCATGTATTTATCACAAAGAGCATTTGGACCAGAATTGGCAACATGTTTACTTTGAGGTTGTGCCGCCCCGTCCCCCGTCCCCACCACCAGGAAAACATATCGATCTCAAAGATGCTGGTCTCAGAAGAGCAGCAGCTCTTACAATATTTATTGCATTTGAAGTCTCATCTCTACTCTTGATCTTTTGAAAACAGATCTCAGAGGAGAGTGACGGAGCACAGAAGAGGAGGGGAGTGTGTGAAAAGAGGGAGAAAGAAGAGTCCCTTTGCTCAGAGAGCACTGCTGAAGTGTAAGCAGGGCGGTGATCAAGGACACCCGCAGTTTCCAAATTAAGCCATTAAAATGTATATTAATGAAGGAGAAAAGATGAAAAAGCAAAACCTTATTAGACCCAACTTCACAAAGGAGGTTAAAAAAAGTTACTAGTTGCGCAACAAAGCATGCATTTTGGAAGGAGTGGAAGGACAGTACAGTATACTTAAAAGATCACCTCTTTTTATGGAACTTTATCCTTGAGTACAGCCAGATGGCAAGTGCCCTTAGTTCCCAGTGGGAACTGGGGTGACCAACAGAGAGCATCGGCAGGCATTTCTTAGCAGTTTGTTAAAAATATTTGTATGTTGCCTTTCTCCCCTGTCAGGGAGACTCAAGGTCGCTCACAAAATCAGATAAAAGAATCAAACAATAAAATAAAAACCATTGAAAACTTAAGCAACAGAAACAAACCACTAAGTAAAACAAAAACATAGCATACTCCAAACACCTGATGAGACAAAAGCATTTTTGCATACCTGCGAGAAACAAGCAGGGTGAGAGCTGTGCAGATATGGTGTGGCAGGGAGTTCCACAAGTTTTGCACCACAGTGGAGACCATGTGTCATCACTGGGCAGACTGCCCAGATGATATCAGAGGAAGGGCAGCTTCCTGTGGGGAGAAGAGACAGCCATTCAAATCATTGGATCCCAAGCCACGTGGGGCTTTAAAGGTAATCACCCCAATGTGTGAAAAAATGAACTGGGAAATCTTTGAAAAAAAAATAGGCTGGACTGGGGGGAGTGCATGGGTAATGAGTGGGGCTGCATCTGCCGATGCTATACCACCTATATCACCTACCTAGTGCACTTTTAAATAGATTATAATTGATCATTATAATTTATCAAAATGTGCCCTTGGAATAAAAACACATAACACCGCTTTCTGTACTCTTACTCCTTGGAAAAAACAAAATCAGCTTTGTAATCAGAGTCACCAGCAGCAGAAGGGCTGCAACTGGGCCTCCTTGCTTGGTGGAACCACCACTTTTCCAGGCGGGGTTTCAATACATGAATGGGAAATCATTTTTTTCCAGGGGCAGCTCATCCATGAAGGATGGGAGGTCAGTGATGATGGGAGTGCAGGCATCCACCTGTCATCCCTGCAACCAAGAGAGCACCCACCACTGCTGTCATGGGACAAGCCAGCTGCCCACCCTTTGCTGCAGCCATGGGGCTGAGCTCAGCCACTTTCGCAAGAGTGCACCCCTAGCAAGCCATTTCTACTTCACTTCCGCATTAGGTTTGAAAAGAAGAATGGGAAACAATTGGAAGAGGAAATGGCAGAGAAAAGAGGGGTGGCAAATCCAGTTCATAGTCCGAGCTAAATAGCATTCACGACACCTGCTAAGAGCCAGAAGTAGTGTAATTAAGCAAGAAGCGATGTCATTAAGCTGGTAATGACCAGAATTAAGCACTTTTTTCTTGCTTAAGAACTTATTAGCTGCAAATGATAGAAAATACACAAATATTGATAATATTTTCAAGATTTGGAAGAGCCCAATTTTCATGCTGGCTGGATCTTAATGATGGCAGAATAAAGAGCTTCTGTGAGCTGCATCTAGCCTGCAGGCCTTATGTTTGACACCCCTAGTGTACAGCATCTCCTTACTGCACTTTTGGCAGAAGCACCAGCTGTCACAGATTTTTTTTTAAACCACAATTGTTAAAACATTCTGTCTCCGTGGACA
Source organism: Tiliqua scincoides (assembly GCF_035046505.1). Taxonomy (NCBI): domain Eukaryota; kingdom Metazoa; phylum Chordata; class Lepidosauria; order Squamata; family Scincidae; genus Tiliqua; species Tiliqua scincoides. The sequence continues at coordinate 127,487,702 of NC_089821.1, read as the reverse complement.
ATGAATCCACTTGCCCCATCCTGTTATAGCCCTGGCTACAGATGAAGAAGCACACTTTAAAATGATCACTAAATGGTACTTTCAAGTTCCAGGCTTTTTTTCTGGGATCTACAAACATTTTTCATAATGTTGTTTTTTTTTCCTTTTTCACTGGGGCAACATGCAGGAAAATATTCAGTAAGAGCTCCATGGACTTTGGACATGTAAACAGCTGCCCAAAGTACTTAAAGGTATGATTCCTGGACTTGGGCTGCAATCCTAACCACACTTTCCTGAGAGTAAGCCGCATTGAACAAAATAGGACTTACGTCTGAGTAGACCTGGTTAGGCATGTGCCCTCAGTCTGGGAAAATGTGAGCTCAGGGATGACCCATAAGAGCTCTCCCAGGCAAGAGGCATAAGAAAAATGCTTTAAATAAACAGGAAAATTAAGAAGCTTTTAAGAAGCACAGTTATTTTGCTTAACCAAAGTTCCACCTTTTCTGAATTCTGCTGTTTTTTTAAAGTGAAAATACTGTTTCTCAAATAAAAAGTTAATTTTAAGTTTAAACATTTTTTTTAAAAGACTGGGAAGAGGCATTGTAAACTGAACAAAAATGTGGACTGCAGCCAGTCATACAAAAGCCACAATTTCTTGCAGAGCTTTCATTATTGTCCTTGGGCTGACTCATTTTATTGTAGTTTATTTTTTTTTTCCACGCGGCTGCTGGCCTTTCCTCCAAATAGACCCCTGTATCTGCCTTTTGCATAAATGAGGTTCCTGCCCCAGTTTTTTGAAGTCAGACTTTATATCATTTTTTTTCCTCAAATGGGCAGTTATTTAAAATCCTTATTTTGAAATGCTATTTGTCATAGCACCTCCATTGTTAAAACTAAAAAGGATGGACTCCCTTAACCAGCACAGGCTGAGACTCCTGATTTAAAGCAGCACTCTTAAGCCGACTAACCCTGGCCCTTTTACCTCATCTTTTTCTCAGCAGCAACTCAGCCTTGGGCACTGAAAGTTACCCTCTGATGTGCCTGACTTTCAGCAAGATAAATCTTGTAAACAAACTGCAGCCTCATGGACATCAGGCCATCCAATGGAGCAGTTACACAGGCTCAGGTTTTATTACCTGCCGACTGGATGGATTTCCAGAAGCTCCAATGGAGTGTGGTTTATTCCCCTGCAAACAGGATAAACAAATAATGATCCCCTGGTCTTTATCTAAACACACACTGGGATTCTTCAGCTGGGACTCTTAAACGGAAAGAGAGTTAGATGGCTAACTTGTCAACGTGGCACCACAAAGCCATTACAAACAACAGCATGAGACCAGTGCGCAGCAGCTATTGAAAAAAGAAACAGCTTCCAAACATCGACTGAGTACTAAGGATATTTGATCTCAGGCAGTCTGATTTCCACTCTGATCAAGTTCCAAATGAGATGTTGAATTATTGTAGTGGTCCCCAAAACTTCTCATAGTCGAGGCACACTTTTCTTCTGAATTAAATTGGAAGGAATGCCTCCCTCTTATACACACTAAAAGTAAACCTGTTCGGGTGTAAGAGATGCCCACTCTTGGAGAAGTCTGCCTCTTGTTTTTCTCCTTGAGCTGGATGTGCCTTCTCAGAAGGCAGAGAATTCTTTGTTTCGGCACCGTCCAATGAACACTCGAGACAACAGATATGGGAGAAAGGGCCACTTTATTTCACATTAGCAAGAGAAGCAGAAGCTGAGGCCTGCAGCATCCGAGGCAGCGAAAGCCCCTGTGGTGCGGGGAGGGACCTCTGGGCGGTACCAGAAACCTCTGCCCCCAGGCGGGCATGCACCCGACTCCGAGTCGCGCCCTGCTGCTGGGCGGCGTGTCTCATCCATGTCTATCCTTTAAGGGGAAGGCGGCAGGACCACGGACTGCACCACCTCGAGCCGCTGAGCCTCTGAGGTGTGCCCCGCGGTCCCGGCCAGGGCCCCGACTACGTCCTCGTGCCGCCGAGCCCCTGAGGACTGAAATAGGGTTCCGCCCTGCCTATGCCGCCTGAAGGTGCATGCCAAAAGTCCCATTCACGCCTCCTAACCCGCACCACCTGTTCTTTTAAAGTGACCAATGGCAGCTTGCAAACAGGGGGAGTTTAACCCCCTGGCCCACAACAGTCTGGGGTAGGCGAAAAAACTGCCTGTCCTTCAGCCAATCTTGGCAGGCAGCAAAAAATTCCTACCCGGCCCCAAACAGCGACCAGTTAAACTCAGACTGCCTCCAGGGTGGGCGGGCGGGTATTCCCACATTGCCCACGTGCAAAGAAGGAAGAGGGCTGGGTCTTGTGCCCTTTTAAAAGGTCTGCTGTAGCTACCAGACCCAGCCCCTTTCTCCTCCCCCTTGGGGAGGGACTCTCGTGCCCGGCCAGGCCAAACAAACTCCGATCACCTTTTAATTGGGCGATCGGGAGTCTCTGTATGGACAGAATGATCTCACTCACTTGATGCAAAGATGTAGCAGGATGGAACGTGGAAGTCAATTGGAAGGAGCCCAGAGATGTAACTTAGGCCAAGAGAAGCTTCCTCTGAGCCCTTGAGGTGGGATATTTCATTAATAGTTGCTTCATTTATTTATATTTGAACTTAATGGCCACTTTTCTGCCTTAAGGTCACCAAGAAAGCTTACAACCAATTACACAATCTTATACACCATAACATATTAGAACATTGGAAAATCTTTACCATAATACAATAGGGGGAGAGTGATGTCAATCGGGGGGAGTGATGCAATTGGGGGAAGTGATGTTTGCACATCCTGCACTCAGTCAGAGGGCCACATTCACTCTGGGCAATTCAGCAACACGCACTTGCACAGAACTCTGTGTCGTTCCTTCCCATTGCAGGATTCCCCTAACCTCCCCCACCCAGACTCTCTTACTGTATTAGCGGTGAGTCTGCTGCCATGGGTTTATTAATAACATGGCAGCCTTTTCTATCATCTTAATAGGACTTTTAAGGTAATGGTCAATCTTCAGTCTAGCCAGCTGGCAACCCTAGATTCTCTTGAGCAGGAACTGACCTATTTGCCTTGAAGTTCCATTTTTTCCAATGGAGTGAATGGCAGTTCTTGGACCAGATTTGATCAGCTTTGCCCAGCACTCCAAAATAAAATCACTAGTTTAAGACCCAGACCAGAGCTCGCTGCAGCCTACCAATACCCTTGCCTCTGGTTTCAATCCCAGATGCTTACCTGGGAGCTAGTTCCACTGAATTCAGTGGGGCTTTTTTCTGAGTAGTCATGCATAGGGTTGTCTGGTCAGTTGGGTAGCCAGTGATGAGCAAGAAGAGAAAACCTACTTTTGAAACCAAGCAGAGCTGAAGAACTGTCAAGCCAATGGGCTGCAGGACAGACAAACCAAACAATAAAGCAGGGGAGTGCTTAAGTAGTTTACTGAGAGACAGAGGCAGTTGACCACATAAAGCTATTAGTTCTATGAAATTAGACTGTCAAGTACAGCTTTATAAGCTACACCAAGGAATAGCATGAGGTACAAGTGGGAGTGAATACACCAGGGACTAATCACTGTCATTCATACAAGAATACTGGCAGACAAAGAACGGCACTTTTGCGCCACTTGTTGGGGAGTGTGCCAGCATAGGCCCTATGGAGAGGGTGAGTTACGTCGGCCAAACTTGGCTGACGCAGGGGTCGGGTGTGTGTGAAGAGGGCAGGGAGAAGGCTGGAGAGAGCATTTTGGGGCAAGAGGAGGGCAGGAAGCGGGAGTTCCTGGGGGCAGATGGGCAAGGAGCAGGAAGTAGGGCCAGGATCTGACGGTAATGCCAGATCCTAACCCCGGGCGACCTGGGGCAGTCCCAGGCTGCTCAGATTTGCGCTACCTCTTGAGGTGGTGCAGATCCAAGTAGCCTCGTTGGGGCTGTTGCCACTTTACCTGGAATAAGGGGAAGCTATTCCCCTTGCAATGGGCTGAGCCGCTTTCAGCCCCAATATTGCCTCAGATGCAATGCAGACCTGCTGGCTTGCCTGCTAAAGGGTAGGTTAGGATTGCCCTGTGAGTCATTTAGATGGATGTTAAAATGAGACATTTCGTGAGTTCCTTTTGATGTTACTTTTGAGGTCTGATGTTGATCAGACCTCACCTGGAGTACTGAAGCCCAATTCTGGGTACCACATTTTAGGAAAGATGCAGCCTGGAGCAGGTTCCGAGAAAAGCAAGGAGGATTATTAGAGGACTGGAGAACAAATCCAACAAAGAAAGGTTGAGCCTGGAGCCTTGTTATGTTTAGCCAGGAGAAGAGAAGACTGAGAGGAGATATGAAAGTGCACTTCAAATACATGAAGGGCTGACATATGGAAGAAGGAACAAATTTGATCTCAGCTGCTTCTGAGAGTAGAATAAGATCAAATGGATACAAGCTGCAAGTGAGGAGATTCTGGTTTGACATCAGGAAGAAATTCTTGACAGGAAGGGCAGTTCAGCAGTGGAATGGAGGGAGTTCGTAGATTTTCCCCTCAAGATTTTGATCTTCAGGCAAAGGCTCATCAGTTACCTGTTGGAGATGCTCCAGGTTTGATTTCCTGATACAGGTGGGAAGTTGGATTAGAATCTGGTCACTAGATCACATTGTGGGTCCCGTCCAGTTCTATGATTCTATGTGGTGGTAGTAAGCAACTGTTTGAAGCTCCACCTAGGTAGGAAGGTGCCCATGGAGAACAGTTAGCTGAAACTTGACAGTCACAAGTACTACACTGTATCTGGGTTTTTTAAAAAGTTTGTAGTGTACATCCTCATAACATGCAATATTCTCTATTCCAATATATAGGGAATAGATTCCCTATTCCAATATTCCTGCATTCCTTGCAGGAACAATATTCTTCTGTATTCCTCAATAAAATACGTTAATCCCTGGACTAGTATTTATCACTGCTATGTCATCCATACAAAGAGCCAATATAAGTATTCATAAGCCCATTCTGAAGTCCATTAATTCTTGAGTGATTAATATAGCTAAAGTGTCTAAATATGCGGTGCCTCTTGATTGCTAAAATTATGAGAATTAATCATTACCTTTGCCTGAGGCATTTCATAAATCAATTTTATCTACTGCAGCAAAATAGGACCAAACCCCAAATGCTCTAAAGCTTGCAATAAAAACAGCCATTCGACCTTATCAAAAGCTTTCTGCACTGATATATGATTTTGTGGATTTGACCCATTTTCAAGTTATATTATGATCCACATTCACCATCTTCTTTATATTATAATATTTCTCGTAATCTTTTTATTGTAAGTTACTATCACGCTTGATCTGCACTTACTATTGCTGGTCAAATATCCTCTTGGCCTTGACTGCTGCAAAGCACTTATAATTACAGTTGAACTGGGAGACAGACCAAAAAAAGCCAATAGAGAAAAATCGTTACCAAACTTCTTTCATTTTTACTTCAGATCTTGCTACAGATTTACATTCTATCTCTCATTCATAGCCTCCCTCTTCTAAGAGCACAACAGAAAAGGTTCTGTTACAGGGAAACCAGCTAACTAGTGGCTGGCTCTTGTTTCCTCTATATAAAATATCATATTTTCATTAATTTAATTGACCTGTCCAACCCCTGTTTAGCCTCTTTATTTACTTTTGAGATCTTTCATTTGTGCAAAAAAAATTTCTGTATCATATTTTCATATTAGCACATCTGAGTTTATAATTCATTGTTTCTCAAACCGTGGGTCACAAGCCAATTTCAGATGGGTCCCCATTCATTTCAATGTGTTAATATATTCGATTTGATGCTACCATGGTATGTGACTTCATTGGGGAAATGTTACAGATCTGTACTTTTAAAAGGTTACTATATATATATGCTTTTAACAATTATAGTCAATGGGGCTTATTCTCAGGTAAATGTGGATAGATTGCAGTCTTTGGGATGTTTGGGGGATTTTTTTAAAAAAACAGATCAGCAACTGCTTGGGGGGTTGGGGGGATTCTTCTTTACTTTGGGAACTGCAGCTCCCTTTAGCGCTGTTCCCAGAAGTGACTGGCCGTGACATCATCGCCAGTCACTTCCTAGCCTTCTGAAGTGCAGGGAGGTCATGCTTGACTTCCCCCATGCTTCAGAAGGCTTCCAACAGCCTTCTGCAGCATGGCTCATGTTACTTGTGGGTCCCCAAACCTGTGAGGCTGGCTGACCTGGACCCTTCCAAGATGAGGGGAGTTGGGCTTCCTTCACCTCTGCAGGTTCTTCTGAGCCCTGCAAAGGCCGTGTGCGTCTGCGCATGGTCTCTGCGGGTCTCAAAATGGCTGTTAGAAGCAAAAACAGTGGCTTCCGTTTTTTCAGCAAAACTGGAAGTGATGTTTTTATGCCTTTAAAAGGCATTATAAGGGCTGGAGAAGCCACTAAGGCTGACCTGCAGAAGGCTGTTGGAAGCCTTCTGAAGTTCAGGGAAGTGTAGCTTCCCCATGCCTCCCCAAACAGTGGCTCACGACACCCAAAGGTGTCACGAAACGTAGATGGAAACCTCTGCTAAGAGTTTCAATGGCTTTGTTTTTAATGTTCTTTCACCAATTCCAAACTTTTCCTTGATTTTCCTTCACTTAGCACATATTCAGCAACTCTAGAGCCCAGTTCCATAGCCCTGACCCCTACCTACTCTACATTCCAGCATTTGTCTGTCTGTGGAGGTACACGGAATGCTTGGAGGGTTTCTCCCTGTGACTGAAAACCTGGAACTTTTATAAGTTGCAATTCATGCCCCACCACCAAAGGAGTTGCTGCATGTAATGGCGGGGGGGTCAATCAGGAGGCCTCCTAAAATTAAGGGAACTTTTATTTCCTTATCTCAAGCCTTCCGATGCTGTATGCCAGCAACATAGAAATCTGCCAGCTCTTTGGCTAGCACAAGTCCAAATGGAAAGGAAGCATTGACAACACTGGGCAGGGACATGGAATATCAGCCACACAATTGCTGGTGTCTACCCCTTGCCCTCCCCAACATGCCTTCAGGTGGTCCTGATCATTGCCCTGACCCTCCCCCTCTCCATCCTGTTACTCCCCCGTCCCTCCCGCTACCCACATCTCGCACCAGCTTACTGCCACCAGGCTATCCAGCATGGCACTTGCAGGAATGGCTCTGTAGCACATGACAATGTGTTGCATTTAGCTGAGCTGCCAGATCAACTGTTTTGGCAGAGCAGTCAGGTGACAGGATTGGGCAGTCTCTTATCCACTACACCAGTCGTCTTCCACCTTTTGTGTGCCACCACCCCAATAAATATATAAAATATGAGACTGGGGACCCACTGCCTATCCAGTCCCCCTACCAGAACCCGATCCACCTACTGTTGCCACCTGCCCTGTTTCCCCCACCTCTTGTATCTTCACAACAACCCTGTGAGGTAGCAACTTGAGCAGGGTCGGCCTTCTTCAGCCCGCAGGCTGCACTACACTACATCAGATTCTGCCAGGCAATCACTGTATATCCCAAAGCATGAAGTTTAATTATGCATAACATTAAGCTTGTTCTAAAACTTTTCAGCAAAAGATCGACCTTATAATTTAATCAGCTAAAAACAAATAAGATCAAAAAATTAACTTGCCAAAGTCAAGATGCCAGACAGACAGACAGACATATCAAACAAGTAAACACTTGTGCTGTAAACAAGTCATTCTTGTAGCAGAATATTTAAATTTATTAAACAAATGAAATTGCTGTGGTATAATGAAACGTGATGAGGGGTGTTTTTTTCACAACCCAACAAAAAAATCCATATTCCTCTGAATGCAAAATGTCAACGGCATTTTTTATTTAACCATTTTCCAGCGGCGAATATGAAGGTGGTTTACACAATTGTCCAATCAATCAGAACTTTGGCAAACTTGCATCCAAAAGGGGGGGGGGACTCTCCTGCTTGGTGATTGCAGCTCATTTCCCAAGGTACCAGTTAGAGTTTCAAATGTGCTACTGAGAATGAAAAATGGATGAATAAATTGGATTTGCCAGGGCCCATCTCACCAGTCAAAGGCGCAGGCAAGGAGAACAAAGAGGGAAAGTACGGACTAACCTTGCTCTACAATTGATGACATTTGTGCAGGAAAGGGCAAGTTTGGGCTTATTTTCAAGGGGATGAAGTAGTTCTGTTTTTACATACAATGTAAGCAGGACGCGAACCAGTCATATTTGTTGCTCGATCCTTTTTGAACAGGCAATCCCCACTATAATTCGTTTAAGGACTTGCTTCCTTTTGAGCTGCTACATGGCGGTTTCCCACACTCAGCAGAGAGCACCAAACTGCCCAATGAAATGAGATGACAATTTTGACATTTGAACCAATGCTGGCGAGGAGCCAGGATCACATTCAGTTCGTCGCACGTCACAGGCAACAGCAAGCTGGGATTGTAGAGGTGGTCGGCAAGCCAATTAACCTTGCACGCCATTGTCCTGCGCCACTGTGTTAGATAAATGTGACACAGAGGAACAGACAGTTAAATGAAGAAGGATGGGTTTTTCGCCAATGCAGATTAGCTTTGATGAAGTTCCACTGGCTTTTCTTGGAGATGGTTCTAGCCTGAAAACCTGAAAAATTTAAAAAAAACAAAAAACCACAAAACTTTTCAAGCACATCTGGGAACAGGCTTGCTTTACATAAACCGCTTCTTCCCATAGCATAAATTAACAACTTTCAACATTCCCTCTCCCCCCTCTAGCTTTGCCTCATAAAGCTTTTTTTTTATAAAAAAAAATGCATCCCACAGTGCACAAAATTTTTTTCTCTCCTCTCTCCTCCAAAGGGCAATTAAACCACATTACCCTTCAGGAAACCCACTCAGGCAAGACGGTCACTGACAGCCTGTGAAATTGTCATCAAGTAATCATCATGAAGGTGGCTCAGAGCTTCTGTCACCAAGCAGCCAGCTTCATTCAGCCCTGAGACCTGGTCGCTCTGGAGGGGGGGCGGAGAGTGCTCCAAGGGAAGCCTGACGTGGGAGTTTTCTTCACGCTCGGTCATTACTTGCATGAAGCCTGCTGGGGTTCCCCAATAGAATGGCATATTTATTTTCCTTTTATAGTTAGGAACAACAAAAAGCATCAGTCGCTGGAGAAGGAATGTGATGATACCCAAAGGGAAGAAGAATGACTGCTGCTTGCATATCACTTTGCATTTTTAAAATGACAGCGCAGCAAAAAGCAACATGTCAGCCTCATGCTGACACGTTCATAATGACATTGTTGGGCAGATAAACTTGGGTTTAAGCCTGGTCCACCATACTGAAGCAGGGATGTCAAATGTTCATTCCTAATGGTGTCAGCAATGCACACAGATTTTGTGATCAGGGATGTGCCACAAACACTCTGGTCCTTCCTGTGCTGATTTAATAGATACTATTTCAAAGTACTCTGAGTCTGAAGTAGGGGCACAGCCACAAGGAGAATCAGGTAAGTCCCAGTGCGGGCAAGATCAATGTATAACTATGCAAATCTCATTGATGTCAACAGGACTAAGGGAGCAATCCTGAGACGCCCTTGGTTCAGCGCAAGTCCCTTGCACCAGCCCAGGAGGGTCACAAACATGCCGTAAAGCATGTTTGTGCCTCCTTGTGAGTCAGCTGGGCCAGCAAGAGGGATACACACTAGCCCACGGAGGCTAAATCCAGCCTCTGCACCAACTCTGGTGGGGAGCCTTGTGTCGGCCAAGCTCAGCCAATGCAAGGCTCTGGGGTAGGCAGAGAGGAGGCGGGAGAGAGGTGTTCCGGGGTGGGGGGAGAGGGGCAGAGGGAAGTCCCAGGGGCAGGTGGACGAGGAGCAGGAGGCGGGCTGGGACCCAGCTCTTATGCCAGATCCCAACCCCCATTCCCGAGCAGCACAGAGCGACTTCAAACCACTCTCCTCAGACATATGCCACCTCAGGAGGTGGCGCAAGTCTGAGGAGACCCATTGGGGCTGCAGTGGCTTACCCGGGAGTAAGGGAAGTTTTTCCTTACCTCTGGCTGAGCCACTTCAGGGCCCTATCTTGCGCTGGATACAGCGCAGGCTTCCTGGCCTACCTGTTCCAGTGCAAGATAGAATTGCTCTGTAAATCGGTTTGCATCCATCTGGCTGACAAAACTGAAGGCACAAGACAGCTGAATGTATAGCACATGTAGTTTGCTACAGCTTTGAGTTACTTCAGCTCATTTGTGCTCCCCCTGCTGTATACATTACAAATTAGCATGTCTGCATTAACCAAACATTGCTAAAAAGGCATTTTGATGGGTTTGTACAATTGGATCAAGATTGTTTTGTGCCGTGTTTTACTGACAAATATGCCCATTTGATGTGAACTGGTAAAACACCACAAAAAGCAAACTCTATTTGATTAGATACAGCCACATTTAAAATCAAATCAGGTGTGGATTTTTGGCAGTGTTTTATCAATGCTCACAAGCACACATGTGCATCAGAACAGCTGCACAAAGAATCTTGAATGCAATAATATAATTGCTTAAATATTGTTTTATCAGTGCATACATCTGCACTGGTAATAATGTAAGGAAGGAAACTGATGCACATGAAGTGAAGGAGCCAAAAGCTGCATGCAAGCCTTGCATGCTCCCAATTCCATAGATAATTTTCAAAGTTATCTTTGTTGAACTGGAATTTAGGATGGGTTGAATGCAGTGCAGAGCAAATCAGAGGTATAATCACTGGAAATGGGAGAAGTCATCACACTCGTAGCTCCAGGGTAGTCATTTATTGAGCTTACAGAAGGAAGTAACTGAGAGCCTTCCCTCACTATTGCTGGAGCAAAATGCATTCTAGCATTTGGTATGTGTCCATTACTTTGAGTTCCAGCCCATCCCAAGTGCTTAGGATGGGTGACTGTAGATGGCTCTAAGACTACAAGGATTTAGAGCCTTCCCAGTACTTCAGGCCATATGTGGCTATCCTCTGGAACAGAACAAGGACATTGTGGGCTGCAATCCTATACACACTTTCCTGGGAGTAAGCCCCACTGAACACAATGGGACTTACTTCTGAGTAGACATGCCTAGGATTGTGCTGTGTGTCCCATTCCATGCCCATAAACCAGTGATTTTCAAACTGGGGCATTGTGACCCCCCAACCTGAAGGCCCTTGCCTCTTTCCCTTTAAGGAGTGGGGGCAGGGTGGAAAAAGGGAGGAGGGATGTACACGGCTGCAGGGACTGGGAGGCACTCACCAGTCCCTGCAGCAACTGTCCAGGGGTGCGGGGAGCCCTGTGTGAATGTCTGCAGGGCTTTGTGCTTTGGCAACCAGGAACTGCACAAACGTATTAGGAAGAGGTAGCCATATTGTGTTGCAGTAACAAGGAGTCGCATAATGGCACTTGAGGATTACGTGATTGCAACCCTTGGGTCTGCTTGGAGGAATGGAGGTTTAAAAACAGGATGCTTCTATAGGAGAGGGGGATCTCTTTGCCAAAAATAGCAAGGTCCTTGGTCTCCCCCCAAATCAGCATGACCTGAAGGATTGCACATACACATTTTCTTCTTGCTGGCAGGGAACATGCCTGGTAGTAGGAAGCAGAATGCAGATTGCTAGAACTGAAAGTCTGGGTGACTCAGAGGGCGAGGCCACAAGCAGGAGATAATCCTGGACCCTGGCAGGAACAGAGCTAGCCATCATGCATGTTTGTTGTCATAGAAAGTCTCTGGTCACCATCTACTTAATGACATTTCTTCCTGCTTAATGATGTCACTTCTGGCCCTCAGTAGGCGCCATGAATGCCATTTGGCCCACTGTATGAATGGAGTTTGACACCCCTGGTCTATATTGGGACTGTCAAATTCATTTCATATAGTGGGCTGAATAGCATTCATTATGTTTGCTGAAGACCGGAAGTAACATCCTTAAGTAGGAAGTGATGTCATTAAGAAGATGATGACCAGAAATAAGCATTTTGTTCTCACTTAGGAACTCATTAGCTGCAAATGACAGAAGAGGAAATGTGCAAATCTTGATAATGTTTTCAGGATAGGGGAAGCCCAATTATCATGCAGAGCACCCCTTCAGCATTGCCGCTTCTGCCAGGGCATCATTTTGCAGCAGCAGCCGAGAGGTTCTCTGCAAAGTTATGTGTTGCTAGAAGCAGAGCTGCTGAAAGGGAGCTATGGGAGGGGAGGAGGAGATAAAGAGCTTCCAGGGGTTGCATCTGGCCTGCGGGCCTTATGTTTAACAGCTCTGATATAGATTCTCAGGTAGCCCTAGAGAGAGAAGATGGCTAGACTGGCCAACCTTTCAACTTGTCATCTCATAGATGACGAGCTGAAATTCCCTCCTCTATGCAATTGTTTAAGGTCCAGGAGTCCTGAAGTTGAAAGGTTGCCACCCCTGGCCTAGATATTAACATAGTGCCTTAGGCAAATTTCTCACTACTAAGCCTGTTGCTTCTTCTCAGCTAAGCCCATTGGAAAAAAGTTTCAAAGGCAGCACTTGAGCGCTCCTGCTGATGATGTCACTGCTGCTGCTGTAGGAGAAATCCCACAGTTCTGCTCCCACTAGACGACTTTCCTGGGAATGAACCTTCAGACATGCCATGAAGATTCCGTCCTGATGCTTACCATCAGGATTGAAAGAAATGCCTGGTTTTTCAGCCAGCAAACCCTGCTCTCACAAACAAACACTGCTAATCTTCCATGAAGATTATAATAATTTAAGATTGTTTTCGTTTTCTCCCTGTTCTCTTTGTTTTGTTCTCCTCTCTCTCTCTCTCTCTCTCTCTCTCTCTCTCTCTCTCTCTCTCTGTGTGTGTGTGTGTGTGTTTTTGCTAGAAGGCTCCTTTTACGAAGATGCAGGGGGTATTTAGAAACTGAAGGGGACGAGGCATGTTGCATTTCACGCTGATCCTTAAAAGTCAGTTTGGAATAATATTCTCAATGGAGAATTTTCTGTTTTTTGGAAGCATTGGTTGTGGGTTTTTCCCCCCTCTTTCTAAAATACGCTTTTCATTCTTATTCCCAGAGGATTCCTTGGAGTGGTGACTAAAATAAATTCTGTCTTGCTGAAGGTTATGTCATACATACTTTTTATTTGAGGGGTTGATCAGTCTGTTCAAAGCTTCGGATGTTCTCAGATCTGCTTATTACAGAGGATGCTTTCTGTCACCTTGTACTCCTTCAGAGCAGCCAAGCAGTGGGGGCAGGCTGGCTACTTAGCAAGTGAACTCTGCAGCACTGACAGAAAAGCCTTTCCAAGGGAAATGTACTTTAAGAGAAATACATTGCACCTGATGGCTGACTTAAGCCAAGGTTTGGCTTGCATCTTCTGGACAGAATGCTAAACACCGAACAGTAATTTTACTTGACTGACAAATGGGAGGAGGGAGGGATTGTGTTTAATGTAGAAAATGCTGGCTCAGATTTGGGCTGAGATTTGGGCTGTCATCAGGGCCAGAGTTGGCGATCAGCATCATTGGGCAGAAGCTGAGTCCCAGGTGCTTCATAAGAGCCCTTTGCTTATTCCTCTGTGCTAGTGGTGGTGTAGGAGTGACTCTCTTGGGGCCCATCAAGGTAGGAGGGGGGCCATGGAGTGAAGCCTAGAGTTGGCACTGGTCACTGTAGTCTGCAGTCACAGTGTCAGCTAGGTTTCCTCTAGAAGCAGGTTGTGTGGACCCTGAAACTCTCCATGCAATCTCCAATAGAGGAACAGTGCCTGCAAGGCAATACAGCACTGTGCTTTGGAAGATAGCCACTTTCCAAAAGCCAGAAATTTTTTTTGAACCAGGGAAGCCACCATGCATGTCCATATGATTACCTCTGGCATCAAATAAAAATATCTCCATATGAAACTGAGGGCCAGTCCTATCCAACTTTCCAGCGCCAATGCAGCCCTAAGTTAAGGGAACAACTTACCTTGAGGAGGCCTCCGGCTGTGTATTGGCATGGCTGCATCTGCACTGAAAAGTTGGACAGGGTTGGGCTTTCAGATTGCTTGTGTAAGAAAATAACAGCCTCAATTGGAGTGGCAGCAAAATACTGCCAAAGTCATGTTGTTATGACTGGACATCATACAACAAATGTAAAAAGAAAAATGGTTTGAGCCCTGTCTTTCACTTTCTCCATTACAGAAAGTTCTGGGATTGCCAATGGTCCCAGATTTAAAGGAGTTATTTTCTTTACCAAGTTGACAGATGTCTAACAGTATAGTAAACTCTTGGTGGATACAGTCCAAAACGCTTTACTTATGCAGACCCCCTGTTCTATAAAATAAATGTTACCTGCATACAGTAGCTTAGCTAGAGGGTGCAAAGCACTCTAGCGATCAAGAATGGCTCCAAGGGGGGCGGGAGCTTGCATGTTGTGGTGAGGCGCTGTGCAAAATTTAATGCTTTCCACCTCCTCTAGCTACGCTACTGCTGGCATAATGCTCCATTTTTGCGTACTTTGAGAATTTCCTCCTGCTCATAGAACAAGAAAACCTCTCTGAGCAACATCAAAGTCACTGGATCAGTGGCATAGCTAAGGGGGTCCAGGGGGTAGCAGTCGCACCAGGCATCAAGCTTTAGGGGGGCAACAAGCTGAGCTTGACACTAGTGACCAAAATTGTGAAAATCCTGGTATGTATGAATAATACCATCATGTTATATATCATTGGAAAGGTAATTTAATGCAAAATGCAATGAAACAAACTGCATTGGGATATCTATATTCTATCAAAAGTTATGGCCAATTAACCTGATAATGAAAACACAATTGCCTTGTGGAACAAAAAGTGGATTTGTTTAACTCCAAACTGACCTGTGAGACTGATTGTTCTAAGTGTCAGTGAGATGTTATTATAACAGTATGGAACCAATAACCTTTTATTTATTTACTTAATTAAATTTGATTTTGTCATGCGGGGGGGGGTTTACAAAATCTTCTTTGATCCCAGGTAGCAGATAGATGCCTTAGTTATGCCACTAACTGGGGCGAGGCAGCAAAGCAAGTGGGTAGTGAGCATCTGGGGGGGAAGAGGTGGGTTCCACCTAATGTTCACATTTTTAAAAACCTGGGCATGATGTCATTTCTGGTTGTGACATCACTTCTGGGGAAACATTTTGAGCTTGGCACCGGGCTACACGATCATTAGCTATGCCACTGCACTGGATAATGGCTGCTGTCTGCAGGAACAGATGCATGTATCTAGGCTGGGTCTCAGAAAGAAAGAGGCACATGCTCTCAGAGATAGATAGCTATGAATAGGTGTTAGTAAGAGGGGATTTAGGTAGGATTAGGTTGCCAGTCTCTTAAATGCCATTCTTTCTTTGGGTGCATCATGAGCTCAAGTGTTATAAACAAAGGGGGGTTGGGGACTTAGGGTTCTTGGTTTTTGAACCTTAAAACCCTCCTTGCCCGGTAGTACTGCCACCACCCTGTACATGCCAGTGCCTCAGTCCAGGGACACTGAGACCCTCTAGGCTTCATGCTATCCCTTGAAGGCACTGAGCTCTTTCCCCAATTAAAGTCTCAGTCCTCAAGTTACTAGACCTCAACAAGCACTTGGTAGCTTGCTGAATGGCTAGGCAGGATTCTGAAACTTTGTTCCCAACAGACAATGAAACAACTTAGTAAAAGATATTTTAGTTTATTAGTACATAAGGCTACTCTCTCTACAATAAGGCAGCAAATGCTAGAGGCATAAACATCTAGGAAAAATATCAGCAATAAAATAATAAAGCTAGCTGGCTATCTCTATTAATACCTATCTCTCACCTGGGTCAGTTACTCTTGTAGATCTCTTAGCTCCAGGGCTACCTATGGGGCCAGGTGCCCATGATGGACAAAGGAGCTTACCTGCATGCAGACTGTCGCACCCAAGAGGAAACTCCTCACACATCCCTCGGCACTCATTATTATACCTCTTATGCTAATAGTACTGAGGTGACTTCATAATTATTAGACTGTCCAATCAGAACCCTTGAGGAACAGAACCTTCTCGAAGTTGGCCTGGTTGCTAACCCCTCATAGTTCTTACCCCTTCCAACTGAAGATCCACAGCTGCTCTCAATCACCCTTGCTAAGGAGACTCTCTGACTGCTGAGGTGCCAAGCACTCCAATGGGTTGTAATTCTTGTTATCTGTCCTTCCTGGCCATCAAAGGAGAGACAACACATTCCTTCCTCTTTGTTTATTTACCCACATTCCTGCAGCAGGGAACTGCTAGCAACTTCTCAGTTACACTTTCTTAGTTTGGTTCAGGCTTCTCATGCCCACTTAGACCTAACATGGACTTATTCATGACACAAGGTCTCTAAATCACATGTATTTCAGGGTACATGTGGGTGTACCTTCCTATCACTGAGCAAGTGTGGTAACAGTTGCTATTATTTGCCTTTCATGCTCTGTGAAAAAAAGTTTCTAAACTGACTTCGCTCTAAATCAGAATCATTCCTCTTTTATGGAGTGCACAGCACCAGGGTGAATGAGAGCCAAAAACAAAGCACAAAAAAAAATGTTCCCATTCAGATTCTGCAACTCACGCCCATTTCCTATTGCTGTAACAAAACCCCACACTTGGCTGGTATATCGAATTGGATACAGCTGGCAAAACTGGGGGAAGGCAATGCTTTGTTCTATGGAGGCAAATGATCATCTGATTATTTTATCGGCAGCTGAATGGACTTCATTTTCAATAAGAAAATTATCCCAATAGGATATCAAAGCATGTGCATTATGAACAAAAGACTGCACTTAGAAGCTGCTAAACTGGGAAGGAGCAGAACTAATCAGAAAGTATTTGGGTGTGGAGTTTTCAAATTAATTTTTTCAGATGCAACATTCCTCAAGAATTCTTATTCCCTCTCAGTTTTTTTGGAATTTAAGGTTGCAGTTTTTGAGTCTTTGAGTCTCAGGCAGAGCTGGCTGAACAATAAGATGACACCTTATTGCCAGGTGAGGGTGGGTGTCACTGTTCCTGTGAAACTGTGCGACCACACAACTGCGCAGCTCAACACCGAGCTCTGCACTGCTTGGAGCTTGGCAACCTGGAAGTTCAGTGATGATATGTGACATCGTAAACAAGCATCGGGAAATAATGTTCCAATACCGCACAGCCATGGAAGGGGTCTATGCAGTGGTGCAGACCCCTTACAGGGAACATAGGTGGGGCAAGTGAAGGATTCAGTGGAGGATTCATCCGAATCTGCTGCCACTTCCCTTGAGCTCACTGCAGATGTGAGTCACATTGATCTGCTTCCCATTTGCTAAAAGGAAGCAAGAAGTGGCTCACCTGCTTCACTACCCTGTCTTCTCATCCCTTCCTCACATGGTTGGACTGCATGAGGAAGAATTGAGGGTGTGAACTGCTCGCCACTACCTGACTGGTTGGCAACCTTCAGTCTCGAAAGACTATGGTATAAGCCTACAGTACCCAGTATTCCCAGGCGGTCTCCCATCCAAGTACTAACCAGGCCTGACCCTGCTTAGCTTCCAAGATCAGACGAGATCAGGCATGTGCAGGCTAACAGTAGTGATTACCTATACTGAAAAAAACTGTTTAGTCCTTCATTCAAATTGCAGGAAAAATTGCATAGGCAGCAGCAAGACACTTTCCTACTCCTTCCCTGCTCAGCCTTAAAGTGTTTCCCTTTAAGGGCTTTAAAGTTGCTCTTTAAAACTTAAAGGGAATGCACAAGGAAAAAGTGAAGGGAAGCAGCCACTTACTTGGCTCCTTCCTTACCACCCCTTACGTAAAACAGAAAGTGCAGTGTATGCTGGGAGTCCTCAACATGACAGGAACTTCCGTCATGTTTTCTCTCATGTTTTCCCAACTTTCTCAAGAGGATCAAGCAGAAAGGAGATGGGGTGAACAGCTGCTTTTTTCATAGGTTAGGGGTGACATCAGGTAGCGTCCCATCAGGCAGCATTGGTTTGGCCTGAGAGATTGGCTATAAAGCACAATAGCTCTTTAAGGTATTTTTAAGATACTTTCTAAAGCCTCTCCAACCCTCCCCATAGTCATTTTTTACCCCAATGAGTAAGGGGTAAACTAAGAAACTATCATTTCTTGCACAATTTTGCTCCTTGTCTGAAATGTCTGCCTCCCTCCTCTTCCTGTCGCATGACTCTTCCTTCTCAGCCTTTTAAGACACAGCCCCCAAGCTGCTTTTCTCCTCCTTCCTCTTCCACCACACACTCCTCTTCCAGGCTGAGTACAGCTGTCTTATCCGATAACAGAGAAGCTTCAGGAAAAAAGGATTTTAGTTATGACCTCAGATCTAGTTCTCACTAAGATGATGAACTTGCACCGGAATGGTACCATTTCAGACCGCAGGTGGAGAAGCATATGGTTGAATTGGTGGTCCAAACAAAATAATTTCCTCCACTCAGAAAACTATGCCAGGGTAAAGTATGGGCTGGCCAGGCTCAGATTACAATACCAGCTCACTACAGACTAATATCCTCAATTCTCACCTACTCTTCTACCTACCTACACTTCCACCTACACTTCACTACATAACCTTGTTACTGATTTGGACTTTTTTCCCAGTGTTCACTAGAGTAGTTCCCATAACTTCTGTAATTTCTTGCAGCTTTTATGCTATCAGATAGCATGGCGATACAATATTTGCTTCCTTCTCTCAATACTTTCAAGACTGTTATTTAAAATAGATACAGAGAATCATTCTTCAAACAACCATGTAGTACATTGCTTCTCAAACTGTGGGTTGAGACTCACTAGGTGGGTTGTGAGCCAATTTCAGGTGGGTCCTGAAATATTCATCTCAATATTTTAATTTTTAATATATTAAACTTCATGCTAACATGTTATGTGCATGCATTTGGGAAAATGTTACAGATCTGAACTTTTAACAGACTACTATGTATATGCTTTTAACAATGATAGTCAGTGGGACTTACTCCTGGGTAAGTGTGGGTAGAATTTCTGCCTAGGATTGTTAAAAATTTTCCTGCTTGACGATGTCACTTCCGGTCATGACATAACTTCTGGTGGGTCCCAACAGATTCTCATTCTAAAAAGTGAGTCCCAGTGCTAAAAGTTTGAGAACCGCTGCTGTAGTAGTTTCGTAGAATTTCAGCCACAAAAGTCAGTGCCTCTTGGGAAAACTTGTTAGTATTTCTTGTTCTGCATCCATCTTATATTAGGTCTAACAAGTCTGTATGTGATGGAAGGGATTTTTATTTTTGAGTCTTGACCAAGTTTGATAACCTGGAGTTAGGACAATCAGTAACACTCTGGGAAACTCTTAACAGTTCCCACCAAATATATCATTTTCTCAATGACATTTTCCTTAACTGTCCACAATCTCTAAGTCAGACAGAGCCACCTCTCTGTAGATAATGGCTCCATATGTCCCTTTCCCAAGTCCAAGTAACCACCTGCAATTTCCAGCACAGCATATGGAGGGAGATAGCATTGCACTGAGTGCATCTTATTCATTCTGCATGATTAGTCCTAGATCTCCCAGTACAGATGTTAACACATATGGCCCCCATCATCATCACACTAATCACACAAATAAGAAAGAAACTTTTCTGTTAACTTTGAGACTCAGATTGACAGAACTGGGCTCTAATTATCCATGCTTGTTACTTTCCCTCCTCTTCTCAGCTGTTTAAATTAGCACATGCCATTCTGCCAAACTCTGTAAACTAGAGGATTAAAAAAAAAAAAATTACAATGCTTATTCATTGCAAAATTGGCACTCAGAAAAATTGCAGAGGAGATTACAAGCGGGCTGCCTGGCATTGTTTGCAACAGATAGATTCTACTCTTGTATCACTCTAGAATCCCCAGTTCAGAATGAAGCTTCTGTTCTCTCTTGGTCTTCTTTTTTCTTTTTTCTCTTAATAGTTGGATCCAGCCAGAAAAAAGCTTCCAAGGAAAAACTGTGACCGGGCAATGAATTTGCTGCAGAGGCTTGGTAGCCAAAACCCAAGTCCACTGTGCCAAGGGCTGTGCTCTTTGAAATGCCAGGGAATCAACTGTGAACTCAAATGTGACATTTCCTCAAAGTAACTTAGCATTACTATTGATGCCTGCAGGACACTTAGCTCTGACACTCTTCTGTAGTTAATTGGCATCTATAACCCAAAGCAAGGGACATTTTGCTCTAGGGTGGCAAACTCACCAGAGGCTGAGGCATAATGAGATGGTCATCCTAGGGCTAAGGCACAGGGCTCCTTCCTTTTCTGCAGACTTTGCTGCTACTTGTGCTTCAATAACCAAGAGCAAAACTAGGGAGATGCCCTCCTGATGTTTTACAAAGTCTGCAATCCTATGCACACTTACCTGAGAGTAAGCTCCACTGAATACAGAGACTGGACTGTGCTGCAAGAGGGTTGTGTTGCCCTGTATGGAGACCTGCAACTCCCTATTTGAGGAATGGACATGAGTTCATGAAATGACCCTTGCCTTGAAATGGTTTGTTTGCTTGACAAATCGGAGCTTGGTCAAACTGCTCCTGCCCCTGGCTGTTGCCATATGGTTCTCCTTATGCTGGGCAGTCTTTTTTAGGTGGCAAAAGCATGCATTCTGCATGCTTACCAACACAACTTTCACACTCCAATGTGCCCACCCACTCAGGTCCTCACTTGCCTGTAAAAGAACATACAATCCCTGGTCAGGACTACAATGAGGTCTCTTGTTATCTGGTGTGCTCCCTGGGGCATTTGGTGGGCCGCTGTGAGATACAGGAAGCTGGACTAGATGGGCCTATGGCCTGATCCAGTGGGGCTGTTCTTATGGGTGGGCTACTGTGCCCTCCCTTGCATCTGGCATTCTGACATAGCCCATTTCTAAAATCAGGAGGTTGCACATACACATCATGGTTTGTAACCTGTAATGGATTTATCCTCCAGAAACTTTGCCCAACTGAAAGATTGTGAAGTTTTGTTGGTGAGGCCTTTATGGAGTGGTGTTTAAACCATTATCCTACAATGAGGCTGGACTGAAAAGCTGGTCCCCCACCCCTCCCCCAGGACTGGAAGTTGTATGATTGACTTTCTGCTGCCCATGGTGCCACAGTAATTCTTGTTCGTAACAGGGAGAAGATGGAAGCAAGGAGGAGGGCAGATCAGGCCTGGGAAGGGGACGAGTTTGGTGGTGGCAGCACCCACCAAAACCTAACCCCCTTCCTGGGCCCAATCAGTCTTCACTGGACAATGCGAACTTGCGCCACCAATATTGCTAGTGCAATTGGCCCATGACAGCAGTGGAGGCTTACCCCAGGGAACGGAACTGAGGCTTCAACATGCCAAAGCTCCCCTATGGGAGACAGGAGGTGCCACATTGGTGCTGCTGTAGCACCACATGGGGAGTTGCAGTGGATTGGGCTGCCCATCATGTGAATCCCCACCTGCATTCTAAAGCAATCTGATTTAGGCACAAGTTTACCCCCTCAATGAGAATTCATCGCAATGGATGACAGTGCAACAGGGGAACAGAGTCTGTATAGCACAAGAATGGATGAGTTTCTCATGCCATCTTCAACTCTTTTAACAAATAAATACGTATCTTCAGCCTGACACAGGATTCCTCAATGTGGCCAATCCTGTTTTAATGTAACATAGAACTTAAATAAGGCCAATACCACAACAGCAGCTTAGCACACCTGCTGCCAAACCGATTATGCATTGTCTGGGTATGTAAATCTTGATTTCACATACGTGTGCATTATGTTTTTCAGATTTCTGGCGTGCTTCATGTTGTTTAGTAGTCCCAGAGTGATCGCAATTAAGGAATGCAATCCCATCCAAGTGCCCATCAGCATGCTAGCCTATAAACACTTTAATAAGTACGGCTAATAAAATCCAGTTTATTAGCCACCTTTTTGTAATATTTTTTTCCAGCCACTTCTACCCTTCATTGACAAAAATAAATCCTTAGCCATTCTAATGCCATTTTCATTCACTCTCCTGTAATGTGGCAAGTAATTAAATTCTTACAGCAACAGCAGGGGTTTCATTGCCTAGCAGAAGCTCATCTTCCGTGCCTTTGACTGATCCAGAGGGATAATGGTTTAAACACCACTCCATAAAGGCCTCACCAACAAAACTTCACAATCTGTCAGTTGGACAAAGTTGATTATTCTAATTTCCTCAACCTCTTTTCTTCCTTGACCTTCCATAATACCATCCTCTGCAAGTTATGATCTCATCTTTCTAGACCTTTCTGTGCCTCTTTGGGAGAGCTTGTTCTCTTTTCCTTCCTCACTTCTTCACTCTTTCTGGGTCACCGTGAACCTGTGTTACAGAGTCAAACTGCAGATGAGAGAGGCACCCACATTTCTTAGCCATTTGTGTTCCCCATTCACATATTAAACAGGATATACTGTACGTACAGTAGCCCACCCCCTATCTTCATGGGGGATACTTTCCAACTGCTACTGTGGATACCCTAAACCACAGATAGTAGCTAATCCCATCATGCTCATGATTCACCTATCTTTGTTTGCAAAACGACACTAATAGGAAACGGACAGCAGAGGAAGTTTTTGGAAAAGGAAGCACAGAAGAACAGAAGACTTGTAGTTGGTAGAGCAGTGTTTCGCAAACTGTGGGTCGGGACCTACTAGGCGGGTTGCGAGCCAGTTTCAGGTGGGTCCCAGTTCATTTCAATATTTTATTTTTAATATATTCAACTTGATGCTATTTATGGTATGTGACTGCATTTGGAGAAATGTTAAAGATCTGTACTTTTAACAGGCTACTTTGTGTATACTTAACACATAGTAATCATTAACACATGTGTATCATTAACAATGATAGTCAATAGGACTCACTCCTGGGTAAGTGTAGGTAGGATTGCAGCCTAGGATTGTGAAAAATTTTCCTGCTTGATGACATCACTTTTGGCCATGACATCACTTCCGGTGAGTGCTGAAAGATAATCATTCTAAAAAGTGGGTCCCGGTGCTAAATGTGTGAGGACCACTGCGCTAGAGGATGCAACAGCTAGAATGCTAACAGGAAGCAGAGTCCAGCACTTCCTGTTAGAGTTCTGTCCATCATCTACTCTAGTGTTCTTCTAGTGGTTATGAGTCTAGCATTCTTGCTGTCTGCTTCCTTTGCTCTGTTAGCCCAAAGAGAATGAGAATCCCTTTTAAAGCATTTTACGCTCTTTGCGTTTCTTCGTATTACTTGGCGTTTTGCCCAGAAAAGGCAAATTCAACATGTCGAGAAAACTCACTATATAAAAACTGAGACAATCTGTGACTTCTTACAGGTTTCTGAAGCTGACATAAACATCTCCTCCATGAGTGCAAAATGCTCACACTCCAGCCACTGGGAATAGCACTGCATTAGCAGCTAACGAACAACTGCTGTTTGTTTCTCACTTGCCTTTTCCAGTCTGTGCTGAAGAATGAGCATACAGTTTTCTCTGCCAAAAGCAA
Source organism: Tiliqua scincoides (assembly GCF_035046505.1). Classification (NCBI taxonomy): domain Eukaryota; kingdom Metazoa; phylum Chordata; class Lepidosauria; order Squamata; family Scincidae; genus Tiliqua; species Tiliqua scincoides. The sequence goes on along the minus strand of NC_089821.1, from coordinate 127,464,373 downwards.
AAGTTATCTGTGAAGATCTGTGCACATGCTTAAGCTGCCTCAATTCCAATGAAGTCAATAGAATTTCGCAGGTCAATTGTACAGAAGATTACAACTACTGAGAACACACCAATAACCAGATCTAATCTATGACTAAGGGCACAATCCTAACCAACTTTCCAGCACTGACATAACTTTGCCCATGTGGTGTGCACTGCATCCTGCAGTGGAGAGGCAGTCAAGGGGGCCTCCTCAAGGTAAGGACATGTTTGTTACCTTACCTTGGGGCTGAACTGCAGCTAGGCCAGTGCAGGAATGTTGGTTAGGATTGCACCCTAAGTAATTGGCTCCTGAAAAACTTTCTGCTCCAAGTCAAGACCACAGTTTCCGTCTCATCTATATGTACCAGCCTACTCAGCTCAATAGATGTCAACATAGGTCGATGGACAGGTTGATGAAAGTGTCGACTCAGTGTGCGGCAGCAGTGAAGAAGGCCAATTCTATGCTTGGGATCATTAGAAAAGGTATTGAGAACAAAACGGCTAATATTATAATCCTGTTGTACAAATCGATGGTAAGGCCACACCTGGAGTATTGTGTCCAGTTCTGGTCGCCGCATCTCAAAAAAGACATGGTGGAAATGGAAAAGGTGCAAAAGAGAGCAACTAAGATGATTACGGGGCTGGGGCACCTTCCTTATGAGGAAAGGCTATGGCGTTTGGGCCTCTTCAGCCTAGAAAAGAGGCGCCTGAGGGGGGACATGATTGAGACATACAAAATTATGCATGGGAAGGATAAAGTGGATAGGGAGATGCTCTTTACACTCTCACATAACACCAGAACCAGAGGACATCCTCTAAAATTGAGTGTTGGGAGGGTTAGGACAGACAAAAGAAAATATTTCTTTACTCAGCATGTGGTCGGTCTGTGGAACTCCTTGCCGCACGATGTGGTGATGGCGTCTGGCCTGGATGCCTTTAAAAGGGGATTGGACAAGTTTCTGGAGGAAAAATCCATTATGGGGTACAAGCCATGATGTATATGTGCAACCTCCTGATTTTAGAAATGGGTTATGTCAGAATGCCAGATGCAAGGGAGGGCACCAGAATGAGGTCTGTTGTTATCTGGTGTGCTCCCTGGGGCATTTGGTGGGCCGCTGTGAGATACAGGAAGCTGGACTAGATGGGTCTATGGCCTGATCCAGTGGGGCTGTTCTTATGTTCTTAACATAATCTAGGTTGCTGGATGTATTGGGACTTTCACTGGGTCCCACAACTTTATCAGTGGTAGGAACCCCTCCTCCAATTTATCTGGTTGCTGGAGTCAGTTGGGCAGAAGCTAGAGTCAGGTGGGTAGAAGCTTGTTCTCAAAGTAGGACCATCTATGTGCAAAGTCCCTGGGAGACTGGCCCGAGAGGTGAAGTAGGAAGCACCCAGAGCTTTTCCTCCTCTCCCCTGCCCCAGCAAATTGTGTTGCTCTCCAGGGTCCTTCTGCATGCTGCCCATATCACTTTTATGCTGACTCACATAAGTGTCGGTGCTGGGGAAACTTCTGGAGCTTGTTAGCACTCAGTCTACCTGATGTCCTCTTCACACTGGCCCTGTCTGATGGCACTTTTGCAATACACATTACAGCTGGACCACAATCAGAAAAAATGCATATGAGTTATATCAGAGGTTCTCAAATTTCTTATTGCTATGACCCATGTTGTCAACCATGGTGGTCGCATCACACTCCAGAATGCCTTGCTGTTTCCTGGTTGCACCCCAGAATACAAGGCCACAAAGCATTATGGGGCACAACACAGCCAATGAAGTGAATCACATGCTATGCCATCCAGAAACCACAAGGCATTCTGCGGTGCAATGTGGTCCAGAATGCCTTGCAGTTTCTGGGTAGTGCCATCCCCATGACCCACCAAAAATTGTGTCATGATCCACAGTTTGAGAACTGCTGAGTTAAATGATAGCGGAATTAAGCAAGTGGTAAACATTATGGAAAGCATGTACACATTTTACAAATGAAGATCTTCAAGGCCCTGACTATTGTCAAGAACAATCAGAAAATTCATGGAAGAAAAAAAGCCCCATTCATTCTTTAACGAAACAATACCTAAGAGAGCAAGCTGAGTCATATTCACACACTCCAAATCAAACTCACCAGTGCAATCGGGGAGGGTCAACATTGCATGAGGATCCACCAAAGACTTTTTGGCTGCCACCAGACTGAAAGTCCTACTAGTCTTGTGCAACAACAGCTCCACTACTATTACCAAGAAAGGTTTGCTGTTCCCTACCAGCCCCACACAAGTCACGAGAACTCCTTTGACAAGTCCTGCAGAGAAGCTTGTGGCTTGTTTTCTCAGCCAGCAATGGGAACTGTAGGTGGCAGCATTTGAGCCAAGCCCTGGGGGTCCAGCATGCGACTGATGGTGGGAGGCTAAGCTTGAAACCCTAGACTACCGTACCTGCACTCAGTCCTTATGACTGTTTTGGAAGAGCTTCCCCCCAAAAGCTGCAGATGGAAGGACAGCAGAGTGGTTACGGGTAATGAAAAAGGAGTGTTAGCTCAATAAAACTCACTAGCATCAATTAGTTGGAGTGACAACTGATGAGCTATAATGTGGTTGGAGTTTAGAGGTGGACATAAACCTTTTCTTTTTTATTTACAGCATGGCCTTCCCCAGCTCAGAGCAGCTGAGTGGACAAATGAAGCACAAAACAGGAATGCCATAACAATCTAAAATAATTGATTACTTGGAGGGTATTACTAATGCAGTAAGAAGGCTGGTACATTTCAGTCCCTTGGTTTACTTCAAGTGACTTCTGTTCTGGATGCCAATGAGACTCATTGGAGTGTTTACTTGAGTCAATTCCTGGGCACTTTTCATGAACTAAAGAAAGCCAAATGCAGGACACTAGATAAACACTGGCCTTGGGTTTCCTCTATTTTTATCCCTTTGTTCACATTTACCTGCAAATTTTTGTAGTGATTGCCAATTCTGCTAATAAGAATTTGTGGACAAAAACAAATAAAAAATAAAGGGGATTAATTATGAGTTGCATTCATTCAGTATTGAAACAAGACATATTGTATAGTTTTAGGTGACTTTTTTGTTAGTATTTGGTAATGCTACAATTGTTCAAAAACATATGTTATTATTGATATATCTATGTATTACAGTGATTTGAGCTTTGTCCAATATCTTTTGTAATTTTGTGTTTTTGCTAATAATGATACTGATAATTGGTATTGTTGTGAGTTTGGCAAGAAGACCAACAAGACAGCAGACTGGTTTGAAGCCCACTCTGAGGAGTTGACACCAGTCATTGAGGAAAAGAGGAGAGCTCAAGCAGCATACAAGGCCTGTCCCAGTGAGCGCAACCTGCAGGTCCTCCGAGGTGCTCGCAGCAAAGTCCAGCAGACTGCCAGGAGATGTGCTAACGACTACTGGCTCCAGCTCTGTTCCGAGATACAGATAGCAGCTGACACGGGCAACATCAAGGGGATGTATGATGGTATCAAGCAGGCCCTAGGTCCAACACAGAAGAAAATTGCCCCTCTGAAGTCTGCAACAGGCGAGGTCATCCAGGATCGGGCACAGCAGATGGAACGCTGGGTGCAGCACTACTCTGAGCTATATTCCAGAGAAAATGTATTCACCGAAGAAGCACTGAACAACATTGAGTGCCTGCCTGTGCTGGAGGAGCTTGACAGTGAACCAACCCTAGAAGAACTTCACGTGGCCCTGGACTCCCTTGCCTTTGGCAAGGCACCTGGAAAAGACAGCATCCCTGCTGAAGTCCTAAAGTGCTGCAAAGAGATCATCATCACTGAGCTGCATGAAATCCTTTGTCTCTGCTGGAGAGAAGGTGGAGTACCTCAAGACATGAGGGATGCAAACATCATCACGCTGTACAAGAACAAAGGCGACAGGGGTGACTGCAACAACTACCGTGGCATCTCTCTCCTTAGCGTTGTAGGAAAGTTGTTTGCCCGAGTTGCACTAAAGAGGCTCCAGGTACTTGCAGAGAGCATTTATCCAGAATCACAGTGTGGATTCCGAGCCAACAGGTCCACCACTGATATGGTATTCTCCCTTAGACAACTGCAGGAGAAATGCAGGGAACAACGACAGCCACTCTTTATAGCCTTCATAGATCTCACAAAGGCTTTTGACCTGGTCAGCAGGGACGGCCTCTTCAAGATTCTCCCCAAGATTGGATGTCCACCCAGGCTCCTCAGCATCATCAGATCCTTCCACAAGGACATGAAGGGCACTGTTGTCTTTGATGGCTCCACATCAGACCCCTTTAACATCCAAAGCGGCGTGAAGCAGGGCTGTGTTCTTGCACCAACCTTGTTTGGGATCTTCTTCACTGTCCTGCTGAAGCAGGCCTTTGGAACTGCAACAGAAGGCATCTATCTCCGGACCAGATCAGACGGAAAGCTCTTCAACCTCTCCAGACTGAGAGCAAAATCCAAAGTCCAGCTGAAATGTCTGCGTGACTTCCTCTTTGCCGACGATGCAGCTATCACTACCCACTCTGCCAAAGATCTCCAGCAGCTCATGGATCGTTTTAGCAAGGCCTGCCAAGATTTTGGACTGACGATCAGCCTGAAGAAAACACAGGTCATGGTTCAGGATGTGGACTCACCTCCCTGCATTACAATCTCTGCGCATGAACTGGAGGTTGTCCATGACTTTGGGTACCTTGGCTCAACGATCTCCGACACTCTTTCTCTCGATACCGAGCTAAACAAACGCATCGGTAAAGCAGCTACCACGTTTTCCAGACTCACAAAGAGAGTCTGGTCCAACAAGAAGCTGACGGAACATACCAAGATCCAGGTCTACAGAGCTTGCGTCCTGAGTACACTTCTGTACTGCAGCGAGTCATGGACTCTTCACTCACAACAGGAGAGGAAACTGAATGCTTTCCACATGCGCTGCCTCCGACATATTCTCGGCATCACCTGGCAGGACAAAGTTCCAAACTACACAGTCCTGGAACGTGCTGGAATCCCTAGCATGTATGCACTACTGAAACAGAGACGCCTGCATTGGCTCGGTCATGTCGTGAGAATGGATGATGGCCGGATCCCAAAGGATCTCCTCTATGGAGAACTCGTGCAAGGAAAGCGCCCTACAGGTAGACCACAGCTGCGATACAAGGACATCTGCAAGAGGGATCTGAAGGCCTTAGGAGTGGACCTCAACAAGTGGGAAACCCTGGCCTCTGAGCGGCCCGCTTGGAGGCAGGCTGTGCAACATGGCCTTTCCCAGTTTGAAGAGACACTTGGCCAACAGTCTGAGGTTAAGAGGCAAAGAAGGAAGGCCCATAGCCAGGGAGACAGGCCAGGGACAGACTGCACTTGCTCCCAGTGTGGAAGGGATTGTCACTCCCAAATCGGCCTTTTCAGCCACACTAGACGCTGTTCCAGAACCACCTTTCAGAGCGCGATACCATAGTCTTTCGAGACTGAAGGTTGCCAACTAGGCCATTTTTATTAGTGTGAGTGCGGCAATTGCTATGGTTTCTCCTGAATATATGAGAACAATAGTAGGTACTAAATTTATTCTAATACAACAATTTTTTTAAAAACTTCTTCTTTTACTTTAGAGCCAGTGGTAGAAAAACTTTGATTGGTGAGACCATTAATACAACTTACTGATGACTGTCTCTGGTTACTGATCCATCTGGGCTTATACTCATTCAGGTTTCCCTCTGCCCCACCACTGAGGAGACTATGCAGGCTCAACCACCTGTTTTTAATTGAGACATGGTTTCCTCATGGTTGCTTACATGGCCTGTCTCATCCTGAAGCCTTCTGGACTTGCCTCTGAAAGAAGCAGTACACAACAGAGCCACTCAGAAGGTAGTCAAAGGATTTTAATGATCATTGATAGTTGAGAATCTTTTTCTAGTCTTGAAATGGATTACCATCAGAGTTTGGTAAGTGATACTCCTTGGCTAGGGTGGAGACTTTGGGAAGTGATACTCCTCAGGTAGGGAAGGACAGTCTGGACTTATTTTGTCAATTTTAATTTAGAGGAAAACAAACTGCAGGCTGACTTAAGGTGAACCATCATTAGGTTGAAATTACTCTATGGGACAAATAGCAGTTTCTAGGGGAAGGGGAAATGGTAGGATGCTACAGTCCTGACCTCTCATTGTGTTCTATGGGGTAATTGCCCCGGGCGCAAGGCTGTAGGACCCCGCAGAAGCATCTCTGAGGCTGCCAACAGAGTTGGAAACTGTGCTTCCAGTTTCCCAGAAGCACAGTTTATCGCATTGAGGAACCTCAGACAGGCTTCCCTGATGTAGACTTGGGTCGTGCAACGCTCTGTGCAACGCTCTGTAATTGGGGGGTGGTGGATTTGCACACGGGGAGCGGCAACAACTGCGAGGGGGCACCATCGCGGACCTTTGCCCTGGGTGTGGGGCTGGGGAGGTCCACTGCTGAGTGCTGATCCGATTGCTAGCCTTACATAGACACAACTGCTTGATAAAAAAACAAGTCAAAGGATCTCATCTTGGATCTCCAACACTTTGCTTGTTTGACCCTCCCATTCAGGATATCTGGTGACTTTGTCACATGGAAAACTATAACATACGCTGGCTTTATGAATTTTCCCTATGATGGTTTTTCAGCTTCTTAAATTAACTCATAGCTTTGCAGCTAACTTTGTAGCTAATATTTTTGCCATTCTTTTTTATCTAAAAAGCATTTCTGTTTGTGATACTTAAAGGAGAAAATCTGCTCTAATCTATTAATTTCTCGCTGCAGAATATTACCTCTTGATCCTTCCAAGGATTCTTATTCATACCCCTATGGGCATAGCAGCTTAACTGCGTGATTAGAAGAATTTCTGTTGTAATTGGCTTATTTTAGTGAATTCTAGCTGATGTTGAGATCTTGTGCTATAAAAGAGTTCACCAGAACTGGAAACCATGCGTACATAGTGCTTAGATGTGGTTGCATCTCCATCCACAAAATTTTCTGACTGTTAACATAGTCAGATGGAGCAAACACCACTAGAAATAACTACTACTCTAGTAATAGCCTCAGTTGGTCTAGTTGCTTACTATTCATATGTATCTATTTTTTATGTGACTTAGTGCACTTCTTAATATGATTCTGCCCAGGACACAACAAGGAATGGATGTAGTCAAACAGTGACCACTCAACCAGAGGCATCACGAACCTTGCATCACCGATGTGAGAGCTCTTTGCGTCACCCCCATGATGGACCTCCTCTCCTACCAGATCATGCGGAATAAATTACAATATCATACACACAACCTAAATGCAGTCACACCACTAGGGTTGGTGTAACTCCCATTCATTTTATTTATTTACTTACTTACGTATTTAAGTAAGTATGGGCGCAATCCTATCCTGCGCTGGAACAGGCAAGCCAAAAGGCTTGGGCTGTATCCAGTGCAGGATAATGGCCACAAGCAGCTCAACCAGTGGCGAGGGGGAACATTTCCCCTTATCTCTGGGTAAGGGCGCTGGCCCCTATGGGTCTCCATGGACTTGCGCCACAATTTTGACCAGTAGTAGTGTCATCCCCACCTGAGTGTGTCACCCAGCATAGTCCACACACACACCCCGCATCCTCTAGCAATGCCACTGAATACCCCTCACCAGCAACTGACTGGCCGGTAGCATCACAAGGGTTGCAGAATTCTGTGCTTCCCTTCAGGGATGGGGTCAGGTGACTTGAATCTGAGTTGCAGAACATGTGTTTTTTGCTGCCTTGTGTACTCTCAAGTCACCTGTGTCAATGACTCTGGCACTGACTCGAGTCTGGGGCCACTGACTCAGTACTCGGTCCCCACAATCTGTGCTGGGATGTGCTTGCTTTCTTTTTTTGCAGCATGAAAGACTCCGGGGAGCAGCAGAGAAGTCCCAGCCAGGAGGCAGGAAGGGTTAATGTTTTGTTTTTGCATCAAGCAGTGGGGGAGGCAGGAGTGGGTTCTCTTTTTCATCTCTGAAGGAACCAATGAAGGATGGGTGGATTTTTTTTCTTTTGATGAGGTAGAAGGAGGAACCCAAAGGGGTTCTTACCTTAGAATTGGCTGGAGAAGCCCAGGGAAGGGGAAAAAGGAGGCAAGGAAGCTGGGGAGGAGGCGGTTCATAGCAATCATGCTTTCCAACCTCATGGTTCCTGTGGGCTCTGTTGTTACTTGGGAGGAGGAAACTTCATTGAATGACTGGCACAAATGGAACTATTTCTGAGCAAGAGCTGAAAAGGATTGGGTCATACTGGTAAACCTCTCAGCTGCTGCATGTGACATTCCTCCCTCTTGCCGCATCTGTGCCCACTTTCACGCAGCTTGTCCAACCCCCTCCTGCTTTGTTTACAGATGGGATGGGGACATCAGGGGAGTATTTAACGAGAACTCCAACAAACATACCCTGGCAGCAGCTCCACTTTTTTTTCTGCAGCTGAGTTTTTAATGGAAAGGACTCGGACTCAAGTCTTTCATAGTCGCTAAAATGTTCTGGGCTACTCAGAAAGTCTGTCCATTAGGACTCATTTCCAAGTTGAGTTAAAGGAGTGGAGACTTGCGTTGATGCACTGAATTTGCCAGTCTCTGCTCTCTGTTCCTTAGATACCCCCTAGGAATCTGCAGGAGGTTCAGTGCTGGCTGAAAACAGAGCAGGTGCCCTGGCCTTTTGCAACAGGTGGCTGCATCTCATTTGTTCACTGCAGATGAAGGTTGGGATGAGAAAGCAGGGTGGTGTGAGGTGGGGCTGCCTGCGGCTGTTTTAGAAAGATCCCCCCCTTCGATGACAGTGCCCTAGGTACTGAGCCCACAGGTGCCTCTTCTTCCCCTTCAGCAGCCACAGGGCATGCTCAGAGGAGATTGATCACAGCTGGCAATGTCCATGCAGATGAAGTCTCAAATCCTTATATACACCCAAGCTTAAAACAAGATATGCCTTCAGGTTTTATTGCAGTTGTCTCTGAAGCCACGAATGGGATGTACAATATTTTGGAAATAAACTGTTTCTGAATTATTTTATTCTGTCCTCTCTCTTTCAAAAACGCATTTCATGAAAGAAATGCCAATTTGTTTCCTTAATTCTGATGGTCAAGGAGAAACCATTAAACCAGCCCCTCTCACATTTTAAGAATTCCTTGGGGGGGGGGAGTTTCCTTAGCAGGCAACATCATACTAATAATTACGTGATATAATAGTAGTGTTGTATTGGGGAAAATAAACCTATCTTCTCTCAGGCAGGTAAAAGTCACCAGAACAAGAGTGGAAACGATTAATCCTAAGTACATTTTAGACAAAATTTCATTATGGACTATTTGACAATGAAAGACCTGACTATCACCATTAGCAGACTTTTCTCAATGACAATGAACTAGAATTTGTTGAAGAGCTTTCCCCAGCAGCTAAATAGAAGCACAGTTTTTCAGTTAAAGAATACTTTACTTGGCATGAATACATCTCAACAATCATGCATCAGAGGTCAACATTAGGTGTCCTATAAGATAGCCATGCAATCATTTACAATTGAATTCCTAGGCTTGATTGGCACTCTTCACTCTATTGAGGCTTCAGTCTTTATTGCCTCTTAACTGAAGCCTCATTTTTTTCTCCCATGTCTCTGTTAGTTGGATGTTCCGACTATGTTTCAGGTTTGTTTATGTTGAGAGAAGCAAAATCCATGTGTCTATGCAGTGAGGAGTGCTGTCACACTCAAGTGACTTTAGCAGAGGCATGCTCTTCAGTTCAGGGTGATACATTCTGAACAAAACCTTACAGTCCTAGTTCTTATAGTTGTAGGTGGTTGTTGTTGAAGATCTGCCATGTTGCCTATTCCAATGCCCACTATATAACAGTGGAATCCTGAGCTCCCTGGCATGCAGGGCTGCCACAGCACCAAAATGGCTACCGCGGCATCCTATGGGCATTTGGGCAGAAGCTGACAGCTCCTGATGCCTCCTCGGGGGAAGGGAACATTTGCCCGCTTCCCCCCAAGTGTAGAAAGTAGCCTCGTAATGGGATTACTCAATTCTGCGCCAGCTCTTTAGCCGGCGCAGAGTAAAGAACTCCTGTGTTGGGCTGGAAGGCCTGATGCAGGGCTCTGGATCTGGAGGAGGAAGCCTAATCCTAATCCTCCAAGGATAGTTTGGGCACAGAGCCCACTTAGGCAGCTGTGAGGAAGGGGATGAGAGGAGAAATATCTCTTTTTAAAATTCCTTGTCCCCCCCACAATCCTTTGCAAGCTTATTATATCTGTATATTAATATGGACCATATTTCCCCCCTCTATGCTGGCACCATGTTAAGGCAACTAGCAACCAACATGTTACCTATATATCTTAAGCATGTACTTGATTACTTGGTTTATTTTCAGAACTTAGTGTTCACGGATATTGGTTCTCTCTCTGATTGTTATTCATTTGTAGAAATCAGTAGCATAAGCCTCAACTTATTTTTGTATGTAAGGCAATATAATTCTATTTAATTCTACAGGTTACGCACACAGGAGGCTGCCAGTGTGCTCAGTGGTGGACCTAGCGGGCGGCAGGGGGTGCAAATGCCCTGGGCATTAGGAATTTAGACCCGCTGCCTGCCCCCCGCCACCAGCTTTTGAGGAACCGCACTGATACTGTGCTCTTGCAGCCACGGTCAGTGCAGTTCTACGCCGCTCTGAGGGCCGCACCCCTCCCCTCCATTTCTTTAAAGGAAAGTAGAGGAGGGTTGTGCTCCGATAATCAGGGAACTGCGCTGAGAGTGGCTGTGCTCCTGCAGCCACTCTCAGCATGGTTCCCAGCCATATCTGAGGCCACCTCCTCCCCTTTAAAGACAGGCGAGAGGTGCGGCCCTCAGAGCAGCAGGAAGCAACGCACGCCTCCTCCAATTTTGGAGGAGGCATGTGCTGCATCTGAATCTGCTGGTGCCTTTTCACATCACTTCTAAATGGCTTGAAAGGCTCCATAAGAGCGTTTTGATGCTACTGGAAGTGGTGCCAAGGACAGAGGTGAGTGCTGCTAGGAGGCTTCTAAGTGGCATGAAAGGCCCCAACTGTTACCCTGCACATGCCCAATCTCATCTGATCTCGGAAGCTAAGCAGAGTCAGGCCTGGTTAATACTTGGATGGGAGACCGCCCGGGAATACCTGGTGCTGTAGGCTTATACCATAGTCTTTCGAGACTGAAGGTTGCCAACCACGAAAGGCCCCATTGGAGCCTGGGCTGCCTCCTTCCTTCCCCCTTTTGCAAAGGGGGAATGGAGGAGGTATCTGTGTTGAAGTAATTGCGGTGACAATGTCATCACTGCAATTACTTCTGGGTCGGGGCAAGGGGGTGGCAAAGCCAGAAGTGGCCCCAGGTGGGAAAAAGCCCAAGACCACTTCTGAGTGTGCTGCCACAACTGATGTGATAGGCAGCAGGTGTGCACCAAGCTTGACTATGCTGTCCAAGTCACACAGGTGCGATGAAATATGGCAGGTCAGATTTGCAAGCATGTGCAGGTTTCCAGTTGTGGCCCTCTCTGGCTCTGGGTTGGCATGCTTGTGTCTTTTATTGGGAACTAATAGGACTAGACAACAAGGTTGGGGATTGATGTACAAAGCATTGGGCAAGCTAGACTGCAGAGTTCAGACCGATAGAAAACAAAGCATGTCAGGGAGATAACTGAGGGCTCAATCCTATGCAATTTTCCAGTGCTGGTGCAGTTGTGCCAGTGGGGTGTGTGCTGCATCCTGTGGTAGAGGGGCAGTCACTGGGGCCTTCTCAAGGTATGGGAACATGTGTTCTCTTACCCTGGGGCTACATTGTGGCTACACTGGAGCTGGAAAGTTGGATAGGATTGGGCCCCGAGTTAGAGCCCTTCTTCATGTGCTAGTTGTCTAGTTTAAGGGGTCTTTTTACACAGAAGTGCCCCTCCCTCCATCCACTTGCAGCCCAGAAGCACATCTACTACCTCACTGCAAATAGGTCTTTACGCTGCAGGATGTTGAAGAAAGAGCTTGCATGCAGTGAGCAGCCACGGATTTGGAAGTGAAACAGTGTTAACGATAGGGCAACTGGTTTCTGCTCTCTCCATCCTCTAAGAGACCCGTGCATCTGACAGTTCTGTAGTGATTTAAATATCTGCTTTTTGGTGCTTTTGCTGCTTATTGATGCTCATTCTCCGTTAAATGAACAGTTGGCTTGGCACTCTGTAACTTAGCAAGTAGTCATGCCAAGAGTTGTTCTCACTTATCCTGGTGGCATCAGCTCGCCCATGTCAAATAATAACAAAGAGCCAATATTGAGCTTACTACAGCTGAAACAAGGGTACAGTGACAGACAGGAACAACTTGCTATGTTTTAGAAATTTGCATTATGCCTGACAGCTGTGGGCACTTGAAGTCTTCTTCCAAAATACTTCTGCCCGTTCTCATGCATGAGAGGCTCATAGGATGCAGACACAATCAGGGATCACATGTGGAGGAATAAAACACAAGAGATTGTTCTTTCCCCTCAGTATCCAATCTCTGTCATCCAAACAGAAGTGAACATTTCCCAAAACGGCATTGAGGACTGGGAAGTGGGGGCAGGGAAGGAAAGAGCAAACCTCTTGTGTGCGTTCAGAACAAAAAGCAGAGATGGCCATGATGAGCAGCAAGATCTTTGCCATCCGAGAGCTTTTGGTGTAGTGTGTAATTAGAGGGGTGATTACATATGGGATGGCGCATTGATAGCACCTGTGCCTGCGGGAAGCTTGGCACTCACAGCAATATGGTAATGCTGGTATGCAATTAGCAAACATTTAGTGTGCATTCAATCCTGGTTTGTTTCTCAGCTAATTTCCTCCTTCATTGTATAAGAGGCTATGGACAGTGCAGAAACTGTGGCTCAAGTACCTGCAGCTGTGGAGGTAAATGAATGTGCATTTCAGTTCAGAGAAGGGCTCCCCATTCCTTTCCTGCCTACATGGAAAGTTAGCAGGGACAAGCTGTTTAAAAGAAGAGAACTGAATGAAAATCAAGGACCCACCCCTGTGCAAGTTCAGTGTATTAGGCTTATGGAGAAGGTACATCATAGTGCTTTGTAGCTTCTTTGAAGTTCCCCTCTATAAAGTTCCTTAGATATTAATTATGAAAAGTCTGGTTAAGTCAGGCAAGGCTAAGGTTTTAATGTTAGAATCTGAAGGTATAGGAAGAATACCCAAGTCCCAACAGTGACTTTTAGCCCATTCTTATGTGTGTTTACTCACAAAAACGGCCCATAAAGGTTAACTTTTATTCACTTTTGTTCTTACTGAGGTGGTAATCTGTATCTAGATTGTAACATTGCAGGGGAGGGGGTCATATATAGTAGTTGTCATTTCTCAATTGAAAGATTCCTCTGCACAGATAGGTTCCATGAGAGGGAGCTCTAGTTTAGCCTTCTTGCCGACATACTAGTTGTCTATGTAGGATTAAGAACATAGGAACAGCATTGTTGTTGCATTGCAGACTGTTGCATCTTGTGATTTCCAACTTGTGGTCTGAAATGAAACAGCCCAAATCCAGGTTTACTACCTGGGTGAGAACTAAGTTTCCGTTGGCTCTCAAGTAAGGAAAGGCTTGTAGTCATGATCAGAGATCATTGTAAGTTTTATACATAAACTAACTTCAGTCTCTTTTTAGTCATGAAAAGCAGCAACTGAATCCAATGGTTGAAAGAGGCAAATTTACTAAGAATCAAATGGCAGTCTCAACACATTCTGAGCATGTGCTCTTCATCAGGGACAAAAAATATTCTAGTGATCTGATGGTAATATCTTCTTCCAAAACCTAAGGGGGCTAGCTCCAAAACCTAAGCTCTTGCAAAAATGGCTTACAGGTGCAACACTATAATTGTCAGTATCTTCTGTACTCTGATGAAAGGTACTTGCTCAGAACCCATTAGGGCTATTATTTTATTCTTCTTAATGGGTTTGTCTCCTGTAACCACTGGATTTGGTTGCTGTTTTTGGTTTATAGTGGTGCCCTCTCAGTTTGTTTTCTTTACTCCTTAATGGCAGGTGCCATCCAGAAGAAGAGCGGGCTGAGAAAGAGACAACCTAGGAGGTGCAGAATTAGAATACTTGCACATCATTCCTGCACTATAGCTCTGTCATACACAGAATTGTAGTCATTCTGCATCCAGAAAAATGTATTGGATGTGACTGGCTTTCTTCACCATTTGCTTCTTGCCCCTTTTCTGATAAAGAATACCATCCCTGCGCTGTATTTTTGCAACAGGGAAATCAATATGGAGACCCTGCATATTGTTCCTCTTTTAGCAGGAAAGACACTGGCAGTGATTTGGCTCAGAAATAATTGTCCATTTGGCCCTTTGTTAATCTTAGTTCTATTGGAATTGGTTTTAGCTCCTTAATAGTGGCAGAAAGGCACACAATCAATTCATATATTCTAGGGCAGAGCCCTGACATAGAAAAAACAATTCCAGTTAAAATCAGCAGAGATTAAAACTCCAATCAAATTATCAGGGATGGGAAAATCCACTGTGGCTACTTGAGGCGAGTCATGAGTCCTCACCCCCTTTGACTTGAATCATACACAAGTCCTACCGGATGGCTGTGAGGATTTGTCCAGAACCCTTTACCTCTCATGTTCCCACCCATCCCATCTGTAAACAAAAGCTCTGCTGTTCTTTGAGTGAAGGCAGCAGTGCAGAACGCACCAATTGATTCCTGACGAACCCCAGCCACGAACGCACCCTTGTTCACATCACAACTTCCAGTTCTACCCTTGGAAAGAGTGCTGAGCAAGGGTGAACCTACAGGGAGGAAAGGAGGAGGTGTCCCAGCTTGGCAAGGCAGGTAGGGGTGGGACAGACTGCATGAGAGTGGGGACAGAAGCAGCAAGTGGGAGGAGGATTGCGCACAGCAGCTAGGAGGCTTACCAGTATGACCCAATCCTTTGCCACTCTACTCAGAAATAGCCCCATTGTGGCTGGTCATTCAATGAGCCCGCCGGAGCCATGAGTTTCTCTTCTATTGCTAGGAACTGTCTCTGCCTGACTTCCCTACCTCCTTGAGCTTCTCCAGCCACTCCTAAGGCAAGAACCCCATCCCTTTTCCTTGGGTTCCTCCTTCCACCCATCCTTCATCCAATGATCACTGGTTCCTTCAGACAGAGACAGGAGAGCCAACTCCCATCCCCACCCTGCTTAATGCAAAATCAAAACATTAACCCTTCCCTATCTCCTTGTACGGGATTGTACGGGGTACAAGCCATGATGTGTATGTACAACCTCCTGATTTTAGAAATGGGTTATGTCAGAATGCCAGATGCAAGGGAGGGCACCAGGATGCAGGTCTCTTGTTATCTGGTGTGCTCCCTGGGGCATTTGGTGGGCCGCTGTGAGATACAGGAAGCTGGACTAGATGGGCCTATGGCCTGATCCAGTGGGGCTGTTCTTATGATCTCCTGGCTGGAACTTCCCCGCTGCTCGCCCCGTCTGAGTGACAGCCCCATGAGGTCCTACGCACATTGAACAAAAGTTAGCAAGCACACCCAGACTCACAGACTTGAGCTGTCCACATTCACGATTCATTTCGGAGTCAATGGCCTGAAACTCGAGTTAATGCCGGAGTCATTGCCACAAATGCACACGAGTCAGCAAAAAATGCGTTTTCACAACTTGGACTCCAGCCACCTGACTCGAGTTCCCATCCCTGTATATTATTATGACTTAAAACTGCAGTCACACCATTCACCCTCATGTAAAAAATGCCACATGGGTAAGGTTAACAGATGTTACCATCTTTGTAAAATACAAAAGGTCCTCGCAGATTGTGAGGATGTCATGAGGAATAAACGTTTCCACATGAGTCTGCTTTTGATTTTCTTTTTTAAAGAAATGTGAACAACGTCTGCAGGCTTGCCTATGTCACATAACAAGGCATGCAAGTGGGAATAGGCCCCAAAGGTTATAAAAGGAGACAGGAGGCCAATTCAGGAAGGAACAAACAAAAAGAAGCTGCATTATCACTGTCATTCCCTGTCACCAGAAAGCAGTGAATTGCAGTTCTCTCTACTTGAAAGAGTTTCTGTCACATTCATCTTATTCAGTAGCAAGTGATTGTGATATCGCTGAGGTAAATCAAGCAATGGTAGGCTGATTGCTGTAAAAGAGAGGGCAGGAAATTCTCGAGAATGAGCTGTGGTGAAAAGGAAATAGTTTAAGAGTATATGACAGTTAAACGGCAATTTTTAATTTGACTATAGGAAGTCTCTGGATGTATTCCTGGGTACAGAAGGAAGATACAGAATGCGTCTTCAATAAAAGCAAAAATGACTGACACTTAAACGTTAACAGTAAAAATTATGCTTTTTCTTCAATATTTCTCAGCCAACTGCTATTACATTTATAGCCTTCCATCCTGGAACTCACTGTGGAATTCCTCGGCAGTCAACAATCCTACCTGCTTAGCTTCAACAAAATGGCAGATTTAGAGTTCAATCCTATCCAGCTTTCCAGTACTGATGTAGCCCTTACCTTGAGGAGTCCTCCATGACTGCCTCCCCCCATTGCAGGATGAAGCACACGCGCTCTGAGCAAGGCTGCATCAGTGCTGGAAAGTTGGATAGGATTGGGCCCTCATATTCACGCTCAGATCCTTGCAGTGGAACAACAAAATGCAAAAGACAAATGGTTTATGTTTTAAAAAGTAATGCAATGTTGTTTCAGCTCATGGCATGTCATATTTTTCATGTCTTGCTCCTGGAATTACCCATCATGTGATCTTAGTTTAATGTTCTTAAAACGTTAAGATCTCTTACAATAAAATGTATGGTCTGATTAAAATGCTCAGAAACTACATCAAAGGTGAGAAGAGGTACTGTTTGATTCATTCACATTCTAATCCAGTTGCAGAACTCTTTGGGTTTCCCACCTAATACTCAGAAGTAGGTCCCATTGAATTCAATGAGATATTTCCAACTAAGTGTGCAGAGCGCTACTGTATAAAGGTAAAATGTTTTCAAATATTCTACATTTGGCATATGTAGGGACAGAAACAGCACAACAATATCTCTAAAGAAGATAGTAGATGTGATGGAAAGACATTCATGGCAGTTACAATGTACAGAACTGGGCAGATACGTAGATCAGGAATGGAATTTCCACTTCAGAATCATGAGAAAATGCCGGGGGGGGGGAACTTCTATACTGCAGTGCTGGCATTGAACCGTCTGTAGTGGAACAGACTTTCACAGTCCAGCGTTCCAGAGTATTTGATCGCCTTGGTGAGGAGCTTTGCCACCTGAAATCAGAAAACCAAAGAGATAAATGTTCTAAACTACATCCAAGGGATCAGTTTAACAAAACAGGCAGGGGAAAATTAGGCACACAACATCTAGCTTTGGTTGGTAGGCTATTTTAAGCAGATATCACTATTTTTGAAAAAGAACTTAAGAGCTATTTGAATGCTGGTGCAAATGAATTATTCTTCCTTATTTAGCTTTACAGTCCCAATCACTAAGATAGAAAAAAACATTTTTATTTGCGGTACTGATTCACAACCAGCCTGTTTTATGGGCTCATTTCACATTAAATCAAAGCAATATACTACAGCAGAATTCTATCTGTGTTCACTCAGTTCTATTCAATGGGGCTTGCTCTCAGGAAAGTGTGTACCAGATTACAGCCCTATTGTGATAACTTCCTGCTCCCCAAAGGCTCAGTATGACAGAGAAAGCAGAATCTAGGCCACAGGGGAGAAAAGAGAAATACAGAAGGCAAAGGTTATATGCCACTTCCCTACTTCTGTTGCATTCAGTCACACATGCTCAAGTGTGACACATGCTCAAGTGTGACAAAAGAACTGGCCATGGAAGTGAGGTGGAGATGTGGCTCTGAACTCGTCCACAGAGCTTACACTTACACCACCATTTCCAAACTCTTTCCTCTTCTGGTGTCCTTTGAGCAATGGGAGTAACATTGCTTAGAACAGAGATGGAAAACTGGTGGTTCATGGACCAAACATAGCCCCCAAGTGTAGAATGGTAAATGGCCTGACCAGCAAAAACAATGTTCTCTAACATTCTGTACATCGAAAGAAACAGAAATTGTCCATACTTTCATGCATTGCAGGTTCTACATCTTTTTCTTTTTTGGTAAACTGCCTCTTGCATACAGAAAGACAGGATATATTTTTATATTTAATGCATGTACAAAATCCAAATGAAAGATGTAATGTGCAAAAGTATGTATTTGGTATATAACATGCTGTAATGACCAAGCCCTTAGTATTAAATGGCAGGAGCTTTTCTTATGGGACATGGTGGCTCCTCAATTAGAGGGTCAGCTGCTGTGGCAAAAGACATTTCCACTTCTTGTTCCCACTGCCTGGGAACAAGAGTGGACCCCAAAAAAGAATACCGGAAGTTCTGACTTGGATAAATTTTCTTATTACTAGATGAAAACAGTGATAATGAAATAAAAACACATAACACCACTTTCTGCACTTCTCATTTTTGTAAAAAGAAAGAAAAATTAAATCAGTGAAAAAAATGAAAGTTTAATTATTTAGAAAAGGGGGTGCATGGGTAAAGACTGTGACTGCATCTACTGACATTATACCAGCTATATCAACCTTCTAGTACACTTTTAAAGCAATTATAATTTATAATGTAAATTTTGGATAAAAACACATAACACTGCTTTATGCACTTCTAACTTTTGGAAAACATTGAAATCCATGAAAAAATAAAACCATTTTCTCCCACCTCTACTTATTACCAACAATCCTTCTGTCTCAGATTCTTAGGTAATGCATCTGACAGACACACCCTGAAGTGGTTCTGCTGCTATGTGATGGAAAGAAGATTGCCTCTCCCTCCATGATGGTGGCAGTTTCAGCACTGGTGCTATTTTTTTTTTTACATTGTCACCTGAAAAGGAGGTGACAAAGCCATGGGAGAGCATCTTATCAGCATGATTACTAACACTGCATTGCAGATAGGGGAGGGGCTGAAACTCAGAGGCAGAAGCCCTATTAAGCATTGAACAGAGATAGCATTTGAAGCAGCCACTCCCAACATCACTGCTCTTTTTCTTAGCCCGCACACTACTCAGGTGTGACTTGCTGAAAAAGCAGCAATCCTGCTTGTATGAAAGAATCGGCCTTAGTACTTGGCAGGAGGTCTGGTCTAGAGGGTAGAGCCTCCATTTGCCTGAAGATAACAGCTGAAGGTCACCAGTTCGAGGCCACTGGTACCATGAACAGCGAGACCTTGAAGAAGCTGACAAGCCAAGCCGAGTTTTTCCATCTGCTCTTTGGCCGCCCTTCAAGTGAGGATTGTCCGCTTGCGTGGGAGGAAACTGGAGGCCAGAATGTGATACCAGATCATAAAAGGATCCATCTGAAATGTTGTAGTTCTTGAAAGACAGAACCTTCTTCAACTGTAAAAATCCCTACTGGTATTTAGTATAGCCTGCCTGTGTAAACCGCCTTGAAATAAAGTCTGAGGAGAAATCTGACGACCATGAAAGGCGGTATATAAATACCTGTACTAATTATTATTAATTATTACTGTAACAGTGACAATGGAGAGAGAACTGACTATGAAGTACAATGTCGATGATGGAACATAATCTCAGTCACTGAATTTGCTGCAGTTTAAAATAGTTGGCTGTCAAACATTAATTACAGCTTTAAAATGGGCCTTAACCTCAGACATGCTACAAATTGATTTGGTGCTACTGTGAGAAATGGCAACAGAGATACCTGCAAATTAGTGAGGAGAGAAACTCCACTATCAACGGCTGTCCTGCGGATCAGGTAATTGTCATGGACAAACTTTGTGTCGTTATGGGAGAGGTTAATGACTAAGTCTATGCTCCCATCTTTTATGAGCCTGAAATGAAACAAGCAAGTTTTTAGAGAAATAAAAATAAAAATAACAAAGTCTAGGAAATCAAAAACATTTTCTCTTCAGTGTTCCATCAGCACAGATCTTTGTACTCAGTAGGCAATTTTCTATCTTTCTAAAGTTAAATCCAAAGGTATTAAAGAACCTTGAAGTGACCTGCTTACAATCCTAGTCAAGACATTCAAACTTAAAAGCAAACAGTACGCAAGCACAGCAGTGGGTTCAAGTATATTAAAGATGTATTGGACACACTGGACTGGATTCTGCCCAGCACAGGATTGTGCTTCAGTTGCAAGTACTCTTTGCACAGCAGCTGCTGAACCTCAACTAATCCATAGGATCAGGGTACCTGATAAGGATCAAAACAACAGGGAAGGGAAGAAGTTAATGTTCCGGCAAGGCCAAGAGAGGCTGCTGGCATTTAGTGTTCCTGCAGCTCCTGATCTCACTCAGCCTGTCTTATTTATGGATTTTACAAAGAATCCCATATGCAATTGCTTGCTTTTTAGAAACACCAGCTAAGGTAATTTAAAACACTGGTCCTATATTCACTGATCTACAGAAAAGAAGCTGCAATCCAAATGTTTCCCATTAATTAGGGCCAATTCAGACAATAGTCCAACTTGCTCACTGGTGCAAATTATAGCTCATCCTCTTCCCACACAAGATTGTCCCTTTTCTTCCATGAACAGGCTCATCACAAGTTGTGAAGAAGAAGAAGAGTAGTCAAACTTTTACATGCTTTTGCTCTTTCACTTTTGCAGTGCTCACGCAAATAGAACCTTCATCTGAGCTGGCAAGTGAGTCAGCTCAAAGATGATCAGAACTAGCTCTTGGACATCAAACAGATGTTGATTTTCCAGTTCTTGTAGCAGAACAGGGCATCTAAAACAAAACATGTCAAGTTTCCCAAGAAGACAATTTTCTCACACATTCCGACGTTTACTGTAAATGTGTACAAAGTCTTACTGTCTGATTGGAAGGAGTGCAGAGTCCCTGCTTTCCTGGGATGGCCATGCAACTGGAGAGGCAGGAATATCATTGGCATTGAGCCAGTTAGAAGTTGCTTCTGTGCAGTAAAGCTGCAGAGAGAGAGAGAAATATTTGTTGCCTTCAGTAACACTCCTCGTAATAAAGCTTGTTCCTGCTGCAGTGAATTGTTCCTTACGGGGCTGACCCCAGTTTCATCTAAAATAAATGAAATGTTTCTTACTTTCATTTACAGGATCTGGGGCAATACATTATTATGTATACATGAAACCAAGATTGTTTTTAAACTTGTGTGCATTTTTAAGGCCTTTGCAATGTGTCCCAGACTCCACAGATATAGTGGAGTGTTCTTTCTCCTCCACCAAGACTTAGAATTGGATGTGAATAATATATAGGGCAAAATAATAGTGGAAACTGGTCTTAATGCAGGAATTATGCAACAAATGACTCCTTCTTTACTCAGTCAGAAAAGAAACCTGAGATTACTTTTTATTCACTATTTACTATTTATTAATTCTTATTTTTCATTCAGTTATTTGATTTCCTCTGTAAACTGCTTTGTGAACTTTTTTTCTTGAGGAGTGGTAGAAGTAGCAATAATACTGCTATGAATTTATTTTATTTTATCCATTCATTTACAAATTTACGAGCAGACCCTATAGGAAAGGAGCTAGCTCCTAAAGAGAGGCAAAACCATTGTAGAAGACCTACTCAAAACTAATCCAGACTACTCAACCTCAACCTCTTTTGAATGGGTTTCACTCCCCTTGAAAACTTCTCTCACGGAGCCTCACTAGGACTAAGTGGGGAGAGGATGTCAGAAGGCCAGTGACTCCAGAATCTTTTTAAATCCAACCGTCAAGGCGAATTAAATAGCAAGCCACCACAAAGACTTAGTAGGCTGAAAGCAAAGCAAAACAAAACAAAAAAACACATCTCTTGCTAATTCTTGCTCTTGATCAGGCAGTGCTTATTTGATTAGCTGATTACTGTCCATAGTTTTCAGGTCTGGCAGGGTTGCAAGCAGGTAGTCTTATTCCTGCCACGATCCTAAGGTCTCCTCTAATCCTGGTTGCATCTTCTTCTGCTAGGAAAACCAGTAGAGAGAACCCAGGGAGAAAGAAAGAGGCTGTGCTCCCATTCTTCAAAGGGAAAGTACAGCATTAGGGCTTGGGAGAAGGAGGAAGCCTTGTTGCCTAGGTCTCTAAACCAGTATCAGCATGCCAGACCATGACAGATAGAACTTACAGAACCAACCATGGCTCTTTCTTTAAACAATAGCTTGCAGGTATCTTTGGCGCAGATGGTCTCAGTTTGAAGCTCCAAATGTGGACAGGAAAATAAGAAGTCTCAGTGGGTGGTGTCTGCCTGCCGACCGTACAATGGCTGATACATAAGGGTGTTTAAGGGTGAAGGGAAGCAATTGATTGCTCTCTGGAAAGAACATAGCCACTGGAAACCTGAATTTCTGCAGCTCTTGTAGTACTGCTTGCAATGGTAAAGAAAAACAGAAGACGTAACTTTTGAATCTAGCCAAATGGGGCTTCTTATATTTAACAAAACAACTAATTAATAACATCATAAACACAAGTGCACATTCATAACAGAGGGAAAGCTGAAATTCAAGAGTCAGTAAAGAGCCAGGTTACTAATTCTGACCTCACATTCTCTGGATTAGGGGCACAAATACACAGTATTCTCTATATATTCTCTATTCTCTAAGGACGAATAGTGTCTGCATGTTTTCCAGCACATCTCCCCAGCTCTGTAGTTTAGCAGTTAAGTATGCAGGGGTAGGGGCACACATGGCCCACAGATTGTCTCCATTTGACCTACCATGGTAGTACTTACAGGGGTGTGTACATGGAGACAAGATCCATAGCAGGTATATCAGCTTAACTTAGATGCTCGAACTTGCTCACAAAGCAGTTCAGTCTGGACCTGCCCATTGCTCCTCTGCCTCTGTCTATTACTTTATCTTGCCACCATTCCATAGTTCATACGGATATCGAAAAATATATAGCAAACTGAAAGTGCATGTGGCATGATGATGTTGCCTGGTGAACTTCTTTTTCCCTGCAAATAGCAGCCAATGAAGTGGAACAGGCACAGGGGAAAATGGCAATACAATGATACATACATGTCAGTTTATTAGATGTTATGGGTGATGGGAGGAGGAGACATGAGACTGTGGCTTCTAGCAATAGCCATGTGATCTCCACAACATTTTGTTTCAGTTTTAGAAATCAGGCTTTGCGCGATACACCTCTTTGGTTGACAGAAGGTGTTAAAAACCAACGCACGTGCTGCGCTTGTCCATAAAAGATCACTTCTCCCTGTTTATTTTTAGTTTGTCCTTCTTCCCTGAATATGGAAGGTCTCCAAGGCTTCATACAGAAACAGCGTACCTTAAAACCTTGCCTGTGCAGCTGATCTGCTTCATCCAGGAATTTGGGGCGGAAGGAATGCTGAAAGAAAAATGAAAGGAAGTGGGTATCAGAGCCACAATGGGTGCCGCAACATTCCATTTTCACAGACATGACTGTGTTTGCAGAGTGGATATTTCACAATATACAGTAAAGCTCTGCTATTACAGTGGGGTATGTAGTAAAGCTCTGTGTTAGTCTTGGACATCTCCCTCTTCTTAAAAGTGAATGTCACAGAAAGCTATAAAGGGCATGAGCTTTATTGTAGTTGGCAAGTTATTGTAGATTAACAAGCTTCAAAGGCACTGTTTGCCATGAAACTGAAGTTCGTATCTCACCAATAAGCTTGGATTCCCAAGGGTCTTAACATAGCACGCTGCCTTTCAGGGGTTTATAGCCAGCCAGTATTGATTACTGGAATACAAAATGTCAGATTCAGCAACCACAGAACAAAATTTTGCAGTCAGGATGAATTTTGCAATTTAAGCAAGTCTGCACAAATATATATTTTAAACAAGTTTTGCTTAGTCTCATTTTTTTTTTTAAAGATTTGTAGAATCAATTTTGCATTCTGTTTTTTTGTTTGTTTTTTGCCAGTGTCATGGGGAAGAAAGGGGGAATAAATGAAGGGACACACAAACTGAGAGCAGTATTAAGTGGAAAGCTTCTGGTTCAGAAACCTTAGAAGCAACTGTCAAAATAAATATTCAATTTAGCAGAAACCAACAAAATCCTGTTTTCTCTCCACTATAATGAAAACTAGAAACTTCCTTTTTTAAAAAATTAAATCTAAAAAGTGAACTTGTCTCTGAATTTGGAAGATACCATATATCAGTGTTTTTCAAACTGTGGGTCAGGACTCACTAGGTGAGTCGTGAGCCAATTTCAGGTGGGTCCCCATTCATTTCAATATTTTATTTTTTAATATATTAGACTTGATGCTACCACGGTATGTGACTGCATTTGGGGAAATGTTACAGACCTGTACTTTGAACAAGCTACTATGTATATTCTTTCAACAATGATAGTCAATGGGACTTACTCCTGGGTAAGTGTGGGTAGGATTGCAGCCTAGGATGGTTAAAAATTTTCCTGCTGGGTGATGTTACCTCAGGTCATGACATCACTTCCGGTGGGTCCTGACAGATTCTCATTCTAAAAAGTGGGTCCCGGTGCTAAATGTGTGAGAACCACTGCAATATATGAAGGCTTCTGAACTCCCTCTCCAACAGCACAACTACCTATACACTGAAAGCAAAATTGACTAAGAGATTTCTTCTTTATGGAGTTTTGAAAGTTTCTGTCACAATGTGTGACAGAGTAAGAGAGAAACTGAGAGGGTTATTCTCTCCCCTGGAAAGATGTGCAAAATATCCCAGTAGCCTGCAAAGGAAGAGGTATTTCAATAGCCAGTTTCTGACTACCCATATCATTGTTATCTAAGAAGAAAAGCTGTAGCTCAAGGGAGCTCATACTTTTCATGCAGAGTGCCCTCAGTTCAATCCTAGGAAAGGCTAGGAAAGACCCCTATCTGAAAGCATGGAGAGGTGCGGCCAATGTATTGCACAAGGTGTACCAATGGTCTGACTCAGCAGAAGGCAGCTTCCTATGTCTATAAATGGTCAACTGAGTTTAGGTGCACTAGTCCTGCTGAAAGCAGAGAGGTTTCAACCTCACCATGGTTGAGGAGGAGATAGGGGGATGGCAAATGCAACACCCCCTCCCCACAATGTATAGACTCTTTGGCCACAATGTATAGACTCTTTGGCCAAGACTGCCCTGGAAAGAAAATTGTAACATGCAAAATATAAGTTTATCATCATTTCATTATACAACCAAGTCTGGGTTCAGTAAATTCACCATGAGTTTTAGAAAACGCATTCTGATAGACAGGTCTGGTTATACTGTATGCAGTGTAGCCATGTTCAGATCAAAGACAGCAGATGACCTTCAAGTGGGGAAATCCTTCCACATCTTGGTCTCTGTGACTTTTGATCAGCAAAGGCTAAGAGGCTTTCACAAAACCATTTGTTTTCCTAGCTAGAACTGTAGGTGCTTCTGATCCTGGCAGAGGTCACACTGAAGGATAGAACAAGAGCATTGTCAAGAAGAAAAAAGTATGAGTCAGCCCATTGCTGCAAAGTCCACAGGCACTGGCAAGAACCTCATGGAAAGCCACTGCTATTCTCTACACTGAGTGGAAAATACAAATATCCAACGTGACAGCGTTGGCACCTTCCCAGCCAGAGAATCGCTCTGCCTTCTAGTCAGGGGCGTTGGCTTTCACAACAGTATTACAAAGTTCTATCAAATGTGTATTGAACACTTGTGACACAGAAAACAGGCTCTTTTCGAAAAGAAATTACAGCTGTCAACCTTCATCTGAGCTGCCTGAGATGTAAAAGCTGATTGAAAGTACCTATGCAAGAAACCGGTTGCAACAACAACAACAAAAAAAGTAAAACAAGTGCAGTACAAGCATGCTTATTTATTACAAGATATCATTTTGAAATGGATTTTCTCATTTCCTCCAACATGGTTTTTATACAATTGTGTAATTAGGCTATGAACACAGGCTCAACTCCTTAGATGATTTTTGTTTTCATGGTACTATTCTTATTCAGTTAATACTATAAACAGCAGAGAGTTTTTCACCATATTGCATTTGTCAAGATTTTTACCCAGTGTAGGATACTAAGTGCCCAATCCTGAGCTCAGCCCGCCGGCTTACTGCCAATGCGCACTGTCGCAAATGTGCCATAAGGCATGTTTGCGAGCTCTAACGCCAGATGAGCACCCGTGCTAGCCCAGCACTGGCCGGTGCTGGGCTAGCGCCAGGCGAGTGTCCGGCTTTTGCAGCTTGGCAGTTGCACAGACCACCAAGCAGAGGAGAGGAAAGCGGGGGCAGGGGGAGACATAGAGGAGGCCTTCTGGGGAGGGGGGAGGTGGGTGGAGAGCTGAGAGAGGGAGGGGGAGGCATAGGGAGGCGGGAGACAGGGAGGGGTTACTCCCTCCCCCCAGGCATGCCTCCCCCCAGGCATGCAGGGGGGAGGCAGGGAGGCAGGACTGGTGAAGCATTGCTCCACTGGATCTAGAGCCTTTGTGTCAGGCTCAGCACCTGACACAAAGGCCCTTACCTCTCTGCCAACCTTTTGAATCGAGTAGCCCCATTGTGGGGCTTTACCCAGGGGAAGGGGACAAAAGTCCCGTTTTCCCAAGGTGTTGCCGCACACCACAGGAGCTCAGGATTGTGTTCTAAGGCAGTTTAACCTAAACTAAACCTGAAGATTAGCAAGTTTGAAAAGTACAGTAGTAAAAAAAAAATTATGGTGCAAGGGAAATCCACATTCTATGCAAAGAAGCCCTTGCCAGACTTTATAGCAAGTGCACAGCCAAACATTATAAGGAGAAGCAGCAAAGGCATCCTGCAAAGTCTTGCCCCTGTGCCAATATGCTCACAAAAGCCCTTCCAAGGGACATGATCAATTAATGCTGTATTCAGGGAGAGTTCCTTTCTTGGACTCCCAGGGTCCCTAATTGGGAGAATCTTTCTCCAGGGCCATGAAACCCCAATCTCTAGCCACTCAAAATTGCCCAGTCCAATTCTAATAAAGTAGTCTTCACTAGCCACTTTCTCTTATTGAAGACTGGAAAATGGTTCTAAAAAAATAAAAACAGGGATCACCTGGCTGCCAAAGTCTGCAGCAGATCCCACGGCAACAGAATAGTTGCCTACAAAGCTCTAGGGCCCTCTCTTTGGTACTGTGGTTAGGCTATCCATTCTTCAATGGGCGGCTGCAGCTATTTAGGAGGTTTTACAGTGGCTGGGAAGTCTCAGGTGAGCAGGCAGGACAGCACAGGAACCACAAACCTGAATGGTGTTAATGCACAAATAATGGTTTACGGACTGACTGTTAGCCTCCTTCTGTCAGTGGTAAATACAACAACACAACAGCCACTATGAATTTGCTTGTGCTAAAGAATAAGAGACAGAACACTAAAAAGACGCATGGTGAACCCACAGGCGCACAAAATACACACAGCTGAGGGTATAAGGTCACTAAGAAATTGATCTCAATTAGCCAGGATCTAAAAATAAAGCCCTCCTTGCATGCTCTCAGCATTTTATGATTCTCAGCAGTTCTGCACCACAGATGTAAGACAGATGCACTCCTTTCAACAAGAATTACTAAATAGCCCAATCAGGAGAAGGAATGAAAAGCGCTATTCAACTAATGTTGTTTAATATAAAATGCAGGGTTCCAGCCAAAGTCACTTCATTAGCACTCTAAGTTGTCTTCTTTTCCCCCCTAACAAAACAGAATCATCGGAACCTTATGGTGCAAATAAGTACAGCATCATTTTATGTGACACACTGGGATTTCTCTGGTCACTGAAGTGCTAGGGTGCCATCCAGATTTAATGGGGTTTAAGAGTTTAACAATGTGCTTAAATAACCACTGGTTTCAATTAGAGTGAAGCATATTTAACTATCTTTGAATTACGCCCTCTAGTGTGCAAAGTGCCATGTAACAGGATATAGAATTTATGATTATTTTGTAGACTTACCACCTTACCCCAGGGGTGTCAAACATAAGGCCCGTGGGCCGAATGCGACCCCAGAAGCAATTTATCTGGCCCCCATTATAACTGGGTTTTCCCAGTATTATAATTGAGTTCTCTCAATTTTGAAAATTTGAACAAGATATGCACATCTTCTCTTCTGTCATTTGTAGCTAATGAGTTTCTATATGAAAAGAAAGTGCTTATTCCTGGCCATCATCTGCTTAACAATGTCACTTCCTGCTTAATAATGTCACTTCCAACCTTCAGCAGGCAACATGAATGTTAACTTCGGGCCTCTGTATGAAACAACTTTGACAACCCTGCCCTAATTGATAACCTGTTCCACAACTAGTTAAACCAAAACACAAGGCTGCAATCCTAAGCAGCGTGTTTTTAGGTTTTTGTTTTTTTAAAAAACATGCATTTTTGAAAAAGACAATACTAATGGGATTCAAGCTTAAGAGAGGTAATTAAGGGCCCAATGCTATCCAACTTTCCAGCACTGATGCAGCTGTGCCAACAGGGTTTGTGATGCATCCCGTGGTGGGGGGAAGAGTCATGCAGGCCTCCTCAAGGTAAAGGAATGTTTGTTCCCTTGCTTCGGGCCTGCACTGGTTCTGCACTGCACTACACTGCACTGTTTGACCCTTGCTTGGGGTTGCACTGGTTCTGGAAAGTTGGATAGGATTGGGCCCTAAGTAGGCTACAGGCTAGTGCACG
The DNA here is from genome assembly GCF_035046505.1 of Tiliqua scincoides. NCBI lineage: Eukaryota > Metazoa > Chordata > Lepidosauria > Squamata > Scincidae > Tiliqua > Tiliqua scincoides. The sequence goes on along the minus strand of NC_089821.1, from coordinate 127,435,803 downwards.
TGGAGGGCAAGGTAGAGAAATTCCAGAAACACATTGGGAATACATTGAAATACATTGGGAGCTGGGTAGGAACAGTCACATATGTCGGCCCTAAATGAACTCTCACAGAAACTTCCATCCACCCAAGATGAGCATGCTGACCAGTGCCTGAGACAGCAAGGCAAGTACTCTGACCTTCCTTCTTGTTCACACCTGGATCTCAGGTACAAGCTGCTTTTGTGCAGTTCATAGGACGCATATGGCACAGCCAAAAAGCTATTGAGCTTCAGACTGCATTCTGGAGGCCAACAGCAGGAAAGGGAAGTAAACAGCATGATCAATTGTGGCCACAATAACAACATTAAGCCATTCTGGATGCAGTGAACATTACGGGCCTCCTCTTGCCCATTCACCTTGGCCTTTAGTAAGACAAAAAGATCCTCCTAAACCCCTGTCCGGTAACATTTAACAATAGGGCTTAACAGTGCACCCACCATAGCTTTTGTGTACAAATAATACAAGGTAAAATATACTCAACTGAAAACAAAATATGCCTTCTGTGTCTCAGAAATGTGTACTCCATTTGCAGCTGTTGGGAGCAGGAAATGTCTATGGCCCTTCTGAAAAGGACATAGAGTTCCATCTATCAGAAATGTTTTGTTCTGCTTATATCGATCAGTGTCCTAGCAGAGTTTCAGCTTAAGTGCTCTGTCTTCCATAAGATTTACCAAACGTCTCATTTCCAATTTCAAAAAAAATCCAGCATGATATTAACACACACATCGCATCTTCCTTAAAGTTTGCTCTCCCCATCTCACTTTCTTGGGTCTCTAGGCTTCCTCTACCTGTACCTGTGAACAGTTAATTCACAAGGGAAAAGGTTATGGAAAAATTCATTCACTGAATTAATAGCGTAGCGGACTTTCATACACTGACACTGATTTCCACTTCCCATGACCTAATGCCTTCGCAGAACCTACACTTGCAACATGGAAAGTAGATGAAGTGCTCATTAATCACCAGCCAGGAGAGTATCCCAAAGGACATCCAATTTGACTGGACATCTACGTGCAAGTCAAGCATAGCGCCTTCATAATGATTTGTAAACCACCACCTTATTTGGACAGCATCATCCGCTCTGTGGAGCACGCTGTAAGACATGACAGTCTGACCACTGAAGCAACAGAGACTGATATGAACTACCACCCCACCATGAAGAAGAGAAACAGGTATAAACATCTATTTTGCTCTAAAACTTTGCTTTGTATCTGAGATGATGACACTGCAATTAACAACAACAAAAGGAGGTAACTGCCTAGCCCTAGTAGAATCAGCAAGCTCCCTTTTTACAGGCCTTTCTGCAGAGAGGAAATTTGTAAAACTACAAATTTAAACTCGTAGTTTAAATCTATAGCATGGGTGTGTCCAGTGGGTAGCCAAATCACCCCACAAGCCTTGTAGCTTTGAACTTCCTAGTCCATCATCATTACATGAAAAAGGTGCAAAAGAGAGCGACTAAGATGATTACTGGGCTGGGGCACTTTCCTTATGAGGAAAGGCGTTTGGGCCTCTTCAGCCTAGAAAAGAGACACCTGAGGGGGGACACGATTGAGAAATACAAAATTATGCATGGGAAGGATAAAGCGGATAGAGAGATGCTCTTTACACTCTCACATAACACCAGAACCAGGGGACACCCACTAAAATTGAGTGTTGGGAGGGTTAAGACAGACAAAAGAAAATATTTCTTTACTCAGCGTGTGGTCGGTCTGTGGAACTCCTTGCCACAGGATGTGGTGACAGCATCTGGCCTGGATGCCTTTAAAAGGGGATTGGACAAGTTTCTGGAGGAAAAATCCATTATGGGTTACAAGCCATGATGTGTACGTGCAACCTCCTGATTTTAGAAATGGGCTTTATGTCAGAAATGGGCTTTATGTGCAAGGGAGAGCACCAGGATGCAGGTCTCTTGTTATCTGGTGTGCTCCCTGGGGCATTTGGTAGGCTGCTGTGAGATACAGGAAGCTGGACTAGATGGGCCTATGGCCTGATCCAATGGGGCTATTCTTATGTTCTTACATTTGATTCTGTCCTTTCTCCAAGGAGCTCAAGGAAGTACACATGGCTTTATTCCCCCTTTAAAGCATACAACAATCCTGTGATGTTTAGTAGTAGAGAATCTTGACTAGCCCAACATCAGTGCCTGAGTGAGGCTTTGAACCCACTTCTCCTTGATCTAATCCAGCACTTTAGTGCAGTTATTTTCAACCTTTTTCATCTCATGGCACACTGACAGAGATCAGGTCTTTTTTCATTTCTTTTTTTCTTTTTACTATTGACAAAGCACACTGCTGGCAGGGCAGGGGTTTCACATCTCCCAGTGGCCCTACTAATAAATGTCCCTCTCCCAAATTCCCACACTACACCTGTGGATCATTTGTAGCACACCAGTGTGCTGTGGTACACTGGTTGAAAATCACTGCTCTAGACACTACACTAGGCTGCTTCTCACTCACCCTCTCAGATGGGCAAATAAATGACTGAGCTGAGTTGAGCTGTAGGTTGTGGTAATATCTAAGTAACACCAATCACCTTCCAGGAATCCTCCACGGACAAGAGAGCCTCCTTTTTGGCAATTCACCAAGGCCCACTTTCTGCTGCTGAAACTTGTGGGCCCAATTCCCACATACTGTCTCAGTGCCGGTAATAATCACTCACAGACTGGGAAGTCAGTATTGTTTTTAATTATTTTCTTATTGACTTTATGCGGGGTGTAAGCATATTACAAGCACAGCAGGGGGATTGTAAAAGGCCATCAATTCTTTTTATGAGACCCCTAGCATTTTCCAATCTCAGATGTAGTGACTGATCATTTGGGGAACAGACACACAGGCCTTGAGGAGATTTATGAACGAATCACACTTCTGTATCTCCTGTAGCTTGTAATTACCCTGTGGCCGTGAAGAAGCATTTTGGGGGGGTTGGGGAGGGGGTGCCTTCATGTATTATTTTTTGGGGCATGGCTACTTTATTGTCTTGAATATGCTTGTGCCTGATTTAAAACTCCTAATGCGTCAAGGTATTCTTTGTATTGCATACACGCCCTCTCAGTTAATGTTGTCTGTAGCACGAAATGCCATGATCAGTGTCAGCAAGCAGGCAGGCTCCAGGCTTTGTGTGTATACTGAAATGTGCAGCATATCTCAGGCTACTCACTACAGTCTCCTAAAGGCAGAAGGCAAGATTTGCCTGAACACACAGAAAGCTTCCACTTCATCCCTTCACAAATACAAACAACTGGGTAAAGATGAGCATGTGAAGCCACTGTACACTGAGTCAGGCAATTGACCCCACAGGTCTGGTTTGCCTGACTGACAGCAGCTATCTAATGTCTCAGGGAGGGAGAGCCCCTTTGTAAAAATCCTTTCTAAGCAAAGATCCCAAGGCCTGAGCCTGGAACACACTGTATGCAAAACACATGCTCTGCTATTGGCCAGTATTGTAGTTACAGGGGGGCGGTACGCTAAGTATTGCAGGCGTCGTTAATATGCCGTGTGAGTGGCCTCCCACTCACCATTGGACTCCTTGGGCTCCAACGGTGAGTGGGAGGGGCCACTTACATGGTGCGTTGCAGCACCTGCATACTTACCATACTCCCTCTGCAGCTATGCTACTGCTATCACAATAAGAGCCTGTCAAGAAGTCACCCTTCCTGTTGCAATTTCTTTGCTTTATCATCAAAGCTACTGCAGCTCACCTGGATTCCAAGAAGAATTCCCTTCTGTGGCAACTTAAATCCTGTCGATAGCATCGCCTTCAAAAAAGCAGAATGGACGTTTCTCCCAAAGCAGGCCACCTAGAGGGAGAAAGCGCAAGAGAAGGGGAGCAAGGTGGAGAGTGAAAAAAGAGATTATTATTTGATCAAGGATTCGGAAGCAGACATGTGTACACAGCTGAAGAAAAAAGAGAAAATAGTCTTCTGTAAGGAAAGCTCGCTACTTCTCTTGCTGTAGTTCTTGCATGAAGCCAGCAGGGAAATGGCAGATCAGCACAGACAAATCTTATATTTTAATTAAGCAATAATGAAGGAATAAACAATGCTTTGCTCTCAAAGAGCACACCATGGAGCAACATATAGGGATCTTGCTATGAATGATGAGGATGCCACACACAGCTTCTGGTTCACACAGTATGCTTGTGTTCTACTAAATGTTCATATTACTTAATGCTTAAATAACAGCAAGGGTCATAAACGCTACTCTGGGCCCATAAATGAATAGCTTTGCAATGGGAATGCACAGTCGCTTAGCATGAGGATCCAGACCAATTTTCAATGTTTTTCTTTTCACAGCACACTGACCTACATGGTCTCCTCCTCCGGTAATGTCACTTCCGGCTTCCAGGAGATTCTTCTGGGTTCTGCAGCTCTATTTCTAGGGTAACTGTCTGTAGTAACAAATGGTCAGTCCCTCCTTAGAGCCAGCGGAGTTGCCCTAAAAACAGAGCTGCAGAACCTGCAAGAGTTTTTCAGCTATTTTCACCGCAGGATACCAGCAGGGCCTAGGAGTGGGGGGTAAAGGGGGTAATTTGTACCCAGGCCCAGGGTCAAAAGAGGGGCCCAAGAGCCAAAGGAGGGGGCCCAGAAATTTCCTGGGATCTGACATTTACCTATCTACTCAGACTTTTTTCCTGTACGGGATGCTGGGGACACTACTATGACTGGGAGTGCTGGGAACACTACTGATGCCACATGGGTGGGTAGACCTGGGCTCCAAAGACTCTTCCAGTTGTCTCTACCCTCCCCTCACCCTGCTTCACCCCTCCTTGCCCCTATTCTGCTCACCCATCACCACCCTCCCCTGCTCTGTTTCACCCTCCCTCTTTGCAAAGGGGTCCAAAAGAAACTTTGTACCCCTGATAAAATTCCTCTCAGAGGCCCTGGACACCAGTGGACCTTTTGCTGAACTTTCACGGCACACCAAACAGCCACAGCACACTGGTTGAAAATTGCTGGTCTAGACATTTCCTGATAATTTTATATACCATTCAGACTCAGTGGACCCTCCTTATCCACAAGTTCTGAATACCTGCAGCTGGAAGGCCTCAAAGGGTCTCCCAGACATGGGCAAGAGTGCCTTCCAGTTGGGTCTGGGAGGTCTTCTGAGGTGCAGGGAAGTGGTGCATGATCTCCCTACACCTCAGAAGGCCTCCCAGAGGCTTCTGAAAGGCACCCTAGGAATTATTTTTACAAACTATGCTTGGCAACTCCAAACTCAAACTGCATTTCAGTTTTACCCTTTATGCCTGTGTGTGTGTGGTCATGTACACATGCATGGGTACACACATTCTTCCATGTTCTATTTGGGCAAAACTGTTCTACCCTGGATGCAATTTCAGGTCCAAAGGAGGTTTTGGATGTAAGAGCATCTAAGGGCGCAAGCCTAACCAACTTTCCAGCACTGGCATAGCTGTGCCATTGGGACATGTGCTGCATCCTGCAGTTGGGGAACAGACACAGAGACCTCCTCAAAGTAAGGACATGTTTGTTCCCTTACCTCGGAGTTGCATTGCCCTTACCTTGGTGCTGGAAAATGGGTTAGGATTGTGCCCTAAAGACCTACATCAATGACCTTGTAGGCAACACCAACCTTTTGCCATCACCTAGTAGACTATGCAGAAACCCAAAGAGAGAGAACTGTTGTACACAGCAGATCCATATGGATGTAATATCATGAAATAAACTGGCTTCAACAATTAAGTTCTCTTCTAAGCATCACTCTAGAAAGAAAGGCTCCAAAGTACTCATCTGACACTGAGGAATTCAAGGGAGGTATTGTATAAGAAACATCATTATACAAAAGTATAAGCTGTCATTACTGGCAATCACATCAGAGGGTAGAAACTCATATTTTAATCAAAATTCAGTCCATGTCTTTGCTCAATAGTACGGCATATTCACACTCACAAGAAATTCTGTATATATTTAAAATGCATTTGTAGAATAAGTGACTGTTTTACCAGTAGAGAGTTATTATCCTCTATTCACTTGTAAGAAAGACCTTCACAACTCTCCTATTTTATGGCAATTGTGAATATGGATCTTACTAACTCATAAAAGTTAATAATCTCGCTTTTATGACTAAAATATTCTCTCCCTCCATCTAACAGTCAGAAATCTAATCCTCACCCCTTGGCTAAACTACTGTTTCTTTTTTCTTTCTCATGAAGTCAACTCCCTTCAGAAAGTTAGAAGGACAATCAGCTTTTTTCTCTCCGTTAACTAGCCTGAAAGCAAAATTTGCTGCGGTTGTGAGTTTGACTACAATCATTTTTAAAGCTGAATCATTTTTAAAAACCTTTAAAAAACAGAAGTGACAGTATTTCCAGAATATATGCACAGTACTAAGAATTAAAAAATTCATAATTAAGGCAGCAATCCTATGCATACTTTCCTGGAACACAATGGGACCTACTTCTGAGCAGAAATGCATGAGATTGCAGTGTTAATACATGAATTTTATATGTGAATTTTACATGTGAACAAATATGAAAGATATGTTATTACATTGCCAACACCATAGTTATGCTACAGAGAATAACTCCCATTGAATTCAGGAAGGCTTGCTTATGAAAAAACACCATACAAAAGTGATGCATATGTCACAGATTGATCCAAGGTACTTCCACATAAATGTACTGAGGGAAAGTTCATAAGGGAGTCTCATTTCCATTTATAATTAATTGTCCTTCATTTATAAAATGTCACCAGTGCTTCTTGGCTTAACATGTGAGTACTTTTAATTGCCATATGACATCAACCCTGATATGAGCATTGTGGAAAACAGTTGGAATTTGTATTTATTCTCTCCCCTCATCACACATACAGGCACACACCCCTATCTTTCCCCTGTGAGTCTGTAAACCTGTTCTCCTCTGAAGAATATAATACGTTGCAAGTACTAGATGTACTTGTGGGATGTGTTCCTTGATTTCTGTGGAGTTTCCTGGTTTTCCATTCCATGCCCTCAGATATCCTTGTATTTAGGAAACCTCTGCTGTAAATCAGATGCACATCCAAATGAGGATGCGGTCTACTCCACTGTTTTCAGTGGGATGTGAATTTGGATACACAACCAAATTCACACTCTAGAATGCTGAAATTTATAAACATAAACTCTACTTGCTCAAGATTTCCACGTTCAGTCCAGGGCTCACAGAAATGCTGCTCTACAAGAAGTGGCTATTTTACAGTTGTTCAAGCAGGAAGAAAAATTTATGGAAAGGTTCAGGGAAGCCCCTTAACCTTCAACATGTTCATATGAGAACCTTCAATTCAGTTTTAACAGCCACAATTTCCCCCCTTGGACTTGCTTGCACAAGAATTTGCATATGCAGTCACTGATTTCCCCTCCCCAACAGAAAGTAAATAAAATATAATTGTGCATAAGGAGGGTTGCAGATGTAAAATCACCACTGGATGTCATTCAACATCCAGCTTAGCCATCAAATCTGTTCAATTACCACAGCATCCCCAGGTCATGCCTGCGTGACCTGATGAAATGGTAATTTGGGGGAGTCAAGAAGGTTGCAAATGGTAGCTGGCTGCAATGGCATAGTTAGCAAGTTCAGAGGGGGGGGTGGCCTGCCCCAAGTGCCACTCTCAGGGGGGGTGACACCACTAATGACCAAAATTGCAAAAATGCCATCATGTTTATATTTGATTTGATGCGTAATTTACAGCAGAATGCAAATGAAACTAGAGTGAAATATCTCAGTTCTATCGAAAGATATGGACAAAAACCAGAAAAAAAAATACAAGTGTCTAATATGTAACAAACAGTGGATTTCTTTCATTCAAAATGGACCACTGAAGCTGAATGTTTGAAGAGCCAATGAAATGTTATTATAACACAGCATGTTAGGTATTAGTAAAGTTACACCCTCGTTGGGGGGGGGGCAATGAACAAAATTGTGGTTTTTAGGAATAATACCATCATAATATATATCATTCTTTGTTTGCAGAATGTAATGAAACAAACTACATTGGAATATCTGTGTTCTAACCAGAAACAAACAACTAACATGTAACAAACACAATCCTAAGAATGACTTAGGCTGGTGCAAGGGAGGGCAAGGAGAACATAAGAACATAAGAACAGCCCCACTGGATCAGGCCATAGGCCCATCTAGTCCAGCTTCCTGTATCTCACAGCGGCCCACCAAATGCCCCAGGGAGCACACCAGATAACAAGAGACCTCATCCTGGTGCTCTCCCCTACATCTGGCATTCTGACTTAACCCATTCCTAAAATCAGGAGGTTGCGCATACACATCATGGCTTGTACCCCATAATGGATTTTTCCTCCAGAAACTCATCCAATCCCCTTTTAAAGGCGTCTAGGCTAGACGCCAGCACCACATCCTGTGGCAAGGAGTTCCACAGACCGACCACACGCTGAGTAAAGAAATATTTTCTTTTGTCTGTCCTAACCCGCCCAACACTCAATTTTAGTGGATGTCCCCTGGTTCTGGTATTATGTGAGAGTGTAAAGAGCATCTCCCTATCCACTCTGTCCATCCCCTGCATAATTTTGTATGTCTCAATCATGTCCCCCCTCAAGCGTCTCTTTTCTAGGCTGAAGAGGCCCAAACGCCGTAGCCTTTCCTCATAAGGAAGGTGCCCCAGCCCCGTAATCATCTTAGTCGCTCTCTTTTGCACCTTTTCCATTTCCACTATGTCTTTTTTGAGATGCGGCGACCAGAACTGGACACAATACTCCAGGTGTGGCCTTACCATCGATTTGTACAACGGCATTATAATACTAACCGTTTTGTTCTCAATACCCTTCCTAATGATCCCAAGCATAGAATTGGCCTTCTTCACTGCCACCGCACATTGGGTCGACACTTTCATCGACCTGTCCACCACCACCCCAAGATCTCTCTCCTGATCTGTCACAGACAGCTCAGAACCCATCAGCCTATATCTAAAGTTTTGATTTTTTGCCCCAGTGTGCATGACCTTACACTTACTGACATTGAAGCGCATCTGCCATTTTGCTGCCCATTCTGCCAGTCTGGAGAGATCTTTCTGGAGCTCCTCACAATCACTTCTGGTCTTTACCACTCGGAAAAGTTTGGTGTCGTCTGCAAACTTAGCCACTTCACTGCTCAACCCTGTCTCCAGGTCATTTATGAAGAGGTTGAAAAGCACCGGTCCCAGGACAGATCCTTGGGGCACACCGCTTTTCACCTCTCTCCACTGTGAAAATTGCCCATTGACACCCACTCTCTGCTTCCTGGCCTCCAACCAGTTCTCAATCCACGAGAGGACCTGTCCTCTAATTCCCTGACTGTGGAGTTTTTTCAGTAGCCTTTGGTGAGGGACCGTGTCAAACGCCTTCTGAAAGTCCAGATATATAATGTCCACGGGTTCTCCCGCATCCACATGCCTGTTGACTTTTTCAAAGAATTCTATAAGGTTTGTGAGGCAAGACTTACCCTTACAGAAGCCATGCTGACTCTCCCTCAGCAAGGCCTGAGGGCTTCTCTAGAGCAAGCTGCGCCAGTGCACAGAGGTAGCTGCATCCAGCACAAGGAGGCTGCATTGAGCTTGGCTGATGCAAAGCTCTGGGGTGGGTGGGGAGGAGATGGAGGGTGGCGATCTGGGGCAGCGGGAGGGTGGGTGGAGGGCTGTTATGCCAGATCCCAACCCCTGTTCCTGAGCAGCGCGGAGCGGCTTCAAGTCTCAGGAGGTGGCGCAAGTCTGAGGAGATCCATAGGGACTGCAGTGGTTTACCTGGGGGTAAGGGGAAGAGTTTCACCTAACCTTCGGCTGAGCCACTTTGCATTCCTCTCACACATTGGATACAGCACAAGCCTCCAGGCCTGCCTGTTCCAGTGCAAAGTAGAATTGCGCCCAAAGTGAATTTCCTTAACTCAAAACTGACCATGAGTCTGAGTGTTCTGAGAGCTAATGAGGTTTTATTATGTCACAGCACGGAACCACTAAGATGTTGTTATGGGTCAGCTCCCTTTCCATGTATCAAAGCTAATACTCAAACTCCTATGAGGGCCACCAAGTTGGTCACAGTTTTTTTTTTTTTTTGTGGGTTACTGATTGGTTGGGTGATCTGTACTGTTCTATAGTAAAATAAATAAATAAAGTGAATAGGGGGAGTCACCAGAGTGGATGACACCAACCTTAGTGATGCCACTGGTGGGAAGGTTGGATGTTGTGGGTTACTGGCTGAGAAGATTTTTAAAGTGGATTCTAAACATTCATGATGGACTATAGACTAGCAGTGGTTATTAATCATGAAGGTTATATTGAACCTCCAGATGCAGGGCAGTATAACACTGAGTACTATGTGCAGAGGAGCAGTAGCAGAGGAGGGCACGGACATTCATCCATTGCTTGTGGGGAAATATTCTGCCATTATTACTATTCATTTCATGTCATGACTATGACTGCCTCTCAGCGTCACCTGCCTCACAAAAGAAGGGGAGGAACCATGCATACCACCCTGAGCTCCTTAGAGAAAGGGTGGTATAAAAATATTGACTGACTGACTGACTGACTGACTGACTGAGCTGTATGGGGGTATCCACAATTTATGGGCCCCAAGTGTCAAATGACCTAGCTGACATTACACTGTTTGCAGGCCTGGTGTACAGTCACTTACTAGTGTTGTCCAAAAGGATAGGCTGGCTATGACATAAACAATGCACGCTCGGTAGTATAGAAGAACCTGCTAATACATATTGGACCACTGATAAAAACAAATTTACAGGGTTCCTGCCTGTGCTATGCTATGCTGCCTAGACTTAAATTCCAAAATCTATCAAACAGAGAAAATATATCTGCAGAGAGGCTGCTCAGTCCTACGTGTGTCCTACCTGGAGTTCTTCTCCACTTTACATCTCTTGATGGTAACCAAGCAACCATAAAAATATGGGCTGGAATATTTGTTACCCTGATGTAACTTCTACATTCAAAGACCAAACGTTCAGGTTCTCAGGTCTGATGTTGTCACTGTGATGCTGCAGTGATGGGGATTTTGAAGGCTGTGTATACTTGTCCGTCAGGAGCTAGCTAGGTATTTCATAAAACGTACTGTCATACTGAAATATTTTCCAGAGCCTGACAGCTCTGCGAAAAAAAACACAGGAAAAGTATATGCTTTTGCAGTGACCATTGCCAATGGACTCAGAAACAAATGAAGAGGGACATCCAGTGGTCAAACAAGTTACATTCTGCAGGGGAATCAGTGTGGCTTTCTTTATAAGAAAGACAGGTGGCTTTAATCGCTTGGGGAAAACACAAAATCTGTGGCAAATGTTCTATTATTTGAGGTTTTTTCCCCTCATACTAATTGTTGCATTGAGGACCCCTAAGCATATGATCATTAGCATCTTTTAAAGACAGTGTACCGAAGTTACAAATAAAGAAATAAAGAAATTAGCTGACATACTGTGGGAGCTTTGTGTGAATTGCAGCTGAGGACCGAGCAGGTTAGGCTGCAACTGCACATCAGCTCGACAATGAATTGTATTGAAAAGTAATTGAAAAGTAATGAATTGCAGTAAGAAAACTTCCTAAAATGAGGTACCTCCCCAGTGGATGCCATTTCACATCGGAGAACAGGATCAACATCTCTTAGACGAGGCCATGAGAACATTGGAGCCTAGAGAGAGAGAGAGAGAGAGAGAGAGAGAGAGAGAGAGATGATTAAGCTATTATATTTGTGATAATCACAATCCCCACATTTTCAACAGTAAGGAAGTAATTGTTCATGTACTGCATTTGTGGTAGAAATAATCATGATCTTTCTATATCATGCCTGTATAACTTGTGACCTACCAGGCCAAATACATCTCACCAGTCATATATTACAGCCTGCTAAGTGTTTGACCACCCTATAACCCTACCTCATCTTTGCAGTGCACTGGAGATGGTACGCAGAGCCTCCAACAGGCCACAGTATACCAATGGAGGCTGTATTTGTATTGCTGGACTGCAGGTTGAGCAGGCCTGTCCTAGTACAGTATTCATATGTTGCATCATGGGTTCAAACACTTAGTGGCCATGTGGGATTGTTCAAGGTGGAGTGAAATGTGGTGGCTTTTGGGTACATTTTAAAAGTCATGTGTAAACATAACCCAACAGCTTGGAATATAACATCCAACTCTTGCTGCAAGGTGTACAAGAAATATTTGAGTTTAACAGACAAATCAGGTGCACAAAGAACACTTGACAATGTGGTGGGACATCAAGGAATTTGAATGAGCATAAAACGTGTGCTATATGAACTTCAAGTACCCTATTTCAGGAGATGATTGAGTTTGTTTTTGTTTTTTAAAGAAAATGGAATACGATCATCCATTTCTTAAATGAGGGGAGGCTCCAATGATAAAACATTAGTGTATAGCAGTGGTATTCAAACTGGGGCGGGTCCTGGCCTCTGCCCCCTTAAGGGGTGGGGGCAGCCAGGAGACAGGGGAAGGCAGTGGCGCGGTCCACAGGATCACGCCGCTCAGGGGGGCTGCAGGGGCTTGGGTGCACTTGCCCAAGCCTCCTGCAGCCTCCCAGGGGTGTGGGGAGCCCTGCACAACCTTCAGCAAGGCTCCCCAGGTCAGGAAAAGTGAAAGCGGAGCGATCGTACCCTGCTTCGCAAAACCAGAACCAGAGCACAATCGCTTCGCTTTCCCTTCTGACAGGGCTGCAGGGACTGGGGTGCACCCTCCAGTCCCTGCAGCAGCCGTCCCTGTGTGCAGGGAGCCCTGCGCATGTGCCTGCAGGGCTCCCTAGGTGAGGGAAAGGGAGAGTGGGACGATCGCGGTCCGTTTCCGCTTTTGCGAAGGCAGAGCAGATCGCTCCACTCTCCCTTTCCCTGACCTGGGGCGCCCTGTAGGCGCTTGCGCAGGGCTTCCCGCACACAGGGACAGCTGCTGCAGGGACATCCCAGTCCCTGCAGCCCCCTGAGCGATGCGATCCTGGGGTTCGCGTCGCTGCCTTCCCCTTGCCCCTGCTGCCTCCCCCCTGCCCCCGCAAAGACTTACCGTGGGTTTCAAACTCCCAGAGAGTTTGAAAACCACAGGTGTATGGGTTTCATTTTCAAATGAAAATTTGAAACAGGAAGATTGATTTAACTTCAAAAATAGTAATAATTGCTACACACCTGCATGGTACATGCAAACATTTCCCAAATTTTCCTGACGGCTCTTACAGATTTAAGCTGCAGTTGGGCTTCTAGGCTTACAGATCTGTCTTCAACAGCATGCAACACTAATATAAAGAGCTCAAATGCTATTCCAGACTCATTAAGGACACTTGCACTAGTATCAGGATACAGTATTGATGGTTATGTGAAAAAGATATAAGGGAAGTTATCAGGAACATTCAGCTGACTCCATCCTTCAATTCCTTCTTGGGTCCAGGAGGGCAATAGAGGATGAGACAAGGGAATCCCAAGGTAACTAGAGATAACACACAAGCAAGGAATTGATGCACCTTTCTGTTTCTATTCCATCTGAGCTTTGCACAGTGTCTTTCATTTTCATTTTGTTCTCTCTTGCTAAAAAATCCCTGGATTTTTTTCCTGTCACCAAAAAAAAATCTATATTTAAATTCAATTTATTTTCAAGACAAGGAAGCTTTATTGGCATATTTAAAATACAAACAGTGTAAAACAAAAGATTGGATGGAAGGATGCATGAATTAGACAGTTCACCTCCAGCCGTAACCAACCAGATCTTACTACATAGGCTCAACCATTTGTGACCATCATAGAGATACGTCTCTTGATTATCCTATTTATATATTTAGCTACCACCCCAGCAAGCTCTTCATTTGTCCCACTGAATATGTAGGCAATTTTATTCTGGTTACTCCGACCCAAGAAAGCGGCCACGATTGGCGATAAGTAACTTATGCAAAGATCCTGATATATCGGACAGTGTAATAATATGTGAGGGAGTTTCCATATTCCCCTGGCTGCATGGACAAACTCTGTCTGCAACTGGGAAACCTCTATATCTGCCAACAACTGCTCAGATGGAATGACGTTACATCTCGCAAGGGTAATCGCCCTTCGTTCTTGGAGGAAGAAAGTAAAAATACAGGTAAAATGGAAAGATGAAGATGTACTGGAGAGCAGATTTTGTAAGCATTACTATAGAGATCCTGTTGCTCGATGTCAAGGAGCCTTTGTTTCATGGCTCTATAGGCCTGTCCTGAGGATAACATACCTAACAAATCTGGGGAGAGCCCCATAGAGCAGATTTTCTTGCTCAAAAGAGCTAAGCCAGGAAAGAGTGGGGAATTGGATAAGAGACCCCGAAACAGTCTAGCTTGATCTGTCTGGTGATACTCTAAGCCAATATCTAAAAGTCCTGAGCCATGCCAGGGTTTCCAGTCTGTGCTGTCCTGCTTCCAATTTATTTTCACACCCTGAATTTTTCAAGGTGTAAGACTTTTCTCCTTCAAATTTGCTGCCTTGTTTTATCCTCTGCATTGATTTATTTGTGATAGAGTACAGAGCACACAAGGACCAGAAAGTAGGGAACGGCACACCAAAATATGTACTGACTGGAACGTTTGTTTGTTGATTGATTGAACAATTTGCCAATGCAGATAAATAAATGCCTGTACTCAGAATTGAGTTATTTGGTCTTGTTTTGTAGTTGGCACTGCAATACCTTGCCTCTTCTAGCTGTATCTAGCCTTGTTTTATACTCAGGATCAATTTATCTATGGATGAAGGAAAGAGAACTGGAAGATTTAGCTCATTCATAATACAGCATATTCCCAATTGACTTAACCCACAGAATACAAATTCTATCCAAATAGTCATGTGACATATACCATACTTTGCAATGTATTTAAAAACATATCCCCGCCCCCTGCAAATATGTGGGATGCGTAGCATGCTTGTATCTGGTCTGAGGGGAAGAGAGGGGAGTCATGGCACAAGTTTTGGCATAATAGGAATTTGGTAACATCCATAGGAGCACGTATGCCACTCAAGAGGAAAGCAAAGTATTTCACTAACATCCACTAGGATGCCACTCAAGAGAAAACTGTATTTCACTAGGATCTCTTGGTGGGGATGTATAGCTGCATCATGGGGGAGGTGGACAGGTGAGGGATATAAAGCCTTTTAAGCATGGAAAAAACGAATGAGGACAAAATCCCTAGCCAACACATTTAATCAGAAAGGAAGTCCTGGAGGGTAGGTCAGCAAGGAAATTAGCCTGCCAGAACTAGGACTGGAACTGAAATTTCCCTTAAAGTAAATTCAGAGCAAATTTCAGAGTTCCTCCCAAGATGAAGCACCAGAAAATTTTCCAAGGGTTTCTGTAAGACACATGAAACTGCTCAAAGAAAGGTATCCCCAGTCACAACACAAGACATTACAGGTTTGCTTGCTTTCTCCTTTCTTTTACCAAGATAGCCATCACTAACAGTGACACACCCCACTTAATGCTTGTTGTCCCTTTCCCTCCCACTTGCTGATTTATCATTCTCAGTGACAGCGGGGCGAGAAGGGTAGGGAGGAGAAGAGCAGAATAATCCATCCCAGATAAGCAGCTGTGACAGTTCCTCCATCTTGTGGCCATGATAAGAGCTGAAGGGAAACCACACCCTCTTCTCGTTTTCACAGGACCAGACGATCAGAGGCAATTTATTTTCACTACTGGGGAAAAACTCTGTTTTGGAAAGAAAATATAGTGTTCATCTAGAGCCCTGCAAAAGAGGGCAAAACTAATTTGTAACAAGAAGTCTATATTCAAAAGGTTCCGACAATCACATAGGGCCTGCTGAGAGGCTTTTTAATTATTTTTGACATTTTAATAATAGTTAATGCCATAGGCATTTAAAAGTGTTTTGTTGACACTTAAAGAGATAAGCTCTGCGTTTGCGATTTCCATGCAAATGACTTCAGTACACCACCGAGACAACTCAACGATGCAGTGGAAGTAACCAGAGGTACTGGTTCTGTTCCAAGGGACTGAACCTGTGAAAACCAGTGTTAGTCTGAATATTTTATTTGTGAAGATTTATCATTTCCTACACAGCCTAGTCATTGAACGGGTGAGCACATCCAAAGTTCCTGGTGAGTTCTTGAAATTCACCTTGCATTCTAACAAATGCAGTGGCACTTTCAAGATGTGAGTAAGCACATTTGTAGATCAGCTATATCCACAGTAGGCCTGAACAATGTGACCTACTAGGGAAAACACAGTCCACATATCAGAGGCTTCATGACCCAGGAGGCAGCTAAAACAGGAGGGGCCTCTTAAGTCCTTAGTGGACTACCATATATAACGGATTCATTAAGATCACAAGCAGTGCAGGCCTGTAATAAGCAAAATGCTACCAGTGCTAACCAAACACTCACAGATCCAGTCAACCACACATAGATATCTGTCTGCCTAATGCAATGTGTCATTAGTTACACTTACCCACTGCTCCAGCATACAATCAAATTCTGTTATCATTTTTATTTTATCCTGTATTTCCAACTCATAGCAGGATGCTTGAGGAGGCTAACATCAGAGATTTAAAACAAAAACAAAAAATCCAGCCATTCAAAACATTTGATGTGAAAAACAAGCTGCACATTACAGCACAAAAATCAGCATAGGTGGTCAACCAGCATATAGCCAGGAGTGGGGGGGGGGAAATGTTTTAAAACCAGAAAAGTCCTAAGCATGCCAAAACAAAAACATTTGTTGCCAGGTATCAAACTGCCACTAGGGAGGGGGCCAATCTGATATCCAGAAGAACCAGGAGCTCCACAACATCAGCACATTATCAAAGAAGGCTGGATTTTCATCAACCACACCTATGATAATGGTGGGATAAGGAGTAGAGAAGGGGTGTCAAACATAAGGCCCGGGGGCTGGATGCGGCCGGCGGAAACCTTTTATCTGGCCCTCGGGCTCTCAGCTGCTGAGCAGTGCTGAAGAGTTACTGCTGAATTGAGCGCTCCCATATCTCAAAAAATGATCAAGATTTGCATATTTTCTCTTCTGCCATTGCAGCTAATGAATTCCTAAGTGAGAAAAAGTGCTTATTTTTGGTTATGACCTATTTAATGACATCACTTCCTGCCTAATGACATCACTTCCAGCCCTCAGTAGGCATCATGAATGCTATTCGGTCCTCTGTATGAAATGAGCTTGACACCCCTGGAGTAGAGCACCCCCAACAACTTATGTGAACAGGTAGGATCATGTCCTTCAAGTGGGCTTTAAAGGTTTGGGGCCTTTGAACCAGCCCTTTGAACTAGAACCCAGTGAAGCCAAAATAGCAGCTGACTCATTTGTTCTAAGAAAATGGCACTGGTTAAAACACTGTTTGCCACGATTTGGACCAGTTGAGTATGCAAGAGTCAATTGCCTTGGACGCTGATAACTCCACAGTTCACATTTATACCCTTTGTTAATTCTTTGCACTTTTCATTTTGATTAAGGAGAGGGAAGATACCTCTTATCAATATATGTTTTCTTCTCCATTAAGAAGAGGTTAACATTTAGCATCAAGCCTATAAGCTGTAGCTGGTTAATTGCTCTGCAGTCTTTTTCATGCGTACCTTGATGCCCACGTAGTCTGAAGGAATCATGGGGTTTGCCAGTGCAGGAAGGATGGACTCCTGGATTGTTTCCCCAGTCATCACCTTAGTGGCCACATCAACAAAATCCAAACCAAGAGACTTGGACACAAATGGGAAAGAGCGTGAAGCACGTAGGTTGCACTCTATCACCTAAAGAGGTAAGAAAAGCATCTATAAGCCTCAAACACTGCTTACTAAGTGCAATAAAGTCTTCTGTTGTGGGGTTAATCACTGACAAGCTTAAAGATTCCAGACATTTCTAAAACTCAGGGCCAAATTACATACTAAGTTTGGCCCTTTGCGTCTTTTTTTCTTCATTTAATAAGCAGCCAGGGGGAGCAAGGTGATCAGGACTGGGACTGCAGCAGGTCAAGAGGAGCAAGTAACCTGGTCTAGTGCACCATGGTCCCTGAAGTGATTACACAGGCCTACAAAACAGAGGGTCAGAAAAGTTTTTCCCAAACTTTATGGTGGTTTGATATGAATTTGGGGTGCCGATTCCAAAAAAGGCATCCGTTTTGCCATATCAAGTCTTGTTTTGGAGATATAGTACAGCCTCATTAGTGAATGGTTCAAGCAGCTTCCTCACAAGGAAGCCATGGTGTAGGCTTCCTCATGAGGAAGCTGCTTGAACCATTCACTTAAGAGGCTATGCCATGTCTCCAAAACTAGATGTGATAGGGCATAATGGATGCCATTTTTGGAATCAGCAAACCAAATATACCCAGGAATTGTCGTAATGTTGAAGGAAGCAAAATGTGTTATTAGGCCTGAGATGGAGCTTTCTGTCCAGCACTAAAAGTAGATCTAGGGGTGTGATTTTTGTCAGGAATGCAATCGGAAAGATTTAAATACCTTTTACCTGCATACTGAGGTCTTGGTCCTAATCACACACACACCTTTCTATTGCTGCCTTTAATTCCTCCATCCTTTAATTGTTTGAGTATATGAAGGATAGCTGCCACACATGCTCAAAAAATATTCAATGCAGTAGTAGCACAATGCCTTGGTTTTAAATTGATGCCATAATCCTGCTGTTATAGGAAGGTGAGGGCAGGGGTATATCTTGGGTGTGGCGAGACAGTGCAAGTGCCCTGGGCACCATTGGGGGCATGCCAGGTGCGGACCTACTTAGCCGCAAGCAGTAGTGGTGGCGCCATCCATCTGTGGTTCTCTGGGCAACTCCTGGCCTGTCTGTGGAGGTGGGGGTGGTGCTGGAAGCTTTTAGCTCCAGTTCCTTTTACTGTGGAGATCCCTTCCTCCAAGGAGAACCTAGAAGTGACTGCCTTGCACTGCAAGTAGTGTCTCCACCGAAGAAGGAATGGAGTTTGCAAAGCCACCAGTGCCCCCTCCTCTGGGGAGAACCCAGAACATAATGACATCATGACTTCACTGCCCCAGGCACCAGGGCAGTGCAGTATGCCACTGGGTGAGAGAACTGTAAAATTAATAGTTCAGCCAAGGAGGACTTTAGCCCATCCTCAGAGCAAGAGGCCGAATTCATGAGTTATCCCTGTTAACTGGGTAAGAGGCACTTTTTCCTAGTGGGTGCTCCTCTTTTTAGCAGGGAGAGAGTAACTAGCCCACCTCAACCCAGCAGGGTCTTTTCTAGTGGCTGTCTGCTGGTGTTCTTTTACATCTTTTTAGATTGTGAACCCTTTTGAGACAGGGAGCCGTTAGTTACTTGATTTTTCTCTGTAAACCACTTTGTGAATTTTTTGTTGAAAAGTGGTATATAAATACTGTTGTTAATAATAATAATAATAATAATAATAATAATAATAATAATAATAATAATGAGCAGCAGGAACAGGGCTGGAGTTGAACTGTTCAGCTTTAGAGAAAGGAATACCTGCTGTGGCTAAGGTGGTGAAATAACTAGGAGGGAGAGATAAGAGTAAAATTACCTATTGGATTGTTTTTAATGGGCTATGAAAATGCCACTGTCAGTAAGGCTGCTTCCTCTTTTTATGTCCCCCCCTCATTCTCTGCTTTCCATTTTGCTTTCTGGCTATCTGATCATTTGGCTTTCTGATCATCCATGATGATCCAGGCTAGCAAAATGACGGGATATGGGTAATATGGCCAAACTTGTGCCGTATCAATAAGATCAGTCACATAAAGGTTTGTGAAATGAGTCACAAAACTCATCTAGAGCTCACCTGATTTAGGCCCAACACTGATGTAACACATTTGCAGACAGTGGCTATTCTACAGAGCTGGCCTTACCTTCAAACGGCAGCATTGTGTGGGCAGACAACATTCTTTTCTCAAAATTGTATCACAGTGTCTTATAAGGTGTTGAATGGCAAACAGTATCAGTGGCACCAAGGGCCACGTGGTAAAGCACAAGGCAGGTATTATGTGCCTATCATTGTTCCATGTAGTGCAGCAAACAGCAGCAACAGCCTTGGTGACTTTTTGCCAGGTGTACATTGAGGGAAATACAAGACAGGCAGGCAATGCCATTATTACATTTATTATTATACTACCACTTTCTATGTTCAGCTGCAAAAGGTCATACCAAGACATCATTTCCTCTGATGAGAAACTGAACATTGAATGGTCCAGAAATAGCAAAGGCATCTGCAATCTTTCCAGTGGCGATTTTCACCTGTGAGAACAAACAGACAGAGGTCTCCATCAATACAACCCACCTCAACAATCACAAAACTGGAAAGTGCAAAATGAAAAATTCTAGCCAAACCCCTCCCTCGTTTTCAAATCCCCCTATCACATTTAACAAACTGTTCACCTTCTCCAAAGCTCCTTGGCTAATGGTTTGTGCAGGGAACATCAAGGTGGCATCTCCAGAGTGAACTCCTGCATCCTCCACATGCTCAGATACAGCATGACAGACGACCTGATCAAAAGCAAAAAGCCAGAGGAACAGGGTTTGTCAACAATACTTTGAAATTTTTCACCAGATTTCCACTTTTGAAATCTTTTATATCCAGTTTCAAATATGCAAATTCCAGTTGGTAAACTAGATGTTAGGCAATAATTTGCCAGCACTTCATTACATGACACACCCCTAGTTCTCTGGAATTATTGTGTTTCAGGTTATCAACTACTAATATGTTTCCTGTTCTCTTCCCAATTCTCTTCTCACATGGATGACCATTCTAAATATTTTTTTTTTAAAGTGTTCCTCGTAAGTAAAATAGGATGGAGAACTGCACCTATTTGGATTTGAAGAAAAAGAACTTGGAATTCACTAGATTTTTTTCATGTAGACACCTGATGTTTTCCTGTTTGACACCTGAAATGTTGTGGTTCTTGAAAGATAGAACCTTTCTTCAATTGTAAAAATCCCTACGGGGATTTAGAACAGCCTGCCCATGTAAACCGCCTTGAATTAAAGTCTGAGGAGAAATCTGACGACCAAGAAAGGCAGTATATAAATGCCTGTATTATGATGATGATGATGATGATGATGATGTTTCTTTGACACCTGATTTCAGAGATCTGATTCAGCACAGTGGCTAAAATAGTGAGCTCTCAAACAGGAAGTCCTTGCTTGAAGTCTCACAACACCCCCAGGTGTCCTTAGGTAAGTCACTCCAAGCCTCAGCCCCCACCCCATCACCTGACCTATCTTATAGGGTTGTTGCAAGAACAACAAGATAATGTATGTGACATACTTTAAACTCCCAAAAGCACTATGCAAATGATGATTTTGGCTTGTCCTCCATACCTTAAGCACACTGATGATGCTACCAATTCTCAATAGCAACTGGTCACACTAAGTGCAACCTGACATACTGGAGACGAGAGAACCATTCTGGGTCCATATGAACCCATTCTGGGAACATTTCTCAAATTCCATGGTCAGTCCCAGTCATGGAGGATGTGATTCCTCCAATTATGTATTAATTTTTCCCGCAGGAAGTTATCTTGTGTGCTACAGTAAACCTCATTCCACTAAGAAGCCCATTAAAAACAAGGAAGGATGTTTATCATCTCTTGGCAGACTCTCTGAAGTTCTCAAGAAAGTCCTGAGTCTATGAACAACATAATTAGGCTGTACAGGATAAAAGTGAAGTACGGATGGGCAAAGGTCACAGTTATTACATGCATTACAAACAATGCTAGATAAATGTACTGTTCTTTGTTCACTAACTGAGAGGAATGAAAACTAGAGTACAAACAGTCCTAATCCATCATTACTCAATGGTATTGTATTTTGCTTGTTTTAAAGACGGACATATTGGAAAAACAAAAGATCTGCAAGATTAGGTTTCTTTATAAAATTTGCTTTAGGTCTGGCTTTGTTTAGTTCAGCTGAAAAGCACCTCTGTTAATAGTTTAAAACAGAGCATTTATCAAGACCATTTAAAGCAGGGCTCAGCAACCTTCTTCTATATGTGCTCCAGAATCATGTCCATCAACAGGAAGAATACATGCACATTCGATAAGCATGCATGAACCTCCCAATTAAGCCATACAGCTAAATAAATTAAAAAAAAAAAAAAGATGGGCAAATTGTGGAGAAATGAATGCCCAAACAGATGGTGATGCTCAAAGGAAGCTTCTGCCTTTGGTCTGCTTACACTTTAAGACTTACAGAGATTGGATTACAAACTTCAATTTCTTTTTTAGGACCACTGTGGGTTCAGTGGATATATCTTTTTGGATTTGTTTTGAGTGGTGAGTTGGATCCAGTTGTAGGTTGCCTACCCCTGCTTTAAAGAACCTTCCCATAAGTCCTGGAAAGAAAAAGTCCTGTTAAGGAAGCTGCTTATACCTTTCCATTTTTGGCAACAGCATCCATTTCCACCTCTCGAGCTCCCTCAATGAATTTCGTGAGTACAACAGGGTGTTCCTTTTACCAGAATGAGAAAGAAAATAGACATTCTGTATGTAAGTATATATTTGGCATTGTCAGCAACTGGCATAAACTCTTGTTTCAGAAATTTTATTGGGGGGGGGGAGAATTGCAGCAAGGTTTTAAAAAAAAAGTCATATGAATGCAATTAGCTCCTGTCTGAAGGCTTCTGTTCCCTGAAAACAGGTAGAGTACAGAAGCCTTCTGTTAGAAAGCAGGTTTGTAACTTGTATGGTTGTGATGTTAACAATTGAATCTGAGCAAGAAATAGCTATAAATTCTGAATGCAGTTATATGTCTCATTGATCTCAATGGGATGCAAGATTGGTGCATACATCATGGTTGTATGAAGGCTTTTAACTAACTTTGTGTGCTGAATGTCATCTCCCCCATGACAACCATCAGTAATGTTCCTCAATCCATGCACTCTTACAAATATCTCTTTTCCCACTATTACAATGTCCCTCATCCACGAGACACCAAATTTTGTGCTGTTGTTTTTTGTGAGGGGGAGGAGTAGAATAAAAGGCTGTGAAAACTTTTTTATTCAGATAAGTATATGTAACATTTTTCCTGCTTCTTTAACTGATTTTATACTGTTTAATTTTGCTACTGCTGTTTTATTTTTTATTAGTGGTGTATGGTGCTTTTTAGTATCTATATTTTAAGTACATACTTAGGAAAAAAAATAAAGAAGTGGAGGAGAATGTGGGAGGAAAGAGGACGGAGTAAGGCAGAGGGGAGAGGCAGGAATGGAGGAAGTACAAGAGAGAGGGGTCCTCCCTTCTCTATTCCACCCTAGAGAATGCTCCCTTACTCTGTCCATGCATTTTCATGGGCAATTCTAGAATTATGTAATCACCAATCGCTACAAGTTTTGAGAACTACCCCGACAATATTCACAGAAAAAGTTAAGAGTATTTTCTTGCTTGCTCCTTTATTTTGTAGCATACCCTGCTGACATCCCAGTCAGAACCAGTCAGGGATGCTCAAGGAACTGTGACAGTTCTATCACTGCTATCCAGCTATCATGGTTCAAGGAGCTAGGCACAGAACGAGGAGTCAAATAAGCCTCAACTGGATTTCTGACTCATAACATAAAATCACGGTGCGACTCTAAGCAAATCACGGAGCACCAAATTTTCTAAAAAGGACAGAGCTGCCAGCTGGAACCAGATGACTAAAAGTGCCTGATATGTAGGATGCTGAGCTCTTGAAAATCTAGTCTTTGAGTGGCTTTTTAGAAGCTGCAGGCTGACTTTTGAAAAATCAGAGTTCTGAACACACGAACATCCAGTTCTAAAATGGTTGAGAATGGTCCTAGTCTTTAAATTGATCCTTCTGTTATTTTTTTTCTAAATGGAAAAATGAGCATTTCCTATGTGTCGGGGTGAGGAGCAAGTTTTACCAGCGCTTTATGTTTTGCCATAGAAATGGTTGGCTATCTTTCACTTGAATGGGAAAAAAGAAACCACTATTAGAATCATGTTTGAGGTGGGACAAATATTCCCCAGCAACAAGAGCAGCAAGAGATTTGGTTCCCAAGAGAGATGGTTTGCTTTCTATCATAGATAGGAACTGGCACAGAACTTCACATCATTTCAACTTGCTTTCTGCAAACTCAGCTCCTTAAACTTTCATTTCTCACCCCCCTTCTACACTCCTCTTCCTGTATTGTACATCATCACCAATGGCAGTCGCAGAAGCAACTCAGCAGAAAGTGTGATTGTTCAATACTGTACATAATTATTTTTCAGCATCTGTTTCCTAGGTATTGCTGTGTGGTATTAACTCTTCTTTAAAATTACTGACTGTGCTTTCCTTACTTCAATTAAACATCACCTGACACACCATCACCTGACACACCAATCATATCTTTCACCTATGTAAAATACAAAATAAAACCAACCATGAGTTTTTGCCCTAAGTCTTGTGAAATATTACTAAGGAAAAAATTATGATTTTCATCATTTATACACTATAAGCTCTGTGCGCTAGTGAGAGCAGCGTAAAAATATTATATGGAAGGGATAATCTGCTCTTGGACCAAAGAAAAGTCATGTTACAATTTATTTAGAGTAAACTCCGGTAAATATGGTAGCAGAGGAGGGAAGCAAATGGATAAGCAAAATTAACTGTTTTCAAATTACCTCATGTCCTGCAACAAACAAACAAAAACGCAAACACTGAAAGTGTTGAGGCAAAAGTAATGAATATGAGGCAAAGGAAAGCATGGTTTCTTACCTGTGAAACTCTGGTTGCCTCTGCCAAGAACTGCTTCATCTCTTTTTCTGTATATACTACATTCATTGCTGAGCCACTGTGAGAAAAGAAAAATAACGCTGGGTTAACTCTGTGACATTCTAACATTAGACTTTTCATGTTAAGAATTTCTTCCATTCAGACTGTTGGGCCATATTCTTTCTTAAGCAGAAAGGATGAAGAGAGTGCTCTGCAAAGGGAATCAGTATTACCCCCCCAAAGGTGAGTGCCCCAAAGAAAATACTAGAGGAGAAAAGAGTGCAGACTAAAAACTGAAGAAATGTTATTCTGTAGCAGTCTACAGATGTTTTTTTAAAGATCTTCTCAAATTCAGTTCTCTAAAACGGATTCCAAAACCACTCAGTGCTTCTGAAAATACTTATTGGTGAAGTGCTTTTAATTCAGGGGCATGAAGTTCTCACTTTGGTTTGGTTTTCCATTCATATCTAATCTTTTCACAAAGACCTGGCCAATTCCATTTTTGGATTCGTGAGAGCCATTTCTGAGAAAGTGGTAGATATGTGGGCTGACGATGATAATAATTGGTGATAATAAAACAGCGCCTGCAAAAACTTTCACCACTTTGTTAAGGTATATTATTCCTGGATGTAGCAACTTGA
The DNA here is from genome assembly GCF_035046505.1 of Tiliqua scincoides. NCBI lineage: Eukaryota > Metazoa > Chordata > Lepidosauria > Squamata > Scincidae > Tiliqua > Tiliqua scincoides. The sequence continues at coordinate 127,410,493 of NC_089821.1, read as the reverse complement.
TAACTGTAATATCTGTAAGGTGGTTCTTGTATATTAGAGTGGTTTGGTAGGTTGTGATTCAGCTTATGTTTCAAAAGAAATGTGTGGGAATTTCTTTACATGCAGTAATTGTTTTGAAACTTTTCAATATGAAAACAATTCTGAAATCCTCAACTTTGCTACTTTTGTAATCATTTTCAGAACATAGTAGGAAATCCCTACGTGAAAAATCATGCTTGTGGTAAATTTCTTCCTCAAAATGGCAACATGAATAGGTTTATATTTATATGGTGCTATTATTTAGTACTATAAGTGGTATGATATATTTACACAGTGCTTTTGATGCCCAGTAATCCTTACTTCAGATATTATTTTCTCTCGGAATGCTGATAGTCGGTTGGCTTGCCCAAAGCCCCCTAAACTGTCTCATGGGTGACATGAGATTTCTAGCTCATGGATGCAATGAAAGGGATCAACACTGAAACAGCACCAGCTGTGTAAACCAGACAAAAAAGCAGTCCAAATGCATTTTGACCACCAGACTTTCTCAAAGTAAAATGTGTTTCACAAATTAAAAAGGCAGTTGGATCTACTAATCCATTTGATAGCAGAATCCACTCATGTATATATTTCTTGGATGTACACCAAGTTAAGGCAGGATAACTACTCAAAACAGATTATAGACCTGTTTGCTGACAAAAGACAGCACATTCAACTACCTTACGTATTTGTGAAGCTATTTTTCCCTTGAGAAAAATGGATTTTTTAAACATGTTGGGGGGAAAAGATGCATTTTTATGTATAAAATAGGTAGTGTGGTCACTTTTTCTATGTACCGTATTTTTCGCTCCATAAGACGCACTTTTCCCCCCCAAAAAGTGGGGGGGGGAAGTGTGTGCGTCTTATGGAGCGAATACTGCAAAAAAAAAAAAAAACTCCGCCCCCGCCCCCTGCCCGCTCGCTCTGCTCTGCTTCCCCGGGGCAGTCAGAGGCTGAGCTGACCGGGGGAGCTCCTGCCTTCCCTCAGCGCCCGCGCAGACTGTGGCAGCGCCGGATGGAGCCCAAGCCCGTGTGTCTACTCAGAAGTAAGTCTCAGAGTCACTGGGGCTCACTCCCAGGAAAGTGTGGGTGGGGTGGCAGTCTCCCTGCCCAATCCTGTGCATGCCTACTCTGAAGTAAGTCCCATTAGAGTCAGGGGGGCTTACTCCCAGGAAAGCCTCTCTCTTCCCCCCCCCCCAAGCCTGGAGCATCACAGCCTCTCTTTCCCCCCACCCCAAGCCTGGAGCATCACATCCTCTCTCCCCCAAGCCTGGAGCATCACAGCTTCTCTCTTCCGCCCCCCAGCCTGGAGCACCACAGCTTCTCTCTTCCCCCCCCAAGCCTGGAGCATCACAGCTTCTCTCTTCCCCCCCAAGCCTGGAGCATCACAGCTTCTCTCTTTTCCCCCCCCAGCCTAGAGCATCACAGACTCTTGCTTCCCCCCCAAAGCCTGGAGCATCACAGCCTCTCTTTTCCCCCACCCCAAGCCTGGAGCATCACAACTTCTCTGCAACACAAACACTTCCCCCCCTCTCTCACACACACAGGCTGCCCCCTTCTCTTACACACACAGATGCTCTGCCCCCCACACACACAGCAGGGGAGGAGCGCTTTCACTCACCTCATCCAGCATCTGAATGTAAGCTCCCACCCCCCCATCACAAAGAAAAAACTGTCTCCTTGGTCAGAATGTCAGTGTTTGCTTATTGCACAAGCCCCAGGTAAGGCTCAGTTCTCACCATAAATCCAGAGGTTTGTTATGTCTTGAGAATTCAAGTTGTGGTTGGACTTTCCACTTGTTCATTTGTATTGGAATCAGGAAGAACTGGTGAGGAGGTAGATGTGGTGTCAGCAGTGGCCCCTTTAAGGGTAAGGCCTGGGCATCCAGCAGAGTGTGCTGCACAGCTGCAGCCACTGGAAGGCAATAGGGCCCTCAGGGATATAAGGAGTACCTGAGGCAGGAAGAGGGGGTGTGGGTTTTGAAGGAGTGCAGGTTGGAGAGGAGACTGACTGGGTTTACTGAATTTGGAATCTGACTGTGGATTGTAACTGGACTTAGATACCCTGATGGATTTGACTGACCTACCTGGAACCTGACCTTGGACTGTAATTTGGCTTATTGGCTCTGGACTCTGATTTGGCAACTCTGATTGATGGGACTGATTTACTTGGCATCTGTGGACTGGAACTGGACTCACTTTTGCTTGCTGCACTGGTGAGTTGCACAAGGGGGACTGATCAGCCTTAAGTGGGCATGAGGCCCAGTGGATTGGAATTTGGCAGAACATCATTGTAGCAGAAAGATAATGTGATCCCCTATTTGTGTGCACCTGCTTTTGTGAGCTTCATAAATTCTGACTCTAGCGATGATGAGCTCTTGGGGTTTCCAGAAAACTAGAGTACTCAAACCTTTAAGTCTCTCCATTTGTTAATGACAGCGATGATTCTTAATGCCACTGTTGACTGCTGTTCACTTTACATGGTTCAAATGTTGTTCTGTTATAGTTTATTAAATATTTTATTACACTATTTGGTTCAGAATATTTTTTTTCCCTGTTTTCCTCCTCTAAAAACTAGGTGCGTCTTATGGTCAGGTGCGTCTCATGGAGCGAAAAATATTCCATTTCATACGACACACTTTCCAACCATCATCTATCCTAGCTCTTGTACTGTGCTTGTAAGAATATGGAAAGCCAGTTACTATTACTACTAACATCCTACTGAAAATAATGAGCATAAAACCATTAAGGCAGAGATTTGCAGAAGTTATCCCTCTTGCCAATTACCTTCCAAAAGATGAGTCTATCTTTTCTTACAAAGTATTTCTCTTTTTCCTAAACAATTCTAAATGCTCCATAAGGCTGATCAAAGAATCCACTGCAGGGTTGAGAATCCTGTGGCTTGCTTTAAAGATCCCACTGAAAGGGGATTTTAATTGAATTATTTAATGATACCTCATAGTTAATTACATTGTGAAGAATTTTTGCCCATACGCTCAAAGCACGAACCACACCATAAATCTCTTTTCCTTCCCATCCCTTGTTTAATACATTCTTCCTGCTCCATTCAATGTCAGAGTTGCATCCTTCAGATTGATAGTTTGCCTCTTTTTATTATCAAAAGGCTTCAACTCAATTTCCATTTACACTTGCGAACTGTGCTTGGCAAACTCTATTTTTCTTCCTATCCTTTCATCTGTGAATAAGCACTTCGCTGCATTAAGCTTTGGAGAGGGAGTATTTAGAACATCTCTGCACATTGATTCGACTCATTCCCAGTTCCCTTTGTTTTGTTTTGTCTTGTCAGCCATGTCCTGAAACAGAAGCAGCTGCCACAGCACATATTTGACATAAAGCTGTTCCAGTTACAGAACATCTTCACATGGAAGTGAATATCTGAAAAAGTGTTCCATATGATACAGAGATATGTTTCTCTACCTTTCCCAGCTACTGAACAAAGAGGCTGGCAAGATTAGTGTTATTAACATTCTTAGGGTCATTTCCATTATTCTATTATACCAAGAGGTTCTTTTTCAATCCCTGCTTTATGAGAAAATATGTTGCTATAGTAGATGTCAGAAATTTTGAGAGGTTGGACATTTAGGCTGCAATCCTATGCATATTTTCCTGGGAGTTGAACATACCATTGAACACCATGGGGCTTTCTTCTGAGTAAACATGCATAGGATTGTCCATTGTTGTTAGAGCCCAGTCTAAAACAAATTTCCAGCACTGATGCAGCTGTGCCAACAGTGGGATGGCAGTCACGGAGGGTAACAAGGTAAGGTAACATTGCTGGTTGTAAATCTCAGGGTGTCTTCCCCCTCTCTTAAAGGTGGGAGCTCTACCTCCAGGCACCTGGACTAGGACATGCTGAGGCATGGAGGGAGAATGGAACAATTATTGTCTAAGGGTGCAATCCTAACATGCGCTGGAAACAGGCAGGCCACCAGGCCTGCACTGCATCCAGCACAAGTTTGGGGCCACAAATAGTGCAGCTCCAGGCAAGGAGAAGCCTTTTCCCTTACCCTGTGTCATGCTACAGCGGCCCCAAAGGGTCTATTCGGATCTGCGCCACCTGATGGGGTGGGGCAGATCTGAGCAGCCCGGAGCCACGCCATGCTGCATGAGAATGGGGTCAGGATCCTGGCATCACTGCCGGATCCTGGCCCTGCCTCCTGCTCCCTGGCCTCCCTCCCCCTGCCTGAAACACCTACCTCCTCCCTGCCCTCCCCATGCCCCTCCAGACTCCTGCATTAGCTGAGATTGGCTGATGCAACTCACCCTTCCTCCAGTGCCCGCATCGGCGTGGGGAAGCTGGCACACATTCATGCGCTGGCCTATCTCCCCAGGAAGTGGCACAAAAGTGCCACTTTTGGGCCAGTGCATGGGACTTGCATCGTCCCAATTAGGGGTTAGAATTTCACTCTTAGTGGTTCAATTTGGGGTTAACAAAGGCAGGGAAATAGGGTGGGAATTGACAAAACAGAAGTGTTCTAGCACACACTTCCTACAGTCACTGGGGCCTGCCCAGTAGTTTCATCCCTCTGGGTTGCCTATGCTGGTCAGAATCCCCTGGTGGGATTGGAGAGGTTGGAAGGACCAACTACAATGGCAGCAGAGTGCTCCTAGCCATGGGGATTATGCAGGGAAGCACACATGGAGCCTCATTCAAGGTCCGATCAGCTGGGTGCTGCACTGTGTGAGCATCACTCTCTCCTGTCCACTGGGCAAGCACTGAGACAAGCCCGGGATAGGGTGGCCTGACTTGGGTGCTGCCCCTTCTCAGGGTTTATCCTCATGCTCTCAGCTGTTATTTCTTGGGTTTTCTCTCCATTCCTCCCTGTTGCTTTCTCCCCTGCCTGCCTCTCTGCTCCTCCTTCCTCTTCTCCTTGTTGCTCCTCCTCTCCTTTTCACTGTCCATTTCCTCAGTTCCTTTCTCTTCTCAGCCCGCTAGCCCCCTCCCTTTCCTTTCTCTTCCCCGTCTCTCTTTCCTTCCTGTTGCACTCTCTCTCCAATTTAAAGCTGCACTCTTGTTGCACTCCTTATCTGCACTCTTTCTCCAACTCCTTCCTCTTCATCCACCTCACTCTGTTTCTTCTTTCTGCACCACCTCCAGTTCTTTTTAAGGGCTGATACCAGCTGCCCAGCAATCTTATCAATGGACCACTGTCAGTTCTCTTAACTCCTGGTACCATTGCCTTTGGAGCAAATCAACTCCTCCGACCCTCTTTGGCTCACTCTGCCATGCCTCAACAGGGCAGCATACTTCACACTGGTTCTTCAAGTTCCTGTAAATATATAATTTTTTCTTTTGAGTTTTTATGAAAGCCCCCCCCCCCCCGGAATATTTTTTCCAAGATAGAAAAGCAGGATATCAATGTTCTATAAGAAAAAAAAATGTAAAATATTGGTCCTGTCATGAACTAGTCAATGCTGGAAACAAGGATGACAGATGATTTACTAATGGTATTCAGTCAGCTTTGACACTGGCTGATACATTTTGACATTCTGAGCCTTTTATAATCTTAAAATCTGTGAAGATTGCTTTTAAATCTTGAAGGAATCTTAATCTTTTCAGGCTTTATAATCTTGGAAACAACCAGTCAGCATAAGTCTCCACCAAATTTTTGTTGCTTACTGCAATATTCATACACGCCTCTTTTCCAAAGTATATACATGTGGAGCTCCAACACACTTATATAGGATATGAGGTGCATGAGTCTAATATTTTCAAATGACTATTTTTTATTTCTAAAGGTCAGTAGGCATATCCAGGAAATATCATTGGCACCAAAGTTTGCAGATATGGATGTGTGCAGCATCAACTGAACTGCCTGATCAAACATATTAAGTAAGTATATCTGAATAGCTATTATTTACAGTGAACAAAAGCATCGCAGCTTACTACTATCCAGAGCCTTGAAGCTGCAAAACCTAATTTTCCAGTTAAGAAACCACCCTATCCTGGTAATGCAGATGGACATTTCAGACTATTTGCAGGGTCCAATTTGATGGTGTGGATTTTCAACATGGAACTTGAGCTTTAAGAGTCCTCACAATTTCTCAGATCTGAAGGCATGGCTAGCCATGCCATCAGGTACACCCGAGCATCAGCAGCAGTAATTCCTTTCACTACATTTGCTTGGTGCTGGCCGCTCTGCTCAGATGAATCTGAGGCAAGCTGACAGGCGGTGAGTAAAGTGACAGAAAAGAATTGCTGCCTAGAGTGGCTTCAAATAAGTAAGTTTTAGGAACAAATGGTTAAAGAAACTAGTAGTGAATGGGATAGTTCCCTGTGCACAATGTGTTTGCATGCAGAGGAAGAGACAATTGGGTAATGGACACTAGTTTAGATGGTTTTAAACAAGGGCTTAGATGGATTGAGCCTATCAATACAGCCTTTAGTAAACAAATGGATCCCTCATGTTTGTAGGGACTAGGGAGTAAACATTTGAAGACCTGTTGCTGGAGGAGAAATAATGGAGAAAGCCTATTGCCTTAATGCCCTGACTTTTGAAAGCATCTGGCCTGCCACTGTTGGAAACGGAAAGTGTTATTAGACGGACACCTTGGTCTGATTTTACATTCTCTGAGAATTTGCTGAGCAGCTTGAATAAAGGAACTAGAGAGGAAAGGGGTTGGGAAGAAGAAGGGTTACTTCAGAGGCACTGCGTAACCAGTCAGTCAGAAAGCTGCATCTAATTTGGTGACTATGGAGTGACCAGCCCCAATAACCATTCCGTGCAGACTGTACAGAAATAGCTAGCGACTGGGTACTAGGAATGATATCATCTCCCCATCTATTTAAATGATCCTCTCCTGTATCAGGAGGATTGCAGTAAAAACACAAAGAAGCAGAAATGGAAGTTTCTGAGTAGTCACCAAACTCCAGAGAAAACCCAAAACATTTTGCTTGTTGGGGAGTCTATGGGTTAAAGGAAATAGAGTACAAGAAAGATTCCTAGAGACCTTTCACTTGTCCTGCCGAGAGGAGGGCACCTAAGAAAGACCTGTTTAAACGAAAAAGTACATGGACTGTGAAAGAGAGAGTGCAAGATAACAAAGTGGAAAGAATTGACTAGAGAGAAAGTGAGTAAACATTAACAAGCTGATTTTTTTTTAGTTAACTCATTTCTGCCCAGCCCACAGGTGTACACATTTGATCCCTGTTGAGTATATGCAAAGTTGGGCAGAAATAGCTTAAGGAAAAAAATTTACTCTCATATTATGCACTAAGCACTGCATCTGGCTTAACCCTAAGATTCTGAAATGAACTCCTATGCTCAGTAAGCAAGTGCTGAACAGGGCAAATACTTTCCCACTGCCTCCACAAGTCATGAAAGGTGCAGTTGCTGAGTCTGCAAACTGCAGTTTTCCGGTGTGTTATGGAAGCACTGTTCTGATGCTCTTCTATCTCTGTCTAGGCAGACAATGCTGGCAGTGTAGTTTGTGCTGGCAAAAATGACTTACCTCAAAACATAGGAAGGTCTCAACAAGCAAGGGTAGCCAACCAAGTTTGCGAATTCAACAGCATCTTCCTAAAAGTTAGGAAAAGTTTGTTTTTGTTTTGTTTATGCTGGGAACATCTTGGTTATTTTGACATATTTAAAGAAGTAAAGTTTGCAAACATACTCAGCTTTCTGTTTACATAATCATTGGATTCTTCTGTGGTTCTTCTTATGGGTTTTGGAAGGAGCAGGGACTGGTGGGGGCTGATTTCCTACTGAATGAGACAGTATGGGCGCAATCCTATCCTGTGCTGGAACAGGTAAGCCAAGAGGCTTGTGCTGTATCCAGCGCAGGATAGGGGCCATAAGCGGCTCAGCCAGAGGCAAGGGGAAACATTTCCCCTTACCTCTGGGTATGGACTGCTGGCCCCTATGGGTCTCCTTGGACTTGCGCCACCTCTTGAGGTGGCGCAAGTCCAAGAAGAGCAGAGTGGTGTGGAGCCACTCCGTTCTCCCTGGGAACGTGGGATGGGATCCAGCAGAAGCGCTGGATCCCAGCACTGCCTCCCACTCCCTGCCTGCCTGCCCCCGGGGCCAGCCACTGCCTGCCCTAACCCCTGCTCAGGAATGCCTCCCTCCCGCCTCCCCCCGTCTACCTCAGAGCTTTGCATCACCACAGCCATGCAGACTCAAGGCTCTCAGAGGAAGCCGGCGCAGAGGTTTCTATCAGCCTCCACAGGCCAGCACTTCTCTGAGCGCCAGCCCAGCTTCCTCCCAAGGAGGTGCAAGCGTGCCTTACGGCACATTTGCGACCCTCCCGAGCCAGCACAAGTCCCTTGCGCCAACTCAGGAGGGTCGCAAACGTGCAGTATGTCAAGGGCTGAATTGTGCCCTATGTCTTGCAAACAAAAATACGTCTCTCTAATGTATTGTGTCAGTCTGACAGAATAGTGTAGGTCAGCCACAGTCACTGTTGTGTAAGTAACCACTTAGGAATGTTGGTCAAGGTTACACCAAGATGAACTGCTACAGTCAGTCTTGGCCTCTTTGCTCCATCTCCTTCATATCTCAGTTTACCTGGGATGTTCTCAAGATGACAGCAGCCATGGAGGGAGCAGCTCCTCCCCAACATTCTTCATTTTGCAGAGAGTTCTCTTTTTCTAGCTCACTGAGGCTCAGAGTACACATTACGGTGAAGATTTATTATTTCCACATTTTTCTTTTTCTCTTTGACCCAGAGCTGTTTGGGAAGGTAGCATCAGAGCAGAAACCCATGCAGAGAAAAGTTGCTTAACCAATTCCCTACCCACCATTCCCCTGGTGAAAAAGCAGGTTGGAGAAGACTGATGTCAAATTGAAAAAATGACCAGAAGGGAAACAGTTAAGCAACCTCTTCCACCCTATTTTCTTTCTCTCAGGTCCAGTCTGGGCAACTCTGCTCTCTGTTAAAAAATGAGACTCACAGCACAAAGAAAAGCAAACTTGTGTTTAACATGTAAGTTGGTCTTAGGCTTTAGTAAGAAAGTCTAACAAAAGGGAAAGCAGTGGGCCAGCCAACACTGAGCCAATGAACGCCACCCATTTTAGAGTCAATACATGATGTTTTATTTTCTGTAATATTTATATATTAGGGCTGTGGCAAACTGAAAAATTTTCCAGGTGGCTCACTAGGTGTCTGCAAGTGAGATTGCGGAGGACAAAATATGCATCATGAGTTAAAGACGGCATTTAAATAATGGACCACTGTGGTGAGACCCAGTCAAAAGAAGCATGAACGCTTGGGATTCACAGAACAAGAAGAAAACCTTATTTTAAAATCAGAAGCTCTCTTCCTGCAAATGTGCTCACTTTTTTTTTTTAAACAGCCCAGTTTCACAAATGTATTTGATCTTTCTCCAAGCACCACTGACTCAGATGACACGGTCCTACACCATCAAGCAAAGGATGGGCTAGACTATTATGCTCCTCCTGAGACCTATTCAGATGCGATGACAGTGAGACATAATGACATCACAAAGATGGACAATTTGTGTCTGGGCGGTACCACTACTACAGATTGTGGGTGGGGGATAAAATCCTCCTTCAGCAAGAATGCAGGAGCAAACATCCCCACAGGCAAGCAAAGCAACAGATGCAGGTTTTGACACTACATTGGCAAAACCAGCATCTGAGCTATACCACTACCTGTGGGTGAGAGTTCAGGAACTCTCACTCACAGCTGGTGGTGCAGGGGCTTTGCCCATGTGCAGTGACCGCTATGACTCAGCGTGGCTTGCTTCTTCGAGACGTTTGCTCCTAAATTCTCGCTGAAGGAGGGCTGCAACCTTCCAAACATAAAGACGATCCAAATGCGTTTTTGAATAGTTGTTCAAATTAAGTGCTCAGCACAGATTAGATGCACGTCTTCTTACCAAAGAATTAACTGCTTGCCAGGGTGCTTGAGCCACCTGGAGCTCATCGAGGACTGCTGAGAAGACAGAGCGATCTTCTGCACGGTCAATGTGCAGTGGGTTGGTGCCCATAATTTTAACTCCGTTTCGATAAAGCAGCAGAGCCAGGTTATTTGGAATCTGCCCTCCGACGGAGATGATGCAGCCATCACATTCCTGGGGGAGTGAGAAGACAGAGATTCAGACCCCACCAAAAAATGGTAGTAAACTTACAACCCAATCCTCTTGCAACAGTGCTGGCTGTGGCAAAAGCACCATAAAGTGCATTTCTGGCAGCGCAGGAAGTGAGCATGCAAGCACGAAGGCTGGAGTCTTCCTGTGCAGGCCAGCAGAGCAATGGAGGCCTGCTGGAGCAAGTCAGCTCAGCATGGGGGGCAGAACAGGGTCAGGGGAAGGCAGAGAGGGCTTGAATGGGAGAGGGTGGAATAGGGAAGGAGGCAGGGTGAGCAGATCAGGCCTAGGAGGGAGTGGGATCATTGGTGGCACTGCAGGCTGAATCCTGTGCCACTTCTCTGGTCTGGTCTGCCTGCAAGGGTCAAAGTGGACTTGAACCAGCGAGATCACTGGCACAGGTCCAAGACCGAGTTGACCCACTGCAGCTGCAGCAATGCCCCCTTGCCCCAAGGAGTCCTCCAGCACCTGCAGAATGCAGCACAGCCCATACCTGAACTGCAGCATCACCACCTGTGGATTTTGGTTGCATTGGGCTGATAAGAGTACAGTCTGAGACTCATCATTCACAAGGGTTCAGTTCCAAGAACTCAAGTGGATGGCAAAAAACACACTATCGCAAATCAGTTTAAAAAAACAAAGTCTCGTGATTTAAAAACAGCCTTGCTGATCTTTTGAAATGCACACAGAGGCAATCAGTCTCTCTCCAGGCGCTTAGGCTTCACTAGAGGCAGCAATCCCTCCCTTCACCAGGAGCCCCAGAAAGGGGGAAGGAATGGAGAAGGTGATAATCACTGCCATTCAGCCTTCTTTCACCTGCTCAAGGGGAAGGAAGGAGTGAAGCCTGCAGAGAGAATGATTGATGGATTATCAGCCAGCTGCCCTCTCTGGCATTATTAAAGGATTGTTTTGCTTGAATGTAAAGGGCCCTTCTCATCAGCTTTGAGATAGAAAAATCTGTGGATACTTAGGTTATACCTATAATCACTTGTACGACTGTCTCTCTGCAACAATAAAAAGCAGTTTTTTAAAGGGGTGCATTTTTTCCCTTCTCCAGGGATCAGCACATTCCTTCTCATTTGCAGGGCCATTCGTGTTGAGCCAAATCCGTGTATAAAAAATCCGTGTGTAACAAGGCTGGACCTACATTTTCTAAATATGCATCTATTAGCATGAGCAGAAAACAAGGAAGGGAGAATGGATTGAATCTAGGAGGCTGCTTCTGCCTGCACATAGATTTCACCTTCTGGCAGCAATCCCACACGCTCTCCTGAAGGGCAGGAGCATTTGGAGCACTTTGTGGTGCTAGAGGCTTCTGCCAGTCAGCTCTGGCTCCCAAGCTCCATCTCATCACACTTCCCCCTCCCAACAAACTACAGGACAATATGACAGAACTCTCATTTAGTTAGATGCTGTCTCAACTACAGCTATTGTCAGAACTGAGCTGGGTTGCCAGTCTTAAAAAGAAACTCCAGATGAGTCTCCCTTTCCATAATCACAGCTGGAACTTGGCTCCACGAAGAGAATGACCCTTTTCTTTGGTTTAGGGAGGGGAGCTGGGCTTATTTCTAAAAATGGATGTGATCCCATGTAGTCACGGTTAAAGGCTTTTCTAAAGTCAGTCCTGGACACCCAGAAAGAAGACACAATCACAATTCCAAGCCTTTTAGTAACAATATTCTCCTCCTCATAGGGAGGGGGCACCCAAGACAGTTTACAACCAACTTAAAAAAATAATAATAGTAGAATAGTACAATAATACAATAAAAGAATCAGGAAAAAAAATTACAATAGCCAGAACACAGAGCAATAAAAACATCAAGTAGTGGTGAGTAGAAGAAAGCGAAACAAGCGGGGGGGGGGGGAGGCCTAACCCCCAAACTAAAGAAAATAACTTTTTTCCAATGCTGTAGTAATGGAAAATGAGGGAGCACCCAACGTTTACTAGCAGGGAGTTCCACATGTAGAGAACCACCATAGAGAAGGCCCTCTCCTGGTCACTGCTAATTGGTGGCAGAACCTGCAAGAGGGCCCTCTCCAGCTGACCTAATGGGGCTGCCATGTCATAAGTAGGGAGGTGATCTGTCAGGCGATATGGCAAAGAAAATACATTTTGTAGGCATATTGCCATCGTTTGAAAAGTACAAAGATGGTGAACAACCCAGTTCAGGACAGGGACCTTCAGAAACAACAGCAAGCCTGTTAGAACAACTTTCACCTGTTCTCTGGAAGTTCTCTGTTACCAGACACCTGCACGTGCACACACACTATCCCAGATGTCCTTAAGTCTGTGTTTAGCGTTTGAAAAATGGTGCTAGCTTCGATAGCATTCTCCCCATGCATAAAATTAAGCATGTGTGTAATTGCTTTCACAATCACTGGCTAAAACTAAGCTCAGCAAGGGCAGGACAATTTGAGCCATAAATAAAACTGTGAAATAAATTAGATCAGCTTGTAAATATTGCACAATATGCCATCTTTGGAAAATAATTCTATATTTATTTGGCAGTCATTATTGAGCAGCCTGCTAGGAACAGCAACGGCGTGCAGAACATAATGCCAGGTTCTAAAACAAGCTGCTTCAGGAAGTGACCGGCTAGAGGTGACCATGAGACTGACTTTGTAAAATGTCTAGCCTGTTTTCAGAGGTCTTGGGTTTTGTGTCTTTTGAAACAATTGGTATCTTTTTTCAAATTTTATTTTACCTCCTGTTGGTAGATGTCCAAGATCCTCTCCAGCGACAGTTCATCAAAATACAACCTGTCACACTCATCAAAATCAGTGCTCACTGTCTCCGGGTTGCAGTTCACTACAACAGTCTTTTTGCTGAGCTGCCGCAGCGTGCGGATGCAAGAAACGGCACACCAGTCAAACTCCACGCTGCTCCCTGCCAACAGAACAACAAAGCTAGGTGAAGCTTTAAATGGGCAGCACTGTGCGGGCAAGCTTAAAAAAAACAACAACAGTACATGTCAAAGTCTGGACAGCAGATCTAATTGCCTAGAAGTTTTCAGTCATACCCTGTGCATTCTCTGTTATCGAAAAGGTATACAAACATCTAGTTAAACAGAATAGCTCTCAGGGTACCTAAGGAAACAGAAACCCTGGTTAGCATTAACTGGAGTTAGTGTCAGTACCAATCGGTAACAGCATAGTTGTACTCCAACAGGGCCAAAGTACACATTGTGGGCCCAATCCTATCTAACTTTCCAGGGCTGATACAGCTGCAATGCAGCCTCAAAGTAAGGGAACAAACATTCCTTTACCTTGAGGAGGTCTCTGTGATTGCCCCCTACTGCAGGATACAGCGCATGCCCAGTTGGCAAGGCTACAACAGCGCTGGAAAGTTGGATAGTATTGGGCCCTATATTTAACATGTATAGATCCTAATAGGTTGTTGGTAACAAAGGGGGACAACAACCATGGAATGAAGCAGAATCATGGCAAGGGATTGGGGAGCTATAGTTCACTATTGTTTTGTACCTGATGCCGCACACTCTGTCCCCCATATGCTATTTTAAAGAAGAAAGAAAGCTCTCTTTGCTCTCAATAGAATTTTTTTCTGTTTTAAATAGTGTGCAAGGGCCACATGATTGGGAGTGAAACCACAATGGCAAAGTCATACCATCCCTCAACTCTTGACCTGCACTTCTGTTCTGTTTTGTGGCCCCTTTCCACAATCTCTCCAGTGTGGTTAAGTGCTACATCTGCAGCAGTTCTTCCTGAGTCTTCAGGCTCTAACACTAGGGACACCCTAAAGCCTCCAAGCTGAAAACCAATGCCTTTGTTTCTAAATATACGATATATAAGGCTCGTGCAATGGCATAGTGCAAGAGCTGATGTGTAATTCCAGAACAAAGTGAAATGTCCGTACAGAAGAACATACCAAATAAACCAGATTGACTTTCAAAGGAGCCTCTAGGCAGACCAAAAGACCGAGAAACTATAAGCAAGATTTACCAATGTGATACGGTCCACAGCCCAGCACCATCATTCCATGGTCATCAAATTTTACATCATGCTCCTAAAATAGAACACAGTAAGAGAAGTCATTGGGAATAATTCTCAACAGCACCCATCACGCTCATGAGACCAAGGCATTTATGCCTCTCAGTCCTTTATCCAAAAGAACTTCAGTTTGACCTCACTTACTTTATCTTAAAACAGGTACAAGGCCTTTGAATTAGATTGGTTTTTAGAAACTCAGCTTTACCTTAACTACAGGGGATTGCAGCCTGAGAAACTCATGTACACTCATGAGCCACACTCTATCTCCTGCTTCAAAGTATCGGCACAGGACACTACACAATAAAGGAAGGAGTATTTGAAGAAGCCACCTAATCTTACAACCAATCAGAGGCGCACTGCCCTGATTATGCCATGGGCACCATTGGGGGAGGCACCAGGGCATGCGCTCCAACCGCTTCCCCATCAGGAAGTGGTTGGAGCGCAAGCACCCTGTTGGCCACCGGTCAGACAACTTCTGGCACCCAGGGTAAAGCCTGACATCATGATGCCACGCAGAGTCATGACATCATCAGTACGCTCTCATTCCAACTGCTTCCTGATGGGAAAGCAGTTGTAGCACGAGCACACTGATGATGTCATGACGTCAGGCGCTGCCCTGGGCACCAGAAGCCTCGGTACACCATGGCAACTGATTGATACTGGCTTACAGAACGTTGGTGTTGTAATAAACGCTTCCTAAACTTCTTAATTAAACAACACCCAGCACAATCCTATACATATTTACTCAGGTGTGAGGCCCACTACATTTCCATGGGGCTTAGTTCCAGGTAAGCGCTGAACAGGATGGCAGCCACAGTTCATGATGCCAGTCTGCAAATTCAAATCAGCAGTCACGCAGCACTGTAATCGATTTTGCCACTGAAGACGGAGACCAAAGGCAAGAGCCACAACTAAGGACCCTTACTTGCAAAGACTAGGAAATTGATTGTAAATTGATTTGTAGGGCGACGGTCACATAGAAAATGGAAGAGGGGTTCCAATTTAAGGGGCAAAAGGGCTGTTCAAAGTGAGGAGTGCAAAATTATCCCCATGCATCTAGACTTGCCTACCTCCAACCACTCTTCCCAATTGCTTGGTCCCTCTCACCCCTGCTTGACTTAGCAGAGCCAGGATTAAGTAGTTTTGCCACTATCATGTCTAATTTGAGGGGCTGTGGTCCTTCCGATGTCAGCCGGTTTTCTGAACCAAATTCTATGCTATGCGTATCATAATGCTATGGTATGTTTGGGTTTCACAGAATGACTTTAGTTCCTCCTACTGTCTTTCTTGCTTAATGACCATCTTCCCTGGTAACTACGTATTTTATGTTCCTTGACTTTTAATTTTATAAAGACAAATGTCAGACTGATTTGGTCCTGTGGTTCTCTGGTCCTTAAGGCATTAAGCAAGAAAGACAAGGATCCCAACTCCAACAATGGAATGTTATCTTTGTTCAAGAAGTCAACCCCATCTTCTAAGTCAGAGGTCTTCAAACCCCGGCCCCGAGGGCAGATGTGGCCCACAGTGAGCCTCTATCCGGCCCACGGTCAGCCTCTGGCCCACTCAACTGAACACAACTGGAGCTCACGTCCAAAGTGTGTTCTGAAAGCTGGGGAGGTGGGGGAATGGGGGTCCATTTGAGTGTGTACTTTATTTCTAGGGTGTGTGTTGGTGCTTGGAGAAATTCTGATGTATTTATTTAAATTTTATATTTAAAAAATTTTTTCCCCAGCCCCTGACACTGTGCCAGATATTTGATGCAGCCTTCTGGCCAAAAGGTTTGGAGACCCCTGTTCTAAGTCAAAATTCTCTCTCTCATAGACATATACCCTGTAGCCCATTAGTTTCCAACATGTGGTCTGTGGACAACAGGAGGTCCGCGAGAGCCTATGAAGTGGTCCGTGAAGTCTCAGAAAACGAATCACCTCCAGCATTTTGCTGAGTGAATGCTCCCCCTTGGATCACCAGAGAGGATGGAGAACAGACCACCGTAACCACTGTTCCTGCCCCTTCTGGTGGTCCATGAGGGACCACTCACTCAGGAGACACTCCTGACGAACCACCAGACAGGGAAAAGAACACACTGCCTACAGCCGGCAACAAAAGAAGCAACCTACACATCTTCTTTATAAAGAATAACTCTAACAAATGTTCTCTGATTATTAGAAATTTATTGTATTTTTTGTGCACCAGAGTAGGAAAGGTTGCACGTGGTCCATGATGATTCCACTTTTTGCCTCAGTGGTCCGTGGGTTTCTACATGTTGGGAATCACTGCTGTAACCAGTTGTGCTGCATTGCATTGACACTGGCAAGGTTCCTGCAGCTAATCACTTCTGGGGAATTCATTTCCACCAATTGCTAGGGAGTTAGTATTTTCATTACACAATTAATTGTTAAAAAGTGGTGTGAAATGGGGTGGGACAGAACTACCACTGTGCTGAGAAGGTATCGTACTAGGCAAATTGAATTTAGTTGTTAGAGGTTAAATTTCACATGGAAAGAAAAAAAAATCTGCCACACCACAAGGCTTACATTGAAGAAACTCTCATCGGTGGTCTACAGGAAAGAGCAAAAGCAGCACATTCATTGTTCACAGATATTGGGATTTAGGGAACAAAACTGTGGCACCGTAGGTAAATTCTCACTGCATGTATCTGTGCTATGCCTGCTCAAAAAACTTTAATGCTCCCAGCTATACTTTCACTTTCTCAATTTCAGTTGTTGAAAAACATTTCCACCTGTACTCCAGTGGGATTATGTCTGTGCCAGCTGCTCTAAACCATAGCTGACTCTAGACTGAGTGAATAGACTGAG
The DNA here is from genome assembly GCF_035046505.1 of Tiliqua scincoides. Classification (NCBI taxonomy): domain Eukaryota; kingdom Metazoa; phylum Chordata; class Lepidosauria; order Squamata; family Scincidae; genus Tiliqua; species Tiliqua scincoides. Next base: position 127,393,580 of record NC_089821.1, on the reverse strand, counting down.
TTGCAAGGTCAACAGATTCTAATGGGAGAAAATACATCATAATGCGCTGTAGCTATAAAGTGGTAAACGATGGCACTTACCTGGCCATTATAAGTGACATAGAGGTAATTAGTTACAGCAGGGTATTCTCCTGCCAGTGTGTCAATCTGCAGAGGAAATCGGTCAAAAATAAGGAAACAGTCAACAAGGTACTTTTCAGCATTCATGCACCACTCTTGCTTCCTTTCCACTCCATTCTTCTACAGATTTGTTAGAACCTCTTTCCTACCCAAGTATTTCTGTGTCATTTATATGAACCAGCCATTGAGTATCATTAAACTTACTCATTTCATTTTTAGTATGTCTATATCACTTCTCTGCAGTTATATACACAGTTGTGCATTTGTCAATATCACTGTTATCAACTATTATTATTACTGTCATCAACTATTGCTACTTCTACTCTGAGTCGTGGTATTCACAATAGCTGAGATCCAAAGAACTGTGCAGTTCTTTTTCAGTGCACCAAATTTCAGGGCACTATTTCAGTTCACCAAAGGGGTCTTTCTGCTTGTGTTTGTCAGACAGTAACTAACTCCTCACATTTTTTAAACTAAGGGAACTTTCAAAGGCAGTTTGCAACATGGCATTTGCCAGGGGAGGGGTGTCTGTTCAAAGAAAAGAGGCCAGGCCATATCTCAACTAGCTCCAAAGTAACACCTAAAGTAGCTCTTTGGATCCTACGCATTCTGTAATCAAACATCTTTCTCTGTCCTTGCAAGAGTTCATACATCACATATTTATTCCGGGCCTCAAGTAAAAACACCCTAAGGTCCCAATTCTACCCAACTTTTAAGCACTGATAGAGCTGTGCCAAAAGGCATGTGCTGCATCCTGTAGTGGGGGAGGGCAATCATGGAAGCCTCATGGAAGGTAAGGGAATGTTTGTTTCATTATCTTGGGAATGCTTTGCAGCCGCATCGGTGCTGGAAAGTTGGATAGGATTGGGCCCTAAAAGGAGCCCCTCAGGCAGTCCCATATCAATAAGAAGTCTGTGACTAGGAGAAACATGCCCTTCTCTGTCACAAGAAGAATGACATTTTAAAAGATAGACTGTCACTAGTCATTCAGCAAAAGGACAGGTGGCACACTCATCAATTCTGCAAAGCCAGAACAGCAGAAAATGGACACATTTGCCTAAACTAGATCAGAACGCAGAGAAAAGCCTGCAAAACAGGGTTCATAATTTGGAGCTTTAGGATATGAAAGGGCCTTTAAAACGATTTCTAGAGCAGTTAATTTTTTAAAAAAATGGGGGGGAAAAACCAGCTGGTAGAACTTTCATACCAGCATCTCTTAATCGAACAGCAAAATGACTATGGAATACCTATGAAAGCAATTGTGACATCGTCATGAATACCAGATGAACTTATTATGTTCAGTGCTATCACAATGAATACCAAATGAACTTGCAATGATGGGACACTTAAAATAAAGTATTACCCTATAAAAATTTATTGCTGAGAGACAGACAAAAGGAGCTACACGTTTCACGGTCACACTGCACAATGGGTCAACACCAGTATTTTCCATCTTTTATACTTCCCGGCTCAAAATGGAGACTGAGGAAATAGTTTGTTCCACAGACACCTGCAAATATGGAGAGGTAGGTCTTTCTTGTATGCATTTATACAAGAGTGTGTGTGAGTGCAAAAGGTCAGTAATTCTTGAGTATAGGGGACATTTTGGAAGAAAGAATAGTATAACGGTTGGCTTGCTTTGTTGAGACCCAGAGCCCAATCCTATGGGCTGTGAGTGCCAGGGCTACAACTGCAGTGCTGGCACTGGGTGTCATAAAATGCCGTAAAGTGCTTCTCGACATCCAGTGAGTGACTCCAGTGGAAGGGCTGTGTCATCTTGAGGGGCCACATCTTGTCTGACAGCCACCAGGGAAGGGAAAGTTTGCACCAGACAGCAAAGGTAAGAGGGGAGGGTGGCAGGAGGGCAGTCCAGAGGCAGGAAGGGAGTGTTTCCTGGCTGAGGATGGTAGAATGTGTGGTGAGACAGGCCTGGGAGGGGGAAGGAAAGGCAGAGCAGGCCTCCACCAGATCCTAACCCCATCCTGGCTCTGCCAGTGTTACACGGGCTACTCGGACTGCCCTCCCACCACTGTGAAGTAGCACCATTGAGCAGACTGGGGCACTACACAAGGCAAGGGAACAAAAGTTCAGAAATTTCACTTAGCCTGGAAAAAACAGCCCATATTAGTCAGTTTCAGAATGGTAAAAATTCTAAGGTTCCCCTTGGGACAGGTAGAGAATACTGGAGTTGGTCTTGGCATAAGAGAAGCACAGAGGGAAGGAGGACCTTAGGGCACTTTTCTCCATTTCTCCACTGTTTTTATCTCTGCTTGTCTTGTGATCCCCTAGCAAAAAAATATCCCTTCTCCTCCCCACATGGGGAAAATTAATCCCGCAGGTAGAAATAAAATTAAGCATAGATAAACAATGGATGGAGAAAAAAATGGACTCTATGATATCCTTTAGCCTTTTTCCCCCTGCCTCAAGGATTTCCAACTTTACACAGAGTCGGCTTTACACATGGGGCTCCTTTTCATGTGATGAGCACACTATGTAGTCAGGATTTCAAATTTTCTTCTGTAAAATGGGAACAGTGTCACTTCCTATCCCTCAAGATTTATTCTATGCTTATGAAATAGATCTCTTTTACCTCTTTTGAAACATGAAACCAATACAAGACCAACCTGGTAGCAGTAGGTTACAAACCTGCTTATAGTTATACCTGTTTCACCCAAGGGGTTATGTTCTTCTTGAGTCTCAGTTCCCTGCTCTGTGCTTCAGTCACTCCTAGACACTTCCCAATCTGTTTATCTGAAAAACCAATCTGCTTGGCTCTCCGGAGGCTTTCTTCTGAAATGGACTCACTGGAATGAACATAAAAACAATGTGTTACAGACACTGCATCCTTCATGTTCGTCACAGATATTGTTTGACCTCAAGGGGGAAAGAGGTGCTGGAGCTATTGAGAACAAAATGGGTAACATTATAATGCCGTTGTACAAATCTATGGTAAGGCCACACCTGGAGTATTGTGTCCAGTTCTGGTCGCCACATCTCAAAAAAGACATAGTGGAAATGGAAAAGGTGCAAAAGAGAGTGACTAAGATGATTACTGGGCTGGGGCACCTTCCTTATGAGGAAAGGCTAAGACGTTTGGGCCTCTTCAGCTTAGAAAAGAGATACCTGAGGGGGGACATGATTGAGACATACAAAATTATGCAGGGGATGGACAGAGTGGATAGGGAGATGCTCTTTACACTCTCACATAACACCAGAACCAAGGGACATCCACTAAAATTGAGTGTTGGGAGAGTTAGGACAGACAAAAGAAAATATTTCTTTACTCAGCATGTGGTCGGTCTGTGGAACTCCTTGCCACAGGATGTGGTGATGGCATCTGGCCTGGATGCCTTTAAAACGGGATTGGACAAGTTTCTGGAGGAAAAATCCATTATGGGTTATAAGCCATGATGTGTATGTGCAACCTCCTGATTTTAGAAATGGGCTATGTCAGAATGCCAGATGCTAGGGAGGGCACCAGGATGCAGGTCTCTTGTTATCTGGTGTGCTCCCTGGGGCATTTGGTGGGCCGCTGTGGGATACAGGAAGCTGGACTAGATGGGCCTATGGCCTGATCCAGTGAGGCTGTTCTTATGTTCTTATGAGTTTGGGCACAGAAAGACATTGTCAAAATCCTGCCCTCAGCTTTGAAGTCTAGGTGGCACAAGACACCATTGTTAGGCCAACTTACCTCATAATCTGTTGTGAAGTAAAAATATTGTTGAATGTTCCTTAGAGGAAATGTGAGATATCAAAACTGGATGCACTTACCTGGGATACAAAAAGATCCACCTTTGCCAAAAGACCTATAATAAAATTTATCTTGGCAAACTAGTTATAACTGAGTGTATAAGAAGTAATTAACTACAAAATTATACCACCCATCTCCAAAAGCTTTCTGTCCTTCCGGCACTCCTTGAAGACTTAGATTTTTTGTCATGTTTTTATGATTGTATTTAGTTTAGTCTCTCTCTCTCTCTCTCTCTCTCTCTCTCTCTCTCTCTCTCTCTCTCTCTCTCTCTCTCTCTGGCTGCTATTATTATATTATTCTTGTACAGACACCACTCAATTTATACCAGGGTTCAGTTATTGGAATTCTGTGCATATAATAAAAACACATAAATTAAAAGTACTTTTCCCATAGGAACCAATATAAATGATGAGTGGGTTATGGCAAAAGTCACAGAATACTTACTCTGATGACTAGATAATTTTGCTTACCCAAGGGAAGATATAGGGGAAGGGTTGAGGAGGGAGGCTATTGAGAGTGGAAGTGGCTACTGATGTTGATGACTGAGAAACCAACAAGAACAAAGACACCAGTAAGGAAACTGGAAAGGTGGTAAGTGGAAGCTCTGTGAACATGTTTTCTTCTCTTTTTTTAATCTTCTGGCTTTAGAGGACAGAAGGTATCTGTAATACCATCCACTGTGACAGCTCCACACTCCCCCCACCCCAAATGGGATGGGCACCAAAAGCATGTGGTTCTTCTCTCACTACTGCTAGTAACATATGCAATGCAATTTCTGCCCACAGGATTAAGTCAGATTGAATGTATGGTCACAAGGCTCACAAAGCATCACCCCTTCCAGACTTCAGAACTAGAGACACTGTGATTGGCAGATGAGGCCAAAGGGGAGACAAAGTTAGCATCCAGCATCCTGGATGCTGATCCAGGATGTCCTTTGTCTGAAAACCTGCAGGAATTGAACTCAGCTGTCACTGCTCCCTCTAACAATTCCTACTGTGCAGCAGTGGGGCAGACGTTGGGCAATGACATCACACATCATCACCAACTTCTGCTCAGTTTCAAGCTGTGCAGCTGCATAGTTTAGTGTCATCAGTCCTTCTATGGTGAGAGGACTCGGGCATGCAGCATTGCTTGGATTCAGAGGATTTCTCAGAGGATCTTGGAATGAGTCACCCCCCTTGCATGCTGGCAGAGAAAAAGAACATGTGAAACTATGGTTACTAACAAGAGCAGGAGGTTTACTGCCTTCAGAAGAGCAAACCATTGGAGGATGCTCCCACCCCTTTTGGCAGGCAAATGCTATAGCCCAGTGGTTCTTAAACTGTAGGTCGTGATGCAATTTCTGGTGGGTCGCGAGAAGCTGGCAGCCGCCATCTTGGAAGATGGCAAAAGACCTGGGTGGCGCCATTTTGGAAGTGGGCAAAGCCTCGGCGTCACCATTTTAAACTTCCCAGCATTGCAAAGTAACTAAGAGCAGCTTGCACATGCACAAAAAAAGCAGCGTACTGCTGCCTTCCAGCTGGACCTTCCTCTGCACTCGGAGGCTTCTGGGGGGGGCAAATCGCGGCGTGTGGGCAAAGAAGGACAGGGAGAGACTTGGAAGAGCCAGCCAGGCTTCTCCCTACCAACATCTGTCAGCTCAGCTACCTGGACGGGATGGGCTGCCTCGGGGTTGCAAGACAGAGCAGCTTCTCCCCCCCCCCAGCTGGACTGGGGCAGACCCACATGATCTCACCTCTTGTGAGCCTGCCTTGAAAGCAGCATCACCACCGCTACCCCCCTGCCGATTGCACCCCTTATGGTACTGCTGCTCCCTCTCTTCCAGCACTTCTTCTAGGGCTCTTCTGCATCATCTCTCCCTCTCTGGAAGCCGTGATCCTTTCCTGCCCTGGCTAGCATGCCCTCTCTTTACATCTTTGCTGGGGTGAGAGGGGATCCCCGGTTGCCTGGCTGCCAAGAGAGCAGCTAAGAGGGGGGGAGGGGGACAAGCCTGCCATATGGGGGAGTAAGCCCCATTGCTTACCTGGGAGTAAACCCCATTGCCAATAATGGGAGTTAATTCTGAGTAGGCATGCTTAGGCGAGCAGCTGAGAGGGTGAGGTGAGGGGAGATGTTTCTCCTTATCTTCCTTCTGAGGGGGATATTACTGTTCTTATTTCCTTTATTTACAAAAGCTCAAGCTACTTCTTGTATTGAGTTGCACGAGTAGGGTGCACTTGCTTCTGACCAGTACTGAGCACAGTATCAACATCCACATCAGTGTTAGTTTCAAGCGTAATACAAGAAGTAGTATTATTAATAACAGTATTTATATACTGCTTTTCAACAAAAAGTTTACAAAGCAGTTTAAGTAGCTAGACATTTTGTAAATAAAGATGGAAATAAAAACAGTAGTAAATACACAAATATTTTGTTCCAGATGTTGTTTTATTTTTATTCTTTTTGCTTGATAGCAATAGTAGTGAGGGCAGGGAGAATGGGAAGAAGCTTCTGAGCTGGAATGCTTTCACTTGTCATTTATAGTTTGAGTTCCTAGGCAAGGACTTCCTGCTTGATGACATCACTTCAAGCTCTGACATCATAGCGATGTCAATTCCTGTTTGATGATGTCATTTCCGGCTAGACATAACTTCCAGGTTGATGACATCATTTCCGGTGGGTCCCAGACAAATTGTCATTCTCAGAAGAGGGTCCTGGGCTAAAAAGGGTGAGAACCACTGCTATAGCCTGTTTGGATACATACAGACAAAGGAGGTCTGCTCAAGGATGATTGGCAGTAGCTTGGCTTTTGCCATGAAGAAACCCCCAGATTGCAGTGAACGTGAGGTTGCAAATCCCACAAGGGCTGAAACTCAAAAATGCATTTTCTCACAGAATAACTGCCTTAGCTGAAGTCAAGGCCTGGATCTGCCTGTTATCTCTCTGGTCTGGTTTATGGGGGCCCTTGGAACCGTCTATGGTCCTGACTTTTGGTATCTGCATAAATTCTTGAATCCTTGAGGCCTGGCTCTCTTGTCTGAACTCATGCTATCTCTTTGGTCCCCTCCTACCACCAGACCATTTGCAACTTTGGCTGTTGGCTATTGTACAAAATGGGCCTGTGTGAACTGCAGAAGGTATCTGGAGGATGAAGCTTAATTACAGGGAAGCAGCATATTGCAACAGGCAAGGCTGACTTCCCCCTTCTTGTCCTTTGTGGCTGAAATAATTGGTAGATTTCAAGCTCTGATTAGCCAACAGCCATTTGAATTCACCAAGCAGGCAAGGCTGTTTCCTTGGCTGCAGAACCCCACGAGAAAGCTATTGTGTGACTGTCAGCCAGCTAAGGAATCTGATGTGAAATATGCTGGGAAGTAAGAAGGGGTATGAATGAATTCAATATTAAGGGGTTATTAACTCTGTCCCACTTGAAATCTATGGAATGTAGATGCATTTAATTTTAGCTAGGTCATGCCCTAGGTTTCTTACATCAATCAATTCCTACCTCTGCCCTTTCAAAACTGAGAAGTTTCACTCGTTTCTTTTGTGCTTCTTACAGAGGTTAAAAACTTAATGCCAACTTTCCAGTAAAAAAACATACACATTGCTAAAAGCAGAAGGGTGCTGAGGCCTAATGACACCTCGGGCAGGGTGAAGCAGTGATGTGGCAACCTCAACCCGCCCCCGCGTGACCACAATACCCCAGCACCTGTGCCTGAAACGTCCCCTGCTTTCAGAATGGCTCCATTTCAAAGCCAAATGGAAGCGAGGGAGGATGGATGGGACAATCCTAGTTCCACTTGCCACCTTGAGTGGCAACTGCTGAGCACCTTCCCTGTAGAGAGCTCAGGAACCATCCAGAAAGCCCTGGGGGGGGGCATCACTTGCCATCCCCTTCACACACCACTGGCTAAAAAGAGGTATCCCTCACTCAGCATGGCCACAATTGTCATCAATTCACAGATGAATGACTAGAATCCACTGCTCTATATGGTTTGTTCGCCATGCAAGCCAACAGCTGCCAGTATTTTCTAGGCCTCCTGTATTTTTGTTCTCGGCATCTTGTCAATTTAAATGTTGGTCTGTCATTTCACCGTCTTGCTCTTTTGCCATCTGTGGCCTCTCTCTGCTGAACCAACTGCTGCTTCCCAACCCACCTTATGTATTTTTCATCTCCTGCGGCCCTCTTCCTCCTTCTGTACTAAGCACCTGCCAGACACTTCTGTTTCTTCTCTTGCCTCTACCCATCACCCTGATAAACCTCCTGCCTCTCCGTTTCAAAGCCACTTTCTTTGGAGCTGCCCATTAGCCAGATCACAAAGAAGCCTGCGTATATTTCTAGCTCCTCTACTTTCCGTTCTCCTTGTTAAGAGCATCTTTGCTTAGCTTGTCTAATAAATCAATATTTTATGCGCAAGCAAGCTCTGAATTAGGCAGGAGGAAATGATTAACCAATAACACACTTTTCCTAATGCAGGTTCTTTGAATTTTGTTCCTTGTGCATTTGAAATTTTTAAAAATATGTGTGCTTTCAGGGAGCTTCAAAACAGTAAATACAGTTTAGGGAAACGTTCTGAATAAAACAAAGGAACGTTAACTCGATGATCATGGTTCTTAAAATCTGAAAAAGCTGCATTTTAGTGAACATGACAGAAAGATGGAGGGAGAAAAGGATGGATGGCTTTGCTCTACGAATCCAGAGGCAAGGGCATCTCAATCCTTTGCAAGAGCACCATGGGCTATCTTGCTGTCATTGGAGCATGCTGCCCTAACCAGTCTTGAAAGGAAACCTTGATCTTAAAGGTCAAGCAGGGTGAGGCCCAATCAGCACTTGTATTTGAAGACCATCATAGGAAACTAGATGCAGTCGGTTCAGGAAGCAGCAGATACATGTCTAGTTGGACTGAGGGGACCTGTGTTAACAATTCAGTTTGGACTTTCACTCTCATGAATGGCTTTAGGCACTCAATTATTATGAAGAATCAGGTGGTCTTAACTTGGGACGGTTCTGCTTCAGGCTGCAGGTGGGGAATGGGTCATACTTCTGAATGCTCCCCCAATTAAGGAAGTTCCTTGCATGTAACAAACAAGCCCATTAGAGAGAGCTTTAACACAGTTCTCTAAAACTAGCATATCAGGGAGAAGATTAGACTAAAACTCTTTCCCAGAGCTGCCAGTTTTCCAGGGACAAGGAACTTTGTATGAGAAGGCATTCTACTGTATAATCATTCAACTGTATAATCTCCTCACCAGCCATTTCAAATATAACAGCCACAGAAATGCTATACCATACAATTTATCTAAATGTGTACGTTGGCCCTGAGTCAATGGCAATTTATCCCACCCTTCCGTGTGAATTCACATCTTTAAATGAAGTGTACAATTAAAACAGTGCATCCACTTGCTTGATGGACAATGAGCTGCAAAAGAAACAAAGGCTGCAGTCTGCTGAATACGAGTTAGAGCTGGCAAGGTTAGCAAGAGACAGGTTTCTATATCATACAGAATGCCTAGATAGGGACAGACCTCTGATAATCAATAAGCACAAACCCACATTAAAAGGATTAAGATAATGTAGGCTCTTGCCTTCCTGTAAATTATATATTTAAATCCCAAGTTACCCTCAGGGATTTGCAGGAAAATGCATATTTCGAAAATATTTGCCAATGGACTCACAGTATTTTCTCCCCTATGGGAAATTTGGCAAAGGTGTACATCTGTGGCAAAAGCAGTGTGTTGAAAGCACATTCATACATCTTAAAAATATATTTTTCTGAAGATTGAAAAGGCCACCTGTCCAAATGGACCTGTTATTTAATCTGATTCATATGCCAAAATCTTGGCATTGCGTCCTAAAATAAGCCAAACTGCAGCCCTCATGGTTGCTGGGGGTAAAAAAACCACAAGAATATTTCTGCTTTATATACCAAGGCTCACAGAGAGTCTAGGGCCCAATCCTATCCAATTTTGCAGTGCCGGTGCAGCTGTGCCAATGGGGCATGCACTGCATCCTGTGGTGGCGAGACAGGCATAGAGGCCTCCTTAAGGTATGGAAACATTTGTTCCTTTACCTTGAGGCTGCATTGTGGCTACAAGAGAGCCGGAAAATTGGATAGGATTGGGTCCTTAGTTATCAATGGCTAGCACTATGCCTACACAGAGTGAGAACACTGGTACTGTCTCTGTTAAACAAGTAGAGTTCAGAGAACCTCTTGCATTACTAAATAGGGAGTTAGAAGATCCATAATTTTATGAACACTTTGTTGTTGTTCAGTCATTAAGTCGTGTTCGACTCTTCATGACCCCATGGACAACAACACACCAGCCCCCCCCCCCCCCGTCTACCACTAACTTCTGGAGTTTGTCCAAATTCATGTTCATTGCCTCTGTGGCACTATCTAACCATCTCATCCTCTGCTGTCCCCTTCTCCTTTTGCCTTCAATTTTTCCCAGCATCTGGGTCTTTTCTAAAGAGTCCTCCCTTCTCATGAGATGACCAAAGTATTTAAGCTTCAGCTTCAGAATTATGAACACTTAGAAAGAAGCAAATCGTACTGAACTCATTAAATTATTTCAGAGTAAACTTATCTAGGATCGGATTCTAATTATTATTTTGGATTATTCTGATTTTAATCAAAATTGATCATTTTAGTAAAAATAAAATTTAGGTCATTTTATATTTGATTTTTAGTGGATAATAGATGCCTAATGCTTATTGTGAAAGCATAACTCATTATTCACCTTATCACAGAACTTTAAACAGTAGCATTGTCTTGCAAAGGAATAACAGAGAGAACAAAGAGTATATAAGGCCCAACAGCAATTGCCATCACTAGCAATCAGGAAGGGTTAGTAACTTAGAACAGCGGACATGTTAATCACCTTCCTCATCAAACTGCTAAGGGTGCTCTTCACTTGGAGAAAGAAGTCAGAAAGGCACCTGAAGAAGAAAATGTTGTAGTAGCGGGGACTTCAATGATTCTCACTTAGACAGTGTAAATTCATATTCAGACCATGAGAAAGAGAAAATTCCTTGACAAACTAAGGGGACAATCCTATACTTTTTAAAAAAGTATGGAGAAACATAGGATATGGTGTAAGCCCTCCTAAGTCAAAACATCCTGAAAAATGTTAGTTAAAGTAAAGGCCAAAAGTTAAAATAAAGGCCAAAAATTCATCATGAAGAGGGAATGTTCCAGGCAGAACCAGGAGGAGAAGACTTATGTCAACCAGGGGTGGGCAAACATTTTGGCAGGAGGGCCACATCATCTCTCTGACACCGTGTCAGGGGCTGGGAAAAAAGAATTAATTTACATTTCAAATTTGAATAAATTTACATAAATGAATACAATAGAGATGGAACTTATATGAATGAATGAATTTTACTGAGCTTATTTATAATACACATGAAAACTATAATACAGGCATGTAGAACCACATGAGAACTATGAATTGTTTGCTGCATACCTCTTGCAAACTGAAAACATACAGAGCAAGCCAGAAACACATGGAGACATAAGTTGTTCAAAGACAATGGAGGGAGGGGTTAAAATAATGCCCAGGGAAAAGCAGAAAACACATGGAGACTATAAAAGGCCTTGCTCTAACTTGATCCGCAGCTTAGGTCTGGCAGTCGCAGGAGGCAGTCGTGGGCCAGGGCACCCCTGCCCTAAACAATGGCCTAAAGTTACACTAACTTCAGAGTTAGTGCAAATCCAAATATACTCATAGAAAACAATGCAGAGTTGAACATTTCCAACTTCCCCTGTCCACTCTGCTTATAAGATACAGACTAAACCCAGCAGCCAATCACAGAATACACACCCCAGTACTTAAGCCCCTGCTAGGGAGTCCAGAATTTGGACAACAGAGTGTAGTACCCAACACATATACTTTACCCACAAAGAAGAGACACATCCATAATTAAGGAGAAAAGTCCCCTGTTCACCTTTCTCTATATTTCTCTATATTACAATTGAATTGTATTCTCTATATTTCTCTAAATTCTCTGTAAATTTCTCTATATTACAATTGAATTGAAAATTGAATAATACAATTTTACAGCATGCTTCTATCTCTGAAACATAGGGCAAATAAAGGTTCTCATCTCACAACAATATTGTGGATGAAATTGGCTTTTATTTTTTTTAATAGATTTGTTAACTTGCTATTCAATAGGTCAGTTAAACTGAGACAGATCTTCTGGATCCAGCTATTGGGTCATGCTAGCACTGAACTTTATCACAGGTATACATACAATGACATGAAATGTCAGCATTCACATGAGTCCTGGTCTCACAACATATCCAGAGTGAATGAATGTAAGTACAGGGCAGAGCTGAACAGCATGACAACCCTCCATCCCCTAAAAATCTACACATGTTCAGCTGAACAATGGTGTCTGTATGCATGCAACTTTATCCACGAATATGCCATGCAGTTATTCAAGAGAGGTCACCCCTCTCTACGTGCATTCACTCACCTTGAATATGTTGGGGAAACAGGGCTAGAGTTTCTGTGCAATCTTACTTCTTTGATCTCATTCTACGAGTAGTTTCATGCATCTTGTTGGTATAAGTCTCAAGGACATTCATAGAAAGGTAGCATTGTACCCATTTTCACAACTGGAGCACTGAACCGATGAAGCTGACTTATTGAATCAGATCCAGCTCAGAATTGTCTACTTTTGCTCACAGGATGCTCCAGGGTCTCAGCCAGGGGTTTTTTGCAGCCTTTGATATTTCTCCTGGGAAATGTCATGGATTAAAACATGGATCTTTCTGCATGTAAAGCATGCATTCTGCCACTGAGCTACAGCCCTTCCCAGTGTTGCTCTCTGAGCTAAGGCTTCGCTGAGGTACAGGCAGGTCAACTAGGTTTGCTGAAAGAAAAAAAATATATACCTTCCAGTTTCTCTCTCTCTCTCTCTCTCTCTCTCTCTCTCTCTCTCTCTCTGTGTGTGTGTGTGTGTGTGTGTGTGTGTGGCCTAGGCTGGAATCCTACCCACACTTACCCAGGAGTAAGTCCCATTTACTATCATTGTTAAAAGCATATACATAGCAGCCTTTTAAAAGTATAGATGTGCCACATTTCCCCAAATGTGTTCACATATCATAGTAATATAGTAATGATAAAATATTGAAATGAATGGGGACCCACCTGAAATTGGCTCATGACCCACCTAGTGGGTGCCAACCCACAGTTTGAGAAACACTGCACTACCCCTTAATTTCAAACATGCACATACCCTTCAAAAATCCTTATAAGGTTACACTCCCTTAATTCCATCCTGTAACTAAATTTAGCACATTGAAATTCTAAGAGGCACTGATTAACATCTTTTATACTGTTCTACCCCCAATATTTGCATCCACAAAATGACAGTTTGAAGTTTTAGAGTGGGAGAGAAATTGTCTTCAAGCTAGACAATCAACCCTTTTTACGCACTGCCATAATCATTTAATGGTTAGGCAGTGCCGCTTACTTCCTAACAAAATGAAGTCTCCCGTGTTTTCCTGTTTATAAACAAAACAAGCTATTCGCTCTACACACTCTCCCTCCCTGTTTTCAACTTCCAGTGCGGATTTTTGTTTTGTTTTGTTTTGTTTAAAATTCTCTCCTGTCATCTCTGAAACTCCATCCACTCACACTTCTTCAATAATAAATGATAAAAGGAAATGGAATAAATTCCCCTTAATGAGGAAATTTTCACCTGGCTCAGAGAAACTGGGGAAATCTATTAACTGAGTCAAGGAACGCCTGCAGCATCGCAATTACCGGGGGAACCAAAACGCTTCGGCACGGTCCTCTCTTCTGCTCGACTAGCTTTCATCTGATCTATCCAGCTCATGAGTAAACTAAACTAACATGCCTTTGGAAACCACTCTCTATAGTATGCAGCTGAGTGTGCCTGCTAGCTGAAGGGCTCTACAAAGTTATTAGCAGCAAGGGAGGAGGCACTGCAATGCAAAAAACAGGCAAGCCATCAGATGGTAAAACCCACGTTCTCTATTTAGGATAGCAATGGCAAGAAAGAATCCTGCCTAGGCTTCCACATGCATAACCAAATACCACCAATGATTATATGACTGTAAGGATGTAAGGACTTGGACATACAGGGCACATCCACAGTACAGACTTCCACTAGTGTTACAGACTTAAGAAACCCTGACAGTTATAGTTCTGAAGCGACAGGGCCACTAATAATAAATAATAATAATAACAGGTATTTATAGACCGCCTTTCTTGGTCTTTATTCAAGACTTTATTCAAGGCGGTTTACATAGGCAGGCTTATTTAAATCCCTTATTAAATAGGGATTTTTACAATTGAAAGAAGGTTCTTTCTTTCAAGAACCACTACACTCAGGTGTTTCATTCCGATCTGGCTTCACATTCTGGCCTCCATCCTCCCACACTCAGAGCAGATGGAATTGCTCGGCTTCAGCTTGTCAGCTGCTTCAAGGTCGCACGGTGCCGGTGGCCTCGAACTGGCGACCTTGTGGATGTTATCTTCAGGCAGACGGAGGCTCTACCCTCTAGACCAGACCTCCTGCCACTAAGGGCCAAATCCTACCCAGCTTTCCAGGACTGATGGCAGCTGTGCCAACAGGGTGTGCACTACAGCCCACAGCGGAGGGGTCGTCATGGAGGTTTCCTCAAGGTAAGGAAACGTTTGTTCTTTTATCCCAGCACTGCATTTCAGCTGCAACAACTCTGGAAAGTTGGATAGGCCTTGTGAGAAATCTTGCCAAACTATAATGCACAGGGAAGCCATGACAGGTTTCTGAGATAGATAGGTGAATGGTCATCAACAGCTTATGAGCGCTTCCCCCCCTTTCTTTCCATCTCCCCGATTCATCATCTTGCTCTTTGGGCATCAGCTATGCATCAAGTTAAAGAGCAAAGAGGAATACGTAAAGGAGTGTTGAGAGAAAATAAGACGAATTGAATTGGAGGGATGGAGCCCTTCATATGTAACTTTCCTTGAGTTCAGCATTTCTCTCGGTGGACTGATAGTAATTGTTCAGCATCGTCCATGCATTGGGTGGAACAGGCCATCTCCTTCCTACACACAGCTCAGATATAGAGCTTCCTTTCTTTCTTGACTTATAAAACCTTATCTTCTGGGATGGCAGAAAAAAGATATCTATGATGGAAATATCTATCACGGTAATATTTTCACAATGATGTAACTTCAGAGCATTTATTAGGAGCAGAAGCTGGACTACTAGCAACATGGGGGCCAGCATTACAACAGAGTTGTGAATACAAACAAATCTCAGAAAAAATGACAGCTGAACTGGGGTTGCTTAATGCTTATCAGTTCAGTTTGATTTTTGAAAGAGGACGATTGACAAAAAATGCACTCTCTCTCCTTTCTTCCCCTTCCAAGCGTGTTCCCTTAGAGGTTCCGCCTGGTTGACTCAATTGGTTCTGACGTTTCACAAGATCTAGAATAAGCCGCAATTACAATAATGAGATCGGGGCAAATATTGTTTGTCTCCTTGCCTCAAGGAGACAGGTTATAACTACTCCCCTCAAGAGGAACGTTATTCAAAAGATGACTTGTCAGGGTATGTCAGGATCCATTAAAGGGGTAGGAGATATAAACCAACAACACTCTCTCCTAACTCTCTCTTTTCCTTCAGCAGGCATCATTACCAATTTTTTTAGGCACAGGTCACACAAATATTCAGTTAAAGAAGTTAAAAATATAACAAACGCACCTCAGAACCAAGTGGTACATAAATAAGATGGGACTGCTGAGCTGTGGGAGCAACACAGAGGGAAGCAAAGACATGCTTTCCAGATTTTTACCGCATATTTTACTTAGAGTGAAGGTGCCTTCTGAGGGTGACTTGCTCAAGCTAAACTGGAAGGCAGGTTAAGTGCAATATGGGGCAGAACCAGCCAGAGAGGCAATGACAAAGAGGAATGGAAAGAGCCACTCATTTCCCATATGAAGGGAGTAATGGAAGAAGTGGGGCCTAAGCAGAGTTATACAATGGAAGACCCTTTTACTTACTTACTTATTTATTTAAAAGATTTCTACCCCATCTTTCCCCTGCTGAAAGCAGATGCCCAAGGCGGTTTACAATATACAGATTAATAAATAAATAAATAAATAAAAATATAAGAGAGTAAAAAAAATAGAAAATGCAATATAACGAAGAAAAAGGAAATACAATGGGGGGGGAGAATCTCAATTGGAGGAGGACAAAAATACTCAAGGAACTGCTATAGAGGCACAGGAGGCACATGTCCCAGGAGGTAGACATCTCAAAAGCAAAATGAAACAAAAATGTTTTAAGCTCTCACTGAAATGTCATGTGGGAGGGGGTAGATCTTAAGTCATCCAGTAGGGAGTTCCATAACTGTGGCGTTACTACTGAGAAGACTTGCCCCAGGGCCGCCATCCCCCTAACTTGAGAGAGAGGTGGCACTTGCAGGAAAGCCCCCTCAAATTATCTAAGAGGGCGGGTCGGAATATATGGGAGAAGGCAGTCCCTCAGATAGCCCACCAACCCCTGCTAGATTGCTGCCAAGTGTAAGATAGGAGCACAGGCAATAAAAGATTGCAAAGGAAAAATTCTTTGCTCGTAGTTCATGAGCATGTACATCTCTGTTGGCCGTACAGGTCCTAGAGTTTGGAACAGGGAATCCTAGAGCTATTCCTTTTGCAAAGGTATGTAATACCTCATGGCATGGTGGACTCCATACAGCTGGTCTGAGCTCATGGAGAGAGGTCTGCATGTTTGGAGGATCAAGAGGAAGGAGGGGGAGTCACGTAGAGGCACACCTCCACAGGTCAAAGCAAGCTAAAGGATCAAAACAGGTAACCTCTGAGTCTTCTGCCTCCTGGAGAGTACATTGCCCCCTAGTGTCCTGCAGGCAGCTTTGCATCTACTTTCCAACAGGGACAACCCAAGCATATCCCTCCACAGTGACATACAACACTGGATCCTAAAATTAGAGTTTGGTATCTCACCCTGGGTGAGATGCATGCTCCAGAAATGCCCCCCCCCCCGGAAAAGTAAGCATATCTCACACTTCTCTAGCTGCTTCCAGTTACAGAACTGTCAGAGTCCATCAACTCACTCCTGTTTCTGCAGAAGTGTATTAGTTGCATGTGTATGTTCTCAGCTGTCTTTCTTATGGCAATTCTGAAATTGTCTGTGACTTCACATATGCTGGATTTATCTGCATTCTGCTAAGATAATTACACACCTTTTCAAAAATGGAAGTCACAATAACAGTCATGAATATGCTTAAAGTAATGTCTAGTCTGACATTATTTGCTTCAGATAAAGATCTTATTTATGCAGATGCAAGAACTTTGGTTCCTCTGGTGAAACACACTCATTCGTCCCGCATTTGGAGATTTAGAGTTGAAACTTTTTTTTTTTTTGCAATGTGATGTATATGCGTGACACCCAGCTGGAAAGGCAATGGTTTATTGATGACCCTTTGATCTTTCTTTCATTCCACTGTTTTCAACTTGCAAAGTCTGGATCTAAGGTTTTTATTCCAGTCCTTGTATCTTTGCAGACTTTGCACTAAAGTGCCTTTCAAAAACCAAGTCCTATTTCCAGAAAAAGGAAAAAAAAAACTATTTTCAAAATACACCTTTGTACTCTTCTCAAAGTGTACAGGAACAAAGAATTTTGAAGAAGAAGAAAAAAAACTTTCCCTCTGTTTCCAGAAGCTGTTCAACAACATTTCTGTTACACATAGGTTTGCTAGGACCCACCTGGCCCTGACAGTTGAAGATATTAATGTCTGAGAGGACTCAGAATAGAAGATTTGAATTGGTTCTATCAGTGGGACTTGATAGGGGTCATGATAAATACCATGAAAACGTCAAGAAGTGAGCCTGGTCATTAATCTTGACAGGTCTTTATACAATCAGAAAGAATTCAGAGCTTGTTATTTCAGAGTTGAACAATAAATGAACCACAGATTCCAGCATATTTCAGCCACCCCTTGTAAGCTATTGCAGGAAATGAATTAGCAAACTTCCTGGGCTGTACTAGCTTGTACTGCAGCTTAGGAATCTAATAAATGAATGCCCTTTCCATTGCAAAGACACCCTGCTTATAGAAACCTAGCACACCAAGAAGACAAATTCTAACCTTCTCTTAATATGCTAGATTTCACCCAAATCTTCTCCAGTACCATAACAAAGTCAAAGGCACAGGAATGATAGGGATGAAGAATTAAAAATGAAGGTTTACTTGCACTACAATTGACAGAAGATAAGACAGAAATACACCAAAGGTTCAACCTGGATTTTTGTTTGTTTTTTTTTCTTTTAAAACATCTGTATAAGAGAATTGCAGAAAGCTTCCACCAAAGCCTTCTACACAGCTTTTGGAAAATACATTTATCAACAGATGTGTGCTAATCAGTGCTTTTTTTGTACAAAAAAAGGTGCAGGAACTCACAACTTGTTAATCTTTTATTTATTTATTTATTTATTTATTTATTTATTGGAGAAATAAAATATTTTTTATGTGCTTCCCCCCTAAAGATGAACTTACTTCTGAATAGACATGCATAGGATTGGGCTCTCAGGCTGCAAGGCTATGCACACTTTCCCAGGAGCAACCCCCATTGAGCACAATGAGACTTACTTCTGAGTAGACACGCCTAGGCTCGTGCTGCAGACTGGCACGGGGGCTGCACCAGCCAGCTTCCTTCCCCTCCTCCTCTGCCAAGCCAGTACCTGGGCGTTCCGTGGGTGCCGCAGCCCGTTTCCCTGGCTGGCTGGCTGTCCGATCTCCTCCCCGGAGTCAGCGTGTGTCCCCCACACCCTCCACCGGCTTGGAAGCTGCACGGGGAAGCAGAGTGGGGGGGAGGGGAGGCGGGCTGGGCTCAGGCGAGAACTTGGGGATGGGGGCAGGAGGGGGTCATTGTGCGGTCAGGTGGGGGCCAGGCACCCGCCCACCCTGCACCCTGCAGCACCCACCCACCCTGCACCCCGCAGCACCCACCCAACCTGCACCCCGCAGCACCCACCTAGCGAATGCCTCTGTTTTGCTCCCCCCCCAGAACACCTCCAAAGGGGAAGGGCCCCTGCAAAAAGGTGCCAGAACTCCGTCCCCCCACGTTCCATTAGAAAAAAAGCCCTGGTGCTAATACACACTCCTCTTTGTTTACTCCCCCTTCAACCAATCAGAATTTTGTCTTTAGTAGATGGAGTGGGATATTGGATCTCTGCAGGTGTAATCACACATCAGTCATAGAGGCTGGAGGACTAGGTGTCCACTTGGAGATGCTTAGGGAGGGGGTGCATAGCACACATTACCGCTTCCCCACCTCACTCTGATGTACCAGTGCCCTCCTTTGAAAGCTGCAGCATGCCAGGTCAGTCACATATATGTGTTACATTCCACAGTTAGTTAGACATGATTTACAGTGCAATCCTATGCATGTATACTCAGAAGTAAGCCACACTAAGTTCAACAGGACATATTCCCAGGAATGTTTGTATAGGACGGCAGCCATAAGAGACATAAGAACAGCCCCACTGGATCAGGCCATAGGCCCATCTAGTCCAGCTTCCTGTATCTCACAGCAGCCCACCTGGTGCCCTGCTTGCATCTGACATTCTGACATTTCTAAAATCAGGAGGTTGCATTATGGCTTGTAACCCATAATGGATTTTTCCTCCAGAAACTTGTCTAATCCCCTTTAAAAGGCATCCAGGCCAGATGCCATCACCACATCACCACATCCTGCAGCAAGGAGTTCCATAGACCGACCACACGCTGAGTAAAGAAATATTTTCTTTTGTCTGTCCTAACTCTCCCAACACTCAATTTTAGTGGCTGTCCCCTGGTTCTGGTGTTACGTGAGAGTGTAAAGAGCATCTCTCTATCAACTTTATCCTTCCTGCACATAATTTAGTATGTCTCAATCATGTCCCCCCTCAGGCGTCTCTTTTCTAGGCTGAAGAGGCCCAAATGCCGTAGCCTTTCCTCATAAGGAAGGTGCCCCAGCCCCGTAATCATCTTAGTCGCTCTCTTTTGCACCTTTTCCATTTCCACTATGTCCTTTTTGAGATGTGGCGACCAGAACTGGACACAATACTCCAGGTGTGGCCTTATTATCAATTTGTACAACGGCATTATAA
This sequence comes from Tiliqua scincoides, assembly GCF_035046505.1. Lineage (NCBI taxonomy): Eukaryota > Metazoa > Chordata > Lepidosauria > Squamata > Scincidae > Tiliqua > Tiliqua scincoides. Next base: position 127,373,594 of record NC_089821.1, on the reverse strand, counting down.
TATTAGCCATTTTGTTCTCAATACCTTTTCTAATGATCCCAACCCTTATAGCCCAATCATATGGTGCTCTGGAACCGCAAGAGGCCAGAGCAGTTTCTGGAGTCTCCTTGGGAAAAGGGAGCATTTGTTCCCTTACCTTGGGTTAAACTGCACAGCCGCCAACAGGTCCTCAGCGCTGCACTTGCTATTTAGCGAGCACAGAACCAAGGAGGCTGGTGTCAGGCAGCTTGAATAAGGGGACATAGGAGTCAACAACAGACTCTGCCATCATGCCTGCCCCCTTCCTAGACCTGATCATCCCCTTGATCCACACTCCCTCCGCCCTTCCGCTAACCCTGAAAAGCCTTACCACCACTCAGCAGGAGCACTTAATGCTGGCCGCCCCAGTCTGGCATCTTCCTGGCACTGAGGCTTAGCACCGACTAGCGCTGGCATCTCTGCTGGTGCAACAGGCTTACTGCTGGCTTACCGCCCTATAGCACCCACACAACAGTAGTTGCCAGGGCAGTGCAATCACCAGCCACCGGTGCTACCCCGGCATAGGATTGGGCTCTTAGTCATTGCTAACTAAACAAATACAAGCAACAGTTTAAGGATTTAGTACTATAAAACAATACTGATTCTTGATCAGGGTATGGGAGGGTGCAGGGAGCCTTGCAGAGCCTTCTACAGGGCTCCTTGCAGCTAGTAAACAGTGGGAAATAAAATTTATTGCTATCCACTTTTGGGTTGCCATCATGAAACCAGAAGTGGATCAGGATCGATATTTGTTTCTGTTTACAAGTTGCAAGGTGCCCTGCACAGGCCTCCACGGGGCTTCCCACAACCCGTCAGCAGGTAGGGAATGTTAGAAAAGAGTCCCCTCTGCTCCCATAGCAGGTCGAACCTGGGGATCACGTCGCTGGCTTCCTCCTTTTCTACCCCTTAAGGCAGCCATTTTCAACCACTGTGCCGTGGCACACTGGTGTGCCGCGAATGGTCCCCAGGTGTGCCGCGGGAATTTGGGAGAGGGACATTTATCAATAGGACCATTAGGGGATGTGAGCCCCCACTGACAGCACAGTGCGCCTTGTCAATTGTCAAAAAGCTGATGGTGTGCCTTGACCATTTTAGGGCCTTGCCAGTGTGCCGCAAGATGAAAAAGGGTGAAAATCACTGCCTTAAGGGGCCAGAGGCTGAGGTCCTCAGACTGGGGCCTCACGATACCCGTTTGAGAACCTCAGCATTAAGGAAGTAATGGTGGTGTGGTTTGCGTAACACTGCAGTTATTCTGCCCGACCCAACGTCAGGCAAAGGTGAAATATTGTGCCCCACTGATTGGCTGGAAGGTTGCAAAAGGGTGGGAGCCATAACACTAGCAAGGTGCATACTGCTACCTCACAGTTGTGTGGCGTCAATTGACCCCACCCACCTGCCCACTGCATAGCTTGAGATTAGCTGGGTGTCCTTTACAGGAGTTGTGTAAGCATTTTTTGCTGCCAGCCTGATTGGGTTTGGTGCTGGCAGATTTTTCACCTAACCAAGTTGGTGCAATTCTTCCCTGTCCCTGGTTAGGGTGGGTTTAGTGGTTTCCTTACTTCAGGTCACAGTAGGCAAGTGGTGTGTGGGCCGGTTAGGCAGATGTTAACTGTTTTGAATTCACAGTGAGGCAAGCAACATCAGAGGTGAGCCAGGACCACTCAGATGTTGCTTGCCTAGTTCGCTGAGGTTGGCTATCAGAATATACAACAATGCCCAAATGGCTTGTCTTTTGGGTATCCATGTTGCCCAACTATCTGGACCCTTCGGGGTTGCAGTGATTAGCTCACATGATCTACAACCAAGCAAAGCTTTGAGTCATGTGGTTATGCCCACTGATGACCTGGGAGAGGTATACAGTTATTATGATCCCCTCAGCTTAGGTGTTCTCCTTGTTGCAGGCATTTTTATACAGTTTAATAAAGTGGCCCTATCTACCCAAGCCTCTGTCTCATGTGATTCGGGGGGGAGGGTGGCATGGGTAATTAGGAGCTACTTAAGAATGTTTGCTAACATTGAGCAGGTGGTTCAAATCTAATGTCTTCCAAACTCTGCTTGCAAAATTTCTAAGAGCAGAATTCACTTGTCTGCATATCTTCAAAGTCCAGCTACCACTTCTCCTTTTTCCAAGCAGGGCTGACTGGGTAATAATAATAATAATAATAATAATAATAATAATAATAATAATAATAATAATAATAACAGGTATTTATATACCGCCTTTCTTGGTCTTTATTCAAGACTTTATTCAAGGCGGTTTACTTAGGCAGGCTTTATTAAATCCCTTATTAAATAGGGATTTTTACAATTTCAGAGAAGGTTCTTTCTTTCAAGAACGACTACATTCAAGGTGTTTCATTCCGATCTGGCTTCACATTCTGGCCTCCATCCTCCTACGCTCAGAGCAGATGGAATTGCTCGGCTTCAGCTTGTCAGCTGCTCCAAGGTCGCACGGTGCCGGTGGCCTCGAACTGGCGACCTTGTGGATGTTATCTTCAGGCAGACGAAGGCTCTACCCTCTAGACCAGACCTCCTGCCCCTAGACCAGACCTCCTGCCCACCTCTTTATGAGCTGATATTCCTGATACTTTTTTTTTTTGTGACAAAACATGCTTGTGCGAAAAGCAGCTGGTCATGTGTATGGGAGAAGTTGTATAGCAAAAACAGTGGGTGAGGGAAGGGTTAAGCATTTCTCTGCTGGAGAAGCAGTGGTTGAATTTCCAAGAAACCGGTGGAGTGGTAATATGAAATTCTGTCATGAAGTATCTAGCAGATGAGAAGCAAAGAACCCTATTCAATCCATCTACTTATGGGGTTCACCAATGTTTTAAATTGCATTAACCAGGTACCTCTCCTAAAGGAACCACTCTGTACACTTTTTTGTTAAAAAGCAGAATATAAATATTCCAATATTCTTAATAGTAATAAAGATATTGAAAAGGGCAAGAAGAGGCAAATAGTTTGTAACCAAGTCTCTATAAACTTGCATTTTTGGTGGCAAGGAATTAGTCTTCTTTCCCTTAAGACAGGGAAGACTTCTATATAATGCTGAGTCCTGCATGTTCTCATAAGTCTTCAGGAACAGGTGCTTGTCTAATAAAAGACCACAATGTGCACAGATAAATTACAAAGCACAAGCCAGGAGCCTCTCTGTTTTTGCATCTTTCATAGCTCTGGACCTAAACAACAAAAATTATCTATAAAAATTAATCTGGAAGCAAATAAGTGCAAATAAGTTGTTGAACACACTTCAGTCAAGTCGGAAAGGTAAAGTTTGAGAAGAAAGGAATAGGCTGCCATTTCAATTCCATACCCCTCACCTGGGCATAGCAATGTCTGTACAGAATCTCTGGGGAAAGTGGCTGTTTTAAAAGGCTGCTCTCTGTTGTTTACCTGGAGATGGATTTTGTGCCATGCCCGTCACCTCCAGCTCATGTCCCTGAATGCAGAGCAAATATATGTCTGAAATACATTTGCAGCATCAGCTGCTTTGTACCTTTGAAGTCAGGGAGCTTCTCTCACAAGAAGGAAAGCCCAGTACAAATTATTTCTCTGACAAATTTGTTTGAAGTAGGCAGGAGGGGGAGAGTGGAGGAGTGGAGAGTCCAAGGGGCTACAAAGCTAATGCTTAGTCCTGTGACTGCAGAGCCCGGTATTTACTGTTTACTAATGAATGAATTTTTATCTCACCTTTTCTTCAACAAGTAAATGCCCAAGACAGCTAATGATAAAACAATAAAATGCACATAATCATATAGAACAAATATTATATAATAAAACCCATAGCATAAAAACCCCACACACATCAGTAATAAAACAGTACAGGAAAAGAAGAAAAAATAGAGACGTTAGCAACATAAAGTACTATAAAATCATGAAATAAAAAATGTAAGCAGCAACCATAAAATAGAATAATGTAAATTAAAAGGTGTGATAATGTGCAGAATAAAATAACACAACAGTGGGTATGACATAAAAGCCAGGGGAATAAAATAATTCCGATACAAACAAAATTTTCCCACCCACCCACCTTAACTACCCAAAAGCCACCCAAAACAAAAACATTTTCAGTCCTCATCGGAGCATATCAGTTTCTCAAACCTGTTGTGAGGGTATTCCACAGCTGTGGTGCCACAGCCCTACAGTGGAAGGAAAGCGCCCTACACGTAGACCACAGCTGCAATACAAGGACATCTGCAAGAGGGATCTGAAGGCCTTAGGAATGGACCTCAACAAGTGGGAAACCCTGGCCTCTGAGCGGCCTGCTTGGAGGCAGGCTGTGCAGCATGGCCTTTCCCAGTTTGAAGAGACACTTGGCCAACAGTCTGAGGCAAAGAGGCAAAGAAGGAAGGCCCATAGCCAGGGAGACAGACCAGGGACAGACTGCACTTGCTCCTGGTGTGGAAGGGATTGTCACTCCCGGATTGGCCTTTTCAGCCACACTAGACGCTGTGCCAGAACCACCTTTCAGAGCGCGATACCATAGTCTTTCGAGACTGAAGGTTGCCGATATATAATATATAATATATAATATATAGGTGCCACAGCCAAGGAGGCTCTACCTCTTGTCACCATCCCCAACTTCTGAGCAGGGAAGAAGATCTCCCTTGACTATCTGAGAGAGCGAGCCAAAATGTATGGAAGGAGGTAGTCCCTTAAGTACCTTGCTCCTGAGTCTTACAGGGATTTGTAAGGTCCTAACCAACTCTTTGAACTAGGCCCAGAATGAAACCTTCAGCTACTGTAGTCACTGGAGCAGTGGTCTGATGGAGATATTAAAAGGATATTAACATTAGTGGTGTTCTAAAAGCTTCTGGATTGCATTCCTATCCCCACCGATGAGTTCCTATCCATAGCCAACCTGCTCTTCCCTCCCCCCATTCTTCACTCCCCCATTCAGCTGCTTCAAACAACCTTGTAAAGGAAATGTTTTGCAGTTCAGTTTCCTTTCTTGTGAGAGAAACTACTTGGTTTTCAAAGATACAAAACATACCCATTCTTCCCAATCTTAATAATTTGGGTGGATGAGTTTGAAAGAGAGAGAGAGAGGATATTTTTGCTTCCTGCTTTCCATTCCTATTTCACCACAATTTGTTATATTTTAGTATATACCATGTAAAATCCACCAAATTCTTCATAAAACCTTCCTCTTTTGCTGTCATCATAATAGTAAATACTGAGTTCATTATAATTTATTTTATATCCTGGGACATAGGTAAACATTTCTATCGTTTCCATGATAACTATGTAGAGTTTAATTATTTTCAGAATGAACAAAAAATGGCAACGATCTCTTTTGAATCTCCTGAAGGTATACCTTTTAGTCTTTCATTACCTCTAATCTTCCAGCAGAGGATTCCATTGCTAATGCAAAAATAAAAAACACAAGGGGCATTCTTGACATGTCTTTCTGAATAGGACAATTTCCTTTCTGATGAAGTGAATTATTGCAAGGGTCAGAGAGTGCAGGTTTGTAAAGGCCTATGGAGACGTTAACTTGAAGGAGATTGTAGAGAAGTAGCTCAAAGCATTATAAGAAGAATTACAAGAATGTGAAGTCATGTCATCATAAACCAATGATAGCAACTGAATTCCCTGCCATCTAACAATCAATATGATCTGCAGGACGGTCAAAGAGAAATAGAGAAAGCAGAGAAGAGTAGTCCAAAATTAAAAGGCCACTGGAATCCGTGGAGAAAAAAATTCATTTCCCCTCTTCCCTGTCCCCTTTCTACTGTTTAAATTTGGGTTCAGCAGTTGTGAAATCTGACCAACTCTCTAGCCCTCAGGCTGTCATTCCAGGTGAAATAGTAGAGGGAGGGAATGATGATTGTGAGAATGAGACTATCCAGGTCACACTGGGGTGGAAGGATCCTGGGGCCTTGGCCCACCAGAAAAGCTTGTTACTCATAAGAGGCATAACTATAAATAAGTTTGGGAGCTTCTGAAAGATGGAAAGATATAATAGATATATGTAGACCTTCAGGTTCTTATTGCCAGAGTCTCCCACAATGCTTTTCTACCATTATGAATGCTGCCCTAATCTCTGTCTGAGCCTGCTGTGAGGTTTAAGTGGTTTAGTTAAATCTTAATTTGCAAATGAAGAGATCTCAAGGGAAGCATGGAAGTTAAAAGGACATATTGTGTTGTTGTTATTAGCATTCCACAACAGTTAAAATGGCCATTCTCCTCCCACTTATTTATTCTCCTTGGGACATTTCATCCACAACAATCTAGTTCTCTGTCCTATAGCTAGCAAATTGCCTTGGTCTCTGAGTGACTGAAGGTGCCCACAAATTCAGTCCTTTCACTTTAACAGTATCACGTTTTCTGTCATCATCACTGGACACAGGCCAATGGCACTACATCACAAGGTGTCTAATGCAGCTGCTGGGTGGAAGTCATTTATCATGGTGCCTGTGTAGGGCTAGCCCAAGATCACCTGGCACTTAAGGCAACAAGCCAAATGCGACCCCCTCCATACCTGGTGATGTACCCATCTCAGCTCCTCCTGCTCCCTGAATTGGAAAAGGAAAAGAGGAACTGAATGAAACAGGAAGCATGTAGGACAGGAGAGTGCCAACAGAGAGCAATACACCAGCCCAGTATCTTGTCTCCTATGTATGTGTTCTTCTACTCCACCCCCTCTTCCTTTACCAATCCAGGGACTGGGAAGAAGAGAAGCAGTAGAAACAAATGGTCCAGTGGATCCAGGTGTCTCTTACCAATCTACTGCTTGAGGCAACAGCCTCAATTGGCCTTAGGCCCATTGGAAAATGTAATTGAGGGCTCAATCCTATCCAACGTTCCACCATCAAAGCAGCTGCAATGCAGCTCCAAGATAAGGAAATAAACAATCCCTTACCCTGAGGAGGCTTCTGTTAATGCCCACCACCACCACAGGATGCAGCACACCAAGGCCCATGAGAGGGGGATAAAGGGGGCAATTTGTGCCTGGGCCCAGGATCAGAAAGGAGGCCCCAGAGCCAAATGAGGAGGCCCAGAAATTTCCTGGGATCTTTCATTTTCCCATCTCATCAGGACTCGCCTACCATGAAGGACTGTACAGGAGCTCAGTGGCGCTATGGGACTATAGCTGCTGCAGAAAAATGTTCTGGTATGCACATGACACTTTCCATTCTATGTGAACCTAAATATGATGTTGCTAATTTTATGCAATGCTTTTCTACATTTAAAACATTTTAGGAGTGTGTTTGGTTTTCCATATCACTGTATATAGCTGCCAATGCCATGTGGGCCGGTAGACCTAGGCTCCGCATAAGGAAGAATGGTGCACGGACTCCAAAGACTATTCTAGTTGTCACCACCCTCCCCTAACCTGTTTTGCCCCTCCTCACCCCCTTTCTGCCCACCCCCATCACCACTCTGTCCCGCTCTTTCACTCCCTCCAGCTTTGGGAAAGGACACAAAAGAAACTTTGTACCCCCAATAAAATTCCTTGCAGAGGCCTGCAGTGCATGCACTGTTGGCACAGCTGCGTTGGTGCTGGAAAGTTGTGTAGAACTGGGCCCTGAGTGTCCCTGAAGGAAAACAAGAGGTAGGAAGATCAGGTTCAGAACATCCTCCAAAGTAATGCTATCAAAAATATAACCTGTTCCATGCACAACTGCCAACAAGACAGCTACAGCTGCAGAGAGGACACAACTGTCAGTAGTTTGGGGAAGAAGATTTTATACTTGTTCTACATGGCAAAGATCTGTGGCAAGGGATACTTGCAGAACAAAGCTTGTCAAATATTACAGTGTCTACAAGAATGGATTAAAATGGTTTGCAGTTGTATATAGTTAAAGCAACAAACCTATGCACTCTTACGTGGATGTATTCCCCCACTGAGACTAGTGGGGGTTTACTTCTGAGTAACATACACAGCACTTTAGCTGCCTAGTTATGACTGCATGCATACATATAGGTCTAACTGACCCCAGCGAACAGTCGTCACTTCCCCTGGAACCACAGAGGACAACCTGCTCCTACCCACAGCTTCTCTACTCCAAATCTCACTACTACTACTTTTCTTCCCCCGGCATGATTCCAATTAAATGTTCATCACATCTGTTTTGTACAATTTAGGTTGCAATCCTGTGCACACTTTCCTGGGAGTAAGACCTATTAAACACAATGGGACTTACTTCTGAGAAGACATGTATAGGATTGTGCCCTTAGTCTCAAGATGAAACAGGATGAACACTGTGCACCACTTTATGAACACACAATCCAGGCAGTAGGACCTGAAACTATAATTTTGCCCCATAACCTGCACTTCACTGGAGCAGACAGTTTGTGTAGTAAAGTTGGCACTACCTCTTATGATGAATGTACACTTGGGCACAGCATTTCACATACATTTATATACGACATGCAAGCTTCACAATAACAAAACCAAACAGCTCACGCTAAAATGAAAATGTGAAATGCCTTTCCTTCTTAAAACTTGGATGCATTTGTTATCTTTTTGAGTGACACTCTGCCCATACCTTCATTAAAAATTGGTAGGGACTCCAGGGTCAGATAAAATTGCCTTGAGGTGAAAAAAAGAAACTGCCTTGGGGGTTAGATCTGCCCCCTGAGATGTCAGTTGGCCATCCCTGAGCGAGCTGATTTTGAGTGAGCTAGAGATGATTAACTGAAGAAGCATATACAGCATGGACCAAGGATTGACAGAATTCCCCCCCCCCCAACTGTAATTCATTTCATAATCACTGCATGGTCTCTTTATCTGCCTAAGAGAGCAAGCCAAATAAAGCATCTGGTTTTTAAAGGGCTTATATGTTCCAGTGGAACAATTCACGGTTGGGCCTCTAGGCACTTCTATAATGCAAGCACTTCATAACAATTGTAACAGAAGAGCCACACCGCCGCTTGTAGGGATACATGGCAAGCAGCTGCGAAGTTACCAGTGTGCACCTCACATTGAAGCAGCAACGAGAGATCCAAAGTGACGTTTGTGTCACAGGGCGTTATTTTCCAAGCTGGAAAGAGTCCTGCGGCAGAGGCAGAACAAAATCCACACAGTCCGTGTGGGTCAAGTGGGGACTGGAAATAGCTGGCTGCAGGTGTTGCATAAAAGGTGCCAAGTCCCATTTCCATCAGTCAGCTATCTTTCCTTCGGCCATTCTGTAGAAGTGGGGCCTGATGTGGCATGCAAGACTAACCCCTTAGTTAAAGTCACGATTCATTTTCTTTTACTCTCAAAACACGGACTCAAGTTATGAGCCAAGATGGACCCTGTTTGCTCCGTCGGGACTTTCATTCCCTCGCCTCCCCCGTCATGTCCTCCAATATTTAGAATCAAGATAATAAGCAAGGGCTGCGCAATGGCACAACAGATCTGACAAGAGAGAGGAACCAATTGGCTCACAACCCTGCTCCCAGAAGTGTAAAGCCACAACTTTGATTAACCACTGCCATTCCAAGCAGGAAGTTGCATGTGTGTGTGCACCTCACCTAACCCAACAAATAAAAGAAAAGCCATAAAGGACTCAAAAAGTAGCAGGAAAAAAAGGAATTTGTGCCTTTCTGAACTACTCCTTTCTGCTCCATTTGTTCAAAGCAACACACACGCAAAAACATGGAGGGAACAAGGAGAGCTGCCAATAAGCTCAGTCACTTCGGTGGCTTGCAAGGGACAAAATAGACGGGGATGCCTATGCAATTAAAACCACCAGAGAGAGCTATCTCCATTTGCACAATAATAAAGACTGCACTTGTGTCATCAATCACTGGGGAGGCAACAGGAAAAGTTGCCTCCAGCAGGTTAGACTGTAATCATGGGTGTCTTCCAACTAAAAAAAAGCAGGGCAGCTGGTTTCCAATTAAAAAAAAAATAGCAGGATGACTGAATCAGCAAGCTCTGGGCAGGCAGTGGGAAGAGTTGCTTCTCTTCTGTTTAAAAAAAAAAGTCATGAAAAAAAGCAGGGAGCTTTCTGTGTTTTCAGGGGGCCTGAGCTGAGCTTTCCCTAGCTTCAAGGGGGAAGAAGAGGTGAGCTTTTTTTTTTTTATTATTATTTCCAAAAGGGCGGGGAAGAGAGACAGTATGTTGCAGACTGCTTTTAATTTATTGTGCGCATGCACGTGTGTGTGTGTGTGTGTGTGTGTGTGTGTGTGTGTGTGTGTGTGTGTGTGTGTGTGTTTTAGAGACTGAGCTCAAGGGGGGAGGAAGAGGGGGAGAGTGAGTGTGTATTGCCTTCCCAGGCCTGGATTTACTGCACATCACTGGAGCTTCCAATGAGCTGGAAGAGCTTTGTGAGGTGCAGGGTTTCTCTCTAGGGCTCTGGTGGGAGACAGCAGATCTGTTGCCTGATAGAACTGCATATGCTGCTTGTCTCTATGTTCCACTGTCACATTTGTACATACAGCAAGTATTTCAAAATGCTTCAAGCCCCCAGTGGTCCCTCGTCTGCAGGAAATCAAAAGCTGAATCACACTACTTCTGGAACTCATCACTTGGAGAAGAGGGGAGTACACTGTGGTATTCAATCCACTTCTAAAAGTGGAAAAACACATCCCTTACAATTGAGCCCACTGCCTCTCCCCCCTTCGCTACTCCTCCACTTGTTTCTCCATCTAATCTGGCATCTTCCTAGTGGGAATGTCCTAATAACGACAGATCTCAGTGCTTCTGGTGCACCTTCCCCTCTCCCCCACCATGTGCCCATGGCAGATGGCTGGGACGGAAAGACTGCTCTACTCACACACCAATGCATAGACACACAAAGAATTTGACTACATTTTCCATGCACTTCATTATTATTTTTAACAGCAAGTTAGACAGCTAGAATAAATCCAAACTACAGATTCAAGACAGCTCAGACTCCAAAATGTGTTGAATTTTTTTTTCAAGCCCAACCTGCACAGATCTCACGAGAGAGGATAACAGGTGAACAGTACAAAGCATGGTGTTCCATGAAAAAAGCTACTGTGTAAATCCACCCTTAGCACAAACCTAGTTGATTCTTGATTGCATTCAATGAAAAGAGTGGGGAAGGCAGACTCATTTCCACAACAGTTGCTATGAATGTATGTAATTGTTTGCTTTTGAGTGAAATCAGCAAGACAATAAGACATGACATGGAAGTTAGAGGGAAAATTACAGAGAGTTTATGAAACTGTAAATAATCCACACAGCAACCTTTCTTCTCTCTTTCTATCGTTACTTATGCTTCTGCTTAGCTAAAAACTCCAGCTGACGTTCCGGATGAAATGAAAACTACTCAATTAAAAATTTACAGATTGTCAAAGGAGCAGAACAAAGATTAGATGAAAGCCTGTTTCATAACAATAATCAGAACCTTTCTGTCAAGTGCCTTCCTGGCATGGCATTTTTGTATCTCATGAGTTTCTGGCGCCCTCATGTGGCACAAGTGCACCACAAGCCTCTCTACAACAAAACGAAAACACACCCAAGGTAACAGTGCAGACAATAACTCTGCTGGGGGAAAGCTCTGCTGGCCTCATAAACTACAAAGAGAATGGCCACATCAGCAAAGCATGGAGATGGATAAACAGCCTCAATCTACAATTTGCTGCTATCCATTGTGCTTTATTTTATATGGTCACATTAGGGAAAAGAAAAGCCGATTTATATCTAAATACCTCTAAAATCATAGCTTTCTAAAGAGAGGAGGGTGAAGCCTGTCACATTGTAATATATGAACATTTTATAGTGTTGAAAGTCAGGAAGCTGACTATATATTTCCATGTTAGAAATACCTGTATTTTGAGAAAACCCTAATCCTTTAAAGCAATGGTTCCCAAACTGTGAGGCACAGCTCCGGGGCGGAGGGGTGGCGTGGCAAGCTCCCCAGATATGTCACTGGATGCTTGCAGCTCCTTGGAACCACTCGATAGTGGGAAGAGGAAGACTGTGGAGCGACCAAAAAAACTTGTGGAACAGGCTTGGATCGGCAGGCAGAACTGCCTGAGCATCATTTTTGGCATTCAAAAGGTTCACCTGCTTGCCCCAAGCTGCTTGCCTATGTTTTGTTGGTCACTCTGCAGTCTCAAACCCAGACGTAATGGCAGTGCGTGATGACATCATCATGTTATCACCATCACTTCTGGGTCCAGAGCTTCACGTTAGCAGCAGTAAGGGCAGCATGCAGCAAAAATGTTTGAAGACAGCTGCTTTAAAGCCTCACTCAAGATCATTTGCAATCACGTGAAAGACTACTATTTCTAACCTATGCTATCCTGGAAGTCAGTTTCAACAAAAAGACTGTGGTTTCATCATTACTTTTAAATGTCTCAAAATGGCATTACAAGAGCATTCTGGTGGTGCTAGTTGTGGGGAGAAGGCGGTCAGGGGTATTTCTTTGGTCTTGCTAGGGCCTGGGGCTGTTCAGCTTCACTTTTATGTTTTTTACAGTTTGCTTTTTGTAATGTCTTTAATGAACTGTAAGTCACCTTGAGTTGCTATAGTACAAAAGGTGGGATGCAAACGTTTTAAATAAGAGCAAACCAGAAGCGCAGCTTATTTTCCATCCTTTCCCCAATTATTTTTCACTTTCCCCATTCCACCACACTTGTACATACATTTAACACATGTACACACATTCAGAGACCTTTCCTCAAGGTTCAGAATGTTCCATTCACATCTTCAGATCATGAGCCAAAAGGTAGATAGAAAAATAAACATAGAACTATTTGCACCCTGAAGTTCTGGATTTTTATTATAAAAATTCAATTCCACCTTTTCAAAGTTAATGCACAATGCTCAAAATTGTATCATTTCCCATGAGCTTCCAAGATGCCCAACTCACCTTTGCAGATCTTGGCTTTAGAGAGAGGAACCCAGGCCTACTACAGCTTAAGAGCCCCTACTTCTGAAGACACTCCAAGTGATGGATGTGATGACACTCCAAGTGATGGATGCAGGCAAAAACCTAGGCAAACTACAGGAGATCCCTCTGCCCTAACTGGCTACTCAGAATCTAAACTTCAAATAGCTGATGGCATGGGAAGAAGAGAAAGGAATGGGGAAAACTAGTGATGGGGGGCTGCTCGAGAAGAAGCATCCACACTGCAGCTGCTGCTGTTCCCCTAACTAGCACACAGCCTTGACATCCCAGTGCACGCTGCACTGCCTTCCTTAGAATTTGGACTTTGCCTCTCTCTCAAGAGCTTGACTGCCTTTGGCTGGAAAGAGTGATTCAATCCTGCCTTTCACTTCAACCATCTCGAATCTCCAAAAAGGTTTTGAGGCTGATTGTGCCTGAACAGTAAGGTGGGAAACAAGACAAGTACTTCTGAAAGATAGGAAACCCCTCTCCATGCAAGCTACTGTGAGAACAAAAAGGTGGAGTCTTTGTGTTCTAAATAAATATTAATCTGCATACTTACCTGAGACTCACTTACTCTTCCTCAAGGGACTTCCTCCAGGGAAACAGGGATTTGTCAGACTCCAAACCCACCTCCTTTATAAATTGTGGAAATGGTTATTCTCTTAGTCTGGACAACTGAAGAGTCCATTAGTAGCGTTCTGTGCAACCAGTCATCAGCATGATCGGCCGACTTTGACCACCTGCCTGTTTATTCCCAGGGTATTCACTTGCCCTTGGGTTTGAGTGCCTGACAAAAGATGCTGTCTGAAATCTGAGAGGTAGGAGAAGGTAACACTGGCCAACACACATTTTGCTTCCTTAAACGTTACACCAATTCCTGGGTATATTTGGGGTGCCGATTCCAAAAATGGCATCCGTTTTGCCCTATCACATCTAGTTTTGGAGATATAGTATAGCCTCATTAGTGAATGGTTCAAGCAGCTTCCTCATGAGGAAGCTGCTTGGACCATTCACTAATGAGGCTATACTATATCTCCAAAACTAGACATGATAGGGCAAAACGGATGCCATTTTTGGAATCGGCACCCCAAATTCATATCAAACCACCATAAAGTTTGGGGAAAACTTTTCTGACCCTCAAGTTTGTAGACCTGTGTAATGAATAGGGTTCAGTTTGGGGAACATGCAGCCTGTCACTGAAAGAGATCCTCCAAATGTCCCTTCTCAGCTATTGAACTGCTTTCCCCTGCCATTCTCACAAAAACAATCACAACACCAATCTTCTCCCTCATTTCAGATTTGTTTGCCTGCTTGCAATCAGTACACACCAAAGAAAAGGGCAAAGACTGACATGTTTGACAGGTCCAGAAACAATAAGTCAATAACCACCAGTACAAAAATTTGAAGGCGGTGGTACACTTTCTCCAGGATTTGGAAAGTTTGTTGGACATCTAACACAATCACAGGAATAAACCATAGCTAAAGGGAAGAAACACCAGATAGGATTGCAGATGAAGGAGTCACCAAGGACCCAGAGAGAAAAGCAGCAGAAGACAAGAGAAAGAAAGGTTAGGTACAGATAGATGAGAAGAGACATCAAGACTGGTACTAACCAGCCAATTCAGCTTCAGATCTATAGGGCCATATTTTGACACCTATTCTTAACATTGTTGGACATCTCATTCATTCAAACATAAAGAATGAACATCTGGAAGAGACTGCAATGTTTGTTACACCACATAGTAAAAGAACGAATGAAACCACTTGCATAGGATGATGCAAATCACCTGACATTTGGGATCTCTGTGTAAGAGTGCAATGTACTTAACTGTCCATAAAACAAGGGAGTTTTAGTCTTACCTACTAAGCCTTTGCAAGCTCTTCTCCATCTTCACAATATCATGCATTTTATAGATGAACCACTTGTCAATGTCTGTAAGTTTATGAATATTGTCTACAGCGATGTTGTCACACAAAGCCTGCCAGAAAGAAGAGTTGATTAGTTATGGTACCACTGATTTATACTGCAATCCTTTACATGTCTACTCAGAAGAAAGTCCCATTGTCTTGAATGCATCCTATTCCCATGAAAGTATGTGTAGGATTGCAGCCTCTGTAGGGAGTAAGGGCCAAATTCTATCCAATTTTCCAGTACTGGTGCCAATGAGGCATGCACTGCATCTTGTGGTGGGAAGGCAGTCACAGAGGCCTCCTCAAGGTATGGGAACATTTGTTCTCTTACCTTGGGGCTGCATTGAGGTTGCACCGGTGCTGGAAAGTTGGATAGGATTGGGCCCTAAGCCCCTACTGAACACACTTACTTCTTCTGAGAAAACATTCACAGAACTGCACTGCATAAACCCGTCTGTTCTTAATTATTTGACAACAAAGGCCAAACTATATGTTATATATGAGATTTGGCCTCTTGATTTCCATTTTTCCTTTCCCAAGATAGTGTGTGGAATGCAGCAAAACCATGATTCAGACTTTGATTGTACTTTGCCACCAGTGCAGTTTCAACTGGGATTGAGCCATCCCATGTGCTATTTAGGGAAAGGAGAAAAGCTTCTATGAAAATTAATGAATGCTTTTTTTCCTTAAACAGTGTGCAGTGGGGCATGATCCTGATTGGATCCATATTGGAGGAAAACTTTGAAAAGAAAAAAATAAACCCTACCATCTCCACCATGGTTTTGCTACATCCCACATAAGGGGGAGAATCAAGAGGCCAAAACAGAAGCTGCATATAATGTGTAGTTTGGACCCAAGTGGTAGATATGCGCAATCATGGGCTCCACTCCTTCAGCCCCTTCTCAAACATGCTTCCAAGTGCAGATTGGATAGGCTGTTATTTAGTTATTGCTCAGCCAAATATACTGATATAATATTTATTTTGCTTTCACTGTGATCAAAAAGCACCTACAGTTTTTCCTGCCTTCTTGAGTGCCACCTCAAACATCTGTCTATTTTTGTCCAAGGTCTGGAAACAAGAAAGAATTGTTCAAAAAATTCCCAAAAGCCAATTCCTAAGCTATAAGTTCCTCCCCCAACCCACAAGACTACAGACAGAGCTGTAATTAGCATAGGGATGGTTATAACTAATCACACCTACTGATGAAAGATTTACAGAGATTACGTAAAGGCACTGTGACCCAGGTTCAATTCCTCACTCAGTCATGAAGCTCACTGGGTAACCTTAATCCACTTGCTTTTTCTTCAGCCTAACTTCACAAAATCTTTATGAAGATAAAATGTGTGTGTGGGGGGGGGGGAGAGAATGGGCCTTGTGTGCCACCTTGAGACCCTTGGACGAAGGGTTAGATTCACAACCAGCAGCAACAACCTTTCATTGAGTCGAACAAATTAATTGAGAATTAGTTGAGATTCTCCAGGCTCAGTGAGACAAACTCTAAGATTACATAATTCGCTTGTTCCCAGGGTTTTAAAGCTTATTTCCATGGGCTAGATCAGTGGTTCCCAAACTGTGGGTCCATGGGTGTGCCCCAATTTTTGGTGGTTAGCAAAACCGACAGAGTAGATTGGGCTATGTACATCAAGGGTTAAACAACCTGCTACTTGGGAGCAGCACTGCCACAGAGGCTGGAGCCGCTGGAAAAGTGAAACTTTTTTCACTTGGATCCAAATGCTAAAGAGTTTGGAAATCACTCAGCTAGAACAGCACAGTGTTACTCTGCAAATGCCTAATCTTGTCTGATCTTGGAAGCTAAACAGGGTCAGGCCTGGTTAGTATTTGGATGGGAGACCACCTGGGAATACTGGGTGTTGTAGGCTTATACCATAGTCTTTCGAGACTGAAGGTTGCCAACCAACAGACCAAGGACTGCACAGTTCCCTTGGGATGCTTTTGCACAGCTCTACCTGAGTTGTGATTAGTATCCAGTACTTCAATGAAAAGTAGAAACACTTTCAATTTTCAACCAATTTGCTCAGCAGTTTGACAAAGTGGTTCCTTATAATTAAACATGTAAATTTTAACTTGGCTCTGTTTTCAAGGCAAACATTACTAGGCTTTATGTGGCAGTCTCCTCCTTCACGCAGTATATGAAAAGAAGTGAAACATCAGCCAACCAAGCTTGGGTCTGCAATGCAAATACTCCATCATCCTCCGCCTTTTTTCTCTTGCCTTTATCATGCAGCGAAAGAACAGTATTATCAAGGTTGCAACTCTGAATGTCTCTCAAATGCAAACAGTCATAACTGTCATCAATCCAATAAGAAAGGACATCGTGAGGGGAATGAGGGTTAAAGAAGGACTTTTGACAAGACTTGCAACATGACTTAACAAGGGTTTGCATTAATGGGAATAAATTGTTCATTCTACCAATGTCAGAACAATGTTTGGAGATTTTTGTCCAGAGCTGTTCCAGCTGTCTGAGCTATAGTTTAATGAGTAAAGAAAGTGGAAATAAAAAATAAAAAAATCTAACATGCTGATTTGAATAATTTCATATTCTAGAAGAATCACCCTCTATCCTTCTTCGACTGAAGAATATCAGGAGTGAGATGACAAAAAGACCTTATATAATGGGGTAGAGAATCAGAGAGAAAAAAATGCCAACATGAATTTCTGTGAAGGAAAATTAGCAGGTCTTCTTGTTCCTACCGCTTAATTAAGGGAGATTTCATGTAAGGCTACCACCATATCTACCTATTACCTTGACCCCATTCTTCTACAGAAAATTAGTTCAGAATGCAGGAGACCATGAGGTCACTACCGTGCATTTGGAGAGAGTACTCTCTAAGGTCTCCCTTGACACTTCTAGTTTTATAACAGTTCTACCACATTCAGGTTATTACTCCCAAAAGCAAGGACCCTGTGGGTACAGAAGAATCCAAAAAGGTGTCAACACCCCTATTTACACTGGTCCCCAGACAGATTAAAAGAACTGCTCTGAGTGGCTGGTGACTATCAGATAAGCTTTGCAGAGAATGGTTATAATAATGTATGTAGTGTGGATAAAATCAGAACTTGTTCTCATCTCAGTACCTTGGCCATTGCATACACACGGGTACTGGAGGGTTCAGCTAGCTCTTTCCTGAGATCCACATCAGTAGGCCAGTCTTTGTTCATTGGCAGACACGATGTGAAGCCGTCCACAGAGGGATGACACATTCTTAAGGCCTTCTGAAAGCTTTCTTCAAAGGTGCGCCCAATAGCCATGACCTGCAAGATGACAAAGCCCTTTTATTAGCATGCATAGGAGACACACTTCTAATGCTCTGTTTCAAGGTTTCTCAGTCTCCATCAAGACAAGAAGATGGTGCTCCTTCCATTAAAGAAGAGACACCGATTGCACTGGGCTAGAATTTTGGGGATGATATTGAGAAGTATTTTTGTGAACAAATTTGTTTCAGCTCTAGTGCATCACACTTTCAACTACATAGAGCTGACAAAAGATGGAAGAATGTTGCATTTAAAAAAAAATGCTATCAGTAGCCAGGGGTCTCAAATCTGAGAGGGCAAGTGCAACAACAACAAAAAACAGCCGTGAAGGTGTCCAAGGGCATTGGAGATTCTGCTTCTGCTTTCCATAGGATATGTCACATCTCAAAAGGGAACTCACATATTTCTCCCATGGAAAAATGGGGTGTAGACACAACAACATGAGACAGAAAGTGGAAGAATGGCTGTACATGACTGTACTTGTGCATACCCTATTTGTCATAGAAAAGGTCATCTCTTCAGAGAGAGGAGCCATCAGGATGCTGAACCCAAACCAGTGCTTGGAGGTGACAGATGGATTAGGACAAACAGCTTTAAGCTGAATCCAGAAGATTTGGAGGTGATGCTGTTGGGACATGCTCAGGACAAGGGAATGGGACATGCAGACTGGTTTGCCACTGACTGACAAAGTTGTGGTCTCCTGGCTTATCTCAACAGGTACAGAGCTTGAGAACAATTATGGACTTGATGCACTACTTTTTCAGAAGCTCTGTTTGAATTCTGTACATTGGATTAACTGATGGATTAAGTGGGTGGTGCCCAGATATGGATCTTTGCAAAAATACAAGCAGGCGACTACAGGTAAATGTAAAAGCAAACATGTCTGAATCTCACTGTTCCCTCACTTAATCCAAGAGCAGCTTGGAGAGACCATCACACCTCTTTAGTGTGTGGGTCAAGCAAGATATGACATTAAATGTGCTGCCTTTACATTTAGAAGAAGCAACCAGAAAGGCAATCTAGATGGGGATTGTAATGTGGAAGGTTAATGCTTTCCTCTGAACCACATTCTTGACTTGGACTAGGACCCAGTGATAGTTTAGCTTCCGTTGCCACTCCTTAAAGGTAACACATGGGGAAAAGTCTCAACGTAAGGTTCAAACAGAAAGATGCTTTTGCAAAATCAGCACCACTGCAAAAAGACCACGGCAGGCAGGCAGGCAGATTTTCTTCATCTGGTTTCCTCAAGAATAATTATGCCCTAGCCAGTCCACCTGTTGAAATTGGCATGCACCAGCAGACTGTGCATCCATGTCCACCTGACCAGCTCAGAGGACAGGCAGGGATGCCCCAGTGCTTGTAAGCTAACCAACTAGATGAGCCAGTGACAACATAAGAACATAAGAACAGCCCCACTGGATCAGGCCATAGGCCCATCTGGTCCAGCTTCCTATATCTCACAGCGGCCCACCAAATGCCCCAGGGAGCACACCAGATAACAGGAGACCTCATCCTGGCGCCCTCCCTTGCATCTGGCATTCTGACATAGCCCATTTCTAAAATCAGGAGGTTGCACATGCACATCATGGCTTGTAACCCGTAATGGATTTTTCCTCCAGAAACTTGTCCAATCCCCTTTTAAAGGCGTCCAGGCCAGATGCCATCACCACATCCTGTGGCAAGGAGTTCCACAGACCAACCACACACTGAGTAAAGAAATATTTTCTTTTTTCTGTTCTAACTCTCCCAACACTCAATTTTAGTGGATGTCCCCTGGTTCTGGTGTTATGTGAGAGTGTAAAGAGCAGCTCCCTATCCACTCTGTCCATCCCCTGCATAATTTTGTATGTCTCAATCATGTCCCCCCTCAGGCGCCTCTTTTCTAGGCTGAAGAGAATGACAACATCATTCTCAAGTTTCTTAAGCCCACAGATGCTTAGGTGGGTTCCAGCTTGGATCCCTCAGAGATCATTCTGCATTGAGCCAAGCTCTCACTTGCTTTTTGGGGATCAGAGAATTGTCATGGATGACCTTGGGGGAAGTAAAATTACAGAACAGTGAAATTTAGAGCACAATCCTAACCAACTTTCCAGCGTTGGCATCAGTGGCATCGCTAAGAGGGGTGCGGGGGGTGTGGGCCACACCGAGTGACATGCACAGGGGGATGATGCGCACTGGGGGTGACGCGCTAAAATCGCGGTGGTTAGGAGTAACCCCATCATATTATATACCGTTGGATGCAGAATTTTGAGCAGAATGCAATGCAAAAAACCGGAGTGAAATATCTCCTTTCTATCAAACGTTATGGCCAAAAAACTGGAGAACAAAAAATGCATGGATCTCTATGGAAAGTGAAAGTGAGCCGTATCGCGTGTTTACTCTTGAGTAGGCAAACGTGCCTTAGTCCATTGGAAAGGGCAGGCTGAGAGGAATCCAATGACACCAGAATGGTCCTGATCCAATGAATGCAGCCCCCAATAACACCTGAGAAGGAAGTCCCTCCCTCCAAGCAGATGAATGTATTGAGCCCTATGGAAAGCAAAACTAAGCCTCACGGTTGCATTTACTTGCAAGTAAGCAAACGTGCCTTGGCTGGTGTGAAAGATCAGGTGAAGGAGAGTGCAAGGCTACCAGAATGGTCCTGATCCTATGCACCTGCACCTAAACAAGTGCTCCAGAAGGCAGCCCCCCCCCACTAAAAAGGATCAAAACAGAGGTTTCAGCCAATAAGGTGAACTTTTTGAGACTTACAAAGCCAGGTGGATCCTGACAGTGATCTGGTTAAACAGAAGTTCTGAAATTGAACTGGGCACTGGCTAGGGCTGAAAACCTTAATGATTTTGGAAAAGAGGGTGTTATTGCAGGCAGCCTACAGAGGAAATTCACTTGGTGGTCCAGGGCTGGCTTCTGCTTATTTAATTATTTGTTTTACTTTAATTATTTATACTGAATTATTTTAATTTGCCCATTTCCACCATGACATCACTTCTGGTGGGTCTTGGACAGATTATCATTCTAAAAAGTGGGTCCCAGTGCTAAAAGTTTGAGAACTGCTGCAATAAGGTGTGAGTAAGTTGACACCCTGGGTGTGTGTGTGTGTGTGTGTGTGTGTGTGTGTGTGTGTGTGTGTGTGTGTGTGTGTGTTTGTGACACCACTAGTGACCAAAATCACTAAAATCACAGTTTGGAGGAATAATACCATCATGTTATATATCAATCAATGCGTAATTTCATGCACAATGTGTTCTATCTTTGTTCTATCAAAAGGTACAGCCAAAAAACCAGTGGGGGCGGAGTGATGGTACATCACCACACCCACCACCTGGGGTGTTGTCCTGCCCACTGCATGGGGGGGTGACATGCTGGCATCCCGCACTGGGTGACGCGAACCCTAGTGATGCCACTGACTGGCATAGCTGTGGCAGTGGGGCATGTGCTGCATCCTGCAGTTGGGGGGCAGTCACGGAGGCCTTCTCAAGATTAGGCAATGTTTGTTCCCTTGGAGTTGCATTGCCCTTATGTTGGTGCTGGAAAGTGGGTTAGGATTGTACCCTTCGATGCATTAGGGAATTATTTCACTTTTAAGTTTACCTGTAATTGATTTTTTTTGTATTTTTGCTACAATCTGCACCTGGACACCACCAATGCCTAAGCCCTTTCCTGAGCCTGATTGTTTTATTCTTATCCCTCTCCCCCCATTAAAATACTAAATTCGCTTTTGTTTTAACTCTTTAACTGCCTGAAGTTTGTTGAACTCAGTCAGAGACATGCCCCAGTGCTCCAGAGGTTAGATGAGCACTACTTAAAACCATTCATATTAAAAACTGTGACTATGATGATAAACAATTCTTCTCAAGTTCCACCTCATCCATAAGGGAATGGTGCAAATTATATTTCCTTAAGCCATGGGAGAAGAGAGAAAAGCCACAAAATGACAATTGATGCTCTAAACTAGGACTCCTTGTCAACATAATTCAATTTAAGTGATACTTCAAAAACATTCAATGAAGAAGCAACACAACCAGCAAATATACAATTAATGTTTGTTGTTTGGGCAGCTGATGGGTAATTAACTAATCAGCTTCATCATTTTTCCATTTTGCCCTCTTTATTCTACAGGAAACTTAGAGATGAAGATATCAAATTTTTTTTCAGTCTTAAATGAAGTTTTTAAAATGTCAGACTCTTATCCAGCACCACCTTCATACTAGAAAGATCCACCTAAAATGAACCTATTGATTCTGAGGAGAAAACTGGCTATTAATAGAACTATTTTGAGCAGTGATGCCAGGTTTTTTATTTTCAGTATCGTTATTTAAATTTAGAACATTTGGGTCCCTTCAGGGAGAAAGGCAGGGTAGAAATACAGTAAGTAAATAAACATTCCCTGTCTGTATAATGGCAAGTGAAAACAAATATTTTAAAAGAAGGCATATAAAGAGACCATGGCCTTACTCCCTGACTGACTGATGTGGATTCCATAATTGTGAAATTTCACCAACAGATTGAAAGTTGAAATCTAGTGTATATGTGGTCTAAGAGCCCAATCCTATCCTTCACCCCTTGCCTACTGGTGGAGCCATACCAAAAAGGAGCATGCAGTATCAAGAGGAATAGGAAGAAAATGGAAAAAGCCTTCAGACTCACCTCACCCACACTCTTCATAGAGCTACCAATCTTGCTAGAGGCACCCTGAAAGCGGTCCAGGTCCCAGCGGGGTACTTTGGTTACTATGTAGTCCAGGCTAGGCTCAAAACAGGCAGTGGTCTTGCCAGACACGACATTCTCAATTTCTGGTAAGGGGATTCCAAGGGCGATTTTGGCAGCAATAAATGCCAAAGGATACCTTGCATTAACAACAAAGGGAAACATTTTTAATTTGGTGGAAGTTTGCTGTACATCTCAAGAAGATTTTTAATCCTCAAGAAGTCTTTCTTGCAGATATATTACACTACATTATGAAGCAATCATTCATTAAACATAGTAAATGAAAACACAGTTCAGCCAATAAATATTGTGTCTTGTGTCTGATTTACATATTACTGGAGTAGTGGTTTTGCTGCTTCTTTACATTCCCTTGGTAGCATCTGAAA
Organism: Tiliqua scincoides; assembly: GCF_035046505.1. Classification (NCBI taxonomy): domain Eukaryota; kingdom Metazoa; phylum Chordata; class Lepidosauria; order Squamata; family Scincidae; genus Tiliqua; species Tiliqua scincoides. The sequence continues at coordinate 127,350,498 of NC_089821.1, read as the reverse complement.
GATGGAATATTGAAAGATGGACACAGGTATCCTGTAGGTCCTACCACTGTCTTCCCATATAGGACACAGAGGCTGATTTAGGTAGTGTTCATGTGATCTGGTGATTACACTTGAGTCCATTCTGATAATGTTTGAGGGATGTTATAGGATCCAGGTATGGGAAAGTGACCATTATGCCACCTTATTGCTGGTCCATTCACACTGCAACGTGAGAGTGGTGAAGGAAGAGTTTGCAGATTCCTTTGCAACTGCCTCTGGAGTTTACCCCTACCTCACAGTTTGACAAGAACAGGAGAAGTGTATGAAGGCTTTCAAGTTACACAGGCCTGTTCCACAGTATTTTCTGCATGATTAGAAGGAGACTGACTTTTACATTCTTGGCTCTGGAGGGTTCACCATGAAAGGAAGCACTGGAATTAGCAACCACAGTAAAATGTTTACTTTTTTAAAACAAAAAGAAAATAGTGCGCCAGCTCATGAAGAAAAATTAATTGAAGGTAATATTCTTATGTACAAGATCCTCTTATTTCAAAGCTATATTGATATAATTCCTTATCCATACAAGATACTAGTTTCAGGCAATTCTTCCAGTTGAGGTTTACTTGTGGGCAATGCAGTTACCGCTGAACAAGCGAGACAGTGGGCCAGTTCAGACAACCAAATAAATTGTAGTTAATTGAGCTGGGAATGCAGCTGAGCCTGCAAATTCCCTCCTTCCCTTACTTCCTCTGCTCTGATGTCAACATTCTGGTTAATAACAGTTCTGTTTATAAACCACAGTTAAACAACAGTTGCAGTTCTAACAGCACACAGATCTGTTGTTTAACCCATTTCTGTCCACCCCACATTTGGTCCCTGTTGCATATATGCAACGTTGGGCAGGGAAGTCAGCAACTTCGCTAACAAGGAAGTCAGCAACACATAATCAGAGTATGTAAGGATAGGGGGAAAGAGGGATCGTCTCCAAGGATATAAGTGGAACTGGAAAAGGTGGAAGAAGAGAGCAAGCAAAATGATTAGTGGACTGGGGTAGCTACCTTACGGGGGGAAAACTACAGTACACACCATCCCAGCTGATTCCAATCCTTCCCGTAGCCTCCCTGCCCCCTGTCAGGCTCCTTCCAAGTCCAGTTTCGCCCCCTCCCTGCCCCATTTTGTTCTAGAAGAAATGAAGAGGATGATGATGGACTGCTTTGGCTGTTTGTCAAAACTTAAAATACTATGGAAGCAATTCAAAAGCACCCTTGGGCTGACGCAAGCCCCTTATGCTGGTCCATCATCTTTGCGCCAACTCTAGAGCAGGGAGGCCAGCAGAAGGATGTGCAGCGGCCTCCCTGACTCAATGCGGGCCCCAGACTCAGTAAGTTTGCACTGGCCATTCCAGGCCAGTGCGGGGCCTGGGAGACATGGGAGGAGGCGTTTCAGAGAGGAAGAGGGTGGGCAGGCAGGGCCATGGGCAGGCGGGGAACAGGAGGCGGGCCCAGGATCTGGCACTTATGCCAGATCCTAGCCCTGTTCCCAGGCAGCTCCAGGCTGCTCGGATTTGCACCACCGATTTAGGTGGCACAGATCCAAGTAGATCCACTGGGGCTGCTGCGACTCTACCCTGGGTAAGGGAAAATTTTTTCCCTTGCCTTGGACCAAGCCACAGCCAGCCCCAAACTTGCTCTGGATACAGCACAGACCCAGGATTGCACTGTAAGTCAAATTGCTAGTAAACAGAGATTTAAGGCCCAATCCTATCTAACTTTCCAGCGCTGATGCAGCCATGACAACGGGCATCTGCTGCATGGAGTGGCGTGGGGCACTCACAGAAGCCTCTTCAACATAAGGGAATGTTTGTTCCCTTACCTAGGAGGTGCATTGTGGCTGCACTGGTGCTGGAATGTAGGATTGGGTCCTGCGCGTACAAAATAGAGGCCATTAGCAATATGAGTTGGTGGAGAGAGTTCATGAAAAAACTATGACTGCAATCATATACAAACTCATTAAAGACAATGAGACTTTCTTCTGAGTAATGCCTGGAGTTGAGCTGTATGTCTGCCAGATTGCAATTCCATATTTTTAATAACATGCAAATACTGGAGGCACTGTCTGCAAAGACAAGTTTTTGGCACCTGACAACTTTTGAACGCTGCATGTTTTCCGAACACCCCACCCACCACCACCACCTTGTATCACAAAGACACTTTGGTTCTTCTCTCAGTTTTCTTGCCTTACCCTGTGGCCTTTGAAGCCAAGGCAGAGCTCCTAGAAAGCCTAGCATTAACTTCAATGACGCAATACTCCAGAGAAGTCGGATGTAAGGCATACTGGATGTTACACTCTCCTATGATGTTCAGGTGGCGGACCACCTTGATTGTTGATTCCCGGAGCATCTGCAGTTCTCTGTTTGAAAGCGTTTGGCTGGGAGCCACGACGATAGAATCTCCTGTTTGGGGAAGCAAATTTTTTTTTTAACGGATTCTGAAGGTGACTAGTTATCAAAATATTTTTAGTAACATATCGCATATCCCAAATCACTCTGTGAAAGGCCCTAGAAGTATTTCAAAAATGCCAGATATATTGAAATAATATCAACAACCCAAACTAGTCATAAATTGAACACAGGTGCGCACCCCTTAACAACCTTCCAGACAGCAACGGTTCATATATGTGATAGTTGCTGCTGGTCAGGAGGTCGTACCCCTCAAGCCTCCAAAGCTGAGGGGAGCTCTGCTCCCTTTGCTTCCGGAAGCTTCTCTAAGCCTGCCAACGGACATGCACTGCCTCTGGGAGGTTCAGAAAAGCCTCCAGAGGTGAAAAGCCTTTGGAGGCTTCACATAGCGTCAAGCTCTGCTTGACGACAGGGATGCCGGTCCTCATCCCAGTTGTTAAAACGACGCACACTGTATAGTCGTGTGCCACTTAATGACAGGAATCAGGACCATGATCCCTGTTGTTAAGCAGCGCTTGACACAGTGCAAACCCTCTGCAGGGAAGGGGATGCTCCGCTCCCCTCCCCTCCGAGGATTGTCTGAGTCTCCCAGAGGCAGTGCGCATCCACGCGCTGCTTCTGCAAGGTTCAGACTGAGGGAAATTGCATCTCTTGCGTGGCTTCCTTCAACAGAGGAAACTGGAAATCGCGGGACAGATGCGATTTCCCTCAGTCTCAGCCTTGCAGATGCAGCGCACAGACATGTGCTGCCTCTGGGAGGCTCAGACAACCCTCCAGAGGGGAGGGGAACAGAGCTTCCCTTGCTTTTGGAGGGTGGGGGTGTGCGCCCTTGATGACCAAGTGACCACTTGTGGTCGTCGGTTATGATATTCCGGCATAAGCCGGGTCATCGCAAACTAGCACACACCTGTATATACAATCCTATACAAACTTGTTTAGCAGAAAGTCTCACTGAGTCCAATGAGATTTACTCCCCAGAGAAGTGTTTCTTTTTTCAGGGATATGCTGAACTAATATAATTATTGTTCTGACAACACTTGCTTAATCAAAAACAGAAATCTACAAGAGCTTTCAGTTATAATATTAAACTACACTCTATCCCACAGTGACCTGAAATCTGGGGATATTGTACACGGCCATGTAACTACCCATGTTGGCCTAGCAGCATGAAACATCATCTTAATAATATCTTCTTAAACTTCAATATCATGGCGATTTAGACAACCCTACCTGTATGAACTCCCATTGCATCCACATTTTCCATGTTGCAAACAGTAATACAGTTGTCAGCAGCATCTCTCACAACTTCATACTCAATCTCTTTCCATCCTACAACTGATTTCTCCACGAGAATTTGATTAGTCATTGCAAGTGCCTTGATGGTTAAAAAGAAGAGAGATGAAAAGAAATTTTTTATTACACACGCACAGACTGAACTACAGCATACTGATACTTCCATAATCATATTTTGCTGACAGAGGCTATTGCTAACAAAATGACAGTTAAAACAGGGTAGAAGATGTGCAGATGCAAATGATGGAGAAATCTTAAAATGAGATTCTAAATGGTTAATGGATAGTTCTCTAGTTTGAGAAAATAACTAAAATTGGAGCCAAGAGAATGATTGTGGTTTCTCTCAGAAAGGATAGGAGGGTCATTATGTCACAGTGACCCAAAGAGATAACGATTGGTATAACATGTAGATCAAAGGGAGCTAACCAGAATCCTGCATAACTAAAGTAAACGTAGGTCAAAATAATGTGAAGATGTTCCCTGAACTTGTTATGCTGTTTGGTGTAGAGCAGGGGTCTCCAAACCCCAGCCCGGGGGCCAGATGCAGCCCGCAGCAAGCCTCTTTCTGGACTGCGGACAACCTCTTGTCCCCTGAAAGCCTCTGGGCCACTCAACTGAACATGACCAGAGCTGGGCTCTGATTCTGTCTGGAAGGTGTTCTGAGGGCCAGAGAGTTTGAATGAATGAGCCCATTCATTCATTTATTCACTCATCTAAGTTCTGTCTCTAATTTATTTATTTAAATTTTATATTGAAATTTTTTTCCAGCCCTCCACACCATGCCAGATATTTGATGCAGCCCTCTGGCCAAAAAGTTTGGAGACCCCTGGTGTAGAGCATAAATTGAATTGCTACTGGGTGTGGTTTCGGGAGACGAGACTGGGGTGAAGATTTATATCCAAAAGCTGAGATCAATTGGCTTGAAATTCATCTATTATCATATATCTATATGCAATTGGTTTGTAATTCATTTACAAATGTAGAAATAAAGCTTCCTAGCCAGTGGCATAGCTAATGATCGTGTAGCCCGGTGCCAAGCTCAAAATGTTGCCCTGAAAGTGATGTCACAACCAGAAGTGACATCACACCAGGGCTTTAAAAAAAAGTGAAAATTGGGAGCAACCCAACTCCTCCCCCCAGCAGCTCAGCACCCACTTGCTCTACTGCCTCCCCCCAGTTAGTAGCATAGCTAAGGCATCTATCTGCAACCAAGAAGATTTTGTAGCCCCCCCCACATGACAAAATCAAATTTAATTAAGTAAATAAATAAAAAGTTATTGGTTCCATGCTGAATCATAATAGCATCTCATTGGCACTCAGAACGAACAGTCTCATAGGTCAGTCTGGAATTAAGCAAATCCACTTTATGTTCCACAAGTCAGTTGTGTTTTCATTTTCTGGTTAATTGGCCATAACGTTTGATAGAAAACCAATATTCCAGTGCTGTCTGTTTCACTGCACTCTGCATTAAATTACCTTTCCAATGATATATAACAAGATGGTATTATTCATTCATATCAAGATTTTCACAATTTTGGTCACAAGTGTCAAACTCAGCTTGTTGCCCCCCTAAAGCTTGATGCCCGGTGCAACTGCTACCCCCTGCATCCCCTTAGCTACGCCACTGTTCCTAACCCTTTTTAAGATCTTTGACTGTTTTAGCAGTGCGTCAGTAAAAGGAATCCAAAATCTTTCTATCACAAACAGATTTGTCTCATGCTTAAAACTGCAAAACCACAGCACTGGAAGAGAGTGGGGTAGATCCAGATCTCTAAAAGTGCTGTGAAAACAGAAGACTCATGGGAGCAGTTTGAGCATGGCAAGATTCTATGCTACAAAAGTGCACCTGTGTGAATAATAAAAACCTGTGAGGAGGGGTCCAACTGCAGGCGTCTTTCTCATAGAACTGGCACCCTGGCCAATGATAGGTCTAATTACACAGCACTCCTGTTAACACTGCAGTACTATCACTTCTTGGTTGTCCAGTCTCTACACACCCTCAGTTTTTAAAGCGGCAATACAGGTTTCCAAACAAGCTGAGGATCATTTTCAGGGACACAAGTTACCAGGTCTCAAAATGGGCCTGATCCTATCCAATTTTCCAGTGCCGGTGCTGCTGTGCCAATGGGGTATGCACTGCTTCCTGTGTTGGGGAGGCAGTCACAGAGGTCTCCTCAAGGTATGGGAACATTTGCGGCTGGACTGGTGCTGAAAAGTTGAAAAGGATTGGGCCCTTAGCCACAAAATCCTTTTGGCTCAGTTCAGCAGCCGCAAGTAGCTTTATTTCTGTTCCGTTTGTGACGTTGGTCCCTCTCAGCCCAGCACAGGGTGGAACTGCCTGATATTCCTTCCCCACCCCCAATTTATTCCTGAGGGCAAAGGAAAGTAATAGGCCATTAGATTTCTTTTCATCCCAAATTGCTGAAACATTTTCTCAAATTAGCAGCCATTTCTGCCAGAATGTTACAGCAGCGCAATGTCACTTTAATCATTCACATTACCCAAGCCAATAGCAAGCCATGTGCAGGTGGATCATTAAGGAGCTTCAAGGTATTTTTCCCTTAAGGAAAAATAACCATCATATTCTCTAGAGCCAGATAAATCTATGCCTTGAAAGGGAAGCATAGGCCAAGAGCGGGCAGCTTGTCTTTATTAACCATCCAACTTGAGGGGATTTCTGGAGACCCAGATGGTAGAAGTGCTATGTTTTCCTTCTTGAATTCAACAGCAAGTTACAACTGCTTTTCTTGAGCCACAACGGCATAATGTTATTGTGCATATAATAGAGGTGGGGCATTAAATTACTCTGCTTCCTTTGCGTGCAACTTGATGCCATGACTCACAACCCCTGTTAACTGGGCAGAGAGGCGGTCCTTTGAAAACGGTCTCCTATTTTGTAAGGGCGAGACAAATAGTCCTTATCCAACACAGAACAGTGATTTTTCCAGTGGTTGTTTTCTGGTGTTTCTTCTGCATATAGTCAGTTCTCTTTATATGCAAATTGGCTTATCTGCGAGGGGCAGAATTGCTACCTTCTCTCATGTTCCACAACTCTGTTCTCATTATCCACTATGCAGAGCCTTCTGAGGCTGCAGGTGCCTTCAGAATGGTGCCTGTGACCAGCGCAGATTCCTTTAAAATAGCCGGTGGAAGCTTCCACAGGTCATTTTAAAGGGGTCCGGGCTGGTTGGAGGTGCCGTTCTTAAGGTCCCTGCAGCCTCTGGTCTCTGCAGCATTCACAGAAATTTTGGCACTTCCTGCCACACTCTGCCGTCTTCTTCTGATGGCAGGGAAGGTATCTCTCCCCCCAGGTATCCCTTATACCTAACCCCATTGATCCCATAGGGTCCATGGTTCATTATCTGAGAAGTCACTGTACACTAGGGTTTCCATGAATGTAACCCTAGTGGATAACAAGAAGTGACTGTATTTTTAGACTTTCGAGACAGAGAACCACACATTATTTAGCTATGTGAATTGCATTTTTTTTTTATGACGGTGGGTGTGTATTCCTTACAATGACTTACTAAAGAAGAGACACAATACATTGCTGATGTTTCTTATGGAACTAGCCATCAGCAACAACAATTCCAAACAATCTGACACCTGAAAACAGTGACTTCTTCCAAAAAAGAAGGGGGACAGAAGGCTTTTTTTAGTCTTTGGAACAGGTGTTGCCCACATGTGGCAACAGATCCTAGAACAGGATGAGCAGAGTAGTCTTAGTACTGTCTTGGGAAGCTGCCATTGAGGTAAAAGATTTCCATGGTAAAGCAAGTCAAACAACTCCAAATGACCATGATGCCTCAGTTTATTGCTCCTGAGGTTTCTTTGACCACATCCTCAAACACTGATGCTTCCTCCCTATAAATTCTCTCCTTAGAGGACTGTTAACTTCACCATTACAGCTGTTCCACAGGAAGAATGAGACAGCACCATAACTGAGTATGGGCTCCTTAACTCTGTGGCTCCAGGAAGGTGAGAGCACACACCTCAATTTCAGATCTTCAGGTGCCTTTCTGAAGGACTTTACAGCCTGTGGAAGGTCTCTGCATAGTCATAGTGGATAATGAGAACAGAGGTGCAGATAACGAGAGATCGTAGCAAATCTGCCCTTCGAGGATAAGTGAATTTGCATATAAAGTGAACTGACTCTTTGGAACCGGGGTGCCAAACCCCGGTCCGGGGGCATCTTGCGGCCCTCTGGGGTGTCCAGCCCGACCCTTAGGGAACTCCCAGTCTCCAATGAGCCTCTGTCCCTCCAGAGACTTACTGGAGCCCATGCTGGCCCAATGCAACTGCTCTCAGCATGAGGACGACTGTTTGACCTCTCACCTGAGCTGTGGGACGAGGGATCCCTCCACTACTTGTTGTTTCACATCTGTGATGCAGCAGTGGCAGCAAAGGAAAGGCCAGCCTTGCTTTGTGCAAGGCCTTTTATAGGCCATGAGCTACTGCAAGACCTTCACTCATTCCTATAAGTTTCATCTCTAATAAATTCATTTATGTAAAATTATTCAAATTTTAAATATTAATTAATTAATTTTTTCCCGGCCCCCAACACAGTGTCAGAGAGACGATGTGGCCCTCCTGCCAAAATGTTTGGACACCCCTGCTTTGGAAGAAGCACCCAGCAAACAACCACTGGAGAAGGCTGAACTGGGTTAAATAAGGGCCATTTGTCTCCCCGCTGTCTCTAGTCCAATCTCCAGTCTAGTATGATATTACTAGTTTCCTGACCAAGCTTAGTCTTGTCTCTAGCTCCCACAGTGTGCTGACCAAAGTGACGACTTTTAAGTTCTTCTGCAATCTCTGCAATACAGTAAGATGCTAATCCTATCCAATTTTCCAGCACCAATACAGCCCTGATCTAAAGGAACAAATGATACCTTACTTCCATGACTGCTCCCCTACTGCAGGATGGGGTGCACGCCCTGTTGGCATGGCTGAAACAGTGCTGGAAAGTTGGACAGGATTGGACCCTAAGTTCCCTACAGATATATCAGTTCAGTTCTGGAGGTCTGTACAGATGTCAGAACGTATGTAGGTTGAAAGAGCCAGTTGAAAGAGCCAGCTGTGATTCCCAACACAGAACAAAAACAATACCTTGGTACCAAGATCCAGCAGTTGTTCCCTGTCACGACATAAACCTGAACCTAGACCACCCAAGGCATAGGCAGAACGTATCATCACTGGGTAGCCAATTTTTTCTGCTGCTTCCAAAGCATCTTCTACCTATAATACAACACAAACAAATAGCAAACATAATAATAAAAATTAAAAACATCTCTAAACGTGGCTATAGCTCAAAGATCTCTCAGTATCATCCAGATAATATGGAATATACCACAAGAATTATTATGGATGCTGCTCAAGTATGTGAATGCTGAGCTGAGATTCTGATGTAAGGGCACAGATAAGTTCAGTTTACATCAGGATAACAGTTTCCTCAAGAGAATCTTGGAAGTTGTAGTTTGTTGAGGCTAGTGAGAAGACTTTACACTGTATCTGAAAACTCTAAAGCCCCAAAACAACAGTTCTTGCTTGGAGAGAAAGAGAATGACTATTAAATAAATTCAAGTCTAGAAATAGATAAGCCCTTCGGACACAGGTATGACCTCTACACTTGCCCTTAGAATCCTGCTTCTACAGAGGTATAGCTGTTCCATAAAAATGATGCAGAACAGAGAAAGCTAAATAGGGAAAGATGGAACTATAAGCCAAGTCAGATTTATTCATCTGGAAACGGGCAGTAGCAACCAAGTAGAAGTTGTTACAGCTCCATGCTCAGCTGGGACTTTTAAGAAAGATAACTAAGATTTGGAGAGGGTAGATCTGTAACCTCCAAGCCTCCTCTTCTCACAGAGCACCAGCACAGAGGGTAATTGCACAAATGACCTTGCTGAACCAAGCTGCATTTCTGTCCATAATAAGTTGCCAGGAAGAATTAGTTTAGCTGTCTGCTCTCTGAGTGTTGGACAAAAAATATCTTTAAGGGATGGGTTACAGAGGTGGTGAGTTCTGTTTGCATCTGGTCTGACTCACAGATGGAATTTTAAACATACAAGTTGAAAGTTATTCTGGGTTCATGGTTTATGTAATGGAAGTTTAAGGGTGCGAACCTAACCTACTTTCCAGCACCGAAGTAAGGGCAATGCAACTCTGAAGTAAGGGAACAAACATTCCTTTCCCTTGAGGAGGCCTCCATGACTGCCCTCCAACTGCAGGATGCAGCACATGCCCACCGGCACAGCTATACCAGTGCTGGAAAGTTGGTTAGGATTATGCTCTAAGATTTTTTAATGAACATAACATGGACTCTCTCAGTCAAGTCACTCTGGTTATTGGCATATTCTCTCAATGGGCTCCTTTGATGTTCAATATACTAACTGTAGCCTTACAACGTTGTGCATTCTCTTGGAAACCCCACATCACTTAGATTACACCTCTTTATTTCTGCACCTGCACTCACTGGTGTGAGTCACCTGCAGTATTTTCCCATGTAAGCAGGGAATTTGTGTGGAGGGGTGCTGTTTCTTTCACAGAAGCACCAATTCTTCGTTTGTGATGTCCCGTGCCCAGGTTTGTGTTGATTAGTCTGTGGGAAGAGTTGCAGGTGAACCATGCTATTCACAGGGGAGAGGGTTAATTTTACTGTATTTCGCTACCTTCCTACATTATGATTCTACAATTACATTTGAGGATAGGTTGGTTTTTGTTTTTTAATTAAAGTTCTTCATTGTCTCTCCACAAAAAATATATATATGCTCAAGTACCATACAGACCATAAAATATTGTGACAATAAGCAGTATAATAAAGCAGAATAATTAAAAAAAAAAACCACAATTCTACACATGGATTAAGGACCATTAGTTAAATGATATAATAAAGGTCTGATGAAACAGATTTTCAATCCACCACCTCAGGTCCAGTAGTGCTGGAACCCAGCAAGGTTTTCCAGGGAACATATTCCACAGTTGTGGTGTCCAATGAAGGAACCCTTGCCTCAAGCACCTATTGATCTAGACTTGCAGAATAAAAGCACTCTGCGGGGCTTCTTCAGATGACATCAGAGAAGATGACACAGGTTCATGCTTTGTTTTTTCATTGATTCCAGTTATAATGGTATTATCCATTCAAAAGTGTGACAAAGATTCCTTCATAAGGATGTAAGCTCTGGGACCTTGTAATCACCCCTCCACTATCCAGAACTAAATAATATTCTCTGTGTAGTGTCTTGCAACTTCCCCAGAGAATCTAGGACAACTTGTGTGTGTGTGTGTGTGTGTGTGTGTGTGTTGCACTCTACACACACACACACTCTACAAAAGTGTGTACTCTTTTGATACTTTTGATACTCTACAAAAGGGGAACATCTGCTTAACTATGACTTAACCATGATTTGTTGAAAGTTCCCTTTCATAGGAGTGCTGTCTTATAGCTGCTTTCTCTTGTCTACGCAGGAAATTCTTTGGCACCCCGAGCAGGCAAAACAGTAGAGGAGCACAGATGAGTAGAACAGAATCCATTCTCCAATTTAAGATGGCAGGTGCTCCCTACACATACACATATTTTTTTTTTCTTTTTAAACATAGGTGGATAAGCTTGAGCTCAGTTGATTTACCGATTCTACAGCATAACTGGGAGCGATCTTCTCATTAATTTCATTCAGTTTGTCTGAAAACATCTGCCTGTCCTCTGTGGCCATGATGGATTCAACTGACGTTCCAAGGACTTTTACTCCATAATCCTGCAGAATGCCACGTTTGAACAGCTCCACTCCTAATCAAAGAATAAGTTGGCATAGGCAGCATTAAGAGAAAATAATGCTCGGAAATATATTCAGTTGGTATAGATCAGTGGTTCTAACACTTTTAGCATGGGGACCTACTTTTTAGAATGAGAATCTGTCAGGATTCACCGGAAGTGATGTCATGACCAGAAGTGATATCAACAAGCAGGAACATTTTTAACAATCCTAGGCTGCAATCCTACCCTCACTTACCCAGAACTAAGTCCCATTTACTATCATCGTTAAAATAAAATACATAGTAGCTTGTTGAAAGTGCAGGTCTGTAACATTTCCCCAAATGCAGTCACATGCCATGATAGCATCAAGTCTAATCTATTAAAAATAAAATATTGAAATGAATGGGGACCCACCTGAAATTGGCTCGTAACCCACCTAGTTCTACACCTACAGTTTGAGAAACACTGGTATAGGTTATTGCCAACTTATCCAGGGCCCAGGCCACATTCTTACTGGCTAGTGATCCTGTTACACATGATCAGTATGTGCCCATCCTCCATAATGTGCAGGATGTTCCATGTGAAGGTATGTACACATGTAAGACTGAGTGGTGTGGTTCTCTCCACAGAGGCAGTATTAAGAGAAAAATAATAATCTGAAATCTATTCAGTTAGGATAGTTTATGGACCACCTATCTAAGGCCCAAGCCATACCCTTACTGATCAATGATGCTGTTACTGCTCACACAGGATTTAGGAGAGAGGTGAGGAAGAGTGCAATGGGGCACAGGGTGGGCAAAACAGAGAAGCGAGTGATTGGACCCAGGATTGGGCCAAGGAAGCACCTGCCAAATCCTATACCCCTTCCCAGACCCAATTCACCTTCACTGTCAACCGCTCCTTTGCATATGAGTTGACCCATGGCAGCAGCAGAGGCTTCTCCCAAAGAGGCCTCAACATGCCAAAATTCCCCCATACTATAAGAACATAAGAACAGCCCTGCTGGATCAGGCCATAGGCCCATCTAGTCCAGCTTCCTGTATCTCACAGTGGCCCACCAAATGCTCCAGGGAGCATGCAAGACAACAAGAAACCTGTATCCTGGTGCCCTCCCTTGCATCTGGCATTCTGAATTATATATCAGATGCCATGTTGACACCACTGCATTGCCACATGGGCAGTTAGATAGGGCTGTGAGTTGGTGAATAACTCTCAACTGTAAGAAAAGAGAACATTCCCACAATAGCTTACCACAGTTGAGAGCAGTCTGTCCACCCATACCAAGAATTAATCCATCCGGGCGTTCTGCTTTGATGACCTCTGTGACAAAATGTGGGGTGATGGGGAGAAAGTAAACTGTGTCTGCCTGCTTTAGGCCAACTTCATTGGTCTGAACTGAGGCAATGTTGGGATTCATCAGGACAGTTTTCACATTTTCTTCCTGAAAAGAACCACAAAAGTGTCAATAAATATATTCTGTGTGTAGCAGAAAAGGTAGACACTACCCACTGTGTAAGAGAATCCAAGGTCGCACTCTTCAGTATACCAACTTAGAAGCCTCTTCCTTGGAGGTACATAAGGCCCGTACTTTCACATACATGCATTTAGGACTGAGGCTCATCTGACTGCTCTTTGAAAAAATTCATACAGAACACAAACATACAGGTTGCCATCACTCTAGCATGCCATAAAGAGTGCATTATAATCAGAGTTCTTGCATATGAATTTCAGACAAAAACTATTAGTATTACTGAAGAAAACCGGATAGGTCAGTCATTTGTAAAGTATGTAATGGTGATAAAGCAACTCATTCCAAAATCAGTTTTCATAGTGGAATTCTAATGCAAAAAGCGATTTTTGCATTAGAATTTTTCCCAGTGTAAATGTGAACGCTTCTGGCAGAAATGTGTGACCTAATTATATTTCTGCTCATTCTCTGGTTATTCTTGGACATTAACATCTGCTCCCATGATCCATATATGTTTGGCCACGTGTTAATCATAGCTACTTGATTAATTAGCTAAAGGAACACAATGGAAAGCAAACAGTGATGTGAATACTCGGGCGTATCTTGCAACGCGACACTCACACAGACTGCCTTGGCGTCATATACTATTGTAAATCATGCTGCCAGAGGCAAGGTCAACACGAGCTAATGTTGCCTCTGGAATAGCTGATTAGTACCAAGATCAAAATGGCTTGCTAGTGGTGAGAGAAGGAAGGTCAAGCTGGTGAGATTTACTGGAAAACTTTTCTGAAATGTGAAAACAAAGAGCAAAAGAAATAGGGGATGGAACAGCATCTCTTTTAGAAGAGAAGCTTCTCTTTAAAAATAAAGGTGATCTTGGTATAGAGAAGGCATCTCGATTTGATATTTCCTGATAATAGAAAATGCCTGTAATGCTCTCACACAGAATGGCTACAATTCAGATCCGAATTGATCCACGTGCAAATTGGCCGGATGTATCAATTTGCAATTCCAGAGACCGGCTGGCTGAGTGGTGTACATTCTAGATCAGCCAAACAGCAAAATAGTGAGAAATATTAAAGAATAGAGAACTCCATGCTCCCCTCCCAATCTTTGGAATTTTTATATTTTTATTTAATTTTTAATTAATTTTAATTTAATTTTAATTTAATTTAATTTAATTTAATTTTTATTTAATTTTTAAATAAAATGTTAATATTCTTTTTTGTAAACTGTATTTTTCAGAGATTGTAAGAAATAATTGTGCCACTTGGACATTTTTGGTAGAATAAATTTTGGTGACTGGAATGCTGCAATTTGAGCTTCCTGATGTGTGTATGTTGTGATGCTGTACTAACAGTAGAAAATACTAACTTTCTCATATTGCAAAACACAGGGGATATGATCATGAATATAACCAGCTAGACACCATTAAGTAAGAAAAGAGTTTACTTTAAGTAAGAAAAGAGGGAAAAGAGCTTTACTGGATAAGGCCCATCTAGTCTAGCTTCCTGTACCTCACAACAGCCCACCAGGTACCTCTGGGAGCACACAACACAACAAGATAAATTGTTGCCATTCCCTTGCATCTGGTATTCAGAGATGGGATCTCTCTAAAACCTGGAGGTTGCATACAGTCATCATGCCTTGTAGCCTATGATACACTTTTCCTTCATAAATCTACCGTCTTAAAGGCATCTAGGCCATTGCACATCACTATGTCTTGTGGGAAGGTGTTCCACAGATTAACTATGCACCAGGTAAAGAAATTTGCCATTCCCTTTGCCATCCATCCATTCTGGAAGAAAAATCCATTACGGGTTACAAGCCGTGATGTGTATGTGCAACCTCCTGATTTTAGAATTGGGCTATGTCAGAATTTCAGATGCAAGGGAGGGCACCAGGATACATGTCTCTTGTTATCTGGTGTGCTCTCTGGTGGGCTGCTGTGAGATACAGGAAGCTGGACTAGATGGGCCTATGGCCTAATCAGCGGGCCTATTTTTTTGTCTGCTCTAACTCTCCTAACGCTCAATTTTAGTGGTGTCCCCTCTTTCTGGTGTAGTGCAAAAGGGAAAAGAACTTCCCTCTATCCAACCCATGCATAATTTTGTATGTTTCAGTCATGTTCCTCTTCAGGCACCTTTTTTCTAGACAGAAGACTCCTAAGTGCTGGAGTACTTCCTTGTAAGGGAGTGTTCCAGCCCACTAATCGTTTTGCTCACTCTTTTCTTCACCTTTTCACTATATCCTTTTTAAGACATGGCAACCAGAACTGTACACAATACTCCAGATGCAGCCTTGCCATTGATTTTTACAATGATATAATAATATTGGCCACATCATTCTCAATCCTTTTTTAAAAAATGATCCTGATCATGGAATTGGCATACTGCACAGCAGCCATACCTTGGGTCGAAACTTTCATGTGGTGGTGGGTGGACCCACCACCATCCAACCAGCTCAGAATTCATCAGCCTATATGTAAAAATTTCATTTCTTTTCCCATTGGCTATGCTTACTTATACTGAAGTCCATCTGCCATTTTGTAGCACATTCTCCCAGTTTGGAGAGAACCTTCTGAAGTTCTTCACAATCCATCCTAGACTTCACCACCAACAAAAGTTTACTGTCATCTACAGACTTGGCCACCTTTCTACTTATCACCAACTCCAGATCCTTTATGAATACATTGAAAAGTGCCAATCCCAAAACCAATCCTTGGGGCACACCACTTTTCACATCTCTCCACTGTGAAAATACCCATGTACACCCAGTCTCTGTTTTCTGTTCTTCAACCACTGACTTCAATGGGAGAGACTGAAAGTAATACTTACACTTATTTCATAATAACCAGTGGGAGTTAAAAAAAATATTTAACTTGGACCAGGTCATATTTTCATGGGAAACTTTCACCTTAATCCTCATTATCAAAAGCCTAATGAGAGCTTTAAAAACCCACAAAAACAAAAACAAAAAATCACACTTCTATTCTTACTCTGTTATGGAATTTTACCACTAATATTATTTCCATTTGGAAAAAAAAGTTAGAAAAATTTATTGGGCAGAATTTTTCAGACCCTCAATTCCATTCACTGCAGAAAACCTAATTATCATGTCAGCCATAGAGTTGCTCTGTTCCAAATACTGTATTTTGTAAACAATTTAAGGCTTTCCAAGCCTGACATTTGCTGCAACAAATATGGCTCTCATATTCCCCTGTTGCAGATGAGGTCACAACATTCCATTTTTCTTAAATCAGCTGAATGACTAGCCGTTTATTGGAAAAATATACATAAACCTTGAACGTCTCAATAATTTCAGCATACATGATATTCTGTGCTCTGGTTCACACAGGTGCCTGTTATCTGTCATTTGTTATTGCACCACTTGAAACAATCCTCGGTCCTCCAATCTAGGAACAGAGCAACAGAGTTTGACAGAAGATCCCAAGCTGCATGCAACAAATAATGAATACATTCTTCACAATAAATCCGAGATTTCTTTAGGGCAAATCATTCTTTAGTTTACAAGAACTATTTCACTGCACGCTTACTAATAACAATGGAAATGGTGGAGTTCATTCTTACTGAATAATACAGCCTGTTCTACCTAAGTTGTGCATTATAATCAAAGATTTCAGCAAGGCAGAAAGAATACATACAAAAATAACCAACTGCTACCTGGAAGGGATGTACACTGGTGGAGTACATTGACATTTCTCTTTCCACATTCTCACCTTCATAGCTTTGACAGCCTGTGATCCAGAATAATCAAATTCTCCTGCTTGACCAATAGACAGACCACCAGATCCTAGGATTAGAACTTTGGAAACCTAAAATTAAGCAATGCATCCGAAAAGCAGAGCAGAATTAAGTCAAAATTCACAGTATCAGTCTTCATTTAACAGACAGGCAGTGCCCACACTTATTCCCATTTCTAAATTGCTTCCAGGACAAGTGAGGGCCAACTTCCGCACTGTCAGTAATAGGTTCCAGAGGCCCTGGGGTAACCCTGTGTGGGAATCCTGTCCCGTCCCCCCCATGGCACACCTTAATGGTGTCTGGTTGCCCAGGAAAGCTAAAGGGAAATGAATGATGCTCTTCATTCACCACAATGCTGAAGCAGAATTGAAGGAAGGGCATTTATCCACTGTCCACTAAGCTTCTCCCATTGGGTCCTGGTGGCCTTGTGTCCTGGCCAGAACCCAGTTGGAACCAGATGTAGCACCAGAATCCTGCAGCTTTGCTTACCAAGAATGAGCCCCCTTCATTTATTCCAGGGGTCTCCAAACCCCAGCCCGGGGGCCAGATGCAACCCGCAGTGAGTCTATATCCAGACCGCGGCCAGCCTCTTGTCCCCTGAAAACCTCTGGTCCCCTCGACTGAACATGACCAGAGCTGTGCTCTGATTGCATCTGAAGGGTGTTCTGAGGGCCAGAGAGACTGAGTGAATGAGCCCACTCATTCATTTATTCATTCATTTAAGTTCCATCTCTAATTTATTTATTTAAATTTTATATTTAAATTCTTTTCCAGCCCTCAGCACTACGCCAGATATTTCATGCGGCCCTCTGGCCAAAAGGTTTGGAGACCCCTGATTTATTCCATAGAATGATGGCATTACAGCGAATGGAAATTCCATTTCAAAAGCGTTGTGGAGAACAGGTATTTTTCCAACTCCACTGCTGAATAAGCGCAATCTTATGCATGTTTACTCAGAATGAAGTCCACTTTGTTCAATGGGGCTTTCTCCAAAGTTAAATATGCACAGGACCGATGTCTAAAACTGTTAGCAAACCCATTTTAGCCTTAGATTGTAAAATACTAGAATGATTGTGCATAATACACAACACATTTATCGGCCACTACATTAACTTATAGGCAAGTATGGTTGAATGTGGCCAATCATAGCGGGAAGACGAGATGCGAATTCACAGTCATGTGAAAACATTCCCTAAATGCAAATAGTCAAAGATGCAGAATCCCAGGAATATTTCAGTGGTTGGCTTGACCCTGGGTCAAATCCCTTCCTCTCCCACTCCATGAATTCACTGACAACTTTGGGCAAGCTATTACACCTCTGCCTCATTTCCCCATCAGTGAAGTGGGAATAACATGATCTACCTCTACATAGTGGATATGCTGAAATCAATCTCAGCACTGAGTTTTGACCACATGATGTGACAGAGCTCAGGTATCCTCATGTCATGAAACCCTTTTCCCAGAAGTTCAGACATTCAGGAGATGGTTGTGCACTCTGCTCAAGAACAGTGGTACTCTATTATTAGTCACAAATACCAAAGCTCAGGCCTGCCATGTTGTAAGCAACTGTCTCAAGGACCGAGTCCCAGTGAGCACTGGCTCAACTTAGTAGTTGGCATCCTTCAGTCTCGGAAGACCATGGTATCACGCTCTGAATGGTGGTTCTGGAACAGAGCGTCCTCTCCAGTGCGCGAAGCCTGGGTAAAGTAGGTATGGAGGATAGGCTGCTACCAATGCAGCAAATCCCCCCTCTCCACGTCGCTGAAATTGTCCAATGGAAAGGCAGAGGCCAATACGGTTGGTTCCAGCTCAACTTAAACCCGTAATAAATGAGATAAAGAAATGTGGCATTTCTTAAACCTCAGGGACCTAGTCAGCTATAAATCTAAGTAAGAATTGTATCTATAAAGTTATACATTAGATATGAATTCATAGGCATATATCCCACACCTCCATGGTTCAACTATTATTCCAAAGCAAAATGAGAGTTAATATAACTGTAATGAGTAGCAAAATTAGGACATGTTTTGTAAGGAGCTTTGGTTCTGTAAATTCCCAGATAACAGTTCTGCATAGTAAATTCTGCCATCTCTTTCAAAAACAGTTGCCGTCACTTTATGACAGACGGCTAAGCATGAAGCACATTAATAAACTGACCTCAGCTCTCGAAGTTGCCGCTGTGGCCTTGGGCAGCACTGAAGCAATGCTGGTACCTTTTCCCTTCTTGATCAGTGAAACAAATGAATCAAATAAGAACTAGGAAAAAGTAAATAAAACATACATCAGCATTCAGAAGAGCACTACGTTCATATTACTGAAAGACAGGTAAACAACTGCTACCAAGGGCCACCAAGGGCCAAATCCTTCTTGTTTATAATGAAACTTAAATTGCTGTTGGCTGCACTATTCTGGTTCTATCTGCTACATATTCCTTCAAGCTGTCAAACTGTATCAAGAGTGACCCAGCACACCAGGAGCAAAGTGACAATGTCCACATCAGGCACTATTATCAGGAAAAGCGGGATTTTTGCTCTACAATGCAGCACCTGATTCAAAACATGGAATACTGAAGATGTTATCTTCAAGCGAAGATAGGTAGGAAGCAACACGGTGAGCAACTGGCCCAGGAGTGCAGGGTTGGTCTGGAGTCTCTATGGAGGGTGGGGGCCTGGCAGCAGCACAGCAACTGGCTAGTCTGCAAAGCTGGCCAAGTTCTCACAAGAGGACGGGATCGGAGCAAGACAGAAGGGACGGGTTCCTTAACACACTTGGTGACACCAAGCCTAGCGATGCCACTGCATGTTCTAGTCCCCTTGGCTTTGAGGATGAGGCCCCTTCATCACTGCTTTCAGGAATCTACAGGGAGCCATGATTGGTCTAAAATTGGTCAAGGGCCAAGGGCCATGAGGATGTCATAAGGGCTCCCACTTCTTCCACTTAATGTGAGCACTGGCTCCTTCCATACTATTTTTGTCCTTCCCATAATAAGTTCTATGAACTTATTGTTGAAAAGCAGTATATAAATACTGTTTAACAATAATAGTGATCAGGATTCCCACCAACTACACCTGGAGTTCAGTCCGTACAGTCAGGGCTTTTTTTGTAATAGAACGCACCAGAACACTGTTCCGGCACCTTTTTTCCCCCCACTAGCTCCACCCTTTTTTTTGCACTGCTGGCTAAGGCGGGATTCGAACCTCCAACTCCACCCCTTTTTTTTTTGCCCTGCTGGCTAAGGCAGGATTCGAACCTCTGACCCCGTGCTCCACAGCCCAGCACTCTCTCCATTGGGCTATAGGAACTCCTGTAGTCAAAAGTGCTTTTTGCACTGCTGGCTAAGGCAGGATTCAAACCTCTGACCTTGTACTCCACAGCCCAGCACCCTCTCCATTGGGCTATAGGAACTCCTGCAGCCAAAGTGCTCAGAATTAATATATAAGGTCTTGAACCCAGCTGGTGGCCATCAGCACCTCAAGTACTAGTTCCAAACACTTTGAGTCTAGGAGCTCCTATGGCTCAATTGCTAAAGTGCTGGTCTGTGGAGCCAGAAGTTGGGGGTTCAAATCCCCATGAGGAATAATTTTTTTCTTCTTTTTTTTCAGGTGGGGAGGTGCTCCATGGCTGCAAAATATAAAGGTTGGCTGCCAGTTGCCAAAAGGGGGACCAGTTGAGGCTGCAAAACTCCTCAAAGTTCAGTCCCAGGCAGGCTTTTTTTTTTGCCTTTTTTTGTGAGTTCCTGCACCTTTTTTTTTTAACAAAAAAGCACTGTGTACAGTTATTACTGTCTGTATATCTTACATAAATGTTTGGCTCTCAGGCCCCTGATAGCAGGTGTCTTGAAAAGAATGCATCAGCACAGCTAGTGAAAACGAAACCCACAGGGTGTTTTTTTCGTTCCTTTAGAAGATCCCAGATTGTTCACTTTGGCATGCAACCTTCTTGCAACTGGCAAATTCTCTTCTATGTTTAATTAACTACCAAAAGCCAATAAACAAAAATTAAAATGCAATTGCTCTACGTATGGGCAGGCATGCCTTCTTTCTCACTTGTTACATACCCTAATGCTGTTTAGTCATACTCCCCCAGCTACATAACAGATTGCTGTAAGGTTTGCCGGGTGAGTCACAGGCAAGGGATTAAGTTGCATTTTCAAACATGAGAACAAGGAAGTGTGCCTGTGAATTCATTTACATACTTCAATAATGTAGAGGTATTCAACATGCATTTCCAATTGGGGGAAGGGGGAACAGCTGGCTTTCAATACTAAAGGCCATTTTCATTTACATAAATCATGCATACAAGGTTGTGGGTCCAATCCTACTTACGCAAATGGTGGTGTTCAATTTGATGCAATCTATCACACACAATTTCAAGCACAGCAAGAACAAAGGCCTAAGTAAGCAACAGGGTCTACTGCCTTCGTGCTCTGTTTGTGGGCATCCCAGAAGCATTCAGCTGGCCACTTTGAAGACAGGGTGTTGAACTAGATGATTCCACTGTAATCTTAAGAAATTTTCTAACTGACTGGCTGTGGCCAATTGAATTGCTTTCAAAGAAACATATGAAGGAGCCTATGAACCTCACAAGACATTCTACCATAATGTCCATATGCTTGAATGACTACAGCGCACTTTGGAGCAAAGATGACCTGCTGTTAGAATTGCCACTTTACAAATGTGTGGATATTCTCTTTCTTTTTGAACATTATGCCTTCTCTCCACAAAACAGAGCTATGTATAACTTGTTAATATTTGCATTCTGCCTATCCAACCATGAGGTCAAAACAACAGGTTCCCAACCTCTCCCATCCATGTACGCTGTTAACACCACTCTTTTTTTTTTTCCAATTTTCTGTAACATATTTTGTTTGCTTTAATATTCTCAACTGACTTGGGCCAAAGTAGAAAGGCAATATGTAAATGCAAGAAATTAAATTAAATTAAATAACCAGATGTACTAGCCAGGTCCAAACCTTTGCAGCTGCAGAAGGCAGAGTTCTATGAGGCATGTTTATGAAACTCTCAAGGCTGATCTACACAATCTGAAAGCACATGTGCCAAAGCACCACTGGGATTCTACCATTTCAGAATACAAATGCAGGATGATGCGGTTGACCTGCTTCCTCGCAGTATTTCCACCATGAACACCAAAAACCAGCCTATCGGGGATAAAATATTCCATCTTAGCCTTTCTCCCAGGGTGCTTGGTATTTTAGGCATGGGGAGGTTTTCCTATGTGCCACAGGCAGCACTTAAAAATGCAATTCCACCACCTGGACTCTGACATCACATGCTTTTCAGAATGCATAGATCACTTCTGCAATCATAGGTTTGTCACACAAGGCCTCGTTTTGTTTAAAATAGTTATGTTGCATGGGACAATTTGGTATCACCACCACTCTTGGACTTTCCCACCATGAATCTGGTGGTTCCGATTCTGAGCAGAGATGAATATACCCAAGACTGGGCAAAGTCTCACTCCAACCAGAAACATCATTTCCAAATGTTTCAGTAGGGTTACAAGTTTTGCTTGCACTCCGCCAGCAATCCTTCCACCAAACTATAAATCTAAATGCATCAGGCTGGTCCCTTTACAATACCTCTGTGTCTGTTGGTCCAGGGCTGGCTTCTGGGTAGAACTGCACTGTGAAAATTGGCTTGGTCTCATGCATAATTCCCTGCAGGAATTTAAAAACAAAAAAAGTTGCTCTAGTTTCCTTTATGGGAACCAGAGAGTTTATTGAAGTGCTACTTTTGGCAAACATTTCCAGCTATAAAGGTTAAAGGACTAGTATGATTTAGGGACAAAATTGAAAACCATTCTGTTCCACATCTTCAAACAATGTTTTATCCACTAAACTACTGAACAAGGCTTTCATTGGTGAACCCTGCAACATCTGTGTAATTCACTGACTCTTGGGAATGTTCTTTGAAATGGTACTTACTGAATTCCAAAGACTTAACAGAAAGAGGTACTGGCAAATTATATTGTGTGTGTGTGTGTGTGTGTGTGTGTGTGTATGGTAAATTATATTGTGTATATAAATTATATTGTATATATATATATGGTAGTAAATGTTCACCATGGAGAGCACAGAAGGAAAAGAACAGTTTTTACTGCTCTCACAATTGTTGTTAAACACCAAACTTGCCCTTCGACTGCTCTGTGCTCATATACCACATGGCTGTATAGCCCATTTTCTTAAGACTTATACTGAGTTTAGCCAAGTATTATTATTAGCTCATTTTCTACCTCACCCTTCCTCCATGGAACTCAGACTGACATATAAAGTACTTTTTCTCACCCTATTTTATACTCAAAGACACCCTGGGAGATAGACAATGTTGAGAGACCTCATATGAGACTGGTGGTCGAAACTGAATCTTCCTGCTCCTCATTCGCCATTCTAACCACTACACCACACTGGGCACAATCCTAACCAACTTCCCAGCACTGGCATAGCTGTGCCAGTGGGGCATGTGCTGCATCTTGCAGTTGGGGAGGCAATCATGGAGGCCTCCTCAAGGTAAGGCAATGTTTGTTCCTTTAACTCGGAGCTGCATTGCTCTTATGTCAGAGCTGGAAAATGGGTTAGGATTGCGCCCACTGTCTTTCAACTCTAGCCTTCAAGTACTGTGACTTGTACTGTCCCTAGTAGTGGCTCTCCAAGGAGTCACAGCAGGAAACTGCCTTATACTGAATCAAGTCAGTATACTATTTAGGTCAGTATTGTCATTGTCAACCCAGACTGGTGGCAGTTCTCCACATTTCAGATAGGAATTTTCATCTGCCCTACCTGGAGATGCTGGGGATTGAACTTGGGACCTTTTGCACACAAAACACAAGCTCTGCCACTGAGTCATGGTCCTACCTTACCACCTGAAGATACCGGGGCTGAACTTAGTATTTCTGCAGCCAAAGCATTTGCTCTACTACTGCCACCTCCAACCCCCCTGCATGACAAAGACACAGAACAGGAGAACAAATGAAGCTACTCCTGGTTAAAATGCAAATGCGGTCTCCTCTGTCAGACAGAGTTGCCGGAATTAGAGTTTTTAATTTAAAATATTTATATCCTGCCTTTCTCCTCACTGTCAAGAGGCACCCAAGACCCAAGACCCAGCTTACAGCTTTTTCTACATATTAATAGCCTGACCCCAAGGGATTCACACCTCGCAGCGTCATTGGGTCATCACAATATGACCACTGTGGATGACACAGCCCACACTTAAAAAGGCAGCAGCAGCTTAAGTTGGTGATGGTGCACCTTAATCTGTGGCCTTATCTTTTCCTTCTCCACTTCACAGGGTCACTAGTGAAGGGAAAGGGGCACAATACTAACCACAGTAAGTTGTTCAGCTAGTACTTGTGTTTGTTTAGCCAACCTATTTGATTGGTTAAATATGTGTCCAAAGCAGATGTTCTGAGGAAGGAGTTATGTTATCTGCCCATGACATTGCTATGGCCACTTCACATATAAGTCCTGCTGACACTACATGTAAAAGTCCAGCCAACTAGTTAGCTCAGTGGTTCCCAAACTGTGCACTGCGGTGCCCTAAGGCACCATGGTGAAATCACAGGAGTGCTGCAAGGTTCTCTGGCAGCCTCCTCTTCCTAGGTCTCGTGGGTGCCACCATATTGAATTGTGCGAGATCTCATTCAATCCAAGAAGGAGATGCCCAGGAGAGTCAGAAAGGAGAGGCTGCTGGGTAAAACAAGGGCCATTCTGAAATTCATGGAAGACTGGCAGTTATTCATTTATGGCGTGTAACCTAGAATTTCAACCTGTGGTGACACTGGTCTAGAGGTTAGAGCCTCCGTTTGCCTGAAGATAACATTCAAAGGTCACCAGTTCGAGGCCACCGGCACGTGAATGGTGTGACCTTGAAGCAGCTGAAAAGCCGAGCCTAGTTATTCCACCTGCTCTTTGGTGTGAGCGAAGAAGCGTCTTGGCTGCCCTCCATGTAAGAGATGAAGGAGCTGCTTGACAGCTTGTGTGGGAGGAAACTGGAGGCCAGAATGTGATACCAGATCAGAAAGATCCATCTGACTGATGTTCCATCTGATCCATCCATCCATTTTTATAACTGGATAGATAATTTTAGTTAAACAATATTGAGTGTTTCGGTAAATTCAAATTTTTATACTGATAAATATGATAGCCTTTGTACTGATGATTATTGTGTTTGTTTTTTTTAACTGAATGATGCATGTTGTAATCTAGGGCCAATACCCTCATGTGTAACCTGTGTTGTACCAGCCCTAAGTATAACCCATTTTCCTTTCCTGTATCTGAAATAAATAAATAAAATATTTATTTTTTAAAAAAAAACAAAAAAATAGAAAGACCCATCTGAAATGTTGTGGTTCTTGAAAAATAGAACCTTTCTTCAATTGTAAAAATCCCTACGGGGATTTAGAATAGCCTGCCTATGTAAACTGCCTTGAATTAAAGTCTGAGGAGAAAACTGACGACCAAGAAAGGCAGTATATAAATACCTGTATTATAATTATTATTATTTCTTCTTCAACTCAGCATGTCTTGCTGTAGCTTTCCTTTAATCTAATTAGATCCATCATGCCCAACACCTTCTTCTCCTCCCTCTCCTATTCCCATTTTGTTTAACATTAGCCAAAAGATAGGCTCTGGTGAAGCTTTCAAGCTTGTGTGCAACTTTTTAACTGGTCCTAAAAGGTGTATTGTTTTACAATCTGTAAATGGAACAAATTCAGTAATTACTAAAAGAGAGATCGGTCATTGAGGAGTGGAAACAAAGCAAAAGAAATCATGAAGCTGATATTCCATCTAGATAAAACAGATGCAAGACAGTTCTTTGGTGCAACTGAGCAGAGTACAGTTCATCTTCCTGTCTCATCAAATTCTTCACAGGTACCCAGAGAAAGGGAGTTTTACCTCATTTGTCTGATCATTCGCATTTACAAATAGAGGCTTCCAGCCAAGAGGGAGAGAGTTGCTGTCAATCGCATAGCCATGATTCTGAGCAGTAATGAAAGCCTGTCCATTTATCATGTTCACAACCGGCTGGTTCTGCCCTCTAAAGAGAGAGAGAGGCAAATGGAGAGCAGGAGAAAAGGATGGGTTTTTTTTGGGGGGGGGAATGGGGGGGAGATGATGAAGGGCAAGGGAAAACCACAGTTAATAGTATGCAGGGGCAAGCAAAGGGAACACACCGTGCTATTCATGGCTGTTTTGTTGGAGGATAAGGAAACATTAATGGCTAAAGAAAAGTTACCTCTTCCATATAAATCAAACATGAAAAGCCTACTTGTAAGGAGGTACTCAATATTATCATGATTTATCTATCTTTGGCAAGACCAGGATATTTCTGCCAGACTCAGGAAGGTTCAATAGATAGGTGGAGACCCACACTTTTCAATAGGTTGTATTTTGCAATTGTATTTGCAAAAATGGCAAGAATAAACACGGATCAGGAACAAGGTACATCTATCCCATGCAGAGATGGAAGTTATTAATCTACTCTCTTGCTCCTAGTACATAGGGCTGAATGGGAAAAAATGAATTTAAAAAAAATTGCCTCAACAATGGCCAAATTTCTGTGCTTGAACTGAGTTAAGTAGTTGGGAATTGCATATTTTCCAAAATGCAGTTTGAACAGTTTCTCTCAATGAAATGCATACTCATTTTATACCTTCAGCATGCACAATTCCATAAGGTCTACATGCATTCTTTGCAGAGGACCACATTCAGGTTTTTTGAGGAATTTAATTCTTCTGGGTACCACTGTGCTGGGAAGGACTATCCTATCCTAATGCTATCCTATCTTGCACTGGAACAGGCAGGCCAGTAGGCTTGCGCTGTATCCAGGGCAAGACAGGGCTCCAAAGTGGCTCAGCTGAAGGTAAGGGGAAACTCTTCCCCTTACCCCTGGGTAAACCACTACAGCCCATATGGGTCTCTTCAGACTTCTGCCACCTGAAGAGGTGGCATAAGTCCAAGGAGAGCAGAGTAGCTCAGGAATAGGGGTTGGGATCTGGCATAACTGCCAGGTCCCAGCCCCACCTCCTGATCCCTGCCCTCCCAACCCCGGGACTGCCCTCCGCTTGCCCGCCCCCAGCCCCGGAATGCTTCCCTCCCTCCCGCCTCCTCCCCGCCCACCAGAGCCTTGTGTTGGCCAAGCTTGGCTGATGCAAGGCTACCTCCCCATGTCGGTATGGAGGCTGGATTCAGCCTCCACAGGCTGGTGTGTGTCCATGCACTGGCCCAGCCAACTCTTGAGGAAGCGCAAATGTGCCTTACAGCACATTTGCAACCCACCCAGGGCACTGTTAGGGTTGTGCCCTAAAGCATACATGGAAAAGATTTTCAACTTTTTCCATCTCACAGCACACTGAGAAGGCAATAAAATTGTCAAGGCACACCATCAGTTTTTTGACAATTAAAATGGGACAAATCCCCAAAGAGAAGGATGACTCTCCCCTAAACCCCTGCAGCACACCTGTGGATCATTCATGGAACACCAGTGTGTCGTGGTTAAAAATCACTGCACTAGATACATGGAAGAAGTAGGAATTAATATGAAATTTACAGAACTGTCTGCCCCCACTACGTCTTTGTTAGATATTCTGCCTAAGCACTATCCAGCTTTTCAGCCTTTAGTAGAGACAGTTAATGTATTTTCAATACATATTTCCAACGTTACTGCTTCATCAGTTCTGAATCTGTTCCTGTAGTGATCGTTCTTTGATATACGGTGGAAAGGATTCCCCCCTCTTTGGCCCAATCCAGCAGGGCTCTTTGTGTAGTCTGAATATTCATCCCAATCAAATTCAGCAGGCACATTACTAATCTAATACACAGCTGTGACATTAAGCATATTTTTTTTTCCTGTTAAACATGCTGTATTTTGGCAGTTTCAAACAGAATTCCGATGAAGATTGATGCAAGGTGAAGGGAGAAGGAATAACTGTGTATCTTGATTCTTCGATACGTAGTGGTTTCACATATAGAAATGAGTAAAGAAGTAATATCACCATACCGGTTAGCCATAGGCATTTTGTAGGATGAAGCCCCAGCTGCTATACCAGTGATCAGATTCCCAAAACTGATTCCAAACAAAGGCTCTTGTCGATCATTCTCGAGAACCTGAAAAAAGATTTCTATCAACAATGGTTACAAGTGAATCTTCACCTGCAGTGACAGAAATAAACTTTTTCTGATTTTATTCAATGTTTTAAACAGATTTTTAAAAACCACCTCATCTCCTTTTAAAACCCGTTTCCCATCTTCTTTCAGGGCAATGATGCATGTATATGTACTAGTTTGCCTGGCAGTGGCCTTCCAGGACCCCTTCACACCCTAGGTGGAACCCATGGACTTGCTGTCTCCAGGCCCATTATCATTAGAAACACATTTTAAAGGTCAGCTAGAGGCCCTGGAAAACCCCACTTCCCAAGAGGTCTCTAATTTAACTCCCTAGGTCGTCAGGGCAATGAAGGTAGCAGGCCCAGAGTCTGAGTAGAGAGGGGGTGGAGTCACATGCGCTCAAAAATGCACACTCTCACATGCTTACAAGGCCCACGAGGGCTTAAAACCAATGATGAGATGGAGCATGGAGGATGCAAAGCCGAGGCCTCTGGCTAAGAAGCCTAAGACCCAAAAAGACTGACCTGCTGAGGAGGAAGAATGGTGTGCTGCTTAAGCCCTCTCCCCTCTTCTGCACTGATGCACTGGGGCAATTTCCAGTCTGGCAGAACCTCAGAGAGATAAGTATCCTACCTTGCACCCCCCCTTCCCATTCAGATTAAGGGGAAGGACCTCACTTATCCAGCAGGACATCAGTGGAATGAGCAGAGAAACTCTACCCTTCCCTAGCATTATGCAGCAGCTACAGAACAGGGAGAAATTCAGCCAGTGTACATTTTTCTCTCAAAGAGTCAAAGTTCTGAGAAAAGTTGTCCTTGATGGTCACTTTTCATCAAATATATTATCGTGTTTTAAAGGCACAGGAACCTGATAGCAACAGAACAAGCAACCATAACATAAAGTAACTGGTTGTTTTTTTCCAGCATGGTGTAATGTGTGAGAACTGAGATTTATAAAAAGCACAAGTCCCAAGTGATAAGTTAACAAAGTGGAACAGATGACAGAGAAATGTCATTTGTAGGATACCAGCTTCTTAAGTGACACACTGATTCCAATGCATATTTTCTACCTTCCTGACATTCTCAATTAGCTCTTGTGCTTGGGTTGGATCCCCAGGACCTCCAGAAATGAAAAGGCCATCATAATCCATCTTGGTGAAATCATGATTCCAAGGAACCAAATGCACCTCAGCGCCTCTCTGGCAAGGAAACCAAAAGGAATGGATAAAAAAGATTATCAAATGACAAAACTTGCAGTACTACAGTCATTCAAACACAGTGATGATGAATCAAGCAGCCCGACAAGATTCAGTGTTAAGAACCAAGTTAAAACTCCTACTCTGTACTAACAATGTAGCGCTACTGTGTGGACTCAGTCATAAGAATAAGAACCATGTTGCCCCAAACAGTTGGCATTCCGGCAAGTGAACATGAAAGTTCAAGTTAGCTATCATGGATAATAGGCATTACTAGCCCTAACTTCCATGACTTTGTTCAACTGGTCCCCTCCGGGAGGAGAACGACAGGATAGAAGTACGTAAATAAATAAAATAAAACTACCAAAACCATCTAAGCCAGTGGCCATCACCACAACAACTAGTGGTCATCAGTATGTCACTATCTGGTGTGCTCCCTGGGCATCTGGTGTGCTCCCTGGGCATTTGGTGGGCCGCTGTGAGATACAGGAAGCTGGACTAGATGGGCCTATGGCCTGATCCAGTGGGGCTGTTCTTATGTTCTTATCATTCAGCCTAACCAACCCTGCAAGGTTGCACAAAGGATAATATGAGGTGAGAACACTTTGCAAAGAATTGCAAAGTACATAGGATATATTGGAAATTGTCTGGGGCCAGACAATTGGGTCCCCAGTTCCGGGCCAGGGTGCAGGCCATCAGCCCATGTGGAGCATGCCTGTAAACACTGGAGCAGCTGAGAAGCAGCAAGGCACAGCAAGTGTCCGCAGTAGCCTTTTCACTTCCCAGAGGAGCCTTAGGATGCAGAAGATGACTAGGCTAGGTGGGTGAAACCAGGAAGGGGAAAGGGTCAGCCATGGGAATATAAAGAGAGGTTTAGGGATGAGAAAGGGCTGGAGTTTAACCAGAAGGGAGGTTCCAGAACCCTGTGAAGCCAGGTGTGTAACACCTTCTCAGCCTCAGCCCTGATGGAAGAAAGATGAAGAAAGCCCTGAGGAGACAAGCTAGGTGGGCATAGCCTACATAGGCTATGTCTGGACTGCCTTCAACTCTTTTCCATGTTCATTGTCATTGCCTCAGGCTGGGGGGGGGGAACCATATCAGTGAAAATTCATTTTCGAGATATAGGTAAGCAGAAGCTTTCACTTATTCAGCCAAAGCCACATTATAAACCTGATTCCATAAAAGGAGAAAGCTGTTAAAACCATTTACCTTTACTAGCAAACGAATAGTATTGTGCTTTAATCCACAATCCACAGCTATGATTTTGATTGGATTTCCTTTTCCAAATACTTTGACTTCCTGTTGATATGTTTAGAAAAAGAAAGACATTTACTCTGTATGACTCTTATTTATTTATATCCCACTTTTCTTCCAGTGAACTCAAGGCAGCATACTTAGGGTTCCCAGGCCATCTTCCATCCAGGAACTAGCCAGACTTGCAAATCTCTGTAAATCGCTTTGTGAACTTTTGTTGAAAAGCAGTATATAAATTTACATTCTTAACAACATCGTGAGTACATTGTACAGTTGTGACTGTTAATGCAAAATTGCTTTCTTCCAAGCACTCCCATCTCTCTCTTTGTCTTCGCGCAGGGGTAAAATTAATCCCACATAAAGCTGGCATGCCAGATGTGTGGGGACTGCTGGCCAGTGATGGGGTGATATGTTTAAGGTCAAGGGTTCAAATCTCCACCAAATCTGTGTTGTCCAGGACATGTGGAAGGTTGTGCCTTCAAAAACTTTGAGAGTGGGCTGTAGCTCCGTCATGGAGAACATGTTTTGCATGCAAAAGTTTCTAGGTTCAATCCCCATCCAAGTAGGGCAGTGGTTCCCAGTTGTTTTTTTTTTTTTTTTTCAGTTGCTTACCCCTTGGCAATTCCATAAATTGTACCCCTCATATTAGCAAAATGTTTCTAATTAATATAGTTGTTGTCATTCCAAATTTATGTTTACAACTACTGACCTATATCTGATAATACACAAAATGATGACCAGAAATTAGCAGTTTTCACAGTCAGTTTACCACCTTGGTAAACTTTTCACAGTCAGTTTACCACCTTGCCAGTCCCCAAAGGTATTCTAAAACAGACCTGGCTTTTTCGCCATTATTCAATTTGTTTTCAAGTATCCCTAAAGGTCCTGACAAGTACCCCTGGGGGTACATGTACTCCAGGTTGGGAACCACTGAAGTTGGACAAGGAAAGGGCTACGTCTGAAACCTCTAAAGAAATTATACTAGTCTGTGCTGATAATAGTAAGATGGATCAATGACTCTGTATAAGACTACTTCCTATGAAACAGATTTCAGTTATCTCACAGTCTTAGGTTGCAACAAGATTGCACTATTTCAGTTGAGCTAGTGAAACATTACCTGCAGTCCAACTTCTGGACTTTCGACACAAGAGCAACTAAGTAGAGCTCTATTGGATCAGACCCAGAGCCCATCTAGTCCAGTAGTTCCCAACCTTTAGAACCCCGAGGACCACTGAGACAAAAATTGGAATTGGCATGGACCACATGCAACCAGGGTCTCCAAGAGGAATTTTGTCAGTGTTTCCTTTGGGTCCTTCCCAAAGGGAGAGGGGAGGGGTGGGCACAACAGGGGTGGAGAGAGGGCAAAACAGTGCAGGGGGAGGATGACAACAGCAGGAAAAGTCTTTGTAGCCCGGGTCTACCTTGCTTCCCAATGTGGAGCCCAGGTCTACCTGCTCACACAGTGTGGGCAGCTAGATACAGTAATACAGAAAACCAAACAGACTTCAAAGTCTCTAAAACAGTGGTTCTTACACATTTAGCACAGGGGCGCACTATTTAGAATGAGAATATGTCAGGACCCACCGGAAGTGATGTCATCACCCAAAGTGACATCATCCAGCAGGGAAAATTTTTAACTATCCTAGGCTGTAATCCTACCCACACTTACCCAGGAATAAGTTCCGTTTACTATCATTGTTAAAAGAATATACATAGAAATTTGTTAAAAGAACACCTGTAACATTTCCCCAAATGCAGTCACATACCATGGCAGCATCAAGTCTAATCTATTAAGAATAAAATATTGAAATGAATGGGGACCCACCTGAAATTGGCTCGCAACCCACCAAGTGGGTCCTCACCCACTGTTTGAGAAACACTGCTCTAAAAAATTTTTAAATATAGAAAATCATTATAGAAAATTAGATTATCATGTTTAGGTTCACAGTAGAATGGAAAATGTCCTGGGTGTACCAAAAGGTACAAAAGGTACTTCTGCAGCAACTGTAGTTCCACAGCTGTGTCCTTGATATACTCTTTCATAATAAGCAGCTCCACAAGCCGAAGAGCTACTGCAGCAGGCCAGTTTCCTCCCAGATTTGAAAGTGTTCAGGAGTGTCAGGTATGCATTTCTTGGCCCAGCACATATGGCTTATGGCAGCCACCATACACCCAGCATCCCATGTGGGCAAGAAATCTGGGTGAGATTGAAAAATATAAGATCCCAGGAAATATATGAGGGCCCTACCTTGACTCCTGGGCCCCCTTTTTGACCCTGGACCCAGGTACAAATTACCCCTTGTACCTTTGTGGAAGGCCTTTTATAGGCCATGAGCTATTGCAAGACCTTCATTCATTCATATAAGTTCCATCTCTAATGTATTCATTTATGCAAATATATTCAAATTTGAAATATAAATTAACTATTTTCCTGGCCCCGACACAGTGTCAGAGAGATGGTGTGGCCCTCCTGTCAAAAAGTTTGGACACCCCTGATCTAGTCCAACAACTTCTTTCAAACAGCTGCCCATCACAACTATCTGAGAAGCCT
This sequence comes from Tiliqua scincoides, assembly GCF_035046505.1. NCBI lineage: Eukaryota > Metazoa > Chordata > Lepidosauria > Squamata > Scincidae > Tiliqua > Tiliqua scincoides. The sequence goes on along the minus strand of NC_089821.1, from coordinate 127,317,661 downwards.
AAAATGAAACATGAACGCAGTAGCCCTCTGCCATTGTTTGCTCCCAGTAATTGATATTTGAAAATGCTGTGAGCTATCATGACAACAAATGTGTCATGTATCCTGTCATTGAGACACCAAAACACCATGCATTAATCAATCTGCTTTTGGACACCTCAGTTAAGCCACTGGCCATCAATTCACCACATACTATGGCAGTGAATTCCAAGTTTAATTCATTTTGTATGAAAAGATACTTTCTTCTGTCCATCTGCAATAATAATAATAATAATAATAATAATAATAATACAGGTATTTATATACCGCCTTTCTTGGTCTTTATTCAAGACTTTATTCAAGGCGGTTTACATAGGCAGGCTGATTAAATCCCCGTAGGGATTTTTACAATTGAAAGAAGGTTCGGTTCTATCTTTCAAGAACCACAACAATCCGGATGTTTTACTCTGATCTGGTTTCACATTCTGGCCTCCATCCTCCCACGCTCAGAGCAGATGGAATAGCTCGGCTTCAGCTTGTCAGCTGCTTCAAGGTCGCACGGTGCCGGTGGCCTCGAACTGGCGACCTTGTGGATGTTATCTTCAGGCAAATGGAGGCTCTACCCTCTAGACCAGACCTCCTGGGAAAAAGCTGTCTATCCATTTTCTACACACCATTTATGATTTTAGAAAACTATCGTGATTTATTTATCATGGATTCTGCTCTTTCAGTACCTTTATTTAAAATTATCAGATGCTTGATGTTTAGCCCCAAACCAATAAAGACTACTTGACTAAGTTGTTGGGATTTTTAGAGGACACCTCTCTTTTGAACCCTCACTTTTCCTACTGGGTGAGCTAAAATGCTTTCCAACAATGGGCTACTCAGCATTCTTCTTCTTCATCAAACCCACCCGACCTGAGACAGCTGCAATTTTAAATGCACACTTTCTCAAAGTCCGTGTCTGATCTACTGCTGAGCAAACTATTTTTATTCTTTTAATAACCCCCTTTTAATCAGGCTCTTTTGGCATGCAGATATTTCACAGCTGGAAGGCTTCATGATAAGATGATAATCTCCTAACTGAATCATTTCACAGGTGAACTATCACTATTCAGGAGGAAAACAGAAGCTTCTTGCACAAAATATGATCTGAAGGGCACATGGATGCTACTGAAACACTGCTGCCCTCATGAGATACAAATATAGGCCCTGGTCCACAGCACAGCTGCACCATACGGAACTGATGTGACACAGTCCAGTATCCTCAGCAATAAAGGCTACTGGCACACTTAAAGTCCCAAGGCTACTTGACCCAGCTACCCTCTCCCATTCAGCAATGCCACTCTGGCTAGGTCAATGGTCTCTAGTCAAGAACTACAGGCCCACAACATACCATTTCCTGATGAGCCCTTAAAACTACATGCACAAGAACAGTTCAAATTTTTAAAACGCTTGCAAAAGAAAATTGTTTTGCTCTAAGTACCCAACCAACATGATAGGGGAGTAGACAGCGGAGTAGTCATTTTTATTTCTTCAAGTCAGTGTCCTATTTGTCTAACATAACGATCAACCATTAATCATTATTTCAAAAGCTAATTATGGGAAAAGGACAGTGAATCTGCTCTCCTTCCTCATCTTATCTCCCTACATTTGTTGTTTTAGTTAGTTTTCTCCTAGTGTTAAATGTCAATGGAGGAAAAATGCTAAAGCAAGAGATAACATAGAGGTAAGGTGAGAGAGGGTTCAGCATTCCTCCTCTATGCATATTTTTCAATACGAAAATTAGACCTCACCCACTGCAGTTGCATAGGACTTTGAAAAAATAATCAAAATTCAATGACTCCTAACCTTTCAATGATAAGAGAACTCTTAGATGTTTCTGCATCTTGATTTATGTGAAAACAGTTGTTTGTTAGGACATACATTATCATGTTCCATAATTACCACCATTGAAAAGCTTAGTTAATTGTCAGCTTTATTGGTAATGTTGCTTTATAAGCCTATAAAATGAAGTTATAAAGATAATGAGATCACAGGAGTTCTGTTAATCTTTTTATAACTCATTTATGTGCTATTTTCGGCATCTTTATAGGAATCCCTGCTTGCTAATGGCAGAGGCGATCAACAGTGCCAACGTCTGATGCTTACTGAATGGTTAAAACTGAACCTTAGCTTAAGATCTTAAGACTCCATAAATGATCCCCTTTTGATTCTGTACAATGTAATTTTATATTTGAAAGTCAGCAGCAAATACTACCATAGAAATTAATGGGGATAAAAGTTCGGCTGAAAAGTTTGATACCATCCTACCCAGTCACTATTAAAGGTAAAAGAAAGTGAGCAATATGTCAAAATCCATCTGAGAATTTCAAGCCTCACACACATGCTTCTGTGGACAGCAGTGTTCACTTTCTTTTCTTTTTACTTGCAAGGAATCATTCAGCTCATTTTTCTTTTTTGTGTCTCATGTGAAGATATCGTCTCAATCAAAATTTAGTTTAAAAAAAAAAAAATCTCCAGCTCTTTTGGGATGAAGGAGTAGAACAGCATGGAGGCTCACTTGAGAAATATATGTTAAAAGGTACAAATATGGACTAATCAAATGCATTTTGCCAAGTCATATATTTCTAGGGGTGAAGGGAATGAGATTACTGTTTTCGGTGAAAATCCAGTGTTCTTTGTCACATTTGATTCTGCCCAAAGGGTCAGCTCATCTTATTCCTAGCAACGTCAGAATTCCCTAGACTTTATACCAGATAGATGCTCATTTAGCAACTCTGGAGGAACCCATTCTGCTGCTGTGCCACTCTAACTATCAGGTGACTACCATCAGCCATAAGGCTCTTCCAGCCTAAGTGATCATTAATATTTTACAAAGACTTGCAGGATGCTGATAATCACATTGGGTACTCCTGTAAATGCCATCAGTTCCAGACCACTAACTGACCAAGTGGAATTTTTTTCCTCCATAGGCCTGTTTCAAGCACAAGCACATCAGTTGAGGCTGCACTGAGATTTGTAGCAGCCGAGATGCTGCACTATCAACAGAGTTGTCTAGTCAGCGGCACATGCGATGGTTTCCTCCAAATAACTGGTTTTTGACAAATTTATGGAGCAGTCATTTTCAACCACTGTTCCGTGGCACACCGGTGTGCCACGAATGGTCTCCAGGTGTGCCGCAGGAGTTCGGTGGAGGGTCTTTTATTAATAGGACCATTGGGGGATATGAGCCCCCCACCAACAGCATGGTGTACCTTGCCAATTGTTCAAAAACTGATGGTGCGTCTTGACAGTTTTAGTATCTCGTCAGTGTGCCATGAGACAAAAAAGATTGAAAATCGCTGTTATGGAAGCTTCACCCATGGTAGGTGCCTAGATCAATCCTCATAAACAACCATCTGCATGCAGGTGTCATTTCACAATTATAATATCAATAAGTAAAACATGTAGAACAACAGAGAGAGCCTTTCAAATTTCTACCAGATTCTGTACTGAACATGGAACCTTTACCTTGGTTGACACTTCTGCAATCAAGTTTTTCTTATTTGGATCCAAGAATTCCACAGGTTGACCTTCAAATTCAATCTTCCCAAGAACAGTGCCCTGTTGCAATTTTTTTAAAAATGAAACAAGTGAGTGCATGCAAGCAAGATGGGGCAACACTAGGCACTTTTAAATGAAGTCTCTTAGGAACTGGGACAGCTTCTCCCAAGCTTTGCTCTGATATCTTTGCTATCAGGCAGTGTATTTTTCCAAGACAATCGAATCATCTTATTTCAGGGAAAGAAGAAAACCGAAATGGGACTAGTAGAGATATCCTGTGTCATTACTACTAAGCCTAGGCATTCATACCTCAAAATTTCAAAGTGCAGCACACTGTCCATTATGCTATAACAGCATCTACTTTGCCTGACTCAGTACTAGAAGAAGGCAAAGGATGAAAAGGAGCTTCATCAGATATAGCTGTCAAGATCAGTCTTCACCCTTTGAGAATCCTTAACCTTCCCCCCAACATGCTACACCTCCTTAATCTTGAAGTTGCATTTTAGAATAAAGACCAGAATAAAAATAGAATAGAATAGAATAAAAACGTAATATGTTGTTTGGCTCCAAACAATTATTTGTTGTTCAAGAAAGAAAGTGTGAGAGAGATAAGCACTTGCTCAGTTTTCCTACTGAAAAAAAAATGACAAGTAGGCAGGCAGCCAGAACACTAGGGGGACACAGGCAGAACATGAACAGGAAGCAGGAAGTTGCCTACTTCCTGTTAACATTCACTGAGTCATCCTTCTAGCAAACAGGCTGCCTGCTTGTCATCTATAAACTTCATGTTACAGTGTCCTGTAAAAGCAACAGGCATTCATTCTTGCCATTCAGCTTGAACAGAGTTCTGGTGAATTCAAGAACTTGCACACTACTTGTGATTTTTGCCTAATCCTAATAAAAATTGCTATGCTATCTCTGTGGACTAACCCAACCGCTTATTTTGCCTACCTTGTCTCGAATGATTTTGGAGAGCAACCTGGTATCTATGCCATGAAGAGCCGGGACCTAAAACATAACACCACCACAAAAAATAGAAGCAGATTAGAAATTCATGGCAATTCTATCAGAATATGGAAGCCAGTTAAACTTTATGGAAGCAATACTGAAAGTACCAACTTTGAATGCCACTAACAAAATTACTAACATGAATCTGAAAAGGTTTCAAAGGGAGCTATAGAATATATTCTAAATGCCCAATTCCTAGTGTGCTTTTTCAATGAGTTAGTCACCATGAGGTGATTTTGCCATGCTAGTATTGCACAGTAAATATTTTGTGTATTGCATTCCTTTGTGGCAAGAACTGCTATTAGGATCAATTAGGGTCTTCGGTGTTTTCATCTTGCATGGCAAAGACCTGTTTTCATGTTGCATGCAAAAACACACCACATGAAGTCATGTGGTGTCTCACAAATCTAAAGTAACATTAGAATTGAGCCTTAAACTGCTGCAGATCTGTAAATCATTCCAGATTTTAAATAAACTCCAATTCATGAGTTCAGTAGCACAGAACATAAGCCAGCAATATGGCCACTGACATCAGGGAAGCCAAGTCTACACATTTAGACTTGAAACAGTTGTGCTTCCCACTAAGCAATCCCGTGAATTGTAATTCCCTGAGAGAACTAAGAACATCTACAGGGATTTCTACTCTAGGGCATTAATCTGGTTTTATAATGCTTTAACTTGAATTGCTTTCCACAAAGAATTTCCAGGGTATTTTAAGATATCTCCTCACACAAGTGTGTGCACACACATATGACATAAAATTCCCAAGATTGTCTGCAAGGTGGGAATATATGTTGAAACAATCTACATCTATAGTACTTCAACTACTTGTAGTTGAAACAATCTACATCTATAGTACAATCTACATCTATAGTACAATCTACTATATCTATAGTAGTATAGATAATCTTCTGCACCCTCTCAAAACTACAGTTTGTGGGAACCGGGGACATCAGGGGTGAGCAGAGGTGTGAGTATGTGTGCTACAATTGACTCAGGTTGAAAATATGATATTCTAAGCACAACAGATGATAAACTGGGCATGGGGTGGTATACAGTGGGCCCTCGGTATCTATAGGACTTCCCATTATTGGAGTTCCACAGATAATGACATCCATGGGGGGGAACTCCATGGGGGAGGGGCATGTGGCATCACAATTACTTACCAGGAGGCTGTGCCCAGCCCTCTGGGGGTCATACATGGACACAAATGGAAGGCCTCATGTTCAGAATGCCTTCTAAAGCACAGGGAAGCTGCATACAGCCTCCCCGTGCCACAGAAACACCTTCAAAAGCGGCTGGAAGGCAGTTCTGGTTTTTCTTGTAAACTGGAAGTGCCTTCCCATTGAGTGGCTTTCCTGCACCACAGAATATGTCCCAGACATGATTGAAGCTCCTGCACCACAGAACATGTCCCAGACATGATTGAAGCTACTTGTCATGTCTGGGAGGTCGTCTGAGATTCTCTAGCAGTGGGCTCAGCATCTGCTGATATTCACAGATGCCAAACCTGCAGATAATCTACAGGTGGGGCCTCATAATCTGTGGGAGATCCATTCTCAGACCCAAACTGAACCGGAAACACGAATACACAAGCTGCGGATATGGAGGCCCCCTCAGTAATTAGATTTGAAGGTAGACATTTCAGAAAAATATATATCATCATTTTTCCTGATTTATGTCACCATATTGAGGACACTCAGCCAGCAATTTTAAAATCATGTTCCACAGCAATAGTATCTACTCTTGGTTACCAAATGATTCCTCACCTTTTCTTCTTTCAACCACTCCCCAAGGGTCTTGACAGCCTGCCAGTGACTGTACTCATTGCTATAATCCAACACCAGCAAGCCTGAAACCTGTGAAAATTGATAGCAAGCACCAACTTAAGAAACAGTTTAAAAAAAAAAAAATCCAGTCTGTCTCATGACACAAAGAATAAACTTGACACTCAGCCAAGTACATGTTTTGAGTCTCTATCAAAAAGAAGATTTGTCTAGTTGATTCTGGAAACATCCTTCTAACATTTCAACCTTAAACCTTTACTGCAAATGAAGAATGCCTATATGCTTACAATTGGCACAATCAGGAATCTTGGCTTCGATATTAATCAGTTCTGATGTTGTATTGCTGCTGCTTACCTTGATGCCATCAGACTCCAGGAACCTACTGAGGCCCATTTCATCCAAAGCAGCAGTATCTGGGACACCACCATTTCCTACGATGGGATTAACCAGTGTGAGAATCTGTCCATGATAACTGGGGTCAGTCAGGGCTTCTGTGTACCTGAGTTAGAACACAATAGAAAATTACGCTCATAAATGAGAGATTACGGACCACTCCTGGGCATAGCTATCCTAGGAAATATTCCCAACCCAGGATTAAAACCAGGAAGGGAGAACAGAAAGGAAAGTTAGTTGAACAGCAGAGACACATCTGCTCTTAGAAAGGACACCCTTAGAAAGGGCATTCATGCTTTTCAGAAGGAACACCTGTCTGTCTCCTGTCTCATCTTTTTCCAGAACTGATGTATCTACTCGACTTCAGCTGAGACCACAGAAGTAACTAACATCATCTTGATTAGAGTCTCTGGGAAAATTCAATAGCAGTCTTCTGACTGTGATGAAAGGCTCACCAGCAGCTGACTGGTGAGGTTACCAAAGACCTGCAGATCAGACTAGGGTTCTGGCATAAGAACATAAGAATAGCCCCGCTGGATTAGGCCATAGGTCCATCTAGTCCAGCTTCCTGTATCTCACAGTGGCCCACCAAATGCCCCAGAGATGCCCCATCTGTCACACCAGATGACAAGAGACCTGCAGCCTGGTGCCCTCCCTGGCATCTGGCATTCTGACGTAGCCCATTTCTAAAATCAGGAGGTTGCACAACATCATGGCTTGTAACCCACGATGGCTTTTTCCTCCAGAAACTTGTCCAATCCCCTTTTAAATGCATCTAGGCTAGATGCCATCACCACATCCTGTGGCAAAGAGTTCCACAGACCAACCACATGCTGAGTAAAGAAATATTTTCGCTTGCCTGTCCTAACTCTCCCAACACTCAATTTTAGTGGATGTCCCCTGGTTCTGGTGCTATGTGAGAGGGAAAAGAGCATCTCTCTATCCACTCTGTCCATCCCCTGCATAATTTGTATGTCTCAATCATGTCCCCCCTCAGGAGACTCTTTTCTAGGCTGAAGAGGCCCAATGTGAGTCATTGTCAGGTGTTTATATTTTTATTGCTGCAGCAGCCGCAGTTGCTACTGTTAAAAAAAAACAAAAAACCTCATTTTTGTGTTTAAAATAAATGAATAAACACACCATATTCTGACATTTACGGTAAGCTATCTCCCAGGAAATACCACAGATACTCGCCTATAAATCGACCCCACAGATAAGTTGAGGGCAGGTTTTGAGCCAAGAATCATGGAATTTTATATGACCCTCAGATAAGTCGGGGGTTAAACTTAGGAGGTGTCTGACTATAGTTTTGTCTGATTTTACCCGAGGCCAGATCCTGAAAAATAACCTACCACTAATTGTTACCTAAGAACTGTAGTCTCTAATTTATTTAAAACATAATAAAAGATCATAAGATACATTTTTATTCTTTTTAAATTCTGGTCTTCACCACCTTTTTGTAAACACTATCAGAGTAAGTGCACTGTAAACTACATACAAGTAAAACAGTGGTTCCCAACCTGGTATTCATGTACTCCCAGGGACACTCAACAGGACCTTTCGGGATACTTGAAAAAGAATGGAATAATGGCAGAAAAAGGCAGGTCGTGCTCCAGAATGCCTTGCAAGGACCAGCAAGGCAGGAAGGGAGGTAGCTAATTGGCTGTGAAAGCCCCACCAATAGCTAGTTTTTGGTCATCAATTCATGTATGAACCTGTGATTGAAAACCAGCACAGTGAAAAAGCTGAAACATAATATGGAAAGTGATCAATCACCCAGAATTTCTCAGCACACTTCTGGTGCAAAACAGTGCAAAGGCAGAGTCTTCTGTTCCTCAGACAGATAAAAAGAGAAAATATGTGATGAATACATGAAGTCTGGGTTTTCAAAGAGAGGAGATGAGGGCTTGTATTATTGCAAACATTTTGCTAATATGAAGGGTACAATTTATGGAAATTCAATTTGCAATTTTGTGTTTATGTGGAGTGTGCGATTCAATTCACAGCAGAGAGATGAGATATTTGCAGCCCTTTTTACTCAGAAGTAGACCCACTGCTTCCCATGGGTGTTATTCTTGAGTAATGGTGCACTGAATTGTAGCCTGGGAAGGAGGGTCCCATCCTGGTGTTTCCAAAAACAGACCTGCTTTGCAAGCATTTGCCAAGCAGAACCAGGCTGCTGCAGGAGGAAGGAGAATGAAAGGTTAACTTTGGCTGGAATGTCCCAGGAAAATTACTATAGCAACTGAGGAGGTGCCTGCCTGAGCTGAGGGGAGAAATGAAACTTTTCAGAGCTGAGAAGCTAAACTGTTCAGAGTTGAAAGGCTCTGCCCTCTGATTGACCCGATAATCAGGCGAAGTGAAAATTGGAGCTTGATTACTTGGCAAAAATGTCATGTATCTACCGTATCTACGGTAGATTAAATTTGTGAATTCAGGACCTGCAGATTCCAGTATCCGTGGGTCACATGGACCCTTTGCTGTGCTTCCCTTGCCTCTGGAGGATGTTCTGAGAGTTTGGGAGGCTGTGCGTGGTCTCCCTGGCCCTCGGAATACCTTCTAGGGCTTCTGGGAGGCCTGAGAAGGTCACTTCTGGCATAAAAACCTGAAGTGATATTTTAAGGACTTAAAAGGCCTTTAGAGGCTGGGTGAGCCCTCCCTGGCCCTCCAAAGATCACTTCTGGTTTTCATGGAAAAAAGAGCACAGCCTCCCCGGCCCTTAGAACACTCTCCAGAGTCAAGGGGAGCACAGCTCTCCCCACCTCTGAGGATTACAGGGCCCCCAAACCCATGATCTTAGTATCTGCGAGTTTCCTTATCCATGGGGATCACTCTGTAATGGAACACCCATGGATAATGAGGGCAGCCATGTACTTTTCCAGTTAGAAATAACACTGTGGCTGCATTGGCTGACACTCTATCACCTATATCACCTACCTAGTACTCTTTAAAGTGTTTAAAATTAATAAACCTGGAACCTGGAATGAGAATGTGGAATAAAAACACATAACACCGCTTTATGCCTTTCAGATCATGAAATTTGCAAAATGATAAAGCAATTTTCAAACGCCCCTAGTCACTGCATACACTTCTGACCAAGGTAAATGGAGCATATTTTTAACACTCCTTCCTCATATCACTGATACAGAATTATTTCTCCTCCCCATACAAATTTACAGCTCCCCCTAAAAACTGAAATCATTTGAACAAACTGTGAGTCTATAGTTTAACAAACCACCATTCCCCCAGTGCAGGGGTGTCCAAAGTTTTTGGCAGGAGGGCCACATCGTCTCTCTGACACGGTGTCGGGGGCCAGGGGAAAAAAAAGAATTTACATTTAAAATTTGAATAAGTTTACATAAGTTTACATAAATGAATATATTAAAGATGAACTTATATGAATGAATGAAGGTCTTGCAATAGCTCAAGGTCTATAAAAGGCCTTGCACAAAGCAAGGCTGGCCTTTCCTTTGCTGCTGTTACTGCATCACAGACGTGAAACAGCAAGCAGTGGAGGGAGCCCTCATCCCACAGCTCACGCAAGAGGTCGAGCAGTCATCCTCACGCTGAGAGCAGATGCGTCAGGCCAGTGTGGGCTCCAACAAATCTCCAGAGGGCCAGAGGCTCATTGGAGACTGGGGGTTCCCTGAGGGCCGCATTGAGAGGGCCCAAGGGCCACAAGTGGCCCCAGGGCCGGGGTTTGGGCACCCCTGCCCCAGTATATGAGCAGAGAACAACCACAGAGGGACGGTGATCCAAAAGTCTAGTGCTGACTTTCTTTTCCTCCTTTAGACCCCTTTGGACTGGCATCATGGGTCTTGATCAGCTGGACAAAGTGGACTAGAGGGCAGAAGGAGTGCATTTTCCTTGCCATGACTGAAAGTTACTGTTAGGAGGGCCTGAATTTCTGAGGGGCAACAACACAGAGCAAAGATGGGGCTTTGTTGTTGTTGGGTACCATTCTTCCAATGGTACTACAAGGGCTTCTTCAGATAGATAAAGTATTCTGCACTGTTGAGAGCTGTTCTAGAACTGATGAGTTTCACTTCAGCAGTGGGTATATATCACACTGCAAGAGGATGAAGCATTCCCTATGTATTGTTTGCCAGGCACATTGTGATTCTTCAGGATGATTTACACAAGGCAAACCTAATTTATTTTGTTGTTCTTATTTAAATTACATATAATTGAATAGCAATACAGTTTTTCAAATATCAGCAAGTTACAAGACACATTTTTATGGAATGCTGACATCATTGCAAAAAGATGGATTGTCACACACCGGAACACTCTTTAAATAATCCAGAATGGTTGCAGGCTGATATCGACGATTGAGTGTGCTAGCCAACAGAGAGAAATTATGTGTCAGATTAAACCATTGGTATGAAATATTCCAGAGGCTGGTGTTTTAGTTTTTGAATATGTATATTTTGCCAACATCTAAAATAAATGAGGTCCTTAGTGTTAATGTATGATTTTCATAAGCCTGGAGCATGCATAAATATGCACAATCAGGCTACAATTATTATAGAGTAATCCTATTAAAGTCAGCTGGGCTGCTCGGAAATAAATGAGTTATGGATTGCAACCATGATCTCTTGCTAAGTGTGACTGTTGTAATAGCTATATAACTACTTCTGTAGATGATGCCATAAAGATGTAGGACACTTGCACACACTTGCATTTTTTCTACCATCTACCAGTTATTTAGTCATACAAAGTCTTCCAGCAAAGTGGATATCAACATGGAGGCAATATGGGGTAGCCTACAATCCATGCTGGGATCAAGTGCATTTTGCCACTCCCTTTTAGTGAACCCTATAAAATTCACAGCCACTTAAAAACCCTTCATACAGAATGAAATAAGTCTGTCAGGCTGTGCTTGCACAAGGGACGGCGCTGGCAGCTTTCAGATTTGATTAGTGAAGCCAGCAAGGGAGACGCAATGCTTCAGAGTACATGGTAGTTCCCAGGGACCTGCCAACCAGATAATGGTTGACCCATCATCGGATACAAAAAATAACTATAGACTTTTGTCCAAAGGATTAACCAGGCTGGAGTTATTTCAGTCCACTGGACTTGGCTGCAGTTCAACAGGTAAGTTCAGTCTAGGATAAAGCAGGACAAAGGAGTCTTTGACAGTCTTTCCACAAGATTAGGCATGGAGTCCATCACTAAGAGAAGATTTTGTTTTATTTGTTTGTTGTCTGCCCATTAGTCAAGGAAGTTGGAGGCTGGTACTTAGTGCTCATGCACACTGCCAGGGTCCCCCTGATTTACCTGGGGGAAACCTGGAGGGAACAAGCTTGCAGGGCAAGAGAGGAGCTCAAGGCAAGGAGGAGACAGGCTCCAAGGCCAGCAGCAGGTAGAGTGTCAGTCTGGAGAGCCAGGAGAGGGAGGAGGGGGGAGGAACACCAGGCTCTAACCTTTTGGCTATCACAAGCAGTGAGGGGAGGGGCTAGGAGAGGCCAGTCAGCCTTTTAACCCTCCCATGAAGGAAGGGGCGGGGCCTGGAGGGGCTGTCATGAGCATAAAGCCCAGCTGGGCCAAGGATGAAGGCCGTCTGGGTCAGGCAGCTGGAGGGAGCAGAACCCAGCCTGCCCATGAACCAAAGACTGGCTAGGAGCCAAAAAGCCCTAGCAGCTGGGAGAGAAGGGCCTGGATGACGCAATCCTCTTCCCCCCACACTCTCTGCTGAGGCCCCGGTGGCTGGGCCATTGCTCTGGGAGACAGAACCTCCAGTGCCCCGCTGCTACCTCTTGCAAATACAAGCCTCAAGACAGGACCCTCAAGCCAGGACCCCACACACACCTTCTGTCTCTCTGGGAGGCTGTGTGTGGTCTCCCTGGCCCTTGGAATACCTTCTAGGGCTTCTGGGAGGCCTGAGAGGGTCACTTTTGGTTTTTCTTAAACACCTGAAATGATATTGTAAGGACTTAAAAGGCCTTCAGAGGCTGCATTTACTGGCAGACTGGGGGCGGGGGGGGGAGAGAGAGAGAGAGAGAGAGACAAACCTATCTGCTGCTACCATTCCAAGCTAAGGAAACCAGGCCGAAGGGGACCATCTGAGAAAAACTACCCCTCCCAGAAGATCACAGGTGTCCAAAACCAACATGTGCAATGAAAATCTGTTGGCCCATGAAATATCTGCCAAAGCTGAATAAAATGCATAAGGGGGTGAGGTCATGCTGGGCCCTCAGGTTGTCTGACATCCCGACACTAAGTCCCTTGAGACTTACGGCAAATGCTAAAGTTGATGGGATGCATTGCAAAAACAATGTCAAACAGGTGTATTTTTATGAAAACAGGGAGAAGTATATGAAAACAAGCTCAAATAACAGTCTGCAAATAAATAAATACAGTATCTGCTGCTGAGCCATGCTGTTGAAGGGGAATTAATCCACCAGGTGCTGCTTGGCTTTTTGTGATGTGACAAGATTTATTGCCCATAATCTATCACAGGGGGAAAAAAAACTTTGGTGCCCTTCATCATTCTGATCTATATTAAACAGTTGTTTGTTGGCAGGTATATTAACACGGCTAGTAATTAGTGCTGTCAAAACATGTAAATAATCACCTTCAGATGCAAAACCTTGCAAACAGATTTCCCGTGCTGTAATTTACCATTACCACCATCAGGAAACCTATTCAGGAGGCGGTCTTCTACTGTGGCGATTCACACATGGGAAACAGAGCAGTACAGGATCTTGCCGCTATTCTAAAGCTGGGTTCAATCTTAAGCTTCATTAAGTTGGAATCTTCTCAATGTTCTGCCCTACGTGTAAGGTCATGTTTTTCTCTCTTCAAGCATCATTCCTCGATGGAGAAAATGGGAGCATTCAGACTAGCTATACCATTACTATTACCACTATTATTATTTTACATTTTTTGTACTGCCCTTCCTCCAAGGAGCTCAAGGTGGTGTACATAGCTCCTCACTTTTGTCCTCGCAACAACCCCATGAGGTAGGTGAAGCTGAGAATAAGACCGGCCCAAGTCACCCAGAAAGTTTCATGGCTGAGTGAGGATTTGAACCTGGGTCTTCCAGGTCTAAGACCAACTCCCAAACTACACCATCCTGGTACTTGTGCTGATGTGCTCACTGGCCAAGCTTCCAGGTTTTTGCACATTCATTGCTTGCCTGCAGAGGGCAGTGCTAAATAGGGAGAGGCTTCCATACAATATGAAAATTCCTCTTTGCACTTGGTACAAAAACTTCAAAATGCACCAAAGTCTGGGGATGTGGCCAGCTAGCACATCAATGCAGGCTGGGGGGGTGGGGGGGTAGGGTGGCTAGTTGATAAGCTCCCATTTGCCCTCCCTCACATACTGGCTGTACACAAGAGGATAATAGCGCTTGTGACACCCTCTACATCCTGCATGTTTCTATGACGGAATGGTTCACAGATGGAGAACGGTCACTATACCCACATCATTTGAACATTTGCAATTAAAGAAAAAAACTTTGGCCAGGATTTAACCCAAATATACAGGGGCTGTAAATGTCCCCAAGTTTGTGTTCCTTCTTGAGAAGCATGCAGTTCCTTGCTTCTCTTCCTCATGAATGTTTTTTTCATTTCAAGACCAGGCTTCATTTCTATGAAACTCTCTGTGAATTCTCAGAAGGTCTTTTCCTTATCTAAATATAACACAATGTGCTGTAATTATGATAAGGAATTGATTAAAGAGCACTTTACAGTTACAGTAGGAGTTGTGCACTTCCTCCAAAGAATGTACAGTTCATGTATCGGGCTGAAGTAAGGACCAAACTACAATTCAGATTACGTTTACAAGTACTGTACATCAAGAGTGTTTTCTAAGGGGAGGTTCCAAGATGGCTGCTGGTGCAGCTGCTCTTTTAGAGTGCTTCGGCTATAACTTATAATATTTGTCTTATCCTCCTACTCCCGTTTTTTATTTTTTTCCTATCCTTTTTTGTTATTGCTATTTTATAGTATACTCTTTGTTTTTACAAGTTTAGTGTGATATTGAGCAGCTTTGAGCTAATATATAGCTTGGTAAAGTTCCTGAAGGCCACAATGCCGATAGTTTCTTCTAAGAAAAAGCCGACAGCGCCAACAGCCTCCACAATGAAAAGACGGAGAACCAGCCCGGTGTCGAGTGGGTCTGATAAGAAGGGTGCCAAAAGGAAAAAAAAAGAATTCAAACAATGCGGTAAAGATCACTCCTTCCATTGAGCCCTTTCTTTTACAGAAAAAATTACCTATCTTGCCCACAAATTCTAAACAACAGCCGGAGGCTACAGATGTTACCCCCCCTCTGCTCTTCCTCCTTGGATTTATCAGCAGTCTGTTTATCTGCCCCTGATAAGGAAGACATTATCCAGAATATAGACTCTGTGCTGTTAGGTGGAGCTCAGGCAAGCTTGGATGTCAGCATTCCCTCTGTGGTGCAATTAAAATCCTTGGGAGATGCCTGCTTAATTTCTGCTCAGACCCTTCGAACAATCTGAACGGTCTGATGAACTCGAAGGACACTTGCAAACTGTTTTACAGGCATTGCCGCGTTTGGAAAATAAAATCCAAACTGGCAGCAACCTTCAGCTATGCCAGCCCAGCTCTCTCCCAGTGCCACTTTCCCCTTTAAGAGCAAAGCTTAACAACAATATACAATTGGAGAGGGGAAGCCTAATATCCACTGGTTGCAATACGCACTTGAGATTAACTCCTTCAGCTGTGGTTCTTAATATTCCATATGAAGATGCTTTTCTGTGGTCTTCTAAGCCCAGGATGGTTAAGGCTCTGTCCCAATTGCTGAAGGCACAAGTGGATTTGTCTGCACTGCGGGAATCTTTCTTTTTGCCCTCCAGGAACTATACCAAAAGGCTCTATTTGGCTTTTAATTCAGAAGCAGTACCTAATCTTATTTTTAATGCTAGAACACGTTTTAGGAATTTTAATATAACCATCCAGAGAACTTTTATACAGTCTGGAAGTCAAACGCTTCTTAAATTCAAATCTCACAAGCCGTTTACTCCAAATAAGAGTCTGCCCCTTGGTTCTCGAACAAATGTTTCTCCCAGAACCCTTCCACGCAGTCCAGTGCATGGTGTCAACTGAACCCCATTGGTGGCGGATCTTGCAGGTGCAGGCACCATGCCTAAGAAGTGTCAGCATGCAAAGTCCTCTTCTTGTTCTCAACCGGTCTCCCCGATTCACTCCCTTTGTGTTGGCCCAAGAACGCTTCCCTGGGATAACCCTCCCTCAGCCTTAATCTCTCGACTTTAGTCAAACCTCTGACGCCTAACATAGTCGAAAGGCCATTATTTTCGCTTCCCTTGTCCAACTCAATTTCTGACAATCTGTCCAATTCTAGGGGTTTGAATTTACAACCAGAAACGACCAGTGCACATTTTATTAGTAACGATTGGGGAAATTTGCATACCAATGCGCCTTGGGAGCTCGAGACTCAGCAGGGTGAGTGTCCCCCTTCCCTGAAGACTGCCGAGTGCCAGCCTTTGTCGACTGTAATTTTTTCACTTACACCTGATTTGGACGTCCGTCCCAAGGCAACTCATCATCATTCTCCCTCCAGACAACTTCCTCGCTCAACCTCCTTAGCGCAGAAGGATGTGCCAGGCGACCTTAATATGTTTTCTATGAAGCTAGATTCAGCTGGAAGTGGCACTGATTCTGCAATAATTAACTCTGGCTGACCTTTTAATTGCCTTGCTACGTCCCCACTGTCTTCTAATTTTTCTCAACCGTGACTAAGGCAACTTCCGGCTGACTGTTGTTCCCCTCATAGTTCTGGCATCGCTGCACATTTACCCAATCAGGTTAAGCTGGTCTCCTGGAATATTGCAGGTTGGAAATGGAAGTGCTCTGATAAGGAATTTCTATCCTATTTAACATCTTTTGACATTATTCTCTTGCAAGAAACGTGGTCAATAGAACCAATTCTTTTTGATGATTATCAAACTTTCCATCTACCAGCTCATAGACCCAACAAGAAGGGCCGCGCTCAAGCGGGTCTGGCAATTCTAATCAACCCGCTCCTGCCAGCGACCCTTGTGGAGGCATCGGAAAATCTATGCAATTTACTAATCGTCAAACTGATTGTTCAACAGCGGACCTTTCTCGTTTTCAATGTCTATCTACCCCAAATGTCTATTGTTTTCAATGTCTATCTATGCCAAAATAGATCGCAGCGGGAGCAAGCTTGGAACTTCCTCTCAGAACAATGCAATGCAGCTTGCAGTATTTCCCCTAACGCTACAGTAATTCTTGGTGCTGATTTTAACTCAAGAGTTGGGGATGGTATTGAGATTTTTCACAAGATGGCTTGTGAGGACTGTGAGCCTTTTATTTCTACTCATGGACACTTAGCGAGGCGTTCTAAAGACATTTGTTTTAACGATGCCGGGTATTTTCTGGCAAATTTTAGCCTCCAGTTTAATTTGATTTGGCTTAACGGTTTATGTAACTTTTCTGGGGCTTCGGAATTTACTTATATTTCCCCAGTAGGTACAAGTGTTATTGACTATGTTTTAATTTCAGCCTCTTTTTTGCCCCTTGTTTCCACTTTTAAAGTTGATGATTTTAAATTGAGCGACCATCTCCCGTTATTTACTGCTTTTAACATAGACTCACCTAACACTGTTTCTCCAACGTGCGCTAGAAAAAGCTATACCCGACTGGCAAAAATAAGATGGAACGATTCCACTCTTTTTGAAATCCAATCGCTATTGAAAATTCAAATGGTAAGATTCTGAGAGATTTTGTTTTGACTCTAACAGAGCCAGTATCTGTAGTGTCTGCCTTTGAATCTCTAATGAATTATATTTATGTAAATATTGTTCATCCAATGGCCGAGGTCAAAGGCAGGCCCAGTATTGACAAATTAGGATGGTATGACCAGGACTGCAAATGAGCCAAGGCCCATGCCAGGGAGTGTTTTGGGAATTTTAGAGCTAGTAATTTGAAGGAAGATTTAAAAATCTACTTCACTGCCACTGCCTCCCTTAAGGAATTGATCCAGTATAAGCGGCATGAGTTCATTAAAAAGTCCTGGGGAAGATTGATCCAAGCTACAATTAGTAACAACCACAAGTTATTCTGGGAGATTGTTTCTAGAGCCTCCAATGAAGCTACGGGTAAGCCTAATTCAATCTCCACCTATACTTGGCGCCAACACTTCTCGGACCTGTTCTATGATCCGGCAGCTGCCTGTAGTGGGGGCTTAGAGATTTCTTTTTCTAACTTTGAGGCTTGGCCCAATGTATCCGAAGAGGAAATTCTTGATTTAATCGTAGCCCTAAAACCGGGCAAGGCTCCGGGACCTGATGCCATTCCTATCACTTGGCTTAAAGAAGACCCATCGTTTTGGACTTCTATTCTGGCCCCGCTCTTTTCATCTATTAATGCCTCTGGCCGATTTCCCAAAGTTTGGCTTAAAGCCATTGTGATCCCTATTTTCAAAAAAGGCGACTCTAGTAAGCCGGACAATTACAGACCTATTAGTTTAATTTCTGTAATTGGTAAGTTGTATGCAAAACTCCTTCTCCAGCGCCTTAGCCAATGGATTACCCATTTTAACATCATGGGTATAGAACAAATTGGCTTTAGGCAGGGGCAATCCACTTTGGACCATGCCCTCACTCTTTACCATTTAGCACATAAGTACTCCATTCAAATGAAATCTAAGCTATTTGTAGCATTTCTGGACCTCAAAGGGGCTTTTGATAATGTGAACAGAAACCTCCTCTGGGCTAAACTAGCTCGTATGGGGCTAGACCCTAAATTGCTCACTCTTATTTGGGGCTAATATTCTAACACATCTGCCCAAGTCAGATATACAGCAGAAGGGAATTGTACTGATGAATTTCCTACCAACAAGGGGGTGAAGCAAGGTTGTGTGCTCGCTCCCACTTTGTTTAATCTCTTTTTAAATGACCTGGCTCCTTCTCTGGTTACTGTTGATGGTCATCCCCCCAGATTGAGGGACCTGCAGGTACCAATTCTACTCTATGCCGACAATGCAGTTATTTTATCTCGCTCTCGTCTGGGACTAAAACGTTTAATCAGGAAGTGTACTGAATTTTTCTGCTCCAACAAGCTACAAATTAATTATGTCAAATCAAAAATTATGGTCTTCAGTAGGTCCTGGAGACCAAGTGAGTGGAGATTCAATGGTCAAATTATAGAACAGGTTAAAACATTTAAATATTTGGGCATTTTATTTTCGCATAATTTAGCATGGACGCGCCATCGCTATATGGCTCGTTCTATTGCTAAAGCCTCTTCGCAAGCCATCATTAGTTTTTTTCATAGTAAAGGAGGTTTGTATATTCCGGTGGCACTGAAGGCTTTTAATGCGAAGTACTCTGCCCAAGTTTTATACGGGGTGCTGATTTGGATTAAGGCATTTAATAACTCACTGGAGCAGATTCAATCAGCCTTTTTAAGAAGTATACTAGGCCTGCCCCGGTGTGTGTCCTATGAGGTGCTCTGTATTGAATCAGGCCAAATTCATCTCGAGACATTGGCATGGATTAGAACAACCAAATTTTGGCTAAAAATTTTCTATAATACTGATCCGAACACTCTCCTATATCACCTCCTTGATGACCCATATTTCTCAGATAAACCTTGGAGCACAAAAATAAAGCAACTGGGAGTTGAGCCTGACCTCCTTGGCCATTTGTCCCAAGATGAGGCATTTAGGCTCATTAAAGGGAGACTTTTGGATACCTATACTTCTAATATCCTACTTGCTGTTAATAAAACCTGTTCACCAGCATATTATCACCTACCGGTCAAAGTGGGGGAAATTCCCAATTATTTTTACATTTTGGAATGCCCAAAAATTAGAAGGGCTTTTTCTATGGCCTGTTGCAACTCTATTCCATCTGCTGTTCTTTGGGGTAGATTTCAAGGTATTCCTCTTCAGGAAAGAATCTGTCCTTGCCCCCAGCGAGTTGCAGAAACGTTAGATCACCTCCTTTTTCATTGCCCGCTCCATAGTGTGGCTAGGGGAAAATGCTTAGTTCTCCAATCCTATCTTAACTCCTCTTTTGAGGTCTCAGTTATATTGCAATCTTTATTAGCCTCCACTGACCCTAACATCATTTTCCAGATAGCTACATTTATTTCACAAATAGTGGCGTCCAACTTGAAGCGTGTCCCTACTCCCTGAAGTCCGTGTTTTATAATTGTCAATTTTAGTTTGGTATGCTATGGTTCTCTAGTCAGCTCTTTCAAGTTTTGTTTGTTTGTTTTTTTTCTTGTATATGTAAGTGTGTATGTATTGTAACTGTATGCCAATAAAGGTACTGAAACTTCGAGTGTTTTCTAATAACCTTACAAAGACTGGCCACATCTCCTTAGCCAGGTGTGCCCTCCTCCCCCAATCCAGATTGTGTCTATGTGTCCCCCACAATGTCTTCTGCTGAAAATCCCTCCCCATAACTGCCATCAAAGACAATATCACCCCAACTCTATTCTGCACTGGAACAGGCAGGCCAGCTGTATCCAGCACAGGGTTGGGGCTGGCTGCGGCACAACCCGGGGCAAGGAGAAATCACTTCCCCTTCCCTCAAGTCACATGGCAGCAACCCGAATGGGGCTATTCAGATCTGCACCACCAACAAGGTGGCCAAGCGACCTGGTGCTAGGCCAGGTCACCCAGGAAAGGGGTTAGGATCTGGCCTAAGTGCCAGATCCTGGCACCACACCCTCCTAGACCCAGATTGCCCACAGGCCTGCCCACCACCCACCCTCCCCTGCCCCAGAATGCATCAGTTTCCCCCCTCCCCTCCTCTATATCCCCAAAGGATTGTGCGCTAAGTGGTACAACAACAGCTAGACACTGGAAGTGGGGTCACAGAAAAAAGAAGTCATTTAAAAGCCATTTCTCAGCACGGTCTGGAGGGTGTGCAGCTTATTCAGATGAAATGAAAGTTGGATGGATAGTGTTTTATTGTCCATGCAGTATGAGAGCAGAATCTTAGATATGACAAACTGGTGCATTTCCCTTACCCAGCAAGGCCAGTATTGAACACAACTTCCCCAGCCGTAGAGGATGGATGGCCAAAGGAGTAACCCTTCATCTTGGTTCCATCTTCCAGTACCAAGTTGGCTGTCTGTGCCTGGAGAAAAAAGTCCATGAAACTCAGCATTCCTATAAATGAAGTGCCTTTTATATCATGCCATCCTTTTTCACCCAGCCAGCAAGCCCCAAATTTCCTCCTTTCTACCCTCATTTACTCTTCCAACATCTTTACAGAAGCTTGGTTTGGGAGACTGTTCCTGTGTCTTTGCTAGAGAATGAGCTATACAAAATAGTTAAAAATCTCCTATCAGAACAGAACCATTACTTTTACAAAAGATTGTGTGCGACGGCCCAACACTCAACAGAACTGGGCCTTCAGTGGTGGATTTTGGGGGTGTATGAGAGAGGGTGGCAGAATCAGGGTGCTGTTCAACCCTGAGTTTGCTGCAGCTGCCACACCCCTTGAGCCCTCAGTGGATGCAATTCTCACTAATCTGGTATTTACCCAGTAAACATGAGCGGAAAATGAATCATCTGCCTCCTTAAATGCCTGGCACAGCTTCTTCAAACATGGAAGTGCAAGATTTCAGACTTGATTTATGGGGACTGTGCATTTAAACCAAACCAGAAGTCCAGAACTTTCACATTTGAAGAAACTGTGCCAGAAGCAAGGTAAGGGTTTTTTGTTTTGTTTTTCTCCTTTTTTGCAGAGGCATCAGGAGTGGACCCGGGATGGCACTGGGTGGTGCTCCTGGTTGCACCATACTTGATCATAACCTACAGCATCCTAAGTGATTTTCAGGCACACTGCAGGTTATGGCTGTGAAGTCCTGTAGATCTGTTTCCCTTCTCTGATATTCTGTTTTTCACATTATATTTTACAGCTCTCTCTCGAGAAGACCATTTGGAGGTGTGGTTTAGTGGTAGAGCTACCACCTATGATGCCCAAAGAACATCTGGGAACACAGTTCGAGACTGCCAGAAACATCCGAGAGCTGACAAGGTGAGTCATCCCAGCTGGTGAGAGGAGCTAAGGATGACCATGGCTTTCAGTGACAGTGAAGGAGTGCCGTCAGATAAAGCGTAAAGGTGAATGCGGCCAGAAGATACCAGACTGTGAAGGATTCCACCTGGAATGAAGGTGTTCTATGAAAAATTAGAACTCGTAATTGTAAAAATTCCTACATGGGAATTTAGAAAACCTGCCTAAGTAAACCACCTTGGATTAAAGTTGAAGGAGAAATCCAATGGCAAGAAATGTGGCATAGAAATACTGGTATCATTATCATTATGCTCTAGAGAAATGTTGCACAGGAATAACTATTTAATCTAGTTCACGGTATCAGTATGTAGAGCACACAGCAAGACAATCTTCACTGACCAGTCACTCACTGAAGTGAATACTTACAAGTCAAAAGACAGGAATCATCAGCCAAATAAACTATTTCTCAACGAATAAACAAAACTCTTATTCTTGGCACAGAAAAGTTTAACAGTTCTTCCTTTGTTCCTCTCTTAGGGCAAATAAATCACAACTTGCAAAGGGCTAAAACAGTACTAATAAATACAGATAGAACAGCAGCACTCCGGCAAAATAAACCATTTTAAATTCCTTCTTCTTTTGGGGGGGGCGGAGCTAACAGTGAAGCAGGGAACCTTGGAGGGCTCCGGGGGGAACTGCTAAATAGATGTGTTTTCCAAGGACCTCAACAATGAGGTACTCTTCGTTGCCAAGAAGAAGGAACGAAGGCTGAGAGCTTGAACAGGGCAATCTCTTGAGATGGCGGTTTCAGAGATATTTTCCCCGATATTGCTCTGTGCTGAATCACATCGTATCTTGGACGCCATCTTCAGAGATGATTTGGACAGCTGAGGACTCCCCCCCCACGGCCTAGAACTGCCACCACCCTGTATGTGCCAGTGCCTCAGTCCAGGGACACTGAGACCCTCTAGGCTTAACTATATCCCTTGTAGGCACTGAGCACTTTCTTTACTTAAAGTCTCAGTCCTCAAATACTAGTCCACAATGAGGATTTTTGGTAGCTTGCTGAATGGCTAGGCAGGATTCTGAAACTTTGTCCCCAACAGACAATGAACCAACATGGTAAAAGGATTTTTACTTTATTAAGTACATAGGGTTACAAAAAGTTACAAAAGGCAGCAAATGCTAGAGGCATAAAAACTTCTAGGAAACATATCAGCATAAAATAACAAAGTTAACTGGCTATCTCTATTATTTTTTAACTCTCACCTGGGTCAGCTTTCTTTTGTAGATGTTTTAGCTCCCAGTTTACCTGTGAGGCCACATGGCCCTGGTGGGCTCTCCCGTCCAGGATGTTGCACCCATGCCAAAAGACAAAGACCAAAGAGACAAGACACCCCTTTGGGCTTTTCTTATGCTTCTCATGCTACAGGATGATGTGACCCTGTACTTTTTTGAACTGACCAATCAGAACTCTTGGGGACAGAATCTTCTCGAAGTGGGGCTGGATGCTAGTTCTCTTAGTTCTCCCCTCCCCACTGGGAATTCATGGGCGCCTCTCGGTCTGCTGAGGTGCTACATTATCACCTTTCATTGAGTTGTAAATTCCTTGCAGCTAGGATGCAAGCCACTTCTATGTTACTGGGTTACTTTGGTTCAGGCTTTGCAATGCTACTAGGCCTGAACTGCACATATTCATGACAGGTCTGCTATCCAATACACTCTTTCCTTGGAGTAAACCTCATAGAATATAATGGAACTTACTCTTGCGTAGGCATACACAGGATTGCACAGTTACGTTTTTAGCAGCAACTGTGATAGCTAGAGCAAGCAGAGAGCCCAGCCAAACAGACAAGCCGGCCACCTTTACTAGGCACCAGTTGCCTTGTTAGTTATGGGGTGGTGCAGATCACCTCTGCTGGCAGTTTCCATAGCTACCATGGGTAAATAAGCCTGGGCAGTCTAAACACAGAACGCTCCATCTGACAGGATGAAACCTGGCTCAGGCTTTTATCTATTCAAATATTTTTAGTTGCTTCAGGTACATTGACAATACATTGTATTGTCATACATAGTGTATTGACTGGGAGGTACATAGTATATTGGCTAGGAGATCATTACTGAGTTATTGCCCTGTTTCCCTATAATGAATGTTTTTCCTGGTATCCGATAATAGCTAGGCAGATGACAAACTGGACAGCGCAGGTGCTTCAACTTACAGTATCACAAAACATAAACTCTTCTCTATCGCTTCTGGTTCCTTATCTCATCCACCCACCATATCCTATAATTAAAACTGAAAATGCATTAGGCAAGCAGCTGTTGCTCTATGGCATGTTTGTTCTGGGCTTTATCCAGCACATTGTTTCTCACTTCTCATCAAGAAATTAAGCTCCTGTAAAGCAATTTGTGGACAGACTGGCATCTGTGCACAGTTGTGGCTGTAGAGTTCAATATCTCTGGTCTCTTAGGACCGGGGCGGGGGGGGGGGGCAGGTCTGCACATTGTGCTTTTGTTTTTGATATGTAAATCACACGATCTGCACATTTTCTCCAAAGGTATCAATGGTGTTCAATATTTTTGGGAAGCCTCTTGAGAGTTATGTTAAAGCATGAGACAGGTACTTGACACTCTGAGACATCTACTCGACCCTGCTGTGTGCAGTACCAATTGATTCCCTCAGCTCTCCTAAGAGGTTATGGGTTCAGACCCCGGACAAAGTTCAGGGTAAGCTGCAAGAAACCCATAGCTGTGATTCAATAGAGCAGTCGTTCTCACACATTTAGCACCAGGACCCACGTTTTAGAATGAGAATCTGTCGGGACCCACCAGAAGGGATGTCATGACCAAAAGTGACATCATCAAGCAGGAAATTTTTTAACAATACTAAGCTGCAATCCTAGCCACACTTACCCAGGAGTAAATCCCATTCACTATCATTGTTAAAAGAATATGCATAGCAGCTTGCTAAAAGTACAGGTCTGTAACATTTCCCCAAATGCAGTCACATACTTTGGTAGCATCAAGTCCAATATTTAAAATAAAATATTGAAATGAATGGGGACACACCTGAAATTGACTCATGACCCACCTAGTGGGTCCCGACCCAGAGGTTGAGAAACACTGCAATAGAGGGAACAAGGCACACCCAATTACTCACAAGAGGAAGATAGCAAGCAATGCAGCTGCTAAGTTTGCCATGGACAACCTGAATAATGGAATGGTCAGTGTTGGAAGTGCAAGGTAGGGTTGCTGTCCAAAGATGACTTGCAGGATGTTTGAAGCAGAGATAGACCAGTTGACAATCCAGCAGAATGGGAATGAAGCAAACGAACAGCAAAGATAACCATAACACTGCTAGCTGAAGATGATCAACATATCCACATACGGAAAGAGTACACAGCTAAAGCTATGTGGAAAACCTTCCAGGAACTGCACAAGTGCTCAAAACAAAACAGTAAGTTATACTTGCTGCATAAACTGTACAACATGAGACACAGCAGAGGACAGGAAATACATAAATATCTAGCTGCCATGTTGGAGATTGTGGAACAGCTCCATGGGCTTGGAGAAGAAATGAAGGACAATAATGTAGCGGCACTGTTGCTGTGCTCTCAAAGCCACAGGGCACCCTCATCAATGTCCTTGACAGCAGGATAGCAGGACAAAGTCAGATCTAATGGTGGACTGTGTTAAAGGCAATGAGTGACTATAGCTGCAGAAAGGAAATTCAAGTGAGTGAAGATAGTGGAAAAAAAAATCAGAGGCAGTCCTCAATATAGGTGGAATAAGGTAGAAGAGAGACACCAGGGTATATTTCAGAGCAAGACGTTTGGGCATCTGAAAAAGATCTGCTCAAGTTGGAGAGCTGAGCCATAAACAAATAAAAATTCCAAAAGAAACAGTCAGTGCAACCACAGGTAATTCTTCAGATGAATTATGGGGTGGTTGCTTGAAAGCCATTCAGGGCCACACATCATATGGACAGCACATTGATTCAGGAGCAACAAGCCACATGACAAGTAACCAGGAATTATTTGCAGAAACTGACCTCAGTGCAAAAGGACAAGATCTTCCAAGCAGATGGTAAGAACATCACTGCAGAGGGAGTTGGCTATGGATTCTGAAGCTGCAGGATGCTATCAAAGAGGACATGTCCCAGACCTGCATGGAAGTCTTCTGTCAGTGAAGCACCTCATTAGCAATAACCTCAATAATTTCAAATTTCAAAATTGAAACCTTAATAATTTCTAAGAAATCAACATGAGATTAAAGAGGGGACAGAGATTTTAGCCAGGGGAACTGTGAATGAACAAACTCATCCACCAGAACTATATCCTCCATTGAAGTTCAGCATAATAATGGATCCACCTGGGATATAACACCTAGAACATAAATACCCAGATAGCAGAAGAGACCTTGAAAAGTGAGATTTAACTGAGGACATGAGGATGCCACTGTGCCACACTCATACAAAGTGCACACGTTGCATAAAAGCAACACATGTCCCCCTTTCCAAAAAACAGTCAAAGCAAGACTACGCATTCTTTGGAGATCATCAGTGGTGCCACTGGTGAACCAATGGTGGACCAATCAGATGAGAAGAAATATGTGTTGACGTTCATCGATTACGATTCCAGGTATACTGTCACATATTTCACGAAACTAAAAAATGAGATGCTTGGAAAATTACAAGAGTATGCAACAATAATCAGGAACACATTTCAAAGGAAACCACAAACGCTCCACACACACACAATGGGGATAGCAAATACAGTACACAGGAAAGAAACTGGAAGCATGGCTAAAGGAAGAAGTCATTGAACATCAGACAACTGTGCCTTATACACCTGAACAAAATGGAGTAGCAGAAAAAGAACCGTATCCTAGTTGAGATGGTCAGATGCCATGTTACTGGATACTAAATGATCTCATAGGCACTGGGCTGAAGCAATTATAACAGTTACCTTCCTCCAAAACAGATTGCTATCAAAAGGAACTGACAGCATTCCATATGAACTGTGATGTACAGTACATACAAACCCAGCATGAAGCACATCAGAGTAAGTGGATACAAACCTACACGTACGTTCCAAACGAGAAGCTGTCAAAAACTGGAGAATAGAAGCGTTCAGGGTGATTAACTAGAAGTGTGATTTTTCAGTGATAACAAAATAAAAACATAACTCTACACTTCTCATTTTTGTAAAACAAGCAAAACAAAACAAAAAACCCAAAATCTGTGAAAAAAATTAAACCATTTTCTAACACCTAATTGACTCTGCAATGACTGTGGCCACAACTGCTGACATTATACCACCTATATCACCTACCTAGTACACTGTTAAAGTGATTCTAATTCATGATTATAATATATAAAAATGTGCTCTTGGAATAAAAACACATAACACTGCTTTCTGAACCTGGGAAAAAAACCAAAATCTGAGAAAAATATATAAATGTTTAAAAAGACCTCTACTAGTTGGTTACAGTGACCAGTGGGAAAAATACAGGATGCTATTCCCAAAGAAGATAAGGTTGATATAAATGGAATACAGTAGTGTGCTTTGAGGAGACACCAGGATGAAGTACCACGTACCATGCAACCTCAGATTACTGAAAGGAGCCCTCTCATAAATGAGAGAAAAACCATAAACCAAAATGAAGAAGAGGTGGAACTCAGCACTGACATACCTGAAACTCAGAGACATACTGGACAGTGTAAAGCAACAGGTATTAGGTGCTCAACCCAGGGCCTAGGAGAGGGGAGTAAAGGGGGTAATTTGTACCCAGGCCCAGGGTCAGAAAGGGGGCCCAGGAGCTGGCCCAGAAAGCTCCTGGGATCAGACATTTTTCAATCTCACCCAGACACACCAGTGTATACAGCAGTGACAAAGGGTGTAAATGGTTGCCTCCAACAGTATGGGGTGTAAACAAGATGTAACCTATCTTGTTGGTTGGTTGCTTCTCTCCCACAACCTCATTACATCCTCTTTAGCTTCCAGTTTCCTGCTCTGTTGTTGTGGCTATGTAGCAAGGGCTATTTTCTCTTATACAATAAAGCCTTCGCCCAAGTCTGCTGTGTGTGGGATTGATCTAGTCCCTTCGCTCTAACGCAGCCAAGGTGCAGAAGTGCGATAAAATGCTTGTTCGTAAACACAATGTTGCACTATTTGGCCTTATTACCCTGCCCAGAGGGCCATGTGCAGCACAGGTGAAAAGTACTCTGGCTGTGTATATATTTCTAGACAGGCAAATACTGTCCTGTTCTTGATTTATCATGATCATTATTTAAGAACAGATGTGTTTATGCAGCACTCCTGAAGCAATTATTTTTACTTAAATTGCAAGTGTGGGCATTATCACACATCCCTCAGCTGATATGCTGCTCTTTTCTAATGCAACAAAAAAAAAATTGATTTACAAACCATTAGAAAAGGCCACTTGGGCTAATCAGTTCCCTGCACAAGAGATTTCAGCTTGAAACAGAATTAAAGATCCCTTGATCCATTTCCTAACAGTGGGAATAGTCCTCAGAATCCCAAACGTGTTTTTTGGAGAATACTGCTTGCCAAACTGGAATCTCCCCACACCTCAGAATTTTTCCAGTACACTGATACTTTTTTTTAATGAAGCTCATCCAACACAAATTTGCTGCTACTATTGATGTAGTTTGACTTTTCTTAGTTTTACATTACAGGATCCACATCAATGGGATTTTTCTTATTCTATTGCAATGCTTGCACATATTAAAAAAGAAAAAAACAACCCTGGATTTCTCTAATCAATTTGATGGGTCTAATCAATTTCTCTAATCAATTTCTCTAATGGGTCTAAATCAATTTCTCTAATCAATTTGATGGGTCATTTTCCCAAAATTTGTTCCCAGATTCCAAAGTGGATGTGAATTTGCACCTCATTCTTGAGCCAGTTGTAGCATTATTTGGGGCACTATTCATCCCTATGGAAAGGCTATACATGCAATATGCTATCATGATATTTTTCCCAAACTTGCAAGCTGATCTACTGCACAGGGGGCCGTGTATGCTTGGCTGCATTGCCCCTTCCACCATAACATCCCTCATTTGATCAGCAAAGGTCCTGGATATCTCCCTCGTTTTTCAGACTCCTGTCCATAAGGACAACCATTTGGATGTAAAAATATATAGAAAGTTGAACCTTTAATATATCTGGGAAGCCAGGGTAATATCAAAGGCTACAACCCACATAAAAACACATGAATGAGAGTGTCTTTCTGTTTCATTTTCTGCATTACATTTATCTCTCTTCTTCCTTCCATCATGGAATTCAAAGCAGCAGAGATAGGAGTTCTCAAGCAGTTGCCAAACAGATGCTGACCAGAACTATATTGGCTTTGCTTCAGCAAGGCAACTGAGCCATGTGCCCATAGACAACTGCCTGGTCATCGGTTTTCCCCTAAACACTGGCCATTTTCTTATAATCCAGATCTCACCTTGTTAAGCTAAAGCAGCATTTCTCAAATTGTGGTTGTGACCCACTGGTATGTTGTGACATGATATGTGGTGTGTCATGCCACAAAACTTTACTGGGAGTCTCCAGAGGCTGCTTCAAGGTAGTGCTGGGTCTGGGACCCACTCCATTGGTCCCAGAATGCCTTGAGGAAGTGATTTCTGGTTTGCTTCTGCAGGTATTTTG
This sequence comes from Tiliqua scincoides, assembly GCF_035046505.1. Taxonomy (NCBI): domain Eukaryota; kingdom Metazoa; phylum Chordata; class Lepidosauria; order Squamata; family Scincidae; genus Tiliqua; species Tiliqua scincoides. The sequence goes on along the minus strand of NC_089821.1, from coordinate 127,288,279 downwards.
GGGCCTGCAGAGGAGTGCGTCATGGGCGCAGCACAACCAGGAAGTGGCCTCTCGAGGCTCCCAGTAAGGCTTTGTGGTGCAACACACACATTGTGTCATGACAGACCACAGAGGACAAGGTGGTGTGTGGCACTGAAAAGTTTGGGAACCAATGAGTTAAAGCAAAAAAAAAAAAAAATAAGCAAGAGGGCATGTTGGCAACAACCCATAGTCTCATTTTGACAGGTAGTTCTTGATAGATAATATTATGACTAATAAACAACCAATTGATAGACTGCAAAACCTCACGACTTTGTAGAAGTTCCAGTTTGCAGTCCAATGCCATAGTTCTGCACTTGAATATCCTGGCTATTCTAGCAATCATTATCATCATCATTATTATTGTGCCAGTGGAAGACCTCTGAATGATAATATCGTGCTGCTTTACAGCCAGAGCCAGCCTCTGAACAAAGCAGGTTATCAACTAGGTAGCACTTAACGTATATCAGATACCATGCACAAGGACCGCTGTGTCCACCAGATAAAGAACTATTCTGCAAAGATGGCAGTTACTAAGGCAATCTCTTCTTAGATTATGCTGAACACACTGGTTCCCCACAAGTGTTCATAGCAGGAGGTCAAACCTGCACTTCTTAAAGCATGTAATGGTGCCCTTAGTTGGGTTGCTTCTAGTGTCAGTTTTTTTTTTTAAATGTCTGCAGCCAAGGAAAAAAATAATAATTGAAAATGTAATAGAAGCCTCTGATGAAAATTAAGTGCCCAGGAAAAGACTGGATGAGATTCCTGTAGTCAAGGAGGAGGCTCTCTATCACAGGACAGTCCTTTGCTTTTTACACCTGGCTTTCAGGCTTATTCCCCCATATGCTCATTTTCCCCTTAATTCCCTTTATCTAACCAAACGTTTTGAGAAGTCCAAGTTCTATGTTAAAGCACCTTAACTCTGAAATTGTTCCAACAGCATGGAACATGAAAATCAAGTAAACCTATTCAATTCCAAGTTTTATTTTCTGTTCACCTACCATACGTTGAACAAGCCCTTTTACAGTTGACTGGAAAAGTCAAGTCAGAATTCAATATTTTTCCTCTCAATTACATTTTTTTCTTGCTCCTAAAGGTTTTATGACACTCCCAATTCTCTCCTTTGCCCACTCAGCTGGACTGTTACAAACTGCCTGTTTACTGCTTTGTTCATTCTACTCTTTACGTTCGTCACCTGTAAATTCCATTGCTTCAAATGTTCGTTAAAGGATACAAACATCAACAGAAGAGGTTTCTGCACTCTTTCCAAAAAGCAGGGAAACTTTACATCAGCAGGTCCTGCCTTAAGGAACCCCAGTTGTAATGAATTTTTCCCAAAGTACTGCTTCATTCAAACTCTTGGCCTCGTTCTCAAAGTATTGGCAAAATCAATTTGGTTAAGCTTGAGATTGGAGAGGGAATAAGAACTATTAGTAGAACTATAAGTTAAGCCCACCTGGGGCTTAAACTATCATTAAATGTAGTTACCCAAGGTAATTACTGAAGGATATTCAATGCCTTTGGAAGTGCATAACGATAATTGGGGCTGGCTTACAAAGAAGGCTAGCAAAGTGGAAAGGTCTGCAGATGGTGGTAGTTGGTGAGTCCCTCCCCTCCACGCACTCAGGCCACAGTCACAATTGCTGCACAATTGCTGATAGGGAAAGCTCTCAAAGGGGTGACAAGCAATAGATCCCAATGATAGCATCAGAAAAAAATAGTGTGATGGGGAAACACAGAAGAGGCATTTTTGGAAAGGGCAAGCAGTGTCCCACAAGTTAAGACTTCACATTAATGTTCTCATCCTAAACATATTTTCTCTGAACAAAGTCCTATTGATTTTTGACAGAGTGAAAAGTTTCCCTTCTGTCCCAGTTCTGTCACTGCCAGATGGAAGTGAGCCCATCTTCATATGTAATGATTCACAATAATAAAGAAAAGCACTCTGAGAATGTGAAAAGTCCCTTTCTAGCCAGTAACTACAAGGGCCTTACAATGGAGGGGGGGGGAGCAGGAATCAGCTGCTTGTCAGCACTTGTCCCATGTCACCTCTAAACAAGAGGCAAAGCCTCAGCATAGCACCTAAACACAAAGTTAATCTACGATATTTGAGGCACCATTTCAAGACATAGTTCTAGTCACAGACACTTCTGACTGTTTGCAAAAGCAAAAACCACAGGAGTGAAAACAACTCTGTAACAACAACTAAAACCGATGACTCGGCAAATGACAAAAAAGGGGAGGGGCTGCTTATCAGTTATTTTATGATGTGTTCATGCAGAAAAGAACTGACAGGAATGAGATCACAGCGTACAGTCCAATTCTACCTAAATCTCCGCATGGCAATGCAGTATAACCAACATGGCTTGTGCTGCATTCCACAGGGGACTTTCAGTTGCTGGAGGACTCCTTGGGATACTGGGAAATTTGTTCCCTTATCCTGGGGTAAGCTCCACGGCAAGCACCAGCAGTCACTATGAGGCCGTGCACAAATTCATATGGATCTGTGCAGGCAGATTAGGCCCAGGAAGGGGGTGTGGGTTTGGCATCCACCACCAAATCTGTCCATTCTCAGGCCGGATCCACCCATTGCCTGACCATGTGCTCCCTATTCCACCCCTTTCTCCTGCCCTGTTCCACTTCCTTTGCTGGACTTACCTGCTCCAGCGAGTCTCCCAATGTTCACTGGCATGCACCAGAAGGCTCCAGCCTTCCTGCCAGCATGCTGGCTGCTACTGATCTCACAAATTGCTTAATGGCTGCTTTGTGGCATTCTGTGCTGGCAGAATGATCATTCTGCTGGCGCTAGCATTACATAGGTTTGGGCCATAAGAATGTTTGCTGAAGTGTATGGGTATGTCAAATATCACAAATAAATTCCATTGTTGAGCACCAATCTGAGTTTTGCTTGGGGGGGGGGGGGGGTCTGACTTTACAGTGCAGCCTCTCACTTCTTCCTACAAATAAAAGCTGCACGTTGCAGCTGTCTTCTGCCCTCTAGTGGTAACAGAGCTGCAATATGAGATTGTGATCTTTAATTATGATTGTCCCTTTGATCAAGAACAAACCCCAACTCTCAATAGCAGAGGGCGGAACCACTTCTGGCATTTTCTTGGAGAGCAATGTGTCTACATCAGGAAATCTCCACCTTTGTCATCTTGAGCCTCCAGAGGTAAAAGAACAGAAGGAACAAAAATGATTTAGCTAAGAGTTGCTCACATCTTAATCCATAAACAGATAAATGAAAATATACCAGCTGCGCTATTTGATGACAGTCAGTTCTTTTCCTATTGCTCAGGAAAGACCCATACGAACTCCAAACACAGGGGAGATGTCAGAGGGCCAGCCGTATGCCAAATGGAGACAGGTGCACTGATGGCACACCTCTCTTTTTTCCGCAGTCAAAGTCCACGAAAAGACCACACTGGTAGCTATTTATTTATATTTTTCAAATGTTTATACTATCCTTCCTTCAAGGAACTCAGGCTAGTGTACATACTTCCCTCCTCCTTTTGTCCTCACAGCCACCCTGTGAAGTAGGTGAGGCTGAGAGAGTGATTGGCCCAAGGTCACCCAAGAAGCTTCATGCCTGAGTGGGAATTATGAATCTGGATCTTCCAAGTCTGTCCAACTCCAGAACCACTATACCATCCTGGCTCTCATGACATATATGTATACTTGGAGATCTCTCCCGCAGCTTGGTTTGGGGTGAGGGCAGTAAAGTTGTCTTTTGAAATCCTATGAAGATTCTGACCAGGATTAAGTCATGACTGAGCCATGAACAATGAGCCTGTCACAACACATTTAGGAGCTTGTCACAGTGCTCAGCACTTTTACTTCTGCTAAGGACATTACAGCTCAGCTCGCTGCTTTTGATCTTCCTCCGTAATGTGACCCCCACCTGACTTCCAGTTAAAGCCCTTTGGTGTCACCATCCATCATCTTAGATATTCCAAAAGGTTACGAAGGCACAAGGGAGCCTAAATAATGCAATAGACTCTCGTGTATTATGGATACAGACCCAGTGAGGCAAAAGTACTTGTAGTGTGCAGCAACATAAGAAGCTGAGAGTCATTTCTGAGGATACCTTTTGTGGAAGAAAACTGCTCCTGAGAGCAGTCAACTTGTATGAACAGTGTAATGTCGAAGCAACTCACACAAGATTCCAAGAACTGGGAAAAGCACAACTTTTTCCAGTTCATGGAAGGTGAGCTGTGATCTCACTCAAATTTGTGCCTCCCATGTTGCATCTACAACTTTTAAAATAAAAGTTGACTGCTAATATTTCATTTATATCCCATCTTCTGGTCCTTAGAGCAGCAGTTCCCAAACTCTAGGGACCCACAATGCCCCTTGACGCTGAGAATGCAGTGTGTGACTCCTGGAAGTGACTGGAGATGATGTCATCAGCAGTTACTTCTAGGTATGGGGGCCCAAAATGCTGCTACAAACAAAGGTAAAGGGGCCAGGGTTGGTGGGAGGGATTTTCCCAGCACATCGTTTTCCCATGTGGGGGTTCTTCCCATTGCACCAAGCCTCTAACCTCCTGGGTGGCAGGCATCTCACAATGCCCCAGCTAGTGCCTTGCAATGCCCCAGATTATTGTGGCACACAGTTTGGGAACTACTGCCTTAACCTTAGTGTAGTAGTTCCCAAACTCTCAGGGAGAAAAAAAAACCCTTCCCTCCCCAGCAGTAACAAGATCATCCCAATTGTGTTGCTGCTGTTGCTGATGCCCTAGTCACAACGCCCTTGTTTTAGAATGTCTGCCTTGGAGTATCAAGGAAAGTATAGGGTATCTAGGATAGCTCATAGAAAGGCTTCACTGGAATCAAAACTTGGCCCTTAAAGGCCTAGACCAGCCATTTTCAACCACTGTGCCGTGGCACACTGGTGTGCCGCGAATGGTCCCCAGGTGTGCCACCGGTGTTTGGTGGAGGGTCATTTATTAATAGGACCATTGGGGATATGAGCACCCCACCAACAGCATGGTGTGCCTTGTCAATAGTCAAAAAACTGATGGTGTGCCTTGACCATTTTAGTACCTTGTCAGTGTGCCATGAGACGAAAAAAGTTGAAAATCACTGGCCTCTGCCTCAGCACAATGTCATGTGATGTACCACTAATGGAGAGAGCGCCTCAGTGCATGTCCAGAGACCAATGCAAGGGTGACACAAGCATTCTGCTCTTGTCAGCACTGGGATTCCAGACTGACAATGCAGAGATTCAAAGAAAGAATCTAATGGAGCTACCACCTGTTTTCGGACAAGAAAACCTGTATGTTTTTAAAAGCTGCAGAACCGGTAGAAATGCAGGTATGGCTTTCCCTGACACTACTATTCCATGTCAAAAAAAAAAAAAGCCACATCTGTTGAATTTCAGTCCAGTATACAGCTTCCAAAGTTACCAGAGCTTTGCTGGAAAGGAAATGTGTGTTAGAAATCCATTGGGGGAGGTACAAACAACACTGAACCAGGGACTAGGAACTGAAGACCCTGTCTGCCGGCAATACAGTACAGTACCAATAGAGATCTCCCTGCAGCGGAAATTTCTGTCATTCAGGCTGCCAAGATGATAAGGTAATGCTTCCTTGGTACACAGTTCTTTGACAAGAGGTTGTTAACATTTAAGCACCTTAGCCTTCTGCTATAAATCTGCCACTCATTCATTCATTTTCCGCAATGTCACCAGTGCCTCAAAGACACCAAGAGCCAAGTTACTGAAACAGCACAAACCAAAAAGGTGCAACAATCAGAACTGCTGTTTTCGGTCAGGGGACAAAGTTTGCCACACTGTTGGAGGATCTCACTGCAGCAAAGTGGGTCAAAGAAGAGACAGTTTCAAACCAAACTTAGAGTCAGCAGACATAAACTTGAAAAAGAAAATGGGAAAGAGAAGTGGTTGAAGGTACCAAGTACCTTCTTGATAATTGGGGTACATAAATTACGGGCCCAATCCTATCCAACTTTCCATCACCAATGCAGCCACAATGTAAGGAAACAAACATTACCATGAGGACGCTTTTGTGACTGCCCCTCACCACCACAGGGCACAGTGCACACCCCGTTGGCTCAGTTAAATCAGAGCTGGAAAGTTGGATAGGACTGAGCCCTAAGCTGCATAATTTGAGGCCGAGACAGAATGAGTCAGTACTCTGTAACATGTCAGTGAGAGAAAATACATCACACCATTCTGTTAGATCTAACCAAAATAAGTGATGGGAAAAACTAAAGAAACTTGTGCCTAGTCACTTATATAGTGGAAAAATCCTTATCTAAGAAAACAGGACCTGAAGCAACTGCATGAAAAGTTGCCACTATTATGAAAAGGCGAAGCAGTGGATGTCAGTCACTTCCCCCATTAGTATAGTAGGTGCATGGCAAGCACATATGCTGTCTCCCTCCCCCCCCCCCCCCAAAAAAAAAGCCCAGGGATGATGTGGGAATGATGAAAGGGATGATGCTAAAAGTTAAAACTTCCTGTTCATGTACAGGGTGTAAACATGAAAGACTAGGGGAAGAAGAGAAACTGCAGGAGAGCAGAAGGAAAAGAAGAGGAGAATGAATATGAGGGGAAAGTACTGGTTAAGACAGTTGGGCAAGCCATAGAACAAACAAGTACAGTCTGGTAGTCCAATCCAACACCGGAGCAGCGCTGGTGGCCCATGCACTGTCCCGGCAATGGATATTGTGAAACTGCCATAAGAGACTTTGCCACTGGTAAGAAACAAGTGGCAATGCCAGAGAGGCCAGTACCGGTTGGCATTGGGCTTCCATGCTGGTAGGAGAACCAGGAAGTTCCCCGCCAGTGTTCTGGAGAGGGGGGAGGGGGGAAGTTGGGGAGAGGACAGAACCGGGCAGGGGAAGGGGGCCAGAGGCAGATTTAGGCCTGGGAAGGGGCAGGGATGATGCCACATCCTATCCTTTGTCCCAAGCTGCTGAGCCCGACACAGCTTTCCTTAGTTCTGCACCAGCTACTTATCTGGTGCAGCTTTAAGTAAATTCTCGGGGCCACCAGAGTTTTACACGGGGTAAAGGAACCTCCGACTGCTTCTCTGACAGTGGCAGCCATTTTGGCACCACTTTACTGCACAGCACCAGACGAGCATAGAATTGTGCCCTTAATTAGGTCATATAGAAAGTAATCTAGTCCAATCCTATCCAAGTTCACTTAGCAATGGATGACTGCCATCAATTGAGACTTCCTTGCTGGTCAATGGAATGTATGTTTGAAGCCTTCATTAATTTTTATTGACAGAGATCTATTGCTAGGTTTTTGAATTAAAGCTCTGTTGCACCTCTCCATATTACTTAGGTTGGTTCACACATCCAGTTTATTTTTAAAAAAATCAGATATAATGAGGACCATTAAAACACTTAAATTGAAAAGAGAATACAGTATAATAATTACCTATAAAACATATGGCCAAAATGGTATTTGAAACAATGGAGAAATTTTAAACTAACTTCACATCAGAAAGAACTTAAAAATATTTTCTTTATTGGTACAGAATAAAATTAAAAATAGAAATGGCAGCAAAAAAAATGCATTAAGAATAAGGCAGAATAAAAAGGTAAGAAAAGGGAATCAGTTGAAAATCTAAACTAAAAGCTAAATGAGGGTTAAAAAAAGATAAGTCATAATATTTAAACAAAACAGAGTGCTGAGAAGGGAACCAAAGAAGTAATAAAAGAAGAAAGGCGCTCTTAAGTAAACAAACCTTTCCCCAAGGATCCAGAACTTGAATGCATGATCTCTGGAGCATATGCGCATATTGGTAAAACAAATTAAATAACACCTATAGTAATTATATTGTTTTTAATAAACAGAAAAAACAGAGAACGTGCAAGCTGCATTTTAAAAAGATATGGTAGAAGAGAAGAATTACATAAAAAGAGACGACAGTCAAAGCCAAGCCATCCCCACACCTGATACCGAGGCGTCACTTATTGAGTGCTGACTTATGAGAGGTTGAACTGGGCTACCACACAAAGACGATCCCCATCCATGAGGCAATCATAGCCAACTGCATGGCTTAGAAAGCCTATCAGTCCCTTTTCTCCTCATCTTTCTCATGCTTATCCGTCAGTTGGGGAAAAAATAGGAGGCAAGGGTGATGGGACTAGAAAAGGGGATTAGAGAAAAGGGGTGAAATAGGAGACCAAAGGATGGATTCCCACCCCCATCCGCTCTTCTTCAGCCACCATTAATGTTTATGCATCTCTGCATAGGTGTACATATGTGAGTGGGTAGAGAGGAATGGCAAAAATATCCCTCCTGCTGCCTTGCCACCTTCAACACCTCGTCTGCATTTTCAAGAAATGCATATCAAGCTGGGGAGGATGTGGGATCATATTTTCACTTACAGCTATTCTGTACATGTTCTTCATGGTAGGTAGACAGCAGAGGTCACAGATCTATGCCTTTGCCCCCTCCCAATGTAAACTGCCCATGCCTCTCAGCTTGTCTCAATGATTAGCTGTTGGTTCACTTATGTGGGTTTGTTTTGCTTCACGTTAAGATAATAAGTGGGGCAGAAGATGTGCCACTACTAATTATTTATACAGCACCATCACTACGCATGACACTTTATAACAGAAGAGAAGTCACAGGTAGCTCATGGTGGAATGGCCTCCAGTGGAAGATGGCTACCAAAGAAGCTAACCACCACTAGACCAATAAGGGGAGCTCTAAAAGAATTTGAGAGAGTCTCTTGTGACAGCATGACTGTGCTCATGAAGTGTCCACATAAACCCCAATGATGCTGTGATATGGTACATGCAAGCTGCATTAAATTGGAGGAAATGAAATCTAGGGATGTTCCTTCCAACAAACAAAATACAAAGGGGACCCTGTACAGGAGTCTACACACCTTCCCATCAGCCCCCTGCAATCGTACCAAATATATGGGCACTTTATCTGAATTCAGTCTGAGCCAGATAAACATAGACTACCTTGACTTGCAACTGTGTTTATTATTCTGAAGCCAGATAGTGCCACTGTTTTAGTAAGTGACTTGAAGGCAAAAGCTGCCTGGTGCCAATACCAAAATTCCATTCACAAAACTCGGTTTCACAGTGGAGCATAATACTACAAGACTAGCCCTTGGCCCATAGGAATAATGGTAAACTCAGACATTCTTTCCCAGATATTTTTTTTCAAGCCAAGTTGGTTTTCAGCGCAATCCTATCTTGCACTGGAACAGGCAGGCCAGGAGGCCTGTGCCGTATCCAGCACAAGACTGGGGCTAGAATCGGCTCAGCCAGAGGCAAAGGGAAACTTTTCCCCTTACCCCTGGGTAAGCCACCACAGCCCCAATGGGTCTCCTTGGACCTGCGCCACCTCAGGAGGTAGCACAAGTCTGAGGAGAACAGAGCAGCTTGGAGTCGCTTTCCAGTGCTCAGGGAACGGGGTTGAGATCTGGCATAACTGCCGGGTCCCAGCCCTGCCTCACACTTCTTGCCTGCCTGCCCCCTGGAACACCCTCTCCCCGCCCTGGAACACCCTCCTCCCTGCCCTCCCCAGACCCCTACGTTGGCCAAGTTCAGCAGACACAACCCTTCTGGTGCAAGCTGCCACGGAGGCTGCATCCAGCCTCCGTGCTCCAGTGCACCTCTGTGCACTGGCACAGCTTGCTCCCAAGGGGGTGCAAACGTGCTTTTTGGCACATTTGCGACCCTCTTAGGCTGGTGCGAGGGACACAAGGTTAGGATTGTGCCCTTTGTAAGTCAACAGAGGCTGTAAAGGCATTCATTATTACTGTCAGAATGAATGCACTCCAAGCTAAAGGTGTGAAAGAGATTTAGAGATACATTCACACTCACACCCACACCCACACCCACAAACCCCACTTGCAGTGTGAAGTGGCAATGCCCAGCCACAGGTCTATCACTTCAGAGAGAACTAGGCCATAGGTACCCAAACTTCAGACCCAATATCCTCCTTCAGCACTTGGGACAGTAATCCTGTACATCCTGAGATAAGGTTAGCAAGTATGTACAGTAGATTGCCGCATTCTGTAAGGATGGCCTAGCAATTGCCCAGATGAAAATATTTATTCTGAATACTGAAAATATTTGCCCTATCCTTAAAGACTAGTTTTTACCTAGAACACTAGAATTTACAGGAGGAATTAAACTGAGTTTTAACACTAAAGTGTCACTGGAGAAACATAAACTCTATATCAGCACTAAACCAGCAAGTGGAATGGAATCAACCCCGTAAGAGTTACACCTATATAATACAATGATGTCAAATATTCCAGCAAGTTCTTAAGAATAGGTTTAAAATTAATCAAGTAATTTTTTTTTCATTCTTCTGTAACAGACACCAATTATTTCAACCAACTGCCTTGTCCAGATTATTTGAAGATCTCTGTATATTTTAACAGGGTTCGTGACCTTCACCTTTCTAAGGAATGTCTCCTAAGGTTTATAACTCAGGATAGACAACACAAGTATTTGCTAAGTAAATACACTTTGCAGCCAATAGACTGTAATAAATTAGAACTTAGAACCCTGGTTTTGCTCAGGTATTTGCTTGTACGTAAGCAAGATTACACGCAGCCAACTACTTCTTAGAGAATTACATACAGAGAAAAAGGGAGAATCAATAAGTAGAGATTGCAATTACCTTCATACTCAACGATCGGATACCGATTCTTGAAAAACCCTGGTGATGCTGACCAGTCCTATGGAAAACACCCAATCCTGCTCTCAGAGTTTTCACCATTTTGCAAGTTGTCAAAATTCTTGTCATCTTGAAGAAAATGTCACAATATTGGGAGGTATATAAACTATACAACTGAATATGGAAGCAAAGTGTGAGGAGCAGTTGCTGTACAGACTCAGCTGTGCAACTTTTGCTTGGTATTTTCATTCATTCTTCCATTAAAAGGTCTCCAAGGACTCCACCCACTCTACTCCTCCTTGCAGGAGGGTCTTAATGTAATGCTTAGAGAGATAGGAGCCATAGGTAGGTCCAAGTTGCATCCCCCTGGACCAAACATCAGCAACTGTACCCCTCCTCTGCCTGGAAAGAAGCTGGAACTGCAAGAAATTATCAATCTTTCAACTAGATTAGCTATGTCAACTGACATTAAAAGGTAAGGGACTTCTACTTAGGACAGACATGCTGATTACATACAATTTGTAACTGACACTTATTACTAAGTGTCTTATATACTACACCAAAAACATATTACTTTACCATATTTGCTGCAAATGGCAATGACTACGGTCAATGACCATTTCCAAGATTCTGTTCCAAAATTCTATCACATTCTAATGCAGGAAAGGGCTGACATTCGTCTTTTTTCTTTTGAATCATAATACCCATCACCCATTGACGTGCATAAAATTTGTAAAGCAAGAGTTCACATGCAGAATCTCCTAACAATTATGACATAAATACTCCGTGTTCAGTGCTCTCTGTCTAAGAACAAAAGAAGGACATTGCTGGCTTTAACTAAAGTCCACCTAATCCAGTATTTTGACAAGAATAAACAAGACTGGGTATTTTGACAAGAATGTAATTAGTTTTCATACCTCTACATTTCCTTTAGCAAGATCTGGAGAGACATTCAACCCAACAAATTATGGGCACAATCCTAACCAGGTCTATTCAGAAGTAAGTCCTATTTTGTTCAATGGGGCTTACTCTCAGGAAAGTGTGGTTAGTATTGCAGCCTATGCCACAGAATCCTCTAGGTCTGATTATTTGGGCTGCATAGCATCCACCTGGCTTTGGGCTTTTTGGAGTCAAGTTGTAGGGGTAGTTCTACAGGAGTGTCCATAGTGAAAATGTCCCTGTTAAATATGGTTGCCTTCTCATCTCATGCAAAGCCTCCTTGTTCCATGTCAACATCCCAACAACAGTCGTTGCAGGATAGTTCTTAATATTTTGTTTTGAGGATACTTCTAATTTTCTATTTCTTAATGTTATACTTCTGGTAGTTTTTAAAAACTATTTTCTGGTCTGTTCTGAAGGTCTTTTGCACTCAAGGTCCTGTCATGCACCAGCGCAAGAGATGTGCAAGGAAACCCCAGTTAGTTCAATTTGAAATAATTTCCTCAGAGACAGCCAAGAAAGCTGTGCTAACTCTAACCACTGCCTTCCATTGTTTTTGTTCTTGTCAGTCCCAAGTTAGTAGATGGAAATGAGAGGGAAATGGAAGAGCAGTAGAATGAAGACCCAAACATTTAAAAAACTTTACTGTTTTTCTCCCCACCTCCTGCTCAGCTTCTCTTTCTAGCGTACACTGACACTGCAATCATAAACCTGTTCTGAATGTGTCTGAATGTCATGGAGGTGTCTAGCTGGCAGCATACACAAGAATGAAATATCAAAATCTATGGGACAATTTCACTTGATGGCTCTTTGGGGCACTGAGACTCACTTTAATCTCTGCCTGACTAATCCATTGCATCTCTTTCCACCACATTATTCCTTTGTGCCAAATTAATGTACAGGGTTTCCAGGGCCTAAGAATTAAAAGGCACCCATTTGAAAAGTTATGGAATCAAAAATCAGAGAGCCAGAAGATCAGAAATGCTTTAGTTGCTATTAACACAGAAAAACAAATACAAAAAAGAAGGTAATTGGTGCCATTCCACTGCCACAGTGAGAGACATTTCATGGAGTTTGGGGAAGGCTACAGTTTATTTCACATGTATTCACTTTGCCCAAAAGCATACCGGAGAAGATATACAGTACTTTAAAAATAAGCGTTTTGCAAGTCAGGGAGATCATGCAGTTACTCGGTGAGGATGGAAACAAGTTGTGAATAATATTTTAAAACTTCATTTTAAAAATAAATAGACCAAGAATTCTAGGGGAGACCAGTCAGCAGTGCCATTAGTGAAGGCAAGAGGAAAAATCCACATGATATTATTCCTCATGAACACTTTATATCCTGTAGTTATTATGAGATATAAAATGTTATCCCAACAAAGGTTCTTACTAAAGGCTGGTTTCTCAAATGTATACTTGGATATATGCCCTCCTATTGAAATCCATTTCCAGTCCCCCCCCCCCTCCAAAGCTAGTCATGCACTAGACTAGAATTTTGAGTGGTGTGCATTTTCCCATTCTTAGGGTTACCAGATAAACAGGGATAGATTGCCTACCTTCATCCATTGCATAGAAGAGGGAATTTTGGCAGAGACAGCTCAACATGGAAGGGTTTGAAAAACTACACCTGTCAAAATTCCTTCCGCTATACCATGTTTAATGGTATGGGCTCTCTGTCTCCATTTGTTTCTGCTAACCCTGCCCATTTTTGATATCTCCAGTCTCAGGGATTTCTTTGGGGTCCCACTCTCAGCAAGCCATGTGTCAATGGTAAAGATCTAACATGCCATTTCCCGCTTTTGTCCCCACAAAATTGTTAAATTATAAATGAACTTAAGAAGAGCCCTGGTGGATCAGGCCAAAGGCCCATCTAGTCCAGCTTCCAGTATCTCACAGTGGCCCACCAGACAATCTATAAGACCCTTAGATCAGTTGTACTTCTTAGTAATAAAACACCTCCCATTCTCTTAATTGGCAGCAACTTTCAAGTCCCTTCCATTCTGTAGCAAGGCCCACTGTGGCTCTCTTTGTTCTCTGGAGGTCTGTTATGCACCCAGGGTTCCCAAGAACAGAGTTCCATTGTCCACATGTGATTCAAGGCAAGCATTCTGACTGCATGCCCTATCTAAAGTGGATTACTCGGAATATCTATATTACAGAGGGCCTCATGATTTGCTGTCAGTGGGCTAACATGCAACACATTTTTCTTTGGTTTTAAATCAAAGTCCCCTGTGAAAGAACTACCAGCTGATTGATTCCATATCCTTTTGGATGGCACAAGATACTAACAAACATATTAGGCAAACTTTGGGCATGACTACTGATCGTGAGGACGGAGCATATGAATCAATCAGTGGGTCAACTTCCAGAGAAAGAAAAATTATTACTGTTCTAAGACAAACATATCATATTCAGTTTTCAAATTTTAATGCAGTTTTCTCTAGGGATAACCTATGTAATGGTGAGGCATAAATATGATATAAATTAAGATATAAATATTTACCTTTTTTGATTTAGGGATCAAAGGCAAGCGTGCAGAATTTAAGTTATCTTGTGTGAACAGTGGGGGGAGGGCAGATTGGTGGGGGCCTGAAATACTGGTGCTGAGGGTTTAGTGGTCAAACTAGCATGGAGGGCTGTCTGGTGGAAGTGGGTCCTCAGCCACTTGGCCAACCCTTGATGCCACTCCTGTGTGAGAATACGAATCTTTTCTCAACAATCAACACTACCATTACTCACTAATCTACTGCTGCTTCTGTGCCATTTTAGTATAATTGCCAGATCTTCTCTTGCAAATAAAAAATCCCAGAAGAAAAATGACATGAACAAGACTTCCATACAATCAGCTGTTTGCACATAAGCATACACCATATGCACACAAACTCACACCCTGGTATCCAGCATCATGGCCAGAATGTTATACTGATTGCATGCCCTATCTGATATAAGATACAGTTATCTAGTTGACTTGTGTGATTCCAGGGGCGTTTGGTGGGCCACTGTGAAATACAGGAAGCTGAACTAGATGGGCCTTTGGTCTGAACCAGCAGGGCTCTTGTGTTATTGTGTATCGGCTCACATGTGAGATTGCCTACATGTTGGAGGAGAGACTGGCCCAAGACCTTCTAGAATCTGAGGCAGCATGCCAGTGCTCCCCTTCTACTACCTGAAGATGTGCCAACCTCCGCTTCTGCCACTCGTTGGACTGGAAAAGTAGAGGAGAGACCAGAAGAAGGAATATTAAAGAGATAAGAACTAGAACATGGCACACACTCCTCCACAAGTCTGCTTCTGTTCTATTCTTTCCTCCTCCTCCAATTTAGGGAGTGGGAGGAGCAATGGAGGCAATCTCCTGCCTGAGATTATTGTCGCACGGCCCAATCCTATGCAACTTCCTAGTGCTGATGCTGCCAATGGGACGTGCGCTACATCTTGCTACTGGGGGTTGGACAGTCATGGAGACCTCCTCAAGGTAAGGAAACATTTGTTCCCTTGCCTTGGGGTTGCATCAGTGCTGGAAAGGATTGGGCCCTCAGCCAGACTCATGAATTGCTATCCCTGACCCTACTGTTTTTCCACCTTTCTACTGTAGCACTGGCTCCTGGTAACTGTTTTATCTCAGGCAGAGATAGCCTTTCTCGGAAGAACTACTCAAGTCTGAGAATCCTTCAATGATTGCTTTAGTACAGGACATTATACAGAGGAGACCGGATAGTCAATTCTATAGTTGACATTTTATTACTTCCTAATTCGGATTCTTTGGTTTAAAAACCTGGGCTGTAATCTTGGAAGTTAACCCTGCTGAATTAACAAGCATTCCCAGGAAAATTATTAGGATTGGGCTGCTTTTTAAAAATAAAAAGAGCCCATACTTTTGCAGAGGAATTTTTTTTTTTTAAATGACTGAATGCTTTGATTCAGGAGAATCAAATATATAGGATTCCAAATCAGTGGTATCACTAGGGTTTGCGTCAGCTGGTGCGGGGATGCCAGTGCATCACCCCCCCCCCCAATGCAGAGGGCTGGGCCCAAGATGGTGGGCATGGTGATGAACCATCACTCCACCCCCACTGGTTTTTTGGCTGTACCTTTTGATAGAACACATTCTGCATGAAATTATCCATTGATTGATATATAACATGATGGTATTATTCCTACAAACTGTGATTTTAGTGATTTTGGTCACTAGTGGTGTCACACACACACACACACACACACACACACACACACACACACACACCAGGGTGTCAACTTACTAACACCTTATTGCACCAGTTCTCAAACTTTTAGCACTGGGACCCACTTTTTAGAATGTCAATCTGTCCAAGACCCACCAGAAGTGATGTCATGGTGCAAGTGACATCATCAGGCAAATTAAAATAAATAAGTATAAATAATTAAAGTAAAACAAATAATTAAATAAGCAGAAGCCAGCCACCAAGTGAATTTTCTCTGTAGCCTGCCTGCAATAACACCTCCCCCTCCAAAATCAGTAACGTTTTCAGTCCCACCCAGTGCCCAGTTCAATTTAAGAACTTCTGTTTAAACCAGATCACTGTCAGGATCCACCTGGCCTTGCAAGTCTCAAAAAGTTCACCTTATCAGCTGAAGCCTCTGTTTTGATCCTTTTTAGTGGCTGATACATCCGTCTGCTTGGAGAGAGGGACTTCCTTCTCAGGTGTTTTTGGGGGCTGCATTCATTGGATCAGGACCATTCCGGTGTCATTGGATTCCTCTCAGTCTGCCCTTTCTGACAGACTAAGGCAAATTCACCTACTTGTGAGTAAACGCACGATACGGCTCACTTTCACTTTCCATAGAGATCCATGCATTTTTGTTCTCCAGTTTTTTGGCCATAACTTTTGATAGAAAGGAGATATTTCACTCAGGGTTTTTGCATTGCATTCCGCTCGAAATTCCACATCCATTGGTATATAAAATGATGGGGTTACTCCTAACCACCTCAATTTTAGCACATCACCCCCCTTGTGCACGTCACACACACCCCCCGTGCATGTCACCAGTGTGGCCTGCACCCCCCGAGCAACGCCACTGTTCCAAATCAAAACCCAGAAACAGTATCTTTTAACTGTGGTTTCTCATGCTCATTTCCACCCCCTACCACCCAGCCTGTTGCGGCCAAAGCTGTAGTTATGTTCATTACAGCAAGTTAGGGGGAGGGTTGGATAATGGAACTCGTGGAAGTTTCTTCCACCCTTGGAGACAATGTTCACATATATAAGATTATGGAGTATGGCTTCCTTCCAGGGCAAACCGCAAAGCTTCCACTAAGACATTAAGCTACCTCTCTTTATCGAAGTAAAAGGAAAACATTCTGCACATGCCCAGATATGCTTTTGCTTGCTATATACTGATACTTTATATATGGTTTCTTGTGAGCAAATATGAAAGAAGATTATGCTAAATGGGTGTGGCTTCATGCATACACGTCAAGGTCAAAGATATGTTTCAAATGCATCATCCTTTAGTTACTTTCACCTTCAAAGAGCAACCACATGAGGACTTGTTCCAGATCAAGTCAGTGAAGTGGAAGCAGAAGATGTTTTGCTCTTCAGTGCTCTGCCATTTTCTCACCGAAACCCTACCCAAAGGTGAGAAAGCCCTATATGTAAGATTCCACTTATTGCTACATGAAGAGTTGGAAAACCATATTCATGACAAATAAACCAGATGGGCATGTGATAATTAACCTGAAATCACCCACCGCCTCATTAGAAACACAGTTTCTGTGCTTATGGCTGGGATTTTTCTTCCCCAGATCAGTAAAATAAAATCCATTTTCAAATATACTTTTTTGTCAATAATAGCAGTCCTAGCCTATAGGGCCTTTCTCAATGGAGGGTCCATCTTCCTTCTAAATGCAAGAGAGATAAGACCCTTCTTATCTTCAGTAGGAGAAAGAATCTAGGTCTAGGTAACAGGTCAAACTCCACTGCTGGTAGGATTAGTGGAATCAGCTGACACAGGAGATTTATGGACAACATTCACAATACTTAATGAAGACTTAAAAGGCTGCAATCCAATGCACACTTACCTGGAAGTAAATCTATCTGAACACAATAGGGCTACTTCTGAGTAGACATGTACAGGCTTGTGCTGTTACATTGGTCAGAATTTCAAAATGTCTTAACTGTAAACCCTTGTTCAAAAATAGTTGAACTGTGCCTTCGGTTAGTTTTCCATAGAACTAGCTTGACAGCTAAGGGTGAGTTCTCAGAAGCAAAACGGTACGTTGTTTGGACTAAATTAATGCAATGTCTTGTATGTAGTGGAATGCTCAAACAATTGCTTCTCCGAGTGCCTAGCTCAGAACTTAAATCACGTTCACCGTGCCACTGGGCTGTGATGCCACCTGTCTTACTTCCTTAAAAATTATTCTTAAAGTCTTTGACTCAACTCATTAGTCTCCATATCCCCTACTATAACTACATGTAGGTATGGTTCACTGAAAAAAATCACATAGTCTTTACCTGTTTAGCCCTGCCTCAATCTCTCTCTCTCTCTCTCTCTCTCTCTCTCTCTCTCTCTCTCTCTCTCTCTCTCTGTTGTCTCCTCTGTGTAAAAAGGCTCTGTGGACAATGAGCTGCCCTTTCATTCTTTATCAAGTCACACGTATGTGGATAGTCCTATAATTCAGTGGTTCCCAAAGTTTTTAGAGGTTCTAGAAGCTGCTACCTTGCCAAGTGGTGTGGCTATAATGGAGACTGGGTAGCGGTGCTTCCACCCCCTCCTTAAACAAGTAGCAGCTTGTTTAACTCTTCATGCACGTAGCCTGATCTGCCCTGTCAGTTTCACAAACCACCAAAAATTGGATCACAACCCTCTGGTGGGTCCTGGAAAACTGTTCTCAAACTGCTGCCTTTTATACATAACCACAGAGCAGTATAAGAACTTCTTCCCTGTGACACCTTCTCATGCTACTACTACAGCAGTGCTTCTCAAACTGTGGTTTGGGACTCACTAGGTGGGTCGCAAGCTAATTTCAGGTGGGTTCCCATTCATTTCAATATTTTATTTTTAATATATTAGACTTGATGCTCCCATGGTATGTGACTACATTTGGGGAAATGTTACTGATCTGTACTTTTAACAGGCTACTATATATATAATTTTTAACAATGATAGTAAATGGGAGTTAATTACTCCTGGGTAAGTGTGGGTAGGATTGCAGCCTAGGATTGTTAAAAATTTTCCTGCTTGATGATGTCATTTCCAGTGGGTCCTGACAGATTCTCATTCTAAAAAGTGGGTCCTGATGCTAAAAGTTTGGGAACCACTGTCCTGCAGCAACCTTTAGAAGTCTAGACCTAAAGGGGCGGGACCAATCACACAGGTCCCTCACACATACTCAGTGCCCACCCACTGCAATAACATGTGAAAGAGACCTTTGACAATGCCCAAAACTTTCTAGTAAGCTACTCAACCCATCTTTCTAGCCTTGGGACCAAAAATTCATCTAGAGATACCATTTCTGAGTTAAAGCTATGCCCAGATATCTCTGACAAAACGTATTCCCCGCCCATACTTTGCCATTTGTGATGACATCCAAATATTAATGGGCTACAACAAAAACATCATCTACAATACAATCTCTGTTTAAAAAGTGAAAGGAATTTTAAACTGATCAACAGTAGTATTCTTACAATCCCCAAAGCATTTTTCTAAAGTATGCAGCCAATATAACTCAAGCAAACCAATCATCATTGGTTTTGCACAAACAAAAAACAGCCAAATCACTAGTACACCTTGGTAAAGTATCTACCTGGCCCTAGAAATGGTCACAGGTGATAAGGCTGCTTGTTTGCTCCAGTATCAGAACTCTGAGGTAGCTTCTCTACAATTCATAGAAGCAGAATGTTAGCCTTTAAGCCATTTCTGCCCAATGTTGCATCTACGCAACAGGGACCAAATGTGTACACCTGTGGGGTAGGCAAAAATGGGTTAATCATTTTTTGCCCATCCCACAGGTGTAAACATTTGGTCCCTGTTGCGTATATGCAACATTGGGCAGAAATGGCTTAATTTTGTCCTCTCTATATGTTTCCCAGCAGCCTCATGGAAGTGGGTGCCTTTTTTTAAATGAATAGGCAATCACAGAATGACAACTAGTGATTATAACACGGATTAATTTGAAACATTAAAAATGCGTTCTGCATTTAATAGTCTGCATAATCTTTTCCCCCTCATGCTGGCTTACTTTGGAAAAAAAAAAAAAAGGACTTTGCTCAAGTAAGAAATCAGGAGATTGGAAGAAATGTTTCATATGCAGTGTCTAAAAAAAAAAAAAAAAGATGTCTGCCCTGAGGCTACACGTTCCTTTTGACGCTTTAAGAATAATGTGTCCTTCCCTCATCTTGCTCAAGGTCTGTGCTCTTTTATTTTCCTTCCTTAAGTCAGTGTGCATAAGCACTCGGAAGGCTGTAATGAAGGATCCCCTTGGTTTGTTTGCTGTAGCATGCGGAAACAATATAATCTTGCCCTTGACTAGACTTTAAATGAATGGGCATTTGCCTAGACTGGAGGCCTAGGCTGGAATAGTTTATTCATATCAGTCAATACGTCTGCAGAGAAGCCTGCTGAGGGAACAGTTCAGGCAACCCACTGCTGTCTGTCCTTCCTATATCAGGACCATCAGCCAGAATGGAAAGCAAAGGCAGAAAACCTGATTGATAGGCAAAACATGTTCTTGTGAAGAGTTTCCACTTTGCCAATCAGGGCAAAGGGGCAGAGGAAGGATTCTGAAGGTGAATCTACCACTGAAGAGGTTTAATTTGGGAAACTTCTATAATGATGAGAGACCTTTAGTGGCATAAAAACCATAACAGTATATAAATAAAACAATACATAAATAAAACACGCAACGTACCCATAATCGCATAGCACATGGAATTAAAACAACATTAATCTAGTGATCAAGAATATCCAATAGGCAGCAACTGTTACCCTGCACATGCCCAATCTCGTCTGATCTTGGAAGCTAAGCAGGGTCAGGCCTGGTTAGTACTTGGATGGGAGACCGCCGGGGAATACCGGGTGCTGTAGGCTTATACCATAGTCTTTCGAGACTGAAGGTTGCCAACCAGCCTACGTTGCAAAAAAATGTGTCAAGGGTCAATGAGCAATTCAGGGGTGTAGCAAGCAGCAGAGACAACCAGGAGGGTGACATCGTGATGTCATAATATCCTCTCAGAAGAGATGGTGATGGCAGTGAAAGCTTTGCAATGTTTTGTTCCTGTGCCATTCCTTCTCCTTCGGACATTGCAAAGCCTCCAAAACCGAGGAGCTGACAGTGGCGGCTGCAGCAGTGTTGGCATTGTAATGTAGCTGCCATTCTGCTCCTTCTCCTTCGGAGGCTCAGCCTCCTAAGAAATGGGGCGGCAGCAACATTGCAAAGCCTCCAAAACATGAGGAAGCAGCAAGGGCCACTATGTACCTGTGACTACACCTGCTGCTGCTGCTTCTCCTGCCACCCCCATTTGGCTGAGCCTCACACAGCACCCCCTTCTGCCCTCCACTTCCTCCTTGCTAAACCACTGGAACTTTACTCAGGGTGGCTTCCTGTGGTCATTTTTACTAGGTGCTTTCCATTTTAAAAACTACCACATGGCAGTGCTAACTCAGGGACCAATCCTAAACAGTGTGAGCCAGCTTACTGCCGGCGCGCGCTGTCGTGAAACATGTAAAGCATGTTTGTGAACCGTTAGCACTGGTGAAACGCCAGTGCTCCACCACTCTGCGGTCACTTGAACTGCCAGGTGACAGAGAGGTAGGTGGGGTCGTGGGGGGAGGCAAGGTGGAGGCATTTCAGGGTGGGAAGAGGCTGGCAGAGGGCAGGGAGAGGGCGGGGAGGAGGCATGCCACTGGAGGGAGTGGGCGGGAGGAAGGCGGGACCAGGAGTGCTCAGCTCCATCAGGTCCTGAGCTCCATGTTGGACTGCGCAGCCCAGGCTGCCGCAGTATAGAGTAGCCCAATTGTGGGGCTACTTCCCTTACCCAGGGGAAGGGGACGTAACTCCAAGGAGCTGCTGGTGGCAGCCCTGTTGTGCACAGGATGCCGCAGCAGTCCCGGCGAAATGGGTAGCTCAGGATTGGGTTCCCTGACATCAGTAACTCCTGGGCACAATGGATTGTTGTGCTCCACACAATTGTAGGCTACAGAAGATTGCTCCCCAACCGGTCAGTCTTAAAGAGGAACAATATGGCACATTTCCGTGTGTTGTCCATTGTCTGAAGAACCCCATTTGAGTATTCAACAAGAGCATTTTGTGGGTCGAATATTTCAGGCCACAACCTGAAGCGTCCTTTCGGACTCCCTCACGTACACCCAGAGCGACTGTTCAATTATCTTCTCACCCAGCACTCTGTTCCTCATGCTCAGGAGGAGGCTAAAATTGCAACATTTTGTTTGCTTTCCTTTGTTGCCCCAGATAAAGCTGGTAACAAGCTGCAGCTGTGGTTCGCTTTGCGCACATCCAGCCTGTTGGTTTAACATACACATAAATACACAGTAGGCAGAGATGTGCCTCAGGCAATAGGCAATTGTTTAAATGGGACAGCACATTCTTGCTGCATATATTCCATTACACTGCTGTTTACCAGGAAAGGAGGTGAATTTTGATCATCCAGTAAAACGTTGAGGGGGGGGGGAGAAGGGGGCCAGGAATGTAACAAATCTACTAAGTTGGCTGAAACTGTTGCTGTAGTTTTTAACCTGTGAAATTCATCTTTGTCCCCTCACAGTGGAGTTTTCACATACATAGCAAGTGAAGCAACCTTGCTGCATGTGAGGATACTCATGTGACTCTCACATGCTGCTTCAAAGGATTAGGTTATTATCAGGTCTTTTTCAAAGACATGGACCTGCAGTGCCCTCCACTGCCATGACCTCTGGTTTGCCTAGAATGTGCTTATGTGAACACTGCTTGATTCCAAAGGGGCAGGACAGAATCAATTGCTACCTTTCTAAGGGCGCAATCCTAACCCCTTATGTCAGTGCTTTCCAGCACTGACATAAGGGCAATGCAGCTCCGAGGTAAGGGAACAAACATTCCCTTGCTTTGAGGAGGCCTCTGTGAGTGACTCCAACTGCAGGATCAGCATATGTCCCATTGGCACCGATATGCCAGGGCTGGAAAGCACTGACATAAGGAGTTAGGATTGCACCCTGAGCCAGTACTCATGCTGATGCTAAAGCTATGTCCTTGAAAGAAACAGTGGGAAGTTGAAATGAACCTTCCTTCTTTACCTCTTTAAAAACCTGTCCCCTTTCCCTCATGTCATTGGGAGATACCCTGAAGCAAGAGTTCATGCAGGTAGTAGCAGGACTACAGGATGGGAAGTGTTTGCTGAAAGAAAGTGATCACAGCTGCCTTCTGCTCACACCAAACAATAGACTGCTGGGCGGGAGGGCTCTGGTTAGCGCCCACGAGCTCCTGAAATGTAGCACCAGCCTCACCAGGGATCTGGCAGTTCCTTGGAGTCACCAACTGACCAAACTTCTCTTTGGTGATGGTGGGGGAGGGAGGTCCCTAGGGAAAGGGGGATTATGCTGTGATGGGTTTCTATGCCTTCTATATATTCATATTGACGGCAGGCACAAAATTTAATGGTACACTTCTGAAGTTTGTTGTGAATTTTAACAGTGTACTTAAGCAAAACGTGGATTAGCATGAATCTACTCTAGGTGTCCTCTGGGTTGCACGGTTTATTTTACCCCAAAAGGAGTAAAATTTAAAAAGGGGGAAATCTCCTAAAGGTCAGGGCATTTGCTAACAATAGCAGTTAAGAACATAACAACATAAGAATAGCCCCACTGGATCAGGCCATAGGCCCATCTAGTCCAGCTTCCTGTATCTCACAGCGGCCCACCAAATGCCCCAGGGAGCACACCAGATAACAAGAGACCTCATCCTGGTGCCCTCCCCTACATCTGGCATTCTGACATAACTGACATAACCGACATAACAGTTTAGTAGGGCTTACTCCCAGGAAACTGCATTGGAATCAACTAGAAGGGAATGGGATTTCTTGAGTGCTGAAGGAAGCCCGCATCATCTTGGAGTAGCTACTGGAAGACACAAAATAGACAAATAGACCAACCTAACTTATCTGCATTCCTCTGTCTCCTTGTCAGCCTGGAGAGAAGTATCAAGTGGGGTACCACAGATATTCCTCCAGTCATCCTAAACCTCACAAAACCCCTGACTGGAGCTTTACATTTAGAAATACTTCTCACCAACACCTTGTACTTGGGCACATAAACAGCATTATGTAGATGAGTATTGCACCCTTGTGAATTCAAAATGTATTTATCTATTTATACCCAGCCTTTCCTGACCAAAGTCATGTATAAAATATGATTTTTTAATATTTTTTAATTTCACATACTTTACAGTTTTATAATACAGGCCATATCAGCTGTTGATCCAAAAATCTTAGAAAAGATCCCCACACCAATGGAGGTTACATTCCCACTGAAGTTTTAAAGGAGAATGAAGATTTGTTGCCCCACTGATCAAATTCAAAAGAATGGAAATATCTAAAAAGACACAGAATGAAGACCTTACAGGGTTCCATGGCAGTTGGGCCACACTGGTTGCCTGTGGTGTGATTCACTGGATATCTTGAAGAAATTCATCTGCCAGGGAACTCAGTAAACTGCACAAACCGAAAGGAGCAGGTGAGTAACCAGATAGTGTGAACTACACAGGTTGATGGTTGGGAATATTCAACCATGATCTCATAAGTCTGATCCATCACCCGTTCACTCAATGAATGTTATCATCCTTTTACCCACAGGATCAGGATAGGTTAAAAAAAGAGATACTTTCCCTACTCTTATAATATCTGTTTCTGTGTAAAGTGATCATGTTGCTCTATATTAGTAATTTCAAAAGAGAATCAAGAATCAAGAGAATCAAGATATGGTAATTTGGACCCTAGATTAATTAGTCCAGAATAATTACTATGTGGCCATGTGTCTAGTGCTATTCATAGCACATGGGGGGCTGGGAAAGATGATGATCTGATGTTGTTTGGTTCATTTCCACTGGGCTGAACCCAAGCCAAGCAAGAAAGGCAACTGATAAAAGAGGAAGGGAGGGGAAAAGGAAAAGAGAAATGAATATTGAGAATTGTGGTGGGGTTGTGTTGAGGGTAGGTGAGAGGCAAAGCCCTGAAGAACTAGGAAGGAACAGCTGATCTGATAGGCAGAAGGTAAAGACTGTAAGGTTCAGACTGAAAACTGCTTGTCAAATTGCTCCTGATCATATAGTTAAGAGGCACCTAAAAGCAGAAGTGCCTCTTCTTTACCCAAAGGCAGCCATGAAGCTGAGGAGAATGATTCAGATTGGGGCCCATGGCCTGCAGGGAGAGAAGGATTAATTCTTTTTCCCAGTGCTATTTCCATTCCAAAAATTGCTCCCAACGGTGCTGTTTGTCCCTGAAGCATCTAATGACTGCAAATGCAGTGCGTTATTTCGTTTTATCTCTAGGCATGGACTGCCAGTTCAGCCTAAACATAACTCAGTTGTGCTCAGGGTGACCAGATGTCATAACCACAAAAGAGGATAAGGCACCCCAAAATGTAGGACATCCAAGAAAAGTGTAGGACACGACAAAATAAAAGCTAAAAACACTCATATGTTTTAAATTAACCACCATTTCATGTGGTTAATTCAAAAACAATATGACTTAATAAATTATATGTAATATAGTTTTAAATTTAGTAATTACAAGGAGGCTATGCGCTGCCTGCAGTGGCCCGCTTATAGGGAAAAAGGGGGCATTTATGTTCTTTTCTAGGACACGAGGCTAAAAAAGAGGACATGTCCTGGAAAAAGAGGGTGTCTGGTCACCCTGGTTGTGGTCCCAGTGTCCTCTCTGAGCCTACGTAGCACTAGTCTCTGTCAGACTGTGCACCAAGGAGTTACTTTGGGGGTATCCGGAAGGCTTTGGTCTCAATGGGTATAATAATAGATTAAACAAAAATTAGTCCACAGATTCAAGGATGACTGGATGGGGCACACTTGTCACTTACCTTGCACATACACATTTTATACAGCATTGAAATAATCTGCCTAAACTTTGGTTTAATGGTTCTCAAACCTTTTAGCATTGGGATCTTAAAAAAAGTTTCACTTTAACAGCTGCTTGTGGCTGTAATGGTGATTGGGCAGCAGTGCTCCCC
The DNA here is from genome assembly GCF_035046505.1 of Tiliqua scincoides. Classification (NCBI taxonomy): domain Eukaryota; kingdom Metazoa; phylum Chordata; class Lepidosauria; order Squamata; family Scincidae; genus Tiliqua; species Tiliqua scincoides. The sequence continues at coordinate 127,262,482 of NC_089821.1, read as the reverse complement.
CCAAGTAGCAAGTTGTTCAACCCTTGATGAACACAGCCTTTATCTTCCCTATCCGTTTTGCAAGCCACCAGAAATTGGTGGGTCACTGACTCACAGTTTGAGAACCACTAGCCTAAAGGATGCCAGTGTAAGAGCTGGAGAAGGGTCTCAGCTTTTGATGTTAGGCCACTGCAAAGTCTGTTCAAAGCCTCACAAACAAGAAAGGTGGCATGGTTCTGTGTGCAAGCAGGCATGCATGGAAGAAGCTGTACTTTAGGGGAGAAATAGATGGTTTCTACAGGGCAGTGTCTGTTTCATTTATCTCTGAAGTCTGGCTGAGTCAGTAAAGAAAGGGGGGTGTCAAGGGCATAAATGACTGCAGGCTGCACAACTTGTTTCAGCAGCTAATGTTTCAAAAGCCAGACAGTTCAGAACAGATTAAAAAGCTATCCACACAATAACACCACTGTAGATAAAATCAGCCAATTTACACGTGTTTGGCCATATGCAAACTTGTAGGTCAGATAAGCAAGGACTCTGACAAATAGAGGAGACAGTCCAGCAGCAAATCCTAGCACTGAGACTCTGGCATATGTCCCAGTTACAGACAGCTGTACTGTACTGGATTTGATCCAGAAGGAACAGAAGCAATCCCCAGTACTCATCCAGCTTTAGTACAAGAACACAATACTGAAGGTTATTTATATAAATCGGCCACTGAGAGAAAGTACACAGTCATTTGGACTCAGCATTTGCACACAGGACAAGAGGACAGTTTCCTGCTCAAGGCTCTTCATGGCCTCAGTCACAAAAGTCTAAATTCTACCCCAGGCAATGCACATTTCAGTGCTCAAAAATAAGCGACACGAGTGACAAATAAATGTCACATTTGTGACAACGTGCTCCTAAACTAGTTTTGCTGTTTTGTTTGAGTTTTCCAAAATTTGCTTGAGAGAGAGAGAGGAAACAATGATGATAAGGATGTATCTGGCTAAGTGTGTTTGGAATGGTGAATGTGAGTGGGGATTGTGTGATAAGTTGCCAGGCAAAGCACAAACATTCTGATTTTGAACACCAGTCTGGTAGCCAGACATTCCCTTCAATTCTGAAACACCAATGGATGAAATACAGTCATCCCTCAGTATCCTTGGGGGATTGGATCCAAGACCTACCATAGATACCAAAATCCATGGATGCTGGGGTCCCAGCTTAAGGTGAGGTGGGGGCAAGCACATGGTGCCACGCAATGCCTTACCTGTGAGCCTCTGGAGATTGTGCCGGGCTTGTGGTCCACTCCATTGGCCTCTCTGCACCTCTGAACACCTCCTGGACATAACCAGAAGTTGCAGTCACAAACTGGATGTCAATTCCTGGAGGCATTCTGAGGCACGGGGAGTCATTTTTTCCAAACTCTGTAAACATTTAAAACATATGTTGCCAGAATAGTTTTGTATCAATGCCAGATTTTGACTGTTGGGATGGAGGTGAGAGGAATCAAGTTGAAAGGGCTTGAGTAAAAATCAGTAGCAGCATTTTACTGAATGTGCATACTGGACCTGCATGATCCATATATATGCACCCCAGAGCCATGTCCCTGACCTCAGCCACAGCACACCATTTCACATGCTGCTGGGTGAGAGACTGTAAACTGTAGGTGTATACGCTTTGTATAGCTGTTCCGTTGAGCCAAGCATGGGCTAGATAGGTTCTTGCTAAACAACACAGCTAGTTGGCAGTGGCCGTTGTAGGTTTCTTCTTATGTTGACTTCCTTGTACAACACCTCACATTAGAACCCAAGTGCAGGTTCAGTCCACATTACGCGCTGCCAGCTGAGAAAATGGGAACAAACAGAAAGATTTTCTGTTTCTATTAGCATCAACTGGACTCTCTCCTGAAACCTTCTCCAAGTTCCACTTCCTTCCCCTCACCTAGTCTCAGAGAGTGGAAATTTTTTTAAAATGGTAACCCTAGGAGTTCCTGCAGCCAGACTACTAGGTACAGCCACATCCTCAGGTTTCTCACCATAATCCTTGGTTTGGAGGCTGCGCGATTTCATCTGCTCACTGGCAGGTTCCCCTCTGCCTCCCAGCTGCAGGCTTCCCAGCAAGCATGCAAAGGAAGGAAATGTACAATGGTACTAAAAACACTTGGGCCCTGAACTGAAATACATTTTTCTTGATTTCACACAACACACTATCCATTAATCTTTGGAATTAGCTGCCACAGAATATGACAATGGCCAACAGTATCAAGAGGTTTGGAAAAAGAACCATAGCAAATTCATGGAATTAAGGTTGTGTACACCGACCCATTTTTCTGAATTTAGACTTGTGGCAGGTGCAGAAATCTGACCCTCATGCTATACCCCACCCTAATCCTGCCCCATCTGAACTGAAGGAGTGGTTGGAATTTGCACTGCTGGAATTTGCAACACTGTCAGCAAGTGGTCATCTCTTGCCATGTCATTTGGAGAGAAGAGTTGTAGTAATCCCACTGTTCCCCTGTTGTTTGCAGAACAAGGAAGAGGAATATCAACTAGCAAAGCCTTTAGAGTCCTAATTATGGACTTGGAGCCTTTGAGCAAAGAAGCTTCAATCTTGTGTCTTGACTGTGCCTCTTAAGATGAAACGTTCCATCATTGCAATTCCCACTATACAATTCTCACTTCGCATCAAAATCAGGATTACCCAGCTTCTGATCTATACTATGATATTCAAGATCTTAGCATGCCCTGAATATTTGGCCAAGATACCATTCTAATTATTAAGGGCGGCAAAGTTCCTGACATCATCATCATTTTCTGGCCCAGATTTCCAACTAGCAAAAAGTTTTGCATGATGGAAAGAAATACGATTTATTTTTTAAGGGAAAGATAATACATCTTTTTGGTTTGATCTCTCAAGCTCATTTTGGACTTCAGGCCTACTTATTTAATACCTGAAACCTTGTTGCTCCTAAATAGGCCATGCACGAAGGGTTCTGATTATTCTTTCTTTCAAGACCACTGTATTGATAAGAAACTTGTCAAATTGAGGGAAAAAAAGAAAGGAAAAAATAGTCTCCAGAGAATGTTAGGTTTAATTGTATGTCTCAAGATGGAGGTTTAATTCCACAACAACTTAAAAAAAACAAACCCCTCTTGTTTTATATTACTGCCCTTCATTTGTAAAAGACTGCATTGTGTTATATCAGAGTATGCCAACTGTCCACAGTTGTCAACAATAATCAGCAATTGTAGCTCAGCATTCAATCATGCTTGCATCAGTGCTGTCAGATGAACACTGTAACTTGTATTGTTAAGAGATGTAGAGCAGAAGCCAGCTTTTCAGGTCTGTTTGCCCTAGGAATTATTTGGAAGCAATCTGGTTTATATGATTCAGGCAGTAATCTGGACCTATGAATGAGCTGGGCAGGTATTCTTGTTAAATCACAGAACTGGAGACAGTAATGACCACATAGGGTAGCCACTGAAAATAGCAGTGCCACACCCAGTTTCCCCTTCGCTCCCCATAATATTTAAGGCCCAATCTTATCCAAATTTCCAGCACTGGTACAGCTGCAATGCTACCCCAAAGCAAGGGAACAAATGTTCCCTTACCTTGTGGAGGTCTCCATAACCACCCTCCCACCACAAGATGCAGCGCATACCCCATTGGCATGGCTACACCAGAGCTGGAAAGTTGGATAGGATTTGGTCCTTAGTCAGGGAACAAGTGCCATGATGTCATCATGTTGTGCATTTCCTGTAATTACACATTACTGTTATCCTTTCTTCTAGAGTGGGCACCATAGAACCACTGAGTGCCATTAAGAAAGTGGATTGCTGCAGGAACTGCTAGTAGAACAAAAGTTCCAGATAGCTCAAGACTGTAAGCTGGAAGAAGAACAGAAAGACCCTGAAGTTACAAGCCAACATCTACTGGGAGACAACATCTGGTGATCAGTCAGACCTGGAGTGAGTATGAAAAGCCAAAGAGATCAGTTAATGTGAAGTATGGATGCACTCCAGTTTAGGTCTTCATTTTAAGCCTGGAGTTCCATTTCATTGTCTATGGTAAGTCCTGAATGAAGGTCAAGGATTGAACCAGAAACACTGATTCTAGCCATCCCTCTGCTCCTGAAAAGTTCATATATTCCACACATTGATTGATTGATTGATTCATTCATTCATTCCAGAAACTATAACATCTGACAGCATAGATTTTTATATGGAAAACAAATGTATTGCAAGGCTCTGTGAGAAGATCCAGGAAGGAAAGTGTCAGAATTTTTATGTGAATGATCTTTCCACCACCCTTCACAAATCTGATAATTCAGAAAGGAAGGACTAACACAAGACTTCTACCTGAGTAAGAGGATTTTGGCTTCCACAGAAGGCTACACATCCAAGGCCTCCATTGAGCCTTCAGAAGACATTCTGCCTCATATCACCTTGATTTTCTGGCTCTTCACAGGAGGCAATCCAAGGGGAGAGGGACTATTTAAGGTCATTTTAACAATGGTGGACATGATCCCCAGTTTAGGCCATGAGCCATCCAGACTAGGGTTGCCATATTCTAATGCCCACTTCAGGACAGTCTAATTTTGCAAATCAAGCATATTAATAAAGCAAACTGCGATCAATTCAATAAACAAAGAACATATTGGTTCTAACTCCTAATGCTTGTTCTAGCAGCTAGCTCATATAACAGACAGGTGGGTCACATGTCCTTACAGGTCTGCAGCAGATCTGTTGGGAAAGAAATAAAAAGTCTCTCTCTGCCTTCCAGACACTTCCCCAAACTCCCAGAGTTCTTCTCTGCTTTATTTTGCAAATTCATTGAAACATAAAGCAAATGTCTTCAGGATTACCCAGCACTACAGTAACAGGGTTCAACAAGAACATGTTCCTGAGAACTCTTGCTTCCTTTTTATTAAGTCCTTATAATACTTTGATTCATTCTCTGTAGTTTCAGATTATGAAGACTTCTCATGGTAGTTGTTTATAATCTCACCATGTGTCCACTTTCTCCTCCTGCCTTTACAGACTTTTAGATAGCATTAGCAATACTTCAGCAGGCTCATTGTTTGTGTGCACTGTTTCCAGCACCCATCACTTATTGAGAGGTCTTCATATGTTATATTCATCTGCAATGGGTTTTCTGGCTTTGGAAACAGCTGGGCTAGTAAACTAATAGTTCGATCATGTGCACGTCTTCTGAGAAGTCTCATTGACAAGTGTGTACTGTACTGTACTGTGTGTACTGGCAAGTACTCTCAGGCAAGTGTGTACTGTATACAATTGCAGCCTAATTCCTTAAGAAAACAAACTTAAGAATGTTTAATGTACTGTTAATCTCACCATGGATCCACATGTTCTTATTATAGTTTAGAATTAATCCCAGAACAGCTGTGTCATTCCTCCATTCTTACATCTTGCAAATCCCATCTTAAACCCACCTTTTCCATGAAGCATTTAGCACAATAACTCAGAATGCAATCCTTTTCACATTTACCTGGGAGTAAGGCCCATTGGATTTAGTGGGACTTACCGTACATCTGAGTATAACATGCCTAGGCTTCTGCTATAAGTTGCCATTTCCTACCACAACTAAGCTCAACCACACATAAGTGGAACAATTCTTGCCTTCATTCCTTTTCCTTTGTTGTCTCCCTTGTGGCAACATGTAAACTGAAAGCCTCTTAGGATCAGGGACCCATCCTCTCATTTCCTTGTACATGGATGGAGGTATAAATAATAATATAGAAAAGCTTCTGCTGCTCAGAACAAATTCTGTAACATTTACTATTTGGATAGACAACTGTGGAGGGAAGAGGTTGGAAGGGAAAAATATTTTTTAAAGGCATCCACAAATTCTCCAGAAGAGGCAAAATAACAAGGATCACCAGGTCCTTTCAGCTGATATGACTGGCTATGTGATGGAGACACACCCTTACAAAAAATTCCAGCCCCTGAAAATTCCAGCCCCTGTTTTCACACTAAAGACCTCTATCCAATTGCCACCCCTCTCCCCCATTACACAGTGTTGGAAGCTCTTCCCCACCATTCCCCGAGTGGCAAGCCTTGGCAGGGATACAGTTTGCATTTAGTTCCCTAAGCCCTATTCCAGTTACAGGATCTGCACAATTTCTTGTCTTCACATCATTAATGTTGCCACCTTCTCATATTCCTGTGCAGAGGTAGACATGCCAAAGTCTGCTGAGGTCTACAGGTTTAGGCATGCCTGATTCTGGGCAGGATCAGGCTGGCAGTGGGTCCTCCTCCCAAGCCTTTAAGTGTACCATGAAGTGCAGAAATTCTGCAGCTTTTCCTGGTATGGAGATGGTTGGAAAAGCATCACCCACTATTTTCTATACTCCAAGCTGTGATCCTAAATATTCTTTCCTGGGAGGAACACAATGGGACTTCATTCTGAGTAGACATGCATGGGATTTTGCTGTCAGGTGCCTGTTAAAACACACAAGCAAGACATGGGACAGTCCTGCAAATGACTGATGGGAGGAATGGAAAGACACAAGAGGGAACAGCATCTCAGAGAGAAGTCAGAGCTCTCTCTCCTCTGTTCATTGTGCGCCCCCCTATTTTTGCATTTTGAGCCTTTCCTCCACAGAAATGCAACTTTTGAGGGAAGGCATGTGCATTTACTTGCAACAAACAAACATTTTAAAGATTAAAATGCATGGAAAGGCCACGAGAGACTGAGCAGATCACTGAAACCTGAAAAGTTTCAGTGTGTCACATAGACACTGAAAAGTGAAAGCACCTCAGGGTCCAATCCTATCCTACTTTCCAGCTCCGGTGTAGCCACAATGCAGCCCTGTGGTAAGGGACTACATGTTCCCATACCTTAAGAAGGCCCCAGTGCCTGCCACTCCACCACAGGATGCAGTGCAGACCCCACTGGCACAACTGCACCAGCATTGGAAACTTGGATAGGATTTTGCAGGAGTTTGGGAGACTCTTCCTTTCCTTTGGGCCTGGAACCCAAAGGGGGGGGGAGGGGGAACCATACAATACAAGCTATGTAGAAAAGTGGAGGAAAGGGCAGAGGCTGCCTAGTGGTGACAGCTGCCTGTGTTGTAATTATATGTTATGCATGAAGTTGTACTTTGGTACATTAGTTATGATGAAAACCACCCGCCTCAGATGGGAAAGGTTGAAATTATCTTTTTTGGGAAGAATATCTGTAATTAAAATGAATGTACTACCAAAAATGCTTTTTCTCTTCCAGAATATACTAATATTACTTTCTGATAAACCTTTTAAAGAGTGGCAGAAAGATGTGACAGGTTTTATATGGCAAGGGAAAAAACCAAGAGTGAAACTTAAGATTTTGCAAGATGCAAAAGAAAGAGGAGGTTTAGGACTGCCTGATCTGAAGACTTATTATGCATCATCTTGCTTTCTGTGGCTTAAAGAATGGATATTGTTGCAAAACAAAAAATTGTTGAAGTTAGAAGGATATGATTTAAGATTTGGTTGGCATGGATATCTTTGGTATGATAAGTTGAAAGTGAATATGGAATTCAAGAATCATTATGTTAGACATGCACTGTGGAAGATATGGAATCGTTATAAGATAAGGTTTTACAACAAAATTCCACTCTTAATTTCACCACAAGAAGCACATTTTGGTTTGGGAACTGTACCAAGAGATAGATGGTTATTGTATAAGAACTTATTGAAATGTAATCAAGGTCAATGTATTTTGAAGTCTAGAGAGGAATTGATTGTAGAGGGTTTTGACTGCCAATGGTTTATGTATTTACAATTATTAGAAAGATTTAAAATTGATAAAAAATTATATGGTTTTGAAGAGGGAGAGACAATATTGGAGAAACAATTAAGATCAGATGAGCAGGTAATATCTAAAATATATAAATTGCTTTTGAAGTTTGAAACAGAAGATGAACAGGTTAAAGAATGCATGATCCAGTGGGCAAAAAATGTGGGTTATGAACTTTCAATGGACAGATGGGAGAAATTATGGATAAAACAGACAAAATTTACTTTGAGTGTTAGCATTAAGGAAAATATATATAAGATGATCTATCCTTGGTATGTGACACCAAGTAAATTAGCTAAAATGTATGAAACTATGTCCAATAGTTGTTGGAAATGTAAGAAACAAGAGGGAACATTTTACCACATGTGGTGGACGTGTTCAAAAGTTAAAAAATATTGGTCACAAATTCATGCACAGATACAGTTGATCTTAAAAACAAATATACAATTGAAGCCAGAAGTATTTTTATTAGGTATGACAGATGAGTATGTGGAAAGAAAAAATGAAGTTTTATTTTTGTATATGATAAGTGCTGCCAGAATACTTTATGCTCAAAATTGGAAGACTATGAATATACCTTCGGTGGAGGAATGGTGGATAAGACTTATGGATTATGCGGAGATGGGTAAATTAACAATTTTGCTTAGGGAGAATTCAACAGAAACCTTTTTGAAGAATTGGAGTCCAGTTATTGATTTTTTGAATCAGAGAGAGGATGGAGATTTGAGGTATTTTGGATCTGAAGATTGATTTTGAAGTATTAGTGGTATAGATTAACATTTGTTAATGTTTGGACTGTATGTATTTGGATTATAAGTATGGGAATGTTTTGGCTCCGCTCGTGCTGCTTTATTGGAATTTTGTTTATGTATGTATTTGTTTTTCTATTTTATGTTTATTATAGTTAAATAAATAAATAAATGACAAAAAAAAAAGAAAACCACCCGCCTCGAATGTTGTACAAGAACAGGTGAAGAAAAGGGGCTGCCTGGAGGGGCTTACATCTAAAGGGGGGGGGGGACAGAGAGGAGGACACAAAGGAACAATTTGCTAAGCGTTCCGTTCCCTTTAGGTAGGGTGCCAGCCCAAGCCTATGCATATCTACTCAGAAATAAGTCCCAAGGAATTCACTAGGACTTACTCGCAGGTAAGCGTGTATCAGCTTGCAGCCTGCAATGCTAGGGGTGTTAAGTTCCGCTCCATTGATTATAGGACTTGCTTTTGAATGGGTATGGATGGGATCAGCTGCAACATTTCTGCACTTCCAAGCTTGGGAGGAGGACCCACTACCAGCCTGATCCTGCCCAGGATCAGACATGCCTAAACCCGTAGACGTCAGCAGACTTCGGCATGCCTACCAGCCCAACCCTATGCATGTCTACTCAGAAGAAAGTCTCATTCAAGTCAATGGGGCTTACTCCCAGGAAAGTGTGGCTAGGATTGGGCTAGATTGGGGCAGGGCAGGATGAAGCCTGGGGGCAGGCGGAGTTCACACCGCAAAGCCGGCGGTTGCCACCTGATGCTCTGAGAACCGGGCACCGCAGCTTGTCGCTTTAAGAAGCCGGGGGTGTGTGGCGGAGCCCGGCGGCCAGGATTGGTGCGCGTCGGCAGGAAGGTGAAGGAGCGTCACTGGTGCAGCTGGCTGTGCGCTGGTGCGGGGTAGGGCGCTGCGCTCGGGCCCTGCAGCCTGCCTTTGTGCGGGGTGGTGGGGCAAGATCGGGGGGAGTCGCTGGGCTTGCTGCCTCTTCCCTGACCTGGGTTGTGCCTGCCACCCCTGCAGCAGGCGCTCTGGGGCTGCAAAGCGCTGCAGGCTGGGGCTGGCCGTGGCCTGGCCGCTTTGTGGGTTTGAAGTGTGAGCAGCCCCAGCACAGCCCCAGTGTAGTTTGGGGTGTCAGCAGCAGGGGACACCCCTTTCCTGGATCCCAGGCTTTCCCCTTGACGATTTTGTTTGTTTGCTTTTTGGCAGGCTTGCTCGTTGACATGATGGCCCAGAGGGCCTTCCCGAATCCCTTTGCAGACTATGATAAATCCTTGGCCACGGGATACTTTGACTCTTCAGGGAGGGTGAGTTTTTGGAGCTCCTTTGGATGTCTTAATGTGCAGACGCATTAAAAATGTCATGTAATTAAATGCGCGCATTTAATGTGCAGGCACATAGCAAAAGCAGTGTGAAAGAACCCCCTTCTTTTTGGTCCATCTTGTCCTGCATTGATGAATTGTGAAATCTTAGCTCAGGACTTTTCTATTCATTTGTAATAACTGGCCATGTATAATATCATTTTTAATCTATTTCTCATACCTCTGGTTACCTTAATCTTATTTGGATGCCAGATGAGATGTTTCCAGAAGAAGTGTATGTAATCTCTCCCACCACTACCCCCAGCATACTGTATTGCTTAGAAAGTAAGCCCCCTGGCTGCATCCAGTTGGATGCTGTTGTGGGCTTACTTTCTGTCCCTAGAAGTGGAAATCTGTCATCCTCATTTTCAGAACAGTCTGCTCATCTAGCTCCCATCAGTTGACCCTCATCTTTTCAGGATTGGTGCTAATAACTTAGGGCCCAATCCTATCCAACTTTTCAGCACCAGTGCAGCCGCAATGCAGCCAGGAGGTAAGGGAACAAATGTTCCCATATCTTGGGAAGGACTCTGACTGCCTTCCCACCACAGGATGCATTGCACACCCCATTGGCACCACTGCACTGGTACTGGAGAATTGGATAGGATTGGGCTCTTAGTGGTTTCTGGCACTAATTTACAAACTTCCCCAATGGGGGAGGGGGTGTAAATACCTTCAGAGATTGGTAGGCACCAGTTTTCAAATTGTTATGAGACACCCCCCCCCCATCACATAAACCAGTATCTTGGATACTTTCATTTAAGGTCAAAGACCTTGTGGCTTATAATTCTAAATCACTCTGACTTGGATCAGAGAAATGTAATTTCATGGCATGCTTTACTGGTTCCATGAGGAAGCAAAGAGCACATGAAGAAGATGAGATTGCCCATTGGCTTCCAATGTTATCAAGCAATGCCATTGGGTGAGCACTCAAGCCACTGACTTGATTGCTCTGTATTGACTAATGGGTTAAAACTGTCTCCTGTTTATTCAATGTACATACTTAAGCATAAAGGAGTAAGGGGGAAGTTGCATTTCCTCAGTGAAGTGTTCAGAGCTACTTTAAGGCAACCCCTCCCCCAATGGTTATGAACCGGGTATGGATTTTTCCAAACCTGAGGTTCAAAATCTGATGTGCATTTTACTATAACTGTTGAGAAGCTAAGATGGAAAGACCTTGGAGAAAGGTGTGGCATGAGAACATGCTCAAGAAAGCTAGGAACTCCTGAACTATAATTGCTTTGTTGGTGCCCTTGAGCAAGACACTTAGCCATCACAGTTTCAGCTTTTCCAAACATAATATGAAGTTTCATGGGAGGGTATTTGGCTTGGATAGTTAATGTTTATAACATCACTATGAAAAAATATGCCATGCTGAGTCTTTATAACACCTACGCATAAAAAGAATAATACTCTTTTTGACAGCATAGCATTTGCTCTGTCCAGAATGGTTTTTTCTTACTTCTGCTATTGTGCATGTCAAAACCATGGAGAAATGGTAAGACATGTAATAAGAATGGAGTCTAGGGTACTGATAGGCTACATTTTGGCATATCAGGGTCATTGCAGACTTATGTGGTGCCATAGAAGTGTTTTTAGAAAGCTTCTTTTTTGTGGGCCAGAAATAAATTTGCAATTCATGCTGACTCAGCTGAGGATTCTGTACAGAATGAGCAGCATCTGTACAGCATCTAATCCTTAACTAAATCCCATCTGAGCACGCGCCCCAAATCTTGCCTTGCACGCTTTCTCCTTATGTTAATTGCACTCTGAAGCTGCAACACTGTCCACACTTACCTAAAGACCATAGGACTTCTCAGTGATATTGCACTCTAAATGGCTTGGGGTCATGCAGAACTTGCTTAGGCTGCTCAATGCTAGCATTAAGAGGATGAATATTATGGGGGTCAACTAAATTTGAAGGGCTTTCCATAGATCTTAGAATTGTTGATTCAGATCTCGCTAGTAGGCAAGACTGACAGCAATGGTCCACCCCACCTGCAAGTCTCTTGTTGGTATATCTAATTGGCACCACTTTACTTTCAACTTTGGTCTTTAGCTTTGGCAATTGAGTGTAGTAAGACACAGTACATCAGTGTTTCAGTAGGGTGGGACTGAAAAGATGACTCCACTGAGACTGAAAGGTCTGATAGTATCTTACCAAGACCTGCAAATTAATTTGTTTCCTGCTGCTCAATTTCATTGTCAGACTTTTTTTTTGCGATAAAGCAATTTAGATGCGTCTATAGGGGAATAAACAAAATGTTATGGTTCAAGTAATAAAGTTCCACAGCTTGACAATCAACAGCAAAAATCTCTTGATTAATGCTTGTCTTTGAAAAGTAAAATAAAATCATTACCTAGCACAGTCTCGGACAGCATGATTAAAGACAGAGAAACTGAGAATAGGGGTTTGAAAATGGGGTGTAAATGGTTTTTGTAGCCATCTATCTTACTGTGAAAACTCACTCCCCATGCACACTGCTTTCAGAAACATGTAAGGTTTTTTACCTATATGGTTGGACTTCTTTGCATGTTTCTATTTTTTAAGGGCCAAGCTAGATGTGACAGAGGGCAGCCGTGAGTGTGTTCACTCTGCATATAAAGTGAGGTAGAAGTAACCTTGTTCTTGTTCGTCTTAACACCAAAAAATGCATAGTGGTGAAGGCAATAGCACCATTCTCCCTTGACTTCTCTCCCCACACTCTGTTTTAGGCAGTTTTCTACCTGCCTGACTCCAGTACCAGAAATGAGTTCAGAGAGACAAGTTCTTCAAATAATGAAGTAAAGGGTGTATGTCTGTATGTGTGTCCTCTCTCCCATACCCACTTTTTGTTATAAAACAGTGTTTCCCAAACTCATCCTTGGAAGTTGGGAACCATGTAAGTCTTTGCAGGGGCAGGAGAATGGCAGTGATGTGATCCTCGGGATTGTGTCACTGGTGGAGACCAAAGGTTTCTGTAACTTACCTAAGCCGGCACTGGCCTCTGGGGGTGCAGGGAGCCCTGCGGATGCCTCCACAGTCCTCCCCAAGCCTCAGAATGACTCAAAATAACACTCAGAACCCATATCCAGTTTTTGTTCATGAATCTGGAAGTGGGTTCTGTTTGCTATTTTTCATCATTCTGAGGCTTGTAGAGCCCTGCGAAGGCATCTGCGGCATTAAAGGCCGGTGCTGGCTTAGGTAAGTAAACTCTACTTTCTGTCCCTGGCAGTGGTGTGATCCTGGGAATCGTGTCACTGCCATCCCTCCAACCCCGCCCCTTAAGGGGCCAATGACAAGTGCGTCCCTGACTGGCAGGTTGCAACTTCATTTGTGAACAGGGCAAACAAAGGAACAAACAAACCCCACTGAACCCATCACAGCCAGTTTGGTCCTTGACGTAGGATTGTTGAAGGGTTCCTTTCAAAGTGGGCTTTAGCAGTGTGGGTGCTGCTGCAGTGGTGCTTCTTTCTGAGCCAGCAAGGATCTGAGGATTCCCCACCACAACCCCTTCCCCAAGTCTATGTAACCTGTCCTGGGAGCTTCTGACGTGGCCAAGCAGTGCAGGCAGGAGCCATGCTACCAGGATTTCCAAGCCCAGAAGAGTAACATTGGAAGGAACCCCCAAAGGGTGGCCATTGCTTGGGTGCAATGCAGACATGCACAGAAGTTTCTGTACAGTTTTCACGAGAGCAATTGGAAAGGGTGAGGCAACTATTTCACCTGAGATCTGTGTGAAAGGGAACTCGTCTTGAAAGATAGCTTGAGCCAGGGTCCAAAGTACCAGAGTGTTTGGACCTCGAATCCAGTTGCCCCTTGCTACACAGTCGGTACTTCCACACATAAAACCGAATTTATAGCTGTTTCCCAGAGTTGTGGTGGAAAAAAATAGCAGTGTGGATTACTGCTTTTCACAATGAAATGTTTGTAATAACTTTAGCTTCGGTTCTTTCCCTATCCTTGTCCATGCCTCCTACCTAGGGCAGGAACATGAACTTACTGGAGTTCCAGATAGGATGTAGTTTCACTCCTGAGAACTTCCTGTCTGTATATTCTTATAGTGTTCATGACACCAAAGCATGGTAATCAAAGGGCTGGTCCCTTTTCCAAATGCCATCTTCAGACAACACCCTTCCAACGAGCTTCCTAGGGTGCCTCTTTTCAAAAGCTCCATTGGGTTCCCCTTTACAAAACCCAGTGGCATACTCTGTTTGCAGAACCCCTTCACACAGCAGCACAGGTGTGCCAGCATTAGCTGAAGTACGCATAAACTGCAAAGGGGGAGAAACATTCCTCCATGCACCTGAGGAAAAGGAGTGAATTTAAACAGTGAGTGACTATGGGCTCCCTGGCACGTGCTTGACTGTGTGCTTGGAGATGCACGGCTCCCCATCAAGCTTTCCATGCTTACCACAGCAAACGTGGCATGCCCCCACAGTGTTCTGCAAAGCGGCTTACCCTGCAGTACACTTGCGGTGAGTCAGCACCTTGTTATGTGCTATTTCCATCATTTTTATTGAAATGCAGTCAGCCAACAGAAGCTACTGTTAAAAATTTGAGTAGCCTTCGAGGACCCCTCTGGGTAATGTACAGCAGTGCTCTAGCCTAGAGGTAATAAAGGCATGCATAACCAAAGTTACCTTTGGGGGGGGTGGCGGCGGCAATACAACTTTAAAAGTAGAAGGCTGAATTCCTGATCACAGTGGCGTAGAAGAAAGGTTCAACGAAATCAGTGAGATTTTATTCCCAAGTAAATGAGTTAAGGCTTGAAGTGGCTGGGTGTGGTGATTGTTCTTCCCTCTCCCTCTCTCTCTCTCTTGCAAATTATTGCTGTCTGAATCATCTGCTGTTTAGTTTCTTGAGTTACCTAAAAGGTCCAACTTTCTTTAAAAGTGCTGAGCAAAGCGTGCATTCTGCCATGCTCTTTCACAGCAACTTGACAAGCCACTGTGTCTGCTGAGATGCAACAACAGTATTTCTGTTAACACCCACAGCTGACTCCTGAATTTACTCAGCACCTGAACAATAAAATCAAGGAGCTTCTCCAGCACATGGAAAAGGGCCTGAAATCTGCTGACCCCAGAGATTGTACAGGCTACACAGGTTGGGCAGGTAGGATGATGGCAGCTGCCAAGATATGTGACTTAAATGTTTATACCCTTCAAAGAAAGTATGCATGTTAGGCAACAAAGGCCTAGAGTGTGGTTGAAAGGTACATGATGTGGTTATATTGTTACAGATGAGTCCGACTAGTGTCTGGGCAAGGAAAAGCCATGGAAACCTTATGTCACTTTGAACATAGAAGGAAGAAGGGATGCAATTGTAACTTTTTTTTAAAGCCTTGCTCTTTTATTGATATGATGCAAAAATAAAATGACATTGATACTAAGGCTTTGTAATGAACAAATGTGCATATAACTGAATCAAAAAACCTGTTCCCCTCTTATCCATCTTACTCCGCTTATCTTACACTTCTACCTTCTCTTCTGCTGTTGCCTCCACTGTTACACTGCTACCTCCTCTTCTGCTATCTATTTGACTTCTGGATCATATGCTTCTTGAGCCAAGCAAGTGCATTGTCACTCCATAAAACACCATGCAGATTGTGTATAATCATAATGGAATCATCTTAGCTGAACAGAGACCTGATGAATAGCAGTGCACTACAAGCTGAACTTAAAGGGGGGAGGGAGAATTGAACAGTTCTTTAAAAATCTGTTCATAGCCCAGAGGTGCTATTTAGCTTATTGCCTGAGGTGAGTTTGCCCCCAAGAAACAGTTTGTTTTAGTACTTCAAAGCAAGGATGGACTGACTTCAGGCTTGTGTAACCTACTTCTTTAAACTAGAATCCCTGTGGACCTCTTAATGTATGTTTTAGCAAAAGTGTGTGCTCAGGATATCTTAATAGTTAAGGCATTACTAATCTGTGCTGGTTGAACTTCTTGTTGTAGAGCTTAAGGAATACGCTCTTAAATCAGATCAAGATCCACATAGTCCAGAATTCTTTGCAAGAATCCTCATAGCTCAGTGGTAGAGCACGTGTTTTACATCTAAAAAGTTCTAGGTTCAATTCCCAGAATGCAAAAACAAATCTAGTTGGTGGATGGTGAGTCACCTGCTGGGGTGAACAGAAGGCATTCATATAAACATTCCTACCTTCCTTTGAACAGTTCACAATGTACTCCAAATAGGGGGAAAATGGCAAATGGCAACAGGCAGCAAATAGTAAGGGAATGCTAGCACAAGAGGCCAAATCCAAGAGAAATACCATCTTGAGTATCCCCGACTCCTAGCTGTTCCCTGTGTTCCTCCTCCACCACATGCTGTCTCACTCTTGTGCCCCTGCTCACTGGCCAAGAGACACCTTTAAAGTGGGGACTTTATTCTATGCAGCAAAGGGATAGCAACTGTCCCTAATCAGCCCAGCAGAGCATCTGGTGTAGTGGTTGTTGCAGGTGTCTCCCGTATGCTTTCTTTTTAGATTGTGGGTCCCTTTGGGAAAGGGAACTGTCTTCTTGTGTCTTTTGCTGTGTAAACCACTTTGAGAATGTTCTGCTGGGAAAAAACAATATATAAATATTTCTAATAACAGCATTGCAAGGCCCAAAATCTGGGCCTGATATGTGTTGTGGGGTTGGGGGAGAACTGTCATCCTCACAAGGCTGATCTAGCCTTGTTACTTTGCTTATTGTAAATGCCCTTGTTTCCTGCACTCCTGTTTATCTAGTCTTTGTAACTGCCTGTTCCATTAACCCATTTTTGCTTGGCCCCCAGGTGTACACAGTTGGTCCCCGTTGCACGTATGCAACGTTGGACAGAAATGGCTTAAGATCTTGTTCAGATGTCCCTTTTTGGGTTCCCACACCTTCAGGTGTGTGGCTACCAGAAATAGGGCATTTTGCATTGTTATGCCTTATCTGTGGAACTCCCTCCCGTTATCAACTGAATTGTGGTTTTTGGCAACTGGTTTAAAACGGCATTGTTTTGGTACTATCTTAATGACTTGTATATTAACAGTTTCTGTTAGTGCTAGTGGTACGTCTTAATGTGTTGTGCTTTTTTTAGTATAGGTTAGGGCAGTGGCGTGGGTTGTGTTCTGATTTTTGGTGGGTTGCGAAACTGACAACCTGATAGCTGACAAAGAAAATGTATTGAGACCTATGGAAACGCAAATGTTTACTCACAAGAAGGCAAATGTGTCTTGGTCGACTTTGAAGGGCAGGCTGAGGGAAACGCAACACCACCAGAATTGTTGTGATCCGATGAATGCAGGCGCCAAAAACTGGAAGAAGGAAGCAGCAGAAGTATTCACAGGAAGTAAGGCAGAGAGCTTAAAAGCAATGCTAAGCTCTTTGAACTCTATAATAAGTGTCACATTCTTTTCAGCCCTTTGCCTCACTTCCTGTGAGTGCTTCTGCTTGCTTCCTTCTTCCATTTTGCAGTTAGCAAAGAGCCAGGAGAGCAGGAAGATGGCAATCTGAAGCAGGTTTTTGATCATTTTTGTAGATTCCCCTTTTATCTGCAGTTTCTGTATCCATGGGGGCACAGGGAATAAATTCCCTACAGGTGTATGAATGTATCCCCCTGTACTTTGTTTTAACTTGGGGGACATCCACTAAAATGTGTGACGGGAGACTTAGAAAAGACAAAAGAAAACATCTCTTTACCCGGCGAATAGATAACCTGGGGAACTCCTTGCCACAGGATGTGGTGATGGCACCTGGTCTAGATGCCTTTAAAAGGCAATTATTAGACAGATTTGTGGGGAAAATCCATCACAGGTTACAATACATTATATGCAGTCTCTCTGGGTTTTAGAAGCAGAATATCTCTGAATGCCAAATGCAAGGGAATGGCAATAGGGTACAGGTATCTTGTAGTCTTGTGTGCTCCCTGAGGCATCTGGTAGGCCACTGTGAGATACAGGAAGCTGGACTAGGTGGGTCTTTGGCCTGCTCCAGCAGGGCTCCTCTTATGTTCTTAACTTATGTATGTATGCATGCAGGTGTCACCATGGTCACCATCTTGGAGACAGCAGTGTCCGGGGAAGAGGGAGGATCAGATCTGGGAAGGGGGCAATTTAGGCAGCAGTGGTGGCTGCCAAATTGTAGTCCCTTTCCTAGACTTGATCCTGTGGCATGGGTCCACGCAGACTTGCACAAGTGAATTCACTAGCACAGGTTCAAGTAGACTCAAGTAGACTTCAGGTAGGTTCAGGTAGACTCCTCCACGCTGCAGAGACCTCTGCAACTCGTAGGATACATCAGCGGTATGGGGGGAAGAAGAGCATTGTGCTGTAAAGTTAGCTGGAAAATGAAAGCTAAACATTTGAGCCTGTGTTTTCACTTTTCCTCCATCCAAATCCCCAGTATTGTGAACTCATTTTAAAAACACTTGCTGCCTTTTTAATCTCTGGAAAATATGCCTGAAAATAAAAATGAAATTTTATTGCTGGATTTTTTATTATATGCACATGCCAATTTTTACAAACTTTAATTGGGCAACTGATTAAAAGTCTGCTTAATAAATAAAAATATCTGTAATTGAACTGTAGCCCTTAGGATCAATTAATAACCAGAGTGGCAACCTAAAATGAATAGAGCAAGTTTGTGCAAAGAAAGAACATTCACACTGTTTAGTTTTTATCTTGAAGGCCGCACGTAAATTAATGCAGAATGCAGACTTGGTGGAATGAGGGGTGTGTGTTTTTTTTACTTCCAAATATAAATAACTTATTTAAGAAAATTTCTATAAGCATCAGTGCAGTAGATGGTGAGGAGAAGAAACTGTTTGGCCACCAGAGGCAGAATTTGCGTACTGGGCAGAGAAATGTCTCAGGGCTGCTTGTTCGTTCTTTTCTCCTTGCAGATTCCGAACTTTACAAGCTTGTCTAACATGATTGGAATGGAGAATGAGCCCCTGAAGGATTTCCTCTGGGTCACAGCCAGAGAAACAGAATGTGCTGCTATTACTTGTCTTCTCTTTCTCTCCCTCACCCCCATTTCATTCCTATCTTTGTTAATTTATTCGGTGTCTTTTCAGGATGGAACAAATTAATCCTCCAAGGCAACAGCATTCTATCTTAATTGTGACTATAGGAAAGGCTTGTTGAGTATCTCCTCATGTAGATAATTTTCTGGCCATTTGAAACCAATTGGCATTTGGGTGGCAGCTAATAAGATACATGGGAAATGAATGGCCACCCTTCTTTCTCCTCACAGTTCCTTCTCTGTCAAAGGTAACTGGCTGATGAATGGTAGTCATGCATGGTATGTTCTGGTGCTGGACTTTAGAGGCTTCTTTCCCTCTGATTTAGTATTTCCTCGTGGTTAGGCTGCTGCTCAGTACCAAGCAGCTCTTTCTCCACTTCTCCCTCCCCACCTCCCTTTCATCCATTCATTGCCATATTACAGAAAACTTCCATGTTCCTCTGCACCTTCAGGCATCCTGTCCCAGTGACAGAGGCATGATGTGAGAGTTCCCTCTGCCCCTAGGGGCTCTGATTCCCTCTGTACCCTGCTGCTGTTTTCTGTTACTGCATTTTCCTCACCTCCTGGATGGGTCATACCTGGATGGGAGTACCTTGCATCACCTAGTAGTCAGTGAAGGAGGTCTCGGGATTTTTTGTTGCTGTTGAGTCTGCCTGTTCCCCTCATCCTCTTACTGGCAAAGTAAGAGGCTGTGTTATTGCAGAGTCGTAAGCCAAATCCCTGATTTTTTCCCCCTACTTTTTGGCTTGTATGTCTCTTTTGGATCCTTTTAAGCTCACAGAGGCTTATGAGGGACCTCAGCACCCTAAAGAGTCTTTCTGCTGCAGTAGCCATTTTCCCAGGATGCTGGCCTTCGTTTGAGCATCTTCAGCTTCCTTTTTGACATGAAACAAGAAACACGAATCAGCTCATTGGACTCTCAAGCCTCCCCTGAACTCCAAGAGTATAGGATTCAGCAACTGGGGTGATTCTCCCCCCCCCCAAATGTGCAACACCCCAGGTAAAACAGGATAGCCCATGTCCCTGCCAGGAATTGGCTACTATTTCACAAAAGATTCGCTCATTCATCATGCTGCCCGTGTGAGTAGGGGTCAAATCTCCAGAACCATGTGAGCAGCTGGAGTCGGGATTGTGCCCCATTAGTCACATCAGGAATTTTTATGTTATTTGCATTTTAAGCTATTTCTTCCCAATGTTGCATATATGCAACAGGGTCCAAATGTGTACACCTGTGGACCGGACAGAAAAGGGTCTCCTTGCCAATTCTGTTCTGCTCGCCCCCCCCCCTTTGGCAGGTAATCAGTGCCTTGTTTTCATCCCTTTTTAAAAAATTTGTTGGTTTGATTCTTGAGGCTTTTGATAAATTTCTTGTGCTCTTACTTTTCACCTTGCTTATTTAGTTTTCCTTATTCCTCTTCCTCTGAGCGACGAGGGGAAAATTTACATGCACAGAGAGAAGGAAGGAGAAAAGGCTAGAGAAGTGCAGCTCCTTGCTCACTGTGTGAGTCATCTCTGTACCATCCCGCTTTCTCAAGGCCTGTTGATGGGGATGGAAGCATCCCAGGGCTTCTGGGAAAGGAAGTACCTAGTTATCACAGTGTCCTTTTCCTGATTATAAGTTCAGGAGGTGCTATATTGCCATGGTATATTCTCTGGCCCAGGAAAACTCTTGGTGGTGATTGTGAAGAAGCTGATCATGTGTGTCCAGTACAAGTTTAATGCTACCTGGGCAAGCAGGCATCTAGCTAATTGTATTCTGATGTAGGCAGGTATCACCTCTGTTATGCTCTCCATCTTGAGACCATACAATATTTATTTACAGAAACTATGTATTAGGTCCTGTAAAGATGGTTAATTTCAATATATGGCTTTCTCTCTTTATAAATAGCTTCAGGCACACCCCTTTACAGACGTGAATGTTGGTACTTCTGGGCTGCCTCCATTGACAAAACTAACACTGAGACTGCCTAGAGAGCAGACAAGGTTATTAACTTTAGCAGGAAATGGAAATTTGCCCTTAATATACATGCAGAATTGGATTGTCTGTAGTATGAAGCTTTGGAGATTACCCATGCAAAATGAGAAAATGATCTAAATTTAAAACTATCCCCAGTACAATAGAAAGCAATTTTGAAGGCTGCTCTTTTTCTCTCTAACTTTTTTTTTTACTGCCTTGAAAACTGCCAGCATTGGCTCTATTAATTTAGGCTTAAACCTATGTCGACTTAGAAATGGTTAATGAGATGGAAAGTGGCACTGTAAAGGATAAAATGAGAATTTCTGGAAATGATGCAGGCCACTGGGTCCTATGATATTCTTTGAAGACGCCTGCACACCATGCATCCCTTCAGTGATGTCTTCAGACCAGGCAATTTTTAGGGAAGAGACTCTCTCTACTGTGACAGATGTTTTGAAGAAAGCCACACTGATGTCTACGCAATTGTGTGGAACATATGCTCCAGCTGTCCCTATTTATTAGAGACAGTACCTATTTCTGTCATCTACTGATAAATTTTTGTCCCCATTTTTGGTGTGTTTGAAAGGTTTTAGGCGTCTTTTTAAAAAACAACAACACTAAGATGACCTGTTAAGATGGCCTGCCTCTAGAGACTGACATATCCAAATGGTTCCCTGAGGGCTCTGCTACTGTAGGTGTGATTCTGTCAGTGCTCTGACAAAACTCTGAAACAACGAGAGATGACCTGGACAATAGATGCGATAGCTCCTGAACATCCTCTACACCACCTCAAGGCTGGTAACAGCCCAGTTGGCTACCCAGTTCTCCACAACACTTTGGATCATGAAGCACTTGCAACCAGGACTATGGCAACTGTGGAGGAACCATCATGACATCTAACCAAACACTGGCAAGAGCCTATTCCACGGCGACGGTTGTGGTGGTGGTGGTGAAAAAAATTCTTCAGCACCATTGCATCTGCTTGGTCATCCAGGTTGTTCCAAGTAGTGTGAAGATCTCCAGGATGTTTAGACCTTTCAGCTGCACACTGTGACCAGGTTTCAAGACATTTTGCAGACAAAATTGCTTATACCTGTTTCAGTCTCAACTCCCCACTGAATATAATTTCAAGCAAAGGACCTTCAGAAATCACTTGTCCTATTTTTTTTTATGGGTACTTTTCCATCTGTGATGCCTGAGGATGTTATCAAAATCTCTGGAACTTGAAGCCAACTTCATGTGTCCTGTAATAGACAAATGCATGTTCAGCTCCCAAATAAAACCTCAATGACCAAAGCACTGCAGAAGTCTCTTCTAGCATTTTTAAACTTACGTTCTGTGTGGTTATCTAAATAATAAAAGGAACTTGGCTGCTCCTGTTCCTACTGCTCTGGTATGACAGTTGTTAAGCACATAGTGCAAACAAGGATTCTTGCCTGACAAGTCTCTAGAAATGCTGTGCTAATAAGTGTTATCATTTATAATATATATAGCACTTTGATAATTTCATTTGTACCTAATGATCATGTTTAGCTTTTATATAGCACTTTTGGACTGTTCAAAACGAGAGAGAGAGAGCTTGCTCAAGCCATTTCTGCCCAACGTTGCATATACGTAACAGGGACCAAATGTGTACAACCGTGAGCTGGGCAAAAATGGATTAAGAACACCTAGTGAGATCATGACAGGTGAAGCATTTGAACTTGGGACATCCTGATTCATAGCACAGTCCCTTGGCCCTATGCTAGCTGTCTCTATAGCCCTTGCTTTATTTATCCTTGCTATAATTTTGTGGGCAAGATCATTGTTTTTCCCATTCTGCAGTACTGGGACTAAAGTATGATTTGACCAAGGTCATTCTGCTCAATTATTTTCCTTATGTTCTCCGCAAGGGTTTTAGGAATGTGTTACAATGAATGTCAGAATTGCAGCGACTGTGGGCATTTGCAGGGAAATTATCCAAAAAGACACATCTGTTTTCCAGGGACACATCTGTGAAAGTTGACAGTCATGCTGGTGAACATTGACATTCACCTAAACGCATCCCTTTTATTTTCAGACATTCACTCGACAGTCTGGAACTGTCAACGGTTCCAGCGTTTCTTACTTTCAATGTGACATAGTCGCTGAAAGGTTATTAAGTGTCAAATTATGCAACTTCATGGAGAATTGATTTGAATAATCTGCCATTTCTAAATCTCTTTGCAGGCATTGCTTTGCTATACTTACATCTGTATGATATTTATGGAGACCCGTACTATCTTCAGATGGCTCAGGAGTATGTCAAGAAGAGCCTTAATTGCCTGACAAAACGGTCCATCACCTTCTTGTGTGGCGATGCGGGGCCGTTGGCAGTGGCTGCTGTTGTGTACCACAAGCTACAGAATGATAAACAAGCAGAAGATTGCATCACTCGGTAATGTTTAGCATATGGGTGTGCATGTGCCTGTATGGGGGGGATTTGAGCTGTTCTTCTCATTGGCTGAGCTACAGTCCTATGCATGCTTACCTGGGAACTCCATTGAATTCAATGGACTTACTTCTCGGTAAACTTGGATACAGTTGGGCTCCTAGGAATTAGGCATGAACCAGGGTAAGTGTTGCAATTTCTGGAAAATGTCAGTGTGAATAATTCTATAACATGACTATTCTTAGGAAAGGACGTAGAGATCTCTTTTTAGCTTGGATCACCCATTATTTAAGCCTCTGCATATAGGACTAAAGATAGACCAAACTACTCTGACCCAAGACTATAGGGATGTTATACATTTTATAATTCCATTTTTTGTTTTAAATATAAATTTTGATTAGCTGTCTCAGTTTCAAGATACTATTGCCATGATTCACATTTTCTGTGGTTGCTCCCATGTCTGTAGTGCCTCTGTTCTTGATGTGATTCAATGAGGCATTAGATACTTGGTTTAACTTCTATAGGTGCGATGATGACTCATATTTGTCCTCTGGTTGCATCTGGAAGTGTTCTGTGACATGGGGAAGCCATGTGCAACCTCTTTGTACCTTAGAAGGCCTGATGGAGGCACTTCCCATTTTTTGAACAACCAGAAGTGCCTCTCAGAAGCTTCTGGCAGGCCTCCTGAGATGCACAGCCTCCTTGCTTCTCAGAAAGTCTCTTCGATGCAACCGGAAGGCGCTTCCGGTTGCGTCTGGGAGGTCAGGTACTCTCTCCAGTACGGGTTTGGAACTCACATTGGGTCAAATCCTTGGTTCCAAACCTGTAGATAAAGAGGGGCCACCTGTACTACTTCAAAGTTGCTGTCATTTGTTGTACTGAAAATTCCCTTTATGAATTATACTTTTATTTCCTGCCTGTATTGGTGTTCACATATGTTTAAGTATTTGCAGTTGTGTACTTCTCCGTCTGTTTTCTAGCAGCCTCAACAGCTTTTTCTCCCTACCGCCAACTGTATAAATATATTCAATTTGTCACACTGTGATAACTGAGCATCAGAGGGCAACTTGCATATCTTTCTCCCGTTGAGAATCTAGCTTTTTTTTTTTCAAAAAAAAATGCGCTCACTATCATTGGAGACAGAAGCCCATTCTCCATTTTAAGAATATTCACATTGACACAATCTTGTTCTTTGTTTCATTTTGGAAGTTCCTTCTTTGTTCCTCACACACTTAACCTCTGTTGTATTATAGAGCAGGAGTTCAGTTTAATCCTATACTGCCATCTGATGGCGCAGTGAGAGTAGAGCACTGAGATTGTAAATCCGGAGTGTCAAGAATCCTTGCAGAGGTGGGGTTGCTGAGACCTAAGTCCTCCCAGACTGACCCTCATCAAATGTTCTTTAAACCTCTAGGGAAGGAAGAATGGTTGAGTAACTTGATCTGTCTTGTTTTGACACGCTTTTCTAATATCCATCCTAAATATAACTTACAGAGCATGAATGTAAATAAGCTCCTTATCTTCAGTGGCTTTAGTCTCCTTAATGTAGCGATTTTCAAACCTTTTTCATCTGACAGCACACTGAGAAGGTGCTAAAAATGTCAAGGCGCACCATTAGTTTTGTTCTTGTTTTTGCAGTTTACAAGGCACACTATGCTGCTGGCAGGGGACTCATATCCCGCAATGGCCCTACCAATAAATGACCCTCCCAAACTCCCATGACCCACCTACAGACCATTCATAGCAGTGGCGTAGCTAGCGAGGGGCGGGGGGGCGGCCAATTGATGAGACATCCTCCGGGGGGGGGGTTACACCCTAGTTACCAAAATTCTGGAAATCATGGTTTTTAGGGATAGTACCATCATGTTATATAGCATTTGATGCAGAATTTCATCCATTGCTTGTGGGGAAATATTCATTGCGTTTTATTTTCTGGCCATTATTATTATTCATTTCATATCATGACTATTACTATCTCTCAGTCTCACCTACCTCACTGGGTTGTTGTGAGGACAAAATAAGGGGAGGAGCCATGTACACCACCCTGAGCTGTTTAGAGGAAGGGTGGTATAAAAATGTGAATTAATTAATAATTAAATGATTGATTAATTATGTTGTATGGGGTGACAAAAATTTATGAGCCCCGGGTGTCAAATGACCTAGCTATGCTACTGATTCACAGCACACTGATATGGCACATCACACTGGTTGAAAATTGCTACGGTCATGGCAGTTTTCAATAAAAGTCCTGTCAAGCCCCCATTTTAATTGCCTTTTCTCTAATCACAGTATGTCCAGTTTCCTATATCATTTCCTCATATATACAATGAGTTTCCAAGCATTTGTTTGTCCTTCTTTGAATCTCTTTAGTGTAATGTTTAACATCTGGCGATCAAATATTTAAACTGAGGTACCAGCTAGTGGCAAATGCAGTGGTTGTTATCAAAATACCTCTTGCATCCTCTATATGTCATTCTTGTGTGTTGTGCAAACCACATGGGTATTATTTTGACTCCTCTTTTCTTTCTCTAATTATTGATATCATTGAGCTTTTGTTTTCATAGCATAATATTTTACATTAGTCTTTTTGGAACTTCATTTTATTTACCCAAATGTGTTAAAAAGCCAGGTGACAACTGAACAAGCAATTCATCCGTCACTGATTTCTTCTCTTGATTATTCAATCACTGGAACTAAGCAGTCAATGGGGAAATTCATCTATTGGTACACTACATTTTCAAGGACCTACCTGAAAAATAACTTGCTTTTTTGCCAATTCTATACAATTTAGCTTCAGTCAATTCAGTTGCTTTAGATTTGACTTTTTAATCAGCATGGAAGTTAAGACTTGAACTGCTGCTGCTCCAGCCTCGCTAGGGGGTGGGCAGAGTTGAGGGGGATGAGGAAAAAGGGCAACAGTTTTTCTTTGCTTTCCACTCTCTTGAGGGCTTTACCTGCTGTGGTATACAATGCTAGAGAATCAAGTTTGGAACTCTGTATCAGCCCCAAACCTGATTCCATTCTAGAGGGTAGAGCCTCTGTTAGCCTGAAGATAACATCAGAAGGTCGCCAGTTCAAGAACAATGGCAGCTCCTTGAACAGCGAGACCTTGAAGCAGCTGACAAGCCAAGCCGGGTTATTCCATCTGCTCTTCATTGTGTGAGCAAAGAAGTGTCTTGGCTGCCCTCTATATGAGAGATGAAGGAGCTGCTTGTCAGCCTGCGTGGGAAGCACTGGAGGCCAGAAGTGAGATCAGACCCGGAAGATCCATCTGAAATGTTGTGGTTCTTGAAAGAGAGAACCGTTTATGATTGTAAAAATCCCCTTGAGGGATTTAGAAACGCCTGCCTATGTAAACCGCCTTGAATAAAGTCAGAGGAGTAATCCGATGACCAGAAAGGCAGTGTATATATACCGAGTTATTATTATTATTATTATTATTATTATTTTAGCCTGAGCATGGACAGTGAGACATGGCAAAGGCGGCATCTTTCCTTTTCTCCCGAGACACCACTGTGCAGTGAAGGCAGGGAAGTTTTTAACCTCACATGGCAGTAAGGATGGACAAGCACAGCACCTAGCAACCAGTACCCACTTCCAACTGGTATCATTCCAAAGCTGGGCTTAACTGAGGCGGTAGATTGCGGCTGCACTGAAAGCCGGCTGTGTTGGGGAAACTTCCTCCCAGAGGAATGGAGAGTTTCCAGATATCTGGCATCCCCTTATAAGCTGGACATTAGCAAAGGTCGGGGGTCTGGGATGATGGGCAACCAAGGAAGAAGGAACCAGAGGAAGAAGGTCAACAGCAACAATAGAACAAGTGACAGCTGCAACCTGGGACAAACTCAGCAAGTCTGAGTTTTCAAGATGGTCTGATTCCATGCAGAAGCTACCATGCATGCAAGTATCCCAAGGGATACTTAATGCAAGCTCTTGGGGACTTAAGAGTCAATTCCCTCTCCTCCTCCCTTTCTATTTTTCCTGTGTTTTTCTTCTTATATGATACAACTATAATGTAGTTCTATTTACTTAGGAAATCTCTTCTTCCCCCCCCCCATATGTAGTTGCCATTGTCTTATTTTGGGGTAGCCAAAATAATTGACATAGACACTTGACCATGACCATCTTAATTGACACTTGACCTGATAGACCAGGGGTCTCCAAACCACGGCCCGGGGGCCAGATGCAGCCCGCGGAGAATCTCTATCTGGCCCGCAGCCAGTCTCTGATCCCCTGAGAGCCTCTGGCCCAGTTGACCAAACACAACCAGAGTTGTGCTTGTGGGGTGGGGGAATGGGGGTCCATTTAAGTGTGTATGCTTTATTTCTTGGGCTGTGTTGGTGCTTGGAGAAATCCTGGACATTTGAGCCCATTCATTCATTCATTCATTCATCCATTTCAGTCATTCATCTAAGTTCTGTCTTTAATGTATTTATTTAAACTTTATATTTCATTTTTTTCCGTCCCTCGACACCGTGCCAGATATGTGATGCGGCCGAAAAGTTTGGAAACCCCTGTAATAGACACTTGACCTTGACCATTTGAGTTCTCTAATACTGTACTGTGTATGATGATAAAGGATAAACTGCATAAACATCTCTTGTCCTACTCTGGATTGGTTCAGTTTCCCTTTTGGGTTGTGGTTTCTTGTCAGCTTTGCCAAGAATTTTGCTGGATAGCACTGAAAAGGGCAGATGTGAAAGTGCTGAGATCAGATTGTCATGTCCGAAGCAATGATCTTTGTTTCTGGAGAAGGGCAGAGGGAGTATTCTCCTTTGCATCCTGCTTACCAATTTATTATGAAGGTCATCAGTTCTTCTTGGAATGACCATGCTTCATTTGCATCTTGAGTGATTGGGTTACAGAGAAGGGGAGTTGAAGTGTTGTCAATCACAATGCTGCAGAAGTATCCCCAGTCTTGCAAAATATTAATAGTTTGAAAAATGACAGGAGAATTTTTTTGGGACTGTGGTGCTTGCATGTCCAAATCCAGTCAGCTTGCTGTAGGTATCGCGAGTATGCTGGTGGCTGAAGTTGGACCAATTTGATGTTGGTGATATCATACCAACATAAGAAGTTCAAACATAATGGCCAAACATAAGCCCTGCATCAGGCCAAAGGCCCATCTGATCCAGCTTCCTGTATCTCACAGTGACCCACCAGACTTGTGTGCTCCCAAAGACTTGTGTCTTTGGGAGCACACAAGACAACAAGATGCCTGTATCCTGTTGCTACTCCCACACATCTGGCATTTGGAGATGGGCAGAAATGGCTTAAGTTAGAGATTAGCCTAACATTGCAGATACGCAACAGGGATCAAATGTCTACACCTGTGGACTGCGCAAAAATGGGTTAATGTTTGAAATTAATTAATATACACAAAATTTTAGTTGCATTAATTTTGTGTGCAAGTTGTTAAATAGCTACGGAACATTTTATTGATATAATTTCTCTCTTCAGATATCTCTTGAGCAAATACTTGATGTTTTAAAGATTTTAGTTCACTATTACATTTAAAATGTGCCTTGAAAACAAGAGGAAAGATGGAATATAAATATTTTAAAATAACCAGTTTGCGGAGAAGTAACCCAATTTGAGAAGGCATGGATGGGATTCCCAGGGATTCCATAACTGTGTGAATAGGTTCTTTGTTTAGGATGGTGCCCATAAAGGCATCTTGTGTGCCAAGGAATATGTTAAATTTAAAAAAAAAAAACTGCATAAGTCTCATATAAATACTTTTTTCAAGCTTGCTGCAGCTGCCGAAACTTGACTCACGAGTCCCTGATGAGATGCTGTACGGGCGTATGGGGTATCTGTATGCTTTGCTGTTTGTGAACAAACATTTTGGAAGCGAAAAGATCCACCAAAACCACATTCAACAGGTACGATGCCCATTTCTTTTTGCGCCATAAACTAACATGGTATACATCCCTGCTGCCTCTGGTTTCCAGCACAGACTGTCCTTGAGAGCGTGGTTTGTATGTGTGTGGAGTGAGTCAGAAAGCCAGTAGTAGAGCGTGATGGGACAAGCACCTGGAGTGGGTGAGATGCAGGGACAGTGTGCAGGATAGCCAATGGGAGGATCTGCCATACCATCTATCCCACGTAAGTCTCACCTGTACATTTTAGTCTTATTTTTAAGACTAAATTTTAGCCATAAAATTTATCCTGAAAACCTGAGTGAGTGGATAAGTTGAAATTCATCCAGGTTTTCAGGATGAATTTTAAGACTAAAATTTTTTGTCTTTTACACTATTTTTTTATCCTCCAGGTAATTTATTTTTTATCCTCCAGGTCTGTGAGGCAGTTATAGCATCTGGTGAGAACCTGGCCAAAAAACGAAAGTTCACATCTAAGAGCCCACTGATGTTTGAGTGGTATCAGGAATACTATGTAGGAGCAGCCCATGGTCTAGCTGGGATTTATTACTATCTCATGCAGGTAAGACATTTTCTGTTGAGGAAGCTCCTTTTAAGTCATTTAAAAGGTGTGGCTAACTATACCTAATTCTTAGCAAAGCCCAAACACTTTGTTACCATGAATGTGGGACAAATAAGACGATATGGACACATGAAATCATAGGGTATTTGAGAGATCAAGATCATTACTTGATCTTGATCTCAAGATCTTGAGATCTCAATGATCTCAAGATCATTACTTGATCTCGATCTTGAATACAAGATAGTATTGGAGGCGGTCCCTCCAATACCCTGATCTCAAGCCATAAAGGGCCTTAAAAGTCCAAACCAGCACCTTGAATTTTGCTTGGAAATGAACTGGCAGACAGCATAGCTGCTGAAGCAATGGCCCAACTGAGTTAAAACTACAAGTCCCTGCCAACCACACAGACAGCTGCATTCTGCACTAATTGCAGTTTCCGAAAAGTCTTCAAAGGCAGACCCACATAGAGCGTGTTTCAATAGTCTAGTGCAGTGGTTCTCACACATTTAGCACCAGGACCCACTTTTTAGAATGAGAATCTGTCAGGACCCACTGGAAGTGATGTCATGACCAGAACTGACCATCAAGCAGGAAAATGTTTAACAATCCTAGGCTCCAATCCTACCCACACTTACCCAGGAGTAAGTCCCATTGACTATTGTTGTTAAAAGAATATACATAGAAGCTTGTTAAAAGTACAGGTCTGTAACATTTCCCCAAATGCAGTCACATACCATGGTAGCATCAAGTCTAATATATTAAAAATAAAATATTGAAATGAATGGGGACCAACCTGAAATGGGCTCACGACCCACCTAGTGGGTCCCAAACCACAGTTTGAGAAACACTGGTCTAATGTAGACCTCACTAAGGCGTGAGTCACCATGGCCAGATCTGAACAATACTGGTCATCCCATGAATCCCTCCCGAGGTATAATACACAGCTATGCTCCTCGAGCTTCGCTTTGGCATCTTTAATGTGTATGTATTGCCATGCTACAGAGGTTGAAAAGTTGAATAGAAGTAGTATCTTTAATATTTTAAAAATTGGTATGAAAAGCTGCATGGAGCAGTCATCTTTCCCAGATTTAACAGAATGCTCTCTGTCTTTCTCTCTCAGCCTGGCGTTGGTGTGAGCCAAACAAACCTGCACAATCTGGTCAAGCCAAGCGTGGATTATGTCTGCCAGCTAAAGTTCCCCTCGGGCAATTACCCTCCATGCATTGAAGACAACAGAGACTTGCTTGTCCATTGGTGCCATGGTGCACCTGGTGTCATCTACATGCTCCTTCAGGCCTATAAGGTAGGTGGCTCTCCAAAGACAGATGGTAATTAACTGCAAGGACACCTCTTAAGTTTTCATCCCTCCCTACAAGGGAGGTCGTAATATTTAAATGCAATAACTCCTGTGCCCCCAACTGAAATGGAAATTAGACTTTTACAAATGATTCCCAAAGACATCCTTGTCATGCCTCCTGAATGCGGGACATTGTTATTGCTCAGAATTGGCCATGTGTCCTGTTCTGTGGCAGTTGACTAATGGTGACAGGCAGTTGTGACTTAAATAATGGCAAAGCTCCTTCCATTTATCACTTCAAAAATCTTTTGAAGGTAAAATGGCAAAGTCGTTGTGTTCTTGTCCAAGTTGGGGGGGGGGGTGTGTGCAGAAAGACCACTCCTTCATAGAAGATTTAATTAGCCAAAGTATGCGTGTGACTTTCTTGCCTGAACTTTTAGATGATGCAAGGGCTGCCAGTAATACAGCAGAGCAAAATGCTTTGTGTCTCCACAGGTGTTTGGGGAGCAGAGGTACTTCAGTGATGCCTTGCAGTGTGCTGATGTGATTTGGCAGTGGGGGTTGCTGAAGAAAGGTTACGGGCTGTGTCACGGTACAGCTGGCAATGCATATGCCTTCCTGACTCTCTACAACCTCACTCAAGACATGAAATATCTCTACAGAGCTTGCAAGGTGAGCCTCAGCAGAGAGAGCAGACTTCCCCCCCCCCCCGCCACATGTACCTCACATCATCCAATTTTGTTTAAGGACCATCTATGTTAACCTAAGTATATCGTACAGATTGGGTGCTGATTATTGCACATGACAAAATCATTTGTGATTTAGCCTTCTGTAGCCAGAAATGGCAGGGTGGAGGTGCTTGCTTCTTTGTTTTTTTGGGGGATTGTCTCAGTTGTTAAAGAGCCTGATAGGTTGCAAAAAGGAAGCCTACTTGCTGCTTTCATCTGTCTGGAGTTTTCTCCAAACTTGTGAGTTGTGATAGCATTTGGAAAGTCAGCCACTTAGATACTGCAAAACCCCTATAACAAAGGCATTTCATTAACATGTTACTCATGTGTAGGCCACAGTGATAAAAGTAGATTGACATTTTTGTGGAGCCCTTTACAATGGAAAAGAAGACAGATCCCTGCCACAAGGGGTTCACAAATGTACAGAAAGGAGGTAATGGAGGACAGGAAGGGGAATTGGGTCAAGGAAGATGGGGAAGAATGTGCAGTTATTTCATGTACACTTAATTAGACTTGGTGGCAGTCAGATAAGGGGTAGGACGGTGAAGACTTTTCCCAATCAAACTGATAGTTGATGAACGTCCATAAAAAAATTTTTTTAATGAAGATGAAAAAGAAGATGAAAAAAATTAATGTACCTAAATAGTGTGTAAGAAATATTGATCTGGAGAATTCACTTTTTTTTTCTAGTGCTGGCATTCATTGTAAAAAAATTTCCTTAACTTTTTCCCTCCTTAGTTTGCAGAATGGTGTTTGAGCTATGGGCAGCATGGGTGTCGGACACCAGACACTCCCTTCTCTCTCTTTGAAGGTAATGTCTGTTCAGTTTTATCTCTTTCTAGAGCACTTTCATTTTGAAATAGTGAATCTATTTACTAATGATGGCACAGCAGAATGATCTATTTGCCTGCATACATCCCTTCATCAAGCCTGTCTAGAATCTAAACTTCCACAACTGTGTGGCCTGGTCAATTGACTGTAACACTGTAATTTGAAGATCAAATGTCAAGCAAAACACAGTAGAGCAAATAAATTTGTTGGCTTTGTTTAAGGTCAGTCTGGCTTCCCCCAGTGATTCAGTTGCCCAGTTGGCTCTTTCCCAGCCAGAGCTGAAGCAGGGAAGAAAGATACTCCTGAGTATATTCTGGAAAGCTCCCAAATCTTTGACCATATACTACCTGAGCCATATTGGAATTGTCACTACTAAGTTCTCAATTGGCATTCAGCCCAGAGCTGTGATTATACTACTCAGCATTTATATAAAACTTTTCAGGAATCCTTTCAACTGCTCTGTAAGTAGGTCAAATATCATCTCCATCAACAAAACCTCCATATTGCAGATGGAGGACACTGAATCCAAGATAAATGGGTTTTTTTAAAATGACTAACCGATGAGTTTTTGGGCAGAGGTGAAACTTGAACCAGAGACATCATAGTTCTCTACTATGCTACAACATGCTCTCTTTACAACATCCTTTATCAAACCTCCTAGGGCAGTCCAGCCATCACATTTTTATTCGGCCGTATAGATGTTAGCCCTGTCTGTACCATAACTGCTGCTGAACTGTCTAATCCTATCTATATGTGCCACTCTTACTGGACTTGACACTGTCTGTGCCCCGTCAAGCATCTAGATTGCCTCTTGCTTTGAAACTGCTCATCAGTACAGTAGGCATACAATGCCCTGGGGCATCATGATGTATTTCTGGGATGTTGTGGGAACTGCGCTGACCAAACCACTTGGCAGCATGAGTGCAACATGATATGCTGGAGCACCATGTGGAGGTCCAGCATTGACTCTCTGCGGAGCTGCAAAACGGCCCTCCCATCCTCCATGGGCTGTTTTTTGCTATTTTAGAGACCTTTTTTGTGCAACCCAGAAGTGTCACTGACATGATCACATCAGCATGTTATCACATAATTGGCACTTACTTCCAGGTCCGGAGCTCAATGAGGGCTTCACATGCTGGGTGAGTTTGGCAACCACTGAGCAACCAGATCAGCTTTAGTACTAGGGAAATGATACTGTGCTAGTTCTGCTACGAATAATTACAGTTTTCTGCCTTCTGTCTCCTCAGGAATGGCCGGAACAATATATTTTCTTGCTGACCTGCTGGTACCAACTAAGGCCAAATTTCCAGCATTTGAACTATGAATTCCCTCCCATGGGTCCTGGCATGAAACTTGTTGCACGTTGCATCATCTGAAAAAGGCAGATGAAATGGGTCATCTCATTGTTATTATTTTTAACTATAGCAGAGCAAAATCCTCAGAGCTTATAAGTATTTTGCATTCTCTTCAGTGTGATCTGCTTTAAAAGTTGGTAGCCTTTTTGTATTTTTGAGCATTGCTTAGGTTTACAGAAGAGGAACCTTTGGCTGTTAAAACAGGTAAATGTATATTTTTTAAAATGTTATTTTGTTACCCGATTTTAAGGGAGAACTTATTTTCTTTTAAATACAGCATCCGTTATACTAATAGTGAGGACAACTTGGTTAATGGTTTTGAAAGATTCAAAGGATAAAATATTTTTCCTTATGTTTCTTTTTAAGTAACTATGCAGTAGGCCACTTATTGCTAACCTATGACATCCCCTAGAAGATTATAGAGGCTACAGCCATGCCAGGAATGTACCAAAGTCCAGCTTGTATCTGCTTTATAAGTGAGGGTTCTGTTTACTGCTGCTTGCTTTGTCAGTGGCCAATAAGCAAGCTTATAACTCTTGAACTAACGTACAGTTTCTTCTATGGACGCTTTAAGACCGGTGTGGTAACCCAAGCTCAGCAGAAATGCAGTGAATAGTGACACATTAGTGTATTCATTTTTCTATCTGTATTGAACAGATCAGAGTTCCCTGTAGTACAGCAGTGTACGACAGGAGTGTGTTTGGAAGGTTTTTTGTTGTGTTTTTTGTTTTAAAAAGGGCTATCTGTCACTCAGTGTTTGGTTAGCATCCTGTTGATAGCTTGACCTAAGCTGCAGTTTTCAACAGTATACTTGAAAGCATCCTTATTACACACTACTGTAAGCCAGGAGGCACCAAACATTGCTCTGACTTGGGGCCATGTAAGTAATATACAAAACATAATTAGCAGTTAGCTCCTTCCAGTTGGTTCTTAGAAGACTGTTAGTTCCTTAGTCCTCCCCAATTTAATGGCAGCATAAATGACTTTAAACGTATTATAAAGGGCAGCTAAAAAAAAATTCACTACTTCTGAATCAGAATGTTGGCAGTATCTTTTAGGCAGCCACATTAAATGCATTTAGGTGAATTTACAGCATATGCTATGTGAGGCAGGCATTAAAAATTCGCTATGAAAACTTGCTTATGTCAATGACTTTGAGAGAATGTGTTTCAGTGCTGATTGTGGAGACAATTACTTTGAAGGCTTTGAAACGCAGCGAGTCTAATCTGCCTTTGGCTGTGTCATACCTGAAGCAATTAAAGCTGTTTTGGACACATTCCTGGTTTTGCATTCTTTCCGAACATAAATCCACAACGAATAAATGCAAATATCACTTTCAGTGACAGAGAATTCTAAAAACATCCAAAATGACAGTTGCTATAAATGCTATATGCTAGCCATGGTGAAATGGAAGTCCCATCTTAGGAACATATAAAATTTGTTAAGGGAGGTTCGAATACTCTTTTCCAGCCCAGTATATGTATTGATAGGAGAAAAAAAAAGTGAAGTACACTTTTACCTGCTCTCAATCAGTAACTGCATCCCATACACATTTGTTGAGCTGGCAGGTTTAATAGAATCCTTTTTATGGGTTCTTTCTCTGGGGGAGCCTCTTTCCTTTTGATCTGTCTGGTGTCATCTCCAGGATGAGAGGAAACACATTCATCGCTTTATTGGAGAAGGATTGCTATGACCGTCTTTGAGAAGCTCTGTACTATGGCATTGTGATGGCTCTATATGTATTTTAAAAAAGATGTCACTATTGCCTTTCCCTTTATAAAATGTTTCTACCAATACAAAGTCTGATGTGTGCGAGGGCAGGAGGAAAAAATAGGTTATCGGCATCATTTTGATAGCTGTTAAATATAAAATACAGCACTTAATGCCATACAGACCCTCCTTTTTATCTTTATACTGTGCCTTTGTGGGGGATTCCACAAATGAATGAACAAGAAAATGGAAAATGAAATATTTAATTCCTATAGTAAAAGTATAGCAAATTGGCTATCTATCACACAGTTGATAAGTTCTCAAGCATTTTATGTGCTAATAACATGTCTAGGAGAACTTTTCTATCTGGAAAATATATATATTGTTTTTTATCACAGATACGTTACAGGGGGCAGATATTTGTGGCAGATATCAGCAGGTACTTCCCCTCCAACAGATGGCAGTAGTTATAAGGCTTTCAGTATGTCACATAGACAATCATCAGGAAGCCATGCTTCTCATACAGTGATTCTCAGGCTTTTAGCACCAGGACCCACTTTTTAGAATGAGAATCTGTCAGGGCCCACCAGAAGTGATGTCATGACCAGAAGTGATGTCATCAAGCAGGAATAGTTTAACAATCCTAGGCTGCAATCCTATCCACACTTACCAAAGGGTAAGTCCCATTTACTTTCATTGTTAAAAGCATATACAGCCTGTTAAAATACATATATGTAACATTTTCCCAATGCAGTCACATGCCATGGTAGCATCAAGTCTAATATATTAAAAATAAAATATTGAAATGAATGGGGACCTATCTGAAATTAGCTCACAACCCAGCTAGTGGGTCCTGACCCACAGTTTGAGAAACACTGTTCTAGCATTTTGCCATAAATGTATGACAATAAAGCAGTGAAATCCTACGCTGTTGTGGTAAAAATGATAAAACAGCCCTGTGCCACCTTCAGATGTGCATCTGCTGAAGTGTGCTTTAGGGCCCAGTCCTATCCAATTTTCCAGTACTTGTGCAGCCATGCCAATGGGACGTGTGCTGCATCCTGTGGTGGGGAGGCAGTCACAGAGGCCTCCTCAATGTAAGGGGATGCTTTTTCCCTTATCTCTGGGCTGTATTGCAGTGCTGGAAAGTTGGATAGTATTGGGCCTTTAGACTACAGGGACTCTTCATGCCACAGTATATTAGCTCATCTTTCAGGTACTACTTGACTGTTCCTCTCACAGTACCCAAGTTGGATTGGTTCTATCAACATTTAATGATTCCAGATTATCCTGCTCCTCTGCTTTCAACAGCAGCCTGAGGTAAAGAAATTTATCAAGGAAAGCTTTTCCTCTTGTGTTAGAAAACTTGCTAAATTTATTTGTATCAGGTTTGTTTTAACAATGCTGGAGTTGGGCAATTTAAAAGGAGATAGAGAGTGCCTCTTATGTTGAGGAAGTATAAATAATAGGTAATAAAACACCTATTAAATCTGACAAAAAACTGTTTGTGGAGTCCTGCGGGTTAGAAAAGATACAATAGAATTGTTATGTTAGTTGTCCTGAGCTTGTATTTAGAAAGCAGGACAGAAATTTCTCCAATAGACAACCCACATTTGTGTAGTTTCTCTGGAAGAACATAGTATATTATGCCAAATTCTTCACCCCTTAGAGTAGGGGTGTCCAAACATTTTGGCAGGAGGACCGCATCATCTCTCTGACATTGTGGGAAAATGGGGAAAAAAGAATTTACATTTAAAATTTGAATTTACATAAATGAATTTATTAGAGATGGAACTTATATGAATGAATGAAGGTCTTGCAGTAGCTCAAGGCCTATAAAAGGTCTTGTACAAAGCAAGGCCAGCCTTTCCTTCGCTGCCACTGCTGCATCACAGACGTGAAACAGCAAGTAGTGGGGGGAACCCTCATCCCACAGCTCAGGTGAGAGATCGAACAGTCGTCCTCATGCTGAGAGCAGTTGCTTCGGGGCAGCATGGGCTCCAGCAAGTCTCAGGAGGGCCAGAGGCTCACTGGAGAATGGGGACTCCCAGCAGGCTGGATTGGGAACCCCTGAGGGCTGCAAGTGGCCCCCGGGCCGGGGTTTGGGCACCCCTGCCTTAGAGGGCAGTGCAAGTTCCCTTAGCAACCCCAGCAGCCCTCCAAGTAGCTGTGGCAGTGTGTGCTTGTTTTTTTCTTAACAGAATTGATATGCTATTGGTCTGCAATGCATCCAAAGTAGTTCTAATTGTGTTGTGAAAACTTTACAAATTATACTACTTGAACTTACAGTGAGCTTCTTAGCAGCCTCCTAGTGACCCTGTGCCCCAAAGCATTTTGGCGTTGACGATCCCACCACTGTAGTTAACATGTGAGGTAACCTAAGGAATACCACAAAGGAATATTGTTGCCAAGAGACATGTGAAGATAAACAAGGCACAAATTCATCATTAAGCATGTTAGCTACTCAGGGTGCACCCTTTATCTCATGACAGCTGTTCTGTCCAGCGTTCTCTTCAACCAGATTTTTGAACATTCTTCCACCCCATCCCCCCTTTTTAAACTATGGAAGATTCAGATGTTTTGTGGCCTACTGTGTTGCTGAGCAATTCCCATTCCCCTCATACCATAAGAGCTTATAACCAACAGCTGCATAGATGAGAGGGAAAGTGGCAGCAATTTCCCATACAAGGCAAATGCTAAAGTTATCATCGGCTTCTTTTTTTAGACAAAATGAATTTATACTAGAATGTGTTCTAGCACACTCTTCAGTACAGAAGCTGGTATCTTCTGTGCCCCAAAGCACCTCTGATACAAGTTGGTATCCATGCTTGCTTGATTTTGGCCTACCAGAGAGCCTTCAACTTTAACAGGTGAAATACTTAATAATAATAATAATAAACTTTATTTATATCCCGTCCTTCTCCCTGAAGGGACCCAGGGCGGCTTACAACATATTAAAAACAGATTAAAAACATAATTTAACCGCAAATAAAAACATATTAAAACACATTAACAAATACCCATAAAAACAGTAGTCAGATAAAAAGAGCAAAACGCAGCAAATCATAGAGGAATCAGGCCTGTAAAAATACTAAAAGATATAGAAAAGATGTTTAAAAAGGCCATGAACTCAGAAGGCTTGTTTAAACAAAAAGGTCTACATCAGAAAATACAAAAAGGAAATACATCAGGTGAAGTTCTGCATTTTTCTCTGAAAAGCTTCTTCGATTGAACTTCTGCCCTGCAACCATAAAAGGCAAAACTTTGAACTGCCATGAGTCCTTTGTATAAGGTATATGCATTCCCTGTACCTATGCATTCCCCTTTACTGTTTTCTGAAAAAGAGACGTGAGTTAGTAGTAGTAATCGAAAGTCTGCAACTACACAAAAAACGTTCAATTAGGATTTTGAATAAGGCCACATTTCTTAACATATATACTTTGAGGTAAATATTTTTAAGATTATTGTAGCTGCTGAGTGAATTCTTTGTTTTGATGGAGTTGAAATGTGAAATAGATGTTTCTGTTTAGAATGGTTTGATGTATGAAACACAGTTTACTTCTCAAAAGCTTCTTTATACATAGATTTAAGCCACATAGAATATAGTGTTCTGCTTCTTTCCTTGTATGCAGCAACAAACAAGGCTGAAATTTTTAAGAACTTTGTTTGCTCTTCCAGTCCAGTTTAAATTCTGGAATGGACAAGGAAACAAGTTATCCAGGCGTTCCAAAAGAACTGGATCAAAGAATGGGTGATTCAGAAATACCATGTCAAATACAGCAGAAGTTCTGGACTTTCTGAGGTGTTCATTCTGAAGGAGCAGTGTGGTTCTTGTTGACCTTGGGACTGCCTATGAAACTCCCTTAGTCCGTCTAGCCCAGTATTCTCTACTCCAGGGTTTTTCAATCAGTGGTACATAAGGTGATTGCAAGTGGTACTCACGCACTCACAGATACACACCACCCAGCAGTGAGACTGATGCAACACTACAAACAGCAGGAGGACGCTCGGCCAGGCAGAGCTGCAGCACATGGTTTTTGCACACTTGAAAAAGCCTTTCTGATCGGAGCCTTTTACCACTGTTTGTCACTTTGTATCTGGCCTTACCAACCTTGAAGTAACTGGCGATGACATCATAGCCAGTTACTTTTGATGGTACTTAGTTAATTGGACCATGTGAAGTGGTACAGCGGAGGAAAAACTCTGCTTTATTCCAATTGGCAGTGGCTTCCTTAAGTCACAGGTAAAAGTCTTTTTGCCAGTCCCACTACCTGAGAGTCTTCTAACTAGAATTATGTATACCATAGCCCTAAGCTATGGCTGCTTCTGCTTCCTGTTCTACAATTGTTAAATACCAGTTTCTGAACAACGTCAGCTTTCTGCAAGGGAGGGCCTGTAGTAGCTCAGTAACTACTTTGGCTTTGAAGATGTGCTTTGGGGTTTGTGCCTGCAGGATGAAAAGGAGTTGCTTATAGCATATTCCACACTCTCCAAAAAAGAGCATGGGATTGCCTTTGCCTGCATTCATGGCAGGAAGGGAGAAACCAATTCACAGGAAGACTACAACCATCATACATTGTTAATGATAGCATTTATTAATAGTAACATTACATTGCTAGCATATTCATATGTAATTATTCTGGAGGAGAAAAAGGAAGCGCAAATGCATCCTGTGTTACTAGGATGGCATACATGAAAGCTGCAAAGAAAGGGGGCTGTGCAAAAAGAAGAAACGTAGCTCTTTCCATCATAAGACCCACACATCTAACCTGTCAAGCAAGGAACAGCACTGTCTTCTCTTGATGCAGCCCAGTCCTTTCCATGTCTATTTAGAAGTGCATTCCACTTATTTTAGTTAGATATACTCCTAAAAAAGTGTATGTAGGGTTTCAGTCTTAGCGCATTTCTTCCTAAATGTGAGGCCTGGAAGTTGTTTTTTTAAAAAAAAAAAAGAAAAAAAAAGGACGTACTTCTAATCTATTTGAAGAGGTGGAACAGATTGTGCACTAGAAGGGACACTCTGCGGTTAAATACACAATTGTTACCATGCTGATTTCCAGCCTCCCTGTGACAGAAGCTTATATATAAGGCAGTCATTTAGCCTTGGCAAAAGCAGCCCTAAGCTAGGTTCCACAGCAATCAGTGGCTATTTGAACCTTAATTCACAGTAAGAGCTAATGAAGTGGTAGGAATGGGGGCAGAGAGTGACATAGGAGCCTGCTACCGGGATACCTAAGGAAGGTGCTTAAGCCTGTAGAGAGGAAAGGAATCAGAGCTAGCTTTTCTCCAAGAGCATTCCCTCATGCTTCAAAAATTTCCGGTCAGTGGTCAAAACTCTTATACGGTAGTGTGTCCGCCACAGCCACAGATTTGTCACGGTTTTGGCTGTGACTGTAATTGAAACCATGGGTGGTTCTTCGTCATCATCATCCATAAATCCATTTGGAGCTGGGCCCATAAATAGTTACCCTTCAGCATGCAGCAGCAGCACATAGAACTGGAACAAATGTTTCACATAACGGCCATTGGCCCTAACTGGTCTAATTGAGACATTGGCAATATTTCCAGCATTTGTCTTAGTTTTATTATAGCCTCTGAGAAGACTTCCCTCAAGTAACTCTGAATGGGAGCAAACAGAGTTTCTGCTTGGCACCTTCGACCCAGAGAACTGTGTGAATTACATATTGGGGTTTGTATTCAATTTATTATGGATCATCCCAAGCAGAACAACCTAACAGTTTATTTTCACTATGTTGTTGGTCTGCATTTGCTACAACAGCTTAGGTAGCTTCCCTACAATCTGCTCTTTCATTTGCACCACTGCCTTCTTGTGTCCCCAAGGCTTGCTAGGGCTCAGGTTTTGTAACTAATCATGAGTGCCATCAAGCATGTACAAAGTGTATTTTCATCCTCAGGCCAATCTCTGTGCATCTGAGATGGAGGCAAGTCTTTCTGTGTAATAAATTGTGTCTCCCGAGGCAGCCTTGAACCCTGCCCCTTCTCTTTAGAAATTAAGCACTACCACAGTCTCAGAAAGAAGACAGTGTGCAGAAAAGTTTTATGAGTCTGGAATAGCCAGTGTGACCTCAGTTACTCCCTCTTTGAAATTATATATATACTTAGCAGGGAAGGCGATATCTTTAATTGATCTCACTTGTAGACAAGTACACAGCCTCTGACTGGCCCACTGCTCTCCATTAACAGAAGATGCATTAGCGCAGGGTGCTGCATTATATGACTTCAAGCATATTCATGGCAGGTTTTTTGAGTTCTTCTTCAGTTTATACAGTGCAGAAGCCCCAGATTCCATTCTAAAGGCCTAATCTTATCCATGAGATATGCCGGTGTAACACCCCATGCTGGCGCAACAATAGATCCACAGGTGCAGCAGAACCCCTCCCCACTGACAGCTGCACCATGAACACTGATGCAACAGCAAGCCATGCCATCATAATGCAGGCACATCCTGGACACCAGTGCAACTTTGCCAGCAGAGAAACCATAATGGGTATACCCCAGTGGTGCCACTCTCCCTCACACACACCAAGTATGCATCTCAAGTCAGGGAACAGATGTGACCGATGCTTTCACTCTCTTTTGTTCCTCCTTGTTCCACACAGTAGCTATCCTACATGTGATCACAATGTACAGATCCCAAGGGCCCACCTGCCTACACATGAGAGCTGTGAGAGTGACCAGTGAAAACCTGTCCAGTCCAATCAGACCCCAATAGCTTTGCAAACTTAATGACAGTGAACCAACTGGTGGAGCCAGACCTCAGAAATACCTGCTACTTGGCTCTCTGTTGGATAACTCACAATGGCACAGCAGCCCTGCTGGAAGGAGGTGGTTGGCAACCCCACCTGTGTGTTTCTCTTCCAGATGCTGTTCCATCACTGATACGGTTCAATAAAAACCTTGAATTGATCACACTTATTGTCTCTTTGTTGGTAGATAGGGAACTTCCATCCCCCATATTTTCCTGCACCAGTGAGAGTGGGCGATCACCTGAGGAGCTATCCAGTAGCCTCAAGGTGCTCAAGGAACCACTCAGTATCCCTTCACATGACCCACAGCATCCTCACTGGACACAAGGGCAACACTCCCTGCACATGGCATTAATGTTGTTCAGACACCATCTGGGTGATTTAAGACACTGGGCCATCCTGCAATGCAGTTGTACATATCTTGGATGTGAGCTGGTTACTATGGGGATGGCGCAAGCCCCCAAAGTCTGAGGCATTTCCAGTCAGCATGTGAGAC
Source organism: Tiliqua scincoides (assembly GCF_035046505.1). Taxonomy (NCBI): domain Eukaryota; kingdom Metazoa; phylum Chordata; class Lepidosauria; order Squamata; family Scincidae; genus Tiliqua; species Tiliqua scincoides. The sequence continues at coordinate 127,219,628 of NC_089821.1, read as the reverse complement.
ACGAGTAACAGGCTTTGTCCCATGTAAAAATGGCTGCTGCACCAGATACTTGTCAGCACTGGCCAGCTGAAGCTGTTAAGGCCCTTGTCAGGCACTATGGCCCCCAACCAGGCTATGTGATGGTAGTGGTGCAGGCCATGGGTGCCCACAGAGCTGCTTGCTCAGCTGCACTTCCACATGCTGAGAAGCTCATGGAAGGCTGTCAAAGCAGGCTTCCACCAGTGGTGGAACGGCAGGTGAGGCTGGAGCAGGCCACACTAGGTGTCACCCTTAGGAGGGGGATGACACTATACCACCTGAGCCTCTGTTCAGCAATTTTTCACCTCTCTGTGCCTAGCTGCCTCATACTCACTGGTGATCATGTTTTTGTCACTTGCTGTTGTGAACACAGAGCCACTGAACCCAGAGAGGGCCAAAGATTGCTGAACAGAGGTGGTCAGGAGGAAAGCTTATTGCATTGAAAGCAATGCAGTAGGCTGGAAGGTCCAAGGCAGCATGCTTATGTCATCACATCACCCCAAACCTACAGAACACTGAGCTTATGCAGATAAGCACCTCATTTGATAAAGCACACCCTCACAATGCCTCTAGCTTCCACAAAGAGCAGGCCAGCACCATACGGGTTGGCAGTTGCAGGGGCTGAGGGTGGTCTTGTGCAGCGCAATCCTATCTCACACTGGAACAGGCAGGCCAGAAGGGGCCCAAAGTGGCTCAGCTAGAGGCAAGAGCATACTCTTCCCCTTACCCCCAGGTAAGCCAATGCAGCCCTAATGGGTCTCCTCAGACTTGTGCCACCTCTGGAGGTGGAATAAGTCTGAGGCGAGCAGAGCGGCTTGTAGCCGCTTCGTGCTGCTCAGGAACAAGGGCTAGGATCCAGCAAATCTGCCGGGTCCCAGCCCTGCCTCCTGCTCTCCACTCGCTCACCCCCGGGAGCACCCTCTACCCGTCCTCCCCCCACCCTGGAATGCCTCTCTCCTGCCCTCCCCAAACCCCTGCGTCAGCTGAGCTTGGCCGACACAACCTACCTGTGGCAAGCCATCAGGAAGGCTATTTGCAGCCTCTGTGCTCCAGCACACCTCTGTGCACTGGTGTGGCTTGCAAACGTTTTAGGATTGTGCCCTTAGTCTACTACCTATACAATTTGCATATTCTGAATCTATCAAAAGTTTGGCCAGCAGACTCTAAATAGATATTAATGGACCACTAACGGCTTCTCCCTCAAATCTGCATGTTAAATTACACGTTTATCCTGCCGATAGGTCTGGCCAACAAAAAACACCAGACTGGTGGTATCACTAGCTATACTCATCATTCAGGATCTTGGTTAGGCCTAAACCACATGAGGTCTGAGATCATCCTTCTTTGAAACTTAAGACTCCTTATTTTATAGTGTATCTTCATTCAGGTTACCTGAGCTTGTCTGATGAGGAGGAGAGAACTATTGACAGCTACTTTATAAAAAGAACAGCCTCTGTTTTCAGAGCCATTTATCAGTGCATGCTGGTGAGATACAACAGGGGAATAAGATGGATACTGAAATGCTTTTCAAGCAGTAGTATTCATACCACCCAGTGGCACTTCACTGCATGGTATCATAGTACTTGGCTCCTCTGCCATAGTGACCATGAGACACTGCTTTGCCTAACCTGACCCTACTAGTAGTGGAGACAGCTGGGGTGATTGTGCATCAGTGGGCAAGATGTGACCATGAAGCTGCCTTGCACATCAAAGAGATTTGGGGCACAATCCTAACCAACTTTCCAGCCCTGACTTAGTTGTGCCAATGTGGTGTGTGCTGCATCCTGCAGTGGGGAGGCAGTCAAGGGGGCCTCCTCAAGGTAAGGACATGCTTGTTACACTACCTTGGGGACTGCATTGCGGCTAAGTCAGTGCTGGAAAGTTGGTTAGGATTGCGCCCTTGGAGAAGCAAGGTGCATAGTCACCCACTCCTGTTCACATCTGCTGAGTACTTTTACATCCTCCTCCTACCTGTAAAACAAAACAAAAAAGGTTGAAAAGCCCTGGGATAGTGCCATCATAACCAGACATGTACTGGGGTGCTGTAGTGCCCTGGGCAGGAACAGAATGACATCATGTAATGTGATGAGGTCATGTAATGTCACTTCGGGGAAATAACAGGAGTAAGCACCTGTGCTCACAGTAGTGGCTGGAGCAGAATCGCCCGTGGCTGTGAGTGCCCAGGCAGCAGGCGCTCCCATTGCTTCCTGACTTGGGGAGCATGCAGGCACTCCCAGCAGCGGCTGAGGCAAAATCACCTGACCAGTTTTTGAGAGTGCATGTGCACTCCAATCGATTCCCAACTGGGGAAGTGACTGGAGTGCACAGGCTGGCACCCACCTGTCATTGGTGCCCAGGGCTCTTGCCATGCCTTGTCCCAGGGCAGATACACCCCTGCTCATAACCTACTTGTAAATCTTCATGAAACCAAATTTTAGCCAAGGCTGATATAAATAATGCTAGAAGGACCTCTAGACTGACCATTGATTGACTAAGGGCACAATCCTAACCAGGTCTACTCAGAAGTAAGTCCTATTTTGTGCAGTGGGGCTTACTCTCAGGAAAGTGTGGTTAGGATTGCAGCCTTATATGAGCCATTGATCTGACTCTGCACAGCAGTTCTTATATTATTATGAAGATGAGTTAAACATAAAGCACACTACAGCAAATAGCCATAAAGTTGCAAAGCTATGCTTGAGTTAGAAAGTCCAAGTTGCAACACAAGAGGTACAGTCTTCCCATCAGACAGAGTTAATGAAAAATGATCCTAGTTACCACCAGAAGCTGAAATTTCAAGCACAATGATTCAATGCTTAAGACAGTCTGGAGGTAGACAATCATTTAACAGAGTTGAAAGTTGCAGAATCACCTCTCAGATCAACGCAGGAGACTCTCTGAAGTATGCCATCTATATATGAACTCCAGAATTTTTGAACATGCAGATATATGTTTTCAGTATTTGCCCTCCAGTAGCTGCAATAATTAAGCACCATAACTACAATAAGAGATGTACATTCCTCTCTACTGGATATACGATTGGCAGAGTGGGGGGTCGGGTGTCAGTATTTTTTTTTTTCCTTTTCATTCCCCTTGGCTCCAGAGTTTGGAGGCCTTCTTCATTTGAAGCTGCCTTATTCTTTAAGATTTATAGATCTCTCTTTCAGTACAAGCTGTTGTACATCTCCTGCTAACGACTTCTGAGCACACAGGATACATGAGAAGCAGAATGACATTCTTAAGCTACGTGTCACTTGACGCTATTTTTAAATAAGATCCTAGGAGGGTTGTGAGCATTTAAAGAAGGTTAATAAATCTACACATGAGAATAGAGGTGAGTCAAGAAATTAGGGAAGGACAACTTCACAAGTTCTAGTCTAGTTCTTCTAGTTTTATTAAACACTTCAGCTCATGAATTTCAAAGTGATCCATACACCTTCTAGAAACAAGGAGTTTCCTACAATAAAATAAAGAGGGTTGGGAAGATCCAGCTTCCATCCTGCTGCCACCTGATTAGGACAGGCATTGAGGAACCATTTCCTTCTTTCCCCAGGGCTAGCCTAAGTCTTCCTGACACCTGAAGCAGCATGCCAAAGTCTTTCTCCTTTACCAAAAGATGTGCCAGCCTCTGTTCCACTCATACCTCAATGCTCTAACAGGGGTCTCAAAATTTTTAGGCCAGAGGGTCAAATTAAATATCTGGCATGGTGTCAAGGCCCGGAAAAATAAATAAATTTTAAATATAAAATTTAAATAAATACATTAGAAAGCCTCAGAAAGCCGAAGGCCTTCAGATGGCCCAAAAACGTCACTTCTGGTTTTTCAGGAAAACCAAGAAGTGATGTTTTAAGGCCTTTTGAAGGCATTCTGAGGGGAGGCATGTGGCTTGCCGCAGGCTGAATAAAGGCTTGTTGTGGGTTGCATCTGGCCCCCGGGCCAGAGTTTGGAGACCCCTCTTCTAATTAAACACTTTCCTCCGCTCCACATTTCCTCTCTGCCCCCTTTTCCTTTTCCGATCCAGGAAGTGTAAGGAGGGGAAATGAAGGCAAGAAGGCAGACAGAGAAGCAGACCAATCTGCTGCCTGGTGCAACAACTATAGTTGGCCTAATCAAGGACTATATTCCCTCCCTGTAGGGTCCACACAGGTCTGCAGCCCTTTTTGCAACTGTTTACAGGCACACAATGATGACTGGAAACATCATGACAGGACTTCTAGAAACACAAGCTACACAGAATTTGGCTTTGTGAGGTTTCAAGTTGCATGGTGATGCAGCTTAACAGGAACCCTACTCACGAGTAGGCTGGCCCTGTACATCCCCCTTCAGAGAAAGGGGCAGGAACCAGGGATGGAAACTCAAGGCAGGACACAAAAATCAGCGTTTTTCGCTGACTCGGGTACTGCTGATGATTTAGGAATTGACTTGAGGCCACTGACTCAGCATTCGGTCCCCATGCATGCAGACTCGAGTCTGTCTTTGTCTGGTTGTGCTTGCTTACTTTTTTCATGGTGTGAAAGACCTCTTGGGGGCCATCATTCAGACTGGGCAAGGTTCCTGGAAGCAGCAGGGAGGTTCCAGCCAGGAAGCAGGGAAAGGTTAATGTTTGCTTTTGCATCCAGGCAGCCAGGATCAGGCTCTCTTGCCCATCTCCAAAGGAACTTACAGTCATTGGAGGAAGGATGGGCAATCTGATTTGTTTCTTTGGATGAGGGAGGGCAGGAGGATTAAACCAAGGGGGTTCTCGCCTTGGAATTGGCTGCAGAAGCTCAAGGAAAAAGGAGGCAGGAAAGTGGGGGGGGGAGGTGATTCACAGCAATCACGCTTTTCAACTGCATGGCTGCTGTGTGCACTGTTGGGAGGAAGAAGCCTCTTTGAATGACTTGTGCAAATGACCTGTGTACTTCTGAGTGCAGCTGCAAAGGATTGGGTTGTCCTAGTAAGCCTTGCAGCTACCGCACATGACCTTCTTCCCTATTGCTGCTTCTGTCCCTGTTCACAAGCAATCTGCCCCACTCCCTCCCGCCTTGTTTACAGATGGGATGGAGACAGCAGAGGAGTGTTTAAAGAGAACTCTGACACACATGCACACACACACCCTGGCAGCAGCTCCGTTTTTTCCCCATGGAATTGTGGCTTGTTTTTCAATGGGAAGTCTTGTGACTCGAGTCTTTTTGAGTCGCAAAAATGCTCCAGTCGACTTGGAAAGTGCCCCCATTATGACTCGTTTTCAAGTTGAGTCGTGGGGGGTTGAGACTTGTGATTCGACTCGAGTCAAACCATGCCTAACTTACCCCATCCCTGGCAGGAACCTTACAGGTTTACCAGGTGGTGGCAGTATAGATTGACTTGGTTTGCCCATCAGAGGGCCCAGCTGCCTTTAGGATGCCCAGATGCCTTTCATAGAAGGCATCAGACCATTGATTCATCTAGTCTAGCACTATTTACTCTTGCGTTTTCTTATACTTTCAGCTTTTAGCACTGGACAAAGAAAAGGTTGGCCACTGCTGTTTCAAATAACTTGGCCCTGATTTGTCAAAAAAGAGGAAACAAAAAATTAAAGATGATTGGATGCTTCAAGCAGGTAGAAATATGAAACTTCTGGGGGTCCTTGAGGTCCCTGTGCTATTTACTTACTCATCCTTGAATGCTCATTCCAATTCTGAAGTCATTCCATCTTGCAGACAAATATTGAAATGAGACTGGAGACGCAGCTCATTTAAATGAGCAGTAATACAGGAGAAGTGTTTGTTCCATGTTCCTCGAAGGAGTCAGGAAGAAAAACTCAGCAGCAAGAGCACAAACTGTGGGGCACTGAAGCTACAAGAATTCTAATTGTTTGAAAAAATTTCCAAAGGGATTTTATTTTTAAACATAAAGACAGCACAAGCAAGTATGCTGGAATTAGCATCTTGCGCAGTGCTTAATCTTCACATTTTAAACTACCCAGTGAGAACTTCCCCACCGGGCCTGTCAAGTAAACTCTTTCCCCTGTGAAGGGTTCTACATGAGGAGAATCATTATTATATGAGTTTTCTGTTGACTGCAGATCTCTTCAAAGAAGTTAAGAACAGGTGCTGGAGAAGCTACTGCCGCAAATTTCTTAGCAACGTTTTAGTAGTCACTTGCATGTGATAACTCCAGCACTATCATTGTTACCAATACACTCATGTCAATTTGAGGAGGCCAAATAATCTCTGCTGGAAAATAATGGCCCGGTCCTATTCAGGGCCTTAGGCATCGGATCTCACAACCCACTGCTATAAGCCCCTTTCCAGCAGTGCAAAAGCTGTACTGCTGTTGTGCGCTTCAGAGCTGTTAGCGCAAATGGCTGGCAGCACCATGTACATGCCTGTGGCTCCCAGATGCCCTACTAAACCAGGTAAGGTGGTGGCAGGAGTAGTTGCGGGGGTTGGCTCAGGGGAGGATCAGGGCAGGCACTTGGTCAAACCAAGGGTGGGAAGGAGCAGACGGGGAGGATCTCAGCGGCAGCAGTGCACACCAAGATCCTATCCCTCTTTTCCCAGTTCGACATCATGCCTCCTGAGGCTTCTTGGACTGATGCCAGCTAAATAGCAGGCATTGGCCAAAGAGACCCTTTAGGTGGCCACACCCGGGCCATCTGGTTTCCCTCCCCCCACCAGCACTGCAAGCAGTGCATGCTCCATTGGCTCTGCTGCATTGTGCAGGCTGGTGGGGGAAAGGATTGGGCTGTAAGAGTATTTAAGAAAAAAGAAAGCAAAAGGAAATGAAAAAAACAGAATTGTTGAAAATTAAATAGAGATGTACTTATGTATTTGAAAGATTTATATCCTGCTCTTCCCCCCCCCCAACATCAAGGCTCCCAGAGCAGCTTGCAACCATAACAAACAAATCACAATAAAAACATCAAGCAGCATTAAAAATATATTAAAATACAATAAATAAAACATTAAAACTTATACCTTAACTTACCCCTGCTAACTGGTTAAGAGGCACTTTTATTTTATCCTCTTTTATTTAGCAGGTGGAGAGTAACTGGCCCACCTCACCTCAGCAGTGTCTTTTCTAGTGGCTGTCTGCTGGTGTTGCATCTTTTTAGATTGTGAGCCCTTTTGGGACAGGGAGCCATTAGTTATTTAAGTTTTTCTGTAAACCGCTTTGTGAACTTCTTGTTGAAGAGAGCAATATATAAATACTGTTAATAATACTAATAATACTACTACTAATAATGATAATATCCCCCCCCCCCAAAAAAAAACACCACAACAGATCAGATCACTAACCAAAGAACAGGAAGAGTAACCAACAGAAACTGAAGTGGGAACGTTAACCAGAATAAAATAGTTTTAACCCTGCTAGAAGCCCAACAGCAAGGGTATTGATCTCAATTCAGTTGGGAGGGACATAGAGAAGAACTCTTTTAAAAAAAAGTGCCCAAGGTGGCTTACATTTAAAACATAATAAAAATAAGTACAATAAAAAGTAAAAGCACAGTGCTAAAAGGGAGAAACAATCAAAACCCAAGTTCAAAATTCAAAGAGGAGAGACAACTAGAGGGAGAAATGAAGTCTGCAAAATGAAGTCTGTCTCCAATAGAAGGACAGTGGAGAGGGGGCCATTCTGGGGTTGAGGACAAGCTGGTTCATCTGCAAAAACAGTTCCTCAGATACCTTAGTCCCAAGCCACAAATAGCCTTAAAGGTCAAAACCAGAACCTTGAATTTTCCTGGAAATGAACAAGCAGCCATTGCAGCCACAGGAACAGCAGTCTGACATGGCCAAGCTCCTGAAACCATAGGCTGCCATATTCTGCACTAATCACAGTTTCAAGACAGTCTTCAAGGGGTAGCTTCATGTACAGTGTGTTACAGTAGTCAAGTTTTGATGTCACACAGGCCAGAAATATCTTTCTGATCTTTCACATTTGCATTTTTTCAGAGATAAAGTGTTAGAAACAGGGCTGACATTCTTCCCATCAACTAGTAAGTATGTGACAAAGCATTTAGATTCATAACCCGTCAGCTTCAATTTTTTTTTTAAAAAGCAGATTTCATGTTGTGGCATTATCATTAAAAATACGTAGCAAGGTTTTACCTTTAAGCAAAACTGAAAGTACAAATCTTCAAAATACCTCAACTGCCGGTTTCAGAATAAAGCCTATGAATCCACTCAGCTTTCTAGGGTACTCTCTAAAGATCTTGCTTTTCAAAACGAGTGGAAATTGGGCCTCTGTTGCCAGATCTGAACTTCTTGATTGTACTTTTAAGTTCTAGCAAACAACTGAAACTTTAGGAAGCTATTTATCTTTTGGCATGTCCCCTTGAGAGAGGCTAAGGTGCTGGAGAGTTCTAGAAGGAATAATTTACATTCCTCTGGGCTGATCGCCTAGAGACACTGATATTGCTTTGAGACAGAATTAGAAAACCTTGAGCAAGAGGGCAATGAGGCACAACTGCAAAGTCAGCCATGCGCTATATGCGGTGTAACAGTTGGTGTCCTTCTTTTTGGCAAATGGACACAGCCCCCTGCACACACGTCACACACTTCACACTCACCCCTCCCCTCCCCCCCAAAAAACCTTGCTAAAGAAAAAGGATATTCTCTGTTTTATTTTCACTGGCATAAATATTTTGATTTAAATATTCATATAGCCAAATATTTGGTTTCTTTTGCTACTTCCATTCTCCCCTTGCATCTTATTTTACCACACAATAACTTTACTAGGAGTTTCTTCTCTTGTCTATTCATGAGAGAGAGAGAGAGAGAGAGAGAGAGAGAGAGAGAGCTTTTCTCTCATTCTCTGTGGTGAGAAAATTAGCATGTGATGGAACTGTAAGACACCCACATGTTGTCACATGAGAGACACAACTACACATAGTTGTGTAAACCTGAAAACATAATTATGAAAACCTGAGGGGAAAAAATCTTCAAAAATAAATGTGCTTGTTCTTAGTGCCTTTTAGGTAAGATTGCCAAGCAGTGGCATCACTAAGGGGGCATCACTGTAAGACACCCACATGTTGTCACATGAGAGACACAGCTACACATAGTTGTGTAAACCTGAAAACATAATTATGAAAACCTGAGGGGAAAAAATCTTCAAAAATAAATGTGCTTGTTCTTAGTGCCTTTTAGGTGAGATTGCCAAGCAATGACATCACTAAGGGGGGTGTCTGGTGCCACACCCTGGGGTGGAGCAGTGGGTGATGGGTGTTCCACCCGAGCGTCCACTGGGAACTCCATGCCACGTTTGGCAGTGGATGGGCCCTCCCATCCACCCTGGCTTCCAAATGACCAGAAATTGCAGCCCCTGGAAGCAATTAGCAGTGGCACAATGATGTGCTGATGTAATTGCGTCACTGCTGAACAACTTCCGGGATACAACCCACCACTGCTCAGCATAGTAAGGTAGTATGGTGCAGTGGGGGTGTTGTCATCCTCGGGGGTGGAACACTCCAACAATGCCATTGTTGCTAAGTAACCAGAAAAAAAACATGACCTTGCTTTTAGCAGCACAGCGATATGCAGAAATCAGCAAGTGAACCTTTTCACAGTGAGGAGACAAGCATTATAACCCACTAATGTCTGCACATCAAGCTGCTATTAAAGACCAGAAGCAAGAGCTGGTAGAATGTTGGCACTCTTAGAATGTTTCAGATTGTGAACTAGTTTCACATGGTTTCTGCCCTTGACATAACTTCCATATTGTCGACACACTGTCACTAATTGAAAACACAACCTCATTATACAAGTCTGTCTTCCTGGACTTCATGTTTATCCCAGTCTCTCTCACTGCATTTGCAGAGGCATGGAGGGGACTGGGATTCATAAGAATGATACAGCCCACTATTTCTGACTAAAAAGCCATAAGGACTTACTCCAGGTGACAGAAACTTCTGACCCTTTTAATACTGGTCCCTGTGGGATACTCAGAACTAATGGTAGTTCTATTTGAAACTAAACAGCCACTATGGAAATGAGAACCCTATAGGAGTAACAGTACAGAGGGGCCCCGTATCCGCGAATCCATATCCGTAGATTCAGTTATTTACAGATTGGGTCTGCGGGGTCCCCCATGCATGCCCCCCTCCAGAGGTGAGGGGAGCTTTGCTCCCATCGACTCCAGAGGATCCTTTGAGCCTAGCAGAGGCGGCAGACGTCTGTCCACAGCCTTTGCCAGGCTGAGATTGAACCCAACAGTTTAAAAAACATGACTTCTGGTTTCTCCATGAAATCTGACGTTTTTAATGCCCTTTAAGGCATTGAAAACATCACTTCCAGTTTCACAGATAAACCAGAAGTTGTGTTTTTGAATTGTTAAGCTCAATCTGAGCCTGGCAGAGGCCATGAATGGATGTTCATTCATCCGGCAGGTGGGGGGAGGTGTTTGCCCATATCTATGGTTTCACATAACCCTGGGGGGGTTCTGGAATGGAACCCCCACAGATGTGGGGGCATGCCTGTATTTGACACAACAGCTTTAACCATGATAGGGCTAGTATAGATGCATCCTTAATCAAGGGCATGACATCCTATGGGTCCAGCACGTCAGGGATGTATTCTCTGAAAAGCATATTATATTCCCTATATTTTACTCTCACAACTTGCTGGTGAAGTAGATGAGGCTGACTATCCCCCTCAACTGCAGCCTCCCTGCCCCCTTTCTCGTCTTGGATTTGCGCTAGCGAAATCACTAATGTAGGTCTGAGGATACCCATGGTGGAGCAGGGGGCTTATAGAGGTATAAGGAGATTTAAATCCCCTTTCGCTCTGCCATCCACCTGCTGGATACAGTGCCCCCATTTTTGGTACAGCTGCACCAGTAGGGGCTGGTAGGAAAGAATAGGACTGGGCTGTTGATAAACAACAAAAGGATTTATGTAAATCACTGTTTTGAGCATATGAGTAGGAAATCACATTCTATCTAGCTGATCTGAAAATACCTTAACTATTTTGGATTTACAAACTATTTTGGATGTACACATTTCCAGTACACATTTCTCATAATTTCTGGCAATCAAGGTGTCTTTGACTAATTTCAGCTTTCCAACTTGCCTGGAAGTACTGTTCCAAATTTGGATAATCCCATAAATCAGTATAATTACTAAGCACGTATGCAATACTTTTAATTAGCAAAGTTCTTTTGCCACTAATTCAAAGAGACTTACAACAAGCCCTGATAAAATGAGAGGAATCTCAAATATTGTCTCAGACCTGAACACCGAACGAGCCAGCTGCTGAATCCTCAGCTGCTGCCATTGCTTTCCACTACAAGTCTGGCTTGTCAAGTCACACTGTCGGGGATAAGGGGGCGAGACAGAGAAAGCAATTCTGACATTGATGATCACATTCAGTTGTTAACTGTGTCAAAGGCAGAAGAGGGACTCTGTTGCTATAACACCTAGAAATGGATAGGCATCCGCCAGTGTCCACTTAGGTCAAGTACGAAGTGGCGCTGTCAGTAATACATGCACAGTCTCCCTATTCTTTTTTCCAGCCAAAAGTGGAGTGAAAGCCAGCTTCCCAAATGTCACTCAAGACTTCTGCTTCAGGCAATCACATATGACAGGATCTAAATTTGCAGCTGTTTAGCTTATTAAGTTTTACACACTAAACTATTCAGCGTGAATTCCTCAGTGGAGTCATATTTCTTTTAGGGAGTTAGGAAAGTACAAAGCATCTCAAGGCCAAGTCTTTTCGAAGGAGGTCTTTGCGGTGACCTCCTCCATGATTATTAAGATAAAATATTGACAAACAACTTTATTATATGTGCTCATTTTCACCTTGCAACAGGAAGAAGGTGTGTCTGTGCTCGTGCAGTAATACCTCCCATAATGCAGGGAATATGTTATCAGAAAGTCAATGTGAAACAGCGCTATAGGAGATATCATTAATGATGAGACAGAAAACTGGCACTGATTTGCCCATGGCCCTTAGAAGGCACCACTCCCATTGGCCACAGTAGCTGTCATGCCAGGACAAATAGTGCTGTAATGAATCAGCACTAAAAGAAGTAGCATTAAGGGAGGTATTGCTGAAATCCTATCTCAGAGCTTTCCTGAATGGGTAATTAACTTGTTAGGATGGGTTCTGAGACCAGTGCTATGCAGGGTATGTATGTATGTGTGTGTGGGGGTACAGTTTGCAGTTTTAATGAGGAGAAACAAGGGTGAGAGTTTGGCTGGTGTTGTAAATGTAGGTGCAGTTTTGTGTGGGGCTACAACAGCTGCTTTGAGGGAATCTGATGCAGTCAGTTGTTTTGCTGCCTGCTTGAGGAGTATCCTCCAATATGTGATGGGTGGATGGATGGTTGGAACCCTCACATCTCTTCCTATAACTTCCTCCCTTCTACTATTGCCCTTTGTTGCAATTAGGCCACAGTATGTACCCTTTGTATGGACATTTTGTCACCATTGCTGATAAACATAATACATGTCTGTAATCCAGTGTTTCTCAAACTGTGGGTTGGGACCCACCAGGTGGATCATGAGCCAATTTCAGGTGGGTCCCCATTCATTTCAATATTTTATTTTTAATAGATTAGACTTGAGGCTACTATGGTATGTGACTGCATTTGGGGAAATGTTGCAGACCTGTACTTTTAACAAGCTTCTATGTACATTATATTCTTTTAACAATGATATTCAATGGGACATACTCCTGGGTAAATGTGGGCAGGATTGCAGCCTAAGATTGTTAAAAAAATTTCCTGCTTGATGATGTCACTTCCGGTCATGACATCACTTCTGATGGATCCTGACAGATTCTCATTCTAAAAAGTGGGTCCTGGTACTAAATATGTGAGAAGAACCAATACTGTAATCTATTAAATCAGGGAGATTCAATTTATTGAATGGAATATGACTTGCATAATTAGTCTGCATACTGTTTCTCACTTTTGGCAAATCTGCAAATAGTGATGATCTTAGGAGAACAAGTATAGATTTAAACTTTCTGTAAATCAGTGTTCTAATAACTACGAATGAATTTGTATTTTGAACATTGAAAGCATGTTACAGCAACACTGCAATAGGATTATCACCTCCTAGATTGTTTCCAATTGTTAGGTAACTGCATACTGTGGCAAGCTAAAATGGTCCAGAGAACCGTCTAGTATAGCACTTTCACTCACTGAATGAATGAAGTGCAAATCACAATGACTTAGTGATTTAGGGTACAATCCTAACCAGGTCTACTCAGAAGTAAGTCCTATTTTGTTCAAGCCCTATTTGGGGCTTACTCTCAGAAAAGTGTGGTTAGGATTGCAGCCAAAGACTTTGTCACTAAGATTCTAGTGCAAAACAGAATCCAAAGAGCAGAAATTACACAACACCTTTTTAGGACCAATTAAAAATCACAAAATAGCAAGCTAGTTATTGGTCTTTGCAGACCTGTGTCTCTGGCTGAATGTGAAATGCAGAGAGAGGGGAGGAGGAAGAGAGTCTGGTAAGGGGTATGGAAGAGGACAGGTTCACCTGTAATACGTGATAGTCTCACAACAGTGACTCATGAACATGTAGTCTATGCAGAGCTTATTTGGGAAGTCCCATAATGCTTTACAGTTTACTTCCAAAGTAAGTGAAGTAACAGCACTGAAAGAAAAACAGAAATCTTACAGTGGTATCCTTACCGTAACTTGGGCCGGTGCAGCTGTCCCATGCCGGCTCAGAGTGTTGTGAACCTGTCTTATGGCTCCCAACCCTGTGCAGGGCAGCATCGGTAAGTTCAAGCCAGGTGTCACAGGGACATGGGGGTGGTGGTGGAAGGGCAGTTTGGAGGCAGGAATGGGATGTTTTGGGATGGGGGAGGGAGGAATGGGAGGAGGACTGGGCGGTGGAGGAGGGGGTGGGAATGACAGAGGCCTTCTCTGCTAACCCCTGCTCCCAGGCCTGGCAACCCTACACGGGTTTGTACCAGCTATATAACTGGCATGGATCCATGAAACCCTTCAGAAGTGGCTGGGGCATTACCAAGGATGGGAACTTGAGTCTGAGGGAGGTGGCTGTAGCACATCCCTGGGCATTACTTGGGGAAAAAAATCCCCTTATCTCGAGGTGACCTCCAGCCAACTCCTAAGTTGCATTGGATGCCATGCAGTCCACGTGGCCTGGCTGCACCAGTGCAGTTTAGGACTAAGCTGTCCTGTAGTGCTTGCCCCCTCCATCTGGGGCCATTGGGGCAGAGCCTCGTCTGCTAACTCAGGCACATATGAAAGAAGATGCTCCCTGAGGAGCTTGATTATTTAGGATTTAAAAGGTTAAAACTAGAACTTTGCATTTGGCCAAGAAACTAACTGGGAACCAACAGAGCTGCCTTAGATGTTCTATAGTATGTTCCCAATGATCAACAGCCAGGTCACTGCATTCCTATGGACCGGCTGGAGTTTCCTGACATCATTCAAAGGACAGCATGTTATAGAGTGCCTTGTTGTAGTAATCCACATGGGAAGTCAACAGGACATGCAGCTTAGGGGTCTGTCTGTGCTCCAATTGCTATTCTCCTGAGGCTGCAATCCTATATGCACTTACCTAGGAGTACGTCCCATTGAAATGAATGAGACTTCTGAAAAGCATACACTGGATTGTGCTATAACAGTCAACTCAAAGAAATTTGAGTAAGACAGGCTGCTGCTAAGTAAATGCATACAATTTATAGCATGCAGATAAGAAAGAGCATTCATGCAAGGGGGAAGGTGTATCTGGTGTAAGTCTGTACACCTGTCTCAAGCGTCCTGTGTGACACAACAGAGGGGATGGGTCTTTCAAGTAGCCTGACATAGGTAACAGACAAAACTCTGAATTTCAGCATTCTGCAGCTAACTCATCTGAATCTGAACTCATTGTCCTGTCGGACAATAAATCATTTTCATATTAGACATCTGCATGTGTTTACATCCTTGAGAGTGATTTGAGCCCTGGTTTGTACATGGAATAGAATGAGGTAGTGAATGCTGAGGTGGTACCACTGCAGGTTACAGGTGAGAATACCATTTTAGGAGGCTTCACCATTAAAAAATATTAGGTGCAAGTCAAAGCTGGCACATCGAACACAAATATTCCACCCAACTTGCTCCATGCTCTGCTAGTTTTCTATTCAGGGGGAGTTTTGTTGTAAATGCAAAAGAGGATCCAAAGATGTGATCCCCACTTGCAGTAGTATAGCCTGTTCTACTACCTCAGAACTCTTATCACATCATCCTGTGCTTTTGAGGACCAAACTTCAAAAGTCAGCTGGTGACTGGAAATGAGTACCATGAGAATCATTCTCCTAAACCAGTAGTAGTTGGCAACCTTCAGTCTCGAAAGGCTATGGTATCGCGCTCTGAATAGTGGTTCTGGAACAGCGTCTAGTGTGGCTGAAAAGGCTGGTTTGGGAGTGACAATCGCTTCCACTCTGGGAGCAAGTGCAGTCTGTCCCTGGTCTGTCTCCCTGACTGTGGGCCTTCCTTCTTTGCCTCTTTGCCTTAGTTTGTTGGCCAAGTGTCTCTTCAAACTGGGAAAGGCCATGCTGCACAGCCTGCCTCCAAGCGGGCCGCTCAGAGGCCAAGGTTTCCCACTTGTTGAGGTCCATCCCTAAGGCCTTCAGATCCCTCTTGCAGATGTCCTTGTATCGCAGCTGTGGTCTACCTGTAGGGCGCTTTCCTTGCACGAGTTCTCCACAGAGGAGATCCTTTGGGATCCGGCCATCATCCATTCTCACAACATGACCGAGCCAACGCAGGCTCCTAAACCACAGTCCTATATATGTCTGTGTGACCTCTGTGTGTAAGATACTCTAACTTGCAATGTGCAGATTGTGAATAACTTTGTTGATAGCTTTAGCTTTATTAATGTAATCCCTGGGGTGTCCCTGGCGTGAGTGCCACCCAGTGCAGCACTTACCTGAGAAGTCTCAGTGTTCCGGAAGTTTGGGGGTGACAAAATGATGTAATCACATCCTTCTGGACTATTGCATTAAATGTGAAAAGCCTGCTTCCAGAACGGCCTCCATTCAGCGATCTTTGACCCACTACAGACTTAGTCGCTTAGTGTTCTCACTGGCAAGTCACAAAAACATGATCAACAGCAGGGGTGCAAGGTGGCTGGGCATGGAGCAGGCTGAAGATCACTGAACAAGGGCTCAGGCAGTGTGGTGTCACCCTTCCTGAGGGTAGCACCCGATGTGGCCTGCACCAGCCACATTCCCCTTGTGATGCTGCTGAACGTAACAGTACCAGATGTCCAATATCTACATAAACCATTTTCAGTTCATAAGTACATGAAACAGCAGTTAAGATAACTACTGAAGACAGAAATCCCCCAAATCTAGCAATCTGTTCCCCAAATATGGGAGTCATAAACAAGGAGAGTCCTTTTCCCCTTCTGAATAAAACAGAAGTGATTAATCAAAACTTGAAGACTTGTCCCCTCAGGAAAGGACTGAAAGAGCATGAGAAGGTCTCTGGGAGGCTGGAAATGAAGAAGGATAAGAGACTGAAGACTGGCAATTAAATTAAAGACAATAAAAATGAATGCTGTGCTTGATTGATAGCTAGTTTGCTTTTATAAATAGGAAAAGTCTCCAGCCTTTCGTGGGAAAATATATGAAGGTTGCCTGTCTGCCTCCTTTATCAATTGGGCTTGGTATATCAGCCTACACAATACATGAGACCGGTTTAAGAGGAGAGCTTTTGCTTTTAGATATAACTTTACTGTATTAAAGGAAGACTAAGAACAGATGGAAGAATCTTGGACTGGAGAAGGAGAGAGAGAGAGAGAGAGAGAGAGAGAGAGACTGGGTGGCTGCAGCAGGATGGGTTTTCCATATACGTCTGCATTTATTTTTAAATACTCCCTCCGTCTTTCTGCTGGATCGACAGTTTCTTCATGCAAAGGAAGAAAATGGAGGAGGAGTAAATGAAGGAGGGGGAATATGATGTGGAGGAAAGGGGGAGGGAAAGACAGGGTGGATGGAAACTGGTGATCATTTCCCAACCCTTAAAGTCAAAATTCCATCTGGAAATTCAATCCCCTCCATAATGACACACAGGCATGGAAAATAAGATTTACAACCAGCAGAACTGTAATTCTCCCAAGAAAAAAAGTGTCAATCAATCTTGCCTTTGAATGTCAACAAGAGACCCGAAACTGGCTTTGTCATATTCCTCCCTCCTGTTTTGTCTATTACAAAAATGCACTGGATGCTTTTTTTAAAAAAAATAGGGCACTGGAGTCCCCTTGATCTGAAAGAGCTCTGACCCCCTTATCTTCCATTTATAGCCTGACTCAGAATGACATCCCCCTTGACCAGCGAACTGTCCAATCCAGCTGCAACTACCAAGATTGTATTAGGCAGTAAGTGAAATATATATATGCCCTCATGGTGCTGAACACACTGGGTCTACCTCCAAGGCACTGGGCTGTAGATCATCCTGACCACTCACAACTCCTCATCCAGGAATCTCTTATAAGGTTTTTTTGGGGGCACCTTTTAACTACAAAAAAGAAAAGAAAATGGCACCAAAGAAGGACGTTAAGAAAGCTGCAGCACCAGCAGCAGCGCCAGCCCCCGCCCCAGCGCCAGCACCAGCGCCAGCCCCAGCAAAACCTAAAGAACCACCAATTGATCTCTCCAGCATCAAGGTACACAGATGAACTTGGGTGGTCACTGAAAAGTCCTCTCTCCAACTAGAATAGGATAGTGGCAGCCTCTTAATGCAACCTGGAAGAATATTTTTGTATTTTTTTAATTGGCTTAAGACGTAAATGGAACTGAGCTGGAACAAAAATTGGGCTTCTTCCTTTTTCTGAGATATTTGAATTTAAAAGAAAAAAAAAGGCACAGCAGATATTTTATTTCATTGGCTGAGCTTGGCAGATTAGAACATTTTGACTTAGTAGCCAAGGGTCATGTTTTGTTTTAAATCTGGTATCTAATCTGTTTCAATTTGGCCTGAATTATTGCTTTCTCAATTAAATTTGTATGTGCCCAGATTATGAGATACATCAAAAATCTTCAAAAGTCACAGCACACTGCTGAAATTAATTAAATAACAAAATTAATTTGAACTGTTTCTTCTCTTTAAGTACCATTTTATAAAGATTAATTATTTTGCAAGTTTTGTTCTGAAGATATTATATGTACATTTAATATGTGATGAGGTAGTCACTCAGGATGTAGTGCTTTACTAACACTGCAATCCTAGGCATGTCTACTCACAAGTAAGCCCAACTGTGTTTAATGGAATTTACACCCAGGAAAGTGAGCATAGGATTGAAGCCTTAGGTTGCAATCTTAAACACACTTTCCTGAGAGTAAGCCCCACTGAACCCAAGGGGACTTACTTCTGAGTGGGCATCCATAGGACTGTGGTGTTATTCTTTATAAAGAGAAGCAGCATTTTCTTTTATCTTTGAAATTAGGACAAACGAGGATGCTTGATTAGATAAAATTAAGCTGAAAAGAGCGATATTTCAGTGATTACATCTTTCATCTTTGTCGTTCACTGCAAGTTGCTATGAAGTTAAACCAGCTAACTAATATGGAAAACCTTTGAGTGTTGTTTGTCATTTCAGAGCTGATGTGTGCCAGCTTCAGTTGTTGCATGCTTGAATTAAAACTTTATGCACTGCAGTTTCTGCTTTGCTTGGGACAAAGTGCAACCTGTCAGGGAGCACTCTGTGCGTAAAGAGGACTGAAGGAAAGACCCAGCTAAACAGATTATCTGAACCTGTCCAAGTGAAGCATCATTCCCAACCTCTCTCTCACCCCACCTTCCCCACTTTGATTTATCATGGTACGAATTTAGCAAACTCTACCTAAGAAATCCAGCCTAATATGGAGAACCAAAGAGGGAAAAATGTTGCAAGGTTAGCAGCAATTGTGGGAGCTCCTCATCTGAACCACAAGATACTTTTAATGGATTCTAATACATTTAACTGGCTCAGTGTGGTTTAGAGACATTCACTACTAATTCTGCAGTCACAAACTGCTGATCTTTACCAAATACTGGGTGGGTCAGAGTAAAATCTGAGTGTTGGATTTGCACCATGTGAACAATAGTGGTACTGTATCGAACTGGGTGGATTAAAAAAAACAAACAGAAAGATTTGTGGGGGTAGGGATAGATGCTCAAAATTGAACCCAGAGCATACTGAGCTCTAAATGGGCCATCTGTGGTGTATTTTTTTCTTTTACAATTAGATTTGATCGTGCACTTCATGAACACTGAGTTATGCAGGCTGATTTTTTTCCCCTCTAAAGTAATTTACATTAGTATGATGACTGCATGTATTCAATTCATTAGGAGAAAATAGAATTTTCAACTCTAGTGGCTCTGACTAATTTATCATTACAGAAATATCCTTAGCAGTATATTTATCATCTGAAAAACGGAATGCTGTGATTTCAGTCATCACGGCAGCCCTCTATGACCCTCTTCTTTAGGCCTGACGACTCTTTTCTTACTTGAGAGATTCATTCCGGGGCACAGGTGGACCTTCTGTGGCAGGCATCAGAGCATCCTGGTCTGGAATACCTAATTCACTAGCACAGAAACAACAATGCTGACGTTTAACTTGGCTGGGTTGTATGTGGAGAAACCTCTCAAATTATTAAACAAGCATGTTGTAAAGTTGTGTAGTAAGACTTAGCATTTGTGCTGCATGTTTGAATGTTCAAAATGCTTGATACAGGGCGTCTTAGGTATCCTTAACCA
The DNA here is from genome assembly GCF_035046505.1 of Tiliqua scincoides. NCBI lineage: Eukaryota > Metazoa > Chordata > Lepidosauria > Squamata > Scincidae > Tiliqua > Tiliqua scincoides. The sequence goes on along the minus strand of NC_089821.1, from coordinate 127,199,939 downwards.
ATTCTATAAGGTAGGTGGGCATCATTATCTTGGTATTGCAGGTGGAAGAGTAAGGCTGAAACTGAGAGAGAACAGGGACTTGGCAAGGCCACCCAGGAAGTGTATGACTGATATTTGGACCAGGGTCTTGGCAACTCGTAGCTCAGGCTCAGAACTCATATCTCCACTAATCACTGTTAAAGGATATCCTAGTTTTGGAGCCCAAGACTTTTTAACTAGTTGCTAACAACACTATATAGGAGAAAACTATGAGTTGTTATCCTTACTATTTACAAATAAGGCAGACATCCTTTCACCTTACATAGCTCTACTTGCTCCTAGAGCTGGAAGCACTGAAGGTCAGTTCCAGTCTCCCCATCCTATACTGTAGCACAACTTTTCTTCAGCTGACTTCTTACTTATATGGCCTTGTTCTCTACTGCGTTTGAAACTGCTTATCCTCACAATACCTCAGTGAGGTACATGAATATTCTTATCCTCATAACTTAGGCACAGACATTTGGCCAAGGTCACTACTGAGATGGTTGCAGTTCCAAGGATTAACATTAAGAGTCTGGTGTCCAAGTCTAAGAACCATCCCAATGAATAAGATGCCAAGCATTATAGTCATTTACATTTCTGAGAACATTCGTAAGTAAGATGTTCATCTTAGACCCCCTAATAAGGTGTGCAATGTTTCACAGGCCTTTCCAGAAATGTCTGGAGGAGTTCATCAGGGGCATATCCACATTGAAAAATATTCCCAAGTAAGTTAGTCAAGAGCTGCACCAAATTGTTTCATTCCCAGTCATTTCAGTTTGCAGGGCTGAACAAAGTCCTTTGCTTGAGGCCCAGACAGCAGAGGACAATCCCAGCTACTGAGCTTCATGGACCACTGTTCTTATGCATCTTGCCTCAGGATTGCTTTAAACGAATTATTCCCCTGCTAGTAAGCGATGACAACTCAGATGAAGAGCTATTTCCTTTTACAGTGGAAATGACCATTTTGTGAGCTTGTGATGCAGAAATACGCAACCCTGTTCTGCATGTCCTATAGAAGAAAATCCTCAAATAACATTCATTTTACATAATCATAATCACAACTCATTTGGCTTTTAAAAAAATCAACATTTTTTATTTAGTGTTGTAAAACCAAATACTGTGTTAGGCTACATGAACACAAGAAAAGCTGACAGCTTAAAAAATATTTAGAATTCTTTCAGTATTCTCTTAAATGATCACATATTGTTGGAGCTTCCCCTCCTGCTTAATAGTCACTAATCCTTCAGCCCTGAATTCAGTCAAGACAGACAGAATTCATGCAGGTTTTTTGAAGGTGCTCCTACTTGTCTTACTTTCTAGCACCACCTGTTGGACAGCAAATTAGCAGGAGTGCACATTAATAATGACATTTGATTAATATGCAGGCTCAGGAGTTACAGATGTATGTACAGACTTCTGAGTTATGGGTGGCTCTGTTGGCGCTTTTGTGCAGACACAGCACGTCCCTTGTGGTGCTTTTGTGCAGGTGTGATAGCACAGGGCCAGCAAGAGCCAGATAGTTCAAGATACGTATATTTCTGGACAGACCACCAGAATGGAACTGGGACATATGTTGAGAGCAGCATATTGTACATTTTGCAGTCTCAAAGTACGCTGGTTTCTTAAAAGGTTTTTTTCAATTTCCATAAATACTCTTTTGTGACAGATACAGCTCCAGTTAAATAGGTCTTATACTATGTATGTACGTATGCATTTTCTGTACTTTTATGTATAGGGACACATACACACTTGCACTCGCGCGTGCACACACACACACACACACACAAACACACCACAGAGAGAGAGACTCTCAGCTTCCTGAGTATATCATATCCTTCGTAACTACCACATAGGACAGCAGTGCAGGTGAAATTCTTCCCACAAGCAAGTGCAGCCTGTCAGACAAAGTACACACAGATATACCTTTTTAACTTGTTGACTGGGATGGGAGAACACTCTGCTGTGGTTCTACTTCTTCCTCTAAAGACAGTTCCTTTTGGAAGTGCTGGGAGAGGAGTTTTGTTGCTTTGCTCTTTAGCTGTTGACCTATGGAGTTCTACAAAGTTCTTTATTGTCCCCTATGATGTTTAATACCTACCTGTTATCTCTATAGTAGCTTCCTGAAGCCACTGAAGAGATTGTCCATGTGGATTAAGAGTGATGCTAATGACATCCAGCTCTCTTTTCATTTTCCTTTGACAGAGACTGTCAAAATATTACAAAGTGCCTGGGACTGGATGAGGAAAACAAATTGATACTTAATCTAGATAACAGAGAGATTTAGCGTGCAATCGTAACCAACTTTCAAGCACCGGGATAAGGGCAATGCAGCTCTGAGGTCAGGGAACAAACATTCCCTTACCTTGAGGAGGCCTCTGTGACTTCCATCCAGTTGCAGGATGCAGCGCATGCCCCCTTGGCACAGCTATGTCAGTGCTGGAAAGTCGGTTAGGATTTGGGCCTTAATTGTTCAGTACAACTGCTGAGCCAAAATCAGGAATTCAACCTGTTTGGGATGGTGTTGCTCTTCCCTTGACTACTCAGGTTTGCAATCTGGGAGTGCTCCTGGATCCATCTTTGTCTGGGGTTGCCCATGAGTAGTTTAGCTCAGCTCAGACTGGTGCGCAACCTGCACCTGTTTGTGGAGAAGGCAGATCTGCCTGTACTTACACAAGCTTTCCTTAGAACAATAATGGACTCCTGCAGTATAATTCTAAAGGGGCTGCCTTTAAAAGTCTGGGAACTTCAGCCTGAGTGGCTTTTTGCAGAGCATGTGACTTCCTGTTTACAACAGCTTCACATGCTAACTGGCCAATCCAGTGCTAGTGATTACCTTCCAAGCTAAACATCTTTGGACCAAGATACCTAAAAGATAGTCATCCTTTCATCTAAACCTGTCCAGACAATGAGATCACCTGGTGAGGCCCTTCAGTGTCCTGCCAGTTTCTGAGGTTTGAAACAAGCAACGGTCTTCTCTGTGACTGCACCCACGCTGTAGAAGGAACTCTTTGCCCAGAGAGACTTCTTTCCCCTTCTCTGACAGCCTTCTGCCATGTGGTGAGACCTTTGTGATTCCCTGAATTTGTAGTACCTTTCTACCACCTTGTTTTTTTAGTTTGTTTTCAAGTTTTTAAATAGGTTTGTTTATCTAATTGTATGGTTTGAATGGTATTATGAACCGTGCTGAATACTACAACTACTACTAATCATCATCATCAACATCTTCATCATAAATTGAAACCAGATTATAACCCAATGACCAACAGAAAATGTAAGAACAAAGTTACTATATCTTTGGGAGTGTAAGAGCCCAATCTTATCCAACTTTCCAGCACAGGTGCAGCTCCAATGCAGCCCCAACATCAGGGAACAAATGCTTCCTTACCATGAGGAGGTCTCTGTGAATGCCCCCCACCACAGGATGCAGCGCACACCCCATTAGCACAGCTGCACCAGCACTGGAAAATTGTACAGGGCTGGGTCCTATCTCTGTATCAAAAGTACTGCTACATTCCATCCAGGCCAGTCCAATTCTCCTCCTGCCTACTGATGCAGGAACACCAAAATGGCTACTGCTTCATGCTGCTGGGGGGCGGGGGTGCAGTTGCAGGGATCTCCTCTGGGTAAGAGAATATTTGTTCCCTTATCAAGGAGTACGCAGTGTAGAGGGGTCTGCTCGGACCTGTAGTAGTGAATTTGCTGGTACATGTCTCTGTGCACCTGTGCCATTGAATCAGCTTCAGGAAGTGAGCTAGGATTCAGCAGTCACAACTGTCGCTGAAATTGTCCTCTTTCTTGACCCAATCTGCCCCTCTCCCACCTCTAATGCCACCCTGTTCCGCCCTCTTCTGTCCCTGTCACCACCTCATTCTGCTTTCCTGTACCCCTATTTTGCCCTCCCTCCACCCCGACCCACCTCCCCCACCATCCTACCTGCCTCGGTGACTGGCTGGCAATACTCCTGCTCATCGGAGAAGACTTCAGCCTTCCTGCTGGTACTCCAGTAGTGTGTTTTATGACTGCTGTAAGGCAGTGACCACCAGCGGAACACATGTTCTGCTGGCAGCAAGCCAGAATAGGATTGAGCCATAACACTATTATATAAACATAACAGGAGAACCATCAAGGTGGTAGATGGGCAAAAAAGAGGGAGGACAAAAGAATCTAAGCTGGGTAAGTAAGTAAGTAAGTAAGTAAGTAAGTAAGTAAGGGCATAATTCTAACCCACTTTCCAGTACCAACATAAGGGCTAGGCAGTTCTGAGGTAAGGGAACTAGCATTCCCTTACTTTGAGGAGGCCTCTGTGAGTGACCTCCAACTGCAGGATGCAGTACACGTACCATTGACACAGCTATGCCAGTGCTGAAAAGTTGGTTAGGATTTGGGCCTAAGTAAGTAAAAATAATTGTCACGTAATGACATCAGTTCCTGCTTAATAACATTACTTCCAATCCCCAATAGTGCCATGAATGCTATTCAGCCCATTGTAAGAAACATGTTTGACACCCTTGTCCTAAATGGTGACTCTGTTCCAACCATGGGGAAGTGTTGGTGAGGTGATGCTGAGAAAGAACACGCCTCCCTATTATGGTTTTTTGGGCATACACACAGCTCATTTCCATCTCAAACTGGTGGTTGTGGTTGGAATGTATCAGGTTTAGGAGAGTGTGTACAACAGCTTGTGCACGTCCCCTAAGTTCACCCAGTCCAAACCCTTCAGACACCAGTATTCAATTAACAAGTGATGCTTAGACATCTATTGCTTCATGATTAACCAAGCTCACTTAACCCTATACTTCTCTCTCCTGTAATTTAGGGGTGAGTTGTGCAAGGAGGTTGGAATTTTTACTCTAATGTTATTTTTGGACAAAAATGGGGCAGGGGGTGCTAGACTGGTGGTCTGAAGGCAGGCGAGCAAGTCTGGGCAATCTAGGAGCAGCTAAATCTGTGCTTGAATGACAGGTTGCTCAGTCTGAAAAACTAGGTCACAGACAGCTGCTTTTAGGATTAAGAGGAACCCTATTGGCTACAATAGGTGGGCCGCTGTGAGATACAGGAAGCTGGACCAGATGGGCCTATGGCCTGATCCAGTGGGGCTGTTCTTATATTCTTATGTTAGGTACAAAGCCAGTACCACTATCTAGCTTTCTGTAGTGCTAGTTCTAACTGATTAAGGACTGCTTGGTCAGGTGACCTGGTCATGCTGTTCACGGCAATCAACAAGAATGTCATTAGGGTAGGTTGTTTAACATTATACTTTTTCTCAATCTGGCTCCAGGTTTTTGTGAATCCCACAGAAAAGAACTCTATTGGGGGACCCCTCATGTACACCCACCCATGGGGTGCATGCCATTGGGAGGCTCCTGTACAAGGAAGTCCCATCATACTAACGCATTACAATGGACATACTCTTCTCCCCCACTATACAAAAGAGTGCATGTGTGCAGTATTTTATATGTATAATTTACACATATTGATAAATATAAGACAGAAAATATAGGAAGAGCCTTAATTATCTGAGAAGGTAATTGGTGCAAAGGATTAAAGATACTAGAAGCATGACAGAAATTTTGCAGCTGAGTGTGATGAAACATTCATATGCGTCGAATGCAGCTACCTTGCTTCAGAATGTAGACAATATATTACGAGAGAATGCAGCATCATGTTCCACCATACATATTCATGACTGCAACAGCAAGTGATGGCTTGCATATGTGAAAAAGCTATGATGCCTCAGACGTCACACGGAGTGCTTTTATATCACCTCAAGCATAATTTCCCTGATCCAGAAATGGCAGCATGTGGGGAAAGAGCTTTTCTGTGTGCTAATTGCCCTTCTAGATTTGATCCATACTAACAAAATGTGCAACATGATGATGAGAGGGGGAAGCCTACATTTGTCACCTGGGACTGACGTGGCATTTCTGAGCTCTGATAGCTCAGATCATGTGTTTGTAAGGGAAGCTGATTCCAGGGGCCCCTGTTCCCTTTCTGCTCTCCCTCCCCATTGCCCAAAAGTGATACATACCATCAAAGTTGACAGCTCCAATTAATTTTCAGCAGTTCACATACAGCTGCCCATGAAAATATCTGGATTGGGTTTGCTGCTTTTCAACTGGAGTATTTCACATTTTCTGCTGCAAGCCATTGAGTAGCTAATGAACATACTTGTGTGCATCAGCTCTAAGCGACAGAACTTTGACTTGGGGTTAAGGTGTGCTTGGATACATCATATAATGTATCTGTAATTGTCCCTGTCCCCTGTTGCCCATCCATCATTAATACGATTGCTTTTTTAGATATGGATTGTGCAACTATCATACACATATTGAATATTATCTTTGGCACATGTAGTGAGGAGTGACACAACTCATCTTCATATTCACACTATGTTATAATTTATACACACACACACACACACACACACACACACACACACACATCTATCTATCTATCTATATATAGATATATTGCACACTATCAGTGTACATGCACTTTCCATGAAGAAAAAAGGCAGATCCTTGCGCCCGGTAACTCCCAATCTAGAGGTTAACTTGAGGGAGACAATAAAGGAATGGAAGCAGGATGGAAGCTGGGTAAACAGGGGAAGCATATTGTTATGTTTGTAATTAAGTCATTCCGCAATCCTGGCTAATATTCATTATGTCCTGGGTTAGTCACAGACTACTAGTCCATTCCAGGACTTACATTATGCCAAAGGGGCAAGTGGGACTCATAAAGGAATGGGCAGACATTCATAGAGAAATAGACATTCTTGGCCATTCATAGAAAAAGACATTCAGCCAATAAAGCTCTGCATTTTCTTAAGACCATTCTGCATACATTTTTAAAAGTACATTTCTGTGTTGCTTTTGTAAAAGTTCCTGTCACTCTGCTATGCATAGGCAATTATTTCAATCACACATACTAAAGCAGTGTTTTTCAACTTGTCATGGCCTAATTGTCTTAAGTACCACTGGAAGTAACTGGTGATGCTGTCATTGCCAGTTACTTCCAGGTTGGGAAGCCGGACATGATGCTGCAAACAGCAGTAAGAGGTTGAGCAGGTGAGTTTTTTCAAGTGCACAACACTGGATCTCTGCTCACCAAGCCTCCTACTGTAGCGTCCCATTGTAGTCTCACTGCTGGGTGTCCCCTGAGAGCCACACATATGACTAGACAACTGGACTAAGGCATGGTCCAAAGTCTTCAGAAGAAATCTGTAAATGTGTGAGTGCGAGAACATTCCACAGGTGGCAATTCTGAAAGGCAATTCCAAGCATAAAGGGGCAGGAAGGGAGGAGTCATTTAAGGCAGCAAGAGATCTACTGTTTTTTCTGTTCTAATGGCTGCATGCTTCCCTGCTGTGCATTTACAGTGCTAATCCGACACTACCTTTTAAACATTTTTCTTTAGAGAAATTCTTCATAAGTTGTGCATTTCTCCTTCCCAGTCCTTGAGCATAGATGTATCCATACTTTTAAAACGGGGCTAGGAGAGAAATAAGCGACAGTTCAGACAGAGCTTGAATTATGGGCAGAAAATAGAGAAGCCCTTCACAAAATCCATAAACTGCATCTGCTGCCCCCCCCCAATTTGAGTGAAATTGAGGCCCACCCCCATAACCTATTAAAAACAGGAGGCCATCACCAAAAGCAAGGTGGTGATCCCCGTGAGGCCACCCTATACTTTGAGTACTGAATAATATGCTCTGCAATAAGCTTTCTCCTCCATTGCATGGAAAAAATATTGTTCAATGGATTCTGTCTTGCAGGGACAGCACTCTAGCCTAAAATGTGATTGGACTAGCTGTGTGTTTGAGTGAAACAGCATGTGTTTAACTGGTCTTATTTGGCCAGTACAAAGTTATATCAGTGACAGAAGGCTGCATTGGTCTTACATCTCTTCGAATGTAACTCACAGGGCTCCTGGTATTTCCGTCCCCACTCCTGGTCCAGCTACGCCACCCAGTGGCTTCCTTTGAGCATGCAGCAAAAAAAAAGAGGCACTACTCAAAAGCAGCATTAAAAAAGAAAAAAGAGAGGTGCTTCCAAGCACATGCAGAAAAAAATATATGTATTTATGAGATGACTTTGAAAGCCCAACATATTGGTAAAAAGGATTTTTCAGTGAGGTTTTTTAGGAGGTTTTTTCCCCAGTGGCACTTCCTACAACAGACATTGCAATAGGGTTTACTTTTGCAGAAAGTGCCCTGAAGAAGACTTTTTCCTGCATCAAAAAGGGGATCAGGTTGCTACAGCAAGCCGAAGGGTAAAATGCTGAAGGGCAGAAATAAGAGGATTGCAGAGTAGCAGATTTGGCTGCTGTTAGCTTAGTAAATAATATATAACACAAGAAGCATAATGGGCACAAATCCAGTAAACACTAATGACTAAATCCTATTGTAGTTAAGGGTGAAAAGAGATATTCATTCTAAACAGCGGAGAGAGTAGTTTAGGGCACAATCCTAATCAACTTTCCAGCACTGAGGTAAGGACAATGCAGCTCCAAGGTAAGGGAACAAACATTTCCTTACCTCAGGGAGGCCCCTGTGACTGCCAACAAACTGCAGGATTCAGCATTTGCCCCATTGGTACAACTATGTCAGTGCTGGAAAATTGGTTAGGATTTGGGCCTCAAACACACATGTGCACAGATGGTGATCTATTCTCACTAACATTCACTGCATTCCAATTCAATTGTTTTTCTGGGCAGTGAATGTGTGTTCAAATAATTTCCACCACACTTACTATGTCTTGTGTTAGTCCTGATCAAAAACTATGGACACTACTTGGGAGTAAAACCTACTGTACACCATGAGAATTGCTTCTTAATAACTCATGGGTTGTTTTCAAGCTATATGTAATGTGCCTCTTCCCAAGGGGGCAACTTGACATTGCAGGGACTGTGGAAAGACATATTTGTGGTGCCCTGGGCTCTGCCTGTGGGAAAAAAGGAACCCACAACTGTACAAGAAAATGCTGCTTGGAGGGGCTTTATTTAGGAATTTACACTCTCCTGTGGTCTCAATACTGCCAGCACCTCCTTGTCCTGTCCTCCTGGGGCTTTCTCCTTTTATCCTTTTTGTTGTGGATCCATCTCTGTCTCAGCTGGTAGAAAACAGGCTTGAGGTCTGTGGTACCCAGCTAATGTGTCTGGACAGGGCTGGGCCCTGGGGCTGAATAGGCCTGGATGTACTTTAGAGTTTCTGGAGGGAAGGGGTGTGCTGCTGCTTTTATATCCCTGGTCCAAAGACCAGCTGTAGCCAGAGAGCAGTTGCTTTGTTCCTCTCAATCCTATCTTTGTGGGTCTTCTCCTTGTAAGTCCTTCCTTCAACCTTTCCATCCCTTTTGAGTGAACGTACTCCTCCCAGCTTCCCCACTTTCCATCTGCTGCCCCAGTCCAGCCCTCTGCCTCTTGCCTTTCCTCTCTTCCCATTTAGCTTTGGCATTCCATCTTTTTCCCTTCCCACCTTCCTTGTTCTTCTGCTCCTCACTCTCCTTGAGGACTCTCTGGTCCTTCTCACTCCTCTCATCTCCCCACTCTCTCTCCCCTCAACCTTCTTGTCCTCTTTCTTGCTCTCCCACCCATTCATAATCTCCCTTCCTGTTTTTATGTTGCCCTGCCTGCCCTTCCTCTACAGAGGTGGGGAAGTTCTACTGTCTTGGTCTTCATTAGTCCACAACAAACAATGGCATCATGGCCAGGAAACTGAAGTAGGGAGATGTGCTGCTTTTCAGCATCTCAAGCCATAGTGGTATGCTATGGGGACAGAGGACTCCACAGGATACTTTTTGCATAATCCCATCTATGGTTTTGCAGAAGTAAATTCAAATGCATTCAATGAATCTAACATAGGATACATAAAGTGCAGCAACTAACTTTGACTGGATTGCACCCAGGATTCCTAAACAGAAAGGAAAATGCAAAACAATACCTTTTGTTTCTTTTTCTATTATGGCATGTTATCTACACAGCATATGACATTTGTAGTCAGCTGCAGGGCAGCTGGTTTGCAAAGCTCATTGCCCCTTAGCTTTGGAAATGGATCACTTCAGAGGCAGTCATGAGACAACAGCCCCATGGAAAAGCAGGACAGTTTCATTTTAATGGCTCCCATGTTGTGAATGAAAATTAACTTGACTTACATCAATGAGCATATCTTGCATGGATGCATTCTGTATGACAAAAGACCATCCTTTCTGTCCAAAGCACATTGGGGAAACTTCTCACAGAAAAGATGGTTGGGGTTGTCATGCATGCAACTGTATATAGTATTATTAACTATGAGATCTGAATTTGTAGATGACCTTTGTAGATGAATTTGTAGATGAAAGGGGCTTGCACAATGTCATATTCTAAAGCTTTGGTGCATTGGCTACTGCACGATATCTGATAAAATATGCTACTTGGTGTGCAAGTCCTGTGATCATGTATGTGATTGGGAGTGTATATATAGATTTCAGCATATTTGAATATGTTAACCATTGTCTTCAATGGCTGTTAGAGCTACTGGTCAACCAGGTCATCGCTGAATGGAAACTGCCGGTGGTACAAAGAGAGAAGGTAAACAGGTAAATGCATTGACAGGTGACTCAGGACCAAGAAACTTCTATGTGTTACAAAAAGGAGGAAGAATGACATCAAACCATGTTATCTCCAATAGCCTTAGCTATGCTGAGACACAGTAGGAAATATTCTTGCACAACCAGGAATCTGCCAGCTTAATGTATTTAAAATGGTATATTCAGTTGGCATCCTTCAGTCTCAGAAGACTACGGTATCGTATGCTGAACGGTGGTTCTGGAACAGCATCTAGTGTGACTGAAAAGGCTGATTCAGGAGTGACAATCCCTTCCACACTGAGAGCAAATGTAGTCTGTTGCTGGTCTGTCTCCCTGGCTATGGGCCTTCCTTCTTTGACTCTTTGCCTCAGTCTTTTGGGCAAGTGTCTCTTCAAACTGGGAAAGGCCATGCTGTGCAGTCTGCTTCCAAGTGGGGCACTCAGAAGCCAAGGTTTCCCATCTGTTGAGGTCCATTCCTAAGGCCTTCAGATCCCTCTTACAGATATCCTTGTATCACAGCTGTGGTCTACCTGTAGGGTGCTTTCCCTGCACTAGTTCTCCACAGAGGAGATCCTTTGGGATCCAGCAATCATCCATTCTCACGACATGACCAAGCCAAAATGGTATATATAGTGCAGAATTCATATAGCATGTACCATACCAAGTGCCACACTGCTGCTCCAGACTACCTTCTGCAAGGTCAAAGGTCAAACAGAGACTTGTGTGACACAAAAAAGCTAATGAGGGTGAGAAACTGTACTTGTCTTTTGATTTGTGAAGGGCATAAGAGGTGTTGTTACAGCCCAGATGGGTCCAATACGATTCCCTAATGATTTCATTCCTGCTACACTGTAGTTACTTGTCCAGCCAATCTGCAGTAAAATGACAGAAGTATAAAGTAGGAAGGAACTCACTGAACCACTGTCTAACCCCAAGTCAGAAGAGAAGATACCTTACCTTCCTGATTAGTTAAATGATGTCAGAAATCTGAGCTTTGCAGGTAATTACAAAGAAGATTGTTCTAGTAGAATCGTGTACAGCTTGAGGCCTCAGGAACCAGGTATGCCACTGGTCTTTGACTATCAAATGTCATTATACAAGCCAGTTCATTAAATGCATTGGGATTTGATGCTTTGCTTTTGTGATGATTGAATCTTGATGGTTTTCAAAAACTATATCACTAAGGTGAGGAAGAGGCAATTTTCCATAGAGTACATGAAACAACAGGCTTTAAATTCCAAGAAGGAAAATGTAATGTAAACACTACATTGAAACACTGAACTCTAGGAGCAATTCTGCCTAGAGAAGCAATGGAATCTCCTACTTGGAGGGAGGAGTTAAGCAAGTGAAGTAGGAGAATTAAGAAAAGATTAAACAGGCATCTTAACAGGGATGCTGGCTTAGGACATTGGACTAGATGGCCACTGGGCTTCCTCCTAGCATCAAGAGCTTTTGCTTCTTGTGCTCAGATATAACCATGCTCATTAACTGATGGGTTGAAATTCCACAGAGATGCAAAGATGTTAGAAAATAATAGCACCAGCAACATTGTCATCCTATATATTGTCTTGACTAAATATAAAGGCCCCAATCCTATCCAACTTTCTGGTGCTGATGCTACCTCATTGCAGATCCAAATGTTCCTTACCTTGAAGAGGCATCTGTGACAGCCCCCCTCTATCCTATGACAGGATAGACCCCAATGGTACAGCTGCATCAATGCTGGAAAGTTGGGTAGAAGTGGGCCCTTCGTCAAATATCATGGAATGCTTAGGTTACCAGAATCATGTTTCATGGTTATTAAAGATTTCCAGTGGACAACATCTTTCTTCCTTCACACTTGCCTCTCACAGCAATAAACTAGAGACCTCAGCTTCAAAAGACAATTCTTAAGGGAATGTCGTTCTTTACTCAGCGTGTGGTTGGTCTGTGGAACTCCTTACCACAGGATGTGGTGATGGTGTCTGGCCTGGACGCCTTTAAAAGGGGTTTGGACAAGTTTCTGGAGGAAAAATCAATTACGGGTTACAAGCCATGATGTATATGTGCAACCTCCTGATTTTAGAAATGGGCTATGTCAGAATGCCAGATGCAAGGAGGGGCACCAGGATGAGGTCTCTTGTTATCTGGTGTGCTCCCTGGGGCATTTGGTGGGCCGCTGTGAGATACAGGAAGCTGGACTAGATGGGCCTATGGCCTGATCCAGTGGGGCTATTCTTATGTTCTTATCAATAACACATTAATTCCACAAATGCAGCATGGGCTGCTGATGGAGTTGCAAAGGGAAGTATTGGAATAATTCAAATGTCAACACAGCGATTACTTATTTTATTTCATTTATTTAAGCCTTATTTTTCAGCCAAGATTGGCTTACAGTTTGATCAAATTGGCTTGCAGTTTCATCAAACCACAGTATGGTTGGTGTTTGGGGTAGCAATTAAGCCACTGTGGCCCAAATCCTAACCCATTTTCCAGCACTGGCATAGCAGTGCCAATGGGACGTGTGCTGCATCCTGCAGTTGGGGGACACTTGTGGAGGTCACCTCAAAGCAAGGGAATGTTTATTTCCTTACCTAGGAGCTGCATTGCCCTTATGTCGGTGCTGGAACATGGATTAGGATTGTGCCCTGAGTTAGCATTTGAATCAGGCATGTGTGTCTTGATTGCACAAAGACAGGTTCATTTTTTTATCCATTCCTACAATTTTCCTGTACCTGACCAGCCCAGTACATGGGAGCAACTGTGTAATTTTTTTACTGCTGTTCCCATGTGGCATAGGACTTTAATGGGAAAGAGAGAGTATTTCATTAGGTGCTATAGTAGGAAAAAGTATTATTTGTACCTCAGAAACTAGAAGTGTTTGTGATACACTTTTTTACATACCACCTGCTGTTGTATATTCTAACCAGAAATGCACTTTAACTTGCCTGATAATGTGACCAAAGGGTCAAGCCTTTGAAGGAACAAAGCTGTATATTTAGATAGTGATTATTAAAGGGGCGGCATATCTAAAGAGACTGCAAAGAGCAGAGTCAATCATGCTCCTTGAAGATATATTTGGCTCTCACTGGTTACGGACTGAAGCTGTATGTTGTTGTTTAATGGCAAGTAGCAACAGCCCTAATCATGCTAATGCTTCAACATGACCACTGGGAGGCAGATCAAAGTGGATAGTCCCCTTGGAAGAACTCACTTCAAATGTCAGCAGTAGCATTGTGTTTCTTCTTCAGCCTTTTCTATTTCTTGGCTTAGAAATAGAGCTTCCAAGGGAATGGAACTGCTTGAGGTTTTTTGTCTATTATTATTATTATTATTATTATTATTATTATTATTATTATTATACTGCTTGTCAACGGAAAGTTCACAATGTGGTTTACAGAGATAATCACACAAACAACTAATGGCTCCCTGTCCCAAAAGGGCTCACAATCTAAAAGGGTGCAAAAGAACACCAGCAGGCAGCCACTAGAAAAGACAGTGCTGGGTGAGGAGGGCCAGTTACTCTTCCCCCGCTAAATAAAAGAAGAGCGCCCACTTAAAAAGTGCCTCTTAGCCATTTAGCAGGGTCTAGAAGATGCATCAGTCAAAAGCTACTTTAGATGAAGAATCAGTCTTTGTCACTTGCATTTCTAAAGCACAGATCTTGTTTATATTTGTTACCTGAGTCAGACTTTGGTTCCTAGGACTTTTTGATTTTGTTTTGTTTGGGTGTCAGTCCTGAACAAGCTTATGTGTACTTGAAGCCCATTGTTGTCCAACTGACTAATCTGTATGATCTAGTCTCCCACTGGGCCATGTAGAACAGATTGGCAAAATAAACTCCGATTTTCATTTCCGAAAGGTGTTTCTCACTTCTTAAGGAAAACCAAAAGACAGCAGAAAGCCAACTGGGCTGAAAATACAGGGAGGTAGATTTGGGCTGGACATGAGGAAACATTTTCTTACCATAAAATCTATCTGGCACTGGTACAGCCTGCCTAATGCAGTAGTAGGCTCTCCCTCATTGGTGGTTTTCAAGCAGAAGCTAGATGGTCATCTGTCAGGGATGCTGTAGTTGCCTGCATGGAGCAGGGGGTTGACTAAGGGCGCATTCCTAACCCGTTATGTCACTGCTTTCCAGCACTGGCATAGCGGTACCAATGGGACGTGTGCTGCATCCTGCAGTTGGGTGGCACTCACGGAAGCCTCCTCAAAGTAAGAGAATGTTTGTTCCCTTACCTCAGAGCTGCATTGCCCTTATGTCAGTGCTGGAAAGCACTGACATAGGGGGTTAGGATTGTGCCCTAAATGACCTCCAAGGTTACTTCCAGTTCTAACGTTGTACAATTCTATGAATTAAGGTATAGATATGAACCTTGATACAGTTAAAGTTAGCTATGACAGACTAAAATTGTATTGCAGAATTACCCATCCAGGAGCAAATCCTACTGGAACAGTGTGACTGAGTAAAGCTTTATAGGTCTTAGGCTGCAATTCTAACCACACTATCCTGAGAGTAAGCCTCATTGAACAAAATAGGACTTACTTCTGAGTAGCCCTGGTTAGGATTGTGCCCTTAGGCTGCAATCCTAACCCACTTGCCTGGAAGTAAGTCCTATTGCACCCAGTGGAGCTTACTTCTGAGTAGGCATGCATAGGATTGCACTGTACGTTACAATGACCCATTGAAGCCAAGGCCACAGGTTAATTGCAACCAGCTTGAATTTTATTGTTTTTGATAGGACGAGTCCTGTGCAGGAGTTATAAAAGTGGATGCAGTGTACCCATGTAGAGAAAGAATGAGAGTGTGTTGGCTAGCCATGCCTGGTCTGGCACCAATGGCCATGTCCCCTGCTCTCCCTAGGGTTCAGCACATGACTAGTGCTGAACTTAAGGATAACAAAGGACATGAGCATAAAGCACATGAGCACCAGGGGGCATCGCAAGCTGGATTATACCTATTCTCCCCCTCATCTATTTTTATAATGCTCAAACTGACCTTCAGTTATCACAAACTTTTGCAGAATCTGAGGCTTGATTAATATACTAGAGAAATTCTGTACAGAAAATAAGTTAGGGGTTAACTTAATTCTCTTGTTGGTTTTTCTCAGAAAAATATAGGACTGAGGGTTTTTAGAGCTGTCCATACAGATGACATAAACATGCAGTATATCTGATGTGAAAGTACAGGTCTTCAAAAGACTTGGGACTAAACCGTAGGGTCCTGACATATTCTTCATTACATATAGAATTATACCTCTCACTTGTCAGCAAGTTAATGGACTTACACTAATGATGAACTGTTGTGAAAAAAAATCCTGCTTTTAGTGAGACTGAGACTGCAATCCTATACACAGTTTCCTGGAAGTAAGGCCCATTGAACACAGTGAGATTTACTTCTGAGTAGGTAGGCATAGGATTGCTCTGTGAAGCTCAATTTGTGGTAAGTTCCACTTGCGTGGGAGTAAGTTCTGTTAGAATCAGTGGGATTTCCCTTTGAGTAAACATGGCCAGAGTCAGATTACAAATAAGGTTTGGTCTGCACTTGCAGCTGAATGAGGTGGCAGCATCCAGAAGTGGTAGAATGCAGGGACATGCAGCGTGGAGATGGCAGATAAGGCAGAACAGTCCCATTGTTGTCCATGGAAGAGTGCCACAGCCACCCTGCCAGCTTACACCTGAGTAGGCTCCACATCATGCAACTCCCACACTACATGTCCCTGGTAGAACGTATTGCGGCTGCAATGGGGGATTTAATTTTTTGATGTTTATCTGCATTAAAAGACAAAAAATCCTCTCCAGAAATAGTAAAAAAAACCTAGTGCAGCAGAGAGCATATTGGGTTAGAACCTTTCCCGCTAATGTTTTTTTTTTTTTTTTAAATCTTGCAGGGAGGTTTTTATTTATTTAAAACATTTATACCCTATCCTTTCAAAAGCTCAACTCAGCTTACAGTACTTGATAAATAGATAAAATACAATATATAAGATTTAAAAAATTTTAACATTTAAAATCTAAAGCTTACTTTAAAAGCTAGCACAGCTAATGGTATAACAATTATAAAAACCCAGTTAGAGGTGTTTGTTGTTGTTGTTGTTTTAAATAACATAAAAACATAAAACACCACATTTTGGTATTTAAGATAGTTTCCAGAAATTAAAATAGATTACTTTTCCAGTTAGAAATAATACTGTGGCTGCCTCTGCTGACACTTTACCACCTATATCACCTATCTAGTACACTTTTAAAGCATTTAAAATTAATAAAAAGGAGAACTTAGAATCAAAACATTTTTCATTTTTTTCAAATCACAAAATCTAAAAAAAAATGTTGAACACCTCTAGCAAGGGTTTTGCAGTTTTGTCTTTTTTATGGGGAGCTTTTTTTTTTTTTAAAGGCATTCCTCATGTGCGTTCTGAGGAGGTATAATCTTCTCTGCTACCTCAGGATTCTCCCCTTTCAGCTGTATGAGTATATACACAAAGTGTAACTATCCTTGTAGCAGAAGTCATCATCAGGATTTGCAGCGCCAAGATCTTTTCTCTGTCACAGCTTCCTTCCCTGCAGAATATCTCCCCAGGCACTTTTGTCCTCCACTGAGCTCTGATACTGGAAGTAAGCTTAGTGGATTAGGATAAGGGGCAGGGGGGATGAAAGAGTATTATTATTAACAGTATTTATATACAGCTTTTCAACAAAAAGTTCACAAAGCGGTTTAAAGTTACAAAGTTACAGCGGAGTAAGCTGTAAGCAACAGGGATGGGGGCCAAATTTAGCTGTCCTCACTTGCATTTCCTTAAAAGTTGTATGCCTCTCTTGCTTTGTAATTGACTGGGCAGGTTTGGATTTATTGCTTATATAGCACTTTTTGAGCATGTGAAGCGCTTCACATGACTTGTCTTGATGAAATCATGACAACAACCCTGTAAGGTGAGTTGGTATTATTATCCCCACAGTGCAGCTGAGGATTTGCTTGCCCCACATTGCAGCTGAACGGCCTTGCCTAGGCCATCTAGTAACTGTCAAGATTCAAACCAGGGAAGTCCTGATTCCCAGCTCAGTCTCTAATGGTCCAATCCTATGCATGGCTACTCTAAAATAAGTACCTCTGAGTTCAGTGAGACCTAGCCCCATGTAAGGTGTTCAGAACTGCAGTTAAGCACCACATGCTAAACTGGCTGTCTGCAAGGGCAAACAAATGGTCTGTCCTTATCACATCTAGTTGAACTACTGGAAAGACTCTCTATGGAAAGCAGAAACCCTTCCCTTGTTGCAGTTGGGAAGGAATTTTTCCTTCTGACTGTTCCATGGTTTGCCTCCAGTTCTTTCATACAAGATAAATTTGAAATCATTACTCCCCCCCATACACATCTCAGTCAGTCGCACCATGAAGGAGTCATTTCTCTTCCACTTTCTATTCCCATGCATTGCTCCACATGAAGATGTTACCATTCCTCCCCCACTCATGCGTACAGTCAAGAGCAGGGGTGCTCAATAGGTGGATCGCGATCTACCGGTAGATCGCAAAGCAAAATGAGTAGATCGCAGAGTGCCGACCCCCCCCCCCTCTTCAGGTGCCTCTGGGAGGAAACGCCGGGAGTAAGGCCCATTGTACTCAATGGGGCTTACTCCCAGGTAAGTGTGGCTAGGATTGCAGCCTCACAGCCTAATCCTAGGCATGTCTACTCAGGAGTAAGTCCTGTTATACTCAGTGGGACTCAAGGTACACCAACATACATTGTACACATAAATGTTATATGTTATGATGGCGCGAACATTGTAAAAAAAAACTCTGGTAGATCTCCGGGCCTTGCTGGGTTTCAAAGTAGCTCTCGAGCCAAAAAAGTGTGAGCACCCCTGGTCAAGAGTAATGAGAGCAACCACATTAATTTATTCACACCTGGCCCATTCAAGCATAAAGCAGGGACACCCAGGAAAAGGGGGCTGAACCTTTCCTTGCCTTTTTGCCCATGAACCAGTCTGACTGGGATATGAAGGGCCATGAAGAAACTTCCTCAAAGTGAGGCAAAGGGTTCAGCTCTTCTCAACCTATCACATGCCCCTTTTGATACAAAAATCAGAGGGACTCCAATTTGCTCCAGCCATAGCAACTACCAAGCTCAAACTTCATGTTGAATACAGTCAGGATCACATTCTTCACCTTTCTTGTAAACTAGCCAGAGCCTTAACTTGGGTAAATGGGTGTCACTCCACAATATTGTTATTATATTATAGGATTACCATAGTATAGTATAGTGTAGTATAGTATAGGATTAGCCAATTGTAAAGCCAATTGGCTAATCCTGTTCATTTTCAAAGGAATTTGATATAGTCAACAAGCAATCTAGTAAACAGCCTTTCTTCACGAAAAAGCATAATCCTATAATGTTACTTTAGTGGTATCTGAAAAATTGTAGTCTACACTATGACAGCTAGGAAACATCCTTTCTTTGCCTCTTTCCATGAAAAACAATCTTATTATATTACATTATCCACAGTCATAGGAGTCAGTGCCATAGCTGCCCCTTCTGGCACCTGGGGCTATAACTCTCCAAGTCCCCCCCCCAGAAGTGCCTGACCCAGACATAATTGTGGTGGTGTAGTTCTGAGTTACAGCTCTTGGAGCTGTTGCAAGCCGCTCTGAGTGGCCAGCTGCTTTTTTCATGAAAAAGCAGCCAACAACTGAGCAGCTCACAACCATTACACGTGCCTGTGGGGGGAGGGGGTGCAGGAAAAGGTACTGCAGTGGCAAGGAGTGACACTTGCCACCACAGTACCTTCAGCATGGATGGGGAGATATGGCCAATAGGCTGGCTCCAGCTCTACCACAGGATCCCCCATCAGGGGTGTGGGTTGGTAACCCCTCAAGGTGTGGTAGCCAGGGACCACCGAGCTGCAAAGAGGAAAACGGGGCAGGAGGCGTTCCAGGGAGGGGGGAGGCAGGGAGAGGGTGGGGAGAAGGTGTTCCGGGGAGGCAGGAGGTGAGGAGAGGGCAGACGGGAGGTGTGGTAGGGGAGGGAGCGGAGAGGGATGGAGACAGGTCCAGTGGAGCTCTGCTCCACTGGATCCAGAGCATTCGGGTGAGACTCAGCACCCAACACGAACACTCTTACTTGGTAGCCCATTGTGGGGCTACTTCCCTTACCAGGGAGAAGGGAACGAAAGCCTCTTTCTCCTGAGGTGTCACCCATGGCTGCCATTGGCACGCAGGATACAGCGGCAGCCGTTTTTGGTGCCACTGCAGCCGCATACCACAGGAGCTCAGGATTGGACTGCTTGTCCACTCCTATTCATGACTTGCATCTACCATTCTCACACAACATTAACTCTAGAGCCTCATATTCTATCTAGGTTATCATGGTTAACTTTTGCATGGTTGAGCATTTCTTGCTGAACCTGCTTCCATGAGAGACCTGGGATTTTTATCATGCTCTTGATAATGGCTGGAAGTTGCCATACTATGGAATTTGATAAAATGTCACCATAAAAGCTAAAGAATCTGGTTTTTATGGATGACACATCAGGTAGCAAGTATCTTCACAGCAGCACTGAAACAGGGATGGTGCTGAGTTCCTCTGGTGCTGAGAACTTGAAGCTGGAACTGTGTTTGTGATTGAGGCACTGATGCCCTGTATTTGTCTTCTAGCTTAACAAGTAAAGCTCTCCAGATAGTGGATTTGCTTGACAAAGAAATTGCATGCTCCACCTCAGAAATATTTCTCCTCTTCTATTCATGGACTACTATCAGTACTTGTTGAATTTATTAATGAGCAAGCATTATTATGAAAAACAGCAATATCACAACTGCTGAGCCACAATATATACTGCATAATGTATATTACTTATTGTAGCACTATTCATATAATCATAATAAAAGATGTTCATTTATGTAAAATTATAAAAGCTCTTTCAGAATGTATATTTTGATTATTTGACTTTCTGTACCACACAAGCCACTCCTGGCTGTTTTTAATACATTTTTCCAGTAAATGTTGCATGTGAATACGTGCTATTATACAGAATGTATCAGCAATTTCCCCCCCCCCTAGTTTTTGAAAGAGCCCAATCTATTAAATCTCTTCCATATTTGAGAAGAATCATAAACACACCAATGTAATCAGTAATCTGTACATATAACACAGGCCTACAAAATTGAGGGCCAGAAAAGTTTTTCCCAAACTTTATGGTGGTTTGATATGAATTTGGGGTGCCGATTCCAAAAATGGCATCCGTTTTGCCCTATCACGTCTGGTTTTGGAGATATAGTATAGCCTCATTAGTGAATGGTTCAAGCAGCTTCCTCATGGTGTAAGCTTCCTCATGAGGAAGCTGCTTGAACCATTCACTAAAGAGGCTATACTATATCTCCAAAACGTGATAGTGTAAAACGGATGCCATTTTTGGAATCGGCACCCAAATATACCCAGGAATTTGGTGTAACATTTAAGGAAGCAAAATGTGTGTTTGGAAAATACCTAGATATTGATATTTATTGTTACCCCATTATGACAGAGTAAAAACTTTGTGACAGCACCCATCAAAGTATTTTCAGTTCTTAATTGCTAGCCAGCAATATTTTTAGAGTTGAATTAGGTATAATCTAAATCAGTGGTGCCAAAAAGAAAATTGTAACAATTTAATAAAACTGAAAGATCAATTTGATTGTCTGTTGACCAATCCTAGGCTAGCTTTATGCTGGTGGATCTTGCAGTCTGCCACTGTAAAGCTGGGACTGCAGGTGCTGCTCGGTTGTGCTGTGGCTCACTACCAATGGCATGGAAGCTGAGAAGCTCTGCAGTGCCAGTGGCTGGCTATAGAACCTCTGCTAGAACAGGCTGGTTGATGGCAGGGGCATTTGGGGGAGGATTTTAGAGGATGGAGAGCAGGTTGGACTAGGGGCAGTTTAGGCATGGGGTAGGGGAAGATTTTGGCAGCAGCTACAAGTGCTGAGTTACTATTCCCCCCTTCCTGGTCCAGACCTGTGCCCCCAAGAATCTCCTTGGACTTACACCAGTTAGTTTAGCTGCCATAGGTCCGAGGAGGCCCATTAGAGACTTAGTGACCTACAGAGAGGTAAGTAAAAACGTTTTTTTACTTACCTCTCCTGGGCTGTCTGGAACCCCCACCCACTGGCCCATAACATGCAGTGCATGCTCTGGGCTTGTGGGGTATAAGATTTATCATTGTTTTTTTTTCACATTTAAACAATAATTGCTGTGCAAAATAAAATGCTTTTTCTGCTACAAATGATATTATCCCACTAAGATCCAAACTATGATCCTGAAAGCGCAATCCTAACTGGCTACTGAGCTGGCATAGCCAACCCTGCAACGGCTCAGAGTGTTGCAAACATGCTGTAAGTGAAGCACCACTAAACATCTTAAGGCTCAATCCTATCCAACTTTCCAGTGCTGATGCATCCTCAATGCAGGCGAACAAATGTTCCCACACCTTGAGCAAGTCTTCATGACTGTACCCCCATGAAAGAATGCAGCACTCACCCCATTGGCACAGCTACATCAGTGCTGGAAAGTTGGATAGGATATGGCCCATTGACATCTGCTAAAATTGAATGTTGAGAGAGTGAGGACAGACAAAAGAAAATATTTCTTTTCTCAGCATCTACTTAGTTTGTGGAACTCCTTGCACAGGAAGTAGTGATGGCATCTTACCTAGATGCCTTTAAGAGGGGATTGGACAAATTTCTGGAGTAAAAGTCAATCACGGATTACAAGTCATGGTAGGTGCAGGCTCCTGGTTTTAGAGGTAGGCTACCTTAGATTGCCAGATGCAGGGGAGGGCACCAGGATGCAGGTTGTGTCTGTTGTCTTGTGTGCTCCCTGAAGCATTTGGTGGGCCACTGTGAGATACAGGAAGCTGGACTAATAATAAATAATAATAATAATAATACAGGTAAAATTATATACCGCCTTTCTTGGTCGTCAGATTTCTCCTCAGACTTTAATTCAAGTCTGAATTTAATTTAATTTAATGCTTCCCTGAAGCATTTGGTGGGCCACTGTGAGATACAGGAAGCTGGACTAATAAATAATAATAATAATAATAATAATAATAGAGGTAAAATTATATACCGTCTTTCTTGGTCGTCAGATTTCTCCTCAGACTTTAATTCAAGGCGGTTTACATAGGCAGGCTGTTTAAATCTCCGTAGGGATTTTTACAATTAAAGAAAGGTTCTATCTTTCAAGAACCACACAACATTTCAGATGGAACTTTTTCGGTCTGTTATCACTTTCTGGCCTCCTCCCACATAGACCTTTGGCCTGATTCAGTGGGGCTCTTCTTATGTTCTTAAAGTGAGCAGATAGGACCCTTCTCTGAGGGGCCTACAGTCTAGATATGGACTCAAGAGAGACAACTGAGAGAGGGAAGAGGGATAGAACCCATGTTCACAATTAGTATGTGAACCAAGCCGAATTTGACTTAAATCCAACTGCTTCAGTTTACCTGAATTTGAAATCCTACAAATGTTATTTGGAGGAAAACTCCCTGAAACACAAAGACCTTCAAAGAAATCTGCGTAGACTTGGGCTCCTGCATAGTGTAAGGCAAGACAGGAGCAAAGTATTTATGAAGTTAGTTGGTATTTTGTCATTGACTTTAACAAGATCTGAATTTGAGCCTGAGGCTGCATTCTTCAATTCAGCTACATGTGCTGACACTCATTGCCTTCATTGAGATTAAAGATGTGTAACCAAGTGTGAGTTTGCAAACCAAAACTGTAGTCCGCAAACCAGTTAAGATACATTTTTTAATGTTATGAAATGATCCAGTACAGTGGTTCCCAAATTGATGGGTTGTAACCCACCAGGGTAACTGGAAGCAGGGCATTCCCCTTTAAGGGGAATGACCCTGCTCTGATGGCAGCCACGGTGCTGCAGTGATTGTGGTGCTGCAGCTGCCAAGGAACCTTTTTACTTATCTTGAGGGACAGTGCTGACTTCCTGCAGAGTCCTGGAGGCTCACAGCCCCCTCTGATCTCTGCTGCCTTTATCTCTGATCTAAAGCTACTTCCCCCCTCCCCCGAAAACTAGAAATAGCTTTAGAATGGAGATAAGGGCTTTTTACTGCAGCTGCAGAGGAGATCAGAGGGGGCTACAAGCCTCCAGGACCCTGCAGGAGGCCAGCACTGCCCACCAGGTAAGCAAAAAAGTCCATCACTGTCCCCCTTCCGTCCCCACCCATACAAACATTTGCCTGGTTCCCAGCTCCCCTGTAGGAGTTTGGGAACCACTGATCTAGTACCCTTGGTATTAAAGCAGTGATTCCCAAACTTTTTAGCACTGGGACCCACTTTTTCAAAATGACACTATCGGGACCCACCAAGCTTTACAAAACTAAAAAACCATTTCACCTTGCCAGCTGTTCAAGCCTCTATATTTATTCCTCCTACTATGGTGGAGAGGGGCCACCCTCTGGAGCATTCATTGAGCTCCAATGGATCAGGACCATTGTGTGGCCTTATGTTCCCCTTTGCCTGTCCTTCCATAGGATCCCAGGCATGTTTGCCTACTCATGAGTAAACACACACATGTGGCTCAGTATCACTTTCCATAGGGGGTCAATATGTTTTCCTTGACAGCTGGGGGGGGTGTTTTGGGGGGCTGCATTCATCAAACAGGGACCATTCTGATGGTGTTTCATTCCTCTCAGCCTGCCCTTTCACGTGGACTAAGGCACGGTTGCCTACTCATCCACGTGCGATTCAGTTTCACTTTCTGTAGGGCTCAATACATTTCCTCTTCAGCTATCAGACTGTCAGTTTTACAACCCAATGAGGTTCTGAGCCACTGGTGGGTCATAACCCACAGTTTGGGAAAAGCTGGTGTTAAAAGGATTAAACAAAATGACTTCATTCCCAGTTTTCTGGCTTAACTAGTAAGTGGACCATACTGCCTGAATGCAAGGAGGATATTTTCATTGATGTGTAATAATGTGGGATTAGGCCTGCTGGTTAGAATACGTTGTTCCTTCTAAATGCCAGAGAAGTCAAACCTAAATGAAATTTTTTGAGGTGGGCCAGCTGGAGAAACACGTGGAGCTCCACTCTGCCTCTGGCTGACTTCATAGCCCTTTTAACAAACAGGCACCCTCCGTAAAAGAGAGCCTTGGAAGCCTACATAAGGAGTATTCCATCTTTATGTTGTAGAAGTGCTGACAAGATTCAAACTCAGGGAAGCAAGGGACAGCTCTCTTGCCTCTCTCTCCCTAGCCTCCTAAAAATAGCCCAGGCAAGAGGTCCATCAAGAAATGGATCCTTCCTTCCCTTTGCCCTAAGAAAGTTAAAGAACTCTCTGATGGGGAGTGGCCACTACTTTCTGACACTCAATCCTGCCCATGATGTCACTGCCCTCACTTAAATAAGAAGGGGCAACACCAGGGAGTGAGGACCACTCTCAGGGATTCAGACAGCTTGTGGCTATTCCCGCCAGCCTCCGTGCTGCTCTCCTCCTCCTTCCTTGCAACTCTCTCCATCATGGTGGGTTCAAAAGAAAATTAAGCTCTGCATAGTGAGCCAGTGGTTTAAGCTAACATTGTGATCTCCAAATTTGTATGGTGATATAGTTTAAGACAGTCAGTCAGCAAACTAATGTGGTGTGCACTTTATTAGTGTAAGGTCCTGCCACACCAGGCAGAAATGCATATTGGTTGATCTTTAGTGTTAATAGGATGTTGTTTGGATTATTTGGGAAATATTGTCTAATGCAATAGCTTGCACATTGCCTATAGCTATATAATGGGGTGGATATTATTAGCAGTAGATGATCAGTGTTTGCTAAAATATCTGTGCCCCATAATTCAGATGCACGACCCATCTGTGAACCAGCAATGGTTCATAATGACACATTTAGAATAAATGCCTAAAAGACAAATCTGTTTTTAAACCGACTGCTTTATTAGTTCTTGCTAATGTAATGGTGGTTGTGCAATGATATTTCCAATTACCTTCAGGTTCACTTATAATGCACAGACATTACAAAATGTAGTGTGGTACTGTAACACATTTCTCTGAAACGATGAAAAGTATTTGACTGCTTAGCTTATGGATCACAGAGTCCTTCTGTGTGTCTTAATATCCATATTCGTCTTTCTGACTACATAGATACATAGCAATAACCTTCAAATACTTGTAGTTCAGTTATTAACAACATTCATGGCCTTCTTAACTCATGCAGAAGGATGTTAGCAATAGAGTATGTGCATTTTTTTCTGTTACTGTAACTTTTTTTCAAAAGTACTAGTTGTTTTTTTCTTTTTCCTCTCTTTTGCCAACTGCAGTCCTTCAGCGCTGATCAGGTTGCTGGTAAGTGGAACACAAATTTAGCTTCCTGAGTGTTGGTGTGATTTACTGCACAAAACATCAAATGTTAGATGCTCATTAGTTTAAATAGGCATTGTTCTATTAGTAGCCTGGTGGAATCTCAGCTACTCTTGAAACATCAATCTGTCTTTTTGGCATCTTGGGAAGATGTCTCAAGGTGCAAGCTGGATGCTGTAAATTCCAACAAATTTTTTTTAAGGGCTTTTTTGTGATTCATTTCTTTCTAACAGATTGAGTTCTCCAAGGATCAACAGGATGGTAAGTTTGGGGGTATAGTCAGTTACATACAAATCACATTTTCATGTTAGGTGCAACTGGAATATACCCACTGGCATAAACAAATATGCATTATTGACTTGAACTGAACCATGTAAGATGCACCAGCAAAATATCAGGCCATAGAATAGATTTCCAAGTCAATTCTTTAAATGTGCATGTGCTGCCATTGAGTACATGAAAGCAAATATAACAGACTATTTTGTCTTTTGTTCCAGGCTCATACTCCTTCCTAGAAAGGCAGAGGATGATAGAAGGGGGGTTTAAACCAAGGAAGAAAGCAAAAAAGTGCTTAAAGCTGCTTTTAAAGCTGCCCATTAGCAAACGGATGGTAAACTCAGGACAGTACAGCGAATGCATACATATCGCTCCTTCCTAGGAAATGTTCAGGAGAAAAAAAAAGTATTTCACTGTAAAAACAGAACAGTACAATCCAATCTACTCACAAATAAATCCATTAGGTACAATGACGCTTAGTCCTAGGTAACTGTGTATAGAATTGCAGCCTAAAGCCACAATCCTATGCACACTTTCCTGGGAGCAAGCCCCATTGAGCATAATGGGACTTACTTTTGAGTAGACCTGCTTAGGCTTGGGCTGTAAATAATTTAACTAAAAAAATTCTGTGTCATTATCTACCTTTGCAATTCTGTGCATGTTAATCTCAGGAAATTGAATGTTGCAACCAAAAGTATTTGATAGCTTTGTTATAGCTGGTGTGTGTATAGCTGGTATGGCTTCATTCTGGTAATGATTTTTTGTAACAATAGATTATTCACCTGTGCTTGTCAGACAAAAAGAAAAAAAAAAAGACCAGGCCACAATCCTATACACACTTACCTGGGAGTGAGTCCCATTGACCTATGTATGTCTACTCAGAATAAAAACCCATTGAATTCAGTGGGGCTTACTTCCAGAGGAGTGTATATAGAATTACAACCTTAATTCTGAGCAGACATGCATAGAATTGAGTTGTAAGTTAATGGTTCTAATTTCTAATATTGAGATAAACTTTTGTTTTAACCCATTGAAAAATTAATGTGTGATTCAGTTTAAATCAAAACAATTCCTTGAACAATAGCAGAATTCTAAGCCTGCCAGTCCTGTAGTAAAGCGTAAGTGTTAGAAATCATCCCCAAACCCACACTAATACAGCATAAAAACACATGGCATAATGGTTGCATCACAGGTACAGTAGATATGATAGCAGACATACGTAAGATACAGGTATCAAAAATTCGTTAGATATGAGGTTCACATCTGGCAATAAATGCCATGTATTAAGTGATTTTCATATGAAGGTTTGAAAAATGTTCCAGTGACTTTCCCAAATGTGGTGTCTTACTAATTTCTGACCCTTCTGTGAAGGTCTGAAAAGATATACATCAGTAAATGTTTACTGGTGCCTATATATGATTATCACTCTTCCCTGATATATGTCTCCAAACTGGGAAAATTTTGAAGTGTTTACAAACCTTATCTGTATTGTCAGCATCCCTCTTTAAAGACATTCACCAGATTTTGGGCATTCACTATAACATTTACATTGCTGTGCCATCCATCATGATCAATTGCCTTTAATCAAAATCAACAAATAGCAAGATTATGTAATATTGTTTTGAAATATGTCCTTATTCCATTCAATGCCTATCTATCTATCTATCTATCTATCTATCTATCTATCTATCTATCTATCTATCGAGAGAGAGAGAGAGAGAGAGAGAGAGAGAGAGAGAGAGAGAGAGAGAGATGTTGGCTGCAACATACATTTGATTTTATAATATCTCTCTTCTGCTTTCAACCCTGCATTATCACATCCACACTAAAAGGCAATCTTTGCAGTTATTTGTTAAATTTCCCATTGTCTTTCTGGAATGATTTGGGTTAAACTTGAAATTGTGGTCATTTCCTTGAACTTACCAAAGTAAAAACTGAACAAGTAAATGTTCTTCAGCACTAATGTTTATAGTTAGTGAAGCAATGTTTTTCCTCTTCAAATTAATTATTTCTAAATGAAGCTGCCTTCTGCTGTGATCAAGTTCTGTTTTATAAAAGAAATGATTTATTAAAAAAACTATTTTATAAAAAACTCTTTAAAAAGTAGAAGGATGAAGCAAATGGGGGGGGGGCATCCAAGAGTAAGTCAGATTCTGTTTTTCTGTTGCTGCAGTGTAACTTTAATTGATGAACTCTGTCCAGCATGAAGGCTGCAACCCTATTACACGTTCCTGGAGTAAGCCCCACTGAACACAGAGGAATTTACTTTTGACTAACATGCATAGGATTGCATTACTAAGGGTAAAATGAGAATTCCAGCTCTCACTCTAAGTACTTTCCCCACATGTGCATGCCCACAGACATACAAGTTTAGAAAAAGTCAACCTCATGTAAAAACACAATCTTTTTTTATTGTTGTTTTCTCCGTAAGGGTCTTTTGTAGAGGGAGAGCAACCTCAGTGGTATTGTCTTGCATTGTGTAAAACAGAAAAATCTCCAGCCTTTGAGCAACTGTTTCAACAATGCCCACCTGTTGTTAAGCCGTGATTATACTAATGTAAAGTACAAAGTGAGCAAAAGCAATTGGAGAAATAGAAGAACATACTTGAAAGCATAATTTATTTTACCTGATCTATGTGATAAATACATGCAAAATTAACAACTGAGCCAATATTATTTGGAGCCACATTCTAGACTGTCGCCACCAGTGTACGTGGACAGCTGATTTCATTTTTTGGCAGTAGATGAAAGACAGGGAATGTTTTTCTTACTTCCCTCAAAATGGATATTCTTAATGAATTGAGAGGCTAATGCATTTGAAAAAATGCAAAGAGCTGATGATGAGATCTCGCTGTGGTGTAAATGAGGTTGTTTGCAGCTACTGGGGAAATATCAAATGTGGGCGCTGAAGTACGGTGTGTAGCAGCCTCCTCTCTACAGCTCTAAAAGGCCAAAACGTATGAGCTGTAAGAGGAGAGGGCTAGCAATAGAAATGTCCGGCAGGTTTCAATGCATCAGACAGTGAGGAGACTCATATCAGATATATTGGGTTACAGTCCAGCAACCGTTATACATCCTGCCTCAGCAATTTAGAAGAGTGCTAAGAAGTGCCTTCAGGCAGTATAAAGAGGGCTGGAGCAAGCACCAAAATAGTACAGCTTCACAAGCACCTGGGAAAAATGAATGAGGGCTATGGGCCCAATCCTATCCAACTTGACAGTGCTGATGCAGCTCCAGTGCAGCCCTGAGGAAAGGGAACAAATGTTCCCTTACCTTGAGGAGGCCTCTAGGGCTGTCCCCCCACCACAGGATGCAGGCTATGTACCACTGGCACCACTGCATCATTGCTGGAAAGTAGGAAAGGATTGGGCTTACCGATCTTGCCTTTGAGCCACAAGACAGAAAGAGCAATGTTTACACCTGTGCACGCTTGCACATGTGTACACACTCAGAATGAGTGAGCACACTCAAAAATGAATGGCTTGTCATGTGTGCTGTGGCTTCCAAATTGATGCCAGATTGGCATTTCAGAGGAGTCTATATAGCAGCGGAATGTAGGTGACACTAAGATGTTAAAGAAGGCCTTATAAATGTTGTACAATAGGAAGAGAAGCGCAGGTTAACCAGTGTTTCATGTGCCTGAGTTCACAACAGATTGGTAACAAAACAGCAGATGAAGTCTGTGATGTTTTGCTTTTCTCCAGGATCTGCTTGCTTTCCCATATGAATCATGTATTTTGCTGCTCTGCCCATCATGATATTTTGTTTTCAAGACAAAATGCCTGGTATTCTTAGCTGGCTGAGATGTCAAATCCTGTTTCAAGTGTTGAGTCATTCAGCTCCCTGGAATGGCCATTGCAGCAACGTTACAAGACTCTGCCCTGGTTCCTATGAGTAAAAATCCCCCGTGTGGAACAGCCTCATTGCTGCAGCCATGAGGGGGAAATAATACCAAGCTGGGACATCCACACTGCTGAGGTCTAATTTCTTTCCCTCAAAAGCAAGGAGGGCAGCTGGTATGGAGAAATCACATGATGGAGTCCCCTGGGATTCAGTGCTAGTATGGATGCCCCAGCTCTACTTCCTCCACATGTTTGTAGAAACATGGCTGCTTCGTGCGGGAGGATGTTCAAATGCATGAACTTGGGCTCTGTTATAAATAATCTTTACGTGTTATTTCTGTTTTTTAAAGGGCAAGATATTCAGAGGGTTGTTGAATTACCCCTTGGTTGGCAACCTTCAGTCTCGAGAGACTATGGTATAAGGCTACAGCACCCAGTATTCCCAGGCGGTCTCCTATCCAAGTACTAACCCCTTACAACTGACTTGATCTCACTTTAATCTGTGGCCCATCCCGTGCATAAGAATTGTTCTCTTAAGGTTCTATACGTATTCACAACACAACATATACATGGGTCCAAGTACACCATGAGCAATTTTTTGCCTATCCATGTACAAAATTTTAGCGAGATGCTGACTACTCACACAGCTGCCTATAACAACACTTCCCAGATCATTTGACATAAATTATACAACTGTCAAAATGTTTGAAGACATGAAAAGAACAGGAGGGCTTATGTTACCTATTTGGGTTGGCTGCATAGATAACTTAATTATTCTGAAACGCAGTCAGTTCTTGTTATCTGCTAAGGTTAAAATTCCTGGAAAATCTAGTGGATACTGAATCATTGAGCCTATGGGGAGAATGGGGTTAGGTTCCAGAGGACCCTCTTCACCATACATTTTATGAACTTAATGAAATGCATCTTAACTTGAAGTGTATGGGGATGGGTGATAGCAAGGGCTCATCAACATCTCCAACATCTGATGTTTCCTTCTCTGTGTTGGCTATCCTTAAATGCCTTGAAGATTGTGATGATAGCGATTCCTCCATTCAGCTGGAGTCCCCGAGATGGTGCCCAACATGGTGGAGCAAGTCTGGAGGCAGACATAAATGTGTCTGACGATTCTCAATGGGCCAATACCAATGCCCGTTTGATGTAGAAAATTGACCCCAAATTAGTATAATTGACTGGGTGCAATTACTGCAAATTTTCCTATGTAGACCATATACTGTATAGTCATCTCTTCCTTCCCTCCCCCTGCCCCCCCCCGTTCGCATGGCACTGGTGGTGCCTTCTGCTTATAAGGAGACCACTGTCTTTTCCTCCCCCTCCTTCAGCAACCTCTTTCACCCCTACCTGCCTGCTTGTGGCTGCACTGAGCGCTGCCCCCTCCCCTGCCTTGAGTGCACTGGCACAGTATTCACAGGTAATGAGAACACAGATAGCAAATTCGCATATAAAGAGAACTGGCTGTATCTTTAGAGAAAGAGAACAAAAGAGTCATTTTACAAAACAGTTTAAATTACTGTATATGATTCAGAATACTGGACTTATAGCCTACAAGTACAAAACAAGCAGGGACTATGAAAGATTTTCAAAGACATTTTCTAAAAAATCAAAAAAATCAAATGACTTAAGGTGCAATCTTAACCAACTTTCCAGCACCAAGGTAAGGACAATGCAGCTCCAAGGTAAAAGAACAAACACCTCCTTTACCTTGAGGAGGCCTCTGTGTCTGCCATCCAACTGCAGGACGCAGCATATGTCCCCGTGGCACAGCTATGTCAGCATGGGAAAGTTGGTTAGGATTTCGGCCTTACTCAGCTTCTGTCACTTTTCTAAGTTAGCGTCCTCAGGAAACATTTCCATCAAGGTCAATAAATCTACCCCAGAGTCATAGTCTTGAGTATTGTAACCTTAGGGAAGCTGTTGATGAGCAGCAACAGCAATCAGTGTTGTCCAGCTAGGGAGTTGGGTAGGGATCTGGGTTCAAAACTTCTCTCACTCTTGGACTCACTTTGTAATCTTGGGCAAGTCCACACACGGGCCATTTGCAACACTGCATTCTGAACTCAGTGACAGACTTTTTTTTTTTAGATCAGTTCTCTTGTTCAAGGATACCCTCTGGAAGAGTTGCTTGGATGACTAATTCCCATGGGCCATTTCTACCTGGAGATACTCATGTAATTGCTTTTGGAAGCCCGCCAACCAATGCACACAGAATCTTGCCTGAATGAGCATTTGAGATTTCAGACTGCCCCCAGTAGCGTAGCTAGAGGGGGGGAAAGTAAGTACTTGCAGGCGCTGCAACACGCTGTGTAAGTGCCCCCTCCCACTCACCATCGAAGCCATTCCGGGCAACATGCAGGAGGTGCTGTTTGGTTTGGCAAGTGCTCATGCATTGCCATCGCTGTCCAGAATGGCTCGGATGGTGAGGGGGAAGAACTGCTTACAGTGCCTGCAGTTCTTACTGTTTTGCCCCCCTCTAGCTATGCTACTGACTACCCCACTTGTAAAACTTCTATCACTGTGGTGTTAGGAAGCACAGCAAGGCAAATTTTATAAAACACCTTCACAGAAGAAGTGTAATACATAATACGAATTATTTTACCTCTACAGTCAATGCAAACATCGCTGCACCAAAAGGAGTATTACTAAACTACCATAAATACAGCCAAGTTTTTTGGAGAAGTTACAGCAGTTATTTACCTTGGAAATGAGTCATTTTGGATCCCCTTAAATGGATACAGCTCAGCTAAAAGATCTTAAGGCTATTAGAGATGGGGGGAAGGCTAAAATAGCTTTGCTTGAGACTGCCGGTCATTTGGCAAATGCAGTGCCACAGAGAATATGGATGAAAGAGAACTTGCATCTGTCAATATTGTTGGTGCCATGAATGATATTCACTAGTCTGTGGGTATGTTGTTGGCTCTGGTAACTCTTGTGTTCCCTTCTTGCAGACTTTAAGGAGGCATTCCTCCTCTTCGACAGGACTGGTGAAGGCAAGATCACCCTGAGCCAGGTTGGAGATGTCATCCGGGCTCTGGGACAGAACCCCACTAATGTTGAGGTCAAGAAGATCTTGGGCAACCCCAGCAATGAGGGTAATGACTCTTCTGTGGTCTAGTAGGTCTTCTTAATCTTTAAAACAGGGGTGCTCACACTTTTTTGGCTCGAGAGCTACTTTGAAACCCAGCAAGGCCCGGAGATCTACCGGGGGGAAGGAAGCATCTGACAGACACCCCCTTTAATGTATGGAGCCCCTGCTGGAGTCTAGTCAGTTTCGTCAGTTTTGTTGCTGCATGCCTGAAGA
Source organism: Tiliqua scincoides (assembly GCF_035046505.1). Taxonomy (NCBI): domain Eukaryota; kingdom Metazoa; phylum Chordata; class Lepidosauria; order Squamata; family Scincidae; genus Tiliqua; species Tiliqua scincoides. The sequence goes on along the minus strand of NC_089821.1, from coordinate 127,166,600 downwards.
GCAGCTAAAGTGTCAGTTTCAGTTTAGTGTCAGCTAAATATGTCAGTTTCGTCTAGTCACTAGACGAAACTGACATATTAACAGTTTGGAGAGACAGGGCTCCACGATCTACTCATTTTGCCTCACGATCTACCAGTAGATCGCGATCCACCTATTGAGCACCCCTGCTTTAAAACCTATCTACCTTCCCACTAGCCTTACATTTGGTGGTTTTATTTTTCCTCCTGGAAAACTGATCATGTACTGTGCCAGATGAGCAGTCTAAGAAGCCTGGAACTGACTATTTGGAGATCTGATCTGTACTCTCCTGGCAATCTAAGCCAAAGTCTACTATGCACACTTGGGAGTAAACTGATGAAACAAGTTGCAGACCCAGCTTTTACGACCTCTCCCAATGGCATACTCACCCATGCTTTTGGAAGTTTGTGTGTGCAACAGCTGCCACTTCATGGTGCCCAGAAACCAGGCAGCAAATGCACACAAGTCATCCCTCATGCTGCCACCTGTAGCCACAGCGATCATGGTGAAAGAGGACTCGAGCCCAACTGGAAACTCGAGCCCAGTTTCCAGTTAGCTTTCCCAGTCCGACACCCACTGGGAAGGCTTACCAGAAGGCAGTGGGGAGCAAGCATTAACTTTCTTGATGTAACAGTTCTGGGGTGTGTAGCCTTTGATGTCGCATCAGTGGCACATAAGACATCTGTGAATTGTTAAATGAACTGTACAGTGGACTGAGGGAAGATGCTTTTTGCTACATGAACTAGACAGCAATGCTATGCCCACTTACCTGTGAGTAAGCCACACTGAACATTATGGAACTTCCAGTTAAACATGCATAGGATTACACTGTTCAATGCCTTTTTTTGCATAGCATTTATGCACATGTGAGTGAGTGAGTGAGTGAGTGAGTGAGTGAGTGAGTGAGTGAGTTTCTTTTAAAATAGTATTTGAAACAATATTTGATTATTGTTATTACTAAGAGTTTCTGGATGTATGTGAAGGAGTCCAGTGCCTTTTCAGCTCAACAGGCTTATAATAGAGGGGTGATTTGGGTGTGATCCAACTTACACTTTATATTCCTGATGTTTTTAATGGGAAAGACCTGAGCATGTGCTCAGGACACAGCTTGAAGGCACACAATGCAGCAACGTTGCTGAAGCTGAGCAAGTCAGAGGGTCAATCCTATCCAACTTTGCAGTCCGTAGACAAGGGAACAACTGTTCCCTTACCTTATGGAGGCCTCCATAACTACCCTCTCACCACAGGATGCAACGCAAACCCTATTGGCATGGCTACAACAAAGCTGGAAAGCTGGATAGGATTTGGCCCTAAGTCTGATCAGTGTCTAGATAGGAGGCTGCCTAGGAACTTGTGACTTACACAGCCTTGCACTGTGGAAAAAAAGAAAAAAAAAGTAGGATATAGGTTTAATGAATAAACTTTTCTGTTGAAAGTGTAGGGATTTATAGTGCTGAATGTTAGTTAGATCATGCCTATTGTAAGAGCCTCTGTTAAAAATAATATTATGAAAGACCAGTTGCACATCAGAACTCACAACTCCAAGTTTCTCTTTTTAAGTTGATTGCCAGACTTACCAGTTTGACAGCACTGTAAGAAAAGCCATATTACAGTATTTTATCAGCAACAAAACAAACATTATAAACCACAACTACCCCCCCCCCAAATCCCTCATGTCCATCTCTAGTGAAAGCACGGACGCCGTTAAAGATATTAAAAGCACAATTTCTTCATTCATTCACCATCTTCCAGTTAATCGACAGGTCCTGCTTTCAAGCACTGTATGCTTTTAATTCTATTTAGAAATGGGGTCGTGTGTGCCAACCATTAAATTAAGATGCCTGTAAAAGCCTATACAGAATGTAGAGTTACCTCTTTTTATGTAAATGTAGCAAACCCCCCCCCCCCCCCCGCCCGGCTGATAGGTACAACAACAAGCAAAGGAAATTGTTCAGTGCTATTGCCAGCTTGAGAACTTTCCTGGAGGTGTTTTGAAAGAAGAATAATTAATTTGTGAAGATGGTTGTGTGGTGGGAAGGAGTCCAAATCGCAGCATGGCCATTCGGAAGAAGAACTCTTTAAAATGCCACAACTGTATGTGGAAAAGGTACTGATAACACAGTGTTGTCTCCTTTTACAGAGATGAATGCTAAGAAGATTGGGTTTGAAGAGTTCCTGCCCATGTTGCAAGCAGCTGCCAATAATAAAGATCAGGGTAGCTTTGAAGACTTTGTTGAAGGTTTACGTGTCTTCGACAAGGAGGGGAACGGAACAGTCATGGGTGCTGAACTTCGCCACGTATTGGCCACTCTGGGTAAGAGACTATACACAGCCATCCAGCATGACAGGTGTACCAATACAGGTAGATTACCCCTTATCCAGGTATCCAAAATCCAGACTATTCTGAAATCCAGCTATTTTTGTCCAAGACTTGTTTTCTGTAGTGTGACCACTAGAAGCAAGGCCTCTGAGAGGAATTTTATCCGGGGGTATAAAGTTTCTTTTGGGCCCCTTTACAAAGGGAGAGGGGTGAAACAGAGTGGGGGAGGGTGGAGATGGGCAAGCAGAATGGGGTCAGGGAGGGGCAAAACAGGATAGGGGGAGGGTGGCGAGAGCTGGAAAAGCCTTTGGAGCCCAGTTCTACCCACCCATGTGGCACCGGCAGCTAGATACAATAATATAGAAAACCAAACACACTGCTAAATCTCTCTAAAATCTTTCAAATATAGAAAATAATTGCAGGAAATTAGCATCATCATATTTAGGCTCACACTAGAATGGAAAGTGTCCTGTGCGAACCAAAACTTGCTTCCGAAGCAGCTGCAGTCTTGCAGCTGTGTCCCTGAGCTCCTCCCCACTCGTTCATGGTTAGCAGATCCACAAGCCAAGGTGCTACTGTAGCAGGCCAGTTTGCTCCCAGATTTGACACTGTGCCAAGGAGTGTCATGTTTGCATTCCTGGGCCCAGCATATATAGCTTGCCAGTAGCTGCAGTCGCACACTCGTTGTAGTGTCCCCAGCATCCCGTGATGGCAACAAGTCTTAGAGAGGAAAATGTAACATCCCAGGAAATTTCTGGGAAACCCTGGCCTCTGAGCGGCCCGCTTGGAGGCAGGCTGTGCAGCATGGCCTTTCCCAGTTTGAAGAGACACTTGGCCAACAGTCTGAGGCTAAGAAGCAAAGAAGGAAGGCCCATAGCCAGGGAGACAGGCCAGGGACAGACTGCACTTGCTCCCAGTGTGGAAGGGATTGTCACTCCCGAATCGGCCTTTTCAGCCACACTAGACGCTGTTCCAGAACCACCTTTCAGAGCGCGATACCATAGTCTTTCGAGACTGAAGGTTGCCAACTAACTAACTCCTTTGGTTCCTGGGTCCCCTTTTTGACCCTGGGCCTGGGTACAAATTACCCCTTTACCCCCCCCCCTTTCCTAGGCCCTGACTAGAAGGTCTTGTTCTCATTCCCATGTACAGTGTAGGTACAAGCTGTAAGTTCCGTTCTCTGCTCTGTGGTGTGTACCTATGTGGACATTGTTGAAAAATGTCAGAGAGGCCACCCAAGACCCATGTGGGTACAGTGAAAAGAGCAAGAAGAGGCATTTCTCATTATATTTATGCCATTATTCAAAAATCCAGACAAATCCAAAATCCAGACACCTTCCTATTCCAATAAGTCCAGATAAGGGATACTTAACCTGTACTACAAATTGAACTCATAGAACCGAAGTTATCATGGCTTTCGCCATATAAACTGGGATTGTAGCTTGGTCAGAGCATTGCAGGTTTTCTGCTGAGGGACATAACCTTCCCCACACCTTCCCACAGACAGATCTAAACTTGAAGGCAGGTCAAAACTGGTTCATGGGAAGGTTTGTCTGTCCCTTGCTCCCATGCAGAGTTGGTGACTGCAGCTGAATTCCAAAGAATTATTGGGCCAGGCAGCCTATGGAGATGGCTTTAGTTTCTTTCCTTTTCCCTCCACTAAAGCTGCAGAGTTGATGCCCCTTAATGGGTTTAAGTTGGGTTAAGTTAATGTTGGATTCCAGCTGCAGTTGCCAGGGGTGAGGCAGTCATTTGAATGCTGATGCTACATGGAGAACTTGACACAGATCTGTTGTGGGTACTTAAAAAAAAAAAAGTAGATTTGTGGTGATCTATTATAAAGGTCATTTGTCCTGGGCTCTGCATGTGATTTCAGGATTTTGACCATCTCATCATAAAGCACCCTTGCTTGGAGGTCAACACAGATTGCCTCAGCACAGAAAGGTGCCTGGCACAGAAAGAGTATTGAGATGGACTAGGATTAACCTATGCAGAGCTGGTTCTGAACACTGATGTTAAGCTGAGAGGGACCTACGCAGTTAGAATGGAGTATTGCTGCAGTACACTGGAACTCAAGTGCCTGCAAGACTGGATTACTGTAACATGCTATGCGTGGGGCTGTCCTCAGAGACAGTTCGGTAGTTGCAGTTAGTGCAGAATGCTGCAGCCCGGATGGTTACTGGGCTAGGCAGTTTGATTCTGTTGGACCACTACTTCTGCAACGACACTGGCTGCCCAATTCAAGGTGCTGGTATTGATCTTTAAAGCCCTTCACAGTTTGGGTGCAGGTTATCTGAGGGACCGCCTTCCCTCATACATTCTGACCCATCCCCTTAGGTCATCTGAGAAGGCTCTCCTAAGAGAGCCACCATTACCCCAAGTCTTTGAGTTGGGTTGCTAACTATGTTTCAGGTGAAAAGATGAAGGAAGAAGAAGTAGAAGAGCTGATGAAAGGGCAAGAAGACTCTAATGGCTGCATCAACTATGAGGGTAAGTGCCACTATTCAACAGGGAATTGTTTTACTTGTACTTTTCTAATGTAAGGTTTTCTGTTCATAGTAAAATACAGAGGTATTCGTCAAAGCCCTAGCACCTGATGATGTCACAACGTGACATTGAAGGAGAGCCTCCCCCTTGAAGGAGAGCTTCCACAGGAGAAGGAATAGGGGCGTGAAGCCGCCAGCGCCTTCTCCTCTGAGGAGAACCTCCTTTTTGCACAAGTGAAACACTCCACCACAATGACATGTTTATCTTTACAGGTGAAGTCTCCTGTCATTACAGTACTAGCCATATTTTGATGAGCAGTTAGGAGCAGGCAGCAGTCTACCCTTCAGTAGGCAGAGATGTGATTTCCAGAGGGGAGGGTTAGTGCGGAAACAAGAAGGCCCATATAATGGGGAAAAAAATGCCAAGGGAAGAGAGTTGGTCTGAAAGAAAGCATTCATTTTAATGGAAAAGGCTCAAGGTGATTGATATTGCAGTTGGGCAAATAATGAGGGGGCACGTCAGTAATGAAGCTGAGGAAGCAAAACAGTAAGCTACTCGCCGTGTAAATGGCCTCACCCACTTGGCATCAGGGTCATTTTGGGCAGCGACAGCAACACGCTAGAGACGCTGTTTGGTTCGGCGACTGCCTGTGTGTTGCCGTCACTACCCAGAATGGCTCCGATGGCAAGTGTGAAGGGTCGCTTACACGGCACATTGTGGTGCCTGCAGTACTTACCATTTGCCCCCCCCAGCTATGCTACTGAACCGGTGCCATAAACTGCACAAAGGAAGGCATTGGTGAAGCATTAGCAAATCCTTACCAACCTTTTCCACACCAACTATAGATATATCCTGGTTACCTGGCAAGAGCTAATTTGTGCCCCAGAGGACTAATTTGTGCCCCATTTAACCTAATGTCTCATGGTTAAATCCAAATTAATTTTGGATTAATTAACCTACATTTTAGGCTTCACTTTAAGTTGGCGTCTTACTCTGCATTGCGTTGCACTGATAGTGGGTTCATTCTCAATTGAGAACTCTCATTTGATAGGTATTATATTATACTTTATTTTTACCCTGCCTTTCTCCCCGAAAGGACTCATGGTACTATGTCTAAAATGGAGTTTAGCAGAGTTTAAAGGCTGATGTGCGAATGTTATCACCTGCTCCTTTGAAGGAGTCAGTCCCTCTGGAATCTAGTGGAAGTCATTATTAAGGAATTGTTGTGAACAGTCAATTTTATCCCTTCTAACGTGATGCCAATTATTATTTCACAGCATTTGTGAAGCACATCATGTCTATCTAAATGAACTTCTCAAGACACACAGTTTGGTAAGTTCTGTATGTAGATTTGGTCACCTTGTGTCCCTTTGCAACTTGCTTTAGTAGCTTTTGTTACCTCTGTGCAGCTAGTAATAGCACTGAGCAGCTCTGAATGATGTTCCTTCCAGCATCATATGCCTTTGTTTAGGCAAAAGAGTGATAAGGGCTGTATTGGTTTATAATATGAGAAGTTTTAATAAGGAAGAAAAGGAATCTGCACATGGGGCCCTTGTGGCACCTAGAAGTTTTAAGAACCTAGTTGTATTTGCTGAAATCACCTGGGAACTTCATGGGTGATGTGCTGAACATTTTAGAAGAAGGGCATCATACAAATGTAGTTGAATGAAGAGGGCATAATCCACCAAAGTAAATCACATTTTAGTCCCAAGTCTCTCTCCCTTTGAAATTAATGAAATATAAAAGTGTTTAACTTTGGCTGGATCATTTTCATAATTCTTATCTGTAGCACTGACTTGCTCTGTGATTTTGGTCAATTTGTTCATGTATAGCTTTTCAGTCTCCAAAGTAAATAATACAAATGCTGGTGTTTTGGTCACATTTCCAGTTTCACCCTGATCTCCTAATAACCCAGCACTAAAGCTTAGGAGCATGTTGGTCTCATTGGTGGAGTGGAAAATTTAAATGGGGGAGATTCCAAGTTAGTTTGACTGTGACAGCAAGTTACAATGATCCTCCATTCCTTCATCTTGTAAATGAGATTATCCCTGCCTACATCATAGGGTTGTCGTACAGAGTAGTGACAAAAGAAATATTATTTGTTAAAAATCTAAATATATCCAAATATAATCTAAATATATTTTTTTCCTGGCTTATTTTTTTGTTCAAAAAAATATAGCTCTAATGTTATTTGTTTGTGTTTTTTTCACAGAACAAGATCAGCGGGCACTTGAAATTTACAAATCTAGGACATTATTGCTCTATCCATCAACACCCCCCTGGAACCAAAGGACTGCACTATATGCCTCGCAACCACCCCTTTTTTAAAGCCGTCGGCATGAATCAACTATCATATCTCAAAATTTTTACACTGCACAGATAAAACACTTGCTGAGGCAAGTGAGAGGGACTATGTTGCCACAGCTGTCAAACCCAGTAATCTTTTTTCCATGTTGTCTACCATGAAAGCCATGTATGTTCTTGGCGGAAAAAAAATCTGACAATAAATCCATGTGGTCAGTGTATGGCTGGAAAATCTTCCTTTACTCCAATATGTTCAGATCCCAAACATCATCCAAGTCTTAATTTATTTTATCTATATGTTGTATTCCATACAATAAATGTTTTATGAAAAAAGGATTTTCCCTGGGGGGTTGGTTTGCTTAGTCTGGATCAAAAAAAGACTTTTTACTGTGGTTGGGCTGGGAGAAGGTGTGGCATTTGGAACAGTTCTCCAGTAGTTTCAGAATTTTCCTTTCAAAAACACTGAATTGCTTTGAAGTTGGAATCTGTTGTTTTGATCTGCGTTTGCATTCTTCACTAGTCATTGAAGGGACAGGTGGCAGCTGACAAACAAATAGTTAAATTCTCTTCATTTTATGAGCCTGATAGCAATTCCCCATTTGCACAAAAAAGGAAAGAAAGCAACAAACTAAAATGAATTTGTTAAATTGAATTCATAGCCCAATTTAGATATTATAAAGTACCCTAGCTTAATTACTGAGTTTCATTCCAAAATTCACACTTTGGAACTTGAGCTGTATCAGGAAAAATTTTCCGTTTGAGCCCAAGCGCTGGATTCATATTCTTACCATATACTTAGCTGGGAGTAAATCCCATTAAACTCAATGGGACTTACTTCTGAGTAGAAACACATAGGATTATACTGCATATTTCAGATGTGTATGTTTCTTTCAGCACAACTTTTGATCAATAAGCCACAAAAAAAAAAAAAAATATCAGAGGAGTCACTGTTAACCCCCCAATTTGGTAAAATATGATTTACTGAACTAGCAGTATAGTAAATGACTTGGTTTAATCTTTCTCTTTGATGGCTGTGGTTGAAGTAATTAAATAACAAAGCTACATCCTTATTGGCATTTCATTGGTCTCAAGTGTGCCTCTCTTTCCCCCCTCTGGGTATGCATAAAACTACTTTAATCCCCTAGCCGAGTGTCAGCTTGTTCTATAACAGTCTGGCTTAACCTTATTAAGTTTCTGTGTATGAAATGGCCATAACTCAAGTGCTAGCAGGTGCATAGCGAGGTAGGGTTCGAAGAGTGATAATGATCCTGGCATGCCAGTCAGCTGGAGCGGGGAGGTGTCTGGTTTCCATATCTCCCTCCACCCTCCAAAAAACCCACCCATGTTTCTATTTAAAATCTTGGCACGAAGGCAAACATGCCCAAATTAATCTCTGCATTAGTTCTTGCATGGACAGGCAGCCGACAATTTATATACAGCCTCCCATAAGTGGAAGAAAAGCAAAGCCCTCTCATGTATGCTGGAGGAGGGCAGAAAAGAAGCCTCTTGTTTTTTGAGCATCAGCACATTGCACAATGAATGGAGCATCTCGAGTAATTTATGGTGGTGAGACTGCCTGCTTCTCATGGGAAATACAGATCAGAGGGGCCCTTGTGGAGAGAGAAAGTAAAACATGTAGTATTAATACCTAGGCGTTACAATCATATTCCGTACTATTCCTACAGAGCTCAAGGTGGCATACAAAGGGCTTTGTCCATGTTTCCCCCCTCACAACGACCCTTGGAAGATGTTTTAGACTGAGAGAAATGTCCTCTTCAGATATTTTCTCCCTGTGTTCTCTGAAAGTGGGAAGTGGCTGGCTAGTGGCATATACAACGTTCTAGCCTGGGCTGAGGGCCGCCTAACCATGCTCTCCCAGGCATTCCCACATCTAGCACTTGTCTGCATAGGTACATGCTAAAGCACAAGCGATCCTAGTTCTGTGTTGCAGCACTGCTGGACCCCACCACCAGGGCAGCTTGCCTGTTCAACCTGCAGAGGTCTTCCTTCTTTCCCTCTCCCAGCAACAGCTTCTTCAGCCACTGCAGCAACACCTAGGTTCCCAGCAGCTCTTGGCATGGCAGCCACACACTAGTCTCCAGCATCTCTAGCAGTCTTTGTTTCTGCAGTCTCCGTTTGTTTGTTTGGTCGGTCCATCTGTCCTCTTTCCTCCAAGTCGCTTCCTTCTGCTATCTCAGTCTCACCTCCTTCCTTCTATACCCACAAACTCTCCCTCCTCCAGGAGTTGCTTTTATCCCTGAGGGCCATGTTGCTTCTTAAGTGGCTGTAGCTGTGTGGCACCATGCATTAAGATCTAAGGCCCTGGTGTTAACCCCATGCTTCCCATACCTGTCAGAGCAAGGGGCCACTGTTGACATCCCATTCTGTCTCCTCGAGGGATCTTGCGCATTTCCATTACAGGGTGTCTAGAAAAACATGGCTAGGAGAGTGCATTAGTAGAAGAGGTCAGTATGTCCCTGCTCCCCCACTCCCCGCATTCACCGAATACAGGGAGAAAATGTGTGATGGCTAGCCCAAAGTCACCCTGTTGGCTCCCTGGCTGTGCAGAGTCTTGTCAAACAAAATCCAATACAGTATCCTTTACACACCATGCTTTTGCCTACACAGTTATTCTTACCTAGACTTTGGGGAGGTGGGTAATGTGTACACTCCTGCCAGACTTGACTCTGTTAAAAGAAAAACACAAAAACGTGATCTCACATCAATATCTACTTACCTACCTGGGAGTGGGTGGGGAGGGTGCAGATTTTTAAGCAAGCAAGGCCTATAACCAGGGCTGGTCTTAGGAAGTGTGGGGCTAATTCCGCAGGGTCCTTGCTGGTCCCCACACAGTTGGTTTGCAGGGCGATGGAGGCACATGGCCTCTTCACTCACTGCGTTGAGCAGTGGTGGCTCGGGATTGGCACCAGGTGCCAGTGTAGCACCCAGAAGGAGACTGGCTGTAACACACTGATGTTGTCGTGTCACTACCAACTGCTTCCAGAGTGGCTTGATTTCAGGCTGTTTCTGGAGTGACCCGATTTGGGACCAAATGGAAGCGGGGTGGACAGAGGAGCTCTGTGAGAGATCCATTCGCTGCACTGGCTTCTACATGGAAACTTACCTCCATATGAAGTGTTGGGATGTGGCTGCAGGTGACAAGCTCTCCATCGCAGTGCGCCTTCCCAAGGTGCAGGGCCCAATCAGGTCGAATCACCTGATGGTTGATTGCCATCAGGCAATCATGGTAGGGCTAAAGCCTTCTAGGGCTAAAGCCAGCCCTGTCTGCACTCTTTCCTCTTTCTTGCTCCTTCTCTATCCCACCTCCCTTCAGACTCTACCCCAGTTCCCAGTTGAAACCCTAGCAACAGTACAACTCCCCCAATCGTGATACTGTATCTGTTCAACTCTCCTATGCAGGAAAAGCACCACTCACCGTGCAGCAGTAAGACTGGTCAGCATGCACTTTTCCATCTCTAATCACCTAGATTGCATGAACAGTCTGTGACTTGTCCTCACTATGTCCCGCTGAAACCAAAGGAACAAGTTGGTTGTGATTAAATTAAGCCCCGTCCATTACTTTGGGACTCTGTAATTACATCCATTACGCTGGGGGACTCCTGTTTGGCACCTTGGCTTTTAGCGTGTGGGGCGCTGCAGTGTTCTATTCTGTCCCCCTTGTTATTTAACATCTATATGAAACTGCTGGGAGAGATCATGTTTTTATGGTATCTGTTAATGTGTTTTATTACACTTTTATTTGCTGTTAAATTATGTTTTTAATCTGTTTTTAACATGTAGTAAGCCGCCCTGGGTCCCTTTGGGGAGAAGGGCGGGATATAAATAAAGTTTATTATTTTTTATTATTATCATCCGGGGATTTGGAGTTGGGTGCCATCAGTATGCTGATGATACTCAGCTTCATCTCTCCTTTCCATCGGACTCCAGGGTGGCTGTCTCTGTCCTGGAACGCTGCCTGGAGGCAGTTGGGATCTGGATGAGGGTGAACAAGCTGAAATTAAATCTGGACAAAACAGAGGTTCTCCTGGTGCAGAAATCCACGATGCAGGTGCTGGACTATCGCCCTGCTCTGAATGGGGTTGCACTCTCCCTGAAAGAGCAGGTTCGCAGCTTGGGGGTTATCCTGGACTCACAGCTGCTCCTGGATGCCCAGGTGTCAGCTGTGGCCAGGAGCACCTTTGCCCAGTTTCGGTTGGTGCGCCAGCTGCGGCCGTACCTGCCTCAGTCAGAGCTGGCCATGGTGGTCCATGCCATGGTGACATCAAGATTAGACAATTGCAATGCACTCTACATGGGGTTGCCCTTGAAGACAAAGTTGCAGCTAGTGCAGAATGCAGCGGCTTGTGTGGTTGCTGGAGGTCAGCGGTTTGACTCTGTCACTCCGCTGCTCCTGCGGCTGCACTGGTTGCCTGTTCTTTTCTGGGCCCAATTCAAGGTGCGGGTTTTGACCTTTAGAGCCCTAAACAGCTTGGGACCAGCGTATTTAAGAGACCACCTTCTACTGTATATTCCGGCCCGCTCCCTTCAGTCATCAGAGGGGGCCCTGTTGGTTGTGCCGTCATCAAGAGAGGTTAGAGGGATGGCGGCCAGAAATAGGGCCTTCTTGGTGGTGGTGCCTGTATTGTGGAATTACCTCCCCTTTGAGTTGAGAACAGCTCCTTCATTATTAACCTTTGGGCAAGGCCTGAAGATGTTTTTATTTCAGAAGGCCTTTGATACCTGATGGCTGCTTTTAACAGTTGCTTTTACTGCTGATTTTATTGCTGCTGGTTGTTTTTTTAATCTATTTTATTGTTTTAATGTATTTTATGACTTTTAAAATGTTGTTAGCCGCCTTGGGTGCCCTCTGGGGAGAAAGGTGGATTACAAATTAAATAATTAATTAAATAAAATACTTTCAATAGGAATTAGGATCAAATGATCCCCGCTAAAACCTATGATGTAAAACCCTGGTGAGGCAAAGAAGGATAGAATGGTTAAGGGAGCAGCAGACTTAGCAGCAATATTATAATGCCATTGTACAAAACGATGGTAAGGCCATACCTGGAGTATTGTGTCAAGTTCTGGTCGCCACATCTCAAAAAGGACATAGTGGTTCAAAAGGAAAAGGTTCAAAAAAGAGCGACTAAGATGATTACTGGGCTGGGGCACCTTCCTTATGAGGAAAGGCTATGGCATTTGGGCCTCTTCAGCCTAGAAAAGAGACACCTGAGGGGGGCATGATTGAGACATACAAAATTATGCATGGGAAGGATAAAGTGGATAGAGAGATGCTCTTTACACTCTCACATAACACCGGAACCAGGGGACATCCACTAAAATTGAGTGTTGGGAGGGTTAGGACAGACAAAAGAAAATATTTCTTTACTCAGCGTGTGGTTGGTCTGTGGAACTCCTTGCCACAGGATGTGGTGATGGCATCTGGCCTGGATGCCTTTAAAAGGGGATTGGACAAGTTTCTGGAGGAAAAATCCATTACGGGTTACAAGCCATGATGTGTATGTGCAACCTCCTGATTTTAGAAATGGGCTATGTCAGAATGCCAGATGCAAGGGAGGCACCAAGATGAGGTCTCTTGTTATCTGGTGTGCTCCCTGGGGCATTTGGTGGGCTGCTGTGAGATACAGGGAGCTGGACTAGATGGGCCTATGGCCTGTTCCAGTGGGGCTGTTCTTATGTTTCTTATGTTTATGTTTAGGAGCCAACAGCAGTGCTGGGAACAGTAGCAAAGGAATGAAGGAGGCAGTAGATCCAGAGGCAGTGTGGGAGGGGAAGGTCTCTCCAGAAGTAGGGGAATACTATACTTCTGGGACCCAGGCATCTAGACATTCAGGTGGTTGTTCCTGGCATCAATACTGGCTCACACCAGTCTCCTCACACTTTCATATGTCTATGTGAATAAACAAAGGCAAATTTCTCTGAGAGCTCTGAAAGTTGAATCCTTCACTACTCTTCGGTATAGGAATATCAGACTTATTTCCCGTCCTGTTTAAGGTCCCTAGCTCATTGCAAAATAGCCATGTTGCATCTCTGTGCACATTGTGAGCAGTTCTGGTTGCCTCAGCTCATATGCTGGCTGTCACTGTGTTCCTGCCCACTCATGAGATAAACTTCATACCTAGGAAGGCAGGAGGTATGATCTATTGGTTGAGCTACTGTTCTGCCTGAAGAACTAAGGAGGAACAATTGTGGTCTCATTTCTGAATGGAAGACAAATGCCAGGCTGATAAGCTGCTGTTACCCATTGTGGCAGAACAGAGCAACTGTTGAGTTGGTGACCACCACAGTGGGAGTGCGGGGGAGTGTGTGAGAAGGTAGGGCAACTTGTTTGATATATGGCTGCCTCTGAAGCTTGATGGCACACAACCAGAAAAGATAACCAAACAGAGAAAGGTAGTATATAAGTACCTATGTACGTACTGTACGTATCCCAGTATTTAGAGAAAAGAGGGAGAAATGGCTCTTTAGGTTCTGCAAGATACAGGTGTCCCCTGGTATCCGTGGATCTCATATCCTTTGTTTACATTGCTTACATTCCCACAAAGAAGATGTCCTGCTTGAATGAACGCTGTAAGTAAAAAGTTTACAGCTAGACAAGCAGGCAGCAGCCTACAGAAGGGAAACTAAGGGCAAACAGAGTGAATGTTAACTTCCTGCTTCCTGTTTGCTCTAAGTCTCCCTTCTAGGCTGCAGGCTGCCAGCTTCTCTGGTGAAAAGCTTTTGTGTGTCCCATGGTCAACTCAGATCAAAAAAATTTTTGAACCAATACAAAGATTGTTTCAATACAAAGTATTACCTCTCCAGATTACTAGACTCTATAGTGGTAGGAGTGTACACATCATAAATAGCAATCCCTTTTCCAATGCAAACCACCTTCAACTGTCTAGGGAAAAAATAGTCTAGCCAGCCATGGTTAAATATGTATATGCATACTTTCACTGCCATCTTGTGGATATGTGTGTTAGGAACTAATTATGAGAGGACAAGAGAAATCCACATTTTAAAAGCTGTTTTATTGCCACAACTGGAACACTGCTTGATGTTCATGAATGCTGACATTCATGCTAGTCTGTTCTCACATGGCACTCACAATGTGAAAACATGGCTTTTCACATTTGCTGCCTCTGAAATTTTGCGGAGAGACATAGAACACTGCAGGGTTTTAGCACTGATGACTGGATAATGATCCAAACACCTTGAATTGCTCAAATGGTAAAAACAGTCAGCAGCAAGGTAGACTCCAAGTAAAAAGCTATCAAAGATAGCAGGTGGATCTACTACTGCCAGTTTTAGATGTCTGGTCATATGGAGGGTGCAGCATTACAACTCCGCAAAACCCATTTTTACAAAGTACTAGGAAGCTAAATGAAGAAATGTACACCCCAGCTTAACTTCTGTACAGCTTCCTCATAAAACTGGGATTCACAATGATGGCATGCATCCCAGAAAATTTTTGAGGCCTCCTTAAATTGCTCACTAGCTGGACCTAATCAGTCATCAAGCAAACGAAACAATCTGGAGGTGTGGCCTAACTGGACCACGAATTCTTTAAAATGCTTCAGTGATTTGTTGACAAATATTGGAGCTGCCATCACATTTGCTAAAAACTCTCCTTGGTTTCAGATTTGTAAGTTTCCTTTGGACACACCAGTAGAAGTCCACAAATCCAGAGGAATCGCTGGTTTCAGATTTGTAAGTTTCCTTTGGACACACCAGCAGAAGTCCACAAATCCAGAGGGCATGCAATCAAGGTGTTTCATGACAAACACAACCTGTGATATCCAGCAGCTGCTTTAGATGGAAAACACAACCTATCCAGCAGATGTCTCAGCTGGTTGGAAGCCTGAGTGAAGGAGAAGCTTTAAATGTTGGTATACCTCACAAAGGTCAAACAGTAGCTGATTGGTCAATGGTGTATTGATGTCACAGTGAGAAACCGAGCCACACCCCCTCCTCTGCAAAGCAGCTGGGAAAGGGAGTGCACCCCACTCCACCACCCCCCACAGCCCTGCTGACATCACTGCACTCCCGCTCTGTTTAAAGAAAAATCCCCAAACATCCCAAAGGCTGCAATCCTATGTGCACTTACTTGGGAGCAAGCCCCATTGGCTACCACTGTTAAAAGCGTATACACAGTAGCCTGTTCAATGTATAGGTCTGTAACCTCTTGCCAAATTAGGTCACAAATTAGGTCTAATATATTAAAAATAAAATCCACATTGACATGAATGTGGATCCACCTGAAATTGGCTCGCGACCCACCTAGTGGGTCCCAACCCACAGTTTGTATTGGCAGGTGAGGCCCCGACGGCGTCGCAGTGATCACAGTGCAGCTGGAAGCAAGCGTTTTTTTTTAACTTACCTAGGGGGACATACTAACCTCCAGGAGGCTCACAGCCCCCTTTGCATGTTTCTGAACTGCTCCAAATAGCTCCAATCAGCACCCACTTCCAGTTTCCACATGAAAATCAGAAGTGGGTCTGATCACCAACTGGAACTTTTTGAAGCAGTGGGGAGGCCCACAGAGGGGGCTGCAAGCTTCCCAGACCCTCCCAGACTTAAGTTCTGCCCAGTGCAACCCCCCCCAGGTTAAATTTTAAAAAAACCCTTGCTCCTGGTGGCACCGCAATCACTGCAGCGCCATTGGGGCACCCATTTCTAGGCTGCTCCCCTTAAGGGGGAAATAGCCCCCTTCCGGTCCCCCAGTGGGTCACGACCCACCAGTTTGGAAACCCCAGCACAGTGGTTCCCAGGAACCTAACCCCAGCAGAACCTAACCCCAGCAGGGGTCACTAGGGTTTGCATCATCCTGAAGATCAACCTCCTCCCATACCAGACCATACGGAATAAATTACAAGATCGTATGCACAGCCTAAATAAAGTAGCATCACTGGGGTTCATGTTACAACCATTAACTTTATTTATATATACCAGTACAGGCCACCCAACCAATTCACAACCAACCAACCCCCCCCCCCCAAAAAAGGGGCCAACTCGATGACACTCACACAACCAGAATCAGAGTTCTAGTATTACCTCTAATACTTGAAAATTAGAGCTGACTCATACTAACATGTTACTGGTTCCTGCTGTGTCATAACAACACCTTATTGTCTCCCAGAATGAGTCTCACTGGTCAGTTTTCAGTTATGAAAACCCATTTTTTGTTACATAAGGCAGTTGTGTTTTTCTTTTCTAGTTATTTGGCTGTAACTTTTGATAAGTACAGATATTTCAGTGCAGTTTGTTTCACTGCATTCTGGATTAAATTACCCATCGAATGATATATAACATGATGGCATTATTTGAAAATACCAAGATTTTCACAATTTTGGCCAGTAGTGGTGTTCACCCCCCCAAGTGTGTCACCCAGTGTGGTCCACACCCCCTGTACCCCTCTAGAGACACCACTGATCCTAAGAAGCAAGAGGAGGACCTAACCCAGTGGTTCCCAAACTTTTTCAACTGGTGGCTCCCTAGACCTACTGAGCCATTTGCCACAGCTCCCCATTAGGGCTACAATCCTATACACTGTATAGGGTGGTATGTTTTTTGAGAGGATTTTGCAGCTCCCCTGGCTGGCTTCCATGGCTCCCCAGGGAGCCACGGCTCATAGTCTGAGAACCACTGACCTAGCCCCTTACCAGACCTTAAAAACTGGCAAGTGGTGCTTCAGTAACAGAAGCAGCTGGTAGGGAAAGAAAACATGCCACTATCACTGTTACCAACATGAATCCTTGTTTAATGGTTTCCAGGATGGTGTAGTGGGTCAGGTGGTGGAGGTACAGCACAATCCTATGCATATCTACTCAGAGGTGAGTTCCCTTGTGTTCAGTAAGGCCTACTCCCAGGAAAGCATGAATAGGACTATAGCCACAGACCTGGAAGATCCAGATTCAAATCCCTGCTAGGCCATGAAGCTTGCTGGGAGACCTTGGGCCAGTCACTCTCTACTAGCCTCACCTACCTCATAGGGTTTTTGTGATGCCAGAAGAAGGGAAGGAAGTATGTGCACCAACCTCAGCTCCCTGGAAGACAGGTGGTATATAAATGTGAAAAATAAACACAGCATGCCTATATGCGCGCACCAACAGAAATAAAAAATTACATATTATAGGATTTACTTCTGAGTAGGCACGCCCAAGGCTTGTGCTGCATGCTAGACTCCCTGTGCATGCTTTACTTAGCAGTAAGTTCTGTGTAACTTAGGGTCCAATCCGCTCCAACTTTCCCACAGCAGTGCAGCCGCAATGCAGCCCTGAAGTAAGGGTACAAATTTCCCCATGCCTTGAGAGGCCTCTGTGACTGCCCCCCAATTGCAAGATGCAGTGCACGCCCTGTTGGCACGGCTGCACCAGCACTGGAATACTGGATAGGACTGGACCCTTACTCGGGTTGAAATCCTCTGCTGTTGTTGATGACATTTAGAGCCCTATGTGGCATAGGGCTGAGACACTTAAAGGACTGCCTTTCCCCGCATATTCCTGCTGGTCTGGAGGCACCCACACGGCCGCTTCCCTGCACTTGACCAGCGAGGTGACTGTGAAAGCCAACAAAGCTCTGGAAGGAAGGAGCAGGACCTCGAGGCCTCCTCCCCAATGGGGCACCCCCTCAGGAGATGGGCATGGCCCAAGCCTCCCCTCCCAGGCCCTGGAGATGAGAACCTAGCCCAGCTGCAGGAAAACTGAGAACATTAGATTCCAGGCTTCTCCCCAGGAGAGGGGGCAGAAACAGCTGCAGATGGACTGGTGCTGGACGAGGATTTCCTCTGCTTTTCTACCAAGTTTTATAGATACTTAGGTTGTGACCCGTTGGACTTATCTTGAAAAAAATAATACGTTTCCCCAAGTAAATTTATTCATCATCTTCTCCCCCCCCCCCATGACAGCCACGTTCTTCCATGATGGGAAATTAAACACTGAGCCATATGGCTGCAGCAACAAACTTTTAGTACTTGCTTGCTCAATTGTTTTAACACATTGCTGCCGTCGTACAGCATTCTGCTTGCCTGACTAGTTATGGGCCTGGTGCCTGATATATGCATTAGACATTTTAATGGCACATAGGAAATTAAGTGAAGTTGACAATGTGAGGAAAGAACAGGATGATCCCATTAAAGCAGGGGTGCTCAAACTTTCAACTTTAGGGATGCTGGACCTTTAACAAGTGTATAGAAGAGAGAATTGCAGCAGGTGCAACTTGTCATCCCACAGACAAGTTCCCACATCTGTTCCCTGCATCTTCCCTGCATCTGTGTTCCCTGCATCCCTGCATCTGTGGGATGACAAGTTGCACCTGCTGCAATTCTCTCTTCTATACACTTGTTAAAGGTCCAGCATCCCTAAAGTTGAAAGTTTGAGCACCCCTGCATTAAAGACTAAATTTTGCCATTTTTACTTTTGTAAAAGTGGGGTGGGTGGGGGAGAAAGCTTCAACTAATTCCTCCGAACAGGTTTTATCATTAGCCTGCTGTGCAACCAGATGCTGCTGCCTCCTGAAGCCGCAAAAGTGTCTGCCAAACTTATGGGTCTCGCATCTTCAAATTGGCTCTTTCACGTTGTTGTTTTGTGTTTGTGTGGCTTGTGCTGCTGTGGGTTTACCTTTCAGCCTGCTGCTGCTGCTGCTAGAACTTTTCTTTACTTGGATGAATAGATCCCCCCCTATTGCTGATAACTAGAGGTGTTTGAAAATGGTGTCACTGTTTTGAAAATTTGTTACAATGCAAAATGTGGTGTTTTGTGGTGTTATTCACAGGTGTGAGCTCTTAAGCTTCAATGTCAGACTTGATATCATTACATTGCAGTCTTCAATGAACAAACAACAAATTATTCAATTACATCAGTTACACAATTACATACAATTACACAGGGCCATCTAGGCAGGCGGAGATCAGGGGTCTCAATGCGTGGATGAGACGGTGGTGTAGGGAGGTTTAGATTCGTTAGGCACTGGGGAACGTTTTGGGACAAGAGAGATAGAACCAGACTGTACAAGAGGCCTGTACAAGAAGGAATAGAACCAGACTGCTGGTGCATAACATTAAAAATGTGGCAGAGCAGCTTTTAAATGATCCCTGGGTGCATCTGATCCCTGGGAGCCGAGGGGCATCCGGTTTGTGACTCCTTATCCCTATGGGACAAGGATGGGGAGAACAACAAGGTAGAGGAGGGGAAGAAATTGGGAATGGAAGCATGATGGGATGTGATAGGCTGTTTGGGACAATGAGAGGATGCAGGCATAAAGCAGCTAATAAGCAGCCAGCCCATCCTGGGGGATTCCATGTACAAGTACTTTTATGCAAATGCCCGAAGTCTCTGAGCAAAGATGGGAGAACTGGAATGTTTGGTGACTAGAGAAAACTTTGACATAGTGGGTATAACAGAAATCTGGTGGAATGCGGAAAATCAGTGGGATACTGCAATCCCAGGCCATAAACTATAAAGGAGGGACGGAGGGACATGTTGGAGGTGGGGTGGCCATTTATGTTAAAGAAGGGGTAGAATCCAGCAAAGCAGAAATTGAAGGTGGGTCTGACTCCACTGTAGAATCTTTGTGGGTTAAATTACCAGGCCTGTGGAAAAGACATGGTTTTCTTTTTTTTAAAAGCAAATTCTTCATCTGCTGTAACATCTAGCTATGTCCGGAACAAGATGAACAAACGCGTGGAGGTCTTTAGTCAAGAAGCTGGAAACGCCACTCCAGCCCTACTGCTCCTTGCTAACCTGCACATGCCCGATCTCGTCTGATCTTGGAAGCTAAGCAGGGTCAGGCCTGGTTAGTACTTGGATGGGAGACCGCCTGGGAATACAGGGTGCTGTAGGCTTATACCATAGTCTTTCAAGACTGAAGGTTGCCAACCATTGGAGAGGCCCACCCATAGGCAAAATGATGTGAGTTGCATCAACGGTAGTTTGCACAGGGACAAGAGGGTGGTGGATCTGGGGTGCTCTTCACCCTGAGTCTTCCACTACCATCACCTGCCTCCAACCACACTGATACGACTCACAAAGATGCAAGCCACATTGATCTACTTTCTACCTGCCGAAAGTAGGAGGAAGGTGGATCATCCACCTCTTTACTACACTCCCTGCATGGCTTCTTCACAGGTGCAACTTCTGGTTTTATCTACAAGGACTGCATGAACAAAGGAGCTCCTTCTCTTGCACAGACTTGTTAAATAAAACTGAAGACCTGAAGTGGTATTGGGCAGTGTTCCGGGTCATACTGCCCCTGCTTTCCATGGAAAACTTGCATTTTAAATTATGGCAGTTCAATTTTGTTCCAGAGAGCAAACAGAACTAGGACTCAACCTAGCACTTCCATGTAGCACATAACTAATAACTGTAAAATATTCCTTTATCCCAGCATGTGATTAATCTGTGGAACTCCTTGCCACAGGATGTGGTGACGGTGTCTAGCCTAGACGCCTTTAAAAGGGGATTGGACAGATTTCTGGAAGAGAAGTCCATCACAGGTTACAAGGCGTGATGGGTACGGGCAACCTCCTGGTTGTAGGAGTAGGCTGTCTCCGAATGCCAGGGGCAAGAGAGTAGCACCAGGATGTAGGTATCTTGTCTTCTGCGCTTCTTGAGGCATCTGACAGGCCTCTGTGAGGTACAGGAAGCTGGACTAGACGGGCCTTGGGCCTGATCCAGCAGGGCTCTTCTTATGGGCACAATCCTAACCAGGTCTACTCAGAAGCAAAGTACTCAGAATCTAGTACATAGCAGCTTGTTAAAAGTACAGGTCTATAACATTTCTCCAAATGCAGTCACATACCATGGTAGCATTTAGTCTAAAATATTAAAAATAAAAGATTGAAATGAATGAATTTCAGAACCCACCTGAAACTGGCTCGCGACCCACCTAGTGGGTCCCGACCCACAGTTTGAGAAACGCTGTCCCAAGGCATTCCAAGTAATTTTACAGTTTAAAATACTCAAACCAATGAACAAAGTGTTAGAATAAACACAGCACCACTGCAGACATTTCTCTGGCACTAGTGATCTCTGCAGGAGCTGATGGTGGGGGCTTCTGGCTTCTTGCAATGCCATAGTGTCTACACAGTGATTTTGGTTTTGTACATGTCTGGTTGTTGCACATGACGTCATAGGCACTGCAGCGCACCCTTCGGCCGCCAGGGGGCTCCCCTGGTTGCCCTGCTGGGCGCTTGTAGAGGAAGAGTGAAGGAAGTGTGCGGTCATGGCTGCTGTGAGAGTTCTGGGAAGCAAAGTCCCGAGGCTGCTCTCCTCGCTTGCAAAGGGAAGGGCGCTGACCAGGTGAGTGCTGGAGGTGCAAGCACGCGCCCTCCCCGGGGCTGCGAAAGGCCTGATCCTAATGTGGGCTGAGCATTGCCCACTGTGCCTCTTGCAGCCTTGGAACAAGCTGCAAGGGGAGGGCGCCTTCCAGCAGTGGGAAGTGGAGGGGACTTTTGCAAAGCAGTCCGCTATGGCCACAGCAGGACCTTCCCCTGGCAGGGAACTTGGCAGACACTTTGGGGGAGTTGCAGGTGCTCCAGAAACGTGGGCATGCAAGGCCTTTCTCTCTGCCTGGCTCTGAGCTGCCCCATGGTGGTGAAGCGGGCAAAGAGTTCCCTAACATAAGTTGTTGGGGGGGGGGGGGTGGCATCTGTGCCTGTGCTTGGAGACAGAACAGTTGATCAGAGTAGTCACACAGGGATGTGCGGTGGTTGGGGTGGCAGGTGAGGCAGAGCCTCCCCACTGGAGTCCTTCAGAAAGCACCACTGCTGTATGAGGGGTCCAAGCACCCACAACCCGCATGCTCTGCACTCCTTCTCTCCTCGCTCTGTGCGTGGGTTGTGGGTGCTTGGGCGCCTCATACAGCAGTGGTGCTTTTTGAAGTACTCCAGTGGGGAGGCTCTGCCTCACCTGCCTCCCCAGCCACCTTAGGTCCCTGGAGTAGTGACTTCTCTCTGACCACTGACAGTAGAAAGGGCAATGGTCATTCCCAATCTCTAGGGCAGGGGCGTCAAACTCATTTCATACAGAGGGCCGAAGTTAGCATTCATGGTGCCTGTTGAGGGCTGGAAGTGACATCATTAAGCAGAAAGTGACATTTAGCAGATGATGGCCAGAAATAAGCACTTTGTTCTCACACAGAAATCAGTTAGTTGCAAATGACAGAAAAATGTGCAAATCTTGTTCATATTTTCAGGATATGAGACAGCCTGATTATCAAACTGAATGAGCCCAATTATAACGGGGGCCAGATAAATTACTTGTAGGGGCTGCATCCGGCCCACGGGCCTTATGTTCAACACCTCTGCTCCTGTATGTGTGTTGTTTTTTGATGATTCTCCCCCCCCCCAAATTTATTGATTAAAATAGCAAATTGTAGTGTTAGTGTTTTTATTCCAAGGGCTCATTTTATTGCATTTTAATTATAAATCATAATCACTTTAAAAATGTACTAGGTAGGTGATATAGTGTCAGCAGATGCAACCACAGTATTATTTTTAACTGGAAAATATCTTAAACACCAAAAAGGCATTGTGTTTTTGTATTTTTATTCAGATATTTTTAATACCAAAAAGGCATTGTTTTGTGATGTGTTTTTAACAAAAAGAAAAAGAAAAAGAAAAAAAACCACCCCCATGAATCTCTTATTGCAAATGCTGGAAACCTGTCCTGTTTGTAACAGCTTCAGGACAGAAGTGCAGGGAATGAAGACTCAGGGATGGTGGTGAAATCTTTGCTGTTTGTGTGCTGTTGAAAGCAAGGGGTCCTGCCAAGAAAAAAGTGTCAGTCTCATCATGGGTGTGTGTGTGTGTGCGTGTGTGTGCGCGCGCAGTAGATGTAAGGCTGAACAGAAGTAACTGTCCCAGGATTAGAATGGGAAGAAATTGCTGTGGGGCAGGGTGGGCAAGTGCATGTAATGTGGTTGGATGGGTTAAGTTGTCCTGCTGTGACTGGAAAAATCAGCTGTGAACTTTGATCCAATTTCCTATCTGCCTGAGGAGCATGGAAGATAATGCTTAGTTACTAATGGTTAGTTATTGACCAAGCCTTTGCTCTTTGTTGCAGGGTAGGTCAGGAGGTGACTGCCTTACATGGAAAAATTGCCCCTGTTATTCACTATGCTAATAATATGTCAATAGAGTTTTAAAGGGCCAGATCATCTGGATGAAGGAGGTTTCTATTCCAGTTTTAAAGCTTTATTTTACAACAGAGAGGGACACTTTAATGTACAACCAGTTATGTTCACGTGGTACTATTTTGCTGATCCCAGCGCTGCATAGATTACCCAGTTGTGGGTAATCTAGTCCTGCTAACAATAATTTGGGTGGATATCTGTTTCTGCTTTGCAGGCTTTTCAGATACATTTCAAAAGTGCTGTAAAATCACAGTCCTGTATGTGCAATACAGTACTAAACATTTTTGTCCAATAGTCACCCAGAGTTAAACTGTTTGTTTTTTGTCCAAACTGGAATAGAATGATAATTATAAAGGAAAAAAAAAAACTGGCTCAGAATGAAAGTGGTAATATACAATCTGACCCCAACCCAGGGGGTTCTTCTGGATTCACTGCTGCTTCTGGATTGCCAGGTGACGGTGATGGCCGGAGGGCCTTTGCCTTCATATGGCTGGTATGCTAGCTGCAGTCAAACCTGAGTTGGTTGGCTTGTTTCTGGACACAACTCAGAATGCTGGTTTTGACCTTTTAAAGCCCTTCATGGTTTTGGACCAACAACAACAACAGTATTTATATACCGCTTTTCAACAAAAAGTTCACAAAGCGGTTTACAGAGAAAATCAAATATCTAATGGCTCCCTGTCCCAAAAGGGCTCACAATCTAAAAAGATGCAACACCAGCAGACAGCCACTAGAAAAGACACTGCTGGGGTGAGGTGGGCCATCTCACCATAGTATGGTATATGAGGAACCATCTCCTGTATGAAGTGGCCCGACCCCTAAGGCAATCTAAGGAACCCACCTATGTGGTCTGCCCACGACCAAGGCTTCAAGGGATAGGGCCATATCTGTGGCAGGCCACAATTAGGAAATTCCCTCCCTTTTGAGTTAAGATCTTCCTGTTATCTTCTGGTAGGGGCTAAAAGTGTTTCTTTTTCATTGCCCTTTCTGTCATAGTTTTGTCAGTTCTTTTTTTGTTTTGATATTTAAGCTGTCTTTTCTCGATACTAGCAGCTTATGCTTTCTATTCTGACTGCTCCTCTTTTAAATTGGTCATCGGTTTTCATGCTGCTGTTTTTTATCAATATTGTCTTGTATGCTCTATTTTATTTTTTATTGCATTGTATTTAATTATTGTGGTGGCTTTGTATTTTTATGCTAATTGTAAACCACCTTCAGTACCCCATTACGGTGGGTAAGGCAAGATAAATAATAACAAAAAAAGTGATTGAACAATTACTGTATTAGAATGCCAGATTTTTTTTTGGGGGGGGGGGGAGAACTATTACAAATTTGGGTTTTATCTAGAGTTGGGAAGCAGCAGGCTTTTGAAAGGCTTGGTGCTTTAAAGGTTAAGTAAGCAATTGCCGGTAACTGTGACTTGTAAAAATTGAACACATACTAGAATAAATCGCAAATTTATTTCATGCATGCTTTATAGAGGGGAAAGAATTATGACTGACAGTTGTAATTAATTAACTCCACACAATGTGAAGAAAGGCAACAGTTGTGTGGATCACATTCACCTTTTCCCATGTGGTCAGACCACATGGTCTGAATTGGTTCTGGGGGTGCATCAAACTAACAGACCTTTATTAGTTTAAGCCAGTGATTTTCAACCTTTTTCATCTCACGGCACAGTGACAAGGCACTAAAATAGTCAAGGCAGACCACCTGTTTTTTTACAACTGACAAGGCACACTGCACTGACAGCAGGGGCTCGCATCCCCCAGTAGCCGTACTTACAAATGATCCTCCCCCAAAGTCCCGCAGCACACTTGCAGATCATCTGCGGCACACCAGTGTGCAATGGCACAGTGACTGAAAATGGCTGGTTTAAACTTAAAACAAGCCAGAACAACTTCAGTTGCAGCTGAGCCTTAACTCCAGATCGTAATGACTTGCTTTTCTGGTTTTACATTCTTATCAGCTGGCATTGGGATTTAGATGATATCACTAAAGTATCTAGGTGGAGCTTCAGGGTGGAACTCAATGTTACAGAAACCATGTGGCTGCTGTCAGTTGGCAGTGATATATCAGTTGGCAATGATATGTTGAGCTCATCCTGTAACATTTAGTAGAGTTCAGTTCATAGTCTGGACATTGTTGCACTGAGAGTTGTCTCTGTCTATCCTCATTTCACAGCATTGGTTGCTACTGGCTAGGGAAATTTTCAGAGTAATAATGGCAGGAAGTGAGATAAGTTCTACTAAACGTTATGCAGCCATTGGTTTCTATTACATCTGGTTTTGCTAATCTTTCTACCAGGAATACATTGACTGTTACAGGCATTTTTTTTAAAAAACAACAACAACATAAATGCATTCTTTCCTACAAGTACTGTCTGTAATTTTATTAAGATGCCTTCAGACTGAAAATCATGACTCAGCAGCACGCCTTGAAACCTCCTCGGCAAAAACTTTAATGGACATAGGATCTCGGAGGATCTTCTCTTCAGAGCATGACATCTTCCGGGAAAGTGTGAGAAAATTCTTCCAGGAGGCGGTGGTCCCGTATCATGCAGAGTATGTTAAACACAGTAAATATTGTGTTGGCTATGGACTGTTGGTGGCATCTTATTTTTTCCCCCTTCTATTCAATCATATGTTGCAAATTAGCTTAATTTTTAAATTATGTTTGATTTAAAACATACATAGTCAACCTGTGGGAATTCTAGTGGTATGTTAAAGAGTATTTGTTAGAAGCCTAACAGTAGCTGCTATTCTTTGTTCCATAATCTGGCCATTGAAATATGAGTTGTTTTACAACCCAGTGGGTAAGCTGAACCAGTAGAAAAGACCATAGTCCTCAAATGGAAATAAAATGCATCAAATGGTTCATTGATTTTTGTTGGAGAGCTAGGAAGGACATGTGATTTTGCAGCATTTAAAGACACCAAACAAAAGTGAAATGGACAAAGCAGTAAACATAAAACCATCAAAATAATCAATGTAAATCAAACTACACAAAATAGCATAATCAAATAATGCCTTTTGCAAAAACTCATCAGTGGGGCTCTGGTTCATACTTTCGCTTAGGAAACCAGCTCACGTTAAGACTACTATACACACTTACTTGGGTGCAAGGCCCCTTGTACTCAATGGGCCTTGCTTTTGAACAGACTTGTCTAGGGCTGGGCTATACATGACACAACAAGAACCAGACTAACAGCAGTGAAGCCTTTGAACACAGTAGTACTTACTTTGAGTAAACATTAGCAAGAATGGTCACTATCCTTTCTAGTCCTGCTGACCAATCTCTCTTGCTTCTCCTTCTCTCTCTCGTTTTAGATGGCACACTGCGGAATATAGTTTTTTTCCCAAAATATCACCAACCCACAAAGGACTTTTCCAAGTATTTGATTATTGAACCAGTTACCACTTGTGTTTAGGTATTTGGTTCTCATTCAGGTTCAAGGCAACAAAGATTAGATTCCATTCTGGTTCCCTGAACCAGTTTTTGGGGTTCAGGATTCAGTTCAGCTCCTTAAAATTATCTTTTGCCTTCTAAGGCTGTATATTCTTTTATTGCTAAAAGTCTCTATTTTCAAACAATTAAGCTTTTAATTTTGAGTAAATTGTTGATTTTGCAACACCAGTTCTGTGAAAAAGGTTCCACTGACTTCTGTCCATCTTCCTATAGGTAGGTAGGTAGGTAGGTATTTATTATTATGGTCGAAGACCAGCAAAGCAAACACACATTACCACCCTACAACAGGCGGAATTTAAGATTTCAACATTAAAATACATTCAGCATTAAAATGCAACATTAAAATACAATAAAATAGCCATCAAATAAGAGGGAGTAGCAATTAAAATTTCCTCTAATTATTAATAATGCCCATACGGGTTTTGTAAGCAGCAGCCAAAAAACTTGCAGTTGGTCTTAAAAGCTGAGAGTTAGCACCTGAAAGAAGTTTCTTGGCCATTTCTGTTTGTGACAAGCCCAAGAATTTTCTGCTCAGGGGAATAATAAACTTATCTCACATCCCCTGATAAAATGGACAGCAGAACATGACATGTTCAAGTGTCTCAACCTCCCCTGAACCACAGATGTTAGGCCTAAAAAAAATGGTTGGCAACCTTCAGTCTCGAAAAACTATGGTATAAGCCTACAGCACCTGGTATTCCCAAGCGGTCTCCCATCCAAGTACTAACCAGGCCTAACCCTGCTTAGCTTCCGAGATCAGACAAGATCAGGCATGTGCAGGGTAACAGTTGGGTGTTAAAATTTAGATTGAGCCACAAGTAAATGGATGCTAAGGCAATCCTGGCCTCAACCTTTAGCAGGCCGGAATCAAGACGTAAGCTTGCATTAGACACATTACTGGATACTTGAAATATAGATCTTAAAAATTTGGATTGACACCTTCAAGTGAGACAAAGGTAGAAGAGGAGGGACCAAGAATTGTTCCATACAAAAGCTGGGGCAAGACCTTTGCAAGATATAATCTAATTGCTGCCGGAATATAATGGCCACCTTCAACATGAAAGAACTTGGTTATTGCACTTGCAGACTTCTGGCCAGCTGCAGCCACAGATTCGTGATGAGCAGTTCTAGTTCCAGTGAAGTGCAGCATTATACCTAGATATTTATAGGAACGCACCTGCTCTATCTTATGGCCATTAATACTTCAGGGCCATAAGGACCTGTACTTAGGTCTCTTGCCAAAGGATATAATCTTGGTTTTCTGGTAATTAATGACCAGTTGGTTTTCTTCACAGAAAAGACTAAAACTATTAAGGGCCCTTCTAAGTTCCACTGCGGTCCTTGAAAGGATAACTGTATCATCCGCACACAGTAGAACGGATATCTTACGGTTAGCTAAAGCTGAAGGATGGAAGTCGGGAGAGCTCAGGTGATCCACCAAACCATTTATATAGATGTTAAATAAAAGGGGGGCAAGAACACAACCCTGCTTTACACCCTTATAAATTGGAATAGCATTCGAGAGATGTCCATACCTGGAACATCTTACCTTAAGTGATGTGTTGGAATATAAAGCACGGATTAGAAATAATAATCTGTGATCAATGGCCAAACCCTCCAGCTTCTCCCACAGTTTGACTCTAGAAATAGAGTCAAAAGCAGATTTTAAATCAATGAATGCTGTGTAAAGGGAACCAGAGTATTTCTCCATCAGATGCTGCATGATTATAGTGTGTCCATTTGTGGCCCTGCCCTCCCTGAAACCAGCCTGTTCCTCTGCAATTAGGTTTTCTTGATCAGCCCAGTATCTAAGCTTCTCTAGAGGATGGCCAGCATAAAACTTGCTGATAATACTCAGGAAGCTTATTGGGCGGTAGCTGGCAGGGTCCTCCCTCTTACCCTTCTTGAAAATCGGGACTATGACAGCCTGCCTCCAGCCATCAGGAATGCATCCTGTGGAGTCAATTATGGTAAATAAAAAGGCTAAAAATGGAGCCCACCAATCCACATAGTTTTTAATCCATTCAGGAGGGATGTTATCAATGCCAGGGGCTTTGCCTCTTTTGAGTTGATTGATTAATGAAATAACTTCATCTATGGAAACTGGAGGCCATTGGGGCATGTCATTAAACTCATACGAAGTGGCTTTGCCATAAGAATCAGCTGTCCATCTTCCTATATTTGCAGGTGGGAGAAAGCTGGAGAGGTAAGCAGAGAACTCTGGGAAAAAGCTGGACAGCAGGGTTTGCTGGGTGTCAATATATCAGAAGAACATGGTGGCATTGGAGGGGATCTCTTCTCTTCAGCAGTTGTTTGGGAAGAGCAGTAAGTATCAGATACTCTGTGAAGGCATTCTTTCATTGTCTGCTTCCCTGTTCTTGATTTCCCGTTGCAAGTTCTTCTTGAAAACATTGCTGCATTCTTGGTTTTTTTTTTTTCCCTTTTCATTTGGCAATATTTTGGAGTACAATATTTTGGATGGCAAAATTTTGGATGGCAATATTTTGGAGTACAGGCAGGTCTTAATTTACATGGGAGTTACATTCTCATGGGTAACAGCCTATCCTCCATACCTACTTTACCCAGGCTTCATGCACTGGAGAGGACACTGTTCCAGAACCACCATTCAGAGCGTGACACCATAGTCTTCCGAAACTGAAGGATGCCAACAATACATTCTCAGAAATTGGCACGTATTGAAAATACATTTACTGAAACTACTTTTTCCATAGGCACTAATGTAATAGGTATGGGTTAGGCCAGTGGTTCCCAAACTGTAAATTTGACAAACTTACAGGGGCCATCTTTCTGGCTCACCTGGGTGCCGTCATCTTGGGTTGCGTGAGAACTTATGTGATCCAAGATGGTAGATGCCAAAGAGAGCCAGGAAGAAGAGGTTGCCATGAAAGAAGGGCGCCATGACCACAGTAAGCTTGGTAACTGCTAACTGTGAGTGGCTGTACCACTTTAGATTGCAGGAAGAGTTCATATGATTGACTCCTTCATACAAAAAAAAAAACAACCCTTCACATAGCAACTAGCATGTCAATGAGAAGGATTCTAGGTTAGCATTCTCTCTGACATGCTAACTTTCTACAAGTAGACATTTTCTGTGTGGAGAGATGTTATTTTTATTTTTTTCTATGGAGGAGTGTTTAATTGAGTTAATCCATCTCTGCAGTCTGAGATGCTGGCTTGTCCCCTCAATCCCCACCTTTGGCAAAGACATGTTGATGCTTGCTTCTGATTACCTTCTACATCTTTGCCAATGCACTGTGCCTTCCATGAGCTGAGAGGCTGGATTGTGACCTTGTTTTCATTTTGTTTAACTGCCAGCAGGTGGAACTGTTGCATGATTTAACTTCTCTTTAAGGAGCACTTCTGAATATGTAACTCCATCCACTGCCTCCTTTGGAGAATCTCTAAAGCATTTTCACATTAAAAGAGCAATTGGATAATTCTGTTTCTCTTTGTGTTTTAAACAATGAATGTGTATTTTTTCTTTTTCTTTTCCAGAATGTATGTAAACTGTACCGGTCCAGGATTCAGCCTTCACTCTGATATTGTCATGCCTTATATTGCTAATTATGGTTCAAAAGAGCAAATTAAAAAGTTTATTCCCGAAATGACAGCAGGCAGATGCATTGGTGCAATAGCTATGACAGAGCCTGGGGCTGGAAGGTGAGCAAAAAAATTAATTAATTAATAAGCATAACCTTCTACAATCTTATGCATAATGTTTTGGAATTAAATTACATTGAAAAGTGTGGGTGTGTGCATAGGTAGCCCCCAATTAACAAGATATCCAGCTTGAGGATAGCTACTCTGACATTTTTGTTCCCTTAACTTTTCTTGTGTGGTTAGACAGCTGCTTTTGGTCTTTGGGGATAGTTTAAGTAATAAAATGACAGGTAGTGAGTATGAATGTTTGTAGGAAGGGCGCCTTGTATATTTAAAGGATTCTTGGGCAGGAGGGTGTAGCTCCACGTTCACTCCCTACCATTGAAGGCTCGTTCATTCTGTGAGAGAGGTGGAGAGCAGAATTTGCCCTCATTGTAACACTGGAGTCCCAAATGCAACTCTTTTCCTTTCCTCGTAGGGGTAAATTTTACAGGTGAGAAAGTAAAGGGGTGTGTATAGGGGCACCATTGGAGTGGAATCTAAGGGCCTGATCCAAACGGGCCTGCACCAGCCCAGCACCACCACACAGTATTGCAAACGTGCTATAAGGCACGCCTTCGACACCTAACACTGGGCCAACACTGGCCCTGCCACCATATCCTAAACCTCTTCCTGGTCCAGGAGACCTGACATGGGTCTTCATGTATCTGCAGGTACAGATCCAAGGAGATCCATTGGGGCTGCCTAGGGATTACACAGCGTAAGGGAGCATAAGCTTCCTTACCCTGAGTAGACCTGGTGCTGCTTCCCAACCCAATGGGATGCAGCAGTCACCATTTCTGCATTGCTGTAGCCCTGGGCACTGGGAAGCACAGGATTGGGTTGCCTCCCTTTTTACCCTTGGTAACCCCAAGCACTGAGAATCAGCAGCCCAATCCTGGGCTTCCCAGGGCTACAGCAGCACAGATAGAGCAGGCAGAGTGGGCACAGATCCGAGGAGACCCGAGTCAGGTCTCCTGAGCTGGGAGGGGGGTTAGGATATGGTGACAGGCCCTCCCCCATGTGCTGATTTACCACTCCAGCACTGCCCAGCGCTCGCGCAGGCCTGTTAGGTTTGGGCCCCAAGTCTGCTTAGATCTGCGTGCATGAATCTCTTCTGGATTCTGGGTTTGAGTCATGTCATAATGACAATTATAGGATGTAGGTTTTTCATTGAATGGATTCTCCATTCTCTGGTGTCACTTTCTTTTATTCAGGCATTATTTCAAAATAAATACCATTCGTCCTTTCTAATATGTTTCCTTGTAGTGACTTGCAGGGTGTGCGAACATATGCAAAGAAAGATGGAAGTGATTGGATTCTAAATGGCAGTAAGGTATGTAAGTGAAGGAGCTTTGAATTCATCCTGATCTAGTACTGAATTCATCCTGTGATCTTTTGAGATTGTGATCTGTAAGTTGGCAGCTGTATGCAGCTTATGCAGTTCTTGCAATCGTGCAGTGCCAAACTGCCTGCCTTCACATTTTGCAGGAGAATTCATGCTTCCAGAGTTATCTGGCTGTTGCTGTTGGAAACATAGAACTCGATCAACTTAGCTGGTGTCTTTCTGCATGCCTTTTGTTTGGGAAAGATATAAAGACCATCCAAGGAATTTGGCCTTTTCGTGTTCTAACATAGTTGGTCTGTGCGGAGTAACCAAGGCTCAGGTATTTCACAGTTCAAAAGAGTTGGCAGTGGAATGGCTACCCTGGAATGAAATTGCTTGGAGGAACTAGGGAGGCAAACAAACTTGACTGAATCATGCAAAAGGAGAGGTTTCCATTCCTGTTGAGCGCATTGTTTAGGATTCAGGGAAAATGTCACATGGAATGCCAACCACATGGAGCCAGCTTCCCTTTGCTTTCTAGTCCTTGTTTTTTTCTGTGATAGTTGGATTGTTTCTCCTCCTCTTTGATACTTAACTCTAGCAAAGAGAAAGGTGGAAAATACTAACAACCTAGCCCAGTGGTTCCCAAACATTTTAGCACCGAGACCCTTTTTTTCAAATGACACTCTACTGGGGCCCACCTATGTTTACAAGACTTTTTTTTTTTTTAAAGGAGATCTACTGTAGAAAGAAATAATATTTTTATTTATTTCAAGTCATAATAACCAGGAAAAAAGATTCTCAAACATTTATCTTCCTAAATTTATGCATGCCTGCAAGCTGCAGGAGCTTGGTTCCTTGCAAACTGCAGGAGCTGAGCTCTTTGCAGGGCAATTAACAGCTGTCTGATTTCTGAATAGCCTCAGGGCAATGAGGCAATGAGTTATCTGATCTTTTCATTGGAGGCTCTGCTCAGCTGCTACAGGACCCACCCAAAATCAGGTTGCGGCCCAACCCACAGTTTGGGAACCACTGGCCTAGCCTATGCCCGCCTCACAGGACTGTTGTGAAAATAAATGGATTACCCTCCATTGGATTTTTCCTTAAGTCAGCAAACTAGTCTGTTGACTTGTTTGGTATGGTGGGCTTTTGATTATATCCTAAGCATATTTCCTCAAAAGTAAGGCGCTCTGACTTGCATGGGGTTTAGAGGATTGCAAACTTATTTGTAATCACTTTCTGTGAAAGTGATACTCACTTTCTGTGACAGGCACCAGTAATTGTAGCACATACCAGTGTTTAATTGGGTGATAAGCAACAACCACATGTACATTACATAAAGTTCACAGTGCTGTGAGCTTCTTCTGATGGACATCTGACTTACCACTCTTAGAGAGCAATCCAAACCTGCACTGGAGCAGGCAAGCCAGGAGGCTTGCGCTGCATCCAATGCAGGTTTGTTGGCAGCAGTGGCTCAGCCAGAGGCAAGGAGAAACTCTTCCCCTTAGCCTTGGGTAAGGGCTGCTGACCCCAATGGGTCTCCTTGGACCTGTGCCACCTCAGGAGGTGGCGCAGGTCTGAGGAGAGCAGAGCGGCTTGAAGACGGGAGTTGGGATCCAGCATAACTGCCGGGTCGCAGCCCTCCCTCTGGCTCCTGGCGCGCCCGCCCCCCCGGGGCTGCCCATCGCCTGCCCTCCCCCTGCCCAGGAACACCTCTCTCCCTCCTCCCTGTCCCCCATGCCTACATTTGCCGCTTGTGTCGGCGCAGGTGCACCGGCACAAGCGGCTGCGGGGAAGCCACCGCGGAGGCTTGTCAGCCTCCTTGCATTGGCGCATCTAGATGCGCCAATGCAGCTTCCTCCCAAGGAGGCGCAAATTTGCTTTACGGCACGTTTTTGACCCTCCTGGGATGGCCCAAGGGACTTGGGCCGGCCCAAGTCAACTTTAGGATTGTGCCCTTAATGTAACTTAGGCTGTAATTCTGCGCATACTTTCCTGGGAGTTAGCCCCATTGAGCCCAATGGAACTCATGTCTGAGTAGATGTGCCAAGGATTGTACTGTTAGGGCCGAATCCTATCCAGTTTTCTAGTGCTGGTGCTGCTGTGTCAATGGGGTATGCACTGCTTCCTGTGGTGGGGAGGCAATCACAGAGGCCTCCTCAAGGTCTGGGGATATTTGTTCCCTTACCTCGAGGCTGCATTGCAGTTGAACCGGTGCTGGAAAGTTGGATAGGATTGGGCCCTTAGTTGACAATGGGATAATCAAATCCCATCTTTTGACCTAAGACAGGAATCCTGGTAGATTCTTTGGGTTCCTTCTAGATTGTGT
The DNA here is from genome assembly GCF_035046505.1 of Tiliqua scincoides. Taxonomy (NCBI): domain Eukaryota; kingdom Metazoa; phylum Chordata; class Lepidosauria; order Squamata; family Scincidae; genus Tiliqua; species Tiliqua scincoides. The sequence continues at coordinate 127,132,553 of NC_089821.1, read as the reverse complement.
ATTTCTGGGAATAAAAATTCAAAGTGGTCTTGTGGAGAACTGGCGCAAAAGCAACAAGATAAATTAACTATTCTTGGTATGCTTGTAATTGAAGCTGATGACAAAAAAAATTTCAACAACAAAATTGCACTGGGAAGTGAAAATGCTAGAAAATGAGGAACAACAGGTGTGCAGAAGCATTGCTTGGGGAGGTGTCCCCATAGTGCAACCATTGCCACGGATGGTCTGCAGGTGTGCCATGAAAGTTTAGGGGAGGATCATTTGTTCGTAGGGCCACTGGGGGATGTGAGCCCCTGCTGTCAATGGGTGTGCCTTGTCAATTGTCAAAAAACTGATGGTGTGCCTTGACCATTTTAGCTTTTTGCCAGTGTGCCATGAGATGAAAAAGGTTGAAAATCACTGCCATAGTGATTGTTAGTTGCAAAAGGCTGACACAGCCAAAAAGGCTGCGTCTACCTGGGGATGTCTTGACTGCACCATTGTATCCAGTACAAAGGAAGTAACAGCCTTTGCACTTTACAAAGAAAACATTTTAATGCTTTTCTCATTTTATTTCAGACATTCATTACTAATGGCTGGCTGAGCGATGTAGTGATCGTTGTAACTGTTACAAATCGCGAGGCCCGTTCCCCTGCTCACGGACTTAGCCTCTTTCTAGTTGAAAATGGAATGAAAGGATTCATCAAAGGGCGTAAGCTTGACAAAATAGGACTGAAAGCACAGGTGAGCCCCAGGAATTCAGAAGTGAGTGCAGTGAGTACAGAGGAACCTTGATTTACATAATTTCAAACTTATGCAAACTGTTGCATAAGCCATCACAGTAACACACAACTGCCCATCTTTTTGCACAGCTCTTCCCTGCTTTCCCAGACCTTTCCACGGAGCTGTGCATGTACAGAAAGAGATCAACCTTACATAAAGGTCAATTTATGTCAGGGTGGTCAGACAGGAACCCTTACACAAATTGTGGAATGTCTGCAGCTGCTCTATGTGATGGTCTCTGGAAAGATTAAATGCAGCTTCAAGAATACCGTTTACAACACCGCCTTGTCCATATTCGGCAAGAAGACCAACAAGGCGGCAGACTGGTTTGAAGCCCACTCTGAGGAGTTGACACCAGTCATTGAGGAAAAGAGGAGAGCTCAAGCAGCATACAAGGCCTGTCCCAGTGAGCGCAACCTGCAGGTCCTCCGAACTGCTCGCAGCAAAGTCCAACAGACTGCCAGGAGATGTGCTAACGACTACTGGCTCCAGCTCTGTTCCGAGATACAGATAGCAGCTGACACGCCCAACATCAAGGGGATGTATGATGGTATCAAGCAGGCCCTAGGTCCAACACAGAGGAAAATTGCCCCTCTGAAGTCTGCCACAGGCGAGGTCATCCAGGATCGGGTGCAGCAGATGGAACACTGGGTGCAGCACTACTCTGAGCTATATTCCAGAGAAAATGTAGTCACCGAAGAAGCACTGAACAACATTGAGTGCCTGCCTGTGCTGGAAGAGCTTGACAGTGAACCAACCCTAGAAGAACTTCACGTGGCCCTGGACACCCTTGCCTTTGGCAAGGCACCTGGAAAAGACAGCATCCCTGCTGAAGTCCTAAAATGCTGCAAAGAGATCATCGTCACTGAGCTGCATGAAATCCTCTGTCTCTGCTGGAGAGAAGGTGGAGTACCTCAAGACATGAGGGATGCAAACATCATCACGCTGTACAAGAACAAAGGTGACAGGGGTGACTGCAACAACTACCACGGCATCTCTCTCCTTAGCGTTGTAGGAAAGCTGTTTGCCCGAGTTGTACTAAAGAGGCTCCAGGTACTTGCAGAGAGCGTCTATCCAGAATCGCAGTGTGGATTCCGAGCCAACAGGTCCACCACTGATATGGTATTCTCCCTTAGACAACTGCAGGAGAAATGCAGGGAACAACGACAGCCACTCTTTATAGCCTTCATAGATCTCACAAAGGCTTTCGACCTGGTCAGCAGAGACGGCCTCTTCAAGATTCTCCCCAAGATTGGATGTCCACCCAGGCTCCTCAGCATCATCAGATCTTTCCACAAGGACATGAAGGGCACTGTTGTCTTCGATGGCTCCACATCAGACCCTTTTGACATCCGAAGCGGAGTGAAGCAGGGCTGTGTTCTTGCACCAACCTTGTTTGGGATTTTCTTCGCTGTCCTGCTGAAGCAGGCCTTTGGAACTGCAACAGAAGGCATCTATCTCCGGACCAGATCAGACGGAAAGCTCTTCAACCTCTCCAGACTGAGAGCAAAATCCAAAGTCCAGCTGAAATGTCTGCGTGACTTCCTCTTTGCCGACAATGCAGCTGTCACTACCCACTCTGCCAAAGATCTCCAGCAGCTCATGGATCGTTTTAGCAAGGCCTGCCAAGATTTTGGACTGACAATCAGCCTGAAGAAAACACAGGTCATGGTTCAGGATGTGGACTCACCTCCCTGCATTACAATCTCTGAGCATGAACTGGAGGTTGTCCATGACTTTGTGTACCTTGGCTCAACGATCTCCGACACTCTTTCTCTCGATACCGAGCTAAACAAGCGCATCGGTAAAGCAGCTACCACGTTTTCCAGACTCACAAAGAGAGTCTGGTCCAACAAGAAGCTGACGGAACATACCAAGATCCAGGTCTACAGAGCTTGCGTCCTGAGTACACTTCTGTACTGCAGCGAGTCATGGACTCTTCGCTCACAACAGGAGAGGAAACTGAGCGCTTTCCACATGCGCTGCCTCCGACGCATCCTCGGCATCACCTGGCAGGACAAAGTTCCAAACAACACAGTCCTGGAACGTGCTGGAATCCCTAGCATGTATTCACTGCTGAAACAGAGACGCCTGCGTTGGCTTGGTCATGTCGTGAGAATGGATGATGGCCGGATCCCAAAGGATCTCCTCTATGGAGAACTCGTGCAAGGAAAGCGCCCTACAGGTAGACCACAGCTGCGATACAAGGACATCTGCAAGAGGGATCTGAAGGCCTTAGGGATGGACCTCAACAAGTGGGAAACCCTGGCCTCTGAGCGGCCCGCTTGGAGGCAGGCTGTGCAGCATGGCCTTTCCCAGTTTGAAGAGACACTTTGCCAACAGTCTGAGGCTAAGAGGCAAAGAAGGAAGGCCCATAGCCAGGGAGACAGACCAGGGACAGACTGCACTTGCTCCCGGTGTGGAAGGGATTGTCACTCCCGGATTGGCCTTTTCAGCCACACTAGACGCTGTGCCAGAACCACCTTTCAGAGCGCGATACCATAGTCTTTCGAGACTGAAGGTTGCCAATACAATACAATATCTTAGATCAGCAATATATTGGTTGTCATTTTAGTCCATGACTAAAAGGTTGACTTTAGTTGAAAGGTGACAGTAGAAATGTTTCCCAAGCAAGGTATGGAATACTAGTATGGTACTTAGCTACTGTACATACTTTTTGCATCAGCTGCAGATACCACTGTGCTCTCAGGGAGGTGGGTGGCCACACATAGATACTCACTTGGAGGAAGCTTGGCAGAACGTACTTGAACATTCTTCTTTGATGTGTTATGACTACCTGGATGCCCACTCCACCCCTTGGCTGATCAAATGAGCTTTTAGTACATTGGGCTAGCGCTGGCCCTTACCATTCTCAGCAGGTGGACTAGCTATGAGCAATTGGTCTTTGAATGCCAGCTGGATAAGCCTACAATGACTTGTCTTCCTAGTCATGCAGTTTCTCTATAACAGAGATGATTTCATAGTGTCTCAGGGAAAACTCTTTCCTATTGACCCTTACACTGAGGTTTCCCTTAGTGGAAATAGATGGGAAATCTTCAGTACATTGCCTCCTTGTGGTCAGTTACCCACACTTTATTTTCCTCTAGTCTGGCTCTAGTAGTGGAAGTAGGCCAGGATAAAAGTGCCTGGGGTGATGACTATGATGTGGGGGATGGTTCAGTTCCCCTCACCTGTCTGCTTTTTGTGATGTTAAAACTGGATCCATCCCCTGCTGCTGTAGACGTGAGCAGAGCAGACACATGGTGAGATAAATCTGCCCCACAGAATTTAGATGTGGCCAACAGTTTTCATCAGCAGCTTTCTCCAAGTTCTTGACAAATAAGTTTATTTTTTGGAGCCCACAACTCTTCTGTGCAAACCTCTAGAAGAGGGAATTGATCCTGGGGTTAATAAAGTCGGGCCAATGTAAAGAACAAGAAGCGGAGGTGCTGACTGGTGATGGAAGACATGACTTGCATTTCTGTGTTTTTGTTTAAAATTAGGACACGGCAGAGCTGTTTTTTGAAGATGTCCGCCTGCCTGCCAGTGCCTTGCTTGGACAGGAGAACAAAGGCTTCTATTATCTCATGACAGAGCTTCCTCAGGTAAGAGAGATAAAGCCATGCTGCACACAGAGGAAGAGCACAAAGGCGTTATTTGTTCCTGGCACCAAACCGCCAGCTACAGATTATGCACTGTGACATTGGATCTCCTGCTTAGAATGTCGGCATGGTGATTTACACTGCTTACTGCTGGGAAGCCTGCTCTTGAAGTTGGGTGTAACTACTTCACTGCATTGCAGACCTGAACCTTAACGAAAAATTGCAGGTTATCAATACTTGGTTTGGGTTTTGTTTTGTGTCAGATTTAGCCAACACACCTTGGAGCAGTGCCGTAGGTACATCTGGGTATCATACAAGAGTTCATTTGGTTAAACCTTACCGAAGTCTTCAGGACCAACTCTGTTGTGGGATAGTTTGAAACAGTGAAGTGTATTTTGGGATTGGAGGCAACATGGTGACTTTAGCATGCTATTTTTCCGTGGTGGTTCATGGCAGAAGTAGAGGGTCTGAAACACAGCCCTGAGTATTCTTAGGAATATACTGAGAGAAATTTAGTTTAGTAACAAAGTCTCTTTTTTTTTTTGTCTCTCCCATCTCTTAAGGAAAGGCTGTTGATTGCTGACCTTGCAATTTCCAGTTGTGAATTCATGTTTGAAGAAACAAGAAACTATGTTAAACAAAGAAAAGCTTTTGGAAAAACAATTTCACAGTTACAGGTACATTACGTAGAAATATTGTCTTCTATAGTTCTAAAATTGAATAAAGTGGCAGCAAATGTCTGAATCCCACAAAACATACCTTATATTTCATGACCCTCCGCCTTGCTGCAACTGAGACTGTGCATAAATGTGGCATCTGGTATTTTGGCATTCTGAGAATCAGCTTTTTTTTTTTTTTTTTTTTTTAAGGGTCAACTCTTTATTGCTAAATAAAGCTTCCTTGTTCAAGAGCAGCATACTTCTGGTTACCAAATACCTGGAACAAACAGCAGAGGATGGCTGTCTCCATTTTTCTCTGCTCATGGGCTTCCCAGGGTCCTTTGACTGGCCACAGGTGAAGTCAGCTAGACATACTGTTCATGTTTTAGTCTGCTTCACCAAGGTAATTGTCCTACTGCTGAGCAGCGGTTGGCAAACTTTTTGTTAAAAGGGGCTTGATGTTAGGCAATTACATAATCACCAAACTTCTGGGTTGCCATGCACCCGGAAGCAGCTATGTGGAGCTTAGCTTGGGAGATGATGCCTCTTGCACAGTTTGCCATGTGCTGTACGGGGAACGGCAGTGCCATTTGCTGCATGGCATAGTGACTCTGAACCCAAGCAGGCAACTCCACCATTCCCAATCTGGTGCATGGCAAACTTGACAGGTGGTTTCGTCTCCCCAGCTGAGCTCTGCGCAGGCCAGTTAACTTTGGCTGGCAGGCTAGATCTGGCCTGTGAACCATAGGTTGCCAACACCTGCTGTAGTGCAACAGTTAAACATAAGGTGGGTAGGTTCTTGAAATCTTTAAAGCAATGAAAAAGCTGGAGGGCATCCTGCGATGGTTGCACAGTCTCTTTTTAACAAACCTGGACAAGATACTCTTATCTGTTTTGAAAATGTACTACAAATGAATATAGCAGCTTTCTACCATTTTATTATGGCTTCCCTCAAGGAATCCTGGGAATTATAGTTTGTGAGGCTGCTGAGAATTGGTATTCCTAGTTTGAATTCTGAGAGTAGTTGCAGTAAGGGAGCAAGATTGAGCCTGCCCACCCTACATACCATGTGGCTGGATGTCCACACATCATTAAGCCATACAAAATTACGCAGGTAACTAAGATAGTGTCTCATCTGATTTGGCCTTCAAGATGGTTATTTAAAACTACTGTAATTTGGAATATTGGTTTTAAATCTGCAGCATTATGAACTGTTATACTGTACTATGCACTTTTGTGGGGAGTAAGCTCCTTTGAATACAATGGGATTTACTTACAAGTAACATGCACAGTTGTAAATCTTGGCTTTAGGCCATGATCACCAAAAATAAAACAGTATCAAACCCCTGTAACATTGGTGTGGAAGGAGTTCAAAGTTCATACAAATCAGTATTGAAGTTGATGCTTCATAATATTTTGTATCCTTAGGCCATTTTAAAAAATGACACTGAAAGTTGGTTTTAGATTTCCTGCGTTGTAGTTTAAATGGCCTTAACAATCAATTTAAAAATGCCTGTTTTCCATTCACTATCTTACATTGACCAACTCTTGCATTCAGATACGTGAGAAGCTCAGAGTGTGCTTCTAATATCCTATGCAAAAATACCCTTAGACAGCAGGAATGTTTTAAAGGAAAAGTGGCTTGAATTCAAGTATGTGTTTGTACTCAAATATTCCATCACTTACAGTACAAAGTCTAATAGTAGACTCCCTTAAGACTGGAAACTTTTCTGTTTCAGCTGAAACAGTGAGTATTTTCCTGTGATGCCTGTCATTAAGCTTGTCCCTCTAGGGCAGTAAAACAGCAATCTCTAGCCATAAAGGCCTGTACAGATTGAATAATGTAGTTTAAGCTGAAACATAGTACTCATGGATTCAGCATTAAGCTGCACCCAAAGCATGCCGCTATGTATTTCATTGCTTTTGTGGTGATAGAATTGGACTACAGTACGTATAACATATGGTTATGAAAAGAGCCTTATTTCCTTAAAAATGAAGAAAATTCCTTGTAAAAATAGTATTTTTTTTCCTTTACAAATGTGTGTTTTCTTTCTAAACTGGAAGACCGTACAGCACAAGCTAGCAGAACTGAAAACAGAGATTTGTATAGGTCGGACATTTGTGGATAGCTGTCTCCATCTTCACTCAGGGAAACGCCTGGACTCTGCCACTGCCTCAATGGCCAAATACTGGTATGTATGTAACCGAAGCATCAAAACAACTGTTTACCCTCTCTAGGTTACATCAGACTTGTCACACCTACCTTACTGTGTTCCCAGTGTGAGGAAAGCCTGCCTGGCGAGACTCAAATGCCTATTATCCATCCTCCCAGTTCTATTTTGATTCACCTGGTCACAAATGTAATAAAATAATGAGAGAGAGTGTGTGTGTGTGGTGTGAGTTTAAACACACTGGATGAACACTCCTGAGGTGGCTTTGAACAATGGGAGAGTGTAGCCAGCGAGGAAATAAAAGCACTTGGCCCTGTTGTAAAATAAAAAGCACTGTTGTAAAATAAAAGCACTGGGCCCAATCCTAACAACTTTCCAGCACTGGTGCAGCTGCAGTGCAGCCCTAAGGTAAAGGAACACATGTTTCTGTACCTTGAGGAGGCCTCAGTGACTGCTCTTCTACCACAACATACAGCGCACCCCCCATTGGTACAATTGCACCAGTGTTGGAAAATTAGATACGATTGGGCTTATTGTTAGGGAAATGTGGAGGAAAAGCAATTAGATTTTTGACTTGTCAAACTTTTTTTTTTAAATAAAACTTGCTCTAGGTGGATGTTCTAGTATGATGAAAGGAAAAAAAATTAAAATGACACAGGAATGTCACTAAAAACTACAGGAGGGTTTTTTTTTTAAATGGATGCTTGTCACTAGTGATATTAGATATTATCTAATTGGCAGTCCCGACAATTGCACAGTCCCTGTGACATAGTCCAGGGCACTGTATCTGGGTGAGGAAACCCACTTTTCACAGTAACAAGATACCAATAACAAAATTTGGTTTCCAAGAGAATGCGTTATCCCAGAAAGAGTCTGCTACCGTGAGGAAAGTTGTCTGCACCAGTTGAATAACATTCCATTTATTGCACTATAAATTAGTCTGGAATGGCCATTAGAAAACAGGGAAAAGGTTCTGGTGAATTACTAGAATGCAATAAAAAATTGGAAGACTTCCTGTTTACAAGAAGCTTTGGAACCCCACATTTGAAAATTAGTAGGTTCCTTAGATTTGGAAACAGTTAGTATGTGAATTTGATGGTTAAGTTTAAAACAAGGATGGCCAGCTGGCAAACCAGGTGCTGAATCGAGTTTGCCAGCTGATTTTCCTAAGGCTAGTTCTGCATTCTTTTGGGAGGTGGAAGAAGGGAGTCATATTGATGTGAATTTGTAAATGGGCACAGAAAAAGGATTCCTGTAGTGCAATTTGAATTATATAGAAATGTTTAATTATAGAGCTGAAAGTTTTTAAGAAACCATAATGCAATCTTATTACAACATGGTTGAAGGTTTATCACATCGGTAGTTATTCCACACAGCTTACTGTATAAACAGGGACTTGGTATTTGACCCCAGACATTTTCCTGAATCTGACTTCAGGATGGAAGCATTGTGCAGGACCATCTTATAACAAACCCTGACCTGGGCTGCCTCTTGCCGTTCCATTTTTCATTAGCCAGAAAAAGCCCCTGGGCTATTATTGCTGTTACATATTAACTTATGTTTCACCAGACAAAGTTGGACAAGTAAAAACATCTAAGGTAATACTTTGTACTGATGCCAGATTACATTAACTACATGGGTGAAAGGAATCAGATGGGAGATTAGAATGGGCAAAAAAACCCTTTTTTTGTGAAAATGTACAAGTTAGTGTCTGGTGAAAATTATAGAGAAAAATATGGGTGAGAGAGTCCAGATGGGATATTTTCCATAACGGAAAAGAATTTGGGTTGAAATACCTGATAGGGAAATAATTGCATTTAGCTTCTAAGAAAAGGAAATCCTTGTCTGTTGAAATTCTGTGCACATATTCCCTGGAATTTGTAGAATGGTTAACTGTTGTTGTGATCACTTGTTTTTGGTATTGCAGCCCATGAAGTTTGCACAATATCTCCCAAGATAGTTTTGAAGAATAATTTTGAGCATGGTGTTTTTGTGGATGGTTATTTTATTGAGTGTGGCTTTGACTATGTTCAAATGAAACTTAACTGCCAAATGAGAAAGAATTAAGTCTTAGATTTGAGTATAGCCTTGTATCTTAAAAGTTGCTTCTCTGCTCACAGAAGAAACCTTGTTTGTTCAAGGCGGTGAAAGAGACAATTTTAGCCAATTGCTTTCCTTTTGCAGCTCCTTGCATCCTTCCCTATATTTTCTACTTGTGGGACGCTGAAGAGTATATATATATTCAACAGGTGCAGGGGGCTGGAAAGGGAGATCAGTGGAAATTGTCCCTCTCTCCTATCCCTTTGTGCTGGATATCCCTTAGGGCTTCTTCCTGGCAGGAAGAAAACTTAGTGCCAATCCTGAACTCCCACAGTGCTGGCACTAAGTTCCAGCACTGGTGCATGGTGCCACAAATGTACCATAAGGCACATCTGCAGCACCTGGAGATGAGGGGCTGCCAGCACTGGGGCAGGGGGGATGAACTAGGGCAGGAGTGGTGTGGGATCCTGAATTCCTGATAAGGAAGGCCCGATGGAAGGCTCTCAAGTCTGTGCTGGCAAAATAGCCAGTGCAGGCATGAGAAACCCCATTGCGGGTACTGGGGCTCAAAAGTCCTCTTCTCCTGAGGAGACCAATGGCAGCCTTGACAGTGCTGCTGGATGCAGCAGTAGCTGTTTTGGTGCTGCTGCACCCAATGGAACTGCCAGCTTTAAGATTGGGATGCCCAGCTATAACCCCTGGTTACACAACATGTATATAGAGAGCATGTATGTATTCTGTTCTAAACTGGTGTTAAAAACATTTTGAATTACTGTAAGTGCTGGGAGATCATGTATCAGTGTCCCCTTGACAATTAGGAAAAGCATTGCATAAAATTAAATAATTGAATATTAAATGCTGTACTAGCTTGTGTTTAAAAGCTGAACTTTTTATTAGGATTGGTCAGTTGTTTCAGACACTGCAGAATCTATGCGGAACACACTGTTGTGTATTAAAATGTCAGTAACTCAAAACATTCAGAATTTCAGTGTGTTCTGTTCATAATGGATTGGAGAACATGTGGTCACTTAAAATGAAGTAGGGCATCTTGAAAACATCTGGTCCGCTCTAAATTTTTTCCTCCCATTTAAGGGCTTCCGATCTCCAAAATAGTGTGGCTACTCGGTGTCTACAACTCCATGGAGGATGGGGATACATGTGGGAGTATCCAATTGCAAAGTAAGTGTGGCTGCTTTTTATCTTTAATCATACTGTTGTATGATTTTTGTGTTTAGTGTGCCTAAGGCTGCAATCCTATCTACACTTACCTGGGAGTAAGCCCCATTGATTATAATGGGACTTACTTCTGAGTAGACATGGATAGGCTTGGGTTTTATTAGTAAAAACCGATCATCCATATAATTGCTGTTTTAATAGGAGGGGTCTTTCGCTTCTCCTGTCAGCTTATAAATCAGCAGCTTGTTAGGTTGTGTTAGTATTCTTTAATGACAAACTGTTGATTGAGTGAATTTTTAAAGGTGAAATGAGAGAATTGTATGTTTTGATAGGAGACCAAAATTCCACTGATCCACAGCCTTATGGTTGCAGATACTAGCATGTCGGAGATTAGGTGTGGTGTATAACGCACTCAAAATACGAGACTCGGCTATCAGCTTATGTACCTTGAAGATAAAGTCTGAGTTTAGTACTGGTGGAACTCTCATAGCTGTTTCTAGTATTGTTCTTTGTCAGTTATTTAGGAGTTTGTCCAATACTTTTGTGCATTTTCCTTATTGCATCAGACAAACTATTCAAAATCTATTATTGAGTGAAAGAAACTTTTGAAAACTGAAGCACTTGAAACAATTACTTACTCGAGGTGTTATGTCATTGTGTCCTGCAGATGGGTGCAGCTTATCACACCTGATCTCTGGCCATGTGTCCTATCCTGTTTCTTTGCATGCTATTTGAAAATGCTGCATGCTACCTCCTTGTCCGTAGCCAGGTTATTAGCTAACACACTCCTAGAATTCAGTGTATACCACATGCAGAGAGATGCTCAAAAGTAATGATGTTCTGTGAGGTGCTGTATGTGGCAGTAGTGCATGAGACTGGCTAGCCAAAGACAAGGTGCCCAGAGATGCAAAGTTTTCATGTACTTTTCCTGGCACAACTTGCACAGCACACATGGTTTGACTCGGTTTCAAACATATAAAATGCCATTTACAGCTGTTCTTGATTTTTTCCATTTGCTCATTCTTCTAGATGCAGAAGTTGCTAGACACAAATCAATGGTCCTAGTGATACTGGTTTGTTAATTCCTGAAATCTGATTTGGCATTATATCTAAACTGAGTCCTTGTAAGCTCAGTGGCAACCAGAGTAGTCTCTTAATGCTCACTGAGTACCCAAATTGTTTAATGTTTCTTCTTCTCCAAACCTGGAATTCTTAGTCCTATTTGTCATTTCTTTTTCATTTTGAGAAGGAAACGTTTTGGCTGCTGTTTTATGAATGCATCCCTGGGAGCAAGCCTCATGGAACATTTTATGATGATGAGAATGTAGCCATATGCTGGTTTTTGAGTTCACCAATCATAGCATCTGTTCATTAAAACATTACCCTTCAGCAGATCAGTATATTTATAAGACTAATCATGAATAGTTGCTAATAACAAAAGTTTACATTTATTGGTTTTTCTGCAACCAGACCAGGGATGGGGAACAGATTTTTATACTTTAAAGTGGTATGTTGAATTGCTATGGATGTTCTTGAACTTCAAAATGGTATTCAGTTTCTGGTACTGATAGCCCAATCTTGAGCTGCCTGGCATCCAAGGCTGCAGCTGTGCCAAAATGGCTGCCGCTGCATCCTATGGATGTTGGGCAGCTGTGGGCGACACCTGATGCCATCTTGGGGGCATTTGTCCCCTTCTCCTGAGTAAGGGAAGCGGCCCCGCAATGGGGATGCTCCACTCTACGCTGGCTATTTAGCTGGCACAGAGTGAAGTAATTCCGTGTCAGATGGGGAGGCCCAGTGTGGGGTTTTGGATCCGGCGGAGCTGAGTGCAGCCAGACCTTCCCCCTCCCCTTCCCGTTCCCTCCTTCGTCATGCCTTCCCCCCACCCTGGAATTCCTCCCCCCTCATCCCCACTCATCTCTACTGCTTGGCACTTGCCTGGAGCTCCACTCACTGGCCTGGTGGTAAGTGTCACAAGTGTGCCTTATGGCATGCCTGCGACACTACGCGCCGGCACACATTGGATAGGATTGGGCCCTTAGTTTTAAGTTCGTATTGAATGAAAATACTGCTTTTCAGATCTGCCTAAAAAGGGAAAAAAAAGAAAGCTCTTGCCACAAGCTAAATTTTAATGCATGCAGATTCTGAAAGATTTCTGTGACAGATAATGCAGTCTCTTAAAATGGTGTTTGTATTGAAACTCCTGGACTAGGGCAAGAGATTTCAATTTAGATAATATTCTTTTTAGACACGTCCTTCAGTTATATTGTTGCTGCTTGCTCTCGGTACATTTAAATTATTTATTGGCTTGAATAGAATATTTTGACATGCTTCTGATGTGTTGTGAAAGCATTTCTTTAAAAAAAAAAAAATCTAGCACTTGTGTGCTAAACACTGGAACATATTTCCTAAGGAAGTATATTTGGGATCACAGCCCAAGTAATGTCGTCCCAACGTTAATTCCTCGCTTCTTCACTGTTTATATTTAGATGTACTGATATTTTTTATAATATACTGATTACTCTTTTTTTTTTTTTTTTTGGTCCAGATCTTTTGTAGACTCTCGTGTTCAGCCAATCTATGGTGGTACCAATGAAATAATGAAAGAGCTCATTGCAAGAGATATTGTGAGTGACAAGTAGGCATATGGCTACGCTGAAGGACAGCTTCTGAATCCTGTTTTGGTTGACGTGGAATTAAACTGTGCAAAAATAAAAAAATTTGGGAGGACAGCATGTGTCATTCAAACGAAAATAATATTTAAATGGTCTAAAACCTATAACAAGAATGCATATATTTCTTTAGTTGATCTGTAATGTTTAGCAGTTTAAATGTTTTTCTCTGGTGGTATGCTTCCAAATGCATTCCAAAAGGCAAGAAGCTAAGTGATGAACAAGAAAAACAAACTCCAAATTCTTGATGTATTGTAAATGTTTGAATATTAGGCTTCAGAGAACTCAATCTAGTCCTAAACAACAAAACACATCTTGGAAGAACTTTTTTGGCTAAAGGAAAGGAAATATTAGCTAGGGAAGCTTACTTAATGGAAAAATCTTTGGAATTATGGGATGTGAGCCTGACACTTTAAAAATGTTTAGTTGTCTTCTTATGGTTGCATAAACTGCAGATATTAATCAGAGATGAGACAAAATGAGCAGTTAATCTTTTGGTGCCAAGTAATTGCACAAGAATATTAACCAAGTTTACATGCAGACAAAATTGCCTTATTCTGACTTGTATAGATTCTATTTTGTATAGAATAATAAATGAAAATGTTTAAATGCCAAAAGAGCAGCTTCCAGCAGTATTTTCACTGTATCTTAGGTCTGTTCAACCTTAAATAACTCTTTGGAAGTACCAAGATGCTATTAGTGCTCCAAAATGCACTGCAAGATTTGGCACATCGGATGTGTAAAATAACACCTACTGAGTGTGTTAATACTGTCTGAATAACTCTATAAAGAATTTTCAGTGAGCTGGCAGGCAGTCTTCAAATACTCTCTATTCCATTATGAAACACCAGTTTACCAATAGCATTCTTGAGGAATCCAAATTACATAATTTTAGTTGTATATATAAGTTGACAATAGAAGTTGACAATAGAAACAAATTAGGAATTTTGTTCCTATTTAAAACTTTTAAAAGGTGATCTAGAAAAAAATATTTTCATTTTATTAAAAAACAAAACTTGGATCCATTTCTTCTAATAAGTCAGGCCTAATGAATAGCCTCAAGGCTTGAGGGGCTTAGTTATGTGACCCAGTCTTCACCTGCCCACACTACCTGTTATTGACAGACATGGAAATAAAAACCCCATCAAAAAAGATGCTCAAACATTTATCTTCCTTCAGGTGGGGCCTCAATATCATCGGGGGTTCTGTTCTCAGACTCCTCGCGGATACCGGAAAAATTGCAAACAAATCTGCAATTTTTGGCCCCTTTCTTCCTACTGTGCTCTGATCCCCTCCAGAGAACTTTCTCAAATTCGAAGAGAAAGTGCGTGTCTGCCCTCCAGGGGCTTTCCCAGGCCTCAGAATGCCTTAAAAGGCATTAAACCATCACTTCACGTTTCCCTTGGGAAACTGAAAGTTGCATTCCTTCGACTCTATGAGCCAGTCTGAAGCCTGCAGAGACGGCGGGTGGATGTGCACTGCCTTTGTGGGCTTCAGAAATCCCTCTGGAGGGGACTGGAGCACAGTTGTGGTCCCCTTGGAGGGTTCATTGGGGCCGGGTCTGGCCCAACGCGGGTCTGGTGAACCCCCATTGAGCCAGATCCGCAACTGTAAAATCCGCTGATAATCAGGCTCCACCTTGCACAAGTTTGCACACTGCAGATACTCAGCTCTTGCAAACTGCATGAGCTCAGTTGTTTGCAGGGCAGTTAGCAGCGATTTGATTTTTGAATAGCTTCAGGGTTTGAGGCAGTTATCTGAACTTTCCATCATCTGTATTTTCAATGTAGAGGCTCTGTGGTACCAAACAGAAATCAGGTCCTGGCCTACAGTTTGAGAAACGCTGCATTAGAGAGTTTAACCCAATTCAGAGTCTCAGCCTGAGAATTCTAAATCCCAAATCAGTTTGTCTAGCCCTTTACAGACTTAATGCTTCTGATCTGTCAGCTGTTCTGTTGGTCCCCACCTCCCCACCTTGATGGTGGTTGTTTTTTACTTAATGTAAAATATCATTTACACTTATGTGGGGGAAAGCTGTAAAATATTGCCTCATTATTTTACTGCACCTTGCCATTCAGCTTAAATGATAAAATTTGCAAAATGAGCAGTCATACATAATCTTATGGTTTAAATTAGTTTTCTTCTAGAATTTGAGGCCCTTTTATAAATCTGAGGAGGAGGAGGGATTTTTTTTTCCTTTTACTACTTCTCAATTTGTGAAAATACTATAATGTTTGTCCACTATCTCTATACTGACTGATTCACTTTCTAAACAGGTTTGTAAATAGCCAAACAGTGTGTTGTAAGGAAAAGCCAGGCAACTGGGGAAGGAAGCTTTGTAACAGTCTGCTTTCTTTCTCCGATGCCATAAATGGATGCCTCCGATGCCTCCACCCAGGCATGTGGAGGTGTAGGCAGTGCACTAAAAATGCCTGTGGGCTAGTAATTTTGATTTTATTGGCAATGCTGCTTTCTAAATGTATTGCCTTGACAGATGCTGTAGTTAATGTAAGCAATTCTGTGACTGTTTGACTCTTTTTGAAAAAAAAAAAGGCCATATAAATTTATAGTGATTTATATTGGCTCTGGAATGGTGCTTGTAGCTTTTTCCCCCACCCCAGCTGGTTTACTATAGACACTCTGAAAAAGTGGCTGTTTTCGAGAAAGACTTGTGACACCTCCCATGAGTTAGAGAAGTGGTTCTCAAACTTTTAGCACTGGGACCCGCTTTTTAGAATGAGAATCTGTCAGGACCCACCGGAAGTGATGTCATGACTAGAAGCAACATCATCAAGCAAGAAAATTTTTAACAATCCTAGACTACAATCCTACCCACACTTACCCAGGAGTAAGTCCCATTTACTATCATTGTTAAAAGCATATACATAGTAGCCTGTTAAAAGTACAGATCTGTCACATTTCTCCAGATGCAGTCACATACCATGGGAGCACCAAGCCTAATATATTAAAAATAAAATATTGAAATGAAGGGGACCCACCTGAAATTGGCTTGCGACCTACATAGTTGGTCCTGACCCACAGTTTGAGAAACACTGAGCTAGAGAGCTTTATATAAGTTAAACTAGTGTCCTTCAACCTTGGGGTCAGGACCCCAGAGGGGTCATGAGGCCTCAGCAGTGAGGTCACGGCAACTTAAGAGGCATGGAATAAGCTGAAGACCACTGAACTAGAGCACCACCAGGTAAAGGGGGAGCCATCTGGTGTGCCTTTTCAGGTGCCAGGAGATTGTGTCTCGGTCCTGCTTGGGAATTTAAGCAAGTGTACTAAAATAGCTTTTGCTAGTGCTAGGCTTCATGGTAACTTTTTCTGCTCTAATAAGAATATTTGGTTACAATGAACAATGCTGGGAGGGTGAAACAGAGGCAGGCGTGGGTGGATTGGGGTCCCAGGAGAGGGTTGGGATCGACCAGGTCAGAAGTCTCATTCTTCAGGCATTTATTTAGTTATTGGGGTCTTGGCACAAAAAATGCTTGGAGACCCCTGGGTTAAATTAATACCCCACAACACAGCCTTTTAAGGCTGAAATCCTATTCACACTTACCTGGGAGTAAGCACCATTGATTATAATGGGACTCCCGCATAGACATGCCTAGGCCCAGAGGCTGTACTTTTGCGTCTTGCTTACTTATGGGACTGCTCTATGCCTCTGCCAATGACAGCCCTTGCAATGTGATTTTGGGAAGGTCAGATTCTCCTTCAAGAAGGACTCCGATGCAGTCTCTTGGGGCTGCCTCTGCCTTTACATGGGGAGCAACTTCAGTGGGGTTGGAATAACTGCAGAAGGCGGTGGGGGAGGGGAGGAAAGAAGGAGGCTCCAAATAAACAGAGCAGCCAGACTAGGAGAAAAGGCTCCTCCCGCCCCCTCCTTGTAAGGGAGGGGGTCTGCTTCTCTTCAGAATCCTATCATTTGCATAGCCACGCCTGCCGGCCTTCCTATTGGCTCAGAGGCGGCCGACTCCCAGCGGCGGCCCCGCCCCCTGCCTAAACTACCGCTCGCCGCCGCTTGTTTGGAGCGGAGGCAACTGTTGGGGGGAGCGGCGGCGCGAGAGGGGAGAAGGAGCAGTAAGTAGTGGCGGCGGCGGCGGCAGAAGTTGTGAGAGGCGAAGAGGAGGGGGCAGCCGGCCGCAGCGCCGGTCCCTCAGCGGAGGTGGGTTGGTTGGCGGGCGCCTCTCCTCAGGGAGTTGAGGAGAGTCGGTTGGTGGTGGCCCCCGCGCGCGGAAACTGTCCCCTTCCCGGCTGCGTGCCCCCCCCCCGCCGGGAGCGTCGGAGATTTGAACAGCGACCTAACGGCGGCTGAGTTGGAGAGGTGGGGGCGGGGTTTGGGAAGAGGCCATGGAGGGGGGAGGGGCGCGGCGTCGGAATGTGAGAAGGGGGAGGCTCGCGCACCCCTGGCTAGGAGGGGGCGGGGCGTGACATGCGGGCAGGGGGCGGGGCCTGAGAGGCGTCTGGGCGGGGGAACTTTTCTGACCTGGACGCCAGCAAGTCCCGCAGTCGCCGCTCAGCGGTGAGGTGAGCCACTGGGGGTGCTTTAAAGCACGGTCCCGTGTGTCTACTCGCAAGTAAGCCCCTTTATAGTCCGTAGGGCTTATTCCCAGGTAAAAGTGTATAGGATTGCAGCCCATTCCTATGCATGTCTACTCACAAGCAAGTTCCATTGTGTCCAGTGAGGCTTACTCCCAGGAAAGCGTGGATAGCATTAGAGCTTTAGGGCCCGATCCTATCCAATCTCATAGCGCTAATGCAACTGCAGCGCGGCCCCGAGGTAAGGGGAGAAACATTCCCTCACCTTGAGGAGACCTTCCTGCCTACTGCTCCACTGCGGGATGCAGCAAGTGCCCTGTTGGCATGGCTGCACCAGGGCTGGGAAGCTGAACAGTATCGGGCTCTTAGATGCGTTGTTCTTTCTTACCTTTGCCAAAATCTCCCCTCCCTCCAGCACTTGGAAGTATATTTTGGATTCTGTTATTTGTCCAGGCTCTGCTTACATCCAGGCTCCTAAATGGTGCTTTGCTTTTAAAAAGGCACCAAAGGCTTCACTGTTGTGCTGCCCCTTCTGCCAGCTAAACTTGCTCTCCAGCAAGAGTTGAACTAGACCTAATGGTGGTGGCTGCTGTGGCAGCAGACCTGGGTACCCAGCTGTTGCCCAAAAAATATGCAGTGTGGACAGCTGGCAGTTAGTGGGCTGAGCCTCTTCCCTGCCTAAGTAGAGTCACAATAGAGGCTGATAGATGACCAGACCGAAATCAACGGCAGCCTCTGTGTTAGAGAATTATGTGCACCCCACCGTATACAGTAGTTAAGAACATAAGAAGAGCCCTGCTGGATCAGGCCATAGGCCCATCTAGTCCAGCTTCCTGTATCTCATAGCGGCCCACCAAATGCCCCAGTAGTTCCCTTCTACTTCTCACATTGAAAGCACAGAAAAAAGGGGACAAATGCAAGAGCTATGGGGGCACAGAGGAAAGATGCACATACTCAAATAGAGGGGGATAGAAAGATACTTACTAGGCAAATGAAGCATGGGAAGAAAAGTAGGACAAAGTGCATACAGAAGGAGGAGGTAGGCAAGGTAGTTGGAAACCTCCCTTTCCTTCCAAACCCCAATTTAGCTTTCATTCTTCCTAAGTGTGAGGTGGACTTGGCCTGGGGTCTGCTACTTACATTGGAGGTGGGAAGCATAGCCCAGTCCCCTCCCCACCATGCAACTATGCAAGCTTCATTACTAGAAGGCAAGAATAGAAGGATTGTGAGTACGGAAGGGAGGGAAAACCACAAGCTCATACTTCAATCAGCATTTTGAAAAACAGCCTCCAGGCAAGCAAACCTTGAATACAGACAGGAGGAGAAGCAACAAGCAGCTAATAAAGATGCATATGCTGCAGAAATGTATATTCCATGGGACACAGTCAATAAGCTTAGACACCTGCATATAGTCTTGCCCTTCTCCCAGCCTTAAGCACAGTGAGCAGATGTTCTTCTATGAACATAAGAAGTGTCCTGCTGGATCAGGTCAAGGGCCCATTTAGTCCAGCTTACTGTATTTCACAATGGTCCACCAGCTGCCTCTAGGAGCACATAGGACA
This sequence comes from Tiliqua scincoides, assembly GCF_035046505.1. Classification (NCBI taxonomy): domain Eukaryota; kingdom Metazoa; phylum Chordata; class Lepidosauria; order Squamata; family Scincidae; genus Tiliqua; species Tiliqua scincoides. The sequence continues at coordinate 127,113,367 of NC_089821.1, read as the reverse complement.
ACAAAATACTTGTATCTTGTTACCACTCCCTTGCATCTGGCACATGCAAGCCCACAAAAATTGAACACAACAATTGTGGAAATCACAGTTAAGGTTGATTGTCTGTGGGGGTCAGGAGATACCTACTGTGAGATGGGCTAATTGTCAGTGGGGTTAGTGGTGTGGGTGTGCCCTTGATTATTGCTATATGACTGATCTCTGGCATCACCTATTCCCTATAAAACCCTATAGTTTTTTCTGTCCTGTATAACCAGGATTTTTTGGCTTCTGTAGGACCCAGTGGAGATGCAGAGTAGAGCTGGGGCTAATTCGAAGCCTGAATCTCTTGATGTCTTCGCTTAGTAGTTTTAATATACATGTCAATAAGCATGGGGGAGAGTGTGTAGAATCTATTCTCCACCAAATGTCATGGGATACAACAACAGTCTCCCAGCGACACCTTTAGAGTTCAACCTTCCAGGGATGGGTATAGTCCTCCTATACATGGTGTCTTTCACACCCATCCAGTTAGGCAGGTTTTGAAAGTGAGAGGCTTTTAAGGAAGAAAAGAAGGAAAAATATAATATGAAAACTGCAGATATTTTGGATAAAACTAAGAATAGTAGGATTTATCCCTTTTACCCCTGTGGGTAAGCTCCACAGCAACCTTCTGTATCTCTCAGAGCCATCCTTAGAGAGGATAGAGCAGTGCTTCTTAAACTTTTAGCACAGGGACCTACTTTTTAGAATGAGAATCTATCATGACCCACCAGAAGTGATGTCATAACCGGAAGTGACATAATCAAGCAGGAAAATTAACAATCCTAGGCTGTGATCCTACCCACATTTACCCAGGAGTAAGTTATCTTTACTATCATTGTTAAAAGCATATACATAGTAGCCAGTTAAAAGTACAGATCTGTAACATTTTCCCAAATGCAGTCACGTACCATGCTAGCATCAAGTCTAATACATTAAAAATAAAATATTGAAATAAATGGGGACCTACCAGAAATTGATTTGGCCCAATCCACCTAGTGGGTCCTGACTCACAGTTTGAGAAACACTGGTAGAGGATAGAATGGATCATGGGGAGCTGAAGGGTGAATTGCAGAAAATTGGATGGGAACATCTTCCGTGTGCATGCTTCTGAAAACAACCTGTGAAAAAAAGGCATCTGAACACTTGACAAATATTTGCCTTGCTGTGGCAGGAAAAAAATATTAACCTGCATACAAAACAGATCTCTGTAATTCAGCAGCAGCCAAAAACACGGTGCTGAATTCAGGGCAATCAGTATTGTTAATGTAAAAACTTTATTGTAGTCTTTGTTTTGCTCTATGAAAATGTATACTTAGCATAGGGTTTTGCTGACTTAGTAGCTTTTTCATTGTAATTGTGAAGCATTCTGTGCTCAGCTATGGCAAAAATATTTTCATCTCAGTCCATGTTTATTTAACAGCCAAACTAGACCTTTGAGGCACCTTTACGTTTGTTAAATGTGCATTTGTGCCATTTGGCTATGAAGCAGATGTGTGGGGTATTTTAAGCAGTTTTCTATCTGGCTGGCTCTGGTATGAGAGCTCAGCCGGGGGGGGGGGGGGAAGGGCTGATTAAAAGCAGTGAAGGGCAATAAGGAATGGAATGGCTTACACTCTCTTCCTCTGTGTGCTTCTTCTGATATAAAAAGTTGTAGTTTTATGGGTGAAGAGGACATATTCAATGATCACATGGTGGTTCCAAACATACGGTTTGGCACTAAGTTCAAATTTGTTTCAGTGGCACTTATTTCCTTGTAAACAGACTTAAGTTGCAGTCTTAAAGGTATTAACATAGCCAAGAAAGACTCTTCTCTTGTTAGGACTTCAAACTTTCCATAAACAGCAGCGTTTATTTTTGTGTGAAAAATACAGTGTTTTGTTTCCAGTAATGGTAGAGTAAGTTTTACCATTTGAAGTCAGGATTGAACTAAATATTTCACAGATGTGTCAGGAAGCTAAACAGCTTACTTTGTAGGGAATTATTTTTTTCTTACCAAAAGCAAAAATATTCAGAAGCAATTTTATTTGTGTAGTTTGAAGACAAAATAACCATCTTTGGATGTATTTGGCAAGCTAGTTCTAAGTCTGTGATATTCTAAATCTTTAGGCCTTATGGAACAGTATGTTTGGCAGAGAAAAAAATTACAGGCACCTGGTCATGCAGATGCAGAAAATCTAATATGGCTTTGACTAGCATTTAGGATTTACCAGTGCACATGCTTGCTTTATTGAAAGCAAGTTCTTCATGGTCTTTGTGCAGTCAAATGTAATGGGGATGTGGACATGCACAGAATGAACCTTGGAAGGTTCCAGAGCTTTGTCCAGCTTTGCATGCATGCTCTTGAGTAATGGAAACCCTGTGCGCCCTTCAAGCCCATGCTCTGGGAGTCAGTCCTCATATCCATTGCAGTGATGCCAGTGCTTCTTGCAATCCTTCCACCACATTCTTTGAAGCAAATTGGTCAGATGGCATATAGATCTTCTGTAGAGAGCTATCAGCACTGAAGTGATGCTCACAAGGACCATGGCAAACACCATAGCTCTGAGCAGACAGCCAGTACTGGGAATCTCCCTAAGAAGATGATGAAATACCAATTAGAGGTCATGTCTATAGGAAAACCTTCTTTCCTGTAGCCCAAACACTGATCCTTTCCACTTCTGTGGCTTATGAATCAATATCAACAAAGGTTCTGGGCTTTGGAGACATGAAACTATCCCCACCAAGATCAATCCTGAAGGCAGCATTTCAGGTTCATCTCCTGCAGTGGATATTGTCATAGTTCACACTATCTCTGAGGAGGCAATCATAGAAACGTTGCAACGCCTATCCTCCCTTACAGGCCACAGGCTCATATTGTTGATGCTGAACCAAGAAAATGGTCTTGAAGTAGAAACCCAGTTTACAAACTGGCCTGCAGTTCTTCCTACTGATGTTTGTACCATAGCCCAGACTAAGATTTAGTTTCAAGATGCACAGAGTAACTGCACTCCCCATATCACCATCACAGACACTCACTGTCAGCCGTGCTCAATTTGGGAACAGGGTAATCACAGTTACTATGGATCCAGTCATGCTTTCCTAACAGATCATAGGCCAAGAGAATTGCCATCAGTTACATGTTGGTGCCACCTCTGGAAACAGCTACTACAATTCAGTCTTACATGGTTCCCCCTTCAGCACCAACTCAAGCCTTGACATAGACTAGAGCAGTGGTTCTCACACATTTAGCACTGGGACCCACTTTTTAGAATGAGAATCTTTCAGGACTCACAAGAAGTGATGTCATGACCGGAAGTGACATCATCAAGCAGGAAAATTTTTAGCAATCCTACCCACACTTACCCAGGCTATCATTGTTAAAAGACTTGACTATCATTGTTAAAAGAATATACATAGTAGCTTGTTAAAAGTACATTCCAATATACACATCCAGAACAATAACCAAAGGCTTCAGGAGTCAACCTCGAGGCAAAATCCGGAGCCGGAGTCCCTGAGGCAGTTCATGGCTGAATACAGTCATTTTCTGGCAACTCCTGCAACGCCGCTGGAACCAACCGTATTGGCCTCTGCCTTTCCATTGGACCATTTCAGTGACGTGGAGAGGGGGGATTTGCTGCATGGGTAACAGCCTATCCTCCATACCTACTTCAGGCTTCGCGCACTGAAGGCTTCACGCATCCTCCATACCATACTCCAGGCTTCGGGCACTGGAGAGGGCACTCTGTTCCAGAACCACCATTCAGAGCGTGACATCATAGTCTTCCAAGACTGAAGGATGCCAACAAAATTGTCTTTTGGGGAAGATGAGCTCAGTATGACTCCCTCAAAATCAGCAGAACTTGGGCAATGCATTGGAGGACGGTCCACATGAAGCTTTTGAAGCAGTTTCCCATGTTCTAAGCCCTAAGATTATTTCCTAGAAGAGTCATGTTGTACAGATTCTGACCAGCAGTCTTACTACAAACAGATGTGCACAGCATTGGATCTTCCTTCCTCCTTGGTGTTCATGATCTGGGCCTCACATCACCCCAACTGTGGTTCATCTAGCAGAGGTTTTGAACAATTTGGCAGATGGCCCTCAGCAGAGCAAGACAAGATAGTTGCCTGTGGATGCAGCCTCAAATTCAATGTCTTCCATTCTAAAATGGATAACTACGGTCACCCTGCTTGGTTCTAGCCATAATAGCAAGTGCCACAGGTTCTGCAGTGAAGCTGGCCTTGATCCTTGCTACTTAGTGGATGTATTTCTAGCCCATTGGGAAAGGGCCTTCTTCTGTACCTTGCCTCTGTTCCCAGTGATTTTCAGTGTCCTCAACAAGATACGCAACCTCAACATCGGCTGCATCCTGATTACACCATGGTGGCTGAGACAGATCTAGTTTGTACTTCTGGTCAAGATATTTAGGGTTGAGTTACTTCACCTCTCCTCTTTCCTGAACCTTTGTCTTAGAACCAAGGCCAAATACTGTACCACAGCCTCAAAACACCAAATCTTGGAAGATCTGACCTAATTAGTATCAAACTGACGAACATCTTGGCACACATTATTTGCAAAACTGTTCAGCAAATGGAAATGCGTCTGTGTTTGTGTGGGATCTAATAGCTGTCAGCCAGGAAATGCTTCCATCCAGGGCCTTCTACAGTACAGTATTTATCTGAAGTCTATGACTTTGGGGTGTGTATGTGTGTGTGAGAAAAACCCACTGATTAGAAGATTTTTCAAGGGTTTGCTTTTTATTGTACTCACCATTAAAACTTCCAGTCCCACCATGGAGTTGCCAACTTGTGGGTAAGCTATTTGAATCTATGGGTGCAGTAGATCTGTGTCTCTTCTTGTTCAAGATGTATTTCTGATAGCGATTATTTTGGCTCCAAGGAGTAGTGAACTGTGTGTGCTGTGCTCTAACCTTTTATTCATCAGATTTCATTTGAACAGTGTAGTGTGGATTAAAATTGTTGAGACAGGATATACCTTCTTACTAAGATCATCTCAGCTTTCTGCATTAAGCAAGACTTGGCATTGCCTGTCAAAACCTGGCTTCAGAGGGGAAGAGAGAGTTCCACATGCATTGCATGTTTAAAACCACCACCACCACCACCACCACCACCCCTTATTTCTGTGTTCCTAGAACTTTTATCAGGCTCAACAGTCAACAGACTGTTGATCTGTTACCAGTGGCCCCTCAAGGACAAAAAAGGTTCTTCCCAGTATCTGGCTCCATGGATGACTTAAGGCTGCAATCCTGTATATATCTGTGAGTAGATCCCACTTGTTCAACGCAACAACGCAACTTGAGTAGACATGCATGAAATTGATAAGACTATCTCCCTGGTTTATCAGTTGGCTAAGAAAGAGCTACCAGCCTCGGTCAGAGCACACTCTACCAAACAGCCTGAGAGGTACTCTGCTTCTGCTGTTCAGCAGCATGGTCAACTCCAGCAACCTTTTATTGAGCACTGTGCCCTAGACATGAGGTTGAGTGCTGATGTCTCATCTGGTTGTGATGTTTTGTAAAATATCTGATGATCCACACCACCTCCAGGAAAGGGGGAAGGGTAACTAGTTTCCACTACCTATGACTGCACAGAAACCACAAAGGGGGAGGTCAGGTTATTTACAACTATACTAGTTTGAATAATCGTATACACTGGACAGTTCTCTCTGAGGTCTGGCTCCAGTTGTTGGATCTGTCTTCAAATGCTGCAGTTTAACTTAGAGTTAGTCCTCAAAGAAACTAAGGGCACAATCCTAACCCACTTTCCAGCACTGACTCTGGGCAATGTGGCTCCGAGGTAAGGGAACAAACATTCCCTTACTTTGAGGAGACCTCCATGAGTGCCCCTCTCACCTGCAGGATGTAGCACACATCCATCCCACTGGCACAGCTATGCCAGTGCTGGAAAGGGTTAGGATTTGGGCCTAAGGGATTGGGTGTTTTTTCCCGACCTTGAGGCTCTGGAGTCTTCTGAGGTCAGCTCCATGCATATGTGCCTGCACAGATGACTGCTTGAACTATAGTTACAAGTAAGCAACCTGTTGTTCCACTACATTTAGTGGGGCTTACTCCAAGTAAGCATGCCAAGGTTTGCAACATAAAGTGATCATGTAACATAATAGTATCATGTTCCTGTCTAGAATGATGTACCAACCAAAGGAAGATTTGCTTAGAATGCTGACCATTAAATCTTTTTTCCTTTTTGGCAATGGGAAGCTGTGTGTCAATTCCCATAGACATCTGTGGCTTTCCAGTAGAATGTTCAATAGTTTATCAGGAGGAAATTGATCCATTGGAGCACTCTCCTGACAAAATGCAGGCTGAAGTGTGGAAAGGAAACTAAGTTCCAAGTTGACCTTTTTCACCAGCTTTCCCCCTACTGTCTACTTTGAACGCCTCTTCTGCAGTCACACCTCTTCTGCAGTCTAATAGTTTGTTCATTTTTCCTCAGTGAGTAGCTGGTGAGAACATTCTTGGTGTGTTTTCTTAAAAACTCATTGGAATTAATAATGTTTCAGTTCCAAAGGTCAGGATACCTTTCTTGCAAACTAGAGAAATTCTCCAGTGGGGATAGATTCTCCAGTTCTTCCTTAGGAGAATTGGAAATAGTGTCTGTTGATGAATACATATAAAATACACACACAATTGATTTTTGAAGTATTTTTGTCTTAACTTGTAGCCATTGTGTTCCCCAGTATGTCGTCCTCCCAGTGATTATTTTATCAAAATCACACTCTCTAACACGCTCTCTAATCAACATCAATCACTCCAATATGTATGCCTTCTCCTTTATGATAGAAGAGCTGCATTTACTAACAATGGTTTTAAACATGAAGTTTCAAGATGCCTGTACATTATTCTGGTGCTATTTATTATATTATATTTATTATATTATATTGTCTTAGAGCAAATATAAATATTATCTATCTAAATATTTTCCACTTACAGTGTCATAGGAATATCAATTAATTAAAATATCACAGTCTTATTTGGTATTTGTTTTTTCTTATAGGTTTGGAATATCTTGGTGGCAACAGCTATGACACCTGCTCTCCGAGAAAAAGCAATGAAAAGTCATGGTATCTACTTATCCCCTTCCTTGTCTTCAAGAATTATGGAGCCCAGTGAAACATTAGGTGTGGGAAGTACAAGATCAGCCAAAGAGAAGATCAAAGATGGTTCTGTTACAAGAATTACTTGCTCAATGCTGGGGTTTCCCACCTCGCAGTCCAATCACAACAGTGATTGCTTTAATTTGAAGTACTTTGGTTCTCAGTCATCAAAACGTTATCCCTTGTTAATGAGTCCCAATTCTACTTTCAGTGTAAACAATAAAAACTGTATGCTGAAGAACTCAGAAGAGCATTATTGCTCCAAGATGAGAAATCCTTTATGTAACAGCACTAATACACACTTAAGTCAAATTATTAATTCAGAATCTGGGGAACAGATCAGAGGAGAAACTTTTTCTGAGACAACAGCTCAGAGCATACTGGAAATGGGGAAACTGTTGAACTCGTGTTTAAGTGAATCCAGTAATGCAGAAGAAAGACAGCTTCCTAACTGTAAATGGTACCGGAAAAATGGCTTTTTTGGCAAGGCCTTATTTGTGAACACTGAGACAAAAAAAGGAGACTTATTCCATCAGGTGTGCCATGATGCTCTGGAAGGAAAGATTAACTGCAATCCTAGTAGTGAAGAGCAGGAATTAAATTTTCGCTTACTTCAGTGTGCAAACAAGCAACAAGTTTTACTCAATCGAGCCAAAAGAACTCAGAAACGTTTGCAGATACTCTTGGCAAAGCATGTTGTCAAACACTGTGACCAGCAGATGAAATGCTTTGTGAGACATCAGCTGCAGAGAATGAAAGCCTTTCATGATTCAAGCAGAGCGTCGGGCAGCAGTTGTTATAATTGCACCGACATTAAATCAGAAAGCAACAACCTAGAGACCAGTGAGATTAAAGATGTGCAGCATGATTTTAGTGCTGCACCTGGTGATATCGAGATGTTTGCTCACTCAACAGCAGGACTACTGTCTCATGTGGAAGAGGGTTTGGATTCTGAGGCTACATGTAGCAGCTCAAGTGAAGATGATGATGAGCAGATTTCTGGAAAAGTTGTGGCAGTGTAAGTGTTAAAGCATTTTTAACTTTCACACTCCAATCCTGCGCAGTGTTGTATGCTCTCAAGTTCCATGTAAATCTGTGGGATGTACATCTGCAAGATTGAAACTGATAAATAATGGAATTCTAGGCAAGGATCTGCAGACCTTTTATTATGTAAGTTACTTTTACTAAGTTAGAGATACTGATGCAAGTGATAGTGCTCATTTGTTTATAGCTTAGCAGAAATCTTGTATTTTATTTGCATGTTTGTAGTACAGGGAGTTAAATTCTGAAATGCCATTCATGTTTCTTAGAGCAGTGTTTCTGAACCAGTGGTACTCGAGGTGGTATCTAGTGGTACTCAAGGGATCCCCAGACTCCTGCCACCTGGTAGCAAGACCAGCAACGCAAACTGACAAACAGCAGTAGGAGGTTCAGCTCAGTGGGTAAGCAACACTCAAAAAAGTCCTCCTATTCACTCTGAGCCTCTTACTGGTATTTGTCAAGTTGCATCTGGTCTTCCAATGACATCATCACTAGTTACTTCCTGTGGTACTCCAATAGGTGAATGACGCGAAGTGGTGTGGCAGGGGACAAACGTTGAGAAACACTGTCTTAGAGCATCCACAAAAGTGAAATTTAGTAGTGTTTCAGATGATATTTTAAACTTAAGTGATAGCTCATACATTATAAGTCTGCATAATTTAAAACAGGGGTGCCCAAACCCCAGCCCTGTGGCCACTTGCGGCCCTCAAGGTCTCCCAATGATGCCCTCAGGGAGCCCCCAGTCTCCAATGAGCCTCTCGCCCTCCAGAGACTTGCTGGAGCCCACACTGGCCCAATGCAACTGCTCTCAGCTTGAGAGCAACTGTTTGACCTCTCATGTGAGCTGTGGGATGAGGGCTCCGTCCACTGCTTGCTGTTTCACGTCTGTGATGCGGTAGCAGCAGCAAAGGAAAGGCCAGCCTTGCTTTGTGCAAGGCCTTTTATAGGCCTTGAGCTATTGCAAGACCTTCATTCATTTATATAAGTTCATCTTTAATATATTCATTTATGTAAACTCTTGTAAATTTATTCAAATTTTAAATGTAAATTAATTCTTTTTCCCCCAGCCCCCAAAACAGTGTCAGAGAGATGATGTGGCCCTCCTACCAAAAACTTTGGACACTCCTGATTTAAAACATTAATTTTAGGTAGATGACGAGTTGGATGTCTTTCTTTGCATGCTCTTTAAGTACTTAATTTATTGCTTTCTGCTAAATTCTAGAGAAATTTCTCAGAAATTTCTTGCAGCAGGCAGTGGGGGTGGGGGGAAGGCAGAGACGCAATGTTCAACATCACACCTCTGATCTGGGTGCAGGTGCGTGCTGCCACTCACCCCTGCCTGCAGCAGCCTCCTGGGGGTTGGGGGAGCCCGGCGCCAGCCTCAGCAGGGCTCTCCACACAGCGCAGAGCCCTCCAGAAGATGATCACAACCACTTCCTGTTTCACGATCACAAAACTGGAAGTGGTCACGGTGGTCTTTTGGAGGGCTTTGAGCTGCTGGGGAGCCCTGCTGAGGCTGGTGCTGGGCTCCCCCAACCCCCGGGAGGCTCCTGCAGGCAGGGGTGAGTGGCAGCGCACCCTGTGCTCAGATCAGAGGCGCGATGCTGAGCATCATGTCTCTGCCTTCCCCCCACCCCTCCCCTTAAGGGAGAACTACCCAGGGCTCTCAGGCTGGGGCGTCGTGACACCCCAGTCTGACAGCCACTGCTTTAGATCATACTGGACATGATAGTGCCAGACCTGTGTGCAGAATTGGACCTACTGTTGAATCTCAAGGTGACTCCCAGCAGAACAAGTGCTAAAAGGAAAAGTTTCAAGTGGGAAAGCTTGGAGGAGGGCTTGGTTCTGCTCACCCATCCTACATTTTAAATTTCTCCCTACTGTATAGAGAATCATTAGAACCCTAGTCAACTATTATTGTTTTCAACTTTTATAGTCCTCTTTTACTTATAAAATAAATTTCTAAAGCAAATCACAATAGAATGATGAAAATTAGCAACTCATTTAGAATACCTGATCAAATATAAAAATAAATCAAGTGATAGTAAGGTAGAAAACTTACACTGCAATCCTTTGTATGTTAGAATTAAGTCCCATTGAGTTCAGTGAGACTTACTGCCAAGTAAGTGTGTATAGAATTGTAGCATAAAATGGCTTATGCATAGATTTTCAGTAGGTAACATCAATATGACTAGTTGCTAAAATAAAGGAAATGTAAATAAAAGTCTTAAGCTCATACTTAATGTTAGCAAAGATGAGCTTCTCTAGGGACAGTATTTCATAAGTGGAGAAACATTATGGAAAAGGTCCTCTTCCAAGTTGACACATACCCAGTTCTCAAGCCATAAAGACCTTCTGTAGGAATCCAGTGGAACTGTTAATACTGGTGAGATACGTTCTCTGTGGCTAGTATCAGCCAGTAACTTAGCTATTGTATTTTGTGTAAATTGAAGTCTCTACATTGTCTTCTAAGGCTGCAATCCTAACCACACTTTGCTGAGAGTAAGCCCCACTGAACATAATAGGACTTACTTCTGAGCAGACCTGGTTAGGATTGTGCCCAAAGACAGTTCCATATATAACACATTGTAGTTGTCTAATCTAGATGTTGTAAGTGTATAGAAAATAGTGACCAACCTACCCCTGCAGCTGGTACATTATTTTAAGCTGGTCTTCCGGATGCATCCAAGAAGTACAACTCATGGTTAGGACCGTAGTGGGTAAAAAACACGACCTGTATTACCTTTCTCATTAGATAAACCACCTGCCAGCACATTTTCTCCAACTTTATCTGAACTGGACTTCAGTTTATTAACCCTATCTAGGCTATCCCTGACTGCAGGTCACCTGTTATATCCTTTCAGAAGTGGCACTGAAAACTGAATTTGAATGCATGCATTTTCCTCTCTTGGAGAATACATAGAAACCACCAATAGTATATTGTTGCACCAATAGTATATTGTTGTTCTTCCAAGAACTAAAGAAACAAACTCAGCAACATCAGCCAATTTCATTGGGTACATCTGGGAGATAGAGAAGTGGGGGAAATTGTGTGAAAGTTTAACATGCTGCAACAAAGACAAGGGTAAGATACTTCTTGGGAACTGAGAACTAGGGAGTGTGCATGGTAGATTGTTAAAAATAATATACCTATTTTGCGCATCTTATTTAGGGACTCCTGGAAGCAAGAATTTCTTTTATCTTTTCCATGTGTAAAAGAAAGGAGAAATAGGATATGCCAAACAATCACTAAATTGGTATTTCAGGAAGGACACAAAAGGACATGTGTTCCACTAAATGCGATGATTGGCACTCTGTCAAATATACGTGCTCACACCTTTGTTCTCGGCATGTAATGAATGTGATGGATTTCTTACTAAGGAATTATCAGCATAGCACATATACTGTACTGGCTGGGTCTCAGATTTTGTAATAGCTTTTATTCTGTTTTATTAGTTATGGTTATTTCTTCCAAAGTGCTGATATTACTTTAAATATTATTTTAGATATTTTGAGTGTTAAATGACAGCTTATACTTTGAATAACACACTTGCTGATTCTCTATTACTATTTTGTGTAGCTACTGAAATGTTTTAATGTAAGAAAACATACCAGACATGTTGCATCTTGCCAAGAAATCTTGCCCTAGGAATGTCTATTGATTTAGATAAGATCTCAGTTCTAGCTGATGAATAGGCATTTCAGACAAAGTCTAGGTTGACTTGAACATGTGCATGCTTGACATCACTCAAGAATCTAATTGGTTTTGTACTTAGTAAATCTCTTACTAGATACATGCAGTTAAGATTGTTAGCATATATTGTGGAGGTTTTGTATAGATGTATGACCAATAAATCTATTTTCTGTAAACCTTTGGAGACTTTTAAAAGGCGTGTAAGGTACTGGCCATCACAGCACTTTGTGGCATTGAATTCTTTAGAGCAGTGGTTGTCAAACTCTGCACCATAGTACCTTCAGGTGCTGCGGAATGTCTCCAGCTGCTCTCCAGGCATTGCCATCTAGTATCTTGTGCAGTCAAAGATGGTGGCACCTAAGAGAACTGGGAAGAGGTTGCCACAAAAGAAGGGCTCAGTGAACATGGGTGCCACTGATGTCCTCTTCCCCTTCCCTGATTTGACCCCATGGCAAGGGTCTACATGAATCTGTGCCAACTATTTAGTGCAGGTCTGTACCTCCTTGCACCATGGAGGCTTAAGCCTGGATAATGGAAGAAATGTTCCCTTACATTTGGGAATGGGTAGAATTGGGCCCTGAGCCATTGAAATACAGCATGATATAAACTCAATAAATAAATAATAGTTCGGGCTAGGTCATTGTAGAAAATGAAGTTTTTTACTTTCCTGCTATGTTCCATTTATCTCACAGCTGAGCAAATATTTGTCATTCAGCCCAGATGTTTAAATTGAAGGGAAAAAATGCAAGTGGCGGAAATGTGTTTAGACCATACAAAACCTAGGGAAATATGGAAGCTTGGGAACCCAAACCAATTTGATATCCTAACTTTGTTAGCCAGACTGTGGTAAGAACCAGCTGGAATTTGATTTGGACACAATACAGATCATGATTTGTGTTAAACCACAAGCAGAGGCTCTACCTGTCCTGAATGAAACTGAGACTTGCACTGGTAATACTAAACCATGGTTTAATCCTATTTGATCCTGGATGGGATTGGGCTGTAAGAGACTGAGCAGCAAATTGAGGATTTTCCTGGTTCGTCTCTTTTCTCTGCCATGAACTTACTGGATGGCCTTCAGGAAGTAACTTAGCCCCAGCTGCATTATAATATTTATCTTACAGGGGGCGCAATCCTAACCCCTTATTTCGGCGCTTTCCAGCTCTGGCATAGCAGTGCCAAAGGGGCATGTGCTGCATCCTGCAGTTGGTTGTCACTCACAGAGGCCTCCTCAAAGTAAGGGAATGTTTGTTCCCTTACCTCGGAGCTTCATTGCCCTTATGTCAGTGCTGGAAAGCACTAACATAAGGGGTTAGGATTGCGCCCAGGTTTATGGTAAAAACAAGATCACATGTGAGACACTTTGCACACTCAGAACACACTATATAAGTGTCAAGAATTATTTACAGAGTTGTTGAGTGTTACCAGTTGGATTCACAGTTACAGTTACATAACAATTAGAATTGCCCAGTGAGGGCTATAATTGTGCTAGACATTCTTAAATTATAGTATTTAAATGTTTTTGTTTGTGCCAAAAGTATTCATCTATTAATGTAGACATTAACTTTAAAAGACAAAATGATATTGATTGTTGGAAATGTGTTAAATTTGTGACTTGGGAAAATATATAGGTTTCTTCACTAACAAGCCATCGTGTTGCATGCACTGATAAAAGTAATTAGATATTTTTTGGCTGTGGTTGAGATTTTTACAGCACATGTGAGCTGGGTCGCAGGAATGCAAATAAGAACATAAGAACAGCCCCACTGGATCAGGCCATAGGCCCATCTAGTCTAGCTTCCTGTATCTCACAGCGGCCCACCAAATGCCCCAGGGAGCACATCAGATAACAAGAGACCTCATCCTGGTGCCCTCCCTTGCATCTGGCATTCTGACATAACCCATTTCTAAAATCAGGAGGTTGCGCATACACATCATGGCTTGTACCCCATTTTTCCTCCAGAAACTTGTCCAATCCCCTTTTAAAGGCGTCTAGAGTAGACGCCAGCACCACATCCTGTGGCAAAGAGTTCCACAGACCGACCACACGCTGAGTAAAGAAATATTTTCTTTTGTCTGTCCTAACCCGCCCAACACTCAATTTTAGTGGATGTCCCCTGGTTCTGGTATTATGTGAGAGTGTAAAGAGCATCTCCCTATCCACTCTTACACACAGAGTTTTGTAGCACCTTAAAGTTGAATGAGTTTATTGTGGCATAAGCTTTGTGTAACCACCTCTGTAAATTATGATTATCTCTTCTTGTTGGCTAACCAGTTTTCTGTGTTCTTTCCAGTAACTATAGATCTGACTGGAAATGGCTGGTAGATAGAGCTAAAGTTGGCTGCCGCTGGACTTGGCTTCAGGCCCAGATTTCAGAGCTAGAATACAAGATCCAGCAACTCACTGACCTTCACAGACAGATCCGTGCCACCAAGGTATTGTCAGTCAGTAAGAAAAAAAGAGTTCTTATGATAGTCAAATGACATATTGATAAATGTTTTATGTGGTTTCTAGTATCAAAAGTATTATATAAAATTTATAATGATAAATGAAAGACTACTCTGAGAGCTAGTGTATTGCAATGGTTTGAAAGTGGTTGGGTTTGAACATGGGGATACTTCAGTTCAGAATCCCCCTCAAATCTTCAGCTTACCAAGGGTCCTTGGACAAATAACTACCAATGTGCTCAACTTATCTCTTTTCTCTGAGGAGGGTTAAGATCTATATTGTGTTGCTTCTGCATTAGTAAAATCTCACCATGAAACCCATAAATTATGGAATGAGGATAAACATGCAAGAGATGCACAGATGGCAGGAGGGCAAAATAAGGGACAGAAGAGAGGTCCCTCACAGTTTGTTAATCAGGTAAATGGGATGGTGATATGTTTTGAAATTTAGTAGCAACCAGCCTCCAGTACAAATGTGATCAAAGCAAATAAAAAATTAGTGCTGGGATCCTCAAATAGTATCAAACCCCACTTTCCGCAGTAAAGATAAAAAGTTTTTGTACCTTTGCAAATACCTTAAAGCAGAACAAAAACAGGCAGCTTGACTGATGGCACTTAGCTTAAAAGAGTGTTTGTGTGGGAGAGAGAGATCATCAACTTCTTAGTGTTCTAATCCAGTGGTGTCAAACATAATGCCCGTGGGCCAGATACGTACATCCCACAGAAGCTCTTTATCTGGCCTGTATGATAGTTGGGCTCTCTCAGTAGCACCTGTAGCTGCTGTGAAGTGACTCATTGGCAGAAGTCCTGCTGCTGGAAAGGCAATACTGGGAGAACCTAATTATCCTGCAAGTGCTGGTGTGCCGCTGCTGAAAGGACAGCCCACATGATAATTGGACTCTCCCATAACTTGTAAATGTGATCAGAATGTGTGTATTTTCTCTTCTGTCGTTTGCAGCTAGTGAGTTCCTAAGAGAGAAGAAACTGCTTATTTGTGTTCTTCACCTACAAGTTAATGATGTAACTTCCTGCTTAATGAATCACTTCCGCACCTCAGCAGGCACTATTAGTACTCTGTATGAAATGAGTTTGTCACTCCTAGAGTCAAATTTCTTCATGAATTGGGAAGTTAGCAGCTTATCACTTAATTGCAACTTCACCTACTTCAGTTAATGGTTCTTAGTCATTCCACTTGGAATGGGAAGTTTTGAGAGGAATTCTTTGAAATAGTAATTGTAGCACAATCTTAAAGCAATATGAAAATTTTGGTTTCTATGTGTGTCTCTGTGTGTTTTTATCAGCTCAGGAGGCTAAAATGGTTTAGCTTTCTAGTCCTGTTGGATAACTAGAATTTTATTTTAGCCTCCTGAGCTGAACGTATCCACATTGTACGTAAAAGTGTCAGTGTTTTTCTCCCCGCCCCAACCTTTTGCAAGCAACAAATGTAGAAGTTGTAGAAGTTTTTGTGCTGTGTACCCTTGGTTCAGTGTGGGCATAGAATTTTACTTCCTGTTCAAAAGCTGTCAGTGTTGGGGCCAGTTTGGCCTTGTTGGGGAAGGAGTTCCACAGTCTGGGTGTGGCTACTGAGACAGTCCTATCCCACATCCTCACCTACTAGGAGCTGCAATTGTGATACATGTCTATGTGGAAGTAAGGCTGTGTGACATTTCAAGAAAAGTTTTATAACATTGCCGAATAAGGCAGGAATCCTGTACACCCATACTACCTATTTGAATGCAGTAGGATTTACTTCTATATAGACAAGCATAGAATTAGGCTATGTCTCATTCAAGTTTAGTGGTATCTGTATGTAAGGCCTCTGGTGACTGGGCAAAAGAGGTGCCTTTTTAAAGTGGAGGATATCTTAGGTTTTCCAGAAGGACAGCAGCTATCCCTACTATCCCTATTACTCCAATGCACTGCATTCTCCTGTGGCTGTTTCATGGAATTTCTCTTGTGTCTTTTCTTGGATTGTGAACCCTTTTGGGACTGGGAACCATCTTTTCATTTACTTTGCTGAATAAACTGCTTTGTGAACTTCGCCTGAAAAGAAGTATATAAATATTATAATAATATGCATATGATTAGGTTGATGGGTGCATTAGTTTTCAGGTCATCTCTAAGACATTTATTGTGGAATTATTATTATTAACAGTAATTATATACCGCTTTTCAACTAAAAGTTCACAAAGCGGTTTACAGAGAAAAATCAAATAACTAAATGGCTCCCTGTCCCAAAAGGGCTCACAATCTAAAAAGATGCAAATGAATATCAGCAGACAGCCACTAGAACAGACAGTGCTGGGGTGAGGTGGGTCAGTTACTCTCCCCCTGCTAAAAAAAGGAGCACCCACTTGAAAAAGTGCCTCTTACCCAATTAGCAGGGGTATAAATTAATTATTAATTAATTAATTTAATTAATTAAGGAATTAATAATCCTTAATTAATCCATTTAATAAATCCTTAATTTATTAAGGATTTATTAATAAATCCATCTAATAATCCTTAATTAATCCATTTAATAAAAAGGAATTAAATGTAGGCATTTTATACTTCTAAATTTCATAAGCATAACAAGCCATACTAAATTATACATAATACTTGTCGTATTCCTAAAGTAAATTTTAGGTTTGATATTTTTATCAAACCAGTATATATTTTTCCCCCAAACTTCCCAACTTTTTTGGAAAAGAAACATTGGGGATGAGGGGATTTACCTAATGTAATGATAACTTGCTTCTCCTGAACAATTTGAAATGACATAAAATAACGAGGATATAGATTTGTAAACTGAATTTTGACACTTAGGTTGCTGTAGTTTTTGCTTCTTGGAATAGATGAATCAACTTATTAAGTGAGATTTATTTAGCCATTTTCTATATACAGCTGACACTCAGCACTCCACTAATCTTGTATTTCAAAGAATGTACGCAATATGTTTCAGGGATTACAGTCAGTGTATAATGATTTAGGCATGTTAATTTGTTGTTGGCCAACTGTGTTCCATTGCTGTTGTCTAGGGAATGGTGATCTTAGAAGAATTTCCAGTTCCAAAGGATGTGTTGAAAAGGCAAACACAATTGACTGACCAAGAAGCTTTATTAAACACCACAGGAAATTCTCAAGCTCCCTTTGAGAGGCAGGATGCTTGGCTGGAACACGATTTTGAAATTTCACCTAGCAGTCCGACTCTCCTTCTACGCAACATAGAAAAACAGGTATTCAGCTGAGAAATGAACATCAGATAAAATTAGATAACATGTTACAAAAGGAATGTAATTTTTTTCATTTCTGTGAGCAACTTTCTCTTTACTCCGAGCATGATCTACCTACCTACCATGATCTCCATTCTACCTGGAATGGAGAAACTATGATCGTTTTGTACCTTTTGAACTTCAAAATACCTCCTCAAATCATTCCCAAGGCCAATATGGTGTCTTAGATACAGTTGGATTTGAACGGTTTTAAAGAATCCTCTCTTTCTTTCAGTTCACTCCTATTTTCCTGGCTGTAGTGAGGATAAAATGTTCTAAATATAATGAAAAAGCCAGTTCTTCTAGCTTCAGGAAGTAGGGGAATTACATACAAAGATCCTAATTTCTCCTCTCCTTCCCTAATCTTGTGTTTGTGGACATTATACTAAGGTGGCAATCAAAGGAGATGGAGTCAATGTATGAGTTGTACGCCTTGTGCTGATCCCTATAGTACCTGGTGTAGGAGCGCTGTGTCCTTGTTGGTTACTGACTTACACTGGTTTGCAAATTGCGTTTCAAATTTATTTGATTTACATTTTCATTAACCGCTTTTTCCTTCAATTGAAGTTATCAAAATTGCCTTATTTTACAAATGAAAGTATTAGGTTTTCATGTGACATCTTCACCAGATACAGCATCCACCTAATTAGAAAAGTTTCTGTGGAAAATATTTGAAATGCCAGCATGTCAGTTAATTTCATTTAAAATATTATGCAGTTGGTGGAAAAAGAAGGAAAGTCTTACTGCTATGTTTGTGTAAGTTAGCACGTTAATGAGTGTGAGTAGAACTTGAGTCAGCATCTGCTGAATGATCACTTTAAAACTTGAATTTTTAGAAAGGAGGCTTGTGGGGAACTTTGGGCCAAGTAGGGTTTAAAAACATAAAAATCAAATCAACCTTGTACTCTCAGACTGACTTTGAGGTAGATAGATAAAATAATTTTATAGAACTAAAGTAAAATCCAAAGAATGGACTGTAATCACTTGCCACCATTTCAAATTGGTATATGCTATTTTTCTGTTTGTTCTCCAAGCATTTGGAGCTACCTCTTATAAAATTAATTTTAAAAGAGAAAAATTTTCTCTTATAATATTAATTGGTTTTACCAGTAGTATATAGCAAAACGCACAAATTAAACACATCTCAATCCTACCTAACTCCCCATGTGGTGATGCAGTGGTGCCAGCATGGCTTCTTCTGTGTCCCACCGTGGAGTTTTGGCTGCTGGAATCTTCTTCTTGCCCTGAGGTAAGCTGCAGCAGCCACCCATCAGTTTAATCGCTGTCACGGCACAAATCCACTTTAATCCATGAAATGACTTGTAGTTATTTTATGATTGATCAAGATTTGCATAATTTCTCTTCTCTCATTTGCAACTAATAAGCTCCTAGGTGAGAACAAAGTGCTTATTTCTGGTCATCACCTGCTTAATGACATCACTTCCAGCCCTCAGCATGCACCATGAATGCTATTCAGCCAACTGTATGAAATAAACTTGACACTATTAGTCTACAGGGTATTTTGGATCTCTCTCCTAGGTGTGCTGCATCCTCAGCAGCCTTTTTCAAGAGGGCTCCCTTTGAGTAGGATAGGCACTTGGGCCTCTATCTACTCTTTCACATGGCAGTATGAGAGAGTCTTTCAGTTCATTCTTAAGCAGAGGTTGGCATCAGCTCAGGTATTTGTGTGAGGGAGAACACCCTCACTGGGATACATGTCTTTTTTTTTTTTTACAATCATACCACCCATAAGAAGAGCAGAAATTCCCAAATAAGAACTTGGCTGCAGTCCAAGGGTTTTGTTTTTTTTTAAACTTGTCATTTGAAGCGCAGCCTATGGGGAGGGGTGCATGGAGCCCAGCAGAGCCCTCTGCAGGGCTCCTCAATCCTCAGAATAGGTTTTTAAAAAAAAGCTATCAGAAACGTCAGCTTTTGCAATCGCAAACGAGGTGCTTTCAGATTGCATTTTTACAACAATTCTGTGAAGGCTCCACCAGGCTCCCTGCAACAACACCCCCCCCCCCACCAGAGGCCAGCGGTTCGAATGGTACGTAAACTTCTCCCTTGTTCCCTGGCAGCAGTACGATCCTGGGGATCATGTCGCTCCTCTCTTGCCAAGACTTACCACAGTTCAACTGCTGCTGTAGGAAATAGAATTAGGCTGCAAATTGTACAACTTTTACAGACATCCAGAGATAATTCTTGTTCGTGTTTTTAGTGAGGGTTTTTTTCTACTTAGAATGTGCCAGTATTTCTAGAAACACTTGGTTGTGGCAGCTCTGACTATATTCACACATTAACACCTTTTTCTTAACAGTGCAGCAGAACTTTTGGAAGATGTAGATACTGTTACTCAGTTGAATACATTTAAAAAGTATTTAGGAAGTATTGTTCTCTGGAGATAATTTTCCCATGAGCTGCTGTTACAGATTATGGGCTACAAGGTGCACTGTTAGCTTACAAGCGTTACATTTTCTTTTACATCTCTAATTAAAGCTATAAATTGTGTTTGGCACATTGTGTTACTTTTTTGTGAATGAGTGAGGGAGATTTTGTTCAAACATTTGGCTATTGGCAGTAACAAAAATGGAGTTCCTTATTTTAAAACTGGATTTCGTTACAATTGGCTTTATTTCTTGCATACTCGGGTATCTTTTCCTGAGTTTTCACAGGATTAATTTAAGACTTCATCTTGAGTTTGATTTCACAAAAAAATAAAAAAATTTCATATCATGCACAAGGAATGTGACAGTTTAGCTATAAAGATATTTTTTAATAGTAGAGTTAAAGTTTACTCTTCATACTAATATTTACTATGTGTTAAAAGTATAATGACTTTTATTTAATGTGTCTTTCAGAGTGCTCAGCTGAGTGAAATTATCAGCAGTCTGATTGCTCCGCTCAATCTGTCTCCCACGTCCTCCCCTCTATCCTCAAAGTCATGTAAACAGAAAGAGTTAGTGAATGGTATTTCTCAGAGGTAGGTGGCGGCAGAGCACAACAGGATAACTTTGAAACTTTTGCATTTGGGTAAATGTCGTACTGATATAATATAAATGACAGCACTACTTAAACCTTAATATTCTGCCTTGTTTCTGTGTTTACTGTGACACGCAGAAATATAAATGCGCTTTATTAGAGTTAGAGAAACAAACCATAACATTCTAAAATGAAATTTGATACTAAATACTGGAAACTAACAAAGACTCTGTTCAATTCTAAAATAAAGATGTTGTTACTTATGATTAAATAAAGGGAATTAGATTAAATAACATAAAGAGTATAACTTTGAATGCAGCATTCCTCATTTTTATCTCTTCTTGCCCAACTTTAATAATAAACAGCAAGTCTCTGTTTTTAAATTTTAAATTATAGCATGTACTTTACTCTTTGTTTTTAGACTGATTTTTCTTCATGCAATTCTTGTTGAACATGTGTGTTCACAGTTTATTGTCTGGACAAAAAACCTCTATCAAGAAAGTAGGATTTGCATCTCCTTGATGTCCAATGTGTAAAATGTATACTTTTGTAGTTTAAGAATGTAACATCTATACTTCTTGGATGCCTGGATCTCTTCCCTCTGTTTTTTGTTTTAAGAAGATTATAAAATTCTGCCTGGAAACTATCTTATCAGGGCAGGGTGATTCCTAATTTCTTTTGGCACCAAGCTAGGAAGGAACTACCAGCTGCATTTATCATATCTGTATGATCTCAGGGACAAGGTGCTAGATCTTTTGGTTAACAAATTTTTCTCAGCTGAATCCTTTTAAAGCTGGGAGGAGGCCAGGAACAGAAGCTATGCAAGTCACCTGACTCAGCAAAATTTATTACATCATCTAAAGTGGTAATAGTGTAACATAATAATACACTAATAGAATATACTAATAGTATAAAAAGACACCTGTGTGTCCTGGCACATGGCCTCCCACTGACTAGAGAAGTGTGAACCTGTCATGCTGCCAGTCAGCATCAGCATATTCTATACATGCTGTAGGGAGTGGTTCTATATAGCTTAAGAGCAGCGTTAGGATTATTCTTTTATTTTTTTTACTGTAGTGCCAAGGAAGTAAAAAGGACATGGGAAGTCTGTGCATTGTATCTGACCACGCAGGAACTGGTTAAAGCCTATAGGGTCCCAGCATCTTCTGTCTGGGAGAGAGACACTGTTTGAAGGAAGAGTGGTAGCAGATCTACCGGGAGAGTTAACACTATTAAGTTCAGTGTCTGGAAACTGCCATGCTGCATGTCCCTGGTGTGAGTGAGAGTAGTGTGGCAGAGGGAAGCCTTAGAGCAGGGATTTCAAACATAAAGCATGGGGAGAAAAAAGTTACACAGCCTCTGCACCTGATCTTCCCATTATTGTGACAGGCAAGGTCCCCTGACACAGAAAGGGCAGTGTAAAATACAGGAAGGTGGTCTGTATGGGCTCTTGGCCTGATCCTTCAAGGCTCTTCTCATGTTTTAATGAAACACTATCCAGTTGTCCCTTTTTATGGCATCTTAGGAGATCAAAATCATTTTTTTCTCTGGCAGTGGGAAATCCTTGCTCAGGCCCTTGACCTTCCCTAGCCATGGCAGGGGGATGAAGTTCACAGGTGGACAGGTGCGAGCACATTGATCTACCAAGGCCACCTGCTAGTCTCCTTAGCTCTATCAATATTTTATTTTTTCTTTTAAGAAATGTATGCTCCGCCTTTCTAATGCCAAAGCAAATGCCTAAAGCAACTTACAAAGCTTTAGAATCAAGTACAGAGTATCACAAGTAAAAACATCAAACAAGACAGCAAAACATTGATTTTAACATTACATGGTGAAAAATGAATATCAAAACAGAGCAAAGTTTAAGGGAAAAAGAACTCATTGAGCCGGCGGGGAAAAGATAAGTCCAGGGAGGTTGTCAAGTCACAGCAGTATGACAGAGGCACAGAGGGGAAATATCCACTTAGTAACCAAATGCTAGATGAAACAGGTATGTTTTGAGCCCTTGCCAAAAACCCATGAGAGAGGAAGCAGTTCTCAGTTCCCTCGGGTGGGCATTCCTCTGCTGTGGCCCCCGAGCTGCCCCCGAGCTGCCACCCATCTCACTTGGGACAAACGTGTTATTTGTAGAAGAGCCCCTTCAGCTGACCTGGGAGGGTGGGCTGGAATGTATGGAAGGAGGCAGTCTTTCAGGTAGCCTGAACCCAAGTCATGGAGGGCCTTAAAGGCTAGAACTAGAACCTTGAATGGGGACCAGAAATAGATGGGCGGCTGGTGTAGCTGCTGGAGGAGTGGTCCAGCTGAGTCATAATATCTGGCCTATGTAACCACTTGGGCCATTGCATTCTGCACTAATTGCAGTTTCCAAACTGTTTTAGCAGGTAGCCCCACATAGAGTGCATTGCAGTAGTTCAGTCTTGAAGTTACTAAAGCATGGGTCACTGTGGCCAGGTCCAAACAGCTCAAGTATGGTTTCAGTTGGCGCACCAGCTTAAGCTGGGTGAACGCACTTCTAGCAACTTCTGCCACCAGATTTTCCAGGGAGAGCTGAGAGTCCCAAGTTGCGCACCTGTTTTTGTAAGAGTGCACCCCCCTTCAATGTGGGTAGATCATTCAGTACCTTCATTGAGGATTTCTTGACCAGGAGAACCTTGTCTTTTCAGAATTTAGTTTTAGCTTATTGGCTTTCATGCAGTCCCTAGTGATATTCAGACAACGCCCCAAGACTTCCACAGCTTCCTCAGAGTGAATTGGTAAGAAGAGATAGAGTTGGATGTCATCCACTGGTGGCACCTCACTCCAAATTCCCAGATGATATCTCCCAGCAGTTTCATTTAGTAACATCTACATGAAACCTCATGAAAAGCATGGGGGATAGGATAGACCCCTGTGACACCCCATACTGTAAGGGTCAGAGTGCCGAACAAGTGTCACCCAGCATCACCATCTGGGAGCTGCTAGACAGGAAGGAGTGGAACCATTGCAGAGCAGTGCCCCCAAGCCCCAGTTTGGCCAGTCAGTTCAGGAAGATGCAGTAGTCAATGGTGTCGAAAGCTGCTGAGAGGTTCAGTAGGACCAGCAGGGATGCACTACCCCTATCTAATCCTTGGTGAAGGTCATCTATCAGAGCGACACGGCTGTCTCTGTTCCAAAACCTGATCTGAAGCCGGACCGGAAGGGATCCAGATAATCCTTCTCATCTAGGAACCCCTAAAGCTGGGATGCCACCACTTGCTCCATTGCCTTTCCTAGGAAAGGAAGATTGGAAACCGATTGATAGTTGTTTAAATTGGTGGAGTCCAGAGATGGTTTTTTAAGGAACGTGGTGCACAATTGCAGTCTTCAGGATGTTGGGCATCACTCCCTCCCGCAAGGATGAATTTACAATGGGTTCTATCCAATTGGCTAGGCCTGCCCATGCTTCTTGTATTAGCCAAGCAGGGCAAGGATCAAGCCAGCTAGAAAATGGTCTTGGGCTCCAAGGATCTTATCACATCCTCAGGTTGTATTCGTTGAAAAGAGTCCCTGTCGGCAGGTCTCGTAGGGACAGTTATCAGAATAGTTGAGTCAGATCCCAGTTTGTGAAGAATATGATTGATTTTTCTCTGCGAAGTGCTTTGCAAACTCATTGCAGTGCTCAACTGAGCACTCCATTTCATTTGCTGATGAAGCAAAGTGAAGGCGATCGTGAACTACTTGAAAAAGTGGTAGAAAATGATGCCTTCTTTGCTGCCTTCACTTTAAAATGGGTGCTAGCTTGTGTTTGGTCATCTTGAGTTTTCCTCCCAAATGCACCCAGATTCCTCCCAGATGCACCCAGTGGATGTGTGGGTTACAGAGGTCATGATGGTGAGGTTTACATGCTAATTAAACCAAGTCCAGCTTTATGTTGCATACCAGCCAGGGCTCACACTTGGATGAAGGGGCGCTGTTCACTACATAGTAGTTGAATGTGGAGGGGTAGGAGGGGAGCAGTGTGCACATCATAGCTTTTGGACCCATGTTCTATGGACTTCTGCAACATTGCAAGACTATTTTTATGCAGACTGAAAATATATAATGTAGAATTTCTATATTGAGCACTCTTCATTGCCTTGTATAATAATAGTTGTTTGTACATTTCAGAGATTCAGAGAACAGTGAGGAAATTTCATCATCCAGTACTTGGTTGATTGACCAGCAACACCTAAAGAGAAGAAGGAAAGACAAGACAAAGTTGAGAACATCATCTGTTGTCTTGATGAGCACATCTGCTCGGACCAGACCACTTCATAGTTTCCAGAGGAGAAAGCTGTACAGAATGAGTACTATTTTCAGTTCAGACCAACAGGTAGAAATATGTTTTTTCTTTAGAAATCTGTTAAACTTCCAACCACCATTTGTGCCAGTTTGCTATGGGACTTGAAATTTGCCATGCGGTGGGTGTGTATATATCTACTATGTGTTCTCTATGGTGTTTCTGCTTTTATTTTGTGAGACCCTAAACAAGGAGTAAATGACAGTCGCTCACCTAATGCTTTTGTGTAGATTGTTTAAAAAAATGGCCTAGAGGAACTCTATGGCCCAATAGCTTGGGGCTATTGCTCCATTTGCATTTTATAAAATGTTCTCTCATGTGCCTGCTGCTTGTTGAGTCCCCGGAGGCATTCATTATCTGAGGGTTGTTTTATAGAATATTTAGGGAATTGCATTTCTGTTTTTTTTTTTGTTTTTTTTAAAAGCTTGACTTTATAACTATTTAAGGCACGGGTCTTGAGCCGCATGCAGCTCTTTCAGCTGTCTGCTGCAGCTCCTCTGGGTGAAAGTGGCAAAGGGGGTGACAGGAGGCACCTGTGTTGGGAGGGCAGGCTGCTTCCCTCTGCCCCCTGAGCTCACTGCCCTCCACTCCCTTCACCCCCACCTGCCCCGCATTGGTTTCCCTTTTCAATTTTGCCCGCTCTGCAGGCTTAAGCTCCCTGTTTTTCCCTTCCCCAACTCTCCAGCAGGACGCCCTTCTCAGCCATTGCGAGCCCTTGCAGCCTGCCTTTCCCTGAGCAGGTCCCCACTCAGTGCAAGGAGAGGCTTTTCCTCCACAGCAGAGGAGACATCCTGTGTGTCTACTCAGTAGTAAGCCCCATTACAGCAGATGAAGCTTACTCCCAGGAAAGGGTGCCTGGGACTGCAGCCTTGGAGCCTGCTCCTATGCGTGTCTACTCAGTTGCAAGCCCCATTACAGCGAATGAGGCTTACTCCCAGGAAAGGGTGCCTGGGATTGCAGCCTTGGAGCCTGCTCAAGGCCAAGTGCAAGGACGGGTGAGTGGGAGCCTGCGCCCGGCAGGTCTGTTCGCGAGCAAGCCCCTCTGTAGTCCCTGGGCTACTCCCAGGAAGGTGTGGAGGGCTGTAGCCTCAGCCCCCTCCTGTGCAGGTCTACTCACAAGTAGTCAGTGAGGCTTCCTTCCAGGAAAGGGTGGAGAGGACTGCAGCCTGAGAGCTCCAACCAACCTGTCTGCTCAGAAGTCCCATTGTAGTCAATGGGGCTTACTCCCAGGATAGTGTGGAGAGGGTTGCAGCCTGAGTGAGGGAGGGAGGGCAGGCAGGCAGGGCAGAAGCTGGCCTGTGGCTGCCCCCCATCTTTCCCCTCCCCCAGCTCTGGCTTCTTCTCTTCCCCACCTCTGGAGTCTGTGTCCTTTTTTCCTTCCAGCAGGGTGCCTCTGGAAGGTGGGGGGAGTTCTTTAGTATCCATGTAAGATAAGCAGATGTCATAACCACCATATGTATTGGAATCCTGGAAGAGCTGGTGAGGAGGTAGATGTGGTTTCAGCAGTGGCCCCTTTAAGGGTAAGGCCTGGGCATCCAGCAGAGTGTGCTGCACAGTTGCAGCCACTTGAAGGCAATAGGGCCCTCAGGGATATAAGGAGCCCCTGAGGCAGGAAGGGGGTGTGGGTTGTAGGAGTGCAGGTTGGAGAGGAGACTGACTTGGCCACGCTTACTGATTTGACTGTGACTTGGCTTATTGACTTTGGACTCTGCCCTGGATACTCTGACTGACTTTGTGACTAAAGGACTGCTGGAGACACTGGAGTTTGAAGTGTGGCTGCTGTGCCCAAGACCTGCTGAGGACCCAGGGTCTGCTGTAGTGGTGGGAGGCTGCTGGCAGGAGAGAGGACCTCTGCAGGTTGAACAGGCGAGCTACTCTGGAGGTGGGGTCCAGCAGGACTGCAGGGCAGAACCAGGGTCATTTGTTGGGGGAAAGAAAGGGAGCTAATTTGCTTAAAGTGGGCATAATTCTCCAGGCAGAGAATGGCCTTGGAATCAGGCAAAACACCATAGAGGACCAGGCGTCTGAAAACACAGGATAAGAATGTATGACAAAACTAACTAAAAGCTACAAGAGGGGGCTACATTATAAAAATGGGACCTATAAGAGCATAAAGGTAAAAAAAACAACTATATATGCAGTGTTATCTTCATTTTAGATGTCAAAAGGGTTTTGTGGCTCCTGAGGTTTTTTTTCCTCCGGAAAATGGATTCAAATGGCTCTTTGAGTGTTTAAGGTTACCTACCCCTGATTTAAGGCAACTATTTTCAACCTTTTTTTTAGCTCGTGACATGCTAACAAGGTGCTAAAATTGTTGAGGCATACCACCAGTTTTAAAATTACATGAAATTATTACATTATAAATAATAAACACAATTAAATTAATTCAATAATTTAATTAATTAAATTAATTTAATAATTTAATAAAATTTATTTGTAGTAATAATTTTATTTTTAATCTTAATTAAATTTAATTTATTTAATTAAATTATTACCTGACAAATAATGAAATTCACACCCACAAGCTTGAAATCAAACTTGAACAGATCTTTCTCATTAAATTACCTTGAGGAACTCTGTAATTAGAGAGGGAAGAGGAATGTGGTTTCTGGAAAGAAAGAAAATATGATTAGAAGTAGGGTGGTCAAATTTTAGTTTAGAGAAGGCATGATCTAAACAAAGGGGGAGGAAAGAATGCAAAGAAAATAATTTTGACCTTTGGAAAATGGGGACAGGACAGGGACAGGAAGACAGGTGTTAAATGCGATTATGAGATGGGGGAGGAATGCATTCTGAGTCAGTGCGGGAAGGAGTGGGGCAAGAGGAAGAAGAGGAGAATGATGTGCCAATTGCCTCCTTGTATATGTGACAGAGGTAGCGAATAACGCCCTTACTATAAGGAAGGCAATGTGGGGAGGGTCACTTTACAGCTGCATTGCAGGCACACAGATAAACCATGCCAAGTCGCAGGGATTAAAGCTACATTTGATTGAGGCATTCCATTGTTTACATTCAGTTGATGTTTTCCCCACCTCCACTCAGAAGACTGAATAAAACAGCAACAGGCAAACTGGCATGTGCAGAACTTGGGGAAGGGGACACAATTCACCAATCTGCCCATTCAAGCATCACTGAAATAAACTGGAAATATGCCAGCTGTTCTGATTTCTTTGGAAGAGAAAAGCCAGCCAGTGACCCTGGGCGGACTCCCTCTCTGCTCACTCGCTTTTTACCTGCTGCCTACCTTCACTTACTAGCTCCTTCAGGCTTCCCTGGCTGCCTAATCAACACACAGGAGAGACAACAGCCATCTCATTCTTAAAGCGGCAAGTTCCGCTTCGCAAAATACAATGCAGATCTGGCCACATACTTGGGCTGCTGTGCGAGGCTGGGGGCAGCTGCGTTTTCCTCGTATGGCTGCTGTCTGTCTCCTCTGGCCTCACAGCACACCTGACACCCATTCATGCCACATCAGTGTGCCTCAGTGCAGCAGTTGAAAACCGCTGATTTAAGGTCTCGCTAGCTTACATAGAGAAACAGAGAGAGCAGGATTCTAATCTAGGGCTAATAGTTTTTCCCCAAATTGATGTGCACTTCGTATATAAGCCTATTAGGAGTTCAAAGGCCTAGCAGTTCAAAATGTTGCTAAACAATGCAGTGTTTCTCAAACTGTGGGTCAGGACCCACTAGGTGGGTCACGAACCAATTTCGGGTGGGTCCCCATTCATTTCAATATTTTATTTTTCACATATTAGACTTGATGCTACCATGGTATATGACTGCACTTGGGAAAATGTTACAGACCTGTACTTTTAACAAGCTACTATGTATATACTTTTAACAATGATTGTTAATGGGACTTGCTCCTGGTTAAGTGTGGGTAGGATTGCAGCCTAGGATTGCTAAAAATTTTCCTGCTTGATGACGTCATTTCCAGTCATGACATCACTTCTGGTGGGTCCTGCCAGATTCTCATTGTAAAAAGTGTGTGTGAGAACCACCAAGTTAATGCATTTGTTTTAGCGTTTACTTTTGTTTTACAATCTGAGGAAAAGAGGTAAGAACATACTGATTTTTAATAGAACACTTTGGGGAAACATGTTACCAACATAAATCTGGTATCTGTTTTGGGAGTATTTGTTTAACTGAAACAGTTTACACAGCTGGCAATGTTTAGTTTAAAGGAAATTGAAATGTTATATCTTAACTTTTTTTGCCATTCCACTTGCTTACTTTTTGTCTTCATAGTCTTAGTAGTGCCTAAAATTTAACTGTGTTAAGATTCTGCCAAGCATAAACATCTGTACAGTACTTGAATTAAATTAAATAGTTAGTTCAGTAAATTCTGTTTTCTCAGCTCATGGTGCAAATACCCTTAAATGAAAGCTCTGAAATAAAAATTAGAATCACATGTGTGCAGCAGAAGAAATAAAACTTTTACGAAATTAACAGTTCAATCCTGTCCTCAGCTAGATGCAGTAGCGCCAAAATGGCAACCACTGGAGTTCTTGGGGGAAGGGGACTTTCATCCCCTTCTCCTGAGGAAAGCCCCGGCCCCACAGTGGGGCTTCTCAAGTCTGCACTGGCTGTTTTACCAACGCAAATGAGAGAACCTCCGTGTCAGGTTTTTCAGTCCAACATGGAGGATAGGATCTGGTGGAGCAGGGTTCCACTGGTCCCACCCCCCTTTGCCCTGAAATCCCACACTACAGCCTGATTGTGCGATTTACCTCTGGGCAGTCCAACAGCACCCTCCGTCCAGCTCTGGGCCCAGCACCAACTGGTGCGGGCTTGGCACCAGCGTTCCTTCCTCACAGGGTACCATAAACATGCTTTAAGGCACATTTACAACAGCCAGTGCTGACGCTGGAGGCCCACTGGATTGGGCCCTAAGAAAACTGCTTTGCCACATGTTTTCTATATTTGGAGAAATACAAAGCCTATTTCAACAGAATTTAATTGGCCAAGTTTTCTTTTACCCAGATTATTATAGTATGATATTTATAGTTCTTTAAAAATCACCCTAGAATCAGAGATATACTCAGCCAGTGATTGAAGCTAAAAATGTAGTGTTCCATTGAAGACTTTGTCTTCATCTATGGAAAGGAAAGCAATTTAAATGAATCTTCTTGTATTTATACTCTTGAAACCTCTTGGTTTTAAATCAGAAACAGGCAATATATCTAAGATTTAATTTACTTAATTGTGTGTTATACATTACTTGTGTGAGTAACCCATTAGCTTAAAGTTTAAAGAGGATTTTTACATTGTGTTCATCAATTGTGTTCCAGTAAATCTTTGGGTTTATAACCACAAAGAAATAGTAGCTGAAGGAAGGTCATCTTGGTTTTCATGAGCCCCCTATTCAGGTCAGGGGAAGCTCAGGTCTGGCCCTAGACTGCAGGTTTGGAACCCACAAATAATAAGGCTGGACACTTTTTTTTCTTTAACCAAACTATATCACCTATTAATAAATGGTTTTTTGTCTATCATCTTAGTCTCAAAATTTTCTAGCCCAGCTTTAGGATATGAAGAAACTGAAAAAGCTTTTAAGTGAAATTTAAGTGTTGATTGCCTTACAGGATTTGCCACTGAGGGATCTCTTTTTTAACACCGAAGAGGTAGTTCTAGCCTCCACGCCAAGTAACTGTGAGCTTAACACCAGGTCCGGGATGCAAAAACGACTCTTGTTAGAACTTGATTCCTCATTCCATCCTGTTTTAACATTCCCTTCAGGTAAGTGCTATCATATGTACAAAACGTGCTGCGCTACTGCTTGAACAATGAAAGAGTGTTTAAATAGGTATCAGAAATCTTTTTTGGCATCACAGACAGTATTTAAATAAATTTCTTCCATTGAAAAAAAGAAAAAACTGCTAAAAGCATTGCAGAAGAATTGCATCACCCAACTTTTACAGTGTTTTTTTTTTTTAAATACTTCCTGCAATCCAGTGCGGCCACCAGGGTTTGCATCACTTGTTGCAAGAGCTTGTTGCGTCCCTCGCCAGCACTGGAAAAATTTGAACAGGATCCGTGTTCAACCCTACATGTTGTTAGTCAGGACTCAGTGTTTAAATGGGGGCTAGTATCTACCCCACAGTGTGATTGTGGATTCTCCTGCCAAACCCTATACCACATTGTGTCTGGCTGCAAACCGAGGGCATATACTAGCCCATGGTCTGACTTTTTCAATGAAGGTAACTCTGTCCTTGAATGGCTGGACGAACTGGACATTGACATTTGTTCTAGTCTAATTGGTATATGTCCATGTGTTATATGCCATACGCTAAATAAATAAATTGCGTCATGAACTTCCTCCCATACCATACCATACAGAATCAATTACAACAGACAGTGGTTCACACAATTTGTATTTACCCCTTCTTTTGTTTCCTTTTTTTAAAATTAATTTTTTTAATTTTTCCAAAAACAAAAATAACAAACACACATAATACAATATATACAATACATAAACACAGTATTAAAGGGTGCAAGATATCATACATTACTATAACTAATAAATCATTACATATTTCCTAATCCAGTTCCTCTTCTACGTTAACCTCTTAATATCATTTATATATCATATAATATATATATAATACATTCATCTAAATACCCTGTATCATATTTCTACAACTTTATTTTCAACTAAGCATAAAATAATTTTCATTACTCAATCTATATCGGTTTCACTGTTGATCCAAGCTCTCTAAAAATCTGTCCATTCTCATGACATTCATTATTTTCTCTATAATTCATCTTTCATTGGGATCTTTGGATCTTTCCAATATCTAGCATATAAAATCTTCACAAGAATTAATATCATAATCCATATCTAACATATTAAATTCTAACAACTTTTAATATCCTAATAATTACATATATCATTTCTCTATCTATAACATCCAAAATTAATATATCCTCATGACGAAATACATAAACATATACGTAAACATTCAAAACAATATCACCTAAAATTAATTCTAATTCATTAATTATCCTCTAAAATTCTAACATATATTAATATCAAGCTAACTAAAAATTTTTATACATATTACATATCACCTATAAAGCTAATATAAATTCTCACTGACATCTAATAAACTTTAATTTCTAGCATACAAAACTAACACACTGCTGTCTTTCTTTCTATGTATTCCCTTGTCTCCAACCTAAATATCCACAGGTCTGCCAAATCTCTTCTCTTCTCTTTAGACTTTTTTTTCCTAATAAATTTCACATGAATTCCTCTTAACAGATCACGGTTTAATGTACTCGCCCTTCTTGCTAGACCATCATTTTAGAGTCATCCCCTTTACATGATCATTCCAATCTCTGTCAGTTGGTTGAAGTATTTCTTCTTCCTTCACTTGATCAATCCAATCTGCATCAATTAGTTGAAGTATTTCTTCTCTTTTCTGGTCTGGTGACTTTTGAGTCTTTATCTTCCAAGCTATCTCCATTAACATTGTCTCTTCCAGTTGTTTGTTTTGTCCTGTCTCCAGTGTTTTGGATTTATCTTCCATTTCTTTGTTCTTTTGTTGATTCTCTCCTGTTTGTTGCATATTACTCATTTGTCTGTTGAATTAAATTTCCAGGCTAATTTGGATTTGTAAATATTGATTTGCTTGTTGCTTTCCCATTTCCAATACTTTTTCCATAATCCTTTGTCTTTTCTCATGTGATTTGGATATAACATCTTTGAGTTGCACACTAAGATCATTTAGTTGTATAGTTAACGCATCCAAACTAGCTTGAACCCGCAGACATTGATTTGTTTGTTGCTGTCCCATCATCACTAATTTCTCTATATTGTCTTGTATTCTCTGCTTCCTTTCTTTCCCTTTCGGTTCCTCTTGTGTTAGTTTTCCCAAGCTGAACTCCAGGGCAGAAGAGCTCCTAACTTTTGCTCCTTTTCCTATCATCCTTTTTCTTCCTTCTTATTTCTTCTTTCTTCCTATTTCACTTGTCAAGTCCTGTTCTTGTCCTTGTAGTATCTTTTTTTAGTCCACTAGATGTCCCTGATGTTCTTATTTCTGTTCATATCTTATTTCTGTTATTTATATTTGTTTCTATGTCAACCGCATTCCTTTCCAGGAGATAATCAAAGGAATGTAAACAATCAACCACTTCTATTTAAAAAAAAAATGCAAGTCTCCAGGCACTCCACAAGCTCTCCACAGGAAAACGAAACTGAACACTCCACAACAATAATTGTATTCCAAGATGGTTAATTTGTAATCCAACAAATTTTAGATTTATAAAGTTAGAGTCATGCACTCATATTTCCATAACAAGCTCGGCAGATCTTCTCCAAAACTTCTTCTCACATCAACAAACAAATACGCAGAGAAAGCCTCCTCCCTCTTCCTCTTCTCCCAGGAGGGGGAGAGCCTGCCCCTCCTTCTCCTTCTCTCAGGCAAAAGCTTAATCAGGCAGTCAATTAGTCAATTAATGCCAGACACACACAACAGAACAACACTCACTTGCTTCTTTTAGCTTCCTTCCCTGCTTGGAGCCTTCAGCTTAATTTCAGCATTGAATCCTCACCATCACTGACATCAATGGCTGGGTTCCCTTGGAGAAAAAACAGTCCCTGGCTGGACCCCTCTTCTCCAAAACCGTACACCATCTGTAGGATCAAGGCCTCTCCTGGCCATTGATCCTCAGATCGCATCAGACCCACGATACTGGGAAGAAATAGCGTGTTTTCCAAGAGCTTTCCAGGAGCTCAGAAAAACATGGGTACTCAGGCCCCGCCCCCTCCCTTTTGTTCGTTTCCTATGTGGCTGTTCCAGGGTACTTCACTAGAATGGGTATACAGACCAACCTGTAGTGACAGTGATTTCCAGGATCACAGTGACATGAAAAATATGCTGCTATGATTGCAGAAATCACTGCTGGCTATGTTTGTATACTTACTGTGCATGTAATTTGTAATAAATATATTTTTGGGAAAGATGCAAGGCTATATTTATTTACATCTCTCTCTTTTTGTTGTTCAGATATTCCTCTTAATGTACATTTTAAAACATTGCTGAAAAACTGTGAGATCAAAGGTGATCCTTTTGAAACTTCTTCCCTTGGTTTAGATTTTCAAATGTCTCCATCAAATGGTATGCAATAAATAACTTTTTTAAAATTATGTCTTTTTGCACGATCTTGTTTGTCCTTCAATGTTCATGCATTTTTGACTGGTGGGAATTAATAGTTAGTTAATAGTTAATTATCGTCAATTAAATACAATAATTTCAAAATAACAATTTTGTAATCTTTTTTAAATATAAATTTTATATAAATTTCATGCATCTAAAATAAGCAACATTTAGTGTTTCTTTTCTGGGTCATGATACAGTGTGGCACCCTGTATTGAACAAGTTGCCCCTTCTGACTTAAGTTACGCTTGGGCATGTAAATGTCAAGTGTAGGTCATAACAGAATGAATGAAAGCTTTGTGCTTCTAATTGCAGATAGTTTGTTTACATATTTATTACTAGTGCTTTACAGCCCAATCCTATCCACACTTTCCTGGGAGTAAGCCCCATTGACTCTAATGGGACTTACTTCTGAGTAGACATGCATTGGATTGGGCTCTTAGTCTTTCTAAGTATTTAAAACATAGGAAAACAATAAGGAAAAAAGAAAGTAAAATAATGTTTGTTGTATTCTAGAAGTATATAGTCAGTATAAAGCTTCTAGACAGTGGAAATATGGATATGAATCCAGTTCAAAACATCAGGCTACATCCCAAGTATCTGAACAGCTACAAGAGGGAAGGAAGAAAAGACATTTCAGTGAGACAGCGATTGGTAAGTAAAAAGAAAAATAGCATTTTGCACAAAAATAAAACCCCTTGGCCGTTGGCTGCAGCTCCCATTACATTAATTTTTTGTTTGTTTGGAAGTGGGAAAAGTTCAGTCTCAGTAGTACTTTCTCCTAGCAAATAATTGGGATGCAGAGAGCTAGGTGTGTTTGCTTGCTGCACTAGAATGTGACCCAATGCAGGATGAGTCAGGTTTTGAGACAAAACTTCCTTCCTGGAGGTGTCTGACTGACAAAGTCGTCAAATTGCTGCTGCTAGAAAGAGAAATACACAGGGGGGTTTGCTGCAAAAGTAGGAAGGAAGGCGTGTGTTAAAAAGTGGAAGTAGTAATCTGCTCCATGCCTCCTGCTGATCAGAGCCTCCCTTCCCCCACCAGTCAGTTGTGCTCACCATACAGGGCAGGCTGAAAAAGCAGTTCCAGTTCTCAGTGTGTCTGACTGAACACCCAGTTCTCCCAGCACTTGTAGCCATAGTTGGGTGGCACACTATGAGGCAGACAAATGCCATGCTTGGCCATTTGATCCACTGCTGCCCCCCCCCATTCCCTCCATACTTTTTTCTCTCAGTTTCTTGAAAATGGGAAATACTTGCATTTCCTTTACAATGACAGCAGACTTTTGGCAGCCACTGACTCCAGCAGTGGCAGGCCAG
Source organism: Tiliqua scincoides (assembly GCF_035046505.1). Classification (NCBI taxonomy): domain Eukaryota; kingdom Metazoa; phylum Chordata; class Lepidosauria; order Squamata; family Scincidae; genus Tiliqua; species Tiliqua scincoides. Next base: position 127,078,048 of record NC_089821.1, on the reverse strand, counting down.
AAGCAAAGTTTTGCTTGAACACTCCTGCATTTGCAAATCAGAAAAACGATGCCCGCAGCCAGAGGAAGAAGAAGCTCTTTGCTTTTGTCTTCAGGAGGAGGGGTTGGGGGAAGCCATTCAGAGTGTCAGTTTCTCATCTCCTTCCCCACCCACTTTTCCGTGATTCACCAATGTGAGGACGTATTTATTGTGAACCACCGCACCAGAAATGGTGGAAGTAAAATAATAGGAATCGAAGGCCCAACCAGGCTCAGGCAGTGCCAAGGTGAGAGAATGCCACAGTCTCATCTTGTCGGTTCTTCCTCTGAGAATGCTGGCTTTGAGGAAGGTGGGCTTCAAGGGACAATTCTGCAGTTCCCTTGGTTCCTTTTGATAGCTCCCCAGGGAGCCATTGCAGTAGACAGGCCATTAAGCACTTCACTCGCATGTGGTATGGAAGCTTCTCTCCCACCATATAATTGCACTTCGCAAATGCGCCAATCCCTCTGGGGGAGATCAGCTTTGTGCCAGGTTATGCAGTGATCCAGAATCTGTCACAGATGACTTTATAATCCAATTCATTAATGAGCATTCTCATTGCTACTGATGGAACTCACAAGTCTTGATTTGCCTAGACATCAGCTCTCTAGTCAGATCTGATCTCTCAAACTCAGAGTCAGATTATCCTCCATCCAAATATTCTTTCCCTACACCTTTGTGCCTGATGCATTGGGGACAGAGTTCTGAATATCCTTGTCAGTGTGCATATAAGCTTGTAGTTGGAAATTGTGTACTATTAGATGAAGTGCTTCTGTCTGTACATTTTAAGCTAGATTACTTATTTGTTTATTGTAGAACATTTTTATCCTTACCTTTCCTCGCAAGTAAATGGGCCACCCAAGGCAGCTCACAATAGTGAATTAAAGAACATATTGCATATTAAAAGACAGTATAAGCAATGAAAAATAAATAGGAAAAATGGCCAGTTTTAATGTTGCAGCACATTGTCCCATCCATTTTCTATTTCTGACTTTAAGGGTGTTGGAAATGTACAGTTCGTGCCTCATTATCCACTGGGGTTCTGTTCCAGAACCATAGTGGATTTAAAAAATCAGTGGATACTAAATCAGTGGAAAAATAGGAAAAATAGCTTTAAAAACCCACTTCCAGGTTTCTTTCTCCCCCATTGTTGCCTCAGAATGCATTGATATACTCGTAGATGGTATACTACATTCAGGCACTAGATGGGGTGAATAATGGAATCTAATTGAATGAAATTATAATTATTTAACAGCATGAAGATAGGAAATTGGATTTTGGTGCTTTTTTTCCCTTGTTACAGTGTATTTAAAGAAGGACCCTGGTATCAGTGGTGAGTCAAATTGGTGGATACCAAATCAGTGGTCACTGAGGTCTGACTGTGGAAAAATTACAATCAAGTTCCATTTTCAAGATAAGGGTGGCAATTGGTTGCAAAACCAGCTGTTCTTAGTGGAAAACTACAAACACGATTCTTACTTGATATGATTCAGCATTCTGTGTCTGGCAACTGTTAGTAAATGAATTCAAATGGCTCCTTCATTGGGTTCTTAAGGATTTGATTCTGGTTCTAGACTCCACAAAGTATTGAGAAACATGATTTCTGTCAGGTGTTGAATGTTGTGATAACTGGTAAAGTTTCCAGATGTGTACATCTGAGAAGAGTGAAAGTGATGTAGAACTCACTAAGATCACTTTTCATTCCAGTATTGTGTTCCAAATTTATGTATTGTAGTCTGCAGACGTCCAGAGTTACTAAATCAGCTGTTCAACATACATGATGAGTTCATTTTACAGAACATCATATCAAAATAAAGGAATCTTATTTTTCTTTTTGTGGCAGGGGAAAGTGACAACAGCTTTGAAGCATTTTCTTTTCAGCATGAAGAACAAGAATCCCATAACTATGACATGATGTCTAGATCAAATCACAGTTCATCACAGGTATGCTAAAATTAATGTAGTAGGAGAATTGCAGCCTATTCCTCTACAACTGCATTAGGCAACATGGCATTAAAAATGGCCTTCATTGCCTATAGCTAGAGGTGTTTGTTTCCAGTAAGCTAGGATTACAGCCTAAGTCTTAATGATCACAATAGGTTTGCGAGTAAAATAAATAACATCATTTTCAAAAAACCTATACCTGTAGCTAAAGTGAGGAGAGCCAGGGTGGTGTAGTGGTTCAGAAATTGGACTTAGACCTGGAAGATCCAGATTCAATTCTGCAGTTAGCCATGAAGCTTCCTGGGTGACCTTGGGCCAGACACTCACCTACCTCACAGAGTAGTTGTGAGGACAAAAGAAGAGAATGAACCACATATACCACCCTGAGTTTCTTGGAGGAAGGGCAGTTTAGAAATGTGAAAAATAAATAAAATAATAAAATAAAGCTAACCCTGGCAGGTGAAGTAAAGCAATCCAGCTGTGTCTCCTGGCAACTATATCTCCAGTGTGGGCTGTTAACATGAAAGCTATGGCACATGATTGAAATGGCTTTCCTGAGACTCTAGGAGCACCACTTGCCCATTCTAGAGCAAGTAACACCAGTGATGCCTGCAGCATGACCTGAAATGGGTTTTAGACCTTGTGCAAAGGATAAAAGTTGTGCTTTTGGCAGAGTTAGGACCTTTGTCCAAATCTAAAAAGTTTAGGTGCCAGTATTCTGAGAGATGGGTCGAATAACTTTGTTTTAAAAATAAAAGCAATTTTCTGTTTTATAAAATGCAGAAGCAAAAACTGAAACTCCTGAAGCCAATTTTACTCTGTCTCTGGGGTTATTTTTCAGTTCTACTTCACTAGGAGAAATACCTTGCATTTGGCAAAGTTCCTCATGAGGGATTGGATTGTCTGTCAGTAGATGGTCAGAAATTACAAAAGATTCTCTGATGTTGGGAAAACCTTTGCATTGTGGGCAACTTTACTGCATCATGGTATAATTTGATAGCAAAGGCAGGAATGTGGCAGGCGTTTTGCTCTCAAGTCTTTTAGGACTCGGGGTATACAAACATACACGTGCATAGTTAATATTCATTGCTTATAGCCATTATGTGTCACTATATTTGTCTAGTAAGTTGACCAAGGACAGATGCTGACCAATCCTGATGCCCACCCTTTGCCCTAGTGTTAAGGTATCAAGGTGGTTTATATTACCGTGACAGATGTACCAAGCCAGTGAAGGAAGAGTAGCCAGCTTAGGAATGGGAAATGTTTTGGAATAGTGGGAAACACTTCAGTCATATTCTTCTTGAGTATTAAAAATGGTGCTTTTACTAGTTCTGTTGCATTGAGGTTTATTTTTTAATGTTTACACAAGGCCATTTACTCTCATCAAAGAAATAATGACTTGTTATTAAAACTGTTACTGATTTTATGAAATAATTCTTAAATAGCTCAATTCAAGACGGAGACTGAGAAGTGAGAGCTCCTATGATATAGATAACATTGTTATCCCTATGTCACTGGTTGCACCATCTAAGCTGGAGAAACTGCAGTATAAAGAAATTCTTACTCCCAGGTACATTTAATTTGTTTACTGTCCATTTGCAACATGGCACAAACCGATATTTTGCAAGGGAATATTCAGCATTAACATAAATAAATACAGAATACTGTGTGAATATAAATGTGCAGTGTAAACATTAGGACAATTGGGGAATATTTTGCAATAATTTTCAAGTTGCTAGAAGAATGCCTCTCTTCATGGCAGAGCTCAGAAGGTTTGGAAACTATTCAGATTAATTTGGGGAGATTTGTTTTATTTGATGAGAAAGAGAAGCGCTCTTTGCTTCAGCACCAGCCCAACACTCTCAGTTTTGCCATGCTGTGATCCTGTGGGATCATTGGGATTAGGTACAGGAAGTACTGTTGGGGTTGGGGTGGGAAGGGGTACTTTCTTTGCCAACAGAAGAATCCAGCAGAGACCCTCAGGAAACGAGCAGAGTGTAGTGGGAGTGCACTAGGAGGTGGCAAATCAGTTTTTTCTGGATCTTTGTTCAAGTATTAATATGCACAAGCAAAAAACTGACTTGGTGGTGTGTAAAAAGAAGCTTAGACGAACTCTCAGCCCATAACTTTCAATTAAACTTTAATTTGTTTATTTGTTATAGTTATTTGTTTAGTTATTAGTTATAATGACTAATAGTTACTTTGATTTTTAGTTATTTGATTTTTCTCTGTAAACCACTTTGTGAACTTTTGTTGAAAAGCAGTATATAAATACTCATAATAATAATAATAATAATAATTCTGCAGTTTGTTTAATTTATGGAACGAGTGCAATTGCAATGTTTACTGGGGAAAATGGTTTTTCACAAAGTAAATGAGTTTTATTAAGAAAATCCTACACTGAGGAATCTGTTTTCTCATCAACAGCTGGAGAACTGTTAGCCTCAAGCCTTTGGAAAGTCTGCACAAAGATGAAGAAAAGGTATGCCGTATTTCCACTATACTGTTTATACTTTAACAAAATGTGAACAATTTTATGTTTATCTGAATATTTTGATGTTTCTTGGTGTGAGGATTTTGGTTTTTGATATTTTGGTGTGAAGATTTAAATAATACCACTATTCTTGGCATAGCATCTAACCGCAATTTACGCTATGAAGATGTATAATATGACATGTATTACAATGTGTTGAACAATAGGATAGATAAAAACACAAAGTGTAAGACAACGGAAAACATTTTAATGATGCAAAACAACTAAGATTACCCTTGGAATTAGCCTCTGAATTGTATAAGAAATATTAAAAAATTCAACACAACAATTCTTGTGTTACACATTGTTATTTACAGGGAGATCCCCCTATCTGCAGTTTCACTTATCCACCGTTCCATGGGTGCGCCCCCTGTGTACCCATTAGTTAATTTAAAGACTTAACCAGCATGGCTGCAGATTCTTGCGTAAATGAGGTCATTGCTAGCTTAACAGCTCATAGCAACATTTAGACTGCCTTCTGGCAGCCTGGTCACTTTAAAAAAAAAATAGAAGTTCCACTACTTGTTAGCCTCTATCTATTTTGTTTTAGCGACTAGGCTGTCAGGAAGCAACCTGAAGCTTACTATGAGTGGATGAGCTCATAGCATCCTTGTTTAAGTAAGAATCTGCGACTGCAATGGTTAAGTCTTTAATGGGGGGACACTCTGCATATGCATGGTTTCTGGTATTCGCAGGGGGTTCCAGAATGGAACCCCTGCATATGCTGGGGCACCACTATATAGCATTACTTTTGTTTGTAGTCAGTAGTTGTGTAGTTCCCTCGAAAACTTTTTGTTTTTAAAAAGAAACAGTATTTTAAATCAGAAGATAAATACATTTCTATTACAGAATAACAAATGACAAAATACAAGCATTTGTTATGTAGAGTACCTCAAGCAAATATGCACAAAATTTATAGCAACAAATTTATTATGCTATAATTCACATATACTGCATATGTATACACAGAAGCAGTTGCTTGACCTAGTTAGGGCCCAGTCCTAAGTTCACTGTGTGGATTTAGCCACACCAAAGGAGTGCATGCTTTATCCTGCGGGAAGGGGCAATCTCAGAGGTCTCCTTGAGGTAAGGGAACTTTTGTTCTCTTACCCCAGAGCAAGACTCTGCTACTCCAATTAAGGAAGAGGGATTGGGGCATGGAACACAGTTAGGACCCAGTGCACTCCAGTGCCACCGAGATCCATTCCTCCCTTGTCCGTACTGCTCACCCCCAACTACTCTCTGCCAGTAATGTGCCTTTGCTGCCGGAGGTAGCCAGCAGAGACAGTGGACCTCCAGCACCACCACCATTTGTAGATTTGTAGGTTTCAGTTTGTAGCTTCATTGTTATCTGTTCACTCTTGATTGCAGAGCAGTGCGTTTAAGTGCGATTTTGCAAATGAGGTTTTTGTGAGCTGGAAATTCCTTTTTTTGTTACATTGTAAGAGTGTTGGTATTTTATATTTCATTCTTTTTAGATACTTATTTTCCAGATGCACTAAAGAATTGCTTTGTAATTTTCTCTCATTTTATTGCACATTTAAATGATTATTTGATGTTCAGTTTGTATCATGACATTGAAGCCTTATATTAACTAACTTCATAAACTACTCTTTAAGGTGGATTTTAGTTCCTTTCCTATTATAAAAATCATTTGAGCAGAATTCCATTCTTAAGAGCAAATTGTTCCTTTATTATTTTGAAAAACACAGCTATACAGTCAGCCTACATCTTAGGCGAGGGATACATTCTGAGGTTGGCGCATAAAGCCAAAATAACATATAGTTGAAATTCCCTTAAATCCAACAAATACATAGTGAATACTAAAATACATATGTATTTTAGCACAGTATATGTATTAAAGCACATTATAAAAGACATGTGGGAATTGAGGGAATTGCTGCTTCATTCTCCTCTCCAGAATGGCTGGCAGAATCACCTGCACAATTCAAAGTGTTTTTTCTCTTTTTTTGGGCGGAGTAGGAGGCCTGAGTGTATATACTTGAATTTGTGCAAGTCTTTTGCACACAAAATGCATGCTGACTGCACTTGAAAGTTTTTTGTTCATGCTGTGATGTTCTGGCAAAGTGTGTGTGTGTGTTGGATGGTTTGTACTTATGTCTCAGTATAAATGAATTGTGTTCCTACCATATATATCGTATTTAGGGGTTGTTAAAAAACCAGGAATGAGGTTTTATTTCCATATGATTTGTATTTAACTTTTAGTAACACTTACAGTTTGGGCATTGAAAATCTAGGTAGAAGACGTATCAGATGATGTGTATGCTGCACGCCATGCAAAATACGAAGAGAAAGAGAGAGCCCGGTGGTCACTTTGGGAACAATGCCGATGGCCCAGAAGGAACAGGCAAGTTGAAATTAAGGCACATAGGAATATTGGTGTAGTTCCAAGCTATTTACTCTGAGTGGATGTTGCTGGATGTCTCTACCCTGAGAACCATCAGGATCTCTGAGTCACCTGGAGCTGCTTCTCCATTTTTGGAAATAAACCTCATGGATTCAGTCCAAAGTTCCATGTGCATTTTCTCTGTTCATGCAGTGTTCATGTATGAGTAAGTGATATAACAAGTAATATCAAGTTTGGTTTCTAAAATGGATTGTCAAGAAACATTTTAAACTTTTTCCCTCAATTTCTGTGAGTGTTCTATGCTTTAGGACATGCTTTTGTTCTAATTATTTCACAATACTTTACACACCCAGAATGCCTTTGTGCTACTCTAAATTTACAGAATTAGCCTACCTCAAAAAGCAGCAGAAAGCTAAGAACTTAACATACTGTATCCTTTGGCTTCTATGAACTTTTTTTTAAAACTCTGTATTATTAAAACTATATTTAAAAAAAAATTACAGGCAGCCAGGGATTGTGTCCAGGTGAATGGTGATGAAGGCATCTTTTTTTCCCACTTTTGTCTTTTTTATGGTGTTCCTCTGGAGGTGGGAGCTTTTCCAGCCCTATAAGCACCTCCAGAGGAACACCATAAAACAGTGCTTATACGGCTGGAAAAGATCCCAGTGGCCATCAGTTGTTTTTTTTCCCCCTCACTACCTACTGCAGGAAACAGTGCAGTGATATGATATAAAATTCTTGGTGCATTCATTGCCCACAGAGGTTTAGTGAGTAAGAGTTAAAGAACAAAATTTCTGTTGCAACCACTCACATGAACATAATTGAGAACTGGTGTGGTGTAGTGGTTAAGAGACCAAGCTGTGAATCATTGTTTCCCCAGTTCAGATCATCCATGAACTCACTAGGTAACCTTAGGCAAGCTGCTCTCAGGCTTAGCTGTAATTTGAGGATAACAATGCTTATTCACCTTACAAGCTAATACATAAAAAGCGCTTTGCACACTCAGAAAGCCTGTACAAATGCTATGTATTGCTATTAAGAGAAAAGTATGCAGTCACCATTAGTGATAAGCCTGACCTCTTCAGACATTCAAAAGCAGGCAAGCAAAATGTTTGTGGGCTAGTAACTTTTGTGGGTTTAATTACAAGACAAATATATTTAACTGTTAAGGAGCAAGCTTTTAAAATACAGTTAAATATCATGTGTCAATTGCCTCAAAAAGATGTGGCAGATTGCAGGCCAGAACACATCATAGAACTGCTCCAGTATTCCTGATTCTCACTAACATTTTTTGTACACAGTAGGAGTGACTTCAGAGCGCAATCTTGAAATGAAGGTGAGCCCTTAAGCCAGCCCAGGAGTGTTGCAAATGTGCCATAAAGCACGTTTGCACCTCCTTAGGAGTTGACTGAGTAGTGCATGGACATGCGCTGGCTCAGAGGCTGAATCCAGCCTCTGCATTGCTGGGAATAGGTAGGTTTGTGCCAGCCAACGGTGGCTGGTGCAGAGGGTTGAAGTGGGTAGCAGGAGGGTGGAACTGGGGTGTTTTTAGGCAGTGGGGAGGACAGACCAGTGGGCTTCAGGAGGGGCGTGGGACCAGCCTGGGTGACTTGGAGCCCAAGCCTGTGCATGTCTACTCAGAAGTAAGTCCCATTATAGTCAATGGGGTTTACTCCCAGGTAAATGTAGATAGGATTTCAGCCTTGGGCCAGATCCTAACCCCCTCCAGGCCAGCCCAGTGTTACACCAGGCTGCTCAGATCTGCACCAGCGATTTCAATGAGCAGACCTAGCCCCATGGGGTGGCTGCCATGTGACACAGCGTGAGAGGAAATATATCCCCTTACTGAGTTGCACAGCAGCCACCACCTAGCCTGCGCTGGATATGATGCAGGCCAGTTGGCCTGCCTACTCCAGCACAGGGCCTACCTGTTCTATCCAGCACAGGTTAAGATTAGGCTGCCCATATTCTAAAAGCGCCCTTTAATATTTGCATTGTTTTTCAGAATTTTCAAACCTTTAAAATGTCAACATCTTTTCTTCCTTGAGATGAGTTCAGTTTGGATGAAACTGGGGCTTTATTTTGTTTCATTATAGGTCATACAGCAGAAGCTCTGAGGGACAAGACCCAGCACTAAAAGAAAAGCAGGGCACCTCTGATTTTACACAAAATTTTCCTGAAAACACTGCTGACATTACTTCAGAACTCTACACTCTCTGCTATAGGTCATCACAGTCTTCACAAAGAAATCAAGAAAGGGTAAAAATATACTCTCATGTACAGCTACATGAGAAGCTGAAACTATTGACTTGTGGGCAGCTGAAGGGTCTCCCTTGACATTAGAAGAAATTATAATTCAGCCCAGGGTGGTTTAAATGGTTGCTCAGCTTTGCATTATAAAATACTTGTACCATAGTGGGAGGTGTCACTGTTTTCCCTTACTTTTGTTTCAGAGTAAGGCAAACTGAATGCTGCCCATTGGGTTTGTTGGGGAGGAGGATTGCGAGTATGGTAAATGTTTCATGTTTGATATACCATATAGTACAGTTATCTAACTGCTGTATTATATATCATATATATCACACACGGTATGTGGTGGTTGTGTGGTAGGAGGCAAAAGCATAGCTGGAAAATCTCTAGATAAAACTATGCTTCAGCTGTGAATTCAATTAGGAGGCCTTAGGCAAGTTACATTCAGTTTCATCACCTTCCCCTCTGAAATGATCCAGGTCTATTTTTATAGGATTGTTGTAAGGGATAACCTAGAGGGTCAATATAAAACTCTTTAAGAGTTTTAAGAATCAGAATGAGTGAAGACAGGTAGTTTTAAGAATTTTATACACAATGTACTGTGTTAAGCAAGCCCTACTCAAAGCTTTTTCTCTACCAAATGGTATTTGGAGCCAGTTGTCACTGGCAAGACTTCTTAAACTAGGGCATTGCAATGCCCCAGCCTAAGGGCCCTAGCCTCTGCTCCCTTAAGGGGCGGGGGCAGGCAGCAATGCAATCCTCAAGATCATGTCACTAAGGGAGGCGCAAGGACTGGCATTTACTTACCAGTCCCTGTAGCAGCAGCCTCCTAGGTTGCAGAGAGCCCTGCTTGACCCTGTGCAGGTCTTCCCGAAGCTTAAAAAATGAAAGTGGAGCGATTGTGCTCTTCTGGTTTTGTGGAGGCGGGGCACAATCGCTTGACTTTCTAAGCTTTGGGGAGCCCTGCGGATGGTCACACATCCAGTCCCTGTACCCCCTTAGCGATGCGATCCTGGGGATTGTGTCTCTCTCTCCCCCCCCGCCCCCCACAAGTACTTCCTGAGGCTCAAACTCTTCCAGAGAGTTTGAGAACCACCGCTGTAAGGAATGGCACACACTCATTGACAGTTTTCTGCCTAGCAAGTAGCTTAGGAGTCAGTTGAATCCCCTCTTACTTTTTTTTCTTTCATTCCTTTCAGACTCTGGTGTGGGAACATCGAGTTTTTCCACTTAAGGAAAAAGAAGCTGAAGCTTTAATCTGCCAAGATCAGATAACTGAGCAAGAAAGTTCAAACATGGCAATCGACAGTGACTTTGACTGTACTTCGTCTGCTACTGTTGGTTTGCCAAACAATAACCAACTACAAAAGAAAAGCTCTGCTGATGAGCTAGAAGGGGGCAGCAACCAAGTCTACTTGGGAATTGGCAATACGAGAAAACAGAGGTGACAGACCAGAATGTGGTTTATTAAGAAAACTAACCAGGGCAAAGGAATGTATAAGGTAAAAGCATTTTTATGTTCATACAGGCAGGAACCACTTGACTTGTATTCACACTTAACACATATCATTGGTCATTTTTTCAGACAGGATAAGGATCCCTGGGCAGTTTCTTTTTATCTGAACTGTAACACTATTTTCAAGCTGGAAGCAGCTGTGTCAAGAATGGATGCTCTTAACCTGCAATCACCATTTGCTGCCACTTCTTGAAAAACTGAAAGGATTACAGTTTTAACTGTATGTGTAGTTGCAGAACAGCAGAAAGTGTGGTTTTCATTTAGCAGGGCAACAATTTCAACTGAACACAGAAAAGCTACCTGACCAGCTGCTGTGTGGCGTAGGTGGATTGGCAAAAAACACATTGCCTGGCTAAGTATATTGTTCCTTTAAAGGAGAGCTTTTTGCCTGTTTGAAGAATCAACCATTTATAAATTTGATAATGTACCACATGGTTTCTTAGAAACCATAAACACTTTACATGAAGATAAAGTAAAATCAATTTAAAGGATTGATTTTTCTGTATTCCACAATGGATCTGTATTTAATTTTTGTGTGCAAGGAATGGAAAAGACTGAGAAATCTAAATATTACTCTAGAGAGGTACTTTCCATTTTTTTAAACAGTATATTTAAAACCCCTTTTCTGGCTCCATAAAGATTTAAAACTATGTACTATGTTACTATTTAGCAGATTATGAACATTCATTCCATGCCTTGGAATACTTAAAAGGGGGGAGGGGGAGCAAGAGAAATGTAACGAAATAGTTTTAGATACAGTAGGAATACCATTTTCTTTTCCATATTGATATTCCAAAATACCTGAAAATGCAGATGACATCCCACACACAGAGTTACAAATCTGCAAACAGAAACACACTTGTGAAGGCACACTTCTGCCAAGAATGGAAGAGGTGTTCTTCTTCCACAAGGATTCTCTGGATGAGCAGAATATTCCTTCTGGTCTCAGAGATAGGTTGTGTTCATGGAATGCAATTCTGTTCATGGCACAGTTACTTTGGATGCAACCCTGTATTTGGAACGTTGGAGGCATACTCCAGTGGCCCTAGAGATGATGGTATTCAAAAATGTAGTTTGGATTTGCCACCCACATTTCAGTGATGCCTATTCAATAGGGCTAAGTACTGCTATGAAGAGGGTAGCTGTTCTGTGAGGTATAGCGGAGGACATTTAATGCATCATTTTTTAGCACACTTTTCCTCAGTGGGTCATGTCCAGAATTAAGTTCTGCTGAGTACATGGCTTAGTTTTAGTATCTTTTTCTCTTCTCCCCAAAATGGACTGGAAGTACACTGGATATTGTAAAAAAACAAAATGTTCAGTTGCATTTCTACACTACAGCCTATGTTAGATTGTAGTTTACTGTAAATTTTGTTTTAACTTTTTTAAGCAATTTTTTGTCCAGAAAATAAAACTTTAATCTTGCCTCTGATACTGCAATTTTCAACACAAGGTTTTAAAATTAAAAGTTATTTCTATATGCTACTACAGTGTGATATCAGTGGATTGAGATGCCTAACAGAGTTTAGAAGCTCAGACTTTGGATGTGGATACCACAAATCATGATTATGGTGTGCTTGCTGGCTGAGTACCACAGTTGGTAAACTTCCCTATGGTGTTTCTTTGCATATTCTTCCAGGGCCTGGGTCCTTGTAGCTGTGCAAGACTAACTGTAGTTCCATGATTAGGCTAGTTACTTGTGTTATCCTTCAATAACATAGAAGCAATTTGATTATTGCAAGAAAATAGTTTGACCATGCTGTACTGTTTGACCACACCTGCCTACTGCAGCATCCTTGGATCTTATAATTCCACAAATTTGAACCTGCACTTTTGCTAGCCAATATCTGATTTGACACAGCTGCCTTAGACATTTGTTATCTCTTTGCCTAAGGTATGTATGTGTTGCAACAGTATAATAAAAGCCATTGCGCTTAGGACTTGGCCATACAAAGCATGAGGCTCAAAATGGTCTGGGAAAGAAAACGTGGTTCACTCTGGGTTCTTTCTAACTCCAACTTCATTTTATCTCCAAAATAAACAGAAGGCTGATCCATAACCCCAGTTAAGTTTCACATCTTTCTTAAAAGTAACTATTATAAAACTGTGACTAATCCAAAGTCATAATAATTTGAAAGCTATACTTTAACTATTTTGACAGCTTCCTTAAAATTAGTCTTATGCAGGCCAAAATTAAATGACTTCTGTTTTTGCAATTGCTTCCATCTAAGGTGGCACTTAACACATTCTATATTTGATCAATACACAACGTGACATAGCATATCATGTCAATCAAATGTATATCTTTCAGCTTCTGGCTACACATACTATCATACAGGCGTCTCCCTAGTTTCTGTGATTCCCCACAGCCCAACTTCCATTTCCTTTATGTTCCTAACAGTTATAGGAACATATAGGAACATAAAGGGCTCTAGGCCCTGCTGCATCAGGCCTAGAGCCCATCTAGTTCAGCTTCCTGTATCTCACTGCAGCCCACAAGATGCCCCAGGGAGCACATGATGCCTGGTCCTGGTCACATGCCATGGCTCTTGCTTTAACCAAGCATGCCATCACACAGTCTCTTGTAATTACTGTATGCCTCTTGCTTTAACAGGCAGCCTAGAAGGAAAAGTGAACATTAACAGGAAGCAGGAAAACAGGAAGTTAATGTTCACTCAATTATCTTGATGAAGTACCATGCCATATTTAGGTCTAGGCCCGTTTTAGCACAGGGACCCACTTTTTAGAATGAGAACCTGTCAGGACCCACAGCAAGTGATGTCATGACTAAGTGATAACAAGCAGGAACTTTTTTTTAAACAATCCTAGGCTGCAATCTTACACTTACCCAGGAGTAAGTCCCATTGACTATAATTGTTGAAGGCATATACATAGTACCCTGTTTAAGTACAAATCTATCACACTTGCCTAAACGCAAGCACATGGTAGCATCAAGTCTTATATTAAAAAATAAAATATTGAAATGAATGAGGCTCACAACCCACCAAGTGGGTCCTGACCTACAGTTTGAGAAACACTGGTCTAGGCAATTGTGTCTCGAGGAAAGAGGCAAGTCAGTTATCCATTCAAAAGGTGCTGCCCCTAGTTTACTAGCATTCAACGAAGTAGTAAAAGTTCTCGAATCACTACCTCATTAACAACTGTACTTCTGAAATTGTGTAGAACATTTTTATTAGTTAATAGCAGATAGTCATGCAAGATGTATTGCATATTGAGAGCCCATATTACTTCCAGATTCTCAACATAATAATGGGTGCTTATACAAAGCACCTGCAATTTTGAAATACTATTAAGTTCAACAAGCAGTCAAAATTGCCATAAAACTGTGAGGCATAAAAAAGCACCATGTCTTTGCCAATGTTCCTACTTTAATTACTTCCAATGCTGATACTGACCTTCAGATAGCCTGCTCCTCTTCCTTTCCATTCATCATTAATATCTGTAAATCTATAGAACATAGCAGACTGGACCTAAAACCGATAAGCAAGGTCAGTCAAGCTTTTTTTCATTGCAAGTCTTTATTTTCAAGCATTTAATAGCTTTATAGGGGAATGAACAAATTTAATTGTTGAGTAGAGAATGAAATACATTTGCCTTCCATGGCAAGCCTGTACATATGATTTCTAAGCAAGAAGTGTCCATATTTTGTAATGTTGATTTCAGATTTGCCTCAAGTAGTCAAGGGACAGTGCACTTCCAGGCTGGCAAGACAATCATACTGTGTACCTTCTTGCTTTTTTGCAGAGTCGTCATACTTGCCTTAGCAGCAACATAATTCCATAATAGTTATTTCACCCACACCCAAGCAAACAGCTTTCAGCTCTCCAATAGCAGCCTGGTTTCACCGGTCAAGAGAGCGCTTCTGAGCAGCTTCACAACAGACATTTCTCAGAAGGTTGATCACAGCTCTAGGGTCATCACTCTTCATTATAGCACTTCCAGACACAATCATGTTTGCCCCTGCCTGAGAAAGGGAAATACCTTTTATTTTACATGAAAAATATTTATTCCATCAGTGATTTTTGTGACCTTGATAGTCTTCCACCTTTCAGCCTCTTAACATTCTGTGATGCTTCTAGTCTTGCATTTTCTGCTCATCATTTCTGTCACCTTACTCTTTTGTACCATTCTATTCATTGGTTTCCTTCACTTTACATTTCTTGTGTTTACTTGCAAATATCTCCATGGTCTTTTCATTATTTATCCATATGCACTTCATTTTTGAGCTTAACTGCCCAATAACAACAAAAAATTTTGCTGTGCTGCTTTGGAAGTTAGACCTATTCTTGGATACATTTGGGGTGCTGATTCCAAAAATGGCATTGGTTTGGCCGTATCAGCTCTAGTTTTGGAAGTACTGCAGATGTGCGAACAACCAGCTGAATCAGCGAATTAGGTGGCTATGCTGTATCTCAAAAACTAGAGCTGATAGTGCAAAACTGATGCCATTTTTGGAACCAGCATCCCAAATAAATCTAAGAATAGGCACCGAAATGTGTTTTGGGCTGTGTTACTATCAGTGTTCCTTTTCTTAATAGCTCCCTATCACTAGCCTGCCATCAGACAGCCACCAATCTCCCTCTGTTTTTTCCATTCAGGTAACTGCTTAATGCAATGGTTCTCAAACTCTCTGGGAGAATTGGAGAGCCACTAAGTACTTTGAGGGGGGGGGGAGGCAGCAGCGCGATCCTGGGGATCGCTAAAGCGGAAGTGGAGCGCGATCACTCCACGTTTACTTTCACTGCTGCTGGGAGCCCTGCTGCAGGTCACGCCGGGCTCCCCGCAGCCTGGGGAGGCTAGGGTAAGTGCACCCAAGCCCCTGCAGCCCCCTGGGCGGTGTGATCCTGGGGATTGCGCTGCTGCCTCCTCCATGCCTCCAGGCTGCCCTGCCCTTTAAGGGGGCAGAGGCCAGGGCTCACAGGCTGGGGCGTCACAACGCCCCAGTTTGAAAAGCCCTGGTTTAATGGACAGAGCTTTTCTCCATTCACATTTACTTTCTATTTCTAATGCATCCTGTCTTATCATATTGTTTCTGAAACTAGTCGAAATGAGAACCAGAAAGATACATCAAAGTTTTAAGTTCTTAATGTCTCTTGTACAGTTTGAACATTTAAAACCCAGACCAGATCTAGAAAACATAGTGCAAATTAAATATATTGACTGCTTTTTTGTCATCTTACCTCTGCACATTTATGAATGGTGTCAGGTCCTACTCCACCATCCACTTCAATATCCAAAGAAGGAAACTGTGTTCTCAGCCAATGAACCTAGTTGGCAGAATAGAAAAATAATACAAGTAGAACGATCAAGTCATGAGAGCTGTAATGTATGGAAAAAACAGAGGTCACCGTTTCACTGTAATAATGTCCTGAACTAAGCATTTTAAGGAAGTTCCTATTACCCTGCCATATACACTGCTGGTGTACCTGGAATATTCCAAAAGTCAAGCCTACCTTTGGCATCATATCTTCCATGAACTTCTGTCCACCAAACCCAGGTTCCACTGTCATAACTAAAGCCATGTCTATCTGATTAGCCCATGGTGCTAGATATTCCACTGTGGTGCCTGGCTTAATAGCCAAACCAACCTATAGAAGAGAATTGCAACACATCACACAGTAAATAGTGCTCCAGCTGAAACTGTTTCCCCATTAATACTTGTAAATAAATGTGACTATAGAATCATCATGAATTGTGCCCTGTATCCCAACCAGTAATAGGAGAAAATCAGGTGTCTCTTTCCAGTATGCATTCCTGTACTCCAGGTTCTATGCAAGAGCAGTCACCTAGGTGCCAGGCAACTACCACTAGGACAAACTGTACAGTGATTCTCAACTGTATGCTGCATTTTCTGCTCATCATTTCTGTCACCTATGCTGCAATTTAGAAAAAAATTAAGGTGTGACAGCCCAAAGCTGCCAGGTGCCCCTCCGTGATTTACTGCAATACCCTGTGCCCTTCCAACAGCCATCACTAGGGGCAAATAATTCAATGCCATCTCTGCACCCGAAACAAATGGAGCATTCAATCACACCCACTACAGAGATGCAGAAGCATTAACTTTTTCAGGTGACTCCCTGTAGTATCTGCATGAGTCACTACTTTGAGGTTTCCTCTTTCCAGTCAAGTTACTTAGAACAGTAACACACATAAAACAAGGAATGTGCTCTGCTGTAGGCAGGCACACTTACACTTGAAAAGTTAATTTTTTTTAGGGTAAGTGAAGTGGGCCTCCAGTTTTAATTCAGGAAAAAAATGTTTGCTACCTAAGGGATAGAAAATATATGTTATCCAATGGCATATCCCTATACCGCTGGAGTTACAGTTAGCAACAGACTTTCTAATGTACAAGTTTTTGTAAATAAACATTTGCATTTGTCTTTGTATTTCATATAAAGCTCAAATCTAAGATTAGTACTCAGATATAGTCAGTACTGTGCATGCACACTTGCAAGTGCTAAACTCTTACCATACCAACTCCTCACCTTCATTCCATTCTCCCTAATATCTTTAATAAGTGCCCCTGGATTGTCTGAGGCTTCTATGTGGAAGGTATACTGGTTTGCACCTGCTACAGCCATGGGTTTCACCCACTGCTCTGGCTTGGCAACCATCATATGCATATCTAGAGAAACCAAACAGATCAGAAAGATGAATTAAAGGCACATTTACTCCGAGTCTCTATCAGATATTCATAATGCATACAATAAAAACACACTAGATCCCAGGATCCAGACCAGTGGTTCCCAACCTGGGAGTCACAATCCCCCAAGGCAACCAGAACCAATGCATTTCCCCTTAAGGGGAGCGGCAATCCAGCAGTGACAGTGGGACGCTGACACTGCTGAAGTTAAAAAACGGGTTTTCGGACTTGCCCAGCATGACGGCAGCGGCTGGAGATGCCACAAAACCCAGGTTCCTGCCTCTGCCACCAGGTAAGTCCAAACCCCCAACCTGCTTTTTATTGCAGTGGCAGCACAAACTCAGAGGTGCTGTCACTGCCAGATCACCACCACCCAGCAGGTCCTCAAAAAGACTTGGTGGTTCCCTTACCTTTCGGAAAAGGTTGGGAACCACTGCTCTAGACTGAAATCAGAAGCTGGGTCTTGTCTTATGGGAAGAGTTGCCATTTCCTTTCTTGACAGCAGCTTTGTTTCCAAACCTATCATCTTTTCCAGGCCCCTTACATGTTGTTTTAATAGGAAAAAAAGCCACATTCACTGTTTTTGCAGAATTTTATGCATAAGAATATTTACACCTATGTTGTTTGTGCATGCAAACAGTAATGAAGCCTGATGATTAGTTTATAGGAAATATTACAAAACAGTATGTTTTAGAAATACAAAAGAAAACATTTGCTCTCCATGTCTAAACCTTAATTGTCAATAAGTCCCACATTTTAAAATCAGGGGTAAGAAATATGCAATTTCTTCAGATAGACAATACTTAATTATGTCTGAAATAACTTCATTTTAATTTCTGATCTTTTAGCAAATTCCAATGATGTGTTTAAAGCACCAGCACAAGATGTGAATTGGCTCTCCAATTACTTCTATGCTCACCAAGGTTTTTTGAGGAGCAAAGCTTCAATGTGTTTATTCTGCATTATAGTATCAAAATATCTTGGAACAAGAGTTCATATTCCAACCGTTCTTGTTAAACATCCCATCACGGACATGCAAATATTTAAATGACAGTAACTGTGTAACAGGCACATTGGGCATAACTCTCCAGTACACAATATTATTCTAATGGATCTGTTGCTGTAAACCTATCATTGCTCAATAGTATTTTTGGATCACCTTTAAACAATCATGATCATTATTCCATGCCATCTGCACAGTCCTCCTGGCTCAGCATAAAGCAGGAAGAGGACAAAGCTCCCCACCAGAGGCAGAAGTGTGGAAATACAATTCTACTTCTGCTAATTCTAATTCTGAAATACAATTCTACTTCTGCTGCCTATAACCAATCAGGTGTTCAAACTCTGTATGCATTAAATCATGCAACAGGATATTAATTTTAATGAATAGCTTACCAAAGAAGGGCTGCTGACCCAGCTGCTTCCGAAGGCTCTCTACGACAGGATGTCCAAAAGTGATGTTTGGAACGAAATGCCTACCCAATTAGGAAAAAAGATATCTGTTAAGATTCCTACTGAATTAATATTTGGAAGGCTGTGGCTCTGTACTGTCAGAATGGAGGTAGCTTTTTGCTGTGCCTTTATAGGGATGTAGAAAAATCTTAGAAGTCTCATACTTCAGTAATAAACATTAACAAAATACCTATGAAAACAGGAAAAGAACATATCAGCCAAGAGATGCAATGAGTGTCTGGTTTTCACTACTATATTCCACCTTTTGGCCCTTCATGGGGCCCCATCTGTAAAAACAGTATGGTTGTAATCAATTCCATGCATCCCATTATTGTCAGTGGAATTTAAGCCATCCGTGTACAGAATCTCAGCTCTTACAAAAACACCACTAGGAAGTTTCAAGAACTTCAAGGATGCACACTTTCCCTTGCATTCAGGAATGTGATGTGACAGCAGACTCAAACCAAAGGAGTTATTAACTGCTTTTACTTGACTTGAAGTCTTGAGTATTTTCCAAAGCAACAAGAGTGTTCATACAACAAAAGTGTGTTTTTCCAGCCATTTAAAAAACGCTTCTCATTTGAGAATGAGGTCAATATTGTTGCTCTGTTCTCAACTTCCATATTTTCAGTCAAGGCAGGAATCGACTGCTGGCCAATCCAGTAACCCCACCCTTCTGAAGTGAGAACGGGGCCCTACGCACACAGGTTCTTCCACACAATTGGGGGCCCCACTGCACAGATGCAGAGCCCCATTCTCACCCTCCACCAAACGTGGAAGACTGGGTAAGTCCAAAGCGCAAAGACTGTGTACTGATCTAGTGTATGAAAGGGAAAGAATGAACAAGGTTCTTACATTTTCAGGCACTTATTTCTACTTTGCCTTGGAATACTGTACACATTTATGGCACTTGTAAAAACGGGAAGAGAATGTGTTTTAACACTGCAGTCAGAAACATTGCCTTGGAATACTGTACACATTTATGGCACTTGTAAAAACGGGAAGAGAATGTGTTTTAACACTGCAGTCAGAAACATTGCCTTGGAATACTGTACACATTTATGGCACTTGTAAAAACGGGAAGAGAATGTGTTTTAACACTGCAGTCAGAAACATTGCCTTGGAATACTGTACACATTTATGGCACTTGTAAAAACGGGAAGAGAATGTGTTTTAACACTGCAGTCAGAAACATTGCCTTGGAATACTGTACACATTTATGGCACTTGTAAAAACGGGAAGAGAATGTGTTTTAACACTGCAGTCAGAAACATTGCCTTGGAATACTGTACACATTTATGGCACTTGTAAAAACGGGAAGAGAATGTGTTTTAACACTGCAGTCAGAAACATTAGCACTTATTGACCACAGTCTATGCAGATTTTTATTTCCTCCTGTTTCACCCACAACTACGGTAGGCATTTTCAAAAGTGAGATCCACAGGCTGTTTTGTCTCGCCCGAGCAAGTGATAGGAATTGCCTGCTGATTTTGTTCACTGTGTTCCTTAACACATTAAGGGCACAATCCTAACCAGGACTACTCAGAAGTAAGTCCTATTTTGTACAATGGGGCTTACTCTCAGGAAAGTGTGGTTAGGATTGCAGCCTTTGAAACAGGAGGCAATGAAAATCTTCATAGATGGGTGTGCGTGGGGTGCTTGGGTGCCTTCCCAGGTGGCAGTGCTTTTCAAAGGACTCCAGAGAGAAGGCTCTGCCTCACCTGCCTCCCCACCCACCCCATGCCCCTGCTTTAAGCAGGAGGCTACTGAGAAGGGCTGCAAGAAGCCACCCTCCACACCTCCACTGGCCCCAGCCGCCACCCACAGGGCACCACGTCCTGCCACCCGGGCCAGAAGGAGGCGCTCCTTGGCAAGCGCAGCGCTACTGCACGAGCCACGGGAGCTCCTGCGCCCCCAGAGCCTAGGGCTGCCGTACAGGGCTCTCCCCTCCGCCGTGCCCTGCGGCTCCCTCTCGCCCTCCTCGCGGAGTTACCCGTCCATGACGTCCAGGTGCAGGTAGTCCGCCCCGCAGTCCATCATGCGGCCGCACTCGGCCCCCAGCGCCGCCAGGTCGCTGTTGAGGATGGACGGACCTATCCGGCACCCAGACGCCATGCCCCGCGCTACCCGACTGACCGACACCCCCTCCGCCGGAAGCCACTGGGCGCGCCCGGCTGCGTCGACGGGAAAATTGAGCCTGATGGGAAATGTAGTTCTCAAGCCCGAGTCGTTCTCGGTTTTGAAGCACAGCGCGAACTACATCTTCCGTAAGGCTAGGTGTCGAGAGAAGCGAACGGGCTGCTCAGGCTCGCCTTATAGTCGCCTCCTAAGGTAGACGAGACGCAATTGCCTGGCTGGACGTCAGTCAAAAGAGTGCCGAGCCAATAGCAAGTCACCTCGCCCAGCCACCTGGAAAACTTTCCATCCAGGTGAACTGCTGGTCAGTCTTACAGCAGTTCAGGCTGAAGCGCACAGGGCGGCGCCTGCACTTCTCTAGGGTCAGAAAAGACCCCCCTAGTGGGCTGCTGCCCTCCTTCTTCCCAGGTGGAAACTCCTCTGTTGTTTTCCTTATGCCAAACCTTTTCCCCTGGTGGCTCCCTTGACCCACTGGCCACCCCCATTACAGCTACAATCCTATACATTGCACAAGGTGGCAGGTTTCACGTGAGGATTCCACGGCTCCCACAGGGAAGCACAACCCACAGTTTGGGAACCACTGCCCTATGGTCAGTCTCAGCACCTGCCCACTTTCATGCCACCTCTTTTGGAGGGCAGTAGAACAGTGGTTCTCACACATCTCGCACCGGGACCCACTTTTCAGAAAGAAAATCTGTCAGGACCCACCAGAAGTGACATCGTGACCAGAAGTGACATCATCAAGCAGGACCATTTTTCACAATCCTAGGCTGCAGTCCTACCCACACTAACCCAGGAGCAAGTCCCATTGACTATCGTTGTTAAAAGAACATACATAGCAGCTTGTTAAAAGTGCAGGTCTGTAACACTTCCCTAAATGCAGTCACATGCCATGGCAGCATCAAGTCTAATGTATTAAAAATAAAATATTGAAATGAATGGGGACCCACTTGAAATTGGCTTGTGACCAGCCTGGTGGGTCCCAACCTATAGTTTGAGAAACACTGCTGTAGGAGATTAGGAAAGGAAGACCATGATGTGTGACACTCATGCACTGGTAGCATTAAAAAAAAAAACATACATTTCGCAAAATAGGCCTGTTGATCCCTAGAGTGCATTTGTTGTGTGAAGTTCTCAAAACTGCTAGCCTGAGAGACTGTAGCCAAGGCTTCCCATTTGATATAGACTCGTGTTAAGACAAGTTATTGTTTTATGATTTTCACTGATGTTTGCATAAGCCACTTTGGTCATTTTATCAAACACAGGGTATAAGTCTTGCAAAGGAATAACTAAGGGCCCAGTCCTATTCAACTTTCCAGGCCCAGTGTAGCCACAAGGCAGCCCCCTGGTAAGGGAACAAATGTTTCCATACCTTGAGAAGGCTCAGTGACTGTCCCTCCACCACAGGATGCAGCGCACACCCCACTGGCGCAACTGCACCAGCACTGAAAAATTGGATTGATTTGGGCCCTAAGTAATTGTGCCACCCCAAACTCCCATTCCCATCATGACAATAAAGTGTCTGCCCTATGAAAGCATTCCAAGCACACCCTGATGCATAAAAATTCTTATACTATGCCAGCCCCAGTGCTGGTACCAAATGGCTGTGAGTTCAAGGGCAAAGTCAAGTTCTAGGCCCACCCAGCTTCATGGCCACTGCTGACATTGGATATTGGGTCTGAAGAAGGGTTGACCAGATGGGTCATTGGTAAGTGCCCCATTTGGTCAATCCATAATGCCACCCTGATCAGCCTTTTCAGATGTAAGAGTTCTCATACCAGCTGCATCCTGATCATCTGCATGCTACATTTACATATACAGTAGCCATACATACACAGTGGCTCATCAGAGTTATTTTAGGTAGCTCTCTCTTCCAACAGAGGGAACTGCAGCAGTGGTATTATCTGATTTGAAGCACAGCTCCGGAATATAGATTGGAGTGCAGAGCAAGGATCAGAACAGCTGCACCAGAGCATTCTCAATAAAATCTGAGTCACTGAAACTAGGCTTCTGTATTCCTGGAATAAAGTGGCAGGATTAAAATACTAAGGGTCAGTGAACCTGGATTTGCTATTTTCTTGGGACTGCAAAACAGGGGAAGCAAAAGGTCACAGGTTGTCAAGGTCTACCATAGAGGTTACTGTTGGGATACAATACTGCATAATATAAAGATGATTCTACATTAATATTTCCATAACCATGTCTATGTTCAGCGTGGTGGTTACAAGCCGTATATAGCTTGCCACAAATGTAAGTGTGAAAACATGTGATTTGCACATTGCCCAGTGATTTGCATGTTGCAAACACCCATTTTCTGAAAAAATAATCTTATGAACACAGATACTCTCAAATGTAATGAAATATTTGTAGACAAGTTTTATTAATTATGCATATCTAAACATTAAACTCTTGTAATCTCTTTCATAAACATAATTCAGTCATCTCTATATTTTTATTTTATCCTTCATCTTTGGTCATTTGGCACACTTTGCAGATATATAACAATTCAGCAGTATAGCCCTGAATCCATGGTTTTAATAGGTTCAAAGCATGGTTTCAGTGGGGCTTCATTTTTTAATTAACATTAAACTTTGCAGGTTTAACAGGTACAGATAGATATTTTGATATGTATGACTTCATTGTACACATGAACAAGTATTTTCATAAAGTCTCTTGCTTTCAGATTATTTATCTTAATAGTTAACATGGCAAAGCAGCCCTTCTGTCATTTCCTGTACATAGCATATATCAATAAGACAATAACATTCTCCTGACTGCCCTGAGATTATACTAACTGTATGTTCATTTTTTGTAATTGTAGAGATTTATACAGGATGTATTTTATTTTTCCCTTACTATATACTTTACACATGTCTTTGGCAATGGGAGTTCAAACTAACAGCCCAATCCAAAGCTGCCCAGTGCACGGGGCTCTCACAGCACCGAAAATAGCTGCTGCGGTATCCTAAGTGCACCAAGCAGCCACTGGCAGCTAAGGAAAGTAGCCCTGCATTGGGGCTACTTGATTCTACAGCAGCCCTTGGGCTGGAGCAGAATCAAGAGCCTCCATGTCGAGTCACGAAGCCTGACACGGAGCACAGGATCAGGTGAAGCTGAGCTCCACTGGTCCTGCCCTCCTCCCACTCTGCCCCCTCCCCCGGCACGTTCCCTCCCTGCCCTCCCCCACCTTCACTCACCCCAGAACACCTCCTCCGTCCTCCCCCACCTGCCCCCACCTACCTCTCTGCTGCCCGGTGGGTTCGGGTGAATGCCGAGCTGCAGAGCACTGGCTTTTCACAAGTGCTAGCCCAGCACCGGCTGGCACTGAGCTAGATCCAGCACTGGGCCGCTGCTAAGAGCTCGCAAATATGCTTTATGACACATTTGCAACAGTGCGCACAGGCAGTGAGCCAGCACGCACTGTTTGGTACTGGGTTCTAAATTGTATTAAAGCTTACAATTTGAGCAAATCTTTATAGGAATACCCTATTTAAATTTAGAGGAGAAACAGTCCATTTGTGTACATAACAGTCACTGAATTGGACTTTTACTGCCAATTTTTTTTAACACATATTTGTGAGATTCCACAGAAATTAAAAGCATTTCAAGTCTACACAGCTTTTCTCCAAAATCTTGACAGCAGCATTCTTAGAAAATACATCCCTTGACATTCCTGTATGCAAACATACATATAGATACAAATACACACACAAATAAATACTTTGACATTCAGAGCAGCTAGGGTCACATTAAAACACACACACAAGATGATCATACTGAAGATTTCTGGTACAATAGTGTTCCCTTTCTATAAAACTGGACTGGGGTTGGGCATTGTTTGAGAAGCTATTGGGAGGCACATGTCGACAAGGAGAGTTACAGTGAACTTTGTGAGCATGGCTGCAATCTCATAACTTGACATCACAGTCTTTTTAAAAGGGGGACCGGGTGGTTTTTAATAATATCAACTATAGCACATTAATGTACACATTTGAAATAACCAAAATATACTGAACACAGACAGACGCTGTTTCACAATGTAGACGTTTGTTGAACAGTACATGCACGTAAGGCCTCTAACACTAAGGAAGCAGCATCATTTTTTCTTCACAGCAGAAATATACTTGTCACTTTATCAATATACTGGAAGAAAGCACAAATCCTGTTAAAAGTACATTTGTACAGTGCAATCAATATGAAAAATACACAAGAACAGATGCAGTATATCAATAAATTGCTGAAGCAGCAACAAGCCCCCTTTTGGGCCACTATACTGAGGTCATCTTTAAGTCTCTGTCATTTTTTAAGTCGCAACTTGAAAGGGAAAAAAAAAACACCCCAAAATGTCACAATAGGTATATATTTGAGTTCTCAGTATGGCTTACTAAAATGGATTTAATAATTTCCAGTGGATGATGATAAAGATACAAAATTTCATACAAACTGGTTTTGATATGAATCACATATTTCCTGTCCTAAAAATGTGATTGGATGACATTCTTTTTGTGCCCTTGTTGTAGAGAACCAAAGAAGACCAGGCCATTGTTGGACTCCATTTTGTGGTGTGGTCTCCATTTTGAGCAAAAGAGCTGAAGCTGCAAAATGCCAGCAGGTGTGAGGAGGTTAGGGAAAGTGCAAGGACCCTGTAGATTCCAGCTTGTTGCTTTAAGAAGGCCCTTTATTGTTTGCATCTTTTTGCCTGCATCTACATGTAACTATCTTTTAGCCTTTATTTGTTTTTAACAAGTTTCCCTCTTACCTCATTTTCAAACCTGCCTAGCCTGGTTGACACAGAACATTGTGTCTCACCTCTGTGACTGCTAACTGTATGCTGTCGGCATCCAGAATCCCTGGGATTCCCACCTGGGGCTCCCACAACACATTTAGAAGAGAGGCTCTCCAAGGCAGCTCCTCTCTGGTTTTAGCTTTCACACTGGTAGTAACTACTACTATTTAAGGTGAGTGGGGGGAAGAAGAAGGGTGCTGTGTTTAGGACCCCCTTCCCTTGACCATCACACACAGAGCTTCCTTTATTTAAATTAGAATACCATTATTGAAAATCTTTCTGGAAAAATAATCTCTGTAAAATACAAGCTGCTGGTTTCTAAAATACAGAGTTATGTTTGCTGGATTCACTATTATCCTCTTTTTGTAGTCACTTAATATGCGCAAATAAAACAAATGTAATCTTTAAAAAGACCTAATTCTGGAACCTGAGGAATTTCAAATTGTGTCGTTTTTCAAAATTAAGGTCTTAGAAATGCAAGTATTTCATCTTTTGTTCAAATAATGATTTTCACAAATGGTGTTCAAAGCAGAAGAAACCCCAGCACAGTCTACTGCAGGACAGAGTATACTGCTGCTGTGATTTGGCTATAAGGAAAAAGCAATAAGACTTGTTTTACTTCCAGAAGATTCATACAAACACCTGTTTGTTTTTCCATTGTTTGTCTAAGCATTTAGAAAATAAAGAACAAAATTAACTCTTTGTTCATCATCATAATCATATTCTTAGAAGCCCACTCACTAAGTAAAGTGAACTTGAAATAAATTGGGCTGTGTGAGAAATTCAGTATCATTCCACTTTCCCTCTGAAATTACTAAGAAAGCCATTTGGCCCAAACTTAAACTTAATTCATAGGCTTTAAAAAGTGACATCCCATTACATTATCTTTGAAAGAAGAGAACACCACAGCATGGTACAGAGGCCAAAAGTGACAGAATTATGCAAATTAGTTTCTTAATGAGAATAAAAACTACATACTTTGATAATGCCATACCTTCTACCTGCATAGTTTCAGATGCCATCCCCACCTATGTATGAATACTGTACGTATAATTTAATGGCCACCCAGAACAGGCAATTTAGGTAACCATACATATTGCAGACACACAAAAATATCAATTTGAGAAACCTTTAAAATGAACTAAAAACAATGTTGTCAGAATACGAAAGGGTAGCATCTAGTTGAAAATTAATACATTCATATCTCATTGAATTTAAATGACAAATCCATGACTGTGAATGAATAAGCAATACACTTCCAAGAGAGGTATCATTCATAAATGTTATGTTTGTCACATGGAGAATCACAGATAGTTGCAGATTCACATAAGCGTACACTAAGCCAAGCGTTTTTACATCACACACTCCTAGTGTGCAGAAATAGTTGCTCCCTACAGTATCAACGCCTGGCTTATTCACAGGTAGTTTACAGTAATGAAAATATAAGGACTAATAAATGTTTATAAATACAAACACAGCAGATGCGTGTATTAGAAGATCCACACGCATTTTATAATGTTGCTTAACATCTGAAATAGAATCTTTAATACCATTTACCTTATTTGCAGAACATTTACCCCAACTGTCCACATCAGTGCATAGCGTTGACATTCTTCCATTCAGTTTAGTCTGCATTAAGCTTTTAAGGGACTAAAACCAATGTATCGGATTATATCTTAGAGTGCACAATTGCAAACAAGAGGCAAAAATGATTTTTGTCTGATATTTGTGGTATTCTGACGCTAACTGAAACATAAACAGTCAAAGCATTCTATAGCTCTGCAGCTATCCATTATATTTCTGATTAATATACTATGTATACATATCTATATAGCCCCCTTCTGAGATTACAAAAATAAATTATCAGATACTGTATTAAGGTGGTCAACCTCCAAAAAGGTTGCTCTGTTTTTCTGCCTGGTATTCATTAGTTTAATTAGTTTTACTGGAGAAACTGAGGAGTGCAAAAGACTACGACTTTGTAAATTGGTTCTGTGACAGGAAGATTCCAATATTAAGTTACTTCTCTGTTTTATGGTCTGCCCTGAGTCCAACTAGATCTGTCCAAAGACGTGGCTTATTTTGTAAAATATACTGCCCCACTTGTACCAAATTATAGGATGTATCCCTCAGTGTATATTTAAAGTGCTCTTTTCATTTAGCTACAAATATGAAGACTGAAGGAATGTCTCTTTTCTCAGCCTTAACTGCAAACTCCTCCTGCCCATCTCAAACATGTGATTCATCTAGGTCAACATCTGTTTGCCCCACCTCCACGTGTGTGAAACTAAACTGGCTGGAAAGAAGGGGATTCTCCATCCCGTTATCCTCACTAATGTGAAGGACAGTATCTTCGTGCTGCAACAAGCTGGTGGTTTCTAAGCCTGTAAAATCTTCACTGTCAGAAAGTGGAGGGGTACTGGGTGCTTGGGCTGACCTTGGCTCCAGATCCTCCTCCTTTTTTTTATCCTTTTCAGCAGAAAGTGTCTCTATCTGGAAAGAAGAGAGTTTACATTCAGGCTGGAATTCTTGGGAAGAATCAAGAGCAACGAGATTCAGAGCAACACATGTAACTATTTGTTTACAGATCAACAGTTATTTGCAATGCCGCTTAAACAGTCTGGTCTTAAGGCTACAAACTCCGCAGACTCCTGTAAAACAATTAAAAAACGCTCAGTGTTCCACAGATATCCAGCTTCCAAACTATATTCATCTTTCCACCACTTCCCATCTTCCTTGTCTAGCTAACTGCACCTGGATAGAAGAGCATTTACAGATGATCACTTTGGACAATTAATATATACAGGAACAGAATATTGGTGTAGTAACTGCAAAAGCTATTATTTGTACCCTATTACTATTTATTGTTTAATGTAATAACAGTTAATTATGATGAATGCTGAAGAGAGCTGCATGAAACTGATTTGTTTTTTAACAAAACAAGTCTAGCTATTATAGAATGCCCTATTAAAGGACATTGTTGTGACCTAAGTAGCACTGGAAGATTATTGTCCATTGTGTGGGGACTAATTTCTGCACAATTTTCACTGAATAGGGCCATGCTAATATGATGTTATTAAAAAAGAAAAAGAAAAACCTCCTTTTTATCATTGTCAGGAAGCTCCCTATCAGTGCAAGCCTATGCATGTCTATTCAGAAGTCACTCCCATTGCGTTCAGTGGAGCTTACTCCCAGGAAAACATATAAAGGATTGCAGCCTATGTCTCTTTTTTTATCAGTTGAGATATAATACAAACTAGTTTGCCCAAACATTCATTTGAACCAGGGTTTCAAATTCTACTTGGTGACCACCCACAAGCCATGGTTTTCAGATAGTGTTGGTTCAGACAACATGACAAACCATGATTAAATTTGAACCATCTTAATGAGAAAATGTGAACCAGTATATTCCAGAAGCAACAGCAACATGCTTTCTGGCTTCTCCACTAAGTTTACCTGACTAGTGACTTGACTGTGGAGATCAGCCACAATAATGGCAGGGGAGGATGTTGGACCAGGTTTATTTGCAGCTTCTTGTTTGCCACCTTCTGCAGGGCTGCTTCTCTTGCTGCTTGGTTGCTGGGCTGCTGTAGGTGCTGGATCTGGTGTTGTAGCTGATGCCTCTGACTGAGCTTCAGTGAAGGTCACAGATCGCTTTTGATCCACTGCAGGATAAGCAATAAGCAATAGCAGATACACAAGCACATACACTGAAGAATAAATCTGAACCTATCTTACCAATGTACATGCAAAGAAAATCCTATCCTCTTCAAAAAAAAATAACCAAGAGTATTTTTTCTTTATCAAACCACCACTTTAAGGAAAACAGGTGGCTGATAGCCACTATTTTTGTTTCCTTATCTGATCTTGGAAGCTAAGCAGGGTCAGGCCTGGTTAGTACTTGGATGGGAGACTGCCTGGGAATACTGGGTGCTGTAGGCTTATACCATAGTCTTTTGAGACTGAAGGTTGCCAACCATCCTTAAGTAGGCAATTCAAGTATCCAGATCAACAGCAAAAACAACCCATCTCCACAATGGAAGAGAATAAATCTCACTGGGTGACCTTCAACCAGTACCTACATTCAGCCTAACCAGAGTTGTTGTGGAGATAGGGGCAAGGGAGGAACCATATATACTTCTCTGGGTTCCTTAGAGGAAATATAGGATATAAATGTAATAAAAACAATAACAGCATATATGCAATTGTCTCAAGAAATGAAAAGAAGGGGGGATAGGAGCCAAGAGGGTAAAACCCAGAGAGCAGACTTAAATGGGAACAACAGTTTAGGCTGGCACTTGTTAGCCTAAGCCAGGGGTGTCCAAAGTTTTTGGCAGGAGGGCCACATCAGCTCTCTGACACTGTGTTGGGGGCCAGGGGGGGGGAAAGAATTAATTTACATTTAAAATTTGAATAAATTTACATAAGTTTACATAAATGAATATATTAAAGATGAACTTATATGAATGAATGAAGGTCTTGCAATAGCTCAATGCCTATAAAAGGCCTTGCACAAAGCAAGGCTGGCCTTTCCTTTGCTGCCGCTGCTGCATCACAGATGTGAAAAAGCAAGCAGTGGAGGGAGCTCTCATCCCACAGCTCACGTGAGAGGCCAAACAGTCACCCTCATGCTGAGAGAAGTTGCGTTGGGCCAGTGTGTGCTTCAACAAATCTGCAGAGGGCCAGAGGCTCATTGGAGACTGGGGCTCTCTGAGGGCCACATTGAGAGGCCTCGAGGGCCGCAAGTGGCCCCCGGGCCGGGGTTTGGGCACCCCTGGCCTAAGCAATAGGCTATCTTTGAGGACACATTCCTGTCTCATAGATGTTTTACTGGTAGTTATATTACACAGAGAGATTTTGAGTCTCACTCTCTTATATGATTCAGTCCCCCATGAACTCGTAATTTGCCGAAGACACACAGGTACAATAATTTGAAGAAAACAGAAACTTAGGGCACAATTCTAACCAGGTCTACTCAGAAGTAAGTCCTATTGTGTTCAATGGGATTTACTCCCAGTAAAGTGAGGTTAGGATTGCAGCCCTAGGGCCCAATCCTATCCAATTTTCCAGTGCTGATGCTGTTGTGCCAGTAGGATGTACGCTGCATCCTGTGGTGGAGGGGCAGTCATTGGGGCCTTCTTAAGGTATGGGAACATGTGTTCCCTTTCCATGGGGCTGCATTGTTGCTACCCCAGAGCAAGAAAGTTGGTTGGGATTGAGCCCTTAGTCATTTCAAAAAGAGGAACAAGATGATGATGACGACACAGGAGCCTTGGAGAAATGCTCACCACTTGGTTTCGCTTTGGGCTGTATGCTTCTACGTGTGGTAGAAAGACGTGCTCCATGACGACTGCGAGGTTCAGTTTGGGTTTTCTGGCGTGATAGGAGAGGCCTTCTTAGCTACAAAACATGTGCGGGAGCAAGCGGACAATGAGGTGGTTCTGAAATACCTCTTGGTTACTCAACATGTGTAGAGAGCCCCTTGCTGTTTTAGTAGATATGCTGATTTGATTACTAGGGAATTCATTTGCTATAATGACACTATAATAAGAATAATATGCTTATTCTTATTTGCTATAATAAGAATAATGGGGTGTAATTTATACCTATAAATTTATGATGTAATGCCCTCTATTCAGGCTCAACAGCGACAAAGCATAGCATTCAAGAGCTGACAATCTGCTCAATCTGATCCTTGGTGGATTAGAAGGTTGGAGTTTCACATGTCCCCAGTTTATAAGTTGATCAGTGTTTATGTATCACTTAAGTGACTAAAACAGTGGATCATTATGGTAGGATGATCACTAGCATGGTTTCCAATCTAGAGCCTGTTAGCTCTAGGTGTTTTCCTGCCAGAAGATGATCATACTTTGCCAGTTTACTCTCTTTCAAGGATCACGCTCAACTACCTGGGCATATTATCATACAGTCTTATAAACCCAGTTATTTTGGAACTGTTGAAATGTACTAAAATGAGATGAACTGAAGACTTAAAACCATATTAGCATATCTCTATGTGAGACTTATTCTTATAGTCAAACAACTGATTGTTGAGACAGCATATCTCTTCTTGGATTGCACAGTGCCAAGCTTCTGCTGATTGCACTATATTGCCCTCTCTTTTGTTGGACCTCTCCTCCCTGGAAGGCAGTGTGGCTTTCTGTATCTACCACTATTCCTTATGCAAGAATCTCAGACTTTTCTTTGTGTAAAATTGGGGTGAAGACAGACGAAATCATATATGGAAAGAGAGGTTTGACACATATTCACATCCCTCACACTTATAATTTTTCATTTTTATAATTTTCACGTTTTCCTTTAGTATTTTTCACCTCAAAGCAAATTGAGGGAACCTCACCAGATTAGAGAACTGGTGTTGAGAGAGTATATTTGCGAAGGGCAGGAATCTGTGAAGGAATGGAATGGTTGGGTTTCAGGGGAAGGGACACTGTGAGGAACACTTTTCTTTGTTCTGACTTCAGCAATCTGGCCTGAACCTCCTCCCCTATAGAGGGAGGAAAAGCTCAGGCAAGATCTTGTGGTGGAGCTGTGTGCTTTTGGGCCAGAGAAATCTAGTTTGTACCACACTGTCCACTATGGTGCCAGGGGACAGCAGAGAACAGCTGTGCGCAACACATGTTGCACACCCAGGAAACAAGAAAGGGATGAGAAAAGCAAGGTGACATTCTAAGAAAAGAGAACTTTGTGTGGTTGGGAAAAGCAGTGGGAATGGCAGTTAAAAGGGCATTGGAAAGGAATGTTGGGGAGAGAGACAGTTTCTTTAAGGCAAACTGCTGGTCAGATACTTTGGTAGGAGCTGAAGTACATCAGAAGTATTTCCTGAAGGCCATCTGGAAAGCACCACGGAGGAGCAAACCTACTGGAAAATATACTTTAATACTTAACTTTAACCCTCTGTGGGCTTGGCTCACTGTTTTAAAGCTTCTAATAAAATTCTTTACAGCACAATCCTGTGCATTTCTACTCTGAAGTTAGTCCCACTATATTCAAGGGACTTACTCCCAGGAAAGTATGCATAAGATTGCAGCCTTAGAAGCAATCATACTGTGTTAGTGTTAATTGATGGGGACCAAGCGCTAACCTGGCAAATCGTTGCTATTGAAATTGGCCACTGTATGTTACCAAGTGGAAAGGGGGGTTTCAGCACCCCTTTTGCATTACAGCACCCCTTTTGCTTTGGATACAAGGAATGATGGCTGTCTTCTTGCTACCTTCTCATTTCTGCTGATAGCAAGTTTATTCTTCTCACTGGTGATTTGTTTATTGCATGTGGTTTGTTTTCTCTGTCCTATTTATTCTTTCATTGCTTTGTGTTTATATTCTTCGATAGGTACAGCAGAAGTGCATGTACGTGTGCATGTGACTGTATGCAGTGCTCTGCCTTTAATTAACTTATCCATTACAGTATTGCTTCTAGTACCAATTTAGTCAAGATGAACAGCTTCCTATATCTGGAAAGCTAACCTAGTGAGAATTAACACAATCCATTTGCATGAAAGAATCTGTTTTAGGACAAGGGAGGCAACTCCCATGAGGGGTTGGACACACTTCTGTTATTGAGAGAATGGACCAGATTATTCTCATCATGTCAAAAACCATCATCCCATTACACCTATCTGAGATTTGTAAGGCAGATACTGAGATAGAAATATGCTATCATAAAAATATATACTCCTAATGATGTCATACTGGTTCGAGCAACTTAACTGCTACACAACTCCTGAGCACACTCCACACACACATGTGCACATGCACACACACACTTCAGAATCAGTTGTTGCACTTTCTTCTTAACATCAAACATTACTGAGCTCTGGCTGACATGAAATTAAACTTCTACTGCATCAAACCAATTCTTACAGTTAGCACTGTCTACTATGTAACCCCTAACCAAATTCCACAAAAGAAAAGGTAATAAATTATTTCATTCAATAGACTCCAATGTGGTGAACTTACCTGTCTCAGACCTCTTTTTCTTCCTAATGGTTGCTGAAGGAGGAGATTGTGGTGTCCTGGTTCACTCTGCACACTTGCTACCCTGTTAAGAATCAAGAGCATCATTACTACTCTAAAAGAACATAGAAAATTAGTTTCTTTGCAGTCATGATTAACACTAATGGCATAGTCACTTCAAAGATCATTCCATCTTTGAAGGCTAGGGGAATCACTTATTTTGGAACTGGGATAGGAAGAGTAATGGCATTCATGACTAAGCCACATACTGGTAGCATCAGATCTCAAAACGGAGATATCAGTATTCAGCCATGTGACAATGCATCCCAGCCCACAATGCATTTTGCCCTTTTACATCATAAAGGCAAGATAATAGTAAGGATGCTATTTTATTATCAGAACATCAAATCTGCTTTTGTCCAGATTAGGGTAAATGTGGGAACATTCATTTTCCTTGCTGCTATATTTAAATAGTGATGGAAAGTGCTGGAAAGTGATGGAAAGACTGGAAAGTGCTGGAAAGCACTGACATAAGGGGTTAGGATTGCGCCCTAAGCCATTTCTGCCCAACTTTGCATATATGCAATAGAGACCAAATGTATACACCTCTGAGCTGGGCAAAAATGGGTTAAAAACCATTTCTTCAATCTGTTTGCATTATTTTATAGCATGAAATTCTAACTTCCCATATAACTGGAGACGCCTGCCAGAGTTCTAGTGAAGATTTGAGACAGAAAGATTTTCAGTAGTCAGTAATATTGCTAAAGTTAGGATAAATGGTAATTCAGCCTCTTGTGCATCCCAACCATATTCAGTATTCTTTTTTACCATAAAGTGTGTTAAAGCAAGCATGCTTTTTAAGAGCATATTAACTGAAAAATAATATATTTTCTCTTCCCTAAGTTTTGTGGGCCCTCTTGGATTTCTCTTACTAATTGCAGTATATGGAAGATGAGCCAGTTAACTTATAAATATTAATATACACATTCTCCCAAGAAATCAAACTAAAACATCTTGGAGAACACCAGGACAATAATGGTAGCAAACAATTAAGTTAGCAAGCTTAGAAGTTAAGAAGTTAAGTTCAACAATTAAGTTAGCAAGTCAGAAGAAAAATTAAGAGCTTTGATATTCCTTCATTTAGTCTTTGCCTAACCCTTTCAAAAGCAATCAAAGTCAATAATAATGGTTTCCAAGACAATACAGTATAAGATTTATAATGGCAATAGGTTACATACCAGATCTTTTAGGTACTCTTGTACTTTGGAAAGTGCTCAGTGATGGTACAAAAAATAAATAGTAAATATATAGTCTCCTAAGGGCGCAATCTAGAGTCACCCTTGGGCCGGTGTAAGTCCCTTGCCGTAAAGCATGTTTGCACCTCCTCTAATGCGTGCTGGCCCGCAGAGGATGAGCTGACCTCAGCCGACACAAGGCTCCGGGGTGGGCAGGGAGGGGGTGGGCAGGGAGGCGTTCTGGGGCAGGGGAAGGGCGGTCCCGGGGCAGGTGGGCTGGGAGTGGGCTCTTATGCCGGATCCCAACCCCAGTTCCTGAGCACCTCTGGAGGTGGCACAAGTCCAAGGAGACCCATTGGGGCTGCAGTGGCTTTGGGGCCCTATCTTGCACTGGCCTGTCTGTTCCAGCGCAAGGTAGGACTGCGCTGCACAAGACATAATCAGCTCAGTTTAAATTACTTATATAAGTTTTGTGCCTCTGCAATTACTCAAGAACCTGCTCTTCCCATTAGTGATGTAAGAATTTGGATGCACTATTATAAATAGGCATGCAGGGGATGATGGCTCATTCCATACTCATTTGCCTCTCCTCAATCCTTCCCCTCCATACAAGAATATTAGATCCTATTGGTGGTGCAGCTTATTCCATTTCTCCAAAATAAGTGGAAAGAACATTACTGTAGCATGCAAAACAGCACCATTTAGGGATGCTGCACAGTAGGTATTTCATTTTTTTCATAAAAATTACTTTGCAAATAATTCACTAGGTAAGTAACAATAGGTATTCTACGTTCCCCTTTCTTCTTAAAACAGATGAACCCCCTTTCTCCACCCCGTACTCCCAAGGAGGTGGCAGTGGCTGTCTGGAGTGTGCTGAAAGATACGGCAGCTGTTTTTGCCACCTTGGCAACCCCATGCTCCAGGTAGCTAAGGATTGGGCTGCCCCTCACTGGAAACAACCCCCTCTACCTATTATTAAATTGTCCCAGACAAATAATGTATCCAGTTACTTATAAACCTCCAAGGCAAGAGTGTCAACTATTTCTCTTAACAGATTGCACGATTGTTGTTCACGGACCAAGAAGAAACATAAGAACAGCCTCACTGGATCAGGCCATAGGCCCATCTAGTCCAGCTTCCTGTATCTCACAGCGGCCCACCAAATGCCCCAGGGAGCACACCAGATAACAAGAGACCTCATCCTGGTGCCCTCCCTTGCATCTGGCATTCTGACATAACCCATTTCTAAAATCAGGAGGTTGCGCATACACATCATGGCTTGTACCCCATAATGGATTTTTCCTCCAGAAACTTGTCCAATCCCCTTTTAAAGGCGTCCAGGCTAGACGCCATCACCACATCCTGTGGCAAGGAGTTCCACAGACCAACCACACGCTGAGTAAAGAAATATTTTCTTTTGTCTGTTCTAACTCTCCCAACACTCAATTTTAGTGGATGTCCCCTGGTTCTGGTGTTATGTGAGAGTGTAAAGAGCATCTCCCTATCCACTCTGTCCATCCCCTGCATAATTTTGTATGTCTCAATCATGTCCCCCCTCAGGCGTCTCTTTTCTAGGCTGAAGAGGCCCAAACGCCGTAGCCTTTCCTCATAAGGAAGGTGCCCCAGCCCTGTAATCAGCTTAGTCGCTCTCTTTTGCACCTTTTCCATTTCCACTATGTCTTTTTTGAGATGCGGTGACCAGAACTGGACACAATACTCCAGGTGTGGCCTTACCATAGATTTGTACAACGGCATTATAATATTAGCTGTTTTGTTCTCAGTACCCTTCCTAATGATTCCAAGCATAGAACTGGCCTTCTTCACTGCCGCCGCATATTGGGTCGACACTTTCATCGACCTGTCCACCACCACCCCCAGATCTCTCTCCTGATCTGTCACAGACAGCTCAGAACCCATCAGCCTATATCTAAAGTTTTGATTTTTTGCCCCAATGTGCATGACCTTACACTTACTGACATTGAAGCGCATCTGCCATTTTGCTGCCCATTCTGCCAGTCTGGAGAGATCCTTCTGGAGCTCCTCACAATCACTTCTGGTCTTCACCACTCGGAAAAGTTTGGTGTCGTCCGCAAACTTTGCAACCTCACTGCTCACCCCTGTCTCCAGGTCATTTATGAAGAGGTTGAAAAGCACAGGTCCCAGGACAGATCCTTGGGGCACACCGCTTTTCACCTCTCTCCATTTTGAAAATTGCCCATTGACACCCACTCTCTGCTTCCTGGCCTCCAACCAGTTCTCAATCCATGAGAGGACCTGTCCTCTAATTCCCTGATTGTGGAGTTTTTTCAGTAGCCTTTGGTGAGGGACCGTGTCAAACGCCTTCTGAAAGTCCAGATATATAATGTCCATGGGTTCTCCCACAACCACATGCCTGCTGACCTTTTCAAAGAATTCTATAAGGTTCGTGAGGCAAGACTTACCCTTACAGAAGCCATGCTGATTCTACCTCAGCAAGGCCTGTTCGTCTATGTGTTTTGAGATCCTATCTTTGATGAGGCATTCCACCATCTTACCC
Organism: Tiliqua scincoides; assembly: GCF_035046505.1. Taxonomy (NCBI): domain Eukaryota; kingdom Metazoa; phylum Chordata; class Lepidosauria; order Squamata; family Scincidae; genus Tiliqua; species Tiliqua scincoides. Next base: position 127,040,636 of record NC_089821.1, on the reverse strand, counting down.
GGTATAGATGTTAGGCTGACCGGCCTATAGTTTCCCGGGTCCCCCCTCTTTCCCTTTTTAAAGATAGGCGTGACATTTGCTATCCTCCAATCTTCTGGCACTGTGGCCGTTTTGAGGGACAAGTTGCATATCTTAGTCAAGAAGCTGGACAGCAGATACTGGAATTTAAATGAGTCACAACTTATTAATTACAAAACAGTTGCTGCAAGTTTTCCTATTATTATACTTCAACTTATCTCTTGCAGCTTAAATGCATTGTTATTTTCTTATCCTGAAGCAAGTAAGGTGAGATAAGTTGCTTTCATTTACTTAATGAAGCTAGTAATATTGGTGAAATTCTGTGCCAGATTTATGTCTCAGGTGATGCTGCTATAGCAACATCAAAGGCTCTATGCTATTGCATCTATGCATGTAAACGTGTAGCACTGAAACTGGATAAAGTGGTCTAGCTGAAACCTATTCAGTACGAAGTAAGTTATCCTTGTTTACTATGTCTTTGTAGCAGTGCCATATTTCCGTGCATTTTCTTTACTAAATTTTTTATTAAATGCAAGTGTTGTATAAATGTTGAAAAGGAGTCCTATTTGGTAAAGTAGCTTTGAATGACAGTAAACCAACACTATTACCATAGTTTTGCCTAAAATTTTAGCATCACTTCCCATCTTTTGTTCATTATAAAGCTAGAAATGATAAACCATAATTTTGATCTTTCCACACGAATTGGTTGTTTCTTTCTCAACGGTCAATTCTTTTATAGACATTGTTCCAACTGTCTCTTTTCTTTCATTCATTCAAAGTTACTGGACTCCCCCCACATCACAGCTTTTGACCTTGCTGAAGATCCTCCATCCTCAGCAACGACTTTTCAGGGACGCTTCAGTATGGGGAAGGGGGCAGTGAAAGTGTGTTCTGCTGGTGTATGTTGTGCCAGTGGTACTCTGAGTGTCACCTGTTGTTTCTGATTTCATTAATGATTGGCTTATCAATTCATTAGGTACATCTTTATTCTCCTGAATCCTAGATACTGAGAGCACAATATTTACATGCCTGGTTTAAACCTCACTTGAGTGTGTATAGAAATGTTTATCTTCTGCTATAGTAATGATCTCCTTAGCATCTATTTATATACAGTCATAAGCCACTTAATGACGGACCACATATATGATGGTGGTCAAAGCACAATAAAGAGGCTCTTAATGAGGCAATCACATCTCCCATAGCCTGCAGCAGAGTGACTGTTTACACAACAGAGAGGCTCTTAATGTAAAGAGGCTATCTCCAGTAACCTGTGCAACCAGCTAGTGTCTTTACACAACAAAGGCAATAGATTGGACTGAATGTTCACTTAATGATCTAATCGCATAACAACTGGAATAATATAACATATCCCTGTCGTTAAGTGGCGCATACCTGGAAAAGGAAAAGGCCAGAACATCTTTCCTATTCCTAACAGGCTATTACTCCTTTGCTTGCAACAGGAATTCATTTGCCTAACAAATGTGGACTTTTCCCCAGACTACATATTTCAATGCTTTGATTTTCCATTAACGCTGTAATGCTCTATGTACTCCACTGCCCTTTCCAGAAGATGGGTGCCCAACCTGTGGCACAAATGCAACAAAAGATTTTAGTGGCACTTTAGAGAGCAGCATGAGCAGCAATATATCTGGCAGGCTTGTGCCTGTCAAGCATAGGGACAGACCTGTTGGATACCCACCTGCCTCTCCTACACTGTTCTTCTGCTTGCTCTCAACTCAGTATACCGTGGGTCATGGGTGGATGCAACACTACATATACTTTGAACACCATTTATAGTACACTTGCCCGAAAAATTAGTCACTGCTGCTGTAATGCACCCCGCACTCTTCTCATCTAGAGATAGCAACACTGCATGGTACAGTACACAAATATACACAAATATAGCAACGCCAACTAGAGGGGGGGCAGTTCTATACTCCAGGTACTCTGGGAAATGTGTGGCTACTGCCAGTCTAACATACTGCCTTCAGAGGTTAGATACACAGGGGGGAAGGGGAGGGTGACTAAAAAGGCCTCCCTGTGCAAAGAGAACCTCTCTTGAAACAGCAGAAGCTGTTTAGGATAAAACACACTTGTAAAATGCCCAAGCTTGCCTAGCTGCAACAACATTTTCTGGATTCTGGATGATTGACAAGTTGCCATAAGAAGAAAATTTTCTTACTCTCTTGTTTATGCAAACATCAGTTTTTTTGTATTTGTGTTTTTAAAGAGAGTAAGTCTTTTGGGGACCAAAAACCATTTATTTATTTAGCTATGTAAATCACTTTGTGATTTTTTTTGTTGAAAATAAGTATATAAATATTCTTAATAATAATAGGTGTTTAATGTTTAAAACTCTTGCTTTCACCAAAGGAAAATACATTTTCTGTCCCACCCTTTCACACTACTTATCACAGATCTACCCATCTGCCAAGGCAAGGGACAGCAACATATAGAACTTCATGAATTATGAGAATGATCAGCATGGCACATCCACAACAGACATAATTTCCTGTTCTTAAAATCTATGACAAAACAAAACGAATAAGTCATTCACAAGAATCCCTCTCAACGTTTCCTCATCTTTAGATAGGAGCAGTAGAGGAAGCAGTAGTCGTATGGCTGATGTTAGTGTTAGAGCTTCCTGTAATGAGAAACAAGGACTTTGGGAGTAATGTATGTCTTCCCAGCTACCCGAGGATCAGTTGAGAGGTATCAGAACAACAGAACACTTAAGAATGATTAAAATGACTGAGCTGAGTGTTAAAGGTGCAGTCCCCCCTTTTAAATATTAAAACAAATATCATTTAAAAGCATATCAGCGTCAATGCTTGTATATACGCTCTCCTGTTTTCAAAGCAAATCATGTCAGATGCCAAAGTTCAGCACCAATCTGGAATCAGACACCATACACAGTTAAATAACTGTTGCTTTCTTGGAAAGATGGATGCATAAGGACCGGCAACACACTTTTCTAATAAACAGGGATTACAGGAAGGCCACTTTTCTTAGGAAAGGAGCTGGGTCATTCTTACAAGCAGAGGCAGCACTAACTTTGAAAATCAACCTCTTTATCATTATTATACAAGTCACAAAACAAATAATTATAAAAAATGAAGCATCTCCTGATTATGATACTATAAATAAATAGAAATAGAGGACTATTTTAAAAGCCCCCAAACTGATACCTAAAATATGAATTTAAGAATAGGCAATAATGAATGTTTCGTACATCCCTGTCGCAAAAACTAGGAAGAGGAGGAAATTCCACAACAGAGAAGCTAGCAGTTTGGTTTAACAAGTTTTGTTCCTCGCAGAAAGAGCTTTTAGCCAATATAGATTGCTGGCATTCAGAGCTCACAACCGAAGTAGGGTTGCTACACCTTTGACTTGCAGGCCTGATCATCAATGAAGAACAAGAAACAGGAATGGAGAGAGAGAGAGAGAGATAATCAAAGATGAGGAGGATAAAGACAGTGAATACAGGGAGCAGGTCGTTCCCCAGCACAGACACTGACATATAGGAAGTGTTAACACTGTACCTAGAGAGGCTGCCCTCAGCGGCCAGGCCTTGGGAGTCATCGAGGACATTAGGTTCACTGCAGGTGGGGCAGGGAGGTGAAGCATTTAGGGAAGAAAATATAAAAAAAATAGCATGCAATCGTCTCTGTGTTCAAGGAAAAGAGTATCAGACGAAGAGTAAGGAAAAGAAGGACAGTAAATTGCTCTTGAAACTGGGTTCACTGAGGAGTAAGAACCAAAGTCCTCAAGAAAGACTTCCTTTTCCAAAGTACCTCCTACAGATGGAAGTTATGATGCATAAACATCTCTAGATATATGCAACACATCATCACAATTTAGTGACAATCTAATTTTTTTTTTAAAAGAGCAGGGGAGTAGTATTCTTAACATCTCTGGCCCCTCTTTTTTAAATTGTACTTTCTTTTTCATTATGGAACCTCTCCCAGATCCCATAATGAACATTTCACTGGAAGACATGGTTCATAGCAATGGGTGTGCCTTTGATAGGCATGACTAGATAAACACCAGTGCTTCTCAAATGATTTGGACTCAGGATCCGCCTTCTAAATGCCCATCTTCCAGGCCTGCTCAATACAACACCATTTTTTACCCCCACATATAAGAACCTTACTTGCAGAGATGCAGTCAATTCTAAAAACAAGGATCTGTGAAATGGGGAAATAACCTTACACAGAAATTAGGAGAGGAACTTCCAATTCCCTCCTAAAGCCACTCTCAGGGAAGAATCATCAGAATATCATTGGAAGCAGATGTGCTTGAGCTCCCTTTTGAGCTCAGTGGAATGATGGGGCAGTCACTCCCCACTAATCAAGTGGGGATTAGTGGGTATCCTCTGCCACAGTTCCTTCAACCCATCCAGTTCTACAAATTAGGTTTCATCTGCTGCAGAACCCTCCCCTGGAATTGTTATCTCTAACTTTTGCCTAGTGTCTCAGAGAAGAGCTTTCTCTTCCCTGAAGGAAATGCTGCCTGACATTCCAAACTTTGGCTGCTACAGGGAAGAAGGTGTGGTCTGCCTCAGGATCCTCTCTCATAAAGAGAAAATTTCTCCTCTTGGTATGATGGGGTGGACCCACTCCACAGCTTGAAAACTTGACCCATTGCAGCTGCAATGGGTCAACCTGCAATGGGATTTGCTGGCACAAGTCCGCATTGATCTGTGTTGGTGGATCCAGACCAAGAAGGTGGATAGGATATGGCGCGTGCTGGCATCACTGATCCCATGCCCCTCCTGGGCTTGATTCACCACCCCTGCTCCTATTGCTACCTTCTCCCTGCCCTGTTCTATCCCTTCTCCGCCCACTCCCTGTCCCTGTGCTGGACTTATCTGCTCTGGTGGGCGTCCCTGTATGCACTGGCACCAGCAGAAAGGTTTCAGCCTTCCTGCGAGCACTGCTAGAACTAACGATGTTGCAAAACGCTTTATGGCATTTTTGTAGTGGCTTGTGCCAGTAGAGTGCATGCTCCACGGGTGCAAGAAGACCATAGGATTAGGCCAAAAACCAAAAATGCGTGCCTTAACTTTCAGTGACTAACATGGTCTCTCATCAATCAACCAACCATTCATTGATCAATCCGCTGGTTAAACTGATCAAAGTGTACAGCACTACTACATTTATTTAGTAGTAAGCCATTTTTGATTAATGCTCAATTCTGTTTTCAGACTTGCAGAAGTTTTTCTAATACTGTATCTTAATATACAATAAGTACAGTTTAGTCAAAAATTTCTGAAAGTCTGAAAAAAGAAATGACCATTAATGTTAAACATGATTAAGAGCCCAATCCTGAAGTCCGCGGCATGGCTCCGCGCTGCGGACCACAGTTGCAAACGTGCTTACCGCCGGGCTCCCGCCAGAGCAAGCCCAGCGCAGGCCGGCTGTCTCCCAGGTTCTGCAGCTCCGCAGTCTCCCAGACCGCCGGGCTGTGGAACGAGAGGTGGGGGTGTGGCCGGGGCATGGGGGAGGTGTTCCGGGGAGGGGGGAGGTGTGTCAGGGGGCGGGTGGGAGGCGAGTCAGGGGGAAGGATCCGTGGAGCAGAGCTCTGCAGGATCCAAGGCGCTTGTGCAGGGCTGCGCACCCTACACGAGCACCTTTACTTTAGCACCAACCTATTGGTCACCACTAAAGAGAGTAGCCCCATTGCAGGGCTGCTTCCCTTACTTGGGGGAAGGAGATGAACATCCCCTTCTCCTGAGGAGCCTCCTGAGGAGCCTCCGTGTGGGAGGCGCAGGATCCGGCGGGAGCCTCCGTGGAGCTGCCGAGTCTGGGCGCTGCAGGCAGCTCAGGATTGGGCTGCCTGACAGGTTTTGAGAAAAAAAATCTTAGAGCCTGACTCTATCAGGTGTACTGCCCATGCTCCAGCCCCGTTGCCAGTGCTGGATGTCGTAAAAGTGCCATAAGGCACTTTCCTGCCAGCAGGAGACACCCATCATGGGCGGAGAGGTAAGTGCCAGTTCGTACTGAGACTCAGGATTGGGAATATGCAGGACCAGGGTGCTAGGCTATGCGTTTCCCCACCAACTGGCAGGAAGGCTTTTCAGGGTGGATGGAGGGCAGGGAGAAAGTGGGGAGGAGCAGAATTGGGCAGAGGGAGGGCGGGGTGGCAGTAGAGGCTGCTGCAAAATCCTATGTCCCTTCCTGAGCCAAGTTGCCCAACACAGGCCTGAGCCAGCTCAAGAGCTGGTGCAGATCCAAGGAGACCCACTGGGGCCAGTGGTGCTCTGCCTGGGGTAAAGGAACAAATATTCCCTTACCCTGAGGAGACTCTGGCAGCCTCGTAGGATACAGCAGCAGCCATTTCTGTGCCACTGTGCACTGTGGCAGCACTAGAGCTTAGGATTGGGCTGTCTGAGCCCTGTTGATATACCATAACTGCTCTCATTCATGTTTATAAACTTTGCTCATCAAAATTTTGTTTTGAAAACCTAACCAGATGAAGGGCACAAAATTCATGATCAGGATCGCCTATATTTTTTTTAAAAATCTAATAGCAGCTGAGAAGTCACAGGGAAACTCTGAAGTGTTTTAGGCCTTAACACTGAGAGAAAGAAAAGGATGTGTTGTTTTTCTAATTAAAATCACCCCCTGCTTTTTGCCCAATGGGGAAAAAAAAACATCCAGGAACTCCTATGATACCTGTCTACTTCCCAGGGCAAACAGAGGTTGCAGCGAATGGTTTTAATTAGAGACAAAGCATCATGAGGAACAGGGTTAAAACTCAAAACTCCCTCCTGCAGTTGTTTATATATATATAAAGCATCATGAGGAAAGTTGTACATCCTGGTCACAAATGTCCAGCATCATATATATATATATTTTAAAGTTGGAGATCCTGGTCACAAATGCCCAGCATCAGATCTAGTTGTGTTCTAAGTGTTGTGGTCACATGCAATGATTGTGGGATGCACAAATAAGTTGCTCCCCAAGACTCAAACCAGCATATTTTTCATATAACAAGTTGTATCCGAAAGTTTCATTTCTCTTTTTGCATAAAAGACATTGTAAGTTGATTCCATCTTATCTTGACTACCTTGCCTTTTCACCATGTACAGACAGCTGAGCAAGGTTTGTCTAATTATTGAGTGAATTTCTCACTGTGTGAATGGATTGTCAATATCTTAACTGAATCTACACTAAACAGGTTCAAGCTAAGGGAAGGGTGCTGTAAAAGGCCAGTACATCTTGCAGCGCTTGGTAAAAGATAGGGAATTTAAACTTTGAGGGTGAAAACATAAAAAAGGTTATGCTGGACTAAAGTTACATTTCAAATTCCACATCTCTCTCTCTCACATGCACAAACATTTGTGTACCACGAGTACAATCGGGTTTTCCTACTGTCAGCTACGGGACAGTTAGTGCTCACATATTATTGCCATTCAAAGCTGTCTGTAGGACTCAGGGATAAATTTCACTGCCCAATTTAAAGACATCTATGCGTTCCCACGTATCAGTGGGAACCAGTGTTGATCTATGTAAATACTAGACAAGAACAGTAACAGTTGAAATTGGCTCAGAAAGAAGAGAAGTCAACTGAGAAGTACTGTGAGACTGCAACAGAAGTAGTGCAGTCATTGACAGATCCACCTACAAGCTAGTTGTGTGCGTGTTTTATTTTAATTTTGTATTTGCAAGTATCTTCCATCATGAATTTGATTCAACAAAATTTATTTCCATCCTTAGAATGTGCGGTGAAAAGTGACCTAGAGAAGAAAAATTCTCTTGATCCAAATTGCCTCTACCTCATTAAAAAGAAATACCAAAATGGCAAAAAAGAAGGAAAGTAAACATGTCCTTAAATCAATGATTCCCAACTTTTAGGAACCCACAGACCACTGATGAAATCATTGGAATTGTTGTGGACCACATGCAACTCTCTCCATCCCAAACACACACAAAAAAATGCAATTCAATTTGATAGCCCATGGGGGAGTGCTTGGTGGCCAGCTATGGGGGGGATCCATTCTTTGCTCTCTCTGGTGGTCCATAGGGGACCATCTCACTGAATGAGTGAGACTACTCAACAGTCTACCAGAAAGGGTGCAGAATGGACCCTCCCGCAGCTGGCACTTCAGCACGTGCTAGACCACCGGGAGGGCAGAGAACGGTCTATCTACAGCCACATCTGACACTTCAGTGGACTATGAGGAATTGCTCACTTGGTAAGACACTGAAAGCGATTAAAGGTGATCATCTTTTTTTTTTTCCTGAGACATCACAGACCATTTCTCAGGGTCTCATGGACCACCTGTGGTCCCGAGACCACAGGTTGGGAACAGCTGCTCTAAATATAAGATCACAATTATTATTACTGCAATACTCACGTACTGACACTCGCATGCCTGTCGTATCCCTTTCAGGGGAAGCCAAGATTGTACTGCCTAAGATCTTATTTATTTTGTCCTTGTAGTAACCACTGTGAATTATATCTGTGAATTATATTACTGTATATTATACCTGTGGAATTTCTGTTCTTGTGAGAAATATCAGGAAATGTGAAAAAGACCATTTGGTTACCTTTGGCTGGGTAACATGCCCACCTCAGCCTGAGGTGCAGACATGCTGGAGAGATGGCTGGAGAATCGCCTCCTCCCAATGGCACCCATAAGGTATGCTTCTTGTTCACTTACCACACTGGGCATGCTCACTGAGTCATCTAGAAGGAATTAAGAGCACAAAGTAAATGGACCCATGTACATTTAAGCCTTTCAAATGTCAACAAATCCCTTAGTCTGTTCTTTTGGCTAAACGTTTTGTGGCTGCTGCTGCCCATACTCAAGCTTACAAACATAGACAAGCTCTCTCCCCATAAGAGAAATAACAAACCAGAACCGTAATGGGTTCAAATATTTAAGAAGATAATTTTCAGTCTCAGCTGAATCCATTTGCATTTGCCTCCACTAATAATGCAATAAACTGAAATCAACTAAAGCTAGGCAGACTTGGTTATTTTACATGAGCAGTAGCTCTGAACAGCACAAGGCATTCTTTCCTAATATACCTGTAAAACTGGCAAACCGAAGTGAAGTCCTATGAATACCTATAAATCCCCAAATACACTGTAAAACTAACAAAAGAAATATTTTAAAAGTGTAAAAGATTCTCAAAACTGAAAAGCAAAATGAAAACAAAACAAACTGCCCCTGAGCAGAGTACAAAGAAAACACAGAAGATTAAAAATAATTCTGCTGAGGAATCCACAGTGGTCTCTTGCTTTTCAGTTTATACAATGCAGGGTGGTCACCCAAAGACAGGTGGAAGGTTCTGCACTCCTCACCCACAAGCCCCTTTTGCTTTTAAAATACAGTCACTGACTGCTTTCCATGGTATACGGATTTAAACTCAGATCTGCTGCAATCAAGTCTAATTTAGCGATATGAGTGAGCGCTAACTTTCTTCATCTTCTTCATCTGTCCGACTTAATGTATCCTGGGAAGCCTGTTGGGAAGGCTCACTGTCCTGTTCCCAGACAGTACCAGTGCCAGTGTTGGAGCGGGACATAGTGGCTAGGCTCAGGCGGTATGCAGAGGTAGAGGTGCCCACAGTGCTGATAGAAGTCTTCCCTTGGTAGGCTGCATTGATTAAGGGGAAAAATTATAGTTACAAATAATGGAAACCAATGTTAGCAAAGAACTACTGTTGTTTTTCAGACCAAGATCTTAGCGATAAATGACCTACACATTATAAATGATCATTTGTGTAGATTCTGCACCATTAATAAGATAAAGTAAGAAGGTATACGCTTAGGAATGTATGTATTATAATTTCATTAGACTACAAAGTTACAAGAGACACTCTACTAACTGGGTAAATGCTGTGTTAGAAGTTCTCTTATGCTTTACGAGATTTTGTGGGCATTATTATTTAATGAATCGATACCCTGCCTTTCTCCCGACTAAGGGCACTCAGGTTGGCATTAGCAGCTATTCAGCATGTTACTAAATTCAGCATTTTACAGAAGCTCTGCAAATAGATCCTTTCATGCTTCAGCATTACAATTTGTGTATGGTTAATAGCCTTGTTATTCATGCTGCTGATTTTTTGTACTTTCTCTGTTAGATGCTATATAGTAAGGTATGTTCTTGACTGCAAACCATCCTGTTCTGTACACACTCTCCCCCCATTTGCCTTTCACTTTCAGATCTCCTCACCTGACCCACTATGCACAGCCTCCTTGAGGATCTTTAGCTCATTGTTGAACTCTGCAATGAGGGAGCTCTTGCAGAGAGGGCGTGGGATGAAGCGCCGCTCAAGCTGGTCAGCAATATGCTGTCGGGCAGTCAGCTCCTCATGATTCTCAGCTGGCTGGGCTAGCAACTGGGGGGATGGGTGAGAGTGGTGAGAAAGAGCCATGAAAAACCAAGAACACCAACAAATTATTTCCTAAATGTTAAAGGGAGGAGCCATAGCCTAATGGTAGACCACCTGCTTTGCATGCCTAAGGGACTCGGTTAAATCTCTGGCAATTCAGTTAAAATAGTCTTAGGTTACATGGCAGAGAAGACCTTCGTGTTAGGTCCTGGAGGGCTACTGCCAATCAGAACAGATAATACTGGCACAGGATTTGCAAGCTGCAGCCCGTAAGTCTTGTTCACCTCTATATATTGGTCTTTCATGGCCTGTGATTTGGGTTCAAGCTATCTATCGTTCATGTGTTCACCTCAGATTCGTAGAGCCTTTACACTGGGTAGGTTTAATATCTTACCTACAAATGTACTAAGAGCAAGATTTAATAGGCCATTGGAAAGTCCCCAGTCATGTTCTTGCGACCTGACCTCAAAAGAGTCCTTGACCCATGTACTTTTGTATTGTACCCACTGTATTGATTTACGCCATCGATTTCTATATCCATTCCTGGAAAATTTTCATGGTTCAGATACAGACTTGGTCCGGTACTTGTTGGACAGGAGAAATGAGTGCCGCTCATCAAATGTAGCAAAATATATATTTAAGGCACTGTCGAGGCGTAAATTCCTCTGTATTTCTTTGCCTGATCAATGATTGGCGGCTACCTTGAATGTTTTAATTTTGTCTTCTTGCTGGATTGTTTATACCAATAAAGGTGGAATGAATGAATGAATGAATGAATGAATGAATGAATGATAATACTGGGCTAGATGGACCGGTAATCAAACTCAGTGGTTTGCAACCAATGTGTAGTGCTCACAGAAGCAATGTTGCTGGAAGCCACCTTTCCCAACACCTGCTCCCTACTGAAGCTCCTAGTGAAGCCTTTGCCATTGGGGTAGTCATTGCAAAAGTCATTTGCAAAAGCCATTGCCAAAGTGTAGGGGAACCACATCAGCTGCATGGTATGCAGTCGGGGTAGGGCTGCAGAGGAAGGAGGCAATGCTTGGAAGCTATGAGGGAACTATCTGCTGAGAGAGTGTGCCTCAACCCTTAGCACTAACTTTTCAGGTGTTTGGAAACATCCATAGGGAGAAGGGGTGGAGAAGACAAATTCTGGCAGCACTGCTTCCGCAAGCAACATCTATGCTCTGGATGAAACCAAATATGAATCAGTTTCATACAATCATGATTTTGCTTGAACTGCAGTATTGACTGCTTTTTGAAGCCTTTTGAACAGTTTTCTCCTGTATTAGCAAGGATAAGTATTTGTACTCAAAGCTGTTTTGACTTGAAAGGATACATTCTCACTGTGAAGACAGCTGTGCTGAAAAGAATGGTCATGTTTCTTCTTACTTCCTACCAGAGAGACTGTACACCTGGTTTAACAATGTCAGTCTGTCAAAGGAATGAGGATTAACATTAGACATGCTTTACCTTGCACTGAATGAAGGGTCGAAGGAGGACGAAGATAGGGATTCGGGTACGAACAATAAAATCCACGAAATCCCACAAGGCTAGCCCTCCCACTTTTCGCAAAGCCATCTCTTTGACCTGCAGACTTAGCCAATACCATTGGCTGCCAAGCTGACGTTCAAAACACACAAGGATCACCTTCAGAGCTAGAATTAAGACAAATGTCAGAAGAATCAAAAGGCTGTGCAGTCACAGGAAAGCCAGCCATTTACATACACATATTTATTCCATAGTATAAGGATCACATGTGCCAACTTGCATGCAAACACATGTGCGTAATCTTTCCTCATCAACTTGCCAGGGAATCAGCCTGTTGAAAAGGCAATATATTTGGTGATATTTTTGATCCACAAAGTTGCAATACACATATCCATTCTGACCTCTAAATCCAAGCAGAAGCAATATGTACTCTTACACGCTCAATATTTTATTTCTGTATGTTTCCTTTAACTGAAGGTGTGCAGGAGAAATGCATTTAATCACATGCACGTGGTGCTAGGTGCCTGCTTGGATAGCAAAGGGCAGACTAGTTAACTTGACTATTTCCAGGACTAAAAGCAAGAGACCACAGATCAGGTCAAGACCAGGAAGGCCACACTTTCTGATTAAAAGGCCATGTAATCAACCCCCACTTTCTTAATCCATGAAGCTTAATGCTCTATATTCGAAAAGAGCTTGTTTACTGCAGAAATGTTAATCACATTTTCATGGCTCCAAAATGCAGGTTTAGCTTTCCAGCTCTGAATGCTGCTGGAATAGCACATTTTGATGGTTTATATTCACCCCTCGACACTTTCCTGGATTCCTTGGTTTCCTTTGTTTCTTTTCTGTTTCAATTTTGCCGGGTTGAAATTCTCACTCACCCAAGTAGGCTGCCTGACTAGTGGACTCAGCTAGACCTTCCTTACGCAGGTCCTTCCCTGCATCCCCTGGAGTGGAGCAGTGGGCAGGGGAGCTCTCCAACATGAAGTTCTTACTTCGGGAAGTACTGATGATGCGAGGTGGTAGCAAGATATTAATGACTGTCTGGAGCAACAGGAGAACTTCAGGCTGCTCCAGCCAAGGGCTGTCTGAAGAACATCAAAGGGAAAGGACAAAGAACAGAGATCAGGCCCTGACTCCCAGAAAAGACTCCCAGAAAGTGCCAATTTCAGCATCACAATCTGATGCCATATCTGCTTTACATCTGACCAGCTCCCCTACCTTCTCTTTCTGCAAACAAAACATTATCCTAGCACAAAGACAACTTATACAGCTCCTTACTGAGACCAAAGAGCTCTTGCCTCGCTACTCAATTCCCACCCACCCCACTGCTCTTTGCTTGTGATTCTTAGAGTCTTGTTCACACTGGTCTTGACCATAATCACTAGTAAAATCCCCCTCATTGGCTCCTGGTCGCACTTGCTGACTCTAAGGCAAGCACACCTACATGTGATTAGCTAAATCAAGCTAATTTGCCCTTGAGCCAAGTTGCCCTTGAGCCAAGACTACATGGGAGAACCATTTGCTATGGTTTAAGCCACAGGTGTGAATAAGCCTTTTAGGAAAAGAAACAACCTTATTACAGGAACTGTAGTGTAAGAAATAGAGTTTGAACCAAACAAGTGACATGGAACTGGGTGAAGAGAAGCCTAGGCAGAAGTTATATGGTTATCATGTTTGTTTCCCATTTCTTTCTTACACATCAATGAATGCTTGCTTTATCCAACCAGATTTGTCATTGTTCTTATCTCAAAAAGAGGTCAAAGAGTAAATTCGGAAAACACAGCTGAAATGAGAGGAAACCACAATGCCTATTTCCATTTGTATACCTGCAACAAGCCCTACTCACAACACACCACTGGGAAAAAACGCTCATAAGAGAAGAAACATAGAGGTGGAAAGAAGCACAAACATTTGTTGTTTTGGAGAGGAAGTGGGGAGGGAAAAACAGAAGAATCTTTCTGTTAATCAGACCTTTGCTTCCTGATCCTACTGTGAGCACAAATGGAATCAGTAGATTTAAAAGCATTCCTTCCCTTCTCTCCTGATTGGTGAATGGGGAGATCACATGGCTTAAGGGGAAATCTTCTTTCAAGGCCTGTACAGTGATGATAGAAAAGAATTAAATCATTTTACTGGCAGATTATAGGGCAAATGGTGACTGTAAGGAAGACAGTCCCACAAACACTTGGTTTACACAACACTGTACAGCAGTATCCACATCTTGGATTCACCATCTTGGACGTCACCTATGCAAAACCACAAATTCTAATTTCAGCATAATCAAGGGAGTAAGTATTCAAGGTTTTGATCTCATTTACATAGCTTCTGACCCTGAATGACATCAACAATGTACTGATAACTCCTTACGAATGAATATGTAAATAAGGTCAAAGTTCGAACTAAAGAATCTGGAAAAAAAAGAATGCAAGAAAAGCTCTTTAAAAGTTAAAAGTACATTGCCTAAAAGTGCAAATTTAAATGTGGTGGTTACACCATATGCTTTTGCTTCTCCCTGAGGTTTAAGATTCTGCCTTAAAATACACACTGAAGCTTCATGAAGGCAGTAATTGAAATTTTTGATGAACAGAAGTAAAACTTAGAACCCATGAGAAAAACTAGGTGAAACCCTAAAGGTCTGAAACTTGAAGACTCACATTCATTCTCTTAGATACTTAGGTATGAACTGTATTTACTCTCAGTATTGACATCTGAAATGAAATGAACCTCAAAACAATTTGGATCTTAAAATGTAGGCTAACAATTTTTGAGGAATTTCCAACACTGCTTCACTGTGATAGTACTAGAAAAAACAGCAAATTTCCTTTTTGAAGGCACTAAACATTTCCCCCTTCATCTGAAATACACAAACATAGGAAATTAAAAGAAAGCAAAGGTTACTTGATTTTAGAAATACAAAAGTATTTACTAGGAATATGATGCTAAAATGATGTTTGAAGGTATATATTTTTGCTGCTACATAACTATTTCCATCAGCAAGCAACAGCTGTTGACAACATTTTCAGTCACATATCTGTTTTCATTTCTCTCAATGCCTGCCTTGAACCTTTGTATGCCCCTTTGTCACCAAAGTATCTCACCCACACTCTAAAAAAGCCCACCCTCTTTCTTCTCATCGGACAATGTATCTTTCAATTTGTTTATCATTCAGACCAGAGAAGGTCTACATCAGGGGTGTCAAACGTGTTTCATACAGTGGGCCAAATAGCATTTATTATGTCTGCTGAGGGCTGGAAGTGTTGTCATTAGGCAGAAAGTGATGTCATTAGGCAGGTCATAACCAGAAATAAGCACTTTTTTTCTCACTTAGGCCCAAACCCAAACCAACTTTCCAGCACTGGCATAGCAGTGCCAATGGAATGCATGCTGCATCCTGCAGTTGGGTGGCACTCACTGAGCCCTCCTCAAAGTAAGGGAATGTTTGTTCCCTTACCTCGGAGCTGCATTGCCCTTATTTCGGTACTGTAAAGTGGGTTAGGATTGTGCCCTTAGTCACACATTAGCTGCAAATGACAGAAAATATGCACATCTTGTTCATATTTCAAAATACAACTGAGCCCAATTATCATGCAGGCTGCCCTTTCAGCAGTAACACCTCAGCACTGCTCAGCGGTTGAGAGCCTGAGGGCCAGATAAAAAGCTTCCGCAGGTCACATTTGGTCCCCGGGCCTTATGTTTGACATCCCTGGTCTACATCATTCCTTATGTGCACTAATATATTAGTGCAATATTCCTGCAAACAGCTTCACCACAAAGAACTGGTGGAATGGGAAGAAGAAGGTACTAGACTATTTGGGTCCTGGATGACTGTGTCGTTGTCAAATGCATCTAGGTAATTGACATTCCTGGACATTCATGTCTGGTTTTTGTGTGTGTTTCCCGATCATTTGCATCCCACTATAACTAAGCAACAAACCTCATGTTTTATATCCTAAGCCTCTTATCCCAACCCTAACCCTACCTTTGTTTTTGTTTCTTTAAAGTAAGGTATATGTAATATAAATATACATATACTGGTACACAAATATCTGGGATGCAAAAAAAAACAAAACCCCAGAAACAAATGTTCAATGCCAAGACGCATTTGACCAGGACACAGTTGACCAGGACACAAGGAAGAAAACTTGCAGGTGTTTAATAACTACCTTTCAGAGATCCCTTAATATACCACCATACGACTGGGAGAGTTATAGAAGCCCAAACAAACTAAGATGCAGAGCTGGTATTTTACAAAACAGTAGCAAAATAATGTAGGCCATGTCACTCCACAGCATATTTCACTATTCAGGATAATAAAAGATGGAAATTTATGCATGGTATAAAAAACTAGTCTGTGCATTTACATTTTATGTGGTCTCAGTGCACTACTATGTTAACCACAATTTAGTTGACTGACACTGGTTCTATTCCCAAGTATCCTCAAGCAAAAAAAATCAGTTGACACCATAATAATTAATCTCAGAATTATGGGTTAAAAAAAAAATTCCTAAAGAATGCTTTCTGTTAGCTTCTAGAAATCTGGAGATACGTACAAATCTGATAAGGAAATTTCTCATGGAACTAACAACTATTTGAAGATAATAAAATTGAAATTATGCAAAACCTGACTGAGTGGAATGGAAAAATATCTGACCCTCATATAAGTTAGAGACAAAACTTAAGGCTGCAATCCTACACACATTTTCCTGGGAGTAAGCCCCACTGAACATAATGGGACTTACTTTTGAGTAGACATGCCTAGGACTGCACTGTCAAGCTTTCAATGCACATCATGATTTCAGATGGACTGAGTTTTGTGAAAATCCAAAGCTTGCACATTCCTGACCCATAAAAGTCTTATTGTTATATTTCTTCTGCTATTTTAAAGCAGAAAAGCAACAACGGTCTGCGTGCATGTATATGTGTACACACACACTTCATGCACACAAACCTACACTTACACAATGACTTTTTGTGCCAGGTCCTCGGTTGGCTTAAACCCACATAATCCCAATGTGATTTCAGTGGGACTAGAATAATTGGCATCCAATGAGGATCGGGACAGTCAATAAATGCTGAAACTTTAGCATTACATTTTGTTTCACAGTTTTTGCCCAGCGTTCGCAGAAAACAAACGAGCACCCATGAGTTGGTGTCTCAACCACATGAGAAGCAAAGCCCGATTAACAGGCAAGGCAGTCACACCTGAATCTGCAATGCTACAAGCCGGACAACAGCTGTGCTGAAGGGTAGAGGTGGCGAGAGATAAGGGCTGAGATGAAGAAGGGGTAATCCATCGGCCACACTGGAAGGTCCCACTACTCCCATCACCTGCAATACAAACACAGCACATCACCAGGACCAACTACTGCAATTCCAACCATGCCATACCCTCCAATGTTAATGAGGTACATGCTTCAGATACCGCAAGACTGGGATGCTCTGGGATTCTGAGCCCTCCACAGTGCCTTCCGGTAGCTGGGGCCAGCAAGGAAAAGGAATGGTTCTAGCAGGAAATAGGGAGGGGGGATAAGGAACTGCTACAGGGTTAGCCAGAGGAATTGGACAGAAGTTATAGGAAAAATCAGTACACTTAAGAGTGTACCCAGTACTAGCCCTGAATAACCAGCACTGTACTGGTAAGATAAGTGGGGTTGGAGGGTATGCCATGTAGCTCCTACACTCAATGGAAAAAATATACTGAAACCACCACGTTTCTAGTTGACTTCAGTTCCTCCCTTCTTCCATCTTATTTCTTAGTAATGTCCTGAGTCTGACCCAGACTGGGTTTGATACAATGTTCAGGCTCTCCTGTATCACTGTGCAATTATTTTTTTAGGTTAAATTTTGAATAGAATTGGTTTCAAATGTATGTCTGATGAAGGTTTTCATTTGGAATCAATAATGTTGTTAGCATGCTCTTAGGTTATGAAGTATGATCCTCTCTCAAAAGGATTTTGAACAGCCTTGCATCTGATGGTGAACAATACTTTATATTTGTAAATCACTTTGATTGCCCTACATGAAAAGTGGAGTATAAATTTAGTTAGTAAATAAGCAAAACTATAGTATACCGTCCTGAACAATGCCCTTTGGAGTCCAGTTCAAACAATGCCTTTTGGAGGCCAATATCTCACTGAACTAACAACTATTTAGTGATTAGTGGTTACCACCAGGGTGCAGACTAAAAGAATAGTTCAAGCAGTTTGAAAAAGGTCTGACTTAGATCCTGCAGAAAAATGCTGTTAAGTTTCTGCCAGAAAGTAGCTTGTTTTGATTATAAATATTGTTTGGAGTAGTGAATGTGTTTGTGTCTGCTTACCATCTTCTTGACTTGTATATGTGTAAATAAACAGATAGTCAAAAAACATATTAGAATAACACCACAAATCTTCAGTTTGTTATCTTTCTAAGGGAAGGAACACCCTATAAAAAAGGTAGTTGGGAGCTGGATGGGGGTGAACAAGCTGAAACTAAATCCTGATAAGACAGAGGTTTTCCTGGTCCACAACTCAGGTATTGTACTATAGTCCTGTTCTGAATGGGGTTGCACTCCCTCTGAAGGAGCAGTGGCATCACTAGGGTTCGCGTCACCCTCTACTGAATGCCCATGTGTCACCCCCCATGCAGTGGGCAGGGCAACACCCCAAGTGGTGGGCGTGGTGATGTGCCATCACTCCGCCCCCACTGGTTTTTTGGCTGTACCTTTTGATAGAACAAAGATAGAACACATTCTGCATGAAATTAAGCATTGATTGATATATAACATGATGGTATTATTCTTCCAAATTATGATTTTAGTGATTTTGGTCACCAGTGGTGACACACACACACCCCCCGAAGGGTATAAACTTACTAACACCTTATTGCAGCAGTTCTCAAACTTTTAGCACTAGGTCCCACTTTTTAGTCTGTCCAAGGCCACCAGAAGTGATGTCACGGTGGAAGTGACATCATCAGGTAAATTAAAATAAATCATTATAAATAATTAAAGTAAAACAAACAAATAAATAAATAAATAGAGGCCAGCCCTGGACCACCAAGTGAATTTCCTCTCTAGCCTGCCTGCAGTAACACCCCCATTCCAAAACCAGTAAGGTTTTCAGCCCTACCCAGTGCCCAGTTCAATTGAAGAACTTCTGTTTAAACCAGACCACTGTCAGGATCCACCTGGCTTTGCAAGTCTCAAAAAGGTTCACCGTATCAGCTGAAGCCTCTTTTTGATCCTTTTCAGTGGGGGGAGGGGGGAGCCTGCCTTCTGGAGCACTTGTTTAGCTCCAGGTCCATAGGATCAGGACCATTCTGGTAGCCTTGCACTCTCCTTCACCTGATCTTCCACAACAGCCAAGGCACGTTTGCTTACTAGCGAGTAAATGAGGCTTAGTTTCGCTTTCCATAGGGCTCAATACATTCATCTGCTTGGAGGGAGGGACTTCCTTTTCAGGTGTTTTGGGGGGGCTGCATTCATTAGATCAGGGCCACTCAGGTGCTCATGGATTCCTCTCAGCCACCTAATTAGAAAGCACCTAATTTCGTAGTACTTGTGTACACGGGTACAATGACAAATAAATTTTCTATTCTATTCTATTCTATTCCCAACAGTAGCCAGCCAGATACTTCTTGGCAGGGTGTACAGATGTCATAACTGCAAAAAAGGACAAGGTATCCCAAAATGCAGGACATCCAAGTAAAATATAGGACATGATGAAATAAAAGCTAAAAACACTTATATTGATTTCATGTGGTTAATTTAAACACTATGTTACGTATTGTTAAATTTAAAACTATATTACATATAATTTTATTAATTACAAGACGGATATGTGCTGCCTGCTCACTGGGAAAAGGAGGACATTTAAGTTCTTTTCTAGGACATGAGGCTAAAAAAGAGGACATGTGATGGAAAAAGAGGATGTCTGGTCACCCTGCTTCTTGGAAACTGGCAAAAGGAAAAACAAAGGCATCAAGCCTTTCCTGTTATTTGTCCCACAGCAACTGGCATATAGAAAGCATACTGCTTTTCAATGTGGATGTTCTATCTAGCTATTATGGCTAATAGCCATGGATAGATCCTTCCTCTGTGAATTTATTTGTCTCTTATCCCTTTTCAAGTTATCTGAGCCAAAAGTGGTTTCTGTAAGTTTATTTATGTATTGTAAAGAAAATAACTTAAATGCAAAATGTTTGCAAGTTCCAGTTAAATGCTAGCCTCCTTTTCTGGAGCTATCCACGCTTAGTTCCTACATATAAACAATATGTTTCTAAACTCTAGTATAGGTCACTGACAGATGCCAGCCAATTCATTCTAGAACTGTATATAAATATTTACTAAATAACTGAAGGAAAGAATATTGGCTTTTACATTATGCTTGTAAAAATCCAAATAGGTTTTTAAAGATTTGCACCAATAATTATATGCAAATGGACCTTTGTATGCTATTAGATTGCACTTCCTGGCTTGTTTGTTTTACAAATCAATAAACTCTCTAACACATTCCTGTGCTAGAGAGGTCTAAATCTGAGATGGAATGGTCTGTTGCAGCCACAGCATAGAATGGTTATAGCGGTTCTATGCAAACCAAATGCTTCATCAGGCAAAAGTGATCCATCTAGAATAAACAATAAAGGAACATGTATATTGTTAAGGGACAGAAGGATCTGACCATCGTACAAGAAAACCCCAAACTACTTTAGACTATGGACATTACAAATGGTAAAGTAAATTTACTCAGTTAATTCCTTGAGTCAACAATTGATGCCCTTTTGCAGAGCAGTAAAAAAATGTTTTCATTCCAGAACTTGAGACTGAATACGTCTCCAGCTTCCCCCACCACCTTCCTTCCAACTCTACCAGGTGTGTGCAGCATCCACCACCCCACTCTCCAACTTGCAGCCCTCAACTCTCAGCGCAACGTGTAGGAGTAGATTTTCAAAGTGGTGCATGGAAAGTAGCAAAAACCAGTCACTGTTCTACACAGGCTTCTCTCCTGTTCTCTCCCCATACACCACTTTGGAAATGTACTCCACCATTTCTAGTGTCACTTGAAGAATGCATTTGCAAGACTAGCACAGTAACAGAAAACAGAGCTAAATATTTGGTACAAGGGAGTCCCTACAACAGAATGAAGTTTAGTGGTTGTGCAGGAGATTGCAACTTCAGCTACTCACCAGATTGACACAGACATTGATCAGTGACCTAAGATGAGGCAGGAAGGATATGATTGGCTGCCTCTGAAGTGTCAAACAAACCCCTTCAATCAAACTGCTGGCAGGCTCCCACTCAACCTGTCGCCTGGAACACAACAGTAGGTGGCATTAGGTGTTTGACCCCACCAGGAACCCTGCAACAAGGGGACTGAGACGAATGGATGCCAAGGAAAGTTTAAGACAAAGAAGGATGTCTCAGGTGGCAACACTCAACATTATAATGCAAATATCTTACCCATGCTATTGAGAAAGCAGAGAAGTACAGAAGACATTGAAGAAGAAGACACTGTACTGGACCTGCAGCAAAGAGGCACAGGCACCATGCCCTACAAACAGTACAAAATACTCATACCAACAACAAAAAGAGAAGAAGTGAGAACAGCAGGAATGGACCTCTATGAGGAGGTTATGTTTTAGTTGCTATTTGTGCCTTTTGGAAAGAAAAGATCTAGTGAGACAAACTTGTGTCATCTGTCATATAGCTTTTTAAAAGTAGCCTTCAACCTGGGAATGCTCTACTGATCCCTAGAACTGAATATTCTGTTAAATGCCCTTCCATGATGAACTCCCCCCCCCCCCCACTCCCCAGCAATACCTCAGTTTAGGCTAATCTGCTGAACTTCAGACTCCCTGTTAAGCATATCTCAGTGTGTCTGATTGAGAACAACCTTTTGCATCTGACCATGCCAGGACAGCATTTTTAGAGTTTTGCTGAACTAGCTGCATTTTGATAAAATTAGATCCTGAAGGCAAAAGCCCATTATAAAAACACTTGATTTGCATGGATGTGGTTGAACAGCAGTAAAGTGGATGTCCAACCATTTCGATAACTTTAGCAACCCAGATACGTCCAATTCAATTTTTCCAGAGTTTTCATCCAGTCACCTCATCAAATGCAACCAGCAAACTAACTGACTGATGAATATACAAGGATTTTTCTATATTGGTTTCAAAATATATTTTCTCCAGGACACAGATCCAAAACTGCAAAACAACTAATACCAAACTCGCTTTAGGAAAATCCACCCTGAGTTTTGCTTGTTCATAACCAGGGAATAGAATAGAACCCGGGAATGGAATATTGGCATCCACACCGCAGTTCAGCAATTCCATGCACACATTTTGACACAGACGCAACATTTTCAGTATTATAAACCTGAAAACAAAACTTGCCAGGAAGGCTGGAGGAGTCCAGAGTCTGTACTACAAGTCTTCCCCTCCCTTGGGTTTCCCACCAGACTTGCCAAAAGCACAGCAGGTTTTCATAATGAGATGAATTTCAGAAGTAGCATTCTGAATTTTCAATAAGCTTCAAAAATAACACTCTTGGTCAATTTTAATGGCAGGCAAATTCAATCCAGCCTTAATATAATAAATTGCTATTTCATCTCCAGTAAGAGGAGAATACATCACCATGTGGTTATATGTTGCAACAATGGTACTCACTTACAAGGAAATTGGTCCTCGCTCATATCCATGCCTCGGAAATAATGTCAGCAGGCTTGGAGACCTAAAAAATCTCCAAGGGTCCGCAGTAATTCAGTGTAGATATCACCACATCAAGATGGTGAAAAGAAGTTCAGAATCCAAAGATTTGTCTGTGGATTGATCTGGTATGACAGAAAACTCTCCAGAGATGAGTATCTGACTATATAATTAATTTGTAACCAGGCTATGGAAAGTTCTACTTATCAAAAGCTGAAACTGAGGGAAACCAAAGCTCAGGGGGCTTCGTGTCTCCAGGATCTCCACAATCCAGGAATTATGTGGAAAACCCAAGGGAGGGGTTGTAGTGCAGATCCTGGACCAGTGGCGTACCTGGGGAGGG
Source organism: Tiliqua scincoides (assembly GCF_035046505.1). Classification (NCBI taxonomy): domain Eukaryota; kingdom Metazoa; phylum Chordata; class Lepidosauria; order Squamata; family Scincidae; genus Tiliqua; species Tiliqua scincoides. The sequence goes on along the minus strand of NC_089821.1, from coordinate 127,017,740 downwards.
GGGGAAGTGGGACAAATGCTTCCCGCTGCCTCCCAGGAGTGCTCCTGGGTGCCCCTGCTCTGCCTCTGAGGGCGTCCTTCAGAGGCAAAGCAGAAACGGCACACGCCCCCTCCGAAGTTGGGGACATGTGGTGCTTCCCGGCCTGGGTCACTCCTCCTGCACCTCGGAGGGTGTCCCTCCGTGGCGCAGGGGAAGCCTCCCGGCCCGGGTTACTCCTCCTGTGCTTGGGGGGGAGGAATTCTGGGGGTTGCCCCGGGCGCAGGGACCCCCAGGAACGCCACTGCCCTGGACTCCTTCAGCCTACCTGAACTCGCTGCCAGACCCAGACACCAGAGCTACCATCCCTCCCAGAGCACATTGATCTGCCACTCTCTTCAGACTCTGAGGACTCCCGCAAGAGCCCTGCAAGGGAGTCAATGTCCCCGTGGCACTGTCAAAGTCGATGCCTACAAAATAGGGCAAAGGCCCTTTAAGAGAAGAATATGACTTGTTCATGAGATGGAGCCAACATGCTAGACTGAGTCATTCACATCCAGCCTGAATGCACTCCTCTCCCCTCAGAGCTATCTGAGGTACAGGCTTCTCTAATAGGACTCCTGTCTCAGCCTGAGCATCTCCTCTCTTTGGAACTGCCTGCCACTTTGTAACTGGAACTACTTACTACCAGGACTCTCACTTCTGAGAGCTCTGCTCCAGCTAGACCATCAGCATCAGATCTGCTGAGAACAGGATATGGAGATATAGGTTGATTCTTGTTTTTCACAAGGGTTTCGTTTCCAGAATTCAGGTGGATGGCAAAAATCACATTAAAGCAAATTCATTTAAAAAACAATGCCCCTTTGCTAGGCGATTTAAAAATAGCCTTGCTGACCTTTGTGATGTATGACAGAGTCATTAGGCAGACAATCCATGAATCAGTCTCTCTCCAGGTGCTTAGAAAGGCTTCACTCTGAGCCAGCAACCCCTCCCTTCACCAGTGCAAAGTGATTATCTTTCTTTCATGTGCTTAGGGGGAAGGAAGGGGTCGATTGCCTTAGAGTGAAGCTGTTCTAAGTGGCTACAGAGAGTATGATTGATGGATTGTCACCTGGCTTCCCTCTCTCGCATTAACAAGGCTATTGTTAACCTTTTCCCTTTAATTTAAAGAGCCCTTCTCATCACATTGAACTAAAACAGCAGGTGAAAAATACGTAGATAATTAGGTTATACCTGTATACAGCTTCTCAACTGCTCATTCTCACAATGCTAAACCATAATGTGCCATTATGTCTGAGTGCAGCCTGTGAGTCACTTGGCTGCTTTTATTTAATAATAGAATTTTTTAATAGAATACTTTATTGGGTCTTTTTGCAGACTGAATGCCTTTTTTTATAGTTGCAAGCTGCTTGTGCCACACTGTAGAAGCAACCATGAACTCAACCTTTTCTTGCAGCATTTCAGGGGATCTGATATTCAGTGGGGTTTATCTGCTAATTTTAATCTGAAAGTTTATAGAAATGGGGTGAGTTGGGGAAACAAATAGCACCTGTCTATAGATATCTGTTCAGACATAAATGTCACTGAATTGACTGAGACTTGCTCCCAGGTAAGTGTGTACAGGATTACAGCGTTAGACTGCAAACTTATACACACAACTGGAAGCTAAAATAAGTGGGACTTACTTCTGAGTAGACATGCATAGGAACTTTACTCAGTGTTTGTGTTCAGAATCTTTTCCTGTTCTGGAACCCTATTCTGGAAAGGAGCAATTCCAATTCATCAGCTTTGTAAAGGTGCTACTTTTACACCTGTCCACTGAATAGGTGGCACAGACATGCTTAAGTTGACATGACAGAACTCTCAAAGTGAAGGGAGAGTTTTAGCAATTAAAGACCCTAGCATCCTTTTAGGGTTTAGAAAGAAGATGAAAAACACAGTTATGATTTGGAAAATAGAAGAACAAATGAAACAGAGCTGACAGCAGACTACAATCCCATCAAAGGCATCCTTTTGACATATGAAAGTTACAGGGAAGAAGATGAGGGGAAGGTAACTTTATTTTATCTCAGAGAGGAAGGTGAGGAAAGGCAGTATTGATATGGATATTTGCTCACAAGCAAGAACACATTAGGAAACCATTCAACCAATACTGAGACAGCATTTACCTAGATTTAACTCTTTTTGGGGAAACATGGACTACTTAAAACAATTAAAACTGCACTTTAAAGACTAACAAACCCATTGTGGCATAAAGCCTGATGGACCAGATCCTACTTCATGGGAAGTATCTTTTGGGAAGCATATTACTGTCTCCTTGTTTATCTAAGTAGCTGTCCAGATAACTTGTTTCAAGCTCCAATGAGTTCATACAATTAAGCAATCAGCGGCTGAGCAGGCCAATGCTGTTAAAGCATACCAGAATCTCTTGCCTATGTAGACAAGGGTTAATGATACAGGAAAACAGTGACCAAGAATCTTTGAAACAACTTCTTTCTCCAACCATGTGATATAAGCAATAAGATGAGCTCCAACTAGATTAGATTCCTTGTATTTCTTATGTCTCCTATATTTAGATGCATTTTAATATTTCTACCATGGGAAGCAGGCTTACAACAAAACAAGCACTTGGTTCTAAAGCATTAGTACTTTAAGCACAAATTATCATGACAATGTCATGTGATTTTAGAAGAAAACAAGAACAGTAGCTATTTACTCTGGGATACCTGTTCAAAGGAAGATGCTACATTTTTATAATTCCTATTTGAAATTTTTCTTAAAAGATGCATTTCTTCTATTGTTGTCTCAAAATATGGCCAAACAAACAAACACCAATAGAAGGAATACATTTTTTTTTTTTGCTGTAAGAGTTCAGTGCAGCAAACCACTGTCAATAAAATGACATACCCTTCCTTCAAGGCTTGCAATATCAGAAACGGACCCCAAAGGTTTCCGTCAAATCGGCTCACCTCAAAGTAGGCATCTTGTGAATTTTATTGAACATACGATCCAATCTCTTTAAGATGAGGATAAGGGCAGGCCTCACAGCCTCAGCCGTCCAGTCAGTGATGGGCAGCATCTCCATGATGTATCTCCGGAGCCCACGGCTCTCCATCGTCTGGGTATCATAAGGTGCCAGCTTCAGAAGGGAATGTGCAATTTCTGCCAACCTAAAATTATTGCTTGTTAATCTGAGATTCTACAAAGTGAGCTCCTCTTCAGAAAGCCACATCTACTGCTTAGCAGAACAAAACACTCCATTTAACATAACATTGTGCTATCCAAAAACATAACTTCAAACAACTTTGGGTCACAATATTAAAGCATACACTAAGTCTCCACGTTATGTATCAATTCAGTTCCAGAGGTCTGTACAGAACATATGTACATAGAAACAGCCAGCTCTTGCCAACCCAGCACGGTCACTCTTGCATGAGAGCACCACAAAGGACATACTATGTGAAAGCACTATCACAACTGTTTGTAACACAGACGTCTGTAACCTGGGGAGCCAGTGTAGTTAAGTTTTTCAGGGACACCTGTTTAAATATTCCTTACAGTACCTGAATGGTATGCAATAATGAATAATACATACACACAGCTATGCTTAAGCATGGCAGCTTTCATAAAGCATAAAGAAAGCTTTATGCTTTCTCATAAAGTAGAACTGAATACATGTCTGGTTAATACAGTGCTGATAATCTTTAAGCCTGCCTGGGCTTCTGAGCACTAATCAGAAAATGCTAAATATATTTTTAGATTAGTCTCATTTATTACGTATCATACATAAACTTAAAGGAACCAAGAACTACAAAAGACTTAAACCTATAACTGTTTCACCAACTTTGATTGTATCAGGAAAAAGTGGGCCAGATTAACAAGGAAATGGCTTCTACGTAGGAAATTTAAGAACTTCAATTTGCTTCTCAAACATTCAAATTGCTCTACAACACTTTTTGTTCTTGTTAATATTATAGAAACTTGCACTAAAATGCATGGGAGGGCACCTCAATGCCCTCAAGGGAGGGCACCAGGATGCAGGTCTCTTGTTATCTGGTGTGCTCCCTGGGGCATTTGGTGGGCCACTGTGAGATACAGGAAGCTGGACTAGATGGGCCTAAGGCCTGATTCAGCAGGGCTGTTCTCATGAATGTGAGTTTTAAAATTCATGAACCAAACCTGAATATTGCTTTGGTGAACTTGCATCCATTGAGAGAGTCAGTTTGTTGAATTCAACATTGTATAAATGGGGAACTTCAGTTAAAGTAAAACCTGCACTTTGTTTCCACCACCATAATACTACTTTCACTATAGTACATAGTACTAAGTATACATAGTTTAGACGTCAAATCTATACACATTTGCCTGGAAGTAAGCCCCAATTAGCTTAATGGGACTTACATCTGAGCAGACATGCATAAGATTGTGCTATAAATCAACTGGAATCACCTTAGCTGACTACAAATCATATCCATGAATGAAGAACAGCATATATAGAGTTACAGAGAGCAACACATCACCAAATCATGACAAAAGTGAGAAACTTCGCTAATAACTAAATTTATGCACTGCAAATCAAGAGACTGTCTACTCAAAACTTATCTATAATCTCTTGGAAAACATCGATGAAGGACCAAAGCTCTGGCAGCAGAAGAATACAACACACTGCATACACAAGTCACATACTGTATACTTCTACTACACCTAAACCATCCTAAAGATAGCTATCACACAACCACATACAAGATCCAGCAACAACGGACCAGAAAAAGGCCCTTAAATTACAAAGTCAAGGGCTCTCCTCTTCCTGAAATTGCAAATACCACTCCCCTCCAAAACAGATAATAGATTTGATGTAGACAAACAGGCTGATGGTTGACAGCTGATATGAAGTTTTCTCCTAGAACCAAACCTTAGCTTTGCTATTTCTAATAAATACAAATTATTACTGAAAATTATTATTACATGGGTATGTGAATGCTTGTTGCTGTTTTTATATTTTATTTTATTTTTTTGGTGAGAGTTGCTGTGGCCCTTGCTGTCCTGGCCACTTCCATAAGTTTTGTGCATGTTATGGAATATATGAAAGTATACCCAAAAAGGACCTGTGCAGTCAATTGCTTTTTGGGGGTAGTGGAGTGACTTTCCTTTTGGTACTGTGGTTGTGCTAGATCAGACTGTAATAGCTATGTAAATGAAATAGGTAGTGAACTTTACTCTATCTGAGGAGAAGGCTTACTATGAAGGAAATGCTTCCCTTTTAAAAATTAAACAGGACATACACATTCCAGTGCTGATAGGAAAGTAGCAATGATCTTTCAACAGAAGAAAAAAAATTCTTTTTGACATGTAATTTCTTAAAGAGAAAGAGTAATTTCCTTAGATGAGCGTGTTTGCAGTACAGCAGTGAAGTGCTCACCCTCTATAGAACTTAAAAAAAAAAGTAATTTGTTTTAAAACCCTAAATAAAGAATACCTTACCAAAACTGCATAAAAGGGGAATGTGTCTCATGGTATTTATGATGACACAGACATGGTCCAATTGGTGCGCATGGTATTTGCCCAACAATCAAGCTTTGCACTTTGAGTACTGAGAAAAGGCAATTTCTCCCGAAAGCAGGTGCGGCGCTGCAGGAGCACACTTGTAACTCTCACAACAAAAACCATATAAATATGCTATTTTCTTGAAAACGTGAGTGCCTGCACACAGCCTAGTATAGAGGAAACATTATGTGCTTTTTTGGTCACAATTTCTTTTTTGAAACCAGTAAAAAAAAAAAACACAACCAAGATTCAAAAAGTAACTGGAATTCCCCCACTTGTATGCAATTTATTCCCAATATGTGCAGTGATTTCAAGTTAATGATTCTAGCGCAGGCTTTGGACTCTTCATACAAGGCATTTCCTTTCCATCCTGATGATACTGAAGCTACCGAGGGGAGGGGGGGGGAGAAGGATCATGTTCTGGTCACAGTCAAAAAGTTTAGAATTATTCTTTAAGATGATATAGTAACATTAAATAAAGCTCCTGGAATGTAGCCCTTGTGTATTTCTATAGTCTGGTACATACTGTAAATATTTACATATGCTCAGATATATGATAATGTGAATACCTCATATGAGACTTAACATCCAGCAGTTCTAAGGAAGTCACCCTGGGCTCTCCAGCGAGGTTCTGCAAAATCTTCAGCCTGGGGCCACAGTGTTTATAGAATTCGGTGCAGATATTCAACAGTGACTCACGAGGCCGTCGGAACTCCTCCCTGGCAATGCGTTCATCCAGCTCCTCCCGCTGTAAGCCTTGGCCTTCCTCCAGCAAATGAAGGTTTTCCCTGAAGATTACAAAAGGGAAAAGGTGCAGAATGTGAAAGCAGAGGGAGAGAAAATATCTTGATGCAGGGTAGAGATTGTAATGAACCCCTCCTTTTGGACAGGTAGAAATGTACCTGCATGGGGAAATCAGAGCTCGATGTACCATAAGTAATTTTCCTCTACAATAGAAAAAGAAGAACGAGCAACTAGTATTTGTAAGAGACTGGATAACTGTTACCTGGAAAGGACTGTTAAAAATACCTTTTGCTGATTTTCTGTTACAGTTTTCCTTGTTTCAGTCACTGAAAGTGGAACCCAAGGAGAGTAGTTCCACTTTGGAGGAGTTCATCACAAAAGCTAAGTAGACTGGGTGGAATTCTCACAATACCTGATAAAGTGGAGCTTGGCTCCTTGCTCTGGGTACCTAGAAATACACAGAGAAAACAGTGACAGTGTGACAAGTCATAATCTAGAACTAAAAATGCACTTTAGAGCCCAATCCGATCCCTCCATCCCACACTGAGGCAGCCATGCCAAAAAAGTCACATGCTGTATCCAGCAAGGAGGGGGAAGGTGGATTAGGAGGCTTGAGAGAGGTAAGGGAAAATATTTTTCCATTGGCTTCCTGATTGCCAGTGGGTCTCCTCGGACCCAAACAACCCTTGAGCACTGCATGCTCCATTGGCAGCCATTTTATGTCAGTGGAACTCTGTTGTAAACTGGCATGTAAACAGGCATGGGCAGGAGGTCTAGTCTACATGGTAGAGCCTCCGTTAACCCGAAGATAATATCTGAAGGTCGCCAGTTTGAGGCCACTGGCAGCTCCATGAATGGTGAGACCTTGAAGCAGCTGACAAGCTGAGCTGAGTTATTCCACCTGCTCTTTGGTGTGAGCGAAGAAGCATCTTGGCTGCCCTTCAAGTGAGAGATGAAGAAGCTGCTTGTCAGCCAGCATAGGAGGCAACCGGGGGTCAGAAGTGATACCAGACTGTGAAAGATCCATCTGAAATGTTGTGTAGTTCTTGAAAGATAGGAACTTTCTGTTATTGTAAAAATCCCCTCAGGGGTTTAGAGATAGCCTGCCTATGTGAACCGCCTTGAATAAAGTCAGAGGAGTAATACCAGAAAGGAGACAGTCCCTGCTATCTGACCTGAATAGAAACCATGACATGAGGAGAGTGGGGCATTGTCTATTGGAGAGGGTCATGGCTACTATTTGTTCCAGAAGGGAAGCAGGGATGCCATTAGCAAATGGAACTTGGAGCAACCAGTCCTCAGCTGGCAAGACACAGAGAAAGATGGTCCACCCCAACAGAATAACTACTCAGATACTCAGGTATAGTAGTGAAATTTTTGCTCAGTAGATAATTTTGCTGAGTAGATACTCAGGTATAGTAGTGAAATTTTTGCCAAGTCATTTTTGCTCCAATTCGAACTTCACCTTATCTCTGGGTCAATCAGAGGGCAGAGCCTTTCAACTCTGAACAGTTTCCTTTCTCAGCTGAGCTGTTGCTCAGCTCAGGCAGGCACCTCCTTAGTTGCTATAGGTACTTTCCAGGGACATACATTTTATTCTCCTTCCTCCTGCTGCAGCCTGGTTCTGCTTGGCAAATGCTTGCAAAGCAGGTCTGTTTTTTGAAACACCAGGATGGGACCCTCCTTCCCAGGCTACAATTCAGTGCACCATGACTTCAGAATAACACCCATGGAAAGCGGTGAGTCTACTTCTGAGTAAAAAGGGTTGCAAATATCTCATCTCTCTGCTGTGAATTGAATTGCACATTCTCAGTTATGTGTTTTGGGTTGTATGTTGTATGTAGAGCTTCTGGCTTAACACACAGACACCTTAAAGGTGTCTTTGATTCATGGTTCTCCTCCCAACCTTTTTCACTTGCATATCCCTTGGCAGCCCATTTCCATAAATTGTACCCTTCATATTAGCAAAATGTTTGTAATAATACAAGCCCTCATCTCCTCTCTATGAAAACCCAGACTTCATATATTCATCACATATTTTCTCTTTTCATCTGTTTGAAGAACAGAAGACTCTGTCTTTGCACTGTTTTGCACCAGAAGTGTGCTGAGAAATTCTGGGTGATTGATCACTTTCCATATTATGTTTCAGCTTTTTTACTGTGCTGGTTTTCAATCACTGGTTCATAGATGAATTGATGACCAAAAAGTAGCTATTGGTGGGGCTTTCACAGCCAACTAGCTACCTCCCTTCCTGCCTTGCAAGGCATTCTGGAGTACAGCCTGCCTTTTTCTGCCATTCTGCCATTCTTTTTCAAGTACCCCTAAAGGTCCTGTTGAGTGTCCCTGGGAGTACATGAATACCAGGCTGGGAACCACTGTTTTACTGGTATGTAGTTTACAGTGCACTTACTCTGATAGTGTTTATAAAAAGGTGGTGAAGACCAGAATTTAAAAAAGATTAAAAATGTATCTTATGATCTTTTACTATGTTTTTAATAAATTAGAGACTACAGTTCTTAGGTAACAATTAGTAGTAGGTTATTTTTCAGGATCTGGCCTCGGGTAAAATCAGACAAAAATATAGTTAGACACCCCCTAGGTTTAAACCCTGACTTATCCGAGGGTCATAGAAAATTCCATGATTGTTGGCTCAAAACCTGCCCTCGACTTATCTGTGGGGTCAACTTATGGGCGAGTCTCTGCGGTAAGTTTTCTTTTCTTTAAGGAAAAACTAAAGTGTTTGGGACTTTTTCGTTTAGATTAAATGAAAGATAACTGAATACAGAGCATGAGGCAGAAGTTTATAAAATCATGAACAGAGTAAAGAAAGCAGATAAACAGACATTTTCTCCTATTCTTATGATATTAGAACTCGTCCTAATGAAAATGAGAGGAAGTTGATTCAGTACAGGAAAAAGAACATACTTTGTCAGATAATAATCCCCGCCTGGCCATGAAGCTTCCTTAGTGACCTCAGACCAGTCACTATCTCTCAACCTCACCTATCTCACAGGGTTGCTTTAAGGACAAAAGGACAGAAGGAACCATTGTACACCACCCTGAGCTCCTTGGAGGAAGGGCAGTATAAAATATGAAAAATAAATAAATAATAAATAAACTGAGGAATTCACTGTCAAAAGTTGTGGGGATGCCCACTAATGAAGATGGTTTTTAAAGGGGGGTTTTAAACATTCATGGAGGATAAGTTTAACAATGGCTATTAGCCATAACTGCTAAATGGAATCTCAGAGACTGCAAACTTCAGAGGAAAAGTAGGCAAGGGTTGTTGTCTATGTGCCCTACTTATGCGCTTTGTGGAAACATTTCCCTTGTAACTGTTGGAAAGAGATTACTGAACTAGGTGAATCTATAATTCAACAAGACATTCTAACAATGGCCTATTCCTTACCATTAAAAGTGGAGCAGCTATTTTTAAGTGGCTATTTGACAAGTTCAGCCATATTCTTGTACAGACATGTCCACAAAACCGTGAGAGGAACTTTAAATAAACAGAAGTTCCAATGAATTACCTGGTATTTGTTCCAGATGACATAGTGTGGTTAGCAGCTGTGGTTCCTTTGTGGCCTTGATCACATCGACTCATCTGTGGAGCCGTCATTGGCCTATTTTATGGAAAAAAAAGTCATTGTCAGATCTCATATTGGTGACAAATATTGAATTTGTCACTGAAAAATAATTTTTTTTTAAATTGCTCATATAATACTTTGACTTTGTTTTTGATTCCTCCAGTTTCTCACACAAACAGATCCTGGGAATCAAATTTTGCTATTGAAAAACACAGACTAAAATAATGCATGAATTCATATTTGGGATTTGCCCATTTTTCCATTGATAATTCAAAATAATCCTCATTTTTACTTAATGCACAATTGGGCAGAAACATGAAATACAATTGTTGCATTCTACCTCTCTGGTGTTCTCTGAGACCACAATCTCAGAAGTGCGGCAACTTACCTGGTAAGAACTTCCACACTATACAAGAGGGCTTGCAAGGATGTAGCAAGAGCAGCAGTAGCAGCAATCTCTTCTCGAGCAGCTGTCACTGTCTCTGCTTGGGAGGTCTGCCTTTTAAGCTTCTGCAGGTAACAAGGAACCAGGGCTTCAAGGACCATCAGCATCTGAAGACTGAAGCAATGTGCATCATGTGAGGGTAAAATCAAAGTGAGGACATATCCAGGCATGCATAATTTTAGCATTCTAGGAAGACATGCAATCTTCTCCACTGGACCAAGTGCAGGAGAAGTGCTTGCTGTAGTCTGCAGTTGAAAGGATTAGACATGCACTGCTTTGCTGAATGTTGTGATCATTGTGAAGCCACCTTTTCCATCCCTCCCCCAGTGATGTTTCAAGTGTAAAGGAAATGATTTACAAAATAAAAATTAAGCACCAAACAAATGCTTCATTGGATAAACATGGAAGGTGATTCAATTTTTTTTAAGACAGCAGACAGCCTGCCAAAGGCATCAGGGGAAATTACAAAGAGGGAATGTTAGGTCTGAAATACATTTTAAGGACTAGAATCCATCATTTTAGCCATAATCATGGCTTTCATTTCCCTAGATTTACAGGTGAGAATTAATGTAAGAACAGTTTTCTTCTTAGTTTGAAGTGCAAGGCTTGCCCATAGTACAGTTATGCATCTAATCATTGAGAGTCTAACTAGCACAGGGTTCAGTACAGTATTAACACTACGAATGAACCAAACAAAACAGCACAGGGCTAGGAGAAACAGCATGTTGACTAGTGCCCTGATACACCAAGAGGAGACAAGTGCGTGAAGAGTGTTATGCATATGTTTCCTGCGGCTGAAATGATCCATTCAGGAGATGAAGCACAGTCCTGAACAAAGTCTTCAATGTCACTGAGCATCTGTTTGGGGAGAGGGAGACAGGAGGACAGCTCCTAAACTGCGTTTTCTGCTTTAGGAAATGCTTGCACAGCAACCATGCACATGCATTTCCTGCTGTTAGATCTGGATGGAGTTCTTAAAACTCACATGTCATTTTGAACACATAAGAATGTAAGCAAAAAGGTCCTATTAACATGAAATGAGAATCCCATGATTGCAAGAGCTGGGATTCATTGGCTTTTGAAAAAAGTTATTATCAAGTTATTGATATAACTTTCACACTGAAGCAATATATGGATTTTCTGAATTTCAGTGAAAACAGAAAAAACTACTACTTTGTCTTTGATTATAATGATGATTTTTATACTGCATCTCCTGAGATATGTCACTGTACACTGACTAAGGGCCCAATCCTATCCAACTTTCCAGTACCAGTGCAGCCACAATGCAGCCCTGATGTAAGGGACCAAATGTTCCCATACTTTGAGGAGGACTCTGTGACTGTTTCCCTACCACAGGATGCAGAGCACGCCCTATTAGCACAGCTGCATCATCACTGGAAAGTTGGATAGGATTGGACCTTAACACCTTAACTCTTAAGAATTTTTTTTTTTAAAAGGTAGCTTTTGAAAAGCTTAAATTACAAATTTACAAAGATGTAAATTACAAAGCTTATTTACATCTCATAAATATGTCTCCGACTTTTCTACTGGAGCTGTCTTTTTTCTTGTCTGTTAAATCAGTGGTTCTCACACATTTAGCATCGGGATCCACTTTTTAGAAAAAGAATCTTGTCGGGACCCACTGGAAGTGATGTCATGACTGGAAGTGACAGCATCGAGCAGGGAAATTTTTAACAATCCTAGGCTGCCATCCTACCTACACCTACCCAGGAGTAAGTCCTATTTACTATCATTGTTAAAAGCATATACATAGTTGTTAAAAGTACAGGTCTGTAACATTTCCCCAAATGCAGTTAGATGCTATGGTAGCATCAAGTCTAATATATTAAAATAAAATATTGAAATGAATGGGGACCCACCTGAAATTGGCTCACAACCCGCCTAGTGGGTCCCAACCCACAGTTTGAGAAACACTGTGTTATATTAATGTCACATTCATCCTTTGCAAATGCACACAGAAACCAATCAAGATGAAATGACGTTCCAAATAGAGGTTACCTTCTGAATGACTCAGGGGCATATGCTACCACTGTTACACACAACTTGATAGCCTCACTAATGGAAAAAGTCAGGTCTTCATTGCCATAGCAGAAATCTGAAATAGAAAATAAAGCAGGATACTAATTATGAGTAAATGAAGGGGCACCATCAGGGAAGCAAAACTGGCCACCCACTCACAATGTTGACTTACAGCTTGATCCTACCCAAATCCCCGCGTAACATCGGCAGTAAGGGAGATGGACGGGATTAAGACATCAGTGTACACCAGTGCTACCATTACTGCCTCAGTCCACCTCCCTCCCCTCTTCTGGGAAACACCTGTGTTCCTTCCTCTCGCTGCCTCCAACACTGTCCCACCTACCTTTTTCAGCTCTGGCAGCAGGCCTTCCACACCGCTGCAAAATGGCTGCCATTTTACGACACTGGAATGTTGTTCCACTGTTGTAAACCCTTTTGTGTGCCGGCCCAGTCCTATATAAGACTGGACCATTATGCAAGTAACTCAGTCTCAATTACAGATATTTATAATAGGATTTAATATGATATAAAAAGCCACATTACTGTTATAAGGATCGTGGAAGTAGGAAAAAATTAGTTTTGGTGCCAAGTTTGTATACAAAGTATCGTAGGCACAAGGGTCATTTTTATAAATTTTAAACACAAATAAAAAGATATGAAACTGACCATATTTTAAGTAATGGCGAGACACACATTTTTTCCCCATAAAGCACAATTAAAACAAGTTTTGAAATACCTAAAGATTTTAGAGGCTTTTCTGCTTTCACCAATTCTAGAATGTCCAGATTATCTGGAGTATCTCCCTCTAAGGACTGCAGCAGGTCAAACAGGCACTGAGCTGATACCCCTTTGCTTGGTCCATTGTTGGCAGCATCCTGTATATAAAAAGAAGCCATGTATTCTGAATTTCTAGGTTCTGTTTACATTGTTCAACTTTACAGGTGGAAATGGCGCCATCTTTAGAGATGTGACTGCTTTTCCTGAGTGCAGTTATTCTTGACTTAGTTAATACAGTGTTACTGCAATGCAAACATTTATTTACTTGAAGAATTTCTACCCAGCCTTTCTCCCACACTCAAGGAGGCTTATCGGATAAAAACAAATACTTATTAAGTTAAAACAATACTAAAGAGGTTAAACATAAAAACAACTAAAACACTAAACATCCAACAAAAACTAAGATGGAGACGGCAAGCCACAAGGTGGTCTAAATTTCAGAAGGATTTGTATTAAATAAGCCAAAAAAGCTATATAGCTACCGCAGACCCTCGAGCATAAGTTGATCTCACAGATAAGTCAAGGGGAGCTTTTGAGCAAAAATCACAAAATTTTCTATGACTCTCGGATAAGTGGGGGGAGGGGGGGAGACTGAGGGGTGTGTGAAATTCTTTGAAAATGACTTACCAGGAATTATTCAGAGGCAGTATCAAAAAGTCAAAAATTGCTTCTTTTGCCGCCACCCTACAGCGTCCTGCTTCTCAGGCCAGTCCCACCACATCAGGCAACTATTCTTAGAAGCTTTATTCATGGTATTGACCCATATAGAAGTTGACACATGCTTTCAGAGTCAATTTTAAAGCATACGTTTTTCAACTTATACACTTAATCAACTTATACGGTACATACACGTTGATATATAAACATATGTGTATGTGCATGTGTGTGGTTATAGCACTCTCTCTCTTTATATATATGCTCTGCTAACTTTCCCCATTAAAATATATACATTCATCAGCATTGGCACTTGACCATGTTTGAATCTCAGGTTATTGTAAATTGAATGGACATCTACAATAGCGGTTGGTATAGATGAGACTGCCAGTATTCCCTGAGTTGTTGCATTAAAATCTGTTGGAGAAGGGCTGAAACTTATACCACTGACTAGGCATAAGAACATAAGCTCATAAGAACAGTCCCACTGGATCAGATCATAGGCCCATCCAGTCCAGCTTCCTGCATCTCACAGCAGCCTACCAAATGCCCCAGGGAGCACACCAGATAACAAGAGACCTCATTCTGGTGCCCTCCCTTGCATCTGGCATTCTGACATCGCCCATTTCTAAAATCAGGAGGTTGCGCATACACATCATGGCAACATTCAACAGGGCAATCAGCCCAGAATTCAGTTCTTGTAATTGCCACAAACGGAGCACACAAAGCCCAAGTAGGAAATCTATTTCTACTCACAGGAAATTCAAGGAGGGGAGCCACACTTGCAAATAACTGCAGTACGAAGGGCTTACGATGCAAAATGTAAAATTGACGACATGCAAACTCAATTGCTTGACGCAGTTGTGGGTTGCTTTCATAGTCAGCATATACCTGGGTGAAGAGAAAACACTAAAATGTACTGATCTTGTCTGATCTTGGAAGCTAAGCAGGGTCAGACCTGGTTAGTACTTGGATGGGAGACTGCTTGGGAATACCAGGTGCTGTAGGCTTATACCATAGTCTTTCAAGACTGAAGGTTGCCAACCATTACAGACAGGTTACCCTGCTGCTGACCCATACTCAAAGCCCAGATTTACTCACAAACACAGACATATGCAACCATGTTCTCTGTGGCCTTCTTCTCAACTTGGGTGCAATAACTTCATATTGCTTTATTAAATGATCCTAAAGTGTTCTTACCATATGATGAAAGAACTGCCAGCAGTGTTGCAGAATTACCAAGAAAATTTTAAACGGATCAGTAAAAGTAGAAAAATAAACACAAACACTTAAAAAAAAAAAACCAAGGCAAGATTAACAGGTAGGCTTTTCTGGAGCCTTTACTAGCAGAACTGGCATATTGGCCAATTCAGACCTGTTCATTTCCCTCTGACAGGCAACATACCTGCAGCATAGTGGGAAGGATCCACTGGTACCCGCTGAGAGAGAACAGGTGGTTGAAGTGCACAGCTGTATTGATTACAGTGGCAGCATATTGCCTCAATAGGGCACTGTCCTCAGGATGTAGTATGAGAGCGCCATTGAAAACATTCAGGAAGAGCATGATTTCATCCCCCCAAGGAAATTCACTGGGCATTCCCAGGAACATTTCCTCTAGTAGTTTTATCCACAGGCTTTTCTGAAGAGTGTCAAGGCCAAAGAGCTCTTTTCCAGCTACAAGAAAAAGAACAGCAGTGTCAGATTCAAATTCATGTATTACTTGAAAAAAGAATATAAGACCTTTCCTAGAACCTAAAGGAAAGCAGTAGACTCTAAAGAAAAAAAATTAAAAAAAAAACATTTATCAAAATTAAAAAAAAACATTTGTCTTTGTTTTGGCTTAATATTGTATACTTTCAATATTTAAAAGGATATTTGGATGCAGATTCTTACACATTTCTGATCTAATAATAACTTCATTATTACTATACAATTAAATGTATCAACTTGCAAATTGTATCAAATGGCATTAAATTATATCCAGATAACAGAATGGAACCCTCTGTAGCAATCACCCCTTGTAATCTTGATAAAAGGCTTTTCATCTGGTACCTTGTGGGTCATTGAAGAGCGAGAACTCTGCATCAATGGCACTGCGAGGAAAAGACGGCAAGCGGAGAAGATCCTCTTGCAGCAAAGACACATGGGATTGCTTGTGAGCAATAGGGATCTTCTGGGTCAGAGAAATGAGGAACAACACTCGACCCACTTCTTCCAGTTTGCGTGTAAACACCTTGTAAAATAGACAGGCAAAGGGATAAGTAGTATGCATGTACGCACACACGATCCGGTTTTTGAACATCACCTAGTTACACTGCTTTATCCACCGATTCAAAAAGGTTTAAGCAGTTGCAACCGGATGCATCTAAAATGTATTCACAAGAATTTTTATACGTATATTTATATACATACAGATACACTCACACCCATTAGAGCAGGGGTGCTCACACTTTTTTGGCTCGAGAGCTACTTTGAAACCCAGCAAGGCCCGGAGATCTACCAGAGTTTTTTTTACAATGTTCGCGCCATCATAACATACAACATTTATGTGTACAATGTATGTTGGTGTACCTTGCATAACCGCATGAGCCAATATTGCACAACACAACATAATTAACTATAAACATTTTTTGTAATTACTTGAGTTTACTTTGATGACTTGCACTGAAGTGAATCAGCCAAGGATGCATAGTCGGACAGTAGCTGCTGACAGCCAGCCTCAAGCACACTTCCAAATGTTCATCAGTCATGGTGGAACGGTACTTGGACTTAATGATCTTTATGTAGGAAAAGGCTGACTCACATAATAAGTGGAGCCCTTCCTGCCTCAGGTGCTCTTATATCCCTGAGGGCCCTATTGCCTTCAAGTGGCTGCAGCTGTGCAGCACACTCTGCTGGATGCCCAGGCCTTACCCTTAAAGGGGCCACTGCTGACACCACATCTACCTCCTCACCAGATCTTCCTCGATTCCAATACAAGTGGGGGGGGGGAGCAGATCTCCATACAGACCAGTGCAAAAACAGGGGAAAGGTGTGGGGGAGGGAAGATCTCTATATAGACATCATTGCAAGACCGGTGCAAAACCCCTTGCACACAGAACCAACAGATGGAAGTTGGGGGGGGGGGCAGATCTCCATACATACCAGTGCAAAAGCAGGGGAAAGGTGTGGGGAAGGGAAGATCTCTGTATAGACATCACAGCAAGACCAGTGCAAAACCCCTTGCACACAGAACCAACAGATGGAAGTTGGGGGGGGGGGCGGATCTCCATACATACCAGTGCAAAAGCAGGGGAAAGGTGTGGGGGAGGGAAGATCTCTGTATAGACTTCACAGCAAGACCAGTGCAAAACCCCTTGCACACAGAACCAACAGATGGAAGTTGGGGGGGGCAGATCTCCATACATACCAGTGCAAAAGCAGGGGAAAGGTGTGGGGGAGGGAAGTTCTCTGTATAGACATCACAGCAAGACCAGTGCAAAACCCCTTGCACACAGAACCAACAGATGGAAGTTGGGGGGGGGGCAGATCTCCATACATACCAGTGCAAAAGCAGGGGAAAGGTGTGGGGGAGGGAAGTTCTCTATATAGACATCACAGCAAGACCAGTGCAAAACCCCTTGCACACAGAACCAACAGATGGAAATTGGGGGGGGGGGGCAGATCTCCATACATACCAGTGTAAAAACCGGGAAAGGTAAGTCAGCCCCAGTAGAGTCAATGGGGCTCACTCCCAGGGATGCATGAACAGGAGAGAAGCCTGCCAGCTGCTCCTCTCCCAGGGAGGAGCCTGCCAGGTGCTCACTCCCTGGGCTCCCTCCCTAGGCTCACTCCCTGGGCTCACAAGCCTGCCAGGGACTCACTCCTAGGGATGCGTGGACGGGAGAGAAGCCTGCAATCGACTCATTTTGCCTGGAGATCGACTGGTAGCTCGCGATCGATATATTGGGCACCCCTGTATTAGAGGTTAAGCAAACCCAAAATTATTTTTAAAAGTTGAGCACAATCCTAAGATAGCACTGAGCTGGTGCAGGCCCCCTGCGCTGCTCCTGAGTGTCGCAAGCATGCTGTAAAGCTCGGGTGGAGGCCGTGTCAGCACAAAGATATGTGCTGGCCTGCCTGTGCCAGATCCTGTCCCTCCAGTGGCCAAGGCAGGTAGGTTTGTGCTGGGTGATGCAGGGGGTGGAACAGGGTGGCGGGAGGGTGTTCCAGGGATGTTTTTGAGTGGAGGAGGGTGGAACAGGAGGTGATTGAACCCAGGAGGGGTGGGACTGGCAGCAGCAGCACACACAGCAGCATCCTAACCCCTGTCCTTCACAGGCTTCACAGGCCTTCACAGACTGCTCAGATTTGCGCTTGCTAAATAGCTGGCAGAGATTTGAGCAGCCCCAAAGGGCAGGCTGGAGTGTTACTCAGTGTAAGGAAGAAAATATCCACACGGCCTGGTTATTCTGGTGCAGGTTAGGACTGGGCTGCCCGTGTGTTACCATTTTCAAAATTTGCAGATTACATAGATATACGATATTGAAGGAAGGAGTTAGCAGAAGGAGTCATTTTTCATCAAATAGGTCCTTATTTTGCATGCAGTTGTCTTGTGGGATCTCTATTGTCATATGAAAAACACTGTAATTAAAAGTACAAACAATTTTTCTACTGAGTTTTTATTTTAAAAGATCTGTGGTAGAATACCTGTTTCTGAATTAGCTCCTGCCCCTTTTCTGGATGCATGTGTACCAGATTTAGCTGGGGAGATACTGATCTTCGAAATGGATAAATATCTCGGACGTAGGTCTGCAGTATTAAAAAGATTATGAAAAACATTTTACAAATGAAATAAAGTAGTTGCAATTACACTTACAGGACTTACAATAAAAGCTGCTCAGTAATAGTTGGAGACTGGTTGAAGCTTCCCAGCTTGAGCTCTGCAAATTTTAAAATCCTAGTCTAATCTTCCTCTTTTTTTTTACATTAAATTGGATAGATTGGATAATTTTAATCCAAAATTAAAAATGGAAAAAGTTTTATTTATTTCATTACTATCCCATGATGATGCAACTTGCATACCATATAGACCACCTATGGAGGTTTTTATATTACATATTTTATATTGCATATTAATATATATTACACTACATATTACATATGGAATAGTGAATATACATGAATAATGCATAAAATCAGAAAATCTTACCTTATTATAGTGAATAAGATTCCATCGTTTATCCATTAAAAAATAGTTAGAAGACTGAGATTCAGGTATGTTAAAAAATTCCAAACACTCCTGATAATGAAGAAAAACAAGAATCAGGAACTTTCTGTTGATCAAGTTGTACAAATTGTTATAGAGGACACAGTAGATCCTTTGTTTTGGAATTAAATTTAGTTTTCATTCAGGAAACATTAATTTTAGACTCTAAAAATAAACTAAAATCATTCCCGTAGAATTTTAGTTACATGTCTCCTTCTCTGTCTACCACTTCACGCAGGAACACATATACTTTAACTGTGCACACTTTCAAGCTTTGCACTGTCAAGAGGACTACAACAGAAAGCCTTAAACAGATTACAATTTTTTGTACAAAATGCACTTTTTCTGTTTTATAAAAGACATGCAGCCAACATTATAGTACTCAAATGGGGTGAACAATAATTTTTCTTAATATTCTGCCTAGTGCATAAGTTATGAGCAAGCATTCCTCTCCCCCTCCCCCAAGTTAATGCTCTGCGGGCACAATCCTAAACAACTTTCCAGCCCCAAGGTAAGGGTAATTCAGCTCTGAAATAAGAGAACAAACTTTCCCATACCTTGAGGAGTCCGTGAATGCTCCTCCACCGCAGGATGCAGCACATACCCCACTGGCACAGCTGTGTCAGTGCTGGAAACTTGGTTAGGATTTGGGCCTGTGTACACTAAAACTGACCTAGGAAGCAGGCTGTCACATTATCCATTCTGACACATATCACACATACATTTCCCTCTCAAATGTGTACTAGAGTTCCATGGCAGTCTGGTCTCTCCAGAGAACAACAGCCTTAAACAGAAATCTTCCTGAATCCTTGCTGGGTTGAGCTCATACCTAGTCACTGGTCCGGTTTGCTTACCTGACAAGAGCAGGAAATGTGAACATCAATTAATTTAAAGCCAATCAGAGCTTGGCGGGCTAGTCTCTCCAAAACGGGATAAAAGAGAGCTGCCCAGCTAGGTTAGAGAGAGCGAGATGTGCAAGAGATGCAAGATGTAAGAGATGTGTTACGCCAAGCCATGATGCTTTCCAGCTGGGAAAGAGTTAAATCCCAAGGAAATTTTTCCCTTTAGTGCCATAAGATATTGAACTATAAGTTGAATCATAAGTCAGCAAAGTCTTAAAATCTGCTTTTACTTTATTTTGAACTTTGCTTCTCTACCTCAACTATAGAATTTGATTGCCTATTAATCTGTTTTCCCCTTGTCCATTTTAATCCCCCATCAATCTTTTCCTTTGATTTGATTAAAGCCAAATTGCCTAGCACAGCGGTTCCCAAAGTCCTACTCAGACTTTCATACCAAAGAGTATTTGCGGGAGTGGGGCTGGGGAAGGGGGGTGTTCCGATGGCACCACAGCAATCAAAATGCCCAGTGATCGGAATGCCCAGCAAACCCTGGGGTTTTCCCCCTTATCTGGGGGATCCTTCTGGCCTTGGGGAAGGTTCGGGAGGCCTGCAGTCCCCTTCACAGGCCTCCCCAATGCTAAAAATCACTCTGATTCGCGTGAAAACTGGATGTGCGCTTCGATCCACAATCAGAGATATATTTAGCATTGGGAAGGCCTGTGGGCCTCCCAAATTCTCCCTAAAGCCAGAGGGACCCCCTAAGGTAAGGGGAAAAGCTCTTGGGTCCCTGTGGCACCACAATCGCTACAGCAATTACTGGGTCACTCCCTTAAGGAGAGATGGCCCAGTTTTGGTTTTAATGGCGGGTTGTGACCCTCCACTTTGGGAACCACTGGCCTAGTGTTTTACTTCAAAGGGCAGTTGGACTCCTCTGTTTCACACCTTGTTAGCCTTGTGAGCAAACCCAGAAAAGACCCAAATGTGTGTATGATTGTATGGGGATACGTGGGTGAGAGAGGAAGTAAAGTAAAGACATAGGCCAAAACATTGCCTCTCCTTCTCCCTCCTTGGCAGATAGACAGACTCCCAGCTAGGAGGAGAGAATAACAAGGCCTAGCTCCATTGACAGCAACCTACTGGCTATGTGGTTTTGTTGTGATCTCAGAGTGGAGAGCTGTCCAGATTCACAGAGCTGGGTGCGGTCTTTCCCACTGATACTGTGAAGAAAGTCTCAGTAGTTCACAGATGTGATCAAATAAGAAAATAAAACTGACTATGTCATTTGGATACAACACAGTTTGAGCTGATGGTGAAGTGCATGTTGGACCAAATAACAGAAGTAGCTTATAAAGTTAAAGTTCTAAGTATAGTACTATCAGATTTTGAAAGCATAGCTGAATTGTTTTATTAAAGTTTCAAACCTTTAAAAGTGCTTCAAACTGGGTATCTTCATGGACAGGTAACTGGGTTGGGATATCACACTCATTTTGCCCATGAACTACCAAGGTCTTAGTGCCTATAAAAAGCAAGGGTGTCACACTCATAATATATTCAGGATTTGGCTACAAAAGCTCAACACTACTGAGCAATATTAATCTTACAGTTCACGATAGTTTTTAAAATAAAAAAGTTCTACTTGGAATCTACGTTTCAGTGTTTCCCTGTAAAGATGAAAACAGAAGATGCTACTCTTATTCAGACATAGGATGACATGAAAATACAGCCTATTGCAGTGGTTCCTATATGCCTTGGGAACTGGGGTAATTCTTGACAGGGAAGGGAAGCAATTTGATTCCCAGTATTGCACCACTGCCAGGGACAATGGGCACTTACAATGCTACTTACAAGTAGCAGTGCCTGTAAACAGCGCCTGTAAGCCTATGGGGGTGTGGGGAGCCCTGCAGATACCTCTGCAGAGTTCTCCAAGCCTCAGAATGTTGAAAAAAGCATTCACAACCCAATTCGGGTTTGCAATCGCGAAACCGAATGGGAGTCACAAAAGCTTTTTTTCAACATTCTGAGCCTTGGGGACCCTGCGGATGCCTCTGCAGGGCTCCCTGCACACCTTGTAGTAGTAGTAGCCAGTGCTGCTACCTGTAAGTAACCCCCCTTTGTCCCCGTCACAATGCCCCTGTCTGAGAACCTCCGGCCCATTGTCTTGTAGTTCCTGAACAACTGTAACACTTTGTCATTACTAACATCCTATGTGTTCTCCTTATAGGTTCAAGGAGACAAGTGAAGCTATTCATACCGGCAGCAACTGTTACCCTGCACATGCCTGATCTTGTCTGATCTTGGAAGCTAAGCAGGGTCAGGCCTGGTTAGTACTTGGATGGGAGACCGCAGGGGAATACCAGGTGCTGTAGGCTTATACCATAGTCTTTCGAGACTGAAGGTTGCCAACCAGCTCAATGCTTCACTCATTGTCTCATGCAACATGATAACACTTCTGCAAATGGGCAAGACTCTCCGAACGCTGTGGCTGACATACCTACCCACTCCAGTCAATTTACCCCAATGGAGAAAAAAAAACAAAGATGCTGAATCATTCAAAGACATCTTTCATAGCAGGATATTTAATTTGTGTTTTAAAAGATGGCATTTTAAATCTGGAAATTCTTAACAGAAGCTCAGGTTTAAAAAGAACTGGCTCTGAAGGATTTCAAAGTGTGCAAGCCAGAAAAGTATTTGGACCACCGTAAGTCCCTTGCGCCAGCCCAGGAGGGTCACAAACATGCTGTAAGGCACATTTGCGCCTCCTTGTGAGTAGGCAAGGCTGGCATGCTGGCCTGCAAAGGCTGGCACAAGCCTCTGTGCCAACAGAGGCACCAGGTCTTGCGTCAGCTGAGCTCGGCTGACGCAAGACTCTGGGGTGGGGGGGAAGAGGCGGGAGGGAGGTGTTCTAGGGTGAGGGGAGGGCAGATGGTGGGTGGCCCCTGGGGCAGGCAGGGCCAGCAGTCAAGCCGCTCCACTTTCCTCAGGAGGTGACACAAGTCCAAGGAGACCCATTGGGGCCAGGGTGCCTTACCCAGAGGTAACAGGAAAAGTTTCCTGGCATGCGGAGGCATGCCGGCCTGTGGAGGCTGGCACAAGTAAGGGGAAAAGTTTCCCTTACCTCTGGTTGGGCCCCTATCCTGCACTGGATACAGTGCAAGCCTCTTGGCTTGCCTGTTCCAGTGTAGGATAGGAATGCGCCCTAAGTAGTAGAAGCAAATATAAAGACAGAATTCAGGCAAAAGGTCTCAGTGGGCATAAAGATATTCCCTACCTGGCATTGAGGCAGTCACCAGTAGCTTCACTTCACACTGTTCCTTCTTCATAGTCTGTTTGAGATCCTTGAAGAAAAGCCCTTCTACATAGCCCACCACTTCCCATAAGAAAGTCAGAGTTGCTGAAATGGCATCCATGCCCCATTCACATGGCGTGCGTACAAAATACATGATCAGCCCAACCTGTGGGTAACAAAAACACACACACTGCATTTGGTTTAATTTTGCATAGGGTATACTAGTTTCACACGTATTGGCTCTGTCTTCAAGGTTCTTGCGACAAAGGTTTCCTAAGGAACCACATGCCGGTACAGGCATGCCCCAGTGTCCTCAGGGGTTCTATTCCTGAAACCCCCTGCAGTGAATTGAAACCGTGGACACCAAGGAACACCCCCTACCCTCTGGAGGTGAGGGGAGTTCTGCTCTCCTTGCCTCTGGAGAGTCCTCTGAGCCCAGCAGATGCCGCACACATCTGTTCACAACCTTTGCAGGACTCAGACTGAGTCTTACAGTTAAAAAAAAAAGTCACTTCCAGTTTTTTTGTAAAACTGGAAGTGACATTTTTAATGCCTTATAAGGCATTAGGAGGCCTGGAAAAGCTAAGGGCACTGGTCCCTAATAAGTCCCTAATTTGAATTTTCCTGTTGTTAGGAACTCACTAGGTAATGCCGTCTTCAGCCTCAGTCACCACATCTGCAGTATGGGGGACCATAATTCAAAGATCCTGACGTATCTTATAGGGTTGTTGTAAAATAATACATGAAATGCTTTGAATACTCTTTGATAATTATACAGGTTGACACTTATTTTTTGTGAGGGTTCCGTTCCAAGAACTCATGTGGATGGCAAAAAACTCACTATAGCAAATCAATTTAAAAAACAAAGGCTCTTTCCTCCAGTGATTTAAAAACAGCCTTGCTGACCTTTATAATGCACACAGAGGTAATCAGTGTCTCTCCAGGCACTTAGGCTTCACTGGGAGGCAGCAATCCCTCCCTTCACCAGGAGCCCCAGCAAGGGAGAAAGAATGGAGAAGGTGATAATCACTGTCATTGAGCCTTCTTTCACGTGGTGAGGGGGAAGGGAGGAGTGAAGCGTGCAGAGAGAATGATTGATGGATTGTCAGCCAGCTGCACTCTCTGGCATTATTAAATGACTGTTTTCCTTTAATTTAAAGGGCCCTTCTCATCAGCTTTGAGATAGAAGAATCTGTGGATACTTGGGTTATACCTGTAATCACTTGTATGTCTGTCTCTCTGCAACAGTAAAAAGCTGTTTTTTAAACTGTGATTTTAAAGGGGTGCATTTTTCCCCTTCTCCAGGGATCAGCACATTCCTTCACATTTGCAGGGGTCATTTGTGTTGAGTCAAATCCGTCCATAAAAAATCTGTGTATAACAAGGCTGGACCTGTATATAAATGTTATTATTTACTATAGTGGGATTTAAGCTTAAGTTTCCCTAGTCAAATTTCACATTCCTATCCACTGGACCACAGTTCTCAAGGAGAAAGATCTATGAGAAAGCAGAAGATATTTTGTTTAACAACTGGAGAAAAATAATGAAGAACAATTAAACTATCTTCTCTCACAGAAGACGGAAACCAAATAAACAATTACAACATTGGCAGAAGTGCAGGGGCAGCACAAAAGCTATATTTCTTGAGTGCGACAATATAATTTGAGTGTGACACAACATTTATATTTTTGGAAAAGTGTAAAGACAATGGTCCTTCTTTTGGTCAGCTAGGGACTCAGAACTGCTCACCAAGTAATTAAAGAGGATGTGGGATGTCTGAGCCGGGAAGTCTCCAATGTTGAGCAGAAGTTTCCTCAGCATATACATCAACTCATCCTGGAATAAGAGCAGAATTTGCTTTTAAGTTTCAATCTAACATCCTCAAAGACCTTTGCTTTACAATACTTAATTTACTTTCACTCTATCAAATTGACCCACAAATATATGGGAATACCTGCCATTTATTTTACTATGTTAACCATGTTTTGAGTTGATCCTGTTGATAGGTGGCATATAAATATTCTTAATAATAATAGAATCAGAGTTAGAACTGGCCTTCAAAGTCATCTAGTCCAACCTCCTGCCCGTAGCAGAAAATCTTCATACAGCATCTCCCGTAGATGCCTGCTGAGTCACTGCTTGAGGAACTCCAGTGAAGGAAAAATAAACCACCTTCTTCAGCAATCTGTTCCACTGCCAAACTACCCTTACCATCAAGAATTCTAATAATTTTTCCATTTCATTAGTTCTACTAGGATTAATTATTGTCCCTTACAGAAGTGTCAGACAAATAAGTTTCTTAAAGTTCCCGGTACTGGGAAGTGGGGAGGCCTTGATGAAGGCAATCTCCTTTACAGGACACTAACAGCAAAATCCTAGACATGTTTACTCAGAAGTAAGTCCCATTGTGTTCAATAGGGCTCACTCCCAGGAATATGTGTATAAGATTGCAGCTGCAGTCCATAAAACTAGGAAGGAACCCCAGCCTGCTAATTCTCTAATCAAACCTTAAATTGTTTTGGCCAGTGTTATTCTTTAACTGAGTTTTCTTAAACATATATGTTGGAAAGCAGGAAATCTACCTGTCGATTGCTGATAGTTAGTTTCTCCAGAAAATGTCGAAGAACTGTAGAGGGATCTTCAATGAGACAGTTCCATAGGACTTGTTGAGCCACTGCACTCACTGCCCAGGACACAAGGAGAGAGCTAGTTTGGCCTCATTTCAGTAAAAAAATAAACATCTCTAACATCTAGTTAGGCTTAATCCTTCATCACATGACCTCAGCTGGGTCTGGGCCCCACCCAGCCTCCTGGGCCTTGAAAACAGTTTTCTCTCTCTCTCTCTCTCTCTGTGTTCGTTCATTTGTTTCATTTATACTTTTATATGCCATTTCTCTGTGCACCACATCTTTCAAATTCTGAGTAATCTGGCAACAACAGTGGTTTTTAACTTTGTACAGCATTTGCAGCACGATCCTATGCATGTCCACTCAGAAGTAAGCCTCTTGAGTTTAATGGGGCTTATTTCCAGGTGTAGGTGTGGATAGGGATTGTAGCCTTAGAATAAATGTTCCAGCTGCAATCATAAATACATTTACTGGAGATGATGACAGCAAACCTTGCTGTGTCAAAAGTGAGTCACTGCCAAATTCCTGTAAAGTGGAGTGGTGGCAATTTAAAAAGCATTACTCCCATCTGTGAGTGAAATCACTTTCTAGCCTGCACTTGTCACTCTGAAATCATTTCTTCCTGGATTTTTTTCCCCCAAGGGCAGTGGTTCTCAAACTCTCTGGGAGAGTTTGAGAGCCACTAAGTACTTGTATGGGTGGGGGGGAGGCAGCAGGAGTGGGGAGGAGGCAGCGGCACAACCCCCGAGATTGCGCTGCTTAGGGGGGCTGCAGGGGCTTGGGTGCACTTACCCAAGACTCCTGCAGCCTCCCCAGGCTGCGGGGAGCCTGGTGCAACCTGCAGCAGGGCTCCCCACAGCAGTGAAAGTAAATGCGGAGGGGAGCCCTGCTGCAGGTTGCGCTGGGCTCCCCGCAGCCTGGGGAGGCTGCAGGAGGCTTGGGTAAGTGCACCCTAGCCCCTGCAGCCCTCCTGAGCGGCGCGGTCCTGGGGATCGTGCCGCTGCCTCCTCCCTGCCTCCAGGCTGCCCCCACCCCTTAAGGGGGCAGAGGCCACGGCTCACAGGGTGGGGCGTTGTGACGCCCCAGTTTGAAAAGCCCTGCCCAAGGGGATCAAAGATCAGAAGTAGGGGAAAACAACTGGCAAGAAGCCTTTTTGGAAGAAAAGCATCGATAGGAAAAAGATTCAGTATCTTTCCTTACTCTCTTAATATAAATCCTGATTTATTTGTATGTGGCACAAACCAAATGTGTTGTACCATGACCATGTCTAATTTGTCCCTAGGTGCAAATGAGTGTATTGACATCTGACGAAACATGCTTACAATTATCCTGTGCATGGTATAGAAATAAATTACCACAATTATCATAAATATTTGTCCATGCAAGTGCTACATACGAGTTGCTAATGGAAAGCAGCACCTGAACATCCTGATCTTTCCTCTCATGGTTTATGCTTCGTTTCAATACTCTCCAGAGTTCTGTTTCCTTTCCAGAATTCTCCAGAGTTCAGCATATTTTTCCCATATGAGTACTGTATTTACAAATTGAATATAATGTGGAAAGTGTGAGATTGTCCTCAACTCAGATATTCTTATTTTGCTGAAGATGTTTTTCAATGTTGAGCCAACAAAGCCAATAAAGGCTTTATATTAATTTAAAAAATTCATACAGCTACAATTTAACTATTTTATAATTAGGTACTAATGCAGATGGCATGATCTTAGACAAACTCTGCTAGCCCTGAGGAGAGCTCAAGCTGTGAATCAGGTTATCACTCAAATATGATTTACATAATATGTATAAATCTACTAATGGTAAAAATTTGGCTCCCTTGGGAATAGAATTTTAGCAGGGAGGCAGGGGGCCATAAAATAAAAGGGCAAAGGGTTGTCTAAACGGCTCAGGAACAGGGTACTTGAAGGACTATCTCCTTCCATACAATCTGACCTTTCAGATTTTCTGAGGAAGCCCTTGTTTGGGTGCCACTCTGACAGAGGTTAGGGAGGCAACAACAAAGGGATGCAGTAGCATCCCCAGCTGTGGATCCTCAGAAAACTGATAACTGCTCCCTCTCTTGATGTGATCCAATGAGGACTGAAAATGCTTGTTTCAGGTGGTTTTTGTCAGGGTATGTGGGAGAAATATTTGTCAATTATTGTTGTTTTATGTCCCTTGATTTTTATGCCTCCTTGCTGCTGTTTTACTATACACTCTATTGTGTCTTTTAATTTGAACTATAGTGCTATTCTATGATTACTGCTTACATTTTCAAGGATTTTATGATGTTTTTATGCTGCTGAGTTAATTTATTCCTCAAGTGGTAATCTTTCCTCTGTTAACTGTTAATTATTTCCTCTATTATTGTTAATGTGTGTGAAGGTTTTAATGACTTTATCTGTCATATGTTTATTTTAATGTTATTGTATGTATTTTACTGTTTTAAGATAGATGTTAGCTGCATTGAGTATTCTTGGTGAAGGAAAGGCAGAATAAAAATTAATTAAATACTGAATGGTATTTCATACTTATTATTAAATAAGTATTTATTTAATTACTTATTGAATGAATGAATGAATAAACCTTTATTAGGCATAGATAAAGAAATCATATAAGCAAACATAATCAGTCCTAATCCCGTTTATCAAAAACGGAGTTAAGATACTACATTACTAATAATACTTTTACAGTTCAGCATAAAATATCAATATTTTGGCAAATTACATTTAGAAGGCTTAGAAATTGCTAAAAGTAAAAATTTAGAAACTCCCTCTAGCACATCTGGAGAGCAGTCATTTAGGAGACACTTCATTTTTGCCTCATCCGAAAGCCCATTCATTTGTGGAGAAGTGGAGTCATTTAAGTGTGCCGAGGACAATAAAAAAGAATGCGTATGATTGATTCAACATTTCCCAAATTACAAGGGCAGAGGCGTTCTTTATATGGTATTTGCCTATATCTGCCTTCTGTGACCTTGGATGGAAACACATTGAATCTTGCCAAGGAGACTGCACAACGTTCAGAAGGGTTGATCAGAATACTCAGATAAGGAGCCATTTGCCCATACTTAAGCGGGATAGAGAAATTAAGAGGGGAGCAAATTCTAGAAGCAAGTTCAAAGAGGTTTTGTGCCTCAATGTCTAGCATTCTTTGCTTTACCCTTTGATAATAATTACTTAATTAATAATTTAATTAATTAATTATTAAATTAACTTATTAATTTAATTAATTTAAATTATTAAATTAAATTAATTATTAAATTAATAATTTAATTACTTATTAATAATAAGTAATTATTTAATTACTTATTATTAAATTGTATTTAATACTGAGACCATGGACAGATGTAAAAGTTTTATATTCTTATATACTCCAGAAATATTTAAATTAAAACACCTGCTACTCCATCCTCTCGGACTTCTCCATCTTCCATTAAGTGAACAATAGGGAGCACAGCTGCACAAATGCATGCTGGGAAGACTGCCTGTGGGGGCTGGGGCACATGGTGATTTGGTGTGTGCTCTGTTGTGTGTTCTTCATCTGGGAGAAAAAAATTAGACATACAGTTAAGAACTCTGCATATTAATAACAAATCTTTGAATAAAAAAGCATTATACATATGAAAATGGAAACAAATATCTATGCTGTATCTAATCTGGTACTGACTGAGAGTAGGGTCAAAGCACACATGATGCTATATGCATTATTAGGGTTTCTGCCATTTTTAAAAAAATTAAAGAAGCAGCTGAGAAATGATCAGGAGCAGAACCACAGAGCATAGGAAGCAGCTGACATCACCGCAATTACAGTTGGGCCTTGTCATTCACGGGAGTTCCATTCTCAGAACCCCCTGCAGATGCTGAAAACCATGGATAATTAAATCCGCTGTCAGGCTGCAGGGGACCTCTGAATGCAGGCATTGGTGCCCTCCAGTTGTGTCTGGAGAGTATTTGAAAACAAAAGGGAAGCTGCACACAGCCTCCCATGTCTCAGAACGTCTGTGGGAAGCATCTAAGATGCACTTCCAGTTTTGGGAAAAGGAGATGCAAGGCACTTCTCTGCATCTCTGAGGGCCTGTCTGAGGCCTCTAAGATGCACTTCCAGTTTTTCCGAAAGCTGGAAGTGTGTCTTAGATACCTCTCACAGTTTTGTCTGGAAGGTACAGGCCACAGCAGATGGCAGCACCGCATCCATAGTCATGCTACCATGATCATTGTGCCTGCTAACTTCCCCCTCCCCCATACACTAGAGATAGGGAGTAATATGGACTCCTTCCCTTTGTGCTGTAGTCCTAATGAAAATCTTCTCCCTGGGGCTATTATTAACGCCAGAAAGAAGCTCTGATAGACACCTATAGCAGCTTCTCTCCCAAAAACTTTGAGGAGAATTTTTTACTAAGATTGCAGTAGGGAGGGAAGGAGTTAAATACATTCCCGATGCCCTGCAGTCCTGATCATCCCTTTCCCCATCCCAGCTACTATTTTAATTTGGTTTTGCAAATGGAAACACTGACAATGTGTGTAGCATCAACAATGTGTGTGTGGTTTGATCCTGAAATTGAGCATTCAAAAAGAAGAGGGAAATCTAACGTTGATTTGCTATATGAAGAAGTATTTGCTTTTAAGACCTGGTTTGATTTATTGTTCTGCTGTTGTGGTTGCTGCTGGAGTCACAAACTGTTCTACCGTACGTGTCTAGTGCTGCATCTTGTATTGAGGTGCCCTTGTGGTTGGGGCAAGTTCAACAATGTGAGAGAAACCAACCAATTCAGGGATTTTGCTTTTTTTTATTTCTAAATCAGCCCTAAGATTACAAGCATAACACTTTTTTCAGAAAAATTCCCAAGTGATTAGACAACACAAGTTAATGCAAGAAAGTACTGATAAAAACACTTTAACATGGAGATTCATATACAACAGAACGTTGCCCTACCTTCTGCACTGACTGCCGAACGCACTGACCAAACTGAGCCACGCCGGAAGGAGTAATTCCTATGAGATGTGCTAGAGGTGCAAGATGGACTCACAGAGAGACGGCGAGATGCCAAGTTGGCAACTTCTTCTACTGACAAAACAAATACAATATGTGAACTTTGGTTTATAAATCCCAGATGAGAATTCTTGAGCTGATCCACTGCAAGACTGAATGACCTGAGACATGTCCCATGAGAAATAGCTGTTAGCTCCGAGTAATATTCTTTCCTCAAAGAGCTTCTTGCTGACAAAGAAGCTGATACTGGAATTCTCACCAATTTCCTACTATTGCGCAACAGATAGAGGAAATGCTGGATCTGAGTGTGGGAGAAAAAGTATGATGCACCTCAAACAGGAATGTAAGGTGCCAACAAGCTTGAGCTAAGGAATCTGGCAGCAGGGTCCAGGCATTTACTGTGTGGAAGCTGAACTGTAGCTTGATAGACCAGCCAGAGAAGGAGATCTGAGGAGTCATTAGGGATTCCACTGACCATAAATAACTGTTGCCTCAAGGTTGGTTCTCCAGTCTGAGTAACTCATAAGCCAAAGTAGTTGCCATACAGACACTTGAAGCCTAATTTAGCCTAATCCCTTCCCTAGGCCTAGCCTAGTCCCATCTACATGTTGCCTTTCGGAACCTGACCACCCTGCCTCTGACCCTTTGGTTTCTGTCTCTGAAATGTAACCTCCATCTTGAAATATATTACCTGCTTTGGGCCCAATCTTACCCAACTTTCCAGTGCTGATGCAGCCATGGCAACGGGGTGCACACTTCATCCTGCGACGGTGGGGGGAGGCAGTTACAGAGGCCTCCTCAAGGTAAGGGAACATTTGTTCACTTACCTCAGGACTGCATTGTAGCTGCATAAGAGCTAAAGGGGGCCATTGGTCCCACACACTCCTCCCTTTTTCTTTTCATCCTGTCTACAAAGGTTCTCCAGTGAGAAGAGATGCCAGCTAGGAACAGATCCCAAGGTTCAGCAGAAGGCCTGGAGCATGGCCTGCATTCATCTTCCTGGTGGCAGCAACCTATGTTATAGGTATGAAAATTTGCATGTGTTTGTTCTTTTAAATGAACAAATGGTGGAATCAAAGACTAAGTCATTGAGGTGTGCTTGATTTCTTTGCAGCACCTCCCCCTGCAGATCAATACAGCTGACCTGTACTCCACTTATTGACATAAATGGAAGCATGGGGGTCTGTAATGGAAATGTGCAAGATCCCCCAGGAGATAGGATGTGGTATCAGCAGTGGCCCCTTGCTCTGTTAACACCAGGGCCATAGATTGCAGTGAGTATTCTGCACAGCTGCAGCCACTTGGAGGCAAAAAGGACCTCAGGATTAAAAGCAGCACCTGCAGAAAGGAAAAGGGGTGTGGGTAGTAGGAGGAGAAAAGCGTGGAGAGGCATGCAAGCAAGAGTTAAACTGATGGATTAATGGACTGAGGAACTAATGGACTAGCTGATGTACTACTGAACCTGTTGACTGACTAATGGACTAATGGATGAACAGGAAGTAGTGGAACTGAGATTGCTGAAGACACTGGAGACTGGTGTGTGGCTGCCATGCCCAAGACTGGTTGAGGATCAAGGTGTTGATGTAGTGGCTGGAGAAGTTGCTAGCAGGAGAGGGGAGGAAGGAGAACCTCTGTGGGGTGAACAGGCAAGCTACCCTGGTGGTGGGGTCCTGCAGTGCAAAACTAGGGCCACTATTGGGGGAAAAGGGGAGCTAATTATCTTACAGTGTGCACAGGTTTTCTAGGTGAAGCTTGAACCAAGAATTTGGCAAAACAGAGTCCAGTATGGTGACCCAGCAATTTGCTGCAACATTTATTGCCTATTGTCACTTATTTACACATGTTTAATTCACATTTATTTCAAATAGGAAAGGGTTTTTGTTGCCTTAATTACATTAGGTAAAAATGCACGTAGAACGCCTGCACAAATTCTGATTAAATTAACCGAAGTGTCTAATGTGAAAGAACTGAGTACATAGAAAGAAAGTATTCTTGATATTTTGGACAATTCTCATTCTCTCTCATGGGCACTTGGGCAAAAGACAATGCTAGTCAAGAATGCCCACAGTGATTAAGTGCTGTTATCAGTCATCAACTGAATCAATCTTCGCTTGCATGCAACAATGTATTGCTATCTGTACTTTAAACAAAATCACAAGCATTCATCTACTCTCACAATAGTGCATCCCCAGAGCAATTATCTACTGGAAGAACATGCTTATCAACCCCGAGCAGATTGTTCCTATGTTTAAAGCACACCTTCTTCTTCCTGCTCTGAGTTCGGGGAACAGGTGGGCTCATAACAAGCCTCCTGGGTGACAGGAATGGCAGTTATTAGGCTAGCTTCCCGGCCCAAACGCTTTTTCTCTTCTTCCTGCTGCAGGTTCTTCAGAATGTGTTCTGCTCGCTGATGAGAACGTGACACTGCCCGGGCTGAAAATGACTTCTACAATCAAACCATTAAACAAAAAAATACGTAAAGGAGTTGGCTTGGTTTCACAGAGCACAGTTTGTTCAAATTACATGCAAAATGCATCCGTAACCAGAGATTATGAGTGACCTGACGATGGCTGTGAACAAACAATGTGGAAATAATGACACCTAGGGAAATATCTAAAGGGATCTTGTAACAGATGCTGCATACATCAGACATGCAATCCATACTATCTCCACTGCAGATGGATTAAACTGCAGCATTGGTGACTGTTGGAATTGTGTTGATGCTGGGCTGTCTTCCACAATTTCTGCTGCAGAGCGGTTCAACTAGTGCTTGCCAACTGAACCAGCTGTCAGTTAGCCTCCAGGCTTTATTCAAGGTGCAATTATATTTTCTTCCTATAAAGTTCTACACAGCCTAGATTTTCCCACAAGCAAGCCATTAAAATCACCAAGAAATGCACCAAGACTGGAAGACCAGAAAGGGAGGGGGAATATAAGAATGGGGAGGGCCTGTTCTGTTATGATTCTACTTCCTGGGTAGTAATTTCTAAGTGAGACCTATCGTAGTCCAAGTCTAAAATATTTTAGAAAGCAATGTAAATAGGGATGTGTGAAACCTGTCCCTTTATTTCTGTGGAGTGTTTTGCTTTGCCTCCCCTCAATCTTGAATATCCACAGGAAGTCCACAGAATGTCTCAGATATCCTTGCTTTTCCAAACAACTTCTGCACATGTGGGGTTCTTCTTTTTTCCCTGAAAAGCAGTTGCACAAACTGATGCACATTATAGTGGCGGGCCAGCACATGCACATTAATTAACTGCGCTAGTGTGGATGGGAATATGCACCAATAGCGCATCGGAATACGCATCCCATTGAGAATAATGCAGTGCTGACAGATACCCACACTTGGATGCGCATTCCAGTGCAGATTCGACCTCTGTTTTTCCTCCTCTCCGCCTAGTTTGCACAAGAGTTTGCACATCCATCCATTGATTTTTTTTTCCTGATGGAAAGTAAATCAGAATTGGGCATAAGGAAGGTTTGGGATAACTGGCCACACTAGCAGAACAACAATATCCACACTGGAAATAAAATCTGGAGGACTGCCACAGCATTCCAAAATGTAAGAACTATTTTTATTTAGATCAGTTTTTATTGATCTGCTATTTTTACTAACAGCATTTCTTGAATTCAGTGTATTGGTATTTTAAATCTTCATCCCTGGACTTGGTCTTTATGGAATTTGTTTTGTTTTATGGACAGCTGCTGTAATATGTATTTATGAATATGTTACAGATGTAAGATGCCTAGAGCTATTTCAGTTAAGGCAGATTTGCACCTAATTAATATTGATAATTACAACACTTCTACTACTACTAACAATAATTCATCCCATGACAGCACCATCAACAGTGACCAAGAAAACACACACATACACACCACTATTATATTTCATGCTCAATGAACTGCACTGAAAAAAATGTTGCTAAGATATTTTCAAGAAATCAGGCTGCCTTTTATAGGTTGCCCACTACCATCTCGCACCCACCACACAATAATTTGGTAACAGATTCTAATTTAAAAAAAAAAAATAAGGATGCCTCCTTCAAAGAGCTTTTAACTTACAGATTGATCTTCATTAATTGGGTCTTGTACACTCCCACTGCACTGTGGAACCCATGGAGGGTCAAACATGGGGACAGATGGCATTCCCAATACTGGAGATGGTAAGGTGAAGTTAATGCTGGGTGGAGGAATCTAGAAAAGCAGATGAGCAAAAAAGGGCACAAAATAGGTTAACTATCCTACTAACAGTTTACTTCTGTCTGTGCTGATGATCTTCTCTTCAAGGCACAAGCACACTGTTCAAATATGAAAGACCATTTAATTATGCTGACATTTGTGACTGGAGGGTACGATTTATATTGCATGAGCTGTAAGCAAATAATTCCTTGAGGTAACCTCTACTTTTAAGAATTTCGTTAAGGAGTTCATCTAATTAATTTTTTTAAGATAAGAATATATGAATCAAGAGACAATCTCAGATTTCCCCTGTTCAGGGGAAACATACCATAGTCCCTTATCCTTTGAGAGACCTCTTTGAGAGACACCTGAACAACAGAAAAACTGGATTTGATTCAGGGAGGTGGTCTCTAGTATCAGATTCTGTAATTGGTGTGAGATCACAGAATCTTAACCATATATACCTTTATTACTTTGCACTGGAGAGCACAGTGCCTTTCTCTTATCACTCAGTCAGCATGGAAGGTTCATCACTGAGTCAGCATGGAAAGCTCATCACTGAGTCACCACAATTTGATAACACAGCTTGTGAACCAAGGTTTGTCCTGGTTTCCAGAATACACTTCCATTCTTTTTTAATGACAAATGCTGTAATTAACAAATGGGGAAAACCTCAAGACTGATTTGAAAGAAAAATGATGCACCCCTTGGTGTGAAGCCATTTACTTCTGATCATCATGTCTCTTCTCCCAGTCAAGTTATTTTACATTTCATAAGACCCAATCTCTCTTTCCCTAGGAATGCAGAAAGCAGCATACTAGATCTGGGATTGTTTCATATATCAGTGACATACCTGGTGGGGCAAATGCCCCAGGTGCCACAACGATAGGGGTGGTGCCACCAGCCTCACAGACCCCACTGCCCATTTTTAATCTTTTTTTGTAAAGAAAAAGAGGCCAGCAGCTCTGTCAGTTTCTTTTCCTTAAAAAAAATTCCTTCTGAAGAAGGGGGCAACCCAGAACTGAGCCAAGAGTTCTGGGCACAATTCTGCACTGCTCTGGGCCATCCCTATAAAGGAGAAGAGGAAATACAAGGCCCAGAGCAGTATCATACCATGAGTTGCAGCCACTTCCAGTCTGATTCCATGTTTCTCTGGGTCGTGTCTTTCCTCTCCTTGGAGGAGAGGAAGAATGCGGGCCAGAGTGGCATAGAATCACACTGAAAGTGGCTGCAATTCCTGGTGCGGTGCTGCCCTCAGCTGCATCTTTCCTCTCCTCTGCACACAGAAGTTGCAGCCTCTGCCAGCACAATTCCACGCTGCTCTAGGAAGAGAGGGAGAGGGGCACAAACCCAGAGCAGCACAGAATTGTACCAGGAGTGGCTTCAACTCACAGTGCCATTCCAGAAGTGATTGCAGTGATGTGATGATGTCACTGCGATTACTTCTGAATCAGGGAGCAGGGATGCGGCAAAGTGGGAGGCAGCCCTGGGCAGAAAAAGTCCCGGGACTGTCTCTGTCATGTATAAGTGTTCTGACACTCACCTTAAACACGTGCTACTACTCCCAAAACCATAAGATGGAATATGCCAAATTGAGCAGTCTGAACCTCTGCAGGATCCCAACCTGGTTCCAAATATTCACTGCACAAGCTTTCAGACAGCAATAGTGTTAATTATACTGTTTTAAAAAGCATTATCCATTATTGCAATAGGGATCTGATATTCCCATTCTAACAGTATGTTTTTAACCTCTGTTATACACCAAGTGGCTGTATAATTCAAAGTCTATTACTATATTTCATGGAAAATAAAAGAATATTGGAATTTTGCAGTTTTATTCTGGTGTTGCGATAACAATCCTGAATTATATTGAACAATGCCTTAGTTTACCTTAAAGATTTGCTGAGCGCCCTCCTCCATCCGAGGCCACACTTGATACCTAAATCTCCAGAGGGTGTGGAACTTAAGAATGGCATTCAATCTTTGCACTGCCTCAGGGTGATGAAACTCAGACATCAGCATATCAGAGACTGCCTCTGGCACTTTCACAGCACACAGAAGGAACATGGCAGCTGTAGGAAGCAAATATTCTGTGAACTGGTATCTTTTACAACCGAGAGATATTGGTATATTATAGTTCAAAAGCAGTAGGGATGTGCCAAATCACTGCACTGAGACACAAGTCGAGCCACAACTCTCCAACCCCGTCTTGAGTCAACTTGTGAGTCATAACAGGCTCATCCTGAGTCACTATAGAGTCATTTTCTACTCAAATCCAAGTCATTATGAGAAATGAGTCACAGCATGAGTCAGGCGCGGCCAAAAAAAAAGTAAGAAAGCACACACACGCACTCACACACACACACACAGAGCAGAGTCATGACTCTTTTTCAAGTCACTAACTGGGTCCCAGTCAGTGATGTTTGTGACTCGAGTTAACAAGAGTCACAAAAAATGAGTGTTCTTGTGACTCAAGTCTTTACGATTTGAGTTCCCATCCCTGAAAAGCAGTAATGGGGGGATGTGGGATGGAAGCATGGTTGGTTGATTCTTCGAGTAAGTAGTTTGGAAACTGCTAAGAATAGAGCTGGTAAAAAATGGGATGTGGGATGTCCTGCTTGAAATAAATTTCCTCCATGAAAAGTGTTCTGTAGGAGAAGGCATGGAGACTTAATAGTTTGAACAGAAGGAAGAGAAAATGTTGATGTGTTCATGCATAGACTGCATAGGTCTGCATGCACAGATAGCATAGGTCTCTACAAGATACCCAGTGATATTACTGTTCTAAGAAAAATAAAATCTCAGGAAGTGCAGTCAGGGAGGAACTACTGTAGTACACCACATTATCTTCAAGTTTATATCACTGATTCTGCATGCTTTAGGGTAACATTGGGGAATTACCCTCTTACCTGCCGCACCAGCCATGTGCTCGTCCATGCTGAGCAGCAATTCCCATGCTGCAGGCTGGATGTCCCCGTACATCTCCTCAGTGAGGATAGGAGCTGCCTTGATTAACAATGATAAAGGTGCAGGGGACAAACTCATCACCTGCAGGAAATGAAGTGATGCAGTATGGTAGGGCCAATAAATAATTAGAAGTAAGACTTTTACAGACCAACAAGTTCACTCTGAAGTAAGTTCCACTGAATTAAATGCAGCTATGTGCTAGTAAATATGCTTAAGACTGCAGCCATACTTTGCTTACCTTGTTTGTGCCTAATCAACCTATTATTTCACTGATTAAAATAAATGTTACAGGAAGTCAACACTAAGACAGTTTGAGGTTATTTAATGAGGACAAACTTGACTGTATTAATTAGCATAGGGAAATTAAACACGATTCAGAGTCTTGCCCAGTGAAAGGTATCCCAATCCCCCCCCCCAGTTTTGTGAGAGGGTAAAACTCATGAGCTCACACAGGCTATAAATTCTCCATCTCATAGTAGAGAATAGAGAGCCTTTATGCAGACAGGGCTCTGTGCGTGCAGCTGGAACCACTGAATTGTGGCCAGGATGTAGGACAAGCATTAGAGGGTGGCCACAATGACCCTCTGCACAAGATTGAATGGACGTGAGACTGAAGCCATTGAAGCCTGCATAGGGATGTTGTGGCCACCTTCTGTATAAACCAAGAATAGTTTGTTTACAACACTGCCATTAACACAGAAAACTCTTTCATAAGATCCAATATATTTAATTCTGTTATAATTATCATATTTAATCCATTAATATGCTGATTAATCAGATTTATGTTTTCAGGGTCACCTAATACATAGCTAGGCAAAATAAACACAAATCATTGACTGCTTGATTTGGCAAATGTAATAAATACTGTCATCTATATGTTGATAATCACTTTCCACGAGCAACAAGACAATTCAGTTCTGAGTTATCTGCAAAAAGAAATTGCAGCAAATTCATAAATAGTAAGTGACTACTGTGTACCTCTCATCCATTAGGAAATCTGAGAAATCTGGAAAGTTCAGAAATTCCTGTGAAAATCCCAGTTGAAAAATCCCAGAAAATGGATATGATTTATTTCAATTTTTTTTTAAAGCATAGACTTCATTCTCCTTTTGAACCAGTTTTTCAAT